>NC_141685.1:1890137988-1892537988 GCF_964263255.1 Lissotriton vulgaris | reverse complement strand
GGTGGTACCGGCGTATAGTGTGTTTCCGTAGTCCAGGCGGCTCGTGACCAGTGCGTGGGTGACCGTTTTTCTAGTTTCGGTGGAGATCCAGCGAAATGTTTTTTTGAGCATGCGAAGAATGTTGAAGCAAGATGATGAAACGGCGTTGACTTGTCTGGTCATCGAGAGTGAGGAGTCCAGGATGACGCCCAGGTTCCGTGCATGGTCCATCGGGATGGGGGCTTTTCCAAGGGCTTCTGGCCACCAAGAGTCATCCCAGGTGGAGGGGGAGGTGCCTAAGATGAGGACTTCTGTTTTGTCTGAGTTCAGTTTCAGACGGCTGTGCTTCATCCACTCGGCTACTTCTTTCATTCCTTCGTGTAAGTTGGTTTTGGCGGTGTTAGGGTCTTTGGTGAGTGATAGGATCAGTTGAGTGTCATCCGCGTAGGAGATGATGTTGAGATTGTGTTGGCAAGCGATGGCCGCAAGGGGGCTCATGGATACGTTGAAGAGGGTGGGGCTGAGTGAAGATCCTTGTGGTACGCCGCAGATGACTTCAGAGGCCTCTGACTTGAATGGTGGGAGGCGGACTCTCTGTGTTCTTCCGGTGAGGAACGAGGTGATCCATTCCAGTGCTTTTCCTTGGATTCCTACGTCTCTGAGGCGCTGTAGAAGGGTGCTGTGACAGACTGTGTCGAAGGCAGCGGAGAGGTCGAGGAGGATGAGGGCGACTGTGTCTCCATTGCCCCCAGTAGAGTTCGAATGTCGTCTGTTGCTGCGATGAGGGCGGTTTCAGTGCTGTGTTTGGCTCAGAAGCCGGACTGTGAGGAGTCGAGGGATTTGTTGGCTTCGAGGAAGGCGGCGAGCTGGTTGTTGACAGCTTTCTCAATGACTTTGGCCGGGAATGGAAGAAGCGAGATGGGGCGGTAGTTTTTGAGTTCGGTGGGGTCAGCTGTGGGTTTTTTCAGAAGGGCGCTGAGTTCTGCGTGTTTCCAGCTTTCCGGGAAGGTGGCGGAGTTGAGGGAGCGGTTGATGACATCTCGGAGGTGTGGTGCTATGATGGAGTCTGCTTTGTTGAAGATGTGGTGAGGGCATGGGTCAGTTGGGGATCCTGAGTGGATGGAGTTCATCAGGCGGATGGTGTCCTCAGTGGAGATTGGGTTCCAGTCGTTAAGGATGTTCAAGGGGGGTGAAGGTCCTGCAGAAGATTGGGTGGGTTGGTCTTCGGGTCGGTTGTCGAAGCTGTTGTGGATGTCTGCGATTTTGTTGTGGAAGAAGGAAGCTAGGGAGTCGCAGAGGGCTTGGGAGGGGGTGATGTCGTTGGAGTTGGCTGATGGGTTGGTAAATTCTTTGACGATGTTGAATAATTCCTTGCTGTTGTGGGCGTTGTTATCTAGATGGTCTTTGAATGCGGCTTTCTTGGCAGACCGGATTAGTTGGTGGTGTATGCGGGCGGCGTTTTTGAATGCGTCCCTGGTGCTGGTGTTTGGATCTTTTTTCCAGGCCTTTTCGAGGGAGCGACAGTGTTTCTTTGATTTCTTAAGATCATCGTTGAACCAGGATGCGTGTTTGCTGCCTGGTTTGCTTTGGCGTTTTTTCAACGGTGCTAGAATGTCGGCGCTGTTGGATAGCCATTGGGTGAGGTTAATGGCTGCTTGGTCGGGGTTTGAGGAGTGGGCGGGGGGGTTTAGTAGGAGCGATGAGGAGATCTGGTCGCTGGTAATTTTGTTCCAGTTTCTTCGCAGGGTGGGTTGAGGATGGTTGTGGGTTGTGGTCTTATTGTAGGTAAAGTGAACGCAGCTGTGGTCTGTCCAGTGAAGAGCTGTGGTGTGACTGAATGAGATATGTTTGCTGGAGGTGAAGATAGGGTCGAGCGTGTGACCTGCGATGTGGGTGGGCGTAGAGACAAGTTGTTTGAGTCCGAGGTCGGCGAGATTGTCCAGAAGGGTGGTGGCGCTGCTGTCATTGCTCTTTTCCAGGTGAAAATTGAGGTCTCCCAATAGAATGTAGTCCTCGGAGGGGAGGGCGTGTGGGGTGATAAAGTCAGTGATGTCGTCACTGAATTGTGCACGGGGTCTTGGAGGTCAGTAGAGGAGGGTGCCTCTGAGTGCGGTCTTGGGGTCGGTGTGGATCTGGAAGTGGAGGTGTTCGGCGCTGGCAAGGTTGACGTCTGAGCTGGTTGTGATGCGGATGGAGTTCTTATGGACGATAGCGATGCCTCCTCCTGTATGCTTGATGCGGTCCTTGCGGATGATGTTGTATCCTTCTGGAATGGCAATGGTGATGTCTGGGGCTGAAGAGGCATTCATCCATGTTTCTGTCAGGAAGGCGACGTCCGGTGAAATGGTGTCTAGTAGATTCCAGAGGTCGATGGCGTGCCTGTGGACCGAGCGGGTGTTGAGCAGGATGCATTTAAGGTGGTTGGTGTCAGATATCTGGTTGGTGTTAGTGGATGAGGAGTTGTTCTTGGTGCCATCGAACTTGCAGGAGTTGCAAGAGAAGGGTCCATGGGTGTGTCCAGGAGCGGCTTGGACGCAGTTGGGGGAGCGGCCGGGGTTAAGGGCTAGGAGGGTGGTGGCATCGTAAGTGATGCGAGTGGGCTGGGCATTACGGGGAACAGGGGTCTGGCGCTGGGCGCGGTCCAGGTGCGGACGGGCGTAGACGGGCTTACCTTTGGCGCACCTTCGGCGCGAATGGGGCGCGGTCGCTGCGCGTGGACGCTGCACGTTAGGACAACTGTCATAAATGGAAAGTGGAGGGGCGGAGCGTGGGAGGGGGAGCTGGGAGGCGTTAGCGAAGGGGGAGGGACGGTCTGCAGGCACAACAAAATGGTGGGCACAAAAACAACAACAGGACGCTATGCGAGGTCAAACAACATACATATAATCAAATGCGAGGATTTCAGCAGCAGCGCTATGCACACATGTCATCAATTGCAATAGTTAAGCCCAGAAATGGTAATCGACAGTCAGCAGCGCAATGCACGTAGGAATAAATGACACCAAATAGCTACGCAAATGCGGAGCACTACGCTGGGAGCTGGGTGCTGAATAAGGACTGAGAATGCGAAATAGTGTATAAAATACCAATTGATAGGCAGCTTGAACGATACCACAGAGGCGCTTGTAGGTCGGGAGGTGGGCAGGAGCAACTGCTTCACGTGTAGTGCAGCTGGTCACGGGGGCTCTTCAGCCGGGTTGATCCTAGTGCTTCGTGGGTGGGAGGGGGAGCTGGGAGGCGTTAGCGAAGGGGGAGGGACGGTCTGCAGGCACAACAAAATGGTGGGCACAAAAACAACAACAGGACGCTATGCGAGGTCAAACAACATACATATAATCAAATGCGAGGATTTCAGCAGCAGCGCTATGCACACATGTCATCAATTGTAATAGTTAAGCCCAGAAATGGTAATCGACAGTCAGCAGCGCAATGCACGTAGGAATAAATGACACCAAATAGCTACGCAAATGCGGAGCGCTACGCTGGGAGCTGGGTGCTGAATAAGGACTGAGAATGCGAAATAGTGAATAAAATGCCAATTGATAGGCAGCACGAACGATACCACAGAGGCGCTTGTAGGTCGGGAGGTGGGCAGGAGCAACCGCTTCACGTGTAGTGCAGCTGGTCACAGGGGCTCTTCAGCCGAGTTGATCCTAGTGCTTCGTGGGTGGGAGGGGGAGCTGGGAGGCGTTAGCGAAGGGGGAGGGCGGTCTGCAGGCACAACAAAATGGTGGGCACAAAAACAACAACAGGACGCTATGCGAGGTCAAACAACATACATATAATCAAATGCGAGGATTTCAGCAGCAGCGCTATGCACACATGTCATCAATTGCAATAGTTAAGCCCAGAAATGGTAATCGACAGTCAGCAGCGCAATGCACGTAGGAATAAATGACACCAAATAGCTACGCAAATGCAGAGCGCTACGCTGGGAGCTGGGTGCTGAATAAGGACTGAGAATGCGAAATAGTGAATAAAATGCCAATTGATAGGCAGCACGAACGATACCACAGAGGCGCTTGTAGGTCGGGAGGTGGACAGGAGCAACCGCTTCACGGGCTCCTGATACTAGCTAACGAGGATGCCATTAATCGACTACAGGTGGTTCAGAACACGGCGGCCAGACTGATTCTGAACGCTCCTACAAGAACACCTTCTAGACCCCTGCTGAGAGAACTTCACTGGCTCCCAATACGCCAACGTGTCAAATTTAAAATCTGCTGTACTGTCCATAAGTGCCTGTTTGGAAACGGCCCCAATTACTTAACCCAAAAACTACAGCTTTACAAACCGGACCGCGATCTGCGGTCAAGCAATCAACTTCTGTTAAAACCCCCTTTTATCAAAAAGACCAGACAAGGCGGCCGAGCCCTCTCCCTAGTGGGGCCGACCTTGTGGAACAATCTGCCCCTCAGCCTCAGACAGATCACAAATCACCTATCCTTTAGAAAAAGGTTAAAAACCAACTTGTTTGTAGAGGAATAACTAACTGTAGTTCCACTATTGTAACCTCAGCTCATCTGTAATGCCCTTGCTTTTCACCATCCTGGCGAGCAAAGCGCGGAGATACCCCGATCGGGGTCGTTTCTTGCGCTATATAAGAAATTAAATAAATAAAATAAATAAAATAAATTTGCAAACATCTCACAATCAAATGGAGAAACGTTAGGAAAAAGTATTATTTAACCACTGATCTCCACATTCAAAAAAGTGCAAACATTGCCCCTTAAAAATGGTAACCCGTCCTGGGTACATCCTCAAGTCCAAACTCCTGCCCTCCACCAACAAAAATAAAAATAAATCAAGGACAAAAAAGGTAAAACATACTGATGCATACCTTCACTCAAACAACACACTTTTTCCAAAATGCTGCATTGAACTTACTTGATTTTTCTCATAAAGTTAAGATTCTAAGAGTGTGGCTACAGCAGAGATTGCAGGCAAAGAGAGTGGCAAATCCAAAGTGATCAAGGGCTGGACACAGCAAAGGGAGGAGTCTTCAGGACAGGAACTGGAAGTTGCTAAGGTATGTACAGTAACCTCTAAGTCTCAATGGTGCTTCCTGTTTGAAACAAAAGTGCATTTCACACCAACAACAATATTCAACTGGTCCGTTAGGTCAAAATATTACTTTAAAATGCATCTGGAGATTTTCTGGCTGCTTGAGGAAAAAATCTACGTAAAATGTTGACCGCAACTGTCTGCATTAAAGAACTCCTGAAGATGAACTATCACATTCAGACTATTGCTTTGTTTCAGTGCCTAAACAATATCCTTCCCAGGAAATCAAATTATTTTCTTGTAGGAAGAGACAGAGGACGAGTAAGGTGAAGGATGCAAGCTTTCAAGAAGCACACTTAACTCCACCCTCACTGACACACACACAGCAGAGCGAGAGACCAGCAGCAGCTGACTACCAACCTAGAAGTGAACTAGAAGTGAATTTGAGTGACAAATGTCTGGATGCGAGTCAACCTAAGATCATGTTAGACATGACTGTTTTTATAGGTTCTCCGCAAGATCTTTGCCTTTTGTTGCTGTACCCGTTTTAGTTGGCATTTGGACAATGTGCTCCATTTCCCTTTTAACCAGTGGTAAAGTGCTTGTGCTCTCTTCTTCAAACATGGTAAAGTTGGCCCACACAAAATTGGCACATTTAATTTGTTCGTGGGTCCCCAGTAAAAGGTACTACATATACTCAGGACCTGTACATTAAATAGTACTAGTGGGCCTGTAGCACTCATTGTGTTACCAACTAAAGCAGCCTTTTAGAACATGTCTCAAGTCTGCCACTGATGGGCCGTCCTGCCAGGATGGATGAGGGCAGAGTGTGTCCTGGCCCACTTACATTTAAATGGTCTCGCCTCCAACACACACAAAGAAACCTAGCACACTCATTTTATGTCACCCCATAACGTTTGAAGCTTGAAAGAGGAAGGGAACATGTTTCTAGAACTAGTTGTGGGCTAGGACAAGGTGTCCTCATACACAAAACGGCTGGCACCAGTATAAATAATTAACCCCCAAACCACCCTTTACAACACTCTTGGGCATGTAGCAGTTTCAGAAGTAGAACTTCCCTGTAGTCAGAGGACTGCCCAGTCGCTTGATGAGCTGCCTTGCTTTCTGGGAAAGAAGAAAAGAAGGAAGATTGGCTTGCCTTTATTCCAGGTTAACCAGTGCAAGTTTTGGAGGCATCCCTGCAACTGCTCAGCTGACTTGCTGCAAATGGACTTGCCTGGAACTGCGACTAGATCCGCTTAAGCATGCTGCTGACCTCTGCTGGAGTGAATCTGTGATCCCCAAGTTGTGCCTCCCCAGGTCTTGGACCCTTGGCTGGCATTAGAGAGCACTCCTGCTTGCCTAACTGAAAATACTATATAATCCATTGCAAAACAATGTGATGTCTGATAAAGCCTCACCGCATAAATGCAAGATGCATCTAAACCGACGCTAAATAATGAAAGGCCATGCAAACTCTCGCCACACACCAGAAACTTCAACGCCACTGAGCGATACAAGGCCTCACCGCACACCTGAAAGCTTCATCGGAACCAATGCTGAGTGGTACAATGCGTCACTGCACAGTTGGAATCTTCATTGGAACTGATGCTGAGGGATTCAAGCCCCGCAAAGCGTCATCACCCACCTAAAAGCTTCATTGGAACCAAGGCAGAGTGTCACAAAGCCTCTGAAAGGAACTTCATGCAAACCTTGCACCCAGGGCATAAGCTGCAACTCCCAATGGGCCCTACTTGGTTCTGTGACTGTGCCTGGCCTGCACTCCATATCGGTGAGCCTAATGTTGTGACTTTGTTCAGGTCTAGCATGACCAGGTACCCTCAGTTGGTGCTATGTGCTTTTAGGTGCTATTTTAACAAAAGCATTTTTTAGTGGATATCTTCAGTTCCACTGATAGCATTTTTGTCATTGTGGTATCATTTTAATTATGATATGTTTGTTTGGATTTATTTTTTTTACTTGATTACTGTTTGTGTGCTGCATAAATACTTAACACATTGCCTCTAAGTTAAGCCTAACTGCTTTGTGCAAAGCTACCATACGTTTAAGCAGAGGCTAATTTAGTCTCTTTTGGGGTTTCACTCTGGCAAGAACTTGGATATTGAGGAATTATACATGAGTCACTGATCATACCATCCTCCAATCAACAGATGACTCCAGTGAGCCTTATCATGTTATTTGCAACTATGGCCATGAATGAGAACCTCTTTTGAATTTAGAAGAATTGATACCTTCAGATCACTTTAACTTTGAGGCCAGTATCTTTGCTTCTAGAACGGTAATTCTCTACATGCACAAATTCAATAGTTTACGTATTTGCCAACCCTTATATCTTGAATATTAAGCCATGGATCAGGTATATTCATGAGAATGTGGTCATACGGGAAGGTGATGGAAACAGCATGGACTCTACATTTGAATTTCACTATTATATAGACCATTGACCAACTCGTCTTTTTGGATCTCCATATACACTGGGAAAATGGTAAATTGGCGAATAAGGTATAAAAAAAAAACCTGATAGGAATGCCTTGTTAATGTTGAGAGTTTCCATTCGAGGACCCTGCAAGAGAATCTACCCGTGGGGTAATTCATGTCTCAGGAGGAACTGCATCAGCCTCCAATCCTTCGATGAAGACGCACTAAAACTAACTGTCCAGTTAGCTGAGAGATGCTACCCAAGGCAAATAGTGAGACATGCCACAAATTAACAACCGGGTGGTAGTCGTAGAAACCTATGACAAAGTATCTTTCTTTAGACCCACTGGTATGTGAGAGCACCCATTCAAGATAGTCTAACCAACTGAAAGAGGCATTTAACCGAAATTGAAGCCCTTTATATTGAAATTCCCTTAATATAGGCGATCTATCACCAGACATGCCATTTTTTGCTTTCAAATGCACCACAAATTTGAGGGATATGCTTGTACAAACTAGGCCCAAGCATACTCATGCCGCCGCCCAACCCCAAATTTGGAATCTACCTGAGGCAAATGAACTTCACCCTGTGGCAGCAGCAGCATGTGCAAGTTTATAGAGATGAAAATGGAAGAAGACCTGGGTTTGCATACTCCATGGGAAGTATATAAATTTACTAAATGTAAGAGTACTTGAAATGTATGATTATTACATGTACCTATTACATGTACCGGTGGATTAAGATATGTAGGCATGATGGCATGTAAGATTAGAACCATGATTTCTGACCTCTGCAGTAATATCAGGTGTAAACATGCAACTACAAAACTGACAACTTACCTTCTTACATGTGGGCTTCATGAAGATGAAATGAGATGGATTAGAATGGGGAATAGGGATCATCACTATTTTGAATGACAATAGATCCAGCCTTCATTTCTTGTGCAAGGGAACGTGGTCAAACGCGGTTTACATGTTTCAGCCAATCAATTATGTATAAGGAGGCTTTCTTCTGGACCAGTGCTACTAGGGCCAGAGGCGACTTTAAACAGGTTAAATGTACGCACACACCCTAACATGTGCGTAAGTGAGGGTGGATTAGTAACTTACGATTTGCACCTGAAACAATATATCTGTAAGAAAAATCAGTAATATACAAACATCATAGTTAAACCAACCTCAATCGTTTTCGGTGGATGCAGACATTGGCACAGTGTTAGTTTTTAGTGCACCAACAACCTTGTGCCCTTGGCTAGAGGTCTGAAATGCGACCATGCACTCCTACTGAGTTTCCAGCCACATGAAACCTTAGCCCTCACGGTCACAGCATTGTGTGTGAAAGCTAAGACATGTGCCTGTATCGCACATTTTTCAGGGTGCCAAATTAATGAATGAAATATATGAAATTGTGTCACTGCAGTTCTTTTAACCTGCAGCTCAGACAAAGAACAGTGATGCTTCTAACAGCTACACATTTTCATCCTATTGGGCAGTGCCACACTGCAGCACACATGTGAAATTTTAATTCCATACCACTGGTGCCAGTCCTGTGCCAGCCTACAAAGGCTTTACTGAAGGGGTAAATACACCAATTGGGTAAAACCAATTTTTAATTACAATTTTAGGGCCAGAGCACACTCATTATGTACCAATGTCACAGTCCACAGAGTCATAATACCAGTAAAAAAAGGATCCAGAAGAAGATGGAAAATCTGGGTGACTATTCAACCCATAAATGTATTTATATATGCTTTTCCTAAAAAAACACAAAGCCACAGGTCTCTTAGATGATTAAAAATGTAAACATACAAATATATAGCAAAATGCAAGAACAACACCACACTTCATGAGCAAAATTTTCTTGGAACAAAATGGCGTGGTTAACAATAGCATTGAAATCTGATTCGGGGGACATGTGACAAAAAATAAACTCTTAACTTGTCATTTTTCTTTAAAATGCAGAAATCTATTGAACATTAAATTGCATGTTTATGATTGGCAGGAAATAATATGAAGAGTTATACTAAACATGAATGTGCTGCATGTCTCTATATAGAGAAATAAACTGTCATAAAAATATATTTTCTTTTCATGTGGCTGTCAGAAGAATTAATCTTTATTAAACTACACTCAATGTAAATAAGATCTAGCTAGCATATGCCTATTCACCTTCGTTTTCCCAACTGCCTCTCAAACCTTATTCCAGAGCACAGAACAAAGAACAAAAGAATCACACATCATGAGGGCACACTCCCACCATGCAATGCACAACATGTAGGACATGAAAATCAGACAGGGCAAAACACAATACAACACAACACAGCTAAACAAGACAATGCCGTAGGCAGATTATGTCACATGAGCTTTTCATATCACCATGGCACCAGAGCACTTCAATCAGTCAACGATACTTTTATTTGATTTCGTAAAAAAAATCGTAAAAGATTGTAAAAACACGTTATACACACTAATTAAAAGCAATGATTTGAAAGATGCAAAGAGGTAAAAAAAAACAGTGTTGTCATTATGCAATCCCCGTTAACATTTAAAATAAGAAATGTTATGTTTATAATCAGTGCGGTATTAAAGTGCTAGGATATTTCGTTGAGAAACGATCAAAAATTAGTGCATGAAAAGGTGAGGTCCAGTCAGTCTGTCTTGTGAGGGCCACTCAAGTTAATTCTTGTGATTTGTCTAGTTCTTTGGCTGCCATTTCTAAAAACGTAATAGCTTTGCAGGACCGTTGCACTGACAGGCATCCGAGACTTTCTATGACAGCAGCTCCTCATGTCCTTAATTGTTTTTTCCTAAAAACCCACAAAGGATGATTTTCTGGCTTTCTAAAAGTGAGGGGCAGATGCATAGGAGGTGAAGTAGTGTCTCATCTCCCTGTCCGCACAGTCTGCATTCTTTCGTCGGCTATGTGCGTTTCCATTTCGGGGTCAGATCTTTCGTGGGGAAGTGCCTCAACGGTAGCATCGTCAGGTAGTGCGTTTTATGGTGTGAGAAGTGTTCTGACAAGTATTGTTGTGGTTTCAGCGTCTGATATGATTGAATCACTGCCCATGAATGTTTTGTTTTCAGAGCACTTCACAAGCAACAAATAGCAATGTGTAGTACCATAATCCATCAACAATGACTAGGTACAGTAATATTATCTGCATGGGTGGCATCGCATCAAGAATTCTTATGATCGATGGGCGCAATTTTGAAAGGCAGGCTTTCAGAGAGTTGCCAAATTATAGCAGATTAGGAATCAGGTTTCTTTTCTCTTGGAGTTGATTCTAAATTCTTGGGGGTTACCTGGATAATGCTTGTTTCAGTATCCATGTGTTTTTCCTATTATGGAACTCGGGTAAGAGGTTAGATTTACCACTGGTAGGTCACTCACCTCCCAGAAGAGCATAGCTTGCTTTTCAAGTAGTTGAAGGGTGTGAGATGTAACACTCTATGTAAAATGCAAGCCATTTTAACTGTGAGCATAGTTTTATGTGGGGGGGGGGGTTACTGGTGTTCATTTAGAATTTGAGTTATGTGGTCCAATCAATTTGCACATTTAACAATGCAAACTACTGCATTAAAAAAGGCCTTTTGTGAGACATGATAGTAGGACTTTGCCCCCAACAAGGGAAGTAACTATGGCTTGCACTGCTCTTCTGTAGTCTGTTTGAGTGATGTGCAGTTCTAGCCTTTTTAGTAGGAAAGTTGAAATTCAGCAGTAATTGCCCATGCAGCCTCCCTCCAATCTAATACCAACTGGATTTTGGCCCAAAGGAAATGGTGGTTCCTGGGCCCAGGGTGTCCATAAGGTCCCTCATTTAAAAAATAAGCAGCCCTAGGGAGGGGGTGGTCCTCAGGAAACAGGGTCCTCCCCGACCAATGGCTCAATTATGATGTTGTTCGGAAAGGCTTCTAACAACCGATTACGATGTTAGGAAAGAGTTCAGACTTTCCGAGTCAGTGCTGACTCGGTTCCGGATGGCATTCGGAGGAACCACGTCTTTCAGCGCCATCTTGTACAGTCTATGGACCGCGTTTCGGAACGAGTGATTATATGTGAGATTCAGACAGCCTTTCCAATTCGGTTGTTCTGACATGGATCAGGTGTCAGAATCTGACTTTGGGGGCCCATAGCAGGTCCCCCTTCATCCTGAGTCTTCCAAATGGGCCCTGTGGGGTTACCTAAAGGACCCCCCTTTCAGACCATTCACATTGTGGCAGGCACCAAGGGGAGCCCTCCACAGAATGCACAATTTTTCCCAGCCACCTTCCTTCAATAGAAGCCTGTGTATTCAGTCGGAAAACAGGCTCTCATTGAAGTCAATGGGAGTCTGACTAAATGGTATTCGGAACTATCGTAATCGGTCAGTTGGACTCCATGATCCGATTCAGTCGGAAACCATTCCGAGACTGATTTGGTCGGAATGTTTTCCGAACTACATCATATTCGACCCCTAAATTAGTATGAGCCCTCTGGAGGTTGTGGTTCACAGGGCTGACTGCAGGGGAGGACGTACGGCCTCCCGCACTTTAATTTCATAAACAGCTCTGAGGGGTGGTGCCCCCTGGGGCATTGGGGGTGCAACACGGACACCCCCCACATGATTAAAATAAGTACACCTGGGAGGAGGTTGTTGTTGGAAAGTGGGTTATTAGAAGTGGCAAATGTGCATCTACCATTGGCAATAAGGGCGCTAACATAGTCTAGGGCTCAGTCCAGGTCTCAACAACCGCATCAACTTCTACGCTCCCAAATGACACCTCCGATCTGCCAGCCACGCCCTCGCCGCCGTCCCACGCATCCGTAGAGCCACTACAGGAGGAAGGTCCTTCTCCTACCTGGCCGCCAAGACCTGGAACTCCCTCCCGGCCGACCTGCGCTTGACCCAAGACCACCTCTCCTTCAGGAAGAAGCTCAAGACCTGGCTGTTCGAGCAGTAGCGGCACCCCCCCCCAAGCGCCTTGAGACCCTACGGGTAGGTAGTGCGCTCTATAAATGTCTTGATTGATTGATTGATTGATTATTCCCATGCTCAAACCTCAGTAGCTTGGCTGTGAGCAGTCAGGCTTAACTTAAGAGACAGGCACTAGCATAATCCTTAAAGAAGGCTTTCCGAGCAAACACGAACACGACTTTTTGAACAATAAACAACCTTGCATGCCAACTATATATACCCTGCCTAAAATCCACAAACGGAGGGATAACCCCCCTGGCAGACCCATCATCGGGTTGTGGTTCATTGCTGGAACCACTTTGCAAGTTCATTGACTATTTCCTCAAGCCCATTGCGATTGCTACACCAACCTACATTAGAGATACCATGGAAGCCATTAATCTAGTTGACAACCTTCCATTTGACACCAGCAAAGAGATACTGGCAACCATGGATATTTCCTCGTTATACACGAGTATCCCCCAAGGAGCAGCCTTGGATGTAATTAGGGAGGTACTAGACAAAAGGCCAAAACCTTCTAGAATTCCCAATTAGTTTATCATAGCACTTCTAGATATTGCCATGAGAAAAAATTTGTGTTCCAAGATAGACACTACTAGCAGACCAAAGACGTGGCCATGGGGGCGAGTTTTGCCCCTAATTTGGCAATCATTTTCATGGATGCATATGGACAAAGATATGTCCTAAATCCTAATAACCCATTCAGGAATAACATTAACATCTGGCGGAGGTACATTGACGATGTGCTGATGCTCTAGCAAGGGACTGAGACAGAACTCAAAACCTTCCATAACTGGTTCAATAGCCATTCAATGGACATACAATTTTCTCTGGCGCATAGCACAGACAAAATACAGTTCCTAGATATCACTATTAAAGCGGAGGATGACAAACTCCACACCACACTCTATAGGAAAGCCAGTGAACGTAACACCCTCCTAAGATACACCACCCATGCAGCCTTAAAGACAACTTACCGCATGGACAATTTCTGAGGGTTAGGCGCAACTGCTCTAAAAGGGAAGAATATTTTCTTGAATCAACAGACCTTCTGAACAGACTCAGAGACAGGGGATATCCCTTCAGGCTCCTTAAAAAAGCCTGTAAAAGAGCTTGGTATAATCACAGGGAATTCCTTCTGACACCCAGGGGAAAAGAAAACAACACTCAGGGTAGGCTGACTTGTGGCACTACATTTTGTACCAAGAGCAACCAGATCATGAAGACTATCAACAAACACTTGCACATGGTTGCGGATGATCTTAACATGCCCGAACCCCCTCTGCATGCTTTCCGCAAAGGGAAAAGTCTCAAAAATGTATTGGTCAAATCCCTACTTCCATCAAAAGAGACTCATGTCCAATCAGATCTTTGGACTATTGCACCCATCAAGGGCCACTACAAATGTGGGAGTTGCAAAGCATGTCCATTAACCAAAGAAATAAAATCTTTCACACACAACAACTACACACATACCCAGGAAGAACACACTAACTGTAATTTCTCCAGAGTTATATGTGATATCCAGTGTCCATGCAAATCCTTATACATAGGCCCAACAACACAGAAAATAAAATGCCGCATTTTGCAACACTGCAGTAAGATTAGATGCGCCACACAGGGAGCCCCACTAGTAGAACACTTCATTGAGTTTGGACATACTGCAGAATACTTAAGATGGTGGGGGATTGAGAGGGTACATATCAACCCGAGAGGAGGGTACCTCTCACACAATCTCAATTATCGCGAATGCAAATGGATTCACACTTTCGACACAATCCACAAGGCATCAAATGAATACGAGGAAATTGCCAGGCAGGCAGCCAGCCTATGTATTAGCTGAATCAGGTCAGCCTTGTTATACTATTAGAATTGCTGTAGCATATCCAATTATGTACCCAGACTCACATTGGCTAATGTGTTTCTCTTTTTAGACCTTCCTTCATGGAGGTTGAGGTACATGGGGCCTACTAGGATCCTGGTTTGCCTTTATGTATATTATATTGTGCATCACTGTATATTTGTCACCTATTCAATCACTGATTTTATTCCATTGTAGTTCCTAGAGGTTTACGTTTCAGACCACTGTGACTATGTTTTTGGCTGTAAGGCATCGTTTGCTGCCATAAGATACACATATGGTGCTTCAACTCTATTAGGAAGCTATGTCATATGCATTAACACTGTATCTATGTCACCAACTGCCCAAGCAACTATTAAGTTTATGTCTGTATGGCATTGTATGCTGCCATCCAGATACAGATATGTTGCATCAATTCTATTACTAAGCCATGTCATATGCACTAACAGTGTATATATGTCACCAACTGTCCATGTCACTATAATGTTTATGGCTGTAAGGCATCGTTCGCCACCATCAAGATACACACTTGTTACATCTATTCTATTAGTAAGCAATGTCATATGCATTTACACTGTATATATATATATATATATATCACCAATTTTCCATGCCACTTGAAGCGTATAATTGTTTCTATTGCATATACACCATGTGGCACGGCTTTGTCTGCACCATTGTACATACACTATCATGCTTCGCCTTGGTCAATAGTTATAACTGCACGCAGATATCAGATACAACATTATGAGCCATAATACCATGATTTTTGCACTTTCATTGCAGGGCATTAATTCACGCTTGCACATTCATTGAGTGCCGACATTTTGGTATACTGGTCACATTCTCCCAACTGCCTGTACCAGTCATAGCCTTCGCCACGTACACATCAGGGGCATTTACATCACTGAGAGTCCTGGATGCCGTTCCCTGCATCGGGGCTTGATTTCCCATACAGAGTCTGACAAGCGTGCACGTTACGCACGCCGCTCAGACGATTTATCTGCCTTCGCAGCCATTACCGCATTCCTTGACTGTCTCGCCAAGAGCAACATGGATTGCCCGGAGGCTTCCAGCATCTAAGGTACACTATGTTTAACATTCAGGCCATCGTTAGGCCCTTTTGCCCCTCTGATCCTGACCAAGGGCCTCTCTTCAGAGGTTTATTCACGTCTCCATTCTGGGCTACCTGGCCACCACCTCCCGGGGTATCGGACCATGCGACTGCCCATTTGTAATCCAACTATGCGCAGTACCACCATTGACTATGTTTGCTAGAGCCATCGCAGGTGTCCCAAGCTAGTTTATGGGTGCTGCCTCATACATTGGTACCACGCCTCGGAGGATCCTCCAAAACATATACCGGTTGGGCCCCGCTCCACTTTTTGATTAATGTTTCTTGTTACATGTTTCCAGTTATTGACAGCAGAGGCTGACACACGTTTTTAACATTTGATTCTCAGGAAATCATCCTCATCACATCATTAACGGATGTGTACAAAGTTGGTGTATGAAGGATCTGCGCACCTTGGATTCTTGGACCCATGGTAAATTGGACCATCGGGTTGGTTGTTTGGACATATACCTGTGTAGCCAGGCCTGGCACCAGGAGTAGGTCAGTGTTTTGCCACTTGTCCTTACATCTTCACCACACACATAGCGCCAACTCTAATCAGCATTCTCACTTGTAGGTTGCCACCCGCTGTCCTGAAGAAGACTCGCAGCTGAGGCTTCAATCTCCCTCCGTGCATCACCCGAGTCGAAACGTCGACACCCTCCACCTGTCAAGACCTGTACCTATTGCCTTTCCGACATTCCTTTGAAAGATGCATAAATGGCACATTGTATATTTACAGATTACATCTAAATTAATGTTTAACATTGGACAGGTCTATCTGGTCTGGTTTTGAGTACCAGTAACTCTGAAATTATCCTAATTGTATCTATCATTATTCCTGTGATTCACCCTCTCACCACCCTTCACCACCACTCCCCCAATTCCTTCCTTACTGAGTGCAACCTATATCTTTGAAAAGAATTATCTTGTTGAGCAAACTGAATAAATGCTGTTTAAAGAAAATGAATTTTGTTGGCGCTAATTCCTGTGTGTGTCCTCCATACATGTATTCATGAATAACCATTGAGTGTATGTATGAGGAAGTTTGTTGGGATATTAAGTATCAATGTTGTAGTGCTCCACACAACATGAATTGTATATAATTGAATTCAATTCATGATAAATTGGTCACAGACCATTTTTTATATTCCCGAATTGTACCCAGGTCCGTTTTGACTTTTTGGGTAACCCCATTATCCATAATTGGCACCCTGGTTATTGATCCTCCCGGTCCTGATGTCCTGGTGGTCCTCATGCTCCAAGACTTCCTTTTTTTCCTTCTTATTTTCTTCCTGGCCATCATCCTGGTCTCCATCTTCCGGGTACTCCTATTATTCTTCTCTGTCATACAGTTCCTCCTGATCCTGCCCTTCTGGTAATGGCCTTGAGAGGAGCCATCACCACAACAACTCCTTAAAGTATTGAAACTTTGCTGATGGCCAACATGTTTTATGCAACAGTCTCGCAAACTTTTTTTGGTTTCTCAAAAACAAACTCCTAAAGCAAGTTTCCTGGTGGTCCTAAACAAAAAATAAAGTGCCGGACCGTTTGCTCTAAATAGGGCAGATGATCTGAGGTACTTAGACCAAATGCCCAGGTCTGCTTGGCTGTCAGCCTATGATTTCAACTGGCAAAGCCATCAAGGGAACTGCTGGCAGAAACATGAAAGTCCAATTTTGGTTTGCCACTAAAAACACCTACAGTTTCAGTCGAGAAATATAGATTTGTTTGATGTTTATTTCATGCAAGAGACAGCTATGTGTTTTTAGTTCACTTTTGGAATCAAAATTCCTTGCAGACTCTTTTGTCAACAGTGGTCATTTGCTTAATTATATGAACGTTATTCGTTGAATCATGGCAGAAAGTGGGTTTAATCTTAGCAAATGTGTAGATGAATCGAATTTTTCAATTCACAAGTTTATATTTAGTTGAGACGCTCAAGATATTCCTTCTATGTCAAAGAGGGTACATCATCTCTAAGGCATACGTACACAAACTGAGAGAGATTGAAAATCAGATGGAAGCAATACGGAGCTGGGTCTTATTGAGTTTGCACAAAACGCGCACTGGGCACACTGCTGCTCTTTAGGAGGTTCTGAACTATTTATCTGGAAGTTTATGCCACTTCACAACAAATGACATTCCATTTATATTCATGACCCAATCCGTTGCCAGAGGGAGCATTGCAAATGCAAAGAATTGGCAAGATCATTGGAAACAAATTACAGCATATCGTGGAAAATCACCATTGAACATTTTCAGGAAATAATGCCAGCTAAAAAATACATACTCTATTACATTTATTACAAGACATGCCAGTCAATAATAGCTTCATGGAAACATATATCAGTATGAGGAATCGTATCTGACATTTCGCCTCTGATGCTGCTTGAAATATATGACATGCTCCATATTAGACAGAGGTGGGAAAGAACTGGGCAGTACTGTATTTGTTTGCCATTTGCTTGGTGTTTATTGGTCATCATATTTGTTATTTCGTTGTGAAAACAAATATCAATATAATTTATATCAACATTCCCGTAAAACTGAAATTATTCCGAATGTATTGACATGCTAATCTGAGTTTCGGGGCCGTTCTGATCTGTATAGTGCCCCCTCCTTTCGGATGTGCCTTTGAGCTCAGGTCTGTGACGTAAATCATTCTAACATGAATTGCAAATTAAATACTGGCACATTCAAGATGATGGGAAAATCTAACCAAAGCGCCTGGTTTACTTGCTGAACGTTGATTCTTGTTGAACTCCCTAAAAAAGATGGCGAATTTTACCGTGGTCAGAGTTCGTAAAACAAAAAAGTCCTTTTAATTGTCGAATGCTTTCATGTTAATCGAATTATATTCTCTTTTGGTAAGTATGTTACTTAAAAGATTAGCAAAGAACAAGTAAACACCTCATAATTAGGTTTGTAGCATGTAAAGTGGCAATAATTACATTAGATTTTATCGCATCATTTAACGTGCCTTTGTAAATGTAACAAAGAGATTAAACGAATAATAGAAAAAGCAAACAGTCATTTTCCTTATCGTATTCATGGGGAGCGTGCCATGTTTTCTTTGCGCGATAGTCTGTGCCTTTTAGAGCCTGGCAGTGCTTCATCCCATAGACCTATATCTACAATGTCTAGTTTAATTTTCTGGGATCGAAGTTAAAAATGTGTAACACGTGCTATATTCAGACATGGCCACATTGTTTAAAAGCTTTTCTACTGTCTATTAGCCTGCAATTTTAGGGTGATTTAATATCAAGGCCTGTAATTAAGGCAAAGGCAAGTTAAGGAAGCAGTTATACTTGTTTCCAGAGAGTACTTTTGTTTGAATGTTCAGCTCCCTTGTGGAATGCCTCTGGAGGCTGTGGTCCTTATTCCGAGTTGCACAGTATTGGGGCAGTGCAGAAAAACACCTATGGCATTTTACAGTTAACACCCTTTTAAATCCCCCCAGTACCATGCAGTTACGAGTAAGACCCTACGGAACAAAGAATTACCGTATGGAGAAAAAAAATTCCGCTGCAAAACTACAAAGAATTTCCTATTCAATGTGGTTTACCTGCATACATTTGCCACCTTCTGGCAGGCTCGTCCTGCTCGAACTTTCCCTTCTGCCTTCAATGTGAGGACTATTCAGCAAGAGGACCTCTGCACTGCCCTGCATCACTCTGCATTGGACCCAGTAAGGCTCTCATTCAGGAGCTGCATGGCTCTGTGGGGCTCTGAATCGGATGCAGTGAAACCTTTGGTTTGGAGCTGCTTGGCGTGGCTCTTCAGGCCTCTAAATTGTTTGACATCATGCAGAGGTAGACCTGAGCTCCACAGCTCTGCCGGGCTCTGCGTTGCTCAGCAGTAGATCGGGTGAAGTCTTTGTGAGGAGCTGTGCAGCGCGGCGGAGCTATACTTTGCTTGGTGTCATGCTGTGTTGGATCCGTTTAAACCTTCAGTTCGGCAGGGAGGAGTGCACTTTGACTCGAACCAAAGGTCCTGGACTTGGAGGACAACACTTGGGGTTCAGGACTCATTTCAACAGAAGACAACAGAGGGAATGAGGTCAGGTCCGGTTGGGTCTGGTCAGCAGGAAAGCAGAAAAGGCCTCTGGAAGCGTTTTGTGCCCCTCTATTTCAAACAGGGGGTCAGTCAACTGACCATTAGAGATACACCTAAGGCTCTGAGTTCAAGGCAAGCAGGCCAAGTCTTCATTCAGAATTCTCAGACAGCAGGGCAGCCCTTCATCTAATCTTCGAATGTCCAGGAGTGTTCTGGTTTCATGTTCTGGGGTTGCCACTTTTATGCCCAGTGCCAGACTGTTGGTAGGGGAGATCTCTTTGTCTAACTCTAAAACTGGTTCTGGTCAGTTCTTCTCCTTTCCCTGTATTTGACTCTAGCCTGGCTAGTGAAACAAAGGGCAGGCAGTCACAGATATGAGCCAGTGACAGGGTTGGCTTCTTCAGATGTCAGGCTACTCTACGAAGTGTAATCAGGAGAGGGGCACAGATCGTCCTCAGCCATCCTGTCAAAAAGACCCTCACATCTCCACATCCAAGATCTTTGTCCACTGTCTGGGAGGAATACACATCACATCAAAGGAGAGCCATTAAAAATCAAGTGACCTTCCACACTTGCAAAAATGCACATTTGGCTTAGCTTTCCAAAAGTGGCATTTCCAAAAACGTAATATAGTATATTAAATATGCCAACTGGGTGAGGGCAAATTTGACCATGTTTAAAAGCACATTACCCTGGATTAGCAGTAGTAAAGTGCACAGTCCTTTGACAAACAAAAATAAGTTCAACAAATAGGGCAGTGAAGGCAAAAAATCTGGGGAAAGACCACACAAATGACGGTCATTTCCATCAGGAGGCCACAATATTGTCATTTTCTATATCTTTAATGAGCTAATGGGCAATACCATTTTTGAATGGGTATCAGTTGAAGAGGAAAATTACTGGTAGGGCAGAAATTGGAAAGAGATTTCAACGATCAGCCTCCTTATTATAAAGAGAGGAATCACTTGGCCATTGTCTACATAAAATAGGTCAGGAGTATAGGGATGGGCAGAGTTGATCACGTGGAACTAAACATTGTTAAGGAAAGTGGCAGCTGATCTAACAATTAAACATAGTAGGCGGACCATAGAAATTGCTCGTGAGCATGAGATGTTGAATGGTTTTGCAAATTTATCTTTGGCGCCATGTGAAGTGAATGTATTCTCAAACTTCGAAGGCAGTAAATCCAAACCAAAAGTTCTTTCAAACATAGGCATGGTGGATCTGATGAAAGTGTTTTTTGGTTGCAGAGAATTAAAAAAACAGATAAACCTTTCTGGAGTGGCCTCTAAAGTGCGGTTTGGGGGTGTGCTAGGAAATGTAGTGCACAGTCCTGGCTTATTTCACAATAATGTGGATTTGAAAAAACGAATGGCCTGCTTGAGAAATACTCCTCTAGAGCTTTATCATTGACTTTTCAGTGCACAAGGGGCTCTTTGTTTACTATATTTTTTATTATTTCACTATATTTTCCTTCATGCAGTTCATGCCGGTGATGGCTTGGTGCTTTCAAAAGCAGTTGGGATATCTTTTACAGTTGAATGAGTAAACATTTTAAAGCATAGGCACGCTTGTATCGTTGATTTGGAATCAGTGACGGTGTTTTACGCTAAAAAGTTGATTCTTATGGCCAGAATATCTCACTTTAACAGCTAAAAGTTCTCAAAGTGTTGCTGTCAGTGAGCAGCTGTTGGATGGACCAGGGCGAGGGTAGGAGGGTACTGCCATATGTATACAGACTGTATTATCGAGTATGGACCGGCATCGTGTTTGGGGTTAGGGGGGGACCCGGGTGGAGGGTAGTTTCTGTGGGGGGTGGGGTTGGGGGGTTCTTCGGCAAAACTGATTTCCGTTGTATTCTGCATTCATTGCTAATCTCTATACCTAGATTTTCTGCTCATGGCTCCTCCGGGGTTCGGAGTACCGTGAAATGTTTGTGCAATCTTTCCTGATATGACAATAAAGCTTGTTCTGAAAAAAAAAGTTCTCAAAGTGAAAAGGTGAAGCCAAGGACAATTAGGTCAAAGATTGTATCCACTACATGTTTAGGGGAAACAAAGAACTGACAGAGGTCAAGTCGTATTTTTAGGGTCCCACTTTAAATTTGAAAGTCATTGAAATACAAGCATATTTTTCAGGACAAATGAATAGGTTTTCAGAAATGTCCTCTCTAAAATGATTCTGTTACGAGGGGTCGGTCGGTGATTTCAGAATATGTTGTGGATGATGAAAGGATCTTCACTGACAATTTGAAAATTAAAATGTATAAAAAAACAAAAGTGGGCAATCAAGTTTTTTTGCACTGCAGACAATATGTCTGCATACAAAGAGACGCTTTAACGGACGAAATATTCAATGATGTGCTCCAAACATTCATATAACCATCACTGCCATTCAAATATGGAATGTCTTATATTTGGAAGTGACTTATCTCTTCTTGTTAACTGTGAGACAGTGATTGTTTCATTTAAGGGAATTTTTGTGTCAGAGATTTTGCATGTGATTTTTTTCTTTGTTCGGGTTGTGTGATCTTGTGGTAAAGGGAACATTCACAGGTTGAAGTCGAGCATTTAGAGAAGAGAAGTTCAGGGAAGAGATGCATGTTTCTTACAAATGAAGCAAACTATGCGCATGTAATACGTGGTTCTGCATTTTTGCTCAGCTGAGCAGAGAAAAAACATTCTGCAAAAATGTGGTGGGCTCAAGTGAGCTAAATAGGCAAGTTCTTGCTGCACAGTGCGGATACATGAGCTGTGCTGAGCAGGTAGTTCAACCTTTCTGATGGTAATAGAGAGCACAGACCTGCTGTGCAATTCATCCGGAATTTAATCTAGACACAACAGAACGTTGAAAACAGTAGTGGAGGGTGATGAAAAACATGTTTTGTGTTGAAGAACGGGTACAAAGAGTGAGCTCCGATGAGCGCAGCTATTTCTGTAGCATGTGGTTGGGTGGACCCTGAGTTTATTAGCATACCTCTGACTAGACAGGAAAAGGAAGAATACGTGAGAAGTTGAAAGGTTAAATATGGTAAGAAGAAGATGCAGTGGGGTGTTCAACCGTAGGGAAAGCATTGGATAGCGTAGGGGTAAAAATTACGATTCCCCCTCCAGAGAGTGCAACAGTAGGGAAAGCGTTGGATAGCCTAGGGGTAAAAATTACTATTATTATATTAAAAATACTATTATATTATTCAAAATACATTAAATATCAATACCAATAAAAAATAATTGAAACTAATTACCAATTTATTATTATGTAATAATTCATTATTAGAAATACAAATAAATATTAGCTATTACAATTAATTACCTATTCATAATTAACTGACAACTAATTAATTTTCAATAACAAAAACGAATTAATAATACAATTTATTACCAATTAATAATTAATTAACAGTAAATTAATTAACAATACACAAAAAGTATTTTTAACATGTAATTAATTACAATTAAATTACTTCCCACCCTCTTCCCCTATAAACCCACTGTCTGCTACAGAAAATAAATTAATTTAATTATCATAATCATCAATTATTCAACTAAAATAAAAATTAATTACCAATTAATACAAATTAATTACCAATTAAAAATTAATAAACAATAAATAAAAAATTAATACCAATAAATAAATAACAATTATTTACTTAATTACAATTAAATAACTTCCCACCCTATTCACCTATAAACCCACAACCCGCTATGGAAAATAAATTAATAAAATTAACATAATTATCAATTTATCAATTAATAAAAATTAATTTCCAATTAAAAATTAATTTTCAAGAAATTCTAAATGAATACCAATAAATAAATAAAAATATTTAATTAATTACAATTAAATTACTTCCCACCCTATTCCCCAATAAACACACAACCCGCTGCAGAACTAAAACTCAAAATTAAATTAAAAATAATTAGTAATTTCTAAAAATGAATATTTAATTTAATATAATTAAATCACTTCCCACCCTATTCCCCGATAAACCCACAACCCGCTTCAGAATTAAATTACGCAAAAATTAAATAACATGAAAGTCATTACTTAAAATAAATTACAAAAATAATATACACTTTTCACACATATACTAACATACAAAACATTTAAAAAAATTCGATATTATTAAAAATTCGATATATTTTAACACCTATATTATATTCTTCGATATTTTGACTTTCTATATTGTAAAAATCGATATCATATTACTTAACTTCAATTCGATATTTGTCACCACTATATTGTGTCCATTCAATCTTTTGTCCATTCTATATTTTTACTTCGATATTATGGCTATTCTATATTTTGAATTCGATATTATGTCTGGTTACCGTTTTTACACTGTTGTGTAAAGAGCATTATTTGGTTTTGTTTGCTTGCATTTCTAAAACTAAGTCAGTTCTGGAAAAACAGCATTTCACTGGGTTGAAGCACAAAGTTTACAACTTCCCCTAGGTCACGTTGAACACCTCCAACTATTCATAGCTTTAGCCAACAGGAGCATTTTCATGCTGAGATTTGTGGCTTATGAAAAGCTAAACTACACCTCCCAGAATGCAACCTAATGATGACGCATTGCTGGGGAATCTTCCGGTAATGAGAAGAGAGTGATACTGCTTGGGCTGAGAGCACAGGCATGGCACTGCTGTGACAGAGCTTGCTTTTGCAGGTAATGCTGATGGAGTGGGTCTAGCCGCTAAGGTACAAGACAGCTTTGAAGATAACAGCTCTGTTTCAGCCAATCCTGCTTTTCCTTTGCATTCTATAGTTAATAGTGGCGTTAATCTCATTAAAGGAACTAAGGTGCTTATCGACGTGGTGGCGATAGGGGCTGAACCTTATGTACAATGCAGTGTTGCATAATGCACCCACACATTCACCATCATATGTGAACACAATAACTATCATACTCCTACAAATCACCATTTAACAATGCCTTACACTGTCATGAACTTAGTCATACAATTATAAACATTCTTTTACAAACATAATTTATTTGAAATATATTTCAACTTGGATGACACAGCCATCCCCATATATACATACACAGCCACAATTATATGCTAACAAACCATCACACAACCAAACACCATCACAAATGGAAACACCTACAGGTATATATTCACACCCATACCAGTGCATGTCAATACAACAACCACCATGCACACAAACCAGGCATTTAACCATGCTCTACAAAGTTACTTACTGACACCATTATACAATCTTTGACAGATTTATAAAAGAAATTAGAGTATTAATCACAAAGATATTTTTGGTCATAAACACAGGTTTACAGCATAAAATAACTCATTACGTATGCCAGGAATTCCCAAAGGGATTATTGGCAGGCGTTAATGTGTTTACTACTGCATGCAACGGGCCCCCAAAGTAAAGACTGTATGCTTCTCCGTGGCGGCGTTGCCGCCGTGGAGAAGCTTCTGACTGCACACATCCTAATAAGGTTGGCGTTGTCTTTCAGATATCGCCACCATAGACAAGCACTTTTTCCGCCAGTCGACTTCGCGACCAGCGGAAATGTGCGGACTGACTTTCTGTCTGCCGCGGACCCCCCAGTCATCCTAATGTGGGAGGGGGGTCATTCTGTTGAGGATGGTGGGCAGATTGCCCCCGCCGGGCCGGCGGTAGATACCGCCGGCCCGGCGGGTGCAATCCGCCCACCATTCTACTGGGCCCCCTGGTTCGAGTCTCTGCATCAGCTCAACAACCTGTGATCAGTGCCTACCAAAAATGAATGTGTCCTTAACTAGTGCTCATCAAAAGCACAGTGTTGATTAAATGCTGATCCTGAGCACCGGAAATCACTGGCTCAAATTAAGCACTGATGGTAGTAAATACCATGCAAAGTGGGCATTAGAACTCCATAAAAGCACGATTGTGGGCAGTCACAAACTTCAATGCAACTTCTGCCCACCCTGGAAATGGTTCCAAAGATATTCCAACCAAAGGTTACAGTAATTATCATTGAGGAATAGGAAGGGAAATAGATCACCCCTGTATTTGATGGGATGTAATGAAAAGAACGAGGAAAAATGCTGCGCATTTACACAGCCGAGTCCATGTGCATAATTTTATGGTAAGTAGAATTACTCACAGAAGGAACAGGAGCATAAGGAACGTGAAACATGACTTCCCAGAAGGAAACCTGCACCTGGCTCAGACTTCTAGGAATGTTTGTGTACTGAAAGTAAAAGCTCCTTCAGGTGGAGATGTAATTCTCAGCAGGCACTTTTAAGTTATTTATGTGAATGAAGCCCTCAGTCTCCTTGCGTAAGTAATAACCGAGGCCAGGTGGGATTTAAGGTTTGGTATCAGAGAAAAAGCCAGGCACTAGAGCTCCTAACCACAATACCCTTTGATGTTGATCAATTATAGAATTATTCCAAAAATTGTGAAAACTCAAAGCATTCAAAAGTGAAAGTCCACATCAAAAAGATTTCACAGACCCAGGTCTTGCGTATGTTCACTTATTTACATTTTCAATATTTGTAATTCTTTTTAAATAAAGTGTTCATCAGGGCATCTAAAAAATACGCATGTCCACCTACATCAATATAAACATTGTTAGATATATTTTTCCATAAGGCATCCTATAGTGTTTTGTCGTGTGACGGTTGTGAGCTGCCTTATGGTAGATGAAAGACCTGATAAAGGTGGTCTTCTCAAAACACTTGTTGGCTGCAGTTTCTTCCACCCACTCGCTGACTGAGTAGAAAAGCAGTGAACACCACTGTGTCCATGATTGCCCCTGTAAAGCGAATCTTCTGCAAGAGCATCAGGTAGGACTTCTGTTCGCTGACGGAAAACAAAGGGATTACCGAAGACTTACCTTTGTTAAAGAAATCAGACACTCAGGAAAGTTCATGAAAGTCTAACATAATGAAAGAAAAAACAGCCAGCAAGTATTAACATATTTTAAGTGCAAATTACCATGTCATTGGACCTGAAATTCACCTTCTGATTAGCTGGAGCATGTAATGCTAAATTCAGAGCAGCATTGTATATCAATTCAAACAAGCATTTGCAATGCAATAGGTCTCGCAGTTACTTGAGTTTAAGCTATTGGTATTGCAAATGACAATGCCCTTTATTTATGTTTTTAAAAACGAAAACAAAAATAAAAGGAATTGTTATTTGCAATGGCAATAGCTCAAACTCGCGAAAATGCGAGATCTAATGCATTGCAAATGCTTGTTAACCTTTATTATTATGATTTTAAAAAGTAACACAGTCTTCCTTTATTGGTGATATGATGCATTAATATGGTCAAGATGCATTTACTCCATAATATATTTTCGCATTTTTCATGCATTGTTGTAGGAAATTAGCATTGTTGTGTTGTTTCCTATCAGTTTTTGCCCTATCTGTTTTGTTGGATGTAGAAATCTGAGCACTTTATCCCTATTAATCCCCTTTTAACCTGTTAAATTGGCGTATCCCTAATTGGCATATTTATATTTTCTACAGGGCCATAGTATATTGTGCAGAAACCCATGGAATGGTGGAATGGAAAGTTAAATGTCACTTTTAGACTGCAGCACTTATAGTGCCATCCACTATAGTGACAGAGAAAACATGGCTTCAGGCCTATCTTGTGTAGCTTGACTGCAGCAGCCTAGTACCCGCTATAAAGGCCTGTCAAAATAATCCTTTTTGACGGGTGGGAAACCCTGCTTTTAAATATTAGTAAGTCCTTCCTAAGTGCACCTTGTCATCCACAGGCTATGGGTGGGTAGGTTAATATATAAAAGTGGAACATGTATAAAATTAAAATAGACATGTGCCTCCAAAGGCTAGACCCCAATAGTTATTATCACAGCAAGGCTGTAGTTAAATCCTAGTATGGCAAAGTGCAGATTTGTATTTTAATGTGTAGCTTAAAGAAAAACTAACCAGCTCCACTGTAGTCAGGTGTCGCAGCACACCCTGTGGGTACTCGGCCTATGGGGTGGGACCCTGATGATGAAGCATGTCACCAACTAGGTTGGTGAGTGAGGGGTCTACTGTAAGGATATGCATTATCCGACAACGGGTCGGGGCATAATGTGCTGACTCGAGCACTAAACCCCAGACTTAGAGAATTTTCTCTGCCTCCCTTGATGAAGGGATACTCCTCCATTGTTTTTGTAAACTTGCTGCGCTACCCTACGCAAAGTCCCCATAAATGAGGGCCTAGGTGGCTTAGTTCACCTACCATAAAAAAATATATGCACGAGATTAGGAAAAATGTATGTTATGAGACATTTCCAGTTACGTTTTGCTTACGGTTTGGTTGTGCATTCATGTCATGCTGCGAGCTATCAACAGGATAATTGCCCAGTAGTGATGAACCTGATTGAATCAGCAGTTTGTTTACAGAGCACAATCTAAATTAATATTCAATTGAAACAAAATGTATTTGAAGACGTTTACATGTTTACGCTTTGTATTTTAATATTAAAGAAATTTTGTCAGAAAATTGCATAATGTCTTCCCAAAAAGGAGCTTTCTTTCTGGGAGGAAGATTAAGGTTTCTGAAAAGGTAGCTCAGAGGCAGAATAGGGAACATGGAGAAGAGTAAGAGTAAGAGGTGCTCATATCTGTCTGGTTGTTTCAACTGCCAAAGTGGAGGTAAATCGTCCCTTCCCAATCAGTGAGTCTGGCTGTTGGACGTACTCAGCAATGGGATAGGCTTAATGTTAGCAGAGTGCCTTTCACATGCTCTTCATGGCCCTCATGGGATAAGAGAGTCTGGGGTCAAATGGGACCACATCCAGTCCAGTTGAACTGGATTTAGTTAAAATTAACCAGATGAGGATTATGAGGACATCCGGTTGATGATGACATCAATAATGGTGACAGACAACTAAAATATTTTTTTTAGATCTGTTTTTATTAATCCGTTCGGTGCTGCAGACAGCTCCCAGCCATCCCACGTGATGGTGGGCATGTGCAGAGGATGGCCAGGGGCCGTCCGAACCCCGCCCACTGATTAAATCGCTGGCACCGCAGCGGAATTTGCGCTGCGGTCAACGGGTTAAGCAGTTATTTGGAAACAGTAGGAAGTAGTGAGCATTAAACAAGGAAAACATTATAGGCCACACGCAGGAGGCCTGTGCATCACTAGGAATAATAAAATTAAGTATACCCCAGCCTCCGAGTCCTACCGACTGGATTGCCTAGCAACATGTCATTGCTTCTGTTGTGTGACTCGAGAGCCTGACCAAAACCCTGTCCCCCCTCTCAACCTTCTACACTGACTTCCCTGTACTGCATCCATGGTCCCCAAATCTTTTGAACCTTATGGGAACAACCCGGGTCAAACATCTAATATTTAGCAGTAATATTATAGAAGTCACTAAACCAAAACAGAAAATATCCTTGCAAATTTATTAACAAATTCCGAATGAAAAGAGGCATGTTAAAGATTAAAGATTACTGAGGAATAATTTCAAAAGTGACTTTACTTGCTCTACATTTTTGTTTGCAACACATTAGTTAGAATCATTAGATGCTCTTGTTGTCAAACTCAACTAATGGACAAACTCTGTCACCCTGAGGTAAGATGCGAATCGTAGCCTATGTAATGGATCTGACTGAAAGCTCTGCCTTCAGATTGCCTTTGTGAATAGGGCCCGTTGTGATTTTTACTAAATTTGGATCATCACTGAAATGTTCAAACTGGTCATTATCTTTTACCACTAAAAAAAATGGATAAAGTGTCTTGTGTGTGAATAGAAAGCTTGTTGAGTTTACAATTATTAAATTGATTTTTTAACTCCTTCACAGTAATTAAAGTGCAGCAACCCACTGGATCATGTCAAAGATTAGCCAAGCCAATCCCTATTAGGGAGTCTTTGACAAATTTTATTCAGGTGAGTTATGTTGTATTCAGGTGTCTGAGAGTTTCCTCCAGCCCACTTTGAAATATCAAATGTTAGGGAGTAGCCCAAATGCATCACCAGAAAATTACCAGCTGAAGTTCAGTCTTATCAGCCGTCGGCCGGAGGCCCAAATCAAACTTCAACAGTACTAAAGGGGTGCTGACCGTTAAAAAAAACGCTACCTCATGAACCTGTTTCCTACCATTGCCAAAGGTTTTCAATTTTTGTGCCCCCATATCTCTGCACCATAAAGGGCAACCGCAAGTGCCTGGTATGTGTACAGTTGGACAACTGGTGATACACATTTACAATGGGATCCCTTACACCGCTTCAACAACCCAACACTTTGCTGCTCCAATTTTAATCTTCTTTTAACAGCATGACGTGACCAATCGAGCTTCTTATCTAGAGTAATCCCCAGGTAATCAAAGAGGTGTACTTGCTCTAAGGGGACCAGTCTAAGGTGGGTTTGAGTGCTTAGAAGAACAGTTGTACTAATGTTAATTACCAACCACAGCCATATCCGCTAAGAAAAGCCAAAGTCAAAAGCCAAAGTTTCCTAAAGGTTATAATCAATGAGGCTAGTGCTTCCTATTCTATTAAAGGTGTGGGTACCCTTTCTATCAGATTTAGTTCTTCCATTACACGCTCAAATCATGCAATTCAGGGATTGAGCATTTAGTTGTACCGCCATGGGAGACCACTTCTTAATTGGGGGAATAGTGAGGGAAGGGACTAAACAAATCCTATCCTTCTCAGACAGGGAATGGTGATTAACCAAATTTAAGGGTTTCAAATTGACAATAAAAATCATCTGCCAATATTTTTAACATATATGTGTCCTGCTATGTGTGTAATCAGCACATCAATTATGGGAGATTCCTGCCACTTAACAGAAGGTCTTAAATAGACCATTGGTGGACCACTTCGAACTCAAAGGTCACACAGAAAATGGCTTAAATTGGCAAGTGTTCACAGTAGTCAAAACCCTACCCACAGACGCAAACTTAAATAAAGAAGAGCTGAAATGGATACTACGAACTAACAGTCTTCAGACTGGCCATAACAGAGCAGAGGGCTGGACTACTCTGCTGTAGCTGTACCTGCCCTATGACAACTACTCTGATATACTGCCCACAGACTTTGCCCAGTTCCTAAACTATAGTACTCAAATTCCAGATTCCATATTTCAGCACAGTTTGCCTTTGTCGTATGTACAATTCCTGTATCTTTCTGCATAGTTAATTGATTGGTTAATTTCTGTAAATATGTTAGTCATGAATTGTCCAAAATGTATGCATAATGTAGATTATAAACATGTCAATGTCAAATGGTACAATCACAGGGTAATCCCCCATGGTGATGTGAGCTCACTGTCCATTATTGGTTAATAATTGTATTGATGTTCTTATTTATTCTTTTGATTCAGAATTGAAAGGATTCATTTATATGTCATAACCGTCCATCCGTTCTGATTCCCCTATGTGTTTTTGTGTGACTATATTGTGCATAATCAATACCATAAAGCTTCAGGTTTAGTACAAATGTATATGTACTGAACCAATGGAGTTAAGTCTTCACTCCTCTTTCTTAAACCCATACCTCATACTGCTTTCTGTGTGATATTACCACGATCTCTAAGGTTTCTATTGACTCACAATCAGCACTCCTTCACATAGAGCATCGTGCATGCATGCGTAGCCTTCATTTGTATAACTACCATGGACTGGCTTCCTACACTGTTGTTTGATTCACAGAGACGGGTAGTTGCTGATCGCCCTTCATTCACTGCATAATTACAGTAGTTCCATGGCACGCGATTACTATTAATTTCCAACTGCCTTGGTCCCGTCTAATTATTCACATTTAGTGATCTCAAATATTTGTTTTCTTTTTGTCTTCATCGATTGGCTTAAACACCAAACGTCTCAGATCATCATCCCAACTGGAATTGATGCTAGATCAGTTTCTTGGTTATTCGTTGCTATATTTTGATCAGTCGACTCTCCTTTAATTAATTATTGCAAGCTACTTAGATTTGATATATCCCTTGTGCACTTATATTCTTAGCATGCTCCTCATGACACTTTTCTCATTAGTATAATGCATGACACCAATCCACATACGTGGATCGAAAGAAAGGGTAACGCCTTCCATAATTGATTAGGATCATTACTTAAACTCTTTTTCCATCTCCATTTTTTTTCCACCTGTTTATGATTACCCATTTCTTCCTTTCCCTTCCCGCCTTATTCTTTTCTTTCTTACAGGCATTTTTTAATTCTCTGGCATCCAGGAAACCGCAGTACGGGGCGCACAGGTTCAAAGTGAAGGGCGAGGCGTACCAGCCTCCGGGAAGCCGCAGTATGGGCCGCACAGGTTCTCAGCGCACTGTGAGGCATATCTGCAGTCAGTTTGCAGAGGCGTGGAAAGCGGGGTTTTTGCCGCTGTTCGAGGATAGGATCGGAGTGGGAAGATTTTGAACCATTACTGTCTGCGACTTCTGAGCCTGGAGTTCTTGTTTGGGAACGGTTTTGGGGCTTTTGGTAGGGGTTCGGCAGGGCGCCTACGGAGTTTGCTTTTCTCCTATGCGAGGACTAGTAGCGGGATGCTGAGGGATTACACAGCAGTGGCAAAATCTTGAAAAGGATTGAGGGTTGGAGTATTGGAGCGACAGGAAGACTCAGGCTGAGGCCAGCAAAGCTGAGTAGTATTTAAGTGCTGATCCCGGAGAACATCTAGGGGCAAACATGGTTCATCCCAAAACCTTGGACTAACTACTGACGCCACTGAATAACTGGAATTACTGTGAAGGTCGTCACACGCCAGACTTTTAGGATGTGGACGGCGTTTTTTGAAAGCAGGAGAATCATTTCCAAAGATTGGTGCATAAACTGGAAACATGGAGTAAAGCAGTCAGTGAGGTCTCGACGTAATCTCGAGGATTCCCCTGAACCGGTACCATGTTTCAGGGAAGATACACACAAGACCCCTGTTTGGTAAGTGACTATCAGTCTCTTCCTTTCCACGTTGGATTAGTGTTTCAGTGTGACATTAGGTGTTAAGATTGATTTTTGTCTTCTGTCTGGGACGCGCTTACCTGGGGCTCTTGCTTGCCGGGTCTGCCGTGAGGGAAACGGCTCACCTTGTGCTGGCTGGCTGTGTCAGAGGGAGCAGCCAGACAGCGAGGCAGCTTAGTGAGGCTCACTGACGCCGTGAGGGGAACGGATCCTATTACAACTCCCAAAAGCCCCTGCGAAGCGCAGGACAGTGACGCCGCAACTGCGATGACTGGCACCAGAAAAGCGCTCCCGCCACATGCAGCGTGGGACGCGCGCGGACGGGGCCCGGGAGTAGCCCGGGACAAGGGCGGGACCGTCTGTGGCCGTTAGAGGCCAGAAGAGGCCGGGTTGGGCTACCCCCTCTGCATTTCAAGTAAGGAGCAACGAAACACCGTTCCAAGGTAACACTTAGCCCAAAATTTGTAGCCGGTGATCATGTCCCTATTGAGCAAACGAAAGGGGGCGGCAGGTACCCTGGATGACTTCATTGTAAGGGCTGAGTCTGTACTTATCCATCAAATCCAAGCTACGGAGAGACGGCTATCTTTAGATCTTGCAGCGTCCCAATCTCGCCCGTCCATTGAGGGAGCAAACGAGTTTCTCCCTGCCTCTCAATTAGGAGCAAAATCCGTCCCATTAAGCCCGGACATACAGATAATAAATACCCCTTTGATTATGTCGCAGTCTGCTCAGGATCTACAAGCCCCAGCTAGTAATACACGTGGCAAGACAATCAAACAGCAGATATTGACTGCTTCAGTATCGGGTAGTGAAAACCTTAACCAGAGGGAACACAGAAGAAAATCATTAGACCCCGCCATGGATACTATAAGGAACAACAAAGGTGGGACCAACACTGAATCACCTAATGTTAGATTAACTAATTCTATCTCCACCCAAACTGATTTTCACCCCGTCAGTGGCTCCTAGACAACAGACTTGGGCATTGAAATTCTGGACACTTTGATAGAAGGTTTTGAATCTAGGTTGGACGATTTAATGGGGGTGTTTGCTATGAAACTTGATGGCCTGTGGAAAGAAATGCACAAAATTAATGATGTTGCAGGAATTACAAAAAGGGTGGGAGAGGGTATAATTGCTCTGGAACCCACGTTGTCTGGCTTATTAAATTGTGACAAGGCCCTTAACCCCCATAGAGTACCCGATGTTATGATACCATCTCCATTAACTCAGGGTGATAATTGTGGGGAGAGAGGGGGCCTGCGTAAAGAATATGCAGCTAAATGCATTCCCCCTAAGCCCCCCTTAGAGCCAAATAATGGCAGTAAAGATGCAACCCAAGTAACCAGAGAGTCAAGTGTTAGTCATAACCAGGATGTTTTGCATCTCCCACCGTACTCTGCACCATATGTACTGGTCCTAAGTGGAGTTCCCCCATTAAAAAGGGGACAGGGGGAGTCTTGGCCCGAATTGCAAAGAAAGTCAGTGGACTGGCTTAGTAAACAAAAATGTTTAATCCTAACAGAAGGAATGATATAATTATGGCTAGACGAGTTGGGTGGATAGGCCCCTCTCATAAACATATCATGGGAGACTGCGTGGTCTTAAATTTTAGAAGGCCCCTGCAGGTTCGCCATCTCTTGTCAATTAACGATGTAACATTTAATCCCTATACTGATATTAGTGCACTCCCTCTGGGCTTTTTTTAAAAACCCCGTACCGCCCCCAATAGTGAAATTGGAACATCTTTACCCTTGTGTAATAATTTTCATGCTATTCAAAGTTTGGATCAACAAGACTGACCACCAATATCCCCAGATTTTGTGGCTGTTAGTATTTTATCACCCAGAGTAGTACTGACGGCATCACCCAAAGGGAAGAAAACATCCCCAGCATCAAGGAATGATGGGACAAGTCTGATTATACTTAGTTGGAACGTGGCAGGTCTTCGATCAAAACTTGAAAATATTGAATGGCTAAATTTGGTAAGGGAACATGATATCCGGATGTTTCAAGAAACTTGGGCCACCGAAAATTTATACATTGAGGATTTTCATTGTTATAGTGTCCTTTCACAAATACCAAGGCAGGAAAGGCCATTAGGGGGTTTGTTCATAGGATTCAAGGTGACAGCCGGAGGCACCTTAGAAATAATCCCAACGCACAGCCTAGATCTTCAAGTTGTACTGTAAAAGGGGTATTCAATTTTATCTATTAAATTTCTATAAAAATGACTTCCAGTCAGTCCCTAACAAAAGCTTTTTAAAGTTATTTCAGTCAGTCAGTCAAATAACTTTATTTCGGTTAATTAAAACCATAAAAGCAATACATAGTTCATAATACAGAAATTAAAAAACAATTAAACAGGTTTTAGACGTGATTGCAAATCCTAAGTAAGTCCATTAAAAGATATTTAAAAGAGAAAGAAATTGTTAATAAAAAACGAATTTAAAAAGATAGATATAGAGAATGAATAGTAAACAACCCAAAAAAAGAACGCCTAAAGCACCACTTTCCAGTATGTTTTGCACATTCCCCCCAAACATATTTTTAAATAGTGTCAGGTTTGGTGGTTGTTTATCTGAGAGAGTTTAGTTTTGTTTTGTCTGGCGGCTGCTACCAAAAAACAAGCTACACCATATGTAACCTGCACCGAGTTCAGCATCTGTAGGTAAAGGAGGGCCGGCCTCACCTGGACAAAGTTTAAGTCTTTCAAAATTGGAAAAAGGAATTTTTTGCGGGCCACCAGGTAATGTTCGCAAAGCATAACTAGATGAAGAGTATCCTGTGTGGAAAAGCAGTCACAGGTGCAGGGTGGGGTGTTTTCTGGTTTACCCCACTTTGTATATGAGCCAAGCACAAGATGTATCAGGTTGAACCTGAACCTTAATAGTAGAAAACGGTGGTATGGTTTAGTTACATATTTTAAATAAGGTTCCATAGCCATGGACGATGAAAGTTGGTATAATGACCTTACCATAGGCTTGCTGAGCTCAACCGCTTCCCTCTCTGTCTCCAACACAATTCGAAAATGCTGCTTGACCCACCTTATATCCTCTTTCTTGAGGCTCTGTGGAAAAGAGTACATGTCCGGGCGCCCTAGCCTCGCGCATGCCGCTCTAACATACGCCAGCCAGGGTATACTATCCGCCTTATCCAGAGCCATACAGTCTTTGAGAATGCAGTGATTCAATGTGATCTCCTCGTTTGTCCAAGTTTTAATCCAACATAGTAGTGGTGACATTTTTAAGAGATCAGTAACGTATCCCAAGCCTATTTCATTATGGATTGAATATGTGGGAGATGATTTCGGGAGTGACAACAAGGCTCGTATAAAGTTGTTTTCTACAGTTTGAATACCTGGGGCTGAAACGTAGCCCCAAATATCTGCCCCGTAAGATGCAATTGCCACACATTTAGATCTATAGATGCGAGTCATGGCCTCCATGGGTCTCGAACCAAGTCTTTTGGAAAAATGCATGAGGGCTGCGGTAGATCTACTAACTCCATTCTCCTTTAATTTCAATTGGGCACCCCAGGTTCCTCTTTCGTCAAAGGTGACGCCTAAATAACAAAAGAAAGGTACCCTCGAGATTGGAGAATTGTTACAGCTGAAGGACCTAAGCTTTATGTTTTTCTTCCGTGAACCTGTAACCATAACATGAGATTTTGCTGTGTTAATCTTTAGGTCCAGGGCTTCCATAAAACCACCAAAGTGATCTAATAGTCTTTGCAGGCCCGTACCTGTACGAGCTATGAGGACGGCGTCGTCCGCGTATAGCAGGACCGGGATAGGTAACCCACCCATACGCGGCATGTCCAAAGTAGCTGAGTTCAGGGATTTCCCCAGGGAGTTGATGTACAGTGTGAAAAGGAGAGGGGCCAGAATGCAGCCTTGCCTGACCCCTCTCCCTGACCTAAACTTTGCAGTACATCTTCCTTCCCTTGTTACCCTGACAGAGGCAAACAAATTTTGATGGAGATCGTGCAAGAAATTAACTAAGGTGGTGTCCAAACCCAAATCTCGTAAAATAATCCACAGTTTTGAACGATTAACCAAGTCGAAAGCAGAAGATAAATCCATAAAACCCAAATAAAGAAGCCCCCCCTTCACCACAGTGTATTTGCTGATAATAAGATGAAGGTTTAAGCATTGATCCATGGTCCCCCTATGCGCTCTAAAACCATACTGCAAATCAGAGAGGATCCCGCTCTCCTCAAGCCAATCCCCAAGTCTTTGAAGGATGACTCTGCCCAAGATCTTAACGGCAGAGTCCAACAGGGGGATTGGCCTATAGCAGGCAGGGTCCTCCCTGTTCCCCTTCTTAAAGATGGGAACAATAATGGAGGTGGACCAGGAAGAAGGGAAACCAGCTGCAGGTATCGCATTAAAGACATTAGTTAATATTTTTGACCAAAATTGAGGATACTGGATGTAGAGATCTGCAGGGACCCCATCAGGTCCAGGAGCCTTATGTTTACTTGTGTTTTTGATCGCCCTTTCTACCTCAATGGTGTTAAATTCCATAGCCAAGTTGGATGGACCGTGGGCACTGACTAGGGAAATTGGTACCGTGGATTCATAAATCTGTTTGAAGTGGCAAAGCCATCTATCGTCTTCAATCACACAGTCCATGTCGGTTTTCCCATCCTCGGAGAAAAAAGGCTGATTAACAATGGCCCAAAACTTTTTGCTGTCTCTCAATACATCAATAGCTAATAAACTGTCCCAGGCTTCCTCCTTGATTTGGGTCTTGCGTTTGATAACTGCAGTTTTGTATTCTTTTCTTAGGTTTGCCACTAGTGACCTGTCTCTGGGTTTGTGTTTTAATGCTTTCAAGAGGGCACTGTGCTTTAACGAGCAATCCTTGTTAAACCATTTGTACATTTTCTTAGTGCCTTGCGCACCAGACCTTGACTCCAGGTTCTTAGAGATCCTTGCACATATATCCACATAGGCAGCCACTACATCAGAGCCCAAGGCAGTTGAATCTAGGCAAACTGCCATGCTAGCCTCAGTCTCTTGGGCTAATGTTTGGAAGAATTGGTCGGGGACAATCTTCTCCCATTTTAGGCGCCTTCCCTGGTCCTTAGTCGTCAGGTCTTTTGAAGATGCCACACCTGTCATTCTGCCAAATCGGAAACAGTCTAGGTCCAGCATTAAGAGGACAGGATGATGATCACTAAAGCTAGCAGTTACAACCCTATACTCACGTGCCTTTACTAAGACCCAGGATGATACAAAGATGTAGTCTATGACGGTGTTGGCGTCTCTCCCGATAAAAGTAGGCGCTCTAGGCTCGTTTTTACCCTGCTCTGGTTCGAATAGATTTAAATTCGCAAGGAAAGTCTCAAGGCCCTCACCCTCCTTCGTGTGTTCAAAGTGTGGAATGCCCTCGGTCGGTAATCCCCCATATCTATCATTATAACAGTCCCCCTCGCAGGGGTGAATATTAAAATCACCCAGGATAACCATCTCTGGGATGGAACTGCAATCTTGTCTATAGACTGACAGAAAGTCTAGCAGGGAGGTCAGGTGCTCATTCACACAGGAAACCTCCTTAGAATTGTAAAAATTTATAAGCAAAATAGTATGTGAATACGATATAGTCCACTCCACAACTAACGTGTTCGTGGGTGCGGAATCTAGTTTTTTGAAAACCCCCACCAAATTCAGAGAGCACAATGTAAGTTGGCCACCCTTGGCTCTCCTTCTTACGCCCGAAACTGCTGGAGTAGAAAAGCTACAGAAACCATCCAATGAGAAGCTTGTAGTAGTATCCCATGTTTCTTGGAATGCCAGGATGTCGTATTGCTTTACGATCCCCTGCCATATGGGATCTGAAGCCTTTGCAGTTAAACCCGCCACATTCCAGGTAAGAATTTTACAGTATGGTAAATCATGGTTAGACGGGGTAAGTGTTCCCCGGGTATCGCCAGCAGCAGGGTCTTTGTCAAACATTGGAGATGAATTTAGTTTTTGCAGATCCTTCATAGTGATATCCCTTCGTGGTTGGCTAGGAGTGATCTGATCGCTCCGTCCGATTGGGGAATCCTGTGTTTGTCAGTCAACCCAGTCTGTAGATGACAGACATTCGAAGCGATTGGCCATTGGAAAGTGGAAAGGATTGTCTAACCCATTTACAAACTGGTGGTAGTAGTGAGGTTGGGTGTGATGTTGACCAACGAGGGGACCTCCTTGACGCGGTCTGCCACTTCTTCTCCTTACCAGATTCCATGCCACATCCCCCCCCTCGTCCCATCCATGGTGTTGTATTTCCCATGGAGGGGTGAATCTCTGTCTAGGTTTAAAGTCATATGGTCCCTTTAACCAGCTCCATCGATTATCGGCTTGATTTTCTGGTAGATAGAAGTAGGAGAGAGGTCTAGCAGTCACAGTGCTTGCCTGATATCTAGGGGGTCCACTGCTACATATGAAATCTACAACCTCCGTATTCTTGAAGGTGACCACTACACAGTCCCCTTGTAGGTTTTTTCTGTTACCTCCCACCCACGGAGCTCTCTCTACCATTAAAATGCTGCTCGGTATGTTTGGCGGGAGGGGATGGTTTTTGGAAAGCCAGTGACATACTTTGTTTTTTAGAGCCTGATACGATTCTACTTCTGATGGTGAGATTTCAGTAACGCCGGTGAGATTAACCACATAGGGACAGGCATCAGGAGGGAGATGGATATTTCTACGAGCCGTGCCCTTGGCTCTAGCGGGAGCATCAAGATTTGAGGACTGTGATATACAATCACTCGATGTGGCCTGAGCGGTTGGATTAATTTTGGTTGTTTTCTGCGTTTGATCTGTTACAGAAGGCTTAGTTTTAGTGCCGTCCTGAGTTGAGGTGTTACTTGGTTTTTTGGGGGCAGCATTTTTGGTCTCCAGAACTCTGTTATCAGCCACAGATGGCTTGTTGGCCGTTTTAGGTGGATTGGTGACCTGGGCTGTCTTGTTGTTCACAGAAAAACTAGGAGCACTTATATCCTTATGTATATTCTTTAGGATAGTTTCCAGGCAGCGTAGTCTAACCTCTATCGGTTCAAGCAATACTTTTAGCATATTAAAGATAGTAGTAGTATCTGTGCTTAAACAATTCCCCTCCTGTGATGGTTTTGCTGAGTTACCAGCTTCCCCACTCAACTCCAGGATTTCCTCCAGACTATGATCGATAATAGTGTCGTCTGGGAGGCTCAAGGGTAGACCATTTTTGATGGGATGCGGTCCCCCTGTAGGAATAGATATGACTACTAAGGAATTATCCATGATAGATGGATCGAATGTGACCTTATGGTCGTTAGGGGCAATTTGGACCTTCTTCCCTTTAGGAATGGATGGTTTATTAACCTTTCGTTTTTGTTTAGGGATTGCCCCTTCTATCCGACCCCTTTCGTTAATAGCGGTTGTCGTGGTAGGGGAGTTTGACTCACTTTGCTGCGCTCCATTCTCTGTTAAGAGGTTAAGATTAGGAGAGGCCTCCAGGTCCTGTTGAGTGTTTGAAACATCAGGGTCCCCAGTCACCTCAGTGCTATGTACTAGGGCCTGGATGTTCGACCGAGAATCGGTATTGGGCGTCTGCGCCTGGGCAATAAGGCCCAGAGAGGATCGCTTGGCCATGGCCAGGTCTTGGGAAACTCTCCTATCCATCAGTATTATTCCCTCATCAATTAATGCATGGGTGCGGGTGATAAAGTCATCCAGAGTTCCAGTAAGTTTTTTTGCTCCTGTGGCAGCCATACTTCTGGTTTCCCGACAGTTCATAACAAGCGTTTTCTAACAGTGGTAGCAAAAGGAGCTAAGGAAATCCAGCCAGGGTTTGTGGCCCAGGCCAGGCTCCTCAGGCCTCTGAGGGCCACAGAGGGCCCGCCCTTTGCCCGGGCTTCGCTCGGCGTCCCGCTCGCGTCCCGCTGAGCGGTAGACCGTTGAAGATAAGGAGGCGTTGCAGTCGGGGGGCGTGTCTTCCTGGGGGCGCGGCCGTGCACACCTGTGCAGCGCAGGGACTCCTGGTCTTATGAGTCCCTGCGGCGCGCTCCCTCGATGGTCTCGCGGTGCTCCCTCCTTCTACCTCGGGCCACCAGCACAAGCACTCCACTAGCCTCGACCCCACGCCACTCACCGCGCAGCAGCACCCGCGAAGCGGGTGCTGCAAGTTGTGAAGCTGCGGCAGGGCGGTCAATCCCTCCAGGGACACAGGGAGGCCGGGTGGAGACGAAGATTAGCGTTCTGACAACGGCAGCACTCAGGTTAATTTCCGCAGTTACAAGGATCCCGCTGCAAGCTGGACGATTTTCCGCTTTTGTGACCTGGTCAGTCGGGGGGCGTGTCTTCCTGGGGGCGCGGTCGTGCACACCTGTGCAGCGCAGGGACTCCTGGTCTTACGAGTCCCTGCGGCGCGCTCCCTCGATGGTCTCGCGGTGCTCCCTCCTTCTACCTCGGGCCACCAGCACAAGCACTCCACCAGCCTCGACCCCACGCCACTCACCGCGCAGCGGCACCCGCGAAGCGGGTGCTGCAAGTTGTTAAGCTGCGGCAGGGCGGTCAATCCCTCCAGGGACACAGGGAGGCCGGGTGGAGACGAAGATTAGCGTTCTGACAACGGCAGCACTCAGGTTAATTTCCGCAGTTACAAGGAACCCGCTGCAAGCTGGACGATTTCCCGCTTTTGTGACCTGGTCAGTCGGGGGGCGTGTCTTCCTGGGGGCGCGGCTGTGCACACCTGTGCAGCGCAGGGACTCCTGGTCTTACAAGTCCCTGCAGCGCGATCCCTCGATGGTCTCGCGGTGCTCCCTCCTTCTACCTCGGGCCACCAGCACAAGCACTCCACCAGCCTCGACCCCACGCCACTCACCGCGCAGCGGCACCCACGAAGCGGGGGCTGCAAGTTGTTAAGGTGCGGCAGGGCGGTCAATCCCTCCAGGGACACAGGGAGGCCGGGTGGAGACGAAGATTAGCGTTCTGACAACGGCAGCACTCAGGTTAATTTCCGCAGTTACAAGGATCCCGCTGCAAGCTGGACGATTTCCCGCTTTTGTGACTTGGTCAGTCGGGGGGCGTGTCTTCCTGGGGGCGCGGCCGTGCACACCTGTGCAGCGCCGGGACTCCTGGTCTTACGAGTTCCTGCAGCGGGCTCCCTCGATGGTCTCGCGGTGCTCCCTCCTTCTACCTCGGGCCACCAGCACAAGCACTCCACCAGCCTCGACCCCACGCCACTCACCGCGCAGCGGCACCCGCCAAGCGGGTGCTGCAAGTTGTTAAGCTGCGGCAGGGCGGTCAATCCCTCCAGGGACACAGGGAGGCCGGGTGGAGACGAAGATTAGCGTTCTGACAACGGCAGCACTCAGGTTAATTTCCGCAGATTTCATCTCTGATCTGGATAATCAGTCTGCAAAAGGAGATACTTTAGGCATTTTATTAGATGGCGATTTTAATGCAAAATTTCACAGCCAAGGCACTGATATGCAAACAGTTTTTTGCACACAACCCTCTTATGTCAGAGGCCGACAACTTGAAAGAACTATTAATTTGCATAACTTATCTAATGTTATGGACCTAGTTGTAAGTTCCCATAGGATTAAACTTCCGACATATAGAGGAAGGGGGAGTGGCTCTACTTTAGATTATGTTTTTGTATGCCCCCTAATCGAAAAACTGGTGACTTCTGCTGCTGTCACACTGTCTGATTTTGGGGATCATAACTCCATTAAGGTAACATTAAAAGCAACCAGATGGACTATCGCGCATAGCGATTGTGTAGCGGCAAATTTATCGGTCTCAACAGATAATCTAAGACTATGTTGGAAAGGGGCACATAATGCAGAAGTCTTTAAGGCACTGGCAAAAAACAACATGCCTCTGATCGAGTCCTGACTCTCTCTTGTCTCAGCACCTGAGCAGATAATTGAGGACTTTGGTAAGTTATGTCTGACTGTCAAAAGCCTCATATCTAAACCACCCAAAAAGGTAGCACTTGTCCCTAGTTTAATCAAGACTGCTCTAAAGCAAATAGGCACCTTCGAATGGCTATAACCACAATCCCCGAGATGCTCTATAACGGTTAGGCAGGCCAGAAACAATTACAAGGTAGTAACCAAAAATAGGAGAAATGAAGTCTTAAAGGAGAGTTGGGACAAGCTGTCTGACGCCGCCAACCTAAACAATGCTAACATCTTTTTGGCGGCAGTGAGGGAAGTGCGTTCTATGGGGCAGTCACTGACGCCTATTAGTTGCAACATAACTAGTGAGGCCTGGGTGGATCACTTTGGAGCTATTTACTGTGCCCCACTTCCATCTGACCCAACACCTATTTTTGGTAATCCTATTTCTATAGACATCGGCATCTCAGAAGTAACCGAAGCTATTAACCAAAGACTAGGCAATAAAGCGCCTGGCCCTGACGGGCTGCCAATAGACCTAATTAAATGGAACCTGGCATTTTGGGCACCCTTACTTTTGAATGTTTTTAATAATTTGACCCTGGCGAAGATTCCAGAAACATGGGCCAGAAGTGTAATAGTACCGATCTTCAAAAAAGGCGATAGATCACTACCGTGTAACTATCGACCTATCTCCCTAATAGATAACACCCTTAAAATTTTGGGTAGAGTTCTTTATAACAAAATTTTAGATTGGGCAGAGGAAACTAACATCTTGGACCCTTGTCAGCTGGGTTTCAGCAGCAAAGTGAGCAATGCCTTAACCTGAATTTAATTATTAGCAAATATGCTATTGCTAAGAAATCCCCGGTCTATATGGCCTTCATGGATTTGTCCACAGCTTTTGACCTAGTTAATAGGTCCAAGCATTTTGGATTCAGAGGGATCAGTGGCAGTGATCCTCCTGGACCTTAGTGCAGCCTTTGACACGGTGAATCACCGTGTCCTGATCCATCGGCTAGCCAGGGCAGGGCTCGGGGGTACTGCCTTAGCCTGGATAGAGTCATTCTTGTCGGGCCGCACGTTCCAGGTCTGGGATGGCAACTCTTGCTCTGACCATCTTCCCCTTCTAAGTGGGGTGCCCCAAGGCTCCTCACTTAGTCCTACTCTTTTTAATGCCTACATGGCCCCTCTGGAAGATGTGGTTGCCCCCTTTGGCATCAATATTGTGAGTTATGCGGACGACACGCAACTGGTCGTCTCTCTCTCACATCTTGACCATTGCTCAGACAATCTGCTACGTTGCCTTCAGGAAATTCATCTTTGGATGTGCGATTCCTCACTCAAATTCAATGGGTCTAAGACAGAAATTATGCTGGTGGGAAAAAAATGGACAGCGATTCCATCATCTGTCTGGCCCGATACTATGGGTGAGGTTCCCGCTCCCAAAACAGAAATCAAGAGCCTGGGGGTCTGGCTCGACCAGGACTTATCCATGAAAACCCAGGCAAAAAAAACAGCAGGAACTTGTTTTGGTCTTCTACGCTCTGTTCGTAAGATTCTCCTCCTGCTTCCCCCCCGTCCAGGAAGCTTCTAGTCCAGGGACTGGTACTTTCACGACTGGATTACAGTAATGTGATCTACTTAGGGGCCCCTGAATACACTCTTGGCAAACTTCAACGAACACAAAATGCGGCAGCCAGGATGCTGCTGGGCCTCCCGTCCGAGCCTCTGCCAGACCAGCGCTCAAAGCCCTCCATTGGCTTCCTGTGCGAGAGAGGATCGATTTTAAAGCTATGTGTATCACCCACAAGCTTTTGAATGGGCAAGGGCCTTCGATTTTAGCTGGTCTGGTCACCCCGTACAAAGCCTCGAGATCTCTGCGCTCGGATAATGAACGACTGGCAACCGTCCCCAAGTTTAGGAAGGTACGCACGGGAGGCCGTCACTTCTCTGTGAGGGCAGCCGCACGCTGGAATTCGCTTCCCCGTGGCTTGCGGCTGGAATCTTGCCATTTACGCTTTCGCAAGCAACTTAAAACCTTTCTCTTTCCTAAATAGGTCATTCTTCCTCCTTTCTGCCCGTTTCTGATTTCCGACTTTATAGCGCGGGGATGCCTCCGGGTCACCAGGCACTCTATAAATCCCCTAAATAAATAAACAAGTTGTGGGCAATCTTTTTATCCAAGGGTCTGGATGAAACCCCGGTCAATTTTATGGCTTATCTGCACAGAGATCTTAAGGCCCAAGTAAGTATGGGGGTTGGAGGTGAGGTCTCAGGACTCTTTAATATTGGCAGGGGCATCAGACAAGGTTGTGTTCTGGCTCCCCTGCTCTTTATTATATAGATCAAAGACCTGAACGCCTCCCTGAAACTGGTTACCCAAGACGTCCCATATATTAACAAGGCACCTATCCCTTCGTTGCTCTACGCCGGTGACACAATTTTAATAGGGCGCACATCAAATGCATTACGCCTCCTTGTCAAAGATTTTAACATTTTTATGAAAAACTTAGATTTACAAGTCAATTTAAAAAAATCTTTTTTAATGAGCAGTGGTCCAGGCAAACGGGCTATACGCCCGATTGTAATAGATGGCCATAAGATGACGGTGGTAAAATCCTTCGTATATTTGGGTTTGGCCTTTGCTGCAAACAGCTCCTGGAGTGAGCATTTAGCTCACGCCAGGAGCAAGTTCTCAAAGGCCAATAACTTGATTCTAAGCATCCCTCGCCCCAAGACGATGGGTGTAGTATTAGCTGTCCAAAGGATTTATAAACTTCAGTGTACCCTGGTAGCGACTTATGGTGCTGAGATATGGGGGACGGCCAACAGCTCTGGTACACACCAGGAGGAGAATAGATTCTGTAGAAAAATACTGAATATCCCTATCTCAACCTCCCACTACATATCTCACAAAGAGCTCAATATTAATTTTATTACTGATTTTATCAGGGCTCGCCCAGCACTTATGTGGATTGCTGTATGGAAGAATGAACCAGCCACCCTGACTCAGTCAATCATTAAGGATTGCTTAGGCTGTGCTAGGGGTCTAGATATCCTGTGGTTGGGTGGAGTGTAGAGCAGTTTGCGCAGTATAAATATGGAAAGCATTTTTTGGGACCCTTCACTCGCTGCCCTGGTCGCAAAAAAGGATATGCAGAATGCTCTGTATTCCCTATATAAGACCGAGCGTGAGGCAGCAGAGGTCAGTAAAATTACTGAGCGTAAGTATATGGCCATCGAACATTATAGGTAGCCACTCCACATTTATTTGTTACTATTGATGATCCCGCTGGGAGACAAGCTTACTGTTTCGTTTAAGGGCTGGCACAATCCGTTTTGCATTCTCCTTCCCACTCGGTTATAGTCCTAATCTAAACTTGATCCCGTGCCCGTGTGATGGAAGGAGTGAGCAAACTGTAAAGCACTTTATATTCTCCTGCAAATTTTACAGCAAATATTTTAAACAGTTTTTATGCTCGTATTTTATTAAGAGAAGACCAATTAGCTTAGAGGCAGCATTTGATTCCATGTTAACTCTAGATGATGAGGACCTTATTTGTCGTACTTGCAGTTTTTTTTAAAAATGGCAGTAAGGGCTCGCAGATCCATGGTTGAAGACTGAGAGTTATGTAAATAGTTTTGTACTGTGATGACTCTAAGTCTTGCACTAAGTCACTTTATGACCTGTATAATGAATGTATTTAGAATATTTGTCCAGCCAAAAATTTTAACATGTATGTATGTAATGTATTTTATATTGTGCTTTTATGGGTACTGTGGTACCCGAATAAAGATTGACTGATTGACTGACTGACTGACTGAATTCTCCGGCATATACATTTAAAGTCCTGATGATGATCCCCATACTAATAAGTGGGATCGAAACATTGATGACATACAGTACCATGACTATCACAAATAATGCTGCTCTATAAAATGATGGTTCCTGTGGCATAATAACTTGTACAATTTATATTTAGTACAACAGCTAAATAGCGTTATTTTAAATTATTATAGAAAAGGGGGTTTGGCAAAGAATAAAGCACACTCCTACCAAATTCTGAAAAATGCTTTTGTAGTTCAAATAAGACAATAATATCAACGACATATATACAAAGAAGTGCAATGTGTCCCCAGTGATATTGTGAGCGAAAACAACAAACACATAGACAATAAGTGATCTGTACAGTTTTTCAGTTATGAGTATTTACAAGAAGGGAAATGACCAAACGCAACAATAAATCAATTTGTAATCAGTGACTATCTACAATCATAGAACACTGTGTTTTGAGAGGTTCATTCCCTATGGCGTCGACGGCGTTTCGACCTATTATATGAAGGTCTCGTCAGGACTAGACAGTGAGGGACATCTCGTAGTGTCTTTAATTATAACCCATGCATGATGAAATAATAAAACCAACTTACAGAGAACCCAGCCGGGCACACTGTCATGGGAATATGTGGTAGTCCTATCTGAGGGCTTGCGGTCAGTGCCGATGTAACAAGAGATGAACAGGAAAATACCTGTATGGGAGGATAGACCCGCTCGATAGAGTTTCCCGGTCGTCTGTGCAATGACAATATGACTCATATTGTTGCTACGATTCCTTATATACCGTTGGGTTACCTTGTGCTTAAGAACACCTTGTTACTATAAAGCATAAGAGTAAAGTTTCCCCTCTTACTTTTATGCTTTGCTTTGGTATAAAATGTGTTTTACTAATTGTTTTCACCTTGCATGTTATGTAAAGCCCTCTGATACCCGACCCTGCGTCTGGTTTGCGCTATAGAAAACTCAATAAATAAATAAATACATATGTGGATTTATACATCATGTCCACAGATGTTTTCCTGCCTCTTAGACTTGTTGCCTGGAAAATGACCCATGGAGCTTGAAGCTGCACAAGTTCACAGTCTAACACTGTTTTTCTCTTGATCCACATGCTATATGTAGACCAAGGTCGTTCAAAGTGCTTCATCACTTTCACTTATCCATCAGTCTATGCAATCAGTCAATCATCATACATTCTCGTGATCGCTCATCCTGGCAATCATGCATCCAGACATGCACCTATTCACTCACTTTTGCATTCGCCTACCCACACTAGAACACACACTCTGCCACTCATCACTCAACAATCACCAATCAATGTATAGGCACTTTCAGTTGATAGCCAGACTTGCTGGCTTTGCCAATGCTTGTTTTCTTTTTCTACCACAATCAGAAATGGAAAGTAGAAAGTAGACAGAAAACGCGGACTTTGAGCAGAGGCACATAGTGCCAGTTAACAGGGAAGAGCTGCATGAGGGCAGCGTAGCATAGTGGTGCAGGGCGACTAAAAGAAATCACGGTCTCAGGGGGAAAAAATAATAATAAGTGGCTTACTGGCATTGGGTGAAATAAAACAAAAATATAAAATTAAGTTAAAAGAAACAAAGGGCTGAGGGAACTCACGAATGCAACAACAATATGAAGAAGGAAGAACAGGAACTAGAGGAGTCGAAATTGAAGAAGTAATGATTGGGATGAATGAAAAAAGGAAGAGGTGCATGGCAATTAGAGGGGAGAAATAAACTGTATGGGAAAAGGACTCTCTGATAAAAAAAAATTGAATGAAAGGCATTCTCCAAGGTCATGTATTGTTTCTTTCACCAAGGTCATATTCAACCATTGCACAGTGTTAGCTCAGGCCACAGCTGCCAATTGCATCCTTATTTTCCTGTTGTCAAGGGCAAGTTATAAAACGAGTACCCACTTTATAATGGCATAAAGTATTTTTACAATGAAAATGGCAGAATTTACGAGTGCTAGCATTCCCAAAAGGTGACCAAACATTCGTAAAACCACTTATCGCTATAAGATCACCCTACATTAGCATAACTTTTTTTGGAAGCAAAAACCACACAATGGAAAGGTAACTGGTGCTTCAAAGCGTAGTTTGCCTTGAAACTTATTGGGCCCAGATTCAAAAGGTGTTTTGATCATAAACGTTTTTACAATAGAAAAAAGCTGGATCGATTCGACACCAATAAGCATTCACAAAAGTTGGAAATGCACGACTAGATCCATTTTCTCCCTCATAAAATGACCCCATGCTTCCAAAACATGAACCTGGATTCAATCCCACACCATCAGTGTGAGTGGGCAGATAAAGGCATAGTTTGCCTTGAAAGTTTATGAACATCTACAAATATGTCCATTTGTGATCACTCACAAACTCCTCTATGGCCCATTGCCGACCCTGGAAATGATAAGAGATTCACATCAGTCAAGGTCTAGATTAAATCTATTTTGAGAATGGGAGGAGAATAGAAAACTTTCTTGGGGATCTAAGGGGAGTATATCGACAGAGCTTCTTCAAGAGAAAACATTTTTCCTACTGGATACAAAATGGGCATTATTATAGCAGTGTTGCCTTCTCCTGTTAAAGAATTGTACTATACATACAGTACAATAAATGCCAAAGCACACAAAAGTACCATTCCTCCCCAGCAGCAAACGTCCACACGTTTGACTGGTGCAGCTTTCCAGGTAATTTGTCAATCTACATTCACACATAGGCGTATGTAAACAACTTTAGATATGTGACATTTCTTGGTGAATTGAGCCATGAATCTTTTATGTGAACCAGAAATGGTCTTACAATTATTTCTGTCAATACTGCAAGGAGTTGTCCAAGTTAATGCTTCCTTGTGAACAAATCCTTAGCAGTCTCCCCTACCTAATCTGGTGTCAGTGCAAATGTGTCGGGCTACAACAGTGCTGATCACAAGACCCTCCGATTTTCTGATGGGTCCCTTAACTTACTGGTCAATTTGGGAATTACAGCCTGGGGACTCGGCTGCTGAAAGTAGAGGGGGCAATGAACAATTAGTGGGGAAAATCACACTCAGAATTAACAATTTTCCTGGTAAATCTATATTTCTCAGAGAACCTTATGGTTCCACCTAAGATACTAACTCCGCCCCCTGGAATCATCAGTAATCTGCTATAAATTACTCTGGCGAGGTGAGAGAGGAGTGAATTTAGCAGGGACAGCACCTGGCACTTTACAATAAGGCTGAATGTTTTATTTTACTTTGGACTAGTTATGGAGAACCTTGGTTAAGTCACTTTCAAAATCTGGAACAGTGATGAAATTGATTGTTCTTTACACCATTAACAGATGATCATATATAAGTAATTCAACTTTATGTATCCTCTCACACTCATTGGCACTTTTACTACAGATTTGGGTTGAAACACCAGCTTACGTCCGAGTAGATAAAACAGATAATGCGATTGATGGAGCGGAAATTTCGTATTTCTGATTTCTTATTTGTAGGGGCGCTTCATAATCTTGTTTGCATAAATGTGAAGTGTTAGATTTGTGAACAGTGCTAACGTATCTCAGTTACTTATTTTAGGTTACTGACAAGAGTTAACATAGAAATATATGTAACTAGTAGAAAACCCTAACATGAAGAAACTGTGTTTTGAAGTCTGACACTACCTAGGCACTAAATATGTTTAGTAGAAATCTTCCATAATTAGGTCAATGTATTAGTTGAAATTTAAAGTAGTTTTGTACATTTGTAATGCTTGAGTGATATGTTCTTATGTTAACTGAAGTTGTAGGCTGGAAATGCAACCCCTGACAGACTCTCGTTTTTGGATTAATGTTTCTGAATTTCCTGTGCACTATGCTGTTCTTTCTCACGTTTTGCATTGCAGGTGGGGAAACATTATTTTAGGCAAAGAAACAGCTTTGTTATAGCAGCTAGGCAAGGAGAGAAAAAGTTACAATTTTATGAATCTGGGGTGATGAATGAAAGACGATTGTTTCACACAGGAAAAGGCATGGGAATCAAGGACTAATTAATGCAAAAGATGTACATGGAGAACGCCGTGGAAAAGTACGCTCATGACTATACCCATTGTGGAATACATACAAGTTGTGCATCATGGGAAAGCTACCTGTGGATAACTGAGTGTTGGAATTAGGGAAAGAGCCCAATTCTTCACTGCCTTTGGAGAGGGAGCATACCAGAATGAGCTATTTGCTTTGCGATAGAGGCTTTACGCTGCTTGACCCATCCCAACAGTGGAGATGCTTTATAGGAAGACTCCACGACTGACAACTTTCCACCTGATACAAAATTGTTATGAAATGAAATGAAAAAGACATTTGTATAGCGCAATGCTACCCAGAGGCATCCCAGCACTAGGCAGACCTTGAGAAAAGGACAGAAACTAGGGGAAGAGAACTGTCTTCAGCTGTTTTCGAAAGGCAAGATGACTAGATTCCCTGCGAAGGTGCAGAGGTAAAGAATTCCAGAGTTTAGCAGCGCTGTACGAAAAAAAGTCGGCCTCCACTTCTGGCCTTCCTTTTTTTATTAACGTTTTATTGAAAGATTTGGCATGTTAAACAGCAGGAATCAAACATTCCACAGGCATATAATAGCTCAAGGTGCAATGAACATTACAGTCTCCTTTATCACATTGCAGCATAAAAGCATTCGGTAATGGCACATTATCCAACATCGTCAACCCCCGTTCCCCAACCCCCAGGCGGCTCGCATGTCTTGCGATATTTTGCTTTGCCACAATGAACCCCAATGTTACCCATATCCTCTCTTTGGCCGTAAGATCAGTGGGAACCCATAAGTTTAACAAAATCAATTTAATATTGCATGGTATTTGTTGCCCCAAAACTTCCCCCATCATTGCCACCACCCCTTCCCAGAATTTCTGAATCTTCTCACATTCCCAGAGTGTATGGATAAAGGTACCCTCCTGCCCGCAAACTCTTGTACAGCCACTATCTTGGATGTATCCCATATGCACCAATGTGGGACCTGACAGGTACTTCCTATGGAGGATTTTTAGCTGAACCAGTGGGAGTCTGGAGGAAATGGCAACCTCCAGGGGCGAAGCCACTGTGGCTTACCACTCCTCATTATCCAGGCCTGCAAGATCCTGCTCCCATTTACCTCTTAGCTTTAACAGGGGATCAGACATATTATTGATAAGTTTCTTATGAATGAGAGATATGGCTTTTTCAGGCAGATCGCCATCCAGAATCCTGTCCTCGAGAGAAGAGGATTCCGGGAGGTCTGTTCCTTTAGGGAGAGCCGAGAGTAATGCATGCCTGATTTGAAGATTCCGGAATTGTTCAGAGCTGGCCATTTCAAACTCGTGGCGTAATTGAGAGAATGGTACAACATTCCCAGACTTCCAAAGGTCCCCAATTCTGGAAATACCACTTATCAAACCCCAGGGAGCAAGATAGCCGACCTAACTGATCACAGTGCCAGAGTGACATTGCCTGGATGAGCCTGCCCTCCCACCTTTTCCAGAGATTTTGTGTACAGTGCTCCCTCAAACCCACCCCTAGGGAGGAGCCATCGATCAATCCTAAATGCCAGGTCATCATGCCACCTATAGGTGCATTGGTTAATGGCAGCGAGCTGTGAGGCCCAGAAATATCTTTTCATGTCAGGAAGTCCGATGCCCCCATCAAACCATCCCAGTGTGAGCTTGTGTGTGGCGATGAGAGGTGGCCTACCCTCCCATAGTAGATCTCACACCGTGCACTCCAGTTCTTTAAAGAATGATGCTGCGACCGGAAGGGGAGCATTTTGCAAGACGTACAGAAGACAGGGAGGGACATCATTTTAAATAGGGCAGCACGCCCCAGGAGGGTCAAGGGGAGCGATTTCCAGTGTTGGACATCTGATTTAAGGCGCGTTAGTGGTGGCCTGAGATTGGCGTCATAAAATCGCGTCAGATCCCTGGATACCCAGATTCCGAGATACTTGAAGCCTTCGCTGGTCTCTTTCAGCAGGCAATTTTGGGGAAGTCAAGGCCATTGCCCATTAATAACGTAAAGCACTGACTTGAACCAATTGATCTGATAACCTGCAAACCTACCAAAACCGTGGAATATATCCATCACCACGTTCAGCGATGCTGTCGGGGAGGTGAGATACAGAAGGATATCGTCCGCATACCACGATATGCGATCTTCCACCCATATGTCCATTTGAGGCCCAAATAGCAGGGTCCTGCCGGATCCACGTTGCGAGAGGTTCCAGGGCCAAGGCAAAGAGAAGCGGCAACAGGGGGCAACCTTGCCTTGTGCCCCTACCGAGAGAGAAGACAGAAGATTTCCGATTATTTATGACCTTTTGTGCCAAAGGTTGACAATATAGGAGATGCACCCATTTAATAAATTCTGGACCGAAACCTAGCTTGTGAAGCACCGCGAACATGTAGGGCCATTCAATAGTGTGAAATGCCGAAGCAGCGTCTAGAGATACCACCACAGCATCTTCCCTGATCGTGTCCACCCTACAGAGCACTGCGACGTAGGTTAACAGACGTATTCCTTTCTGGCATAAACCCGGACTGGTACGGGTGTACCAAATCAGGGAGAACTCGTAACAGACAGGTGATGTTAGTGTTATGTGGGAATCTAGGACCCTAGTGTAACTTTTCCCGATTCATGCAAATGTATAGGTATAACCATCCACTCCTTATATAGGCATAAAGAATCATTGCCTTATTTAGTTATAGCCGGCGCAGCCCTAATACGGCATGGCTCCTTCCACTAAACTCAGAGAATCCACATTGATTTCGTGGTAAAACCAGCCCTCAGCAGTCAGGAACCTCCTTCTGCTTGAATACTGATTTATCCAAGAAATCCGGGAGTTTTCAAGGAACTAAGGCACTAGTGACGATATTATGTCCAATCTTACGCCAGACTCTGCACTTTCAGGGGTATAAATATACCTACATTTGCCCAGTCAAAGACACTGTGGTTCCGAAGCAGATCGACTAACTACTTGCCCAACGCCCTGCTGATGCAAGTGCTGAAGGAAGCCGACCCTCCAACTGACGCACTGAAAAGACGCTGTCTTTTCTCCTGCCGAGAAATCCAGCTCCAGTGTTTCCATGCTACCCTTGCGGGTTGCTGGGAGATCGAGTCCTGAGAGAGAGATACAAGACCGCTATCATTCTAAAACCAAGGTACTCAGCTGATTGGATCCCTAGAGAATTCTTGAACAGATTCTTGGCAGAGAAATACCAAAACTTAAACTACTCCTCACTTACTCCTCCCTCGTACTAGGCTTAAGTTAGGTACACTGGGGTAGGCGTACGTTAAAAGCACCAGTTGAGTATTTTTAGCCAACATTATATCACTGTATGTATTTTATGCATTTTATGTATTCTATGTTTATGGCTTAGAAACCATATCATGCTTTTACAGTACTATTTTATAATACTATTCGTATTATATGCCTCGTACTTCTTAACTAGCATTTCAATTGTAGCAGTGCATTTCTTATGCTTAAGAAATAAGACTGTTCAATAAATACTTTTATTGAAAACGCCCGTCTCTCTATTTCTAAAGCAACTCTGGTGAAACGAAGCATGCACATTTGACTGAGTGGAATAGCCATCTATTGTTACCGCGACTCTAGAGATATGTTTCATTCTGGGGAAACAAAGTTGTCATGTTATATGGTTGTCAGAGGCTAATCCCTTCTTATTTATTCGAGAAAGTTTCTAGTGACCTCTGAGCTAGCTGGCACTCACAATTAAGTCTAATATATTCCAATGCACAGAGCCTATTGGGAATATAGGAACTACACTACATGGCGCCCAACGTTTGTTAATGCGATAATTTAATGCTAGATACTAGAGTAACTCAGTCGTGCTTTTCACACAGACCCCTTTTTTTCCCGTAAAATACCCCAATAGACGTCTGGAGTGGGTAAAAGGTTAATATCAGCAGGAACTGAGTAGGGCGAAAATCCTATGTATTAGTTTTTGGTTAATTCAACGTTGAAGGATACAGTGTTTCAAAATATTGTCCAGCTAATCTTTGTTTCCTTAAAACTTGTTCTGCAAACTTTCATTAAACAATGTTGATTAACGACGACAACAGCGCAACCGATGGAGCTGCAGTAAATGCAAACCAACCGGGTTCAGACATTAATGATAACGACGATGATGCTGTAATCATCCCGGCAAATATAAGGAAAACCATAACTATAAAACTTATAGAAAATGGGGTATCATCGAGAGGTGGTAACGTTATATTTGTAATAGAGGCACATGAATATCGGCAGACAGAGGTATTCTATTCATGGATTACTTTTTCACAAGCAAATCCAGTAACACTGGAGTTCCACTACTACAAAGCAGAGGAACCTCCAGCGGAATACGTTCCTTTTGAGGATGTTGAAATTCCACTAACTTACCAAGAGCATCAGCTCTGGTTTAATGGTGCCCTAAAACGTGAAAATCACACTACCAGGCTCGGTCCACTAGGTAGACCAGGAGCTACATGGCCGGTACTAGCCAGCTATACACCTCATCCAGACATTGAAAGGATGTCAGATGTAGAATTATTAGCTCAGCTAAAACAATGAATTAAAATACATAGACAATTGGTTCAATATGTCATGCGGATATTAACAGTCCAACCTGCTATAAGAATTCCACAGCATACCCCTCACCAGGGGAACACAAATAAAATCACACCACAGACTATACAGTCATTGGTAAACTACCATTGAAACGAGAACAGATTCCGTTCTGGTTAGCACAAAAAATTACTCAAATAGAGGCAGTATTTCCTGATAGTACACCTCATGAAAAACACAGGATTCTGACAATCTGTTTACCCATGGGGATTGCACCACACGAAGAGGATTGTGACACTTGGGGTACAGTATTTGCTTCAATCTACACTAAAACACATGGTGTTCCGTCCATGGCGGTAATAACAGATGTTCTAAGACAGTTTCAAAATGAATACAGTCCAGAACCGGCCTTAAATCTAGGTATGAAATTACTGAAAGATTTCAAACAGGTCTCGGCTATACTACTAGCCAACATCAGAGGAGAAGCAGCATCAGAGGCAATCAGCCAGAAATTAAAAGAAACAGACATTTCTGAGCAACCTTATGAGCTTGCCAGAATTATTGAAAAATCCTTTGAAGAACTAGGTAGAGATAGTTTGGGTGGGAAACCAGTAAAACCTGAATTAACAGAAAATCCTGAAAAAGCTTTTATTAAAAATAATCTCACTACTCTGAAAAAGAAGCGGGAAAATACTAAACAGACACTTCCTAGAGAGAAGTGCTCTCAGTCCAGAGGAAGGTCTCCCAATGGAGAGTTAGGTCTCCTGAAAGGGGAGGTAGGTCTCCCCAACGGGAACCCTCTGAAAAAAGTTACAACCTTAGAAATAGGGATACTTTAAGAAAACCTGATAGATATCAAGATAATGACACACGTCCCTCTCGATCTTTTCAGACTTCCTCGCAGAAATCGGAAAGAAGAGGACGATCAGAACACAAAGAAGAACGCGTCAAGTCCAAAGACAAAGAACCTGTTCACCAAAGTAAAAAGGCTCAATTTTCGAAAAAGAAGGTAGCAAGCATAAAAGTCAGACATGCCGAGGATTCTGAGGACACAACTCAAGAATGGGGAATGGGCTCAGACAATGCTAGACAGCGCAGCAGAAGTAACCATAGTTCGCAGGATCCTGAAGGATCATCTGGAGACAGTGGACTTGAATGAAAACATTCAGGTTGAAACTGCAGACACCAGGGTTAGTGTACCCCACAAGTTATATGAAGTAACACTCCGGATGGAGGGGACATAACTAGAAAAATAAAAGCTCTCTCCTGGGACAAGCTTTCCAAGGGTTATGACATACTTCTAGCTGAAAAAGACTGCCCACCTACAGTTGTTAGGGAGTGCCCACACGGCGAAGAGATAATTATGCCAGCCTTCTCAAATCAAATTCCAATTCATAAAAAATATACATATGCCAGGAAATGGGCAGTGGCCCAAGCCCCAGAATTATATAAGAATCATGTAGGATGGGATGAGGACTCTCCTCATCACAAAATCCAGTTAAAAAATCAACCTACTGCTCAAAGGCAGTATCCAGTTAAGCAAGAAGCTAAAAAACATGTCAGGGAGATCTTAGATCAACTTGAATATCAAGGGGTGATTAAAACATGCACCTCATCTATGAACAATCTTTTGTTTCCTGTCTCCAAACCAGACAATACATATTGTCTAGTTTTGGATTACAGACACCTGAACTATTGTTGCAAAACTTTTGCAGTACAAAATTCACATAGTACAGCACTGATGAATAACATTGTGCGCAAAAAATATAAAACCACAGATATTTCAAATGTACGATGATGAGGCATTCTAATACTCCGATGGCATCTATCTTACAGATGACGACTTGGACAGGCACTTGAAAATGTAAACACCATAATACTTGGGTTTGCTTCTGAAGGGTATAAATTCAATTTTAAGAAATCACAAATTGCCCACCTCAATGTCCTATTCTTAGGATACGAGTTATCAAGTGAAGGCAAAAGCCTGGCAGCAAACTCCCTAGAGAAATGTTCGCTGCTCCAACCTCCAAAAACGCTGAAAAACGTACAGTGAATTCTAGGTTTCCTGAATTTTGGAAGAACTTATGTTCTAAACTACGCAGAAAGGGTTAAACCTCTCTACATACTAATCAAACCTGATTTCAAACAAACTAATTGGACTCAAACACATACAGAAATTTTGAGTTCAGTACAAACAGACATGCTAGCTAAAACAAAATTAGATACACGCAATAACGTGCTCAATCACGTGATCCGGGTCATCCCAGGGAGATGCGAATTCACATACCTGACCTTTAATGAAGGTGAAAAGGTACCAATAGCATACAAGTCACACTTACAAACAAGCAGAAATGAAGCTCACTTCAACAGAAAAAATTCTGACAGCAGTTCAAACTGCAGTAGCAAAAGAAAGAACTATGTCGCAGGGTAAACGCATATTAATCGTTACACCTGTACCTGCCTTAGTGGTAGTAACAAAGGCTAGCATTCCTAATGGTAAGGTTTTACATCCAAGATGGATACAATGGGTTAATTCTCTTGCTGCTACAGACGTTGAATATGTCTTTGACCCTAATTAAAAGACACAAGAATTCCTACAATACGAATATGAATGTCCTATGCCGACCGAAATTCTGCCTCTAGAACATTATGGATGTATAATATATACAGACGGATCAGCACAGCCCGAAATTGGGGGTAAACAAGCCCATAGTGCTGCGTGCGCGATCCTTAAAGGTCATTGGCGCAAATGTAAATTCAGACCTATGGTCACTAAAACTCAATCACTCGGAAACTGTATAGCTCAGCGAGCTGAACTACAGGCTGTCAAGATGGCGCTTGAAAATACCGATCGCTAATTCCCCACACTAATAGTGTGCGACTCGTATTTCTGCGTTGAATCTTCCAACGAAAATTTGCAGAACTGGGTTAAAAATGGATTAAAAAATTCTAAAGGTTGTACAATTAAGCATAAAATGCTTTGGGAACAAGTAGTTATTTTACAGAAAGAACTACAAAAGACTCACGTGATTCATACACTGAGTCATCAGCGTGATGCCGTTCACGTTGCATGGAATTCATTCGCTGATGAAGCCGCAAAGGCAGCTGTGCAAATGGTTTCCGTAGCTACAATTAAATGCTCAAAAAAAAGTAATAGATGGTGAAACGCTATTAGCAGTAAAAGCCTCAATGGAAGAAAATCATGCAGCATTACCTCTAAACTATCCGCTTGGTAATACATACATACTTGATGCAAACTCTGTTCCTTTCGCTCAAATCCCTGGAGTGGGGGACAGAGTAATTCCAAACAAGAAGCGGAGAGTTTACTTGGTTCAAGAAGCACATATGGGAGAGGGTCTGAGACATCAAGGGATCTTGAAATCTCTAATAGAATTAGAAAAGATTTACTGGTGGCTGGGAATAGGAGTTGACGTGTACAATTTTGCAATTTATTGCCCTAAATGCAACAGAGATCAAAGCAGCGAGAGCCACCAGATACCTGACTACAGAGTACCCAGCCTAGTTCAGATACCATAACTAGACAGCATTAGGCTATCTACCTGCAAAACGTCAAAATAGACGAATGCAGCCCCACATCTACTAGGACAAGATTTATTTGGATGTGGCCCCAGCGCTCGGCTGACGCCAGAACTGTTATAAAGGATTTGCGAGTCTTTATCGGCACATACGCAATTGGCACGCTACATTCTGACCAGGGTCCTGCTTTTAGCTCTCGAGCTCACAAGGAGGCCATGGTTAGCTTGGGCATTGCATTGCATATTCTAGTCCCTTCCATCCTGAGGGTAATGCGGTAGTGGAAAGAAAAAACCGTGACATAAAGCAATCCATAACAGCTAAGTTATTATGTTCGGGTGATGGGTGGGTCAAACATCTAACAAGTGTCCAACGTAGTCTTAATAATCTGCTAAGAAATTCTCTGGGTGGAGTCACTCCGTATGAATTAATGTTTGGTACTAGAATGATAATCGAAGACCTCGATAGCCAGACTTCAGTGTTGAAACAAAAACTCTTTGATGTCAAAGATCGTTTGACTGTTTTACAGGACTTAAATGAAACAAGAAGAAGTCTGAGTATTACCATACAGAATCAAACGCCCACTGAAGAAAAACCACCTGTCCCAGCAAGGCCTGTCTGGATTCCAAAGATTGGGGATCTGGTCAGGGAGAAAACTGCGGTGAAGAAGTAATTTGGGCCTTCTTACAGAAATGCAGTACCGGTCTTGGCCGACCAAGGAACAAGATCAGTAGTACTACTGCCCCTTGCTGGTAAAAGGGAGAACAGAGTTGTATCTATCGACTTGGTCAAACCACAATCATGTGGCTAATAATAAGTAGTAGGCCCAGTGGTCTCCCGAGAAGTAGCATATGACCAAACCTTGCTACAATCCAAGAGGTTCAAACTGAAAGACCTATCACTTTTGATAAACCACCAGTAAAAAACAGAAGGACTATGCAACAAAGCCATGGAACTTGTACCTCTGGAAACCCAAATAACAGTTCGTCAAGAAACACCTGTCTACAATGATGTACCGTCTGAGTATACAAATATGACAAAGAAAGAGAAAGCTCTAGTGACTTCAAGTAATCCTGATGCAATCCCAACAATTGACAGAACTGCTTCTGGCTACTTTATCAACTTCGATAACTTTTCTGAGGATCCCAGTGAACCTGAAGATGAGCCAGCTAACAAAACTATCAAGAAAAAAGTAACAGAACTCCTTCATCTACTAGAAAAAAACATATCTGGTTTCACCATGGGTGGAATTTTGGATTGGATTGGGTGTCATTTTCCTCCTGCTCTGGCTCGTGCTAGTGTTGAGCTTGGGAAGGATGATTGATGGAAAATACAGTACTATGGACACAGCAAGTAAGAAAATCAACTTGGTCCTGAAACTTACAAATCATCTCATCGTGAAAAGAGAGGCCTGTCAGAAGTGAACATCACAGCTGTTCCTATACCTGGCGGTATAGCATGGGACAGAACTGATTATGACATCTATGGTCCGGTTGAGCTTCTGAAGCTTCCACACCAATTTAAGGTTTCTTTGAGTGACTTTGTCGCACCCAGTGAATTTTCTGATGATTGGGACTTTGAGAATATTAATAACATGATGAAAAATTTTGAAATTTCAGCTAAATTTACAGAACATGACTACTTAGAAGGGTCATCAGATTATGAACAAATGTATTGTTTTAATCACTATGGTCATCATTATTTGCATAGATCTGCAAGCCCTAGAAATGTTTTATATTACAATCAATGGGAACATTGTCCAACACCGCCAAAATGCAGTTCGAAATAATTCTTGTAAAAATTTCCATACTTCACAGGGTTTAATGTTATAAATCCAGAAATGTTTTATTTTAAAAATATAAATAACACAGGAATGAAAACAATGTTTTTAAAAAATATATTTTTTTATTGGCATTTTATCATATAACAACAAAACAGTCATGTCATCACTGGTCAACATATCCCAGCTTCCCACCCTCCACCCCCCAGCCTGACCACTAAAAACAATACTTCAGTGTTCATCCCACACCATTTCACTAGTACAGTCTGTGCCCAGATCTGCCATGCCTTGCCAGAATGCCCTTGGCCCCCACTTGGCTGTGTATAGACCTTCTTCCTGCATCCCTTTTCACAGACCCCCATCAAGGCCATGATATTTCCTCCATTTACTCCAGGCTCTGCCAAATTTTTTAGGGTAGCCCGCGCCTTGTAAGTGACCCTTTCAGCAGCCATATAAAGGTCCAGGCCTCTCCTCCATTCCTCTAACCGTGGTGTCGTAGCTGCCCCCCAGTACTTTGCCACATCTCTCTTAGCTACCACCAAGGCCAGGACCAAGAAGATCAGCAGCGGGCGAGTGAGATCTATATCGTTGGTCATACCTAGTAGGACCATTTTTGGATCTGCTGGCAAGGGAGCTTCCAATACCTCACCCAATTCTTTCAGGATCTCCCCCCAATAAACCTGAATCTGCGGACATGACCAGAGTGTGTGGAAGAAGTCCCCCCCTTCTCGGCTGCATCTTAGGCAATTCGTATCTCCTATCTTTCCCATTTTATGTAGACATACCCTATCAAAATAGGTCCTATGGAGGACATTAAATTGTGTTAGCCTCAGCCGGGATTTAATTGCTACTTCCCTTGGATGCATGAGAACAGTGTCCCAGTCTACCTCATCTATTTCGCCCACATCTTCCTCCCATTTATGCCTAAGGGCACCTAGGTCATCGGGCATGTTGTTCATAAGAGTCCTGTATGTAAGTGACACCGCTCTCTCTGGTATTTGTTCTTGCAAGAGGCGGCCCTCTAGAAGTGCATATTCAGGGATCTCCTCCACCCGGTACGCATGTCTCAGCTGAGCATATTTAAAGTATTGCGTGGGGAGCAGGCCAAATTCTGCCCTTAGTGCTGGGAACGACTTCAGTTCCCCCTTCGCAATCATGTCTCCTAGCGTTGAGATCCCTATGTCATCCCATCTCTTGAACCCCTTCAGTTTATTCAGGTCTTGTAGCCATGTGCAGTGCCACAAGGGAGTCTGTCTGGTGGGCTTCTTTTCCCAGCCTATTATCCTGTTTGCTCTATGCCATAGCACCAATGTGAGCCTAGTAGCAGGCAGCAGTCTCCCTTTCCCTTTGCCCCCGTATAGGTAATAGTTGTAGGAGTGGGTACCCATAGCATGTCTCTCTAGTGCTTACTTGGGGTGCGTAGCCGGGGCGTGAAACCAGTCATTAATGACTACCAAGTGTTCTGCCCAATAATAGGCTTCAACGCTGGGAAGTGAAATCACCCCACTCTATTGGTGTCTCAGGAGGGTCGACAGTGCTACTCTAGGTTGCTTACCGAGCCAGAGATAGTTGCAGACTTCCGAATTTATTTCCTGGAACACCCTTCGGGGGAGGGGGTAATATTCATTTTGAAGCCCAAATAGGAGCTTGGGCAGTGTCATCATCTTGAACATGGCCGCACGACCTAGGAGCGTGAGGGGTGGGAGCCGCCATCTAGTCGCGTCCTCTACACAATTTTGTAATATCCGTCCGACATTCTCATCGTACGAGGTGGTCTTATCGAGCCTCATGAACACTCCGTTGTCGTCTGTAACTTTTCTGGAAGGTTCATCCACTGCTCTTAGCCCCTAGGGTCATATAGGACCAACTTATGCCAGTTAATCCTATAACCCGCGTGTGCTCCATATCGTTCCAGCTCCAAGAAGAGCGCCAGTATCTTTGTTTCTGGGCGGGTTATATAAAGGAGGACATCATCCGCGTAGAGGGATATTTTTTCCTCTGTGGCGTCTAGTGGCCCCAGCTGAAAGCCTCTGATGTCTGGATGTTGCCGGACTGTCCCTGCCAGCACCTCAATCGTCAACGTGAAGAGCAAGGGGGGCAGTGGGCATCCCTGCCTGGTTCCCCGTCGCACTGGGAAGTCCCCCGATATATTCCCGTTTACCTTGACCCTTGCTCTCGGGTCTGTATAGAGTAGTTGTACCCATTGCCGGAAATTGGGTCCAAAGCCCAGCCGCACCAGGACTCCTTCCAGGAAGGGCCAGTGGACCGCGTCAAACGCTTTCTCAGCATCAAGCGAGAGGAACCAATGGGGGTCTCGCCTCCTGCAGCCAGTTATGGGATCGCCGGAGGTTGAATCTTGTAGCCCTACCCGGGAGAAAACCCGTTTGGTACAAATGGACCAAGTCCGGGATTACCCTCCGCAATCTAAGCGCTAGTACCGTCGCCAGAAGTTTCACCTCAATATTCAGGAGGGAAATAGGATGGTAAGAGGTGCATTCCTCCGGCGGTTTACCTTCCTTGCAAATCGAGATGGTCGTGGCCATGCGGAGGTCTGGAGGAAGTTCCCCTTCCTGACGTGCCCTCTCAAAGAGTCCCAGCAGATGGCGAGCCAGAAGGTCCGCTGTTTTTTTTTTAAACTCTGCCGGGAACCCATTCGGGCCAGGGGCTTTCCCTGCATGTAGTTTAGCCAGGGCCTTTTTAACCTCTTCCAGCGTGATGGGAGCCTCCAGGTCTTTGAGGTCTGTGTCGGTCAGCACTGGGAGGTCAAGATGCTCCTTATATTTCAGGGCATCCTCCTGGGTCCCCAGATCTCTCGCCTCATAGAATGTCTGATAATGCGTAGCAAATGCCTCTGCGATCTGGACATCTGATCCCGTCAGGTTCCCTTGGGTGTCTCTCACTTGCTCTATCCATCGGGCATCCCTCTCCCTTCTGCTCAGCCATGCCAGTAGCTTGCCAGATTTGTCTCCTACGTCATACAGACAGTGTAACGTCGCCATCGCCTGCATTTTGGCCTCCCCCGTTATTACTTCTCTATACTGACTTGAGTGTCCGTTAGTTGAAGGAGAATCCCCGTGGCTTTACTATCTTGATATTCCCTTTCCAGCTTTAATATTCTGGTTTCCAGTGTCTCCAGCTCTCTCTGAACCTCCCGGGTCGCCTCCGCTAGCCTATTCTGGACCCTGTCTCACATGACTGTTTAAAGGCCTCCCATAAGACTACTTTGGATGATACCGAGCCCTCATTTTCTGCTATGCAGACTTTTACATCAGCCCTAAGGCCCTTCAATACGCTCGGGTTCTGCAAGTCCCAGAATGACGACCTCCAGGACCCCTGTCGCTGGGTCCTTCTCCCCACCTTTACCACGAGCGGGGAGTGGTCCGATATTCCCCTAGCTTTGTACTCGGCAGAGTCATCTCTCGCTACAGCATGTCGGGCTAGAAAGATATAATCTAGTCTAGAGTAAACCTTATGTGCACTTGAGATGAAGGAATAGGCCCTTTCTTCCGGGTGGAGCCACCTCCAGATATCTTTCAGTCCTATAGCATTGATCATGTTGGCGAGGGTGGTCGGGGTCTGGTCTCTGACCCTGTCTCCTGTTCTATCAAGGGTCAGGATCCTTACGTCATTGAAATCTCCACCCAATACCTGTATAGTATCAGATGTATGAAGTAGAACCTCTGATACTCCTTTCAGTGTGGCTGCCTGTAATTTAGGTGGTGCATAGGCTGACACTATTGTGTAGTCTTTCCTCTTCCAGGTACCCCTTACCCCAACATATGTCCCCTGTGGGTCTGCCCAGGTCCGTACTACCCGGAACGGTTGGTTCTTCCTTATCAGTATTGCCACCCCTCTCGAGATTTTGGTGAATCCCACATGTGCTAGGACTCTGTATTGCCCTCTTGCTAGAAACCGCAATTGCTACCCATAAGGTGTGTCTCTTGTAGCAACACGATATCCGGGCCTACCCTTTTGATGTACGTGTTCACCAGGCCTCGTTTGATCCTACTGCCTAGCCCATTCACATTCCATGTTAGTATCGAGAGCCCCTCCAGGTCTTGTCTCTGCTCTATGTGTCTACCCGGCATCCCGCCATGACCCGCTGTGAGTCGTGTTCTGGCTGCTTGCTAGTGGAGTTTCCTGTATTTTGGCATATGTGACCTTTCTGACATGTCCCGTACCCTCCCCCTCCCTGCCCTCCCCCCTCCCGCCCTCATCCCCATTCAGTCCCTCAACTCCCCCAAACTGAAAAACACACATAACTCCCCCCTCCCCACCCTCCCCACCCCCCCTTCAGTCCCAACTTCCACAGAAACAGGACTGTCGGCGGAGAGGGTCTGTTGCCCTCCCGTGAACCCCCCCCCCCTTTAACCTACAATTGAGATCTGTGTAGCGGGTATGTAACACATTCCCGCTCGATCAACCTGGAAAGTCAAGAGAACAGTGCATAAAAACAATAGGTAAAGGGGTGTTTCAACTTGCGTGCCCCTTTAGCGATGAGCTGCAATCTCTACTGCCTGGTCTGCCACCGTTCAGGAATGTGAGTCTTGGGTATCAGTTCTCGGGTCTTCTGTCAGTCCAGATGCGTCTTGCTCCATTTCTCTGATTGCCGCCACTAAAGGATGCATGGAGCGCATCTCCTCCTCTTCCCCTCCAGAGGAGCGACCCCTAATGTCATCTTCTCCTTCAGAGCGGGCATTCCTCTCTAGGCAGCTGAATCTATATCCCGTCACATCTCCCCCTCCGGGTGAAGCCGAGTTCCTTCTCCGTTTCCAGACGAGTTGTGTCCTGGATATGGCGTTGTCTGTATCCGTCTCCTGCTCCTCGGTTTCTTCGGTCTCTAGGACTTTGGCAATCCCCGCTGGAGTCCACTGTCTGCCATCCCATCCACCACCCTATTCCCTTCGGCCTCCGCTCTACGGAATGTAGGGCATTCCTCCAGCCATTGCCATGCATCTTCCGGATGGTTGAAGAAGTGCGTTCTGTCTTCGTATATCACCTTCAATTTCGCCGGGAAGAGCAACATATATGTGATGTGCAAGTCCCTCAGCTTCGCTTTTACCGTATCAAAGGAGCTCTGTTGTTTTTGTACCTCCTGGCTATAGTCTGGGAATATCATAATGTCCGTATTCTCTAGTCGGATCTCCCCTAGCTTTCTGGCCTCTCGCAGTATCAGGTCTCGGTCTGCAAAATTGAGGAAGCGTGCAATGACCGCACCCTCCGGTGGCTTTACCAACAGCGCCCTGTGTGCCCGTTCAATAACAAAGCAATTTGAGAACTGTGCCTTCGGGAAGGTTTTCCTAAACCAGGTATGCAGGTAGGTCGCCAAGTCCGTCCCTTCGATGCCTTCTCTAAAGCCCACAAAGCACAGGTGGTTGCGTCTCGCACTATTTTCTGCATCGTCCACCTTCCATAGCAGTTGGCGATGTGAGGCCTGGAGTTCTGCCATGTCTTTCCGAAGGGTAGTGAGTGAGTCCCCTGCCTCGCTTATCCGCGTCTCCGCTGTCGTCACCCTCTCTGTTAGATTTCGGAAGTCCTGTCTCAGTAGTGTCACTTCCGAACCCACCTCACCGATCTTGACCTCCAGGGCTGCCCGGGACTCTTGAATGTCTGTCCTGGATGCTTGAATCGCCCCCATCAGCAACTCGTTGTCCAAACGCGAGCCGGAAGCGGAAGGTGTAGCCTCTGTCGGTGGCCGGGTCGTGATGTAGTTGTCCATGGTCCCCTGTCTGGAGGTTTTAGTGGCCAAGTCCTTTTTCCCCATCTCCGACACCTCCGTGGGCTCACACTCTCAGATGGCTCCCTCACGTACCCTTCGCCGCTTCCTCTCAAGGTGGTGGGGAAGGTCCATCTTCCTTCCACCCCTGTCGTAGAGGCGCCACTCGGCCACTTCCTTCCTCTGTTCCCGGAGTCTCTTCTTTCCCACAGGCCTCTTCCACTGTCCGCACCTCGTCCAATGGCGTCAACGGGTCTCCCCTAGCTGTTCCCGGTCTTCCCAGGAGCAAGTGGCGTGTAGGGCCTAATCCGTGGGCAGCGGGTTTTACGTAACTATTTCCACTCTTCAGCGTGCAGGTTCCCAGTTTTCAGTGCTGGGGCCTCCCCTGGACCCGGGCAATGTTGATCAATCAGTCTCTCCAAGGCCCCGGCGTCCCCCACTCCGTCTCGGGGCTGGGCTCCGGCCCGCACTGCAGGCCTCACCATTGTCTTGGCCTCTTAGTGGCGGCGGGTTTACATGGACCGTCTCCGGGGCCCTGTTCTGGGCAGCTCTCAGTCCCGGGCCGGGTAGCGCTGGGGGGCAGGCCCTTATCGGCGTCTGCGACTCCGGCCTGGTTTTTCTGTGCGGTAGCCTCCTCTGTTCTGGGGCCTACTTCCATTGCCGGGAGCCACGCTGTCTTCCTGGGTCCAGCGTCTTGTCTCCCGTGCCCTCTGACACCGATGTTGGGGTCCCCCCCCTGGCCCACAAGTATGCGGGTCTGTTTGGCTACATTCGGGGGGCTGCTGAGCCCTCCGTTGGCCGCCGCCTTAACAGCATTATTCTGAGGGCCCTGGATCTGGGGCTCCCGGCCTCCGGCCTTATGTCTCTGCGGCCCCATGAGTGACTCCCATTGTCGGCCTCAGTCTTGTGCCGGGCGCCGCGAGCCCCCATCTGCGCTGGTAGGCTCTGCTGTAGTACGTCTTCCCCCCGCTGCCCCCGAGACCTGGGGTGTTCTGTGCTCCTTCTCGGGCCGGGTCTCGGATCGCACCACTTGTCTCTGGGCCTCGGATTCACCCTGTTGCTGCGGGAGCGGTTTTACCGGTTCCAATGCCTTTCCCGTCTGTTCTTCCGCCTCTCGCTTTGTTCCGCTGTGGACCGGCTGCCCGCTGTGGGCCGGCTGCCTGAAGCACTATTCAGAGCCTGCATTATACCAGAACAACTTTTGTTTTTAAATGACACTATTCAACAAACCTCTTGTCTTGGCTTAGCTAGGATAAAAGATTTATATAAACCGTCTTTACCATAACCTGCACTTGACAGTAATAACGATTCGGATGAGGTGGTAGACGTAACTTATATATTAAAACAAAACAGAACTGATCCTAACTGGAAGAAGTGGGTGATCTGGCAAACAGACACTAATAACTGTCATGAAAGATTCCTGAACAAATCACAAGGATTCAGATGGAATAGGCCAGATCCAAGATATTCCCAGAGACAACATCCAGGGATGATAACTACATACAGTGTATGCAAGCTTTGCCTTGAATGGCTTCAGAAATCTACACTTCCAGAAATAAAACAACACTTGTCTTTACTTAAACAAAGCAATGATCTGCGAGATTTCTTAATGGGACCTCGCAAGCCAAGGCATACACGTTTCATATACGCCGGTTATTATGCGGCTTACAACGAAGCTGGGAAAGTGCCGTAATTAGAAACTGCAGAAAAAATACGGGAAATTGATCGTATTAATTTGGAGAAAGCACTTTCTGTAGTGGACAATGGGTTAAAAACTCTGTCCTCCAGAATATATTCTATGGACAGCATCGTGTCATCTGCTATGGACATCATAGAACAAGACTTACTAAAATTACAACATGGTCAGTCTCAATTGCGTTCTATCATGCTGTTAGGCTGGACGTTGCAAACTCTGCGTTCTGGCTATGTGCCATGACATCTAATCAATACAACATCATTGTTTGCTGTATTTAACCTTACAGATAAACAAATCTCTTTGGCACAAAGAGGAGCAGACTATACGATGCTGAGCATTGAAAAACTCGAAAGATTACAATTAACAGTTTCTGAGAAGCCTGTGATTGAGTGGATAATTCATGGCTCCATTTCAATTCCAGTTTCAGTATTGTCTGGAGCATGTACCAGCGGGCCTGTATGAAAGGTTGGGTAAAGAATACATTAAGTCGAGCTGGGTTTTACCATACACACAAAAGTGTTGGAATGGGGGACATGAAGTGTTCCTTAGTGGAAATAATTGCAAAAAGTCACTAAGTGGTACACTTCTGTGCAATGAAGTTAATTTACACTGGCCTGTGACGGTTCTGCAAATAACCTTTCATGCCACCAACACGCTTCGCCCTCTCCTACAATAATACCGGTTTTCAGGCAGCTATCCAATGGCAGTTACATTATGTTGAATTATCACAGCTGTTGTGGCATTTTGCCAGGAAAAAGTTATCTTGTAACTGTGTCGTCCACGGTCACTTGTTGTATGCAAGGTTTGTATCCAAAAACAGAGACCGAAAGGGAGACGGCTATATGGCCTTCACTGAATATCTCTTCTATACAAATTGATACTTTAAGCCGAAGGAAAGCCATTCTTTTACAAAATAATGTGCCACTGACCTCGTCTAGAGAAACGTATGATCTGCAAGTAGCAAGGTCTTCTGCAGTGATACATGCATTATTATCAACAAACTGCCCAGTGCATTTCGCAGAAATGTTAAGCCAAATCTTAAACATGTCTGATACCAACGGCATCGCATATATATTTAAGACAGTTTTTTTGGGACTGTTAACACCATTTGAAGCAGTCCTCGGCATTTTCCCTAATTTCGTACACTCTGTTTTCTGCGGCCTGTCTCTCATCTTGGGACTAGTAGCAGGAATTCTATTTTTATTCCTTCTGCTCCGATATGGCAAGTCCAGTCACCAGTAACACCGAAAATACCATGGAACAATACCTCCTTGCAATGAGATATCGTGAAAGGATTTCACAAATAGATTCCTGGCTTGGCTCATTAAAGAGATCTGAACACGACCTGGTTTCTTTCGTTCAGACCAATCTGGCAAGATTGCATCTTACCTGTTCTTCGATGCCTGCTTTACGGACAGGAATGCGTGTTAGACATTTGTCTTACACTTCCATCAGTACTGCCATCGGATGTCAACTCTTTGCTAGGTCCGGTAACGGCTCATGCATCGTGTTGCCCCCCAACGGCTGCCTATTCTGATGACGGCATTCATTAAGGTCTCACCGGCAAGTCTGATTGAGGGTGAGATACGAGAAACTACAGGCACACAGCTACCATCTTCTACGGACATTGCTAATGCATCAAACGCTGACGGCGATGAACCCCACTTCTGCACTTTTGATCTGCTGACTGAAGTGGTTCTACTTTCACCTAATACAGTGGACGGTTACTTTTCGAGCCTTGACAATATTATGTTTTCTCCTGACTCTACTGACTCTCCTGAGAATAGTTTTTGATTAATTCACTAACTGGGGGTCTCTAGTTGGCAGAGGTAGACACCCATGTCCAAATAGGGACCCTTGCTTCTAGTCAGGGTAAGGGGGATACACTCTTTAGATAATCCCTGCTCACCCCCTTGGTTCCTCGGCACGAGCATACAGGCTTATCAAAGGCAATGTGTAAAGTATTTGTAACAACACTCACAGTAACACAGTGAAAACACCACAAATGGACTCCACACCAGTTTAGAAAAATAAAGCATCTTTATCTAAACTACACAAGACCAAAACAACAAATATCCAACATACACAGTTCAAGAATATGTTTTTTAAAGAGTTCTAGGGTTTGCATCAAAATGATCCACAGTTGCGTCACTTTTAGACCAAAGTACCTGTAGATGCGACGAAAGATCCAAGTGGAAGCTGCAGCGTTGAAAAACAACTGATGCATCTCTCCTGAGACCATGGGGATGCAATGCGACAACCCCGCTGCACGCAGCTGGGCATGTTGTGACAAATCTGGTCAGTATGGGGAGAGATGCGATACCTTGTATGGATTCCGGTGCGCAGGTTTGGTAGGGAGCTTCTCACACAGGCACGATGTGATGATCTTCGGGACGGCGATGATCTTCGGTGCAGCAACGATGTGCGGCACAGCCTTGATCTTCTCCTCTTGCGGCCCCTCGATGCGTTGGCTCTGTGACAATGTTCTCAGCAACGGGATGCGATCCGCAGGCAAGCGATGCATCGGTTTCTCACATTATGACAGGCTCTGCGACGATACTCACAGCAACAGGAATCTTCCCGCACCGGGGCGATGCCCTCTGCAAGCGAACAATGTGTCGGTTCTTGCAGCGGCAACAGGCGCAGCAACGATATTCGCGGCGGCGGGAAATTTCTCGCACTGTCGACGATGCGCTCTGCATCTGAACGACGCGTGCAAATTGTATTTCTGTTCTTCTTTTCCAGCTCCCCAAACAGCAGGCAACAACTTTGAGAGGCTCTACAACTGGCTCAAGCACTCTAGTAATGGCAGAGGTCGCACAGCAAAGTTCAGGGGGAAAGCTGGGGGTGAAGTCCTTTTGTTCCTGGGACTTCTTAACAGGAGGCCAGCTCTTCTCAGGCCCTTGGAGATCTCTTCGAGCAAGGGGACACAGCAACAGCAAACACACTGCCGGACAGTCCTTCCTCTTCAGTCTTCCAGCTTTCTCCTTGGCAGAGGTTCCTTCTTGATTCCAGGATGATCTAATTTTCTGAGGTCTGTGTATCCCATTTAATACCAAAATTATCTTTGTTCTCTGAGGGTAGAGAGGCCTTGGCCCAGTCCAAACCAGTTCTGGTCAGTCCTGGAGCACTTTGTTTACGTGAGTCCTTCTTTCCTTTGAGAGAGAGGGGCAGTGTCGCCAGCCGCCCAGCAGGAGGTGGAGCCAGCATTGTGGAAGGCAGGCACAGCCCTATTCAGGCCCAGGTGTTATCCCCTCCCACCACTCAAGATGCAGATGAAGCTATTCAGCCTAGGCTGACGCACTCAGCGCCTTTTGCGCCATTCCTGTCACTCACAAAGCAGACAGTCAGTTCCCAAACAGGCCAAGGCACACAGAAACGTCAGACAGAAAACAGTCACTTTTTAAAAGTGCTGTTTTCAAACACAGGACTTAAAAAGCATAATTCCTAAAAGATGTGTTATCAAATGCTGAGTTCAGGGATACCAGACTTTAATTTTCTATCTTGCTCCTATGGGAAGATATGCAGGTAAACATTATACACAGCGTTCCCCATTATAGCCTATGGTCTAGATAGCCTTTCAATAGTGAAAAACTAAATTGGCAGTCTTTCACTATCAGAGCATGTCACCCAAATTAGTGCATGCTCTACCTTTCACATACACTGCATCCTGCTCAGGGGGGTACAGTGGGCCTTCCATAAGGGTGTCCAAGGTGCACAGAAAGGGTTGGTTAGGCCTGGCCAGTGGGGACACTGGTCAGGTCAGTATGGCAGTTACCAACTGCACACATGCCCTGAAGTGGCAGGCCTGAGACGCCATTTTAGAGCTACTCGTGTGTGTGACACAAGCAGTGCTGCAGGCCCACTAGTAGCATTTGAATCACCAGCCCCGGCACTCTCAGTGCACTTTACTAGGGACTTACTGATCAAACAAATATGCCAATCATGGATAACCAATCACAATACCAATTTACCCAGGGAGCACTTGCACTTTGACCCTGATCAGCAGTGGCAAAGTTCCCAAAGCATCTAAACCATCAAAAACGAAATCCAGCACAGGGTCAAAAAAGAAAGGATGTTGAGGCAAAAAGTCAGGGGATACAACACCAAGGATGCCAGGTCTGACAGGTGGCAAGACTTTTGCAAGTATTTTGATCTGGCAATTGAAAAGCGAGATGGGTCTGTATGAGGAACACTGATCGGTGGGTTTGCCCACATTGTGGATAACAATAATTTTGGCGAGTCTGTGATCCTTAGGAAGAATTCCTAATTCTTAGCTTTCTCTATACATGGCTGTGATAAAAGGGGCGGTCATGCCGGCTGTCAATTTAAACAATTCTATTGGGATCCCGTTCGGGCTCGACGCCCCCGCAGAGCATGGATGGCCTCCTCTACTTTGGTCACTGTGATATCACGATCCATATCGAGACTCTCCTCCACCGTAATAACTGGCATCCGTATATCTTGGAGAAAGGAAGAGGCCTCTTCCTCAGTATAAGTTATACTAGAAGAGTACATGGATTGATAATATTCGCCAATTGCATTTGCAATATCCTGTGGAGCTGTGACCAGGGGTTTAGAATCAGTAACAAGTTCTGCCACAACACGCCGCGCCCCATCCCGAAGATCCTACCAGGCCAACAATTTGCCCGCCTAGTCACCTACATCATAGACCCTGCTCAGGGTAGCCCGATAGTGCGCCATGTCCAGGAGCTCCTTGGTTTAAATGCGGAGTTGTTGGCGCACTACGTTAGAATCTTGCGATCGAGCTGCACGTTCCAGTTCCAGGATCTCATCCTCTATACCCAATATAGCAGCAGCCTTCTCCTTGCGTTGCCCCGCAATTAGTCCAAGGACCACCCCCCCCCCGAACGACAGTCTTATAGGCCTCCCAGAATGAGGCAGATGAATCAACGGACCCCAGATTTTCTTGGAAATATAATTCAGTTTTAGACAGAAGCATGTCCCTAATGGAGAGGAGATACCACGAGTTAATAGGCGCCACCCGGCCAATGGAAAATTCTCCCACTTCCAACCTACACAGAACTGGGGAGTGATCCGATATTCAAATAATAACGAATACGCATATATCGAAGTACCAAAATATCAAGGAAAATATATAGAATGCAAAAATATCAAATTCCTATCTCCAAACAGGTAAGTACAAAAATATTGAATCAAAAATATAGTTTAAAAAAATTTACGGGCCGATTATGATTGCGGATTAACCGCATCCTCCGGGCCGGCGGAAGCCACCGCCAGCCCGGAGGATGCTGATTATCCGCTGCGGACTGAAAAAAGACCCCCCGCCAGATTAGGATGGCTGGGGGATCTTTTTTCCGTCTACCGCTTTTCCGTCGCGGTTGCCTTCCGACTGCGGCGGAAAAGCTCTAACATGGCTGGTGGTGTCTATCAGACACCGAATAGAAGCTGTCAGGCTTGACAGGTTAGCCAGTCGCACTCTTTTGGGGAAATCAATCCCTTCTGTGTTAATACAGTTCAACTGAAAATAGGTAATAATGACCATATGCCAAGATAAACTGTTAGTTGCACATGTTTATTCTCTTATAGTTCAATTATTCAGTCTTTCTTTCAAGGTAAAGCTGTTACATCACAGCTATGTGTCATTTCATCATTTTTCCAATACACGATTATTTGTCCACAAGATTAACCTTGGACCCAATGCATTTCGTGCTTTTCAGCACTTCATCAGGGGAAATACATTTCGGTCTAATGGAACACTATTCCGAATGCAGAGCAGCGATGCGCTTTACGCGTCCATTAGACCGAAATGTATTTCCCCTGATGAAGTGCTGAAAAGCACGAAATGCATTGGGTCCAAGGTTAATCTTGTGGACAAATAATCGTGTATTGGAAAAATGATGAAATGACACATAGCTGTGATGTAACAGCTTTACCTTGAAAGAAAGACTGAATAATTGAACTATAAGAGAATAAACATGTGCAACTAACAGTTTATCTTGGCATATGGTCATTATTACCTATTTTCAGTTGAACTGTATTAACACAGAAGGGATTGATTTCCCCAAAAGAGTGCGACTGGCTAACCTGTCAAGCCTGACAGCTTCTATTCGCTATTACTGAGGACTCCCCTAAGGTCAGAGGGAGCAAACCGGTCAGCACCTAAGCCACCAGAAGTGCATCTAACTTCAATTTACCTACAGAGTGCCACACCTTCCCCTCTAGACAGTCTATCATACACCGCCAGCCATATTAGGATGTCAGCGGTCCTATGCCTTTCCACGGCGGCATGTCTGACGTGGAAAGGCATACAGACTTTTCTTTGGGGGCCCGTTGCGGGCCCCCAGGGGTGAAGGGGGTCGGGGGTGTACATGGGGGTACCTATGGTACCCCCCTGCCTTTGCGTGCACGAAGCAGCAGGCACCACGCGGTGCCTTCCACTTCGTGCAAGGCAAAGGAAAACATGCACTTTTAACCTTGCGGGGGGTGCTGCTTGAAGCAGCATCCGCCGCAATGTTAAAGGTAGGGGATGTGACCACCAGGGTGGTGGTCACATCCTAATTGGGATGTAGGGAAGGCCACGGCCCCTGCGGATGGTCCTTCCACCTCGGGGGTGGCGGACGGACGCAAGTCCATCCGCCATCCTAATCGGCCCCATAGTTAGTCAAAATATCATTTTTTTTAAATGTCTTAAAAATAATTAAAAATGTATCAAATAATAAATATAATTAACTAAAACATACTTAAAAATACGTAAATAACCTTAAAATTATTAATTTAAGTTATAAAAAAACATACATTTTTAATACATATATATATTAACAAAAAATATAAACTATTTTTACCGTAGGATAACGGGAGGGTAACATTTACTATTACCGCTCCAGTGAGTGCAACAGTAGGGAAAACGTTGAATAGCGTAGAGGTAAAAATTACTATTCCCACTCCAGTGAAATGCAACAGTAGGGAAAGCGTTGGATAGCGTAGGGGTAAAAATTACTATTCCCACTCCAGAGAGTGCAACAGTAGGGAAAGCATTGAATAGCGGAGGGGTAAAAATTACTATTCCCACTCCAGTGAGTGCAACAGTAGGGAAAGCGTTGGATAGTAGGAGGGTAAAAATTACTATTCCCACTTCAGTGAGTGGAACAGTAGGGAAAGCGTTGGATAGCGGGAGGTTAAAAATTACTATTCCCACTCCAGAGAGTGCAACAGTAGGGAAAGCGTTGGATAGTGGGAGGGTAAAAATGACTATTCCCACTCCAGAGAGTGCAACAGTAGGGAAAGCGTTGGATAGCGTAGGGATAAAGATTACTATTCCAACTCCAGAGAGTGCAACAGTAGGGAAAGCGTTGGATAGCGTAGGGGTAAGAATTACTATTCCCACTCCAGAGAGTGCAACAGTAGAGTAAGCGTGGGACAGCGTAGGGCTAAAAATTACTTTTCACACTCCAGTGAGTGCAACAGTAGGGAAAGCGTTGGAAAGAGGGAGGGTAAAAATTACTATTCCCACTCCAGTGAGTGCAACAGTAGGGAAAGCGTTGGATAGCGGGAGGGTAAAAATTACTATTCCCACTCCAGAGAGTGCAACAGTAGGGAAAACGTTGGATAGCGGGAGGGTAAAAATTACTATTCCCACTCCAGAGAGTGCAACAGTAGGGAAAGCGTTGGATAGCGTAGGGGTAAAAATTACTATTCCCACTCCAGAGAGTACAACAGTAGGGAAAGCGTTGGAAAGCATAGGGGTAAAAATTACTATTCCCCCTCTAGTGAATTTAACAGTAGGTAAAGTAATGATTTAATATATTAATACAAATAAATTAAATATCAATACCAATAAAACATTAATTAAAATAAATTACCAAATTAGTATTATGTAATAATTAATCAATTATAAATACAAATAAATATTAGTTATTAAAATTATCTATTCATAATATTTAACAACTAATTAATTTTCAATAACGAAACCTAATTAATATTAACTATTAATACCAAATAATAATTAAGTAACAGGAAAAATTAATTATCAATACTTATTTTTAAATGTAATTATTTACAATTAAATTACTTCCCACCCTATTCCCCTATAAATCCACAATCCGCTACAGAAAATAAATTGATACAATTATTGTAATGATCAATTAATAAATTAATACAAATTAATTACCAATTAATAAAAATTAATTAACAATTAACAATTAATTAACAATAAAAAAAATACCAATAAATTTTAAAACATTTTTTTTACTTCATTACAATTAAATTACTTCCTTCCCTATTCCCCTATAAACCTACATGCCGCTACATAAAATAAATTAATAATATGAACAAAATTATCAATCAATCAATTAATAAAAATTAATAGCCAATTAAAATTAAATAACAAATAATTCAAAATGAATACCAGTAAATAAATAAAAATATTTAATTAATTACAATTAAATTACTTCCCACACTATTCCCCTATAAGCCCACAACCCGCTACAGAACTAAAACGCAAAATTAAATCAAAAATAATTAGTAATTTTAGAATGATCTGGGTGCATTTGAAGAGGAAGACTGGAGAGAGGCGCTTGAGGCTCCAAGAGGAGCGGCCATTGCTGTGCGCCTGCGATTCATTCAGTTCAAATATTTACATAGGGCCTACTATACCAGGGAACGACTGTGGAGGGCGGGCATGATTGTGTCCCCTGATTGTTTGAGATGTGGCAGAGAGATGGGCACCTTTCTACATACAGTATGGTCATGTGATGGACTACGGAGGTTTTGGTCGGGAGTGTGGGACTGCCTGGCTGAGGTGTTGGGCTGGGAACTCCCCCGCACACCACAATTGGGTCTCCTCCATGTATTGGAACAAGTGGGGGGAAATATCTATAAACGACATTTGCTGTTGTTGGGCCTCACTGCGTCATTTAAACGGTTGTTTGAATTGCCTACAATGTGATTATTACTTTAATGCTCACAGCTTCCTCGGTTCCCGGGGCGCTGTGCTTGTCATGCAACTTTTCAACAACACAATAAAAATGTGTTCTGAAAAAAATAATTAGTAATTTCTAAAAATTAATATTTAATTTAATATAATTAAATTACTTCCCACCCTATTCTCCTATAAACCCACAACCCACTACAGAATTAAATTACGCAAAATTTAAATAACATGAAATTCATTACTTAAATACATTACAAAAATAATATACACTTTTCACACATATACTAACATACAAAACACTTTAAAAAAATCGATCTTAAAAATTCAATATATTTTAATACCTATATTATATACTTCGATATTTTGACTTTCTATATTTTAAAAAATCGATATTATATTACTTACCTTCAATTCAATATTTTTGACCACTATATTCTGTCCATTCGATATTTTGTCCATTCTATATTTTGACTTCAATATTTTGGTAATTCTATATTTTGAATTCGATATTTTGTCTTGTTACCCGGATATTCCCCTAGCCAAATGTCGTACCTCTTTAACGGTGTGTAAATGATGCGTGACCGTGAGCGCATAGTCAATGCGTGACATGGTCCCGTGGGGACCTGAGAGATGTGTGAATTGAAGATCTACCGGGTGCAGGCTCCTCCAGACATATGCCAGCCCCATTGCACCCAAGAAACTATGGATCCGTTTACGGTATTCTGGCAGGCCTTTTTGGGCCCAATGGTCCAGGGAATCTGAGACAATAGAGTTAAAGTCCCCTCCAATCAATAACCGTCCGTCTGGTAGACCCAGGAGCAGATCGCCTAGATCAATGAAGGCCTGTGTGTGGAGGCCCGGTGGTATGTATACTGAAACCAAATTGAGGGTGGCTCCCTCCCACGTCCCAGACAGAGCTGCAAATCTGCCCAGTGGGTCTGTGCGGACCACGCCAATCGTTAAGGGGAAGGATTACGAGGATACCCTTTCCCCGGGAACCGGAGCCAAAGGCGGAGTGAGCAACCAACTGATCACCCCACCGTGACAGGGCCTTACAACCATTTCCCAGCTGGTGCGTCTCCTGCAAAAACACACTGTCCGGTGAGTGTCGTTTCAGAAATTGAAGAACCAACCCTCTCTTAATCCGATCCCCCAGCCCATTCACATTCTATGAAAGCAAGATAGGTTTTTGCCTACTCATAAAACCCATCACTCTGGTAAAAAGTGAGGACATATCCCGGAGAGGAGCATATCAGTGAAAAGATAAGGAAAAAGATCATTACAATTCCCAGCACCACGATCATTTAGAACGTAATAAGCGCTTTGGTAGCTGCAATTGGTCTCTGCGTCTGAGAGGAGAGCAAGATAAGCGACTGGCAACCCGCAGTACCCATCATGTAGATCAACGGCACAAAGTGATCAGGAGAGAAGCACCACAAGGGAGAGGACAGGAGGGATTCTGCTACACTCCAAAACACTGTGGTCAATAAGAGCACTACTAATATTACAAGGAGCATTTAAGACCTATCAAATGTGATATGCCTTCAGAAGATCAATGCCAAAGTCAAAACACAAATGCAAACCCCACTTACCCACCCTGCAAACCCAACACTTGTTCCTCCAACCCCCCCTCCCTGCCTCCCTGCTCGGCAGGAAAAAAAACTCCCATGCCCCAAACTAGTAGAGTGCCTATCGCCCACCCTTCCAAGAACTTACGGGAAGTGCAGTCGAACGAAGCACTCATCTTTGAAAAATCTGCATTGTACCAACAGTAACAATATAAATCTAGCCTGGTTATTCTGGAGCAGCAGTTTGGGCCCAGGATACACCCCCCCAATGCCCACCTGCTTAGTCAGGGAACCGGCAAAGTTTGGGGGAGATCAGTTCTGCCAAGTCATATATGCCAGGATATCTCAAAATGACAAGGTCAGTCACTATTTGTGGAGGAAAGGCAATCCCCACAACCCTCTATCCATCTGGCCCATCACATCTCCCACAGGGGACTACATACAGACCGGTCATTCAGCACCACCTGCCGCTTCATGCAATTCTTGCTGTGGCGAGCCACCACCAGAAGACCGGGCATCCCCATCCATCCTCACGCCATGGCCCTCGTTGTTGCGGCGGCCTGCCGTGCGCCAGCCCTCGAGCAAGTCCCAGGCCCCTTCTGGGGTGGTGAAGAACCAGGATTTTCCTTCCGATTCCACTCTCAACTTGGCCGGGAACATCATAGCATATTTCAGGTCCTTGTCGCGGAGCTCCTTTTTCACTTCCAAGAAGTTTTGTCGCTATCGCTGCACCTTGAGGGTGAAGTCCAGGAAGAAAGTGATGCGACTATTCTGGAATTCCGCTGGCGGGGCAGAGTGGGCACATTGCAGGATGACATCCCTGTCGCGAAAGTTGAAGATCCTGGCAAGGAGCGGTCTTGGGGGGGCACCAGGCCTCAGTCAACTGCCCGGGACCTGGGGCGCTCGCTCCATTGAGAAGAAGTTGGAGAGTCCCCGTGGTTTGAGGTAAGTTGTGATCAGTTCTTCCATGAAAAGGTCAGCCGATGGTCCCTCCGGTCATTCCAGAACCCCAATTATCGAACATTTTTACACCTGGAGCGCCCTTCATAGTCATCCAACTGTGCTTCGAGCTTCACTGGGTGCGTTTGCAGGTCTTCCACTTATCTCAGCAGCGCTGACGTGTCATCGACCAGGGAGGTCGCCTTGATTTTGACATCTTTCAGGCACGAGTTCATTGAGTGCATATCTTCCCTGATGAGGGACACTTCAGTGGACACTGTGCCAATGCGCGACTCCAAGGAAGTGCGGACGGTGGTGATAACCTCTAGAATGTCCTGCAACGTTGGTTCCTTCTGCTTTCCCTTGGACTCAGACTTGTCTGAAGGGGCTGGTCCTCCTTTGGGGCTCTTGCCAGGACAACCCTCCCAAGAGTATTTTGTCAGTTTAGCCTGAAGCGTTGCCGTTGAACTGCAGCTCCCCACCATGATGTGGGCAGATACCTCCAATGGGCTTATTTGTGATTGGGACTGGTCACTATATACGGCAGGAACAGCGTGACCATCAAAGGCCGCCCCTGGTGCTATATAGCCTGCTGACAACAGGAGCACATGTCCCAGGTTACCCACTTCAATGATTCTCTGGTACCCTAGTGTTAGCAAGGGATTTCCAGGTCTGCCCAAAGTGCGTACCTTGGCTGCGCACCAGGAGCCATGGTAGAAAAGGGATGGTCCGCCGTAGCCGCTCAGTGGGGTTTGGTGCACACCAGTGCAATGACTTTTGGGGTCGATACGGCCTGGTGGCAACGTGTTAACGCTATGAGGTCATGGGGGGCACTGCAGTTTCACAATCAATAAGCCCTCACTACGTGTGCCACAGGAGCTGAGAGACTGTTCCATTCCTCAGCTGTCCTCTGCTGTGGGCACTTGCTGCAGTGGTGCTGCTGTGTGACCGTTCCTACAGCGCAGTGGCTCCTCAACACTAGCCCGTGTCTCCTTGATAAACGGAGCCACGGTGCATCTCCCCAGTAATTCAACAGTCTGTCCAATCTTGTTGCACTGGTCCGGTCATCGCGAGGCTGTCGCCTCCCCGCAATCCATCACATGGTACCTCATGTCGTAGTGGAGGCCAATGCAGGCGTTAGTGCCAGGACGATGCTTCCGTCGATCGCACTAATTATCACTCAGTTCCCAGCACACCCATATGCCAGGGAGTCGACGGCACACCCACCAAACATTGCGGTCAGTAGGCAATGAGAGCCGCTGGACTCCTCTAGTTGCCACCTGTAGCCCACAGAAATCCAGATCACCAGAGAAGGTGGCGCCAGTGATAACACACCGTCATGAACGCAAACAGCCGCCAGGCCGCCCGACTGCGGCTCCGCTTCAATAGCGCAGATATCGCTGTGGACGTCCTGCACCTTCCCCCCGGCCATGGGAGGTATCGATCTGCTCCAGAGCTCTTCGGGTTACTGTTTTTAGTGTTTGTGCCCCACTATAGGCAAAATTGAGCAGATATTCAGGCGGATTTGATGCTCGAACGGCGGAGCCAATAGATTAGGCGGCCATCTCGTAGCTCGACTTGGCCTCGCCCCCCACTTCTGGCCTTCTTGATCCTAGGGACCCTAATCAAATGGAGCTCATCCGAGCGCAGTTTCCTATTGGCTTTGTAGGGGCGGATCATGCTGAATTCATCGGTAGCCCATTCCCTTGCAGGGATTTATGGACGACGCAGAGGGCCTTAAAGGTGATTCTTTCATGCAGCGGAAGGCAATGAAGGGAGTATAATGCAGGTTTTGCAGAATGGCGATTGGACACTCCCATCAGCAGTCTGGCTGCACAGTTTTGTACAGTCTGGAGCTTCGTGACTACTGCAATTGGGGCAACCAGATATAAGGCGTTACCATAATCTATCCTGGAAAGTATAAGCGATTGTCTAGTACTAGCGATTGCGGGCCATTCTGAGCAGGCCATAACAAGTGGCCGCCGTCTTTCTGGCCTGCACCTTTAAGGCCAAGTTCTGATCTAACCAGATGCCCAGACTCTTTATCTCGGTCTTAGGGACCGGTACCGGGCCCATGCACACTGGCCATATGGTGCTGGATTTAAAGCTTAAAGAATTGCCCAGAATCATGAGCTCAGTTTTCTCATTGTTAAGCTTAAGGTGAGACATACCCATCCACTTAGAAACTTCTTCAAAATATGAGTGTAGGCCATTAGGCCTCTGATCTGCATGGTTCAATGCTACGACCAATTGAGTATCGTCGGCGTAGGTCACCATGTGGATCCCGAGGGGGCTACAATATCCGCCAATGGGTCCATATAAACATTGAAAAGAGTTGGACTCAACGATGAGCCCTGAGGGACTCCACACTGTAAAGGGATGGGGTTTGAGACAATGTCATCCTCGAATACCTGAAAGAATCTTCCCTTCAGAAAGTAACGCTGCAATTGAAGTGCAGTACCAGATACTCCTACGCTCCTGAGACTGTGAACCAAAATACGATGGTTCACTGTGTCAAATGCCGTGCTCAGGTCGAGGAGTATAATGGCTGAAGACCCTCCTGAATCTAGAATCTTTCTGCCTTCTTCCATCACAGCTAACAGGGCAGTTTCAGTGCTTTGTCGCTGGCAGAATCCTGTTTGGGAGGGATGAAGAAAGTTGTGGGATTCATGAAAACTAGAGAGAGTGTGGTTTACATATTTCTATACGATCTTGCTGATTCCTGGAAGAAGGGAGATGGGGCGATAATTGCCTATTTCCGCAGGACCTAGATTGGGTTTCTTTAATAGCATTTTCACTATAGCCCTTTTCCAATTGGTGGGGACTATACCTCCAGAAAGTAAAGCATTAATCAGGTCTATTATAGTAGGGGAAATTATTGGTTATGTAGCGATGTAATCTTAGCTATAGAGTAGGGATAGATTTAATGCTTTTCATTCATCAACCCTCGATGCAGGGAAATTTGGACTCATGCTTCTTGATTACCTGTATCCTCTTTCTTAAGCTAATAGTTTTGTTCATGTTGCACCATCTGAATTGGGGGTGTAGATTTGGCTTTATGCTGTTTCCTTTGTATTTCTATACCCTTGCGCTGAGGTGTGTTTAAGTTTATTTAGTTTGGGCTTTGTAATAAACCAAAGTAACCTTTCTAAATTGTCCTTTCGGAATTATGTACGTGGTAGTAGAGTCCTAAATTGCTTGTGCATTAATGATTTTCTCCTCTTCACAAATTCATGCTGCTAAAAAGAACTTTCGAAAATTGTCTAGAAAAGTCCAGAAGAAATGTATGGGCCCCGTTTCATGATAAACACTCCACTCATACCCTGCAGAACTGGACCTGTGAAATGATGTGGAAATTATTCTGGTAACTTCCATTTCTTCATGGTGTAGGGGTGGATTACGCGTTTTGGGATTACTGGTACCCACAGTATCAGTAATACCCTGGCGCACTTCCCGCAGTTCTTAGAGTACATACCTGTATATCTGACTGATGAAAGAATTGCTCTGAAGACAGGTGTGATTCATCGCTTTGACAGTCGCTCTTCCTTCCTCTAATTTATCTAATACTCTCTTTTAGGAGACACGTGTTCAACTGAACTAAAAGTAAACAAAGGCAACAATATAAAGAGAATTAAGAGCAGATTGACTGCAACAAATCCGCACCCTTGCCAATGTATATTCCTTCACTGCATATTTTTACGCTTCATTTCTTGAATAGCAATTATCCATTCTTATATCTGTCACTGTTGTGACGTGTCAACAATGAAGCACAACAGCTTTACCAGCTTGTGTTTTTTAAATGAATTATTCCAAAATAGACTGAAAGCCTACAATATTTCATTTTTTGCAGATAAAGCGGCTGGGCTTTGGCAGCAGACCCGGTTTGCACCCCACCCAGCCTCCTCCGCCTCTGGCGCCGGCTCTGCCGGGGAGGTTGCCTCCTTGTTCGAACGGCGCTAATCTTTGTAACGATGAGCCGAGGAGTCCATTAAAAATGGATGCGTGCGCTGTGCCAGTGGAAACCCGTGCATCTGCTTTCATTCCTGTGCCATCTGCACCCCGTTCTGTCCTCTTGGCTGTGCCCTGCCAAGCGGGCATGAGGAGAGGAGTCGTGATGTGCGGCAGAGCTGTGTTTTCGCTGCACATTATCTCACGAGGTCGCATCGGGCACAGAATAAAAGGCTGATGTTTTAATTACTTGGGTCAGGAAGGCCGTCAGAAGCTACGGTGTAATGGGGTGTATATACTACTTGTCAATGGCATTTCCATTAAAAAGCTGACATTCACAGCGGGTTTGTTATATGCTGTTTACAGGTATCGACTCGAGGGAGTGAATGTGCCTCTTAGGCAGACCATATGCTTCTCAGTGGTGGAGGCAGGTCTTTGTGCCCGTGGGGCAAAATGCTCTTTGAGGGGCATCATTGGTGGCTGCAGATGTTGAGCATTCAATATAAGGGGGTGACATAAACAGCAGCTGTGATTACAGTGGCGGCTTTTGAAGCCTGACAGCAGTGATGTGTAGGTACCCTGTACCATTGATTCAAGAAGGTGGCCAAAGATAGCAGGCATTAACTGTCCCAGTGAGTTTTTACTCCTGTGGCAAATGTTGTTAAAATTGATGGGGTTGAATTGTGAAGGTAGCAAACTTACACCAACCAAGCATACACCTCTCGGGATCAGGACTGGTGAAGCCAAGCTCATTCCTACAAGAAGCAATATCCCGTGGACGGAAAGCAAGCCTGCTGTGCATTCAAGACATGTGGATTGCATGACTCGTTTAAAGCCACTTGGTAGAACCGGGACAATGCCTGCTGGTTGTAAGCCAAGCTTTATACCCAGCTCCGTATATAACTACACACGTCAGCGTCACTGGTTCTCTAGGACACATGAGAGGTGGAAGAAGCTGAAGAGAAAATCGATGTAAGGCGGAAGCAAATATGACGCAACTCTCTGAAAGGACCAGTTCAGGATGTGATCTCAGACACAGTAAAAAAACATCCCGCCTCATTTATGCTAAAGTCAGATTTCCAGCCATCTGACATGAGGACAGCCATCCTTCTACAGACTGCTGCGAAGCTTGGGAAGTGCTTTGCTACAGTGTTACGAGGCATAGTGAAAATACTTACTCCTATCTGCTGTTTGCTAAAATGTGCTCTTGACCAATCAAAAACAAACTATTTGTACATAGGTTTTATTCATGCATAATTCTGTAGCGAAATAAAGATAGAAATATTTCAAATGCAGCTCCTCCCACAAGCTGTTCATTGAGTTGCTTCTAGGGAGCTGGTGAGGGCATCAGACACCAGCTCTCTCTCTTCAAGGAATCCTGGAAGCTCATACGCAGTTCAGGAGCACAGAGCTGGGCAGACTAGATAAGAACTGAAGTTGTTGTGTTGTAGTTGCATTTATTTAGCACTTTACTCTCCTGACAATGCAGCACAGCACATATGACGATGGGTACCACACTGGGTGTGGAAGTGCCGGTAATGGAAAAGTGTGTGTATGGCATGTTGCCCTTATTGCTGAAATCTGTGCAAGAAAGGTTTCAGATTTACATCTAGACATGTGGAGGTTCATTTAAAAAAAAAACCCCAAAAAACGTTATTTTTCTGTTATGTATTAAACAAACAAACAGCAGAAGTTGAAATATGACATACAGCATAGTGGGCACATTACAAGAAGATTGCTCGATAACTAAGCATCCCATACATGATTTTTGCGAGCCCTACCAGGAAATAGTGGGCCATATGTATGAACACATTTTCCCATAGACACAGAATGGGTAAAACCCTATGATACAGCTAGCCCAGTATCTCTTCACACAGGCACGCCAAGATGTTCCACACCTCTAAGTGGAGTCCACTTCACCATCTGCATGCGATGTATGTATGTATATGTATAGGCATTTATATAGCGCACTACTTACCCGGAGGGTCCCAAGGCGCTTCGACCGCTGCGAAACCCTTCCTGGCTTCCCTGAGAGATGGTCCCTTAATGGGTATCTCCAGGGTGAGACCAGGCATCCCCGGCGGTCTGGTGGGGCCGTTAGTGAAGATGAGGCAAGCTAATGCCCAGAGTTGCCGAGTGTGATCGCTGATCAGAGTGGGCACCGAGGCGAGAGAATTATCGAGCCAGCTGACCCTGTTCCAGAAACCTGCCGCGCCGGGAATCGAACCCTGGTCCCGGGCCGTCCTCTGCTCTCGGGTCTGCCGCCTCTAACCAGTGAGCCAACAGTCCCATTGTCAGCCTTGCTATGGCTATATGAGAAAGCCTCGGTGGCCTTGGGATCTAGGAGTGTGTCGCAGAGCAGTAGCGGCTACTACCAGATGGGGATGGTAGGGCAGGAAGGGAGTGGGGGAGGGGGAGGAATGTTGTACAAAAATTGACTTACCTTTAACGGCCAGCTGCCACCTCCCCTCCGTCCACCATCCTCGTTCTCATCTGTCCCGGCCGGCAGCATCAGGACACACCTGGGTAGACAGGCTCCCCTGAGCCAATCCCAAAGCTGTAATGCAGCATTGTGATTTGTCTGAGTGTCGTGGATCAGCTCTGAGACTCGAACACGGACCCTGTGCATGTTGCTGATCAGGCTGTGTAATGCAGCCTGGTTGGAACATGTAGAGTGCACATGAACTGTTTGGTCAGCCCAAGAGGCCGGTCAAACAGTTCATGCGCACTTAGGAAGTGCACAGCAGTCCTCCCCTGCTCTGGCCAGCCAAGCCCAGCCCCACACTCTACACAGGCAATAGGAAAAATAAAATGACAATAACGATACTCTATTGTCATTTTATTTTTCCTTTTTTGCGCAGTGGGGCAACGCTTCTCCACCTAAGTGGAGCAATCGCCACTATTGCAGAGGTCTGCAATACTCTGAGGTCCTCAACCACCTTGTTGTTTCACCTACTTAGCTTTATGTGAGATTCCTCAGCTAATGCCCATTCCTGTACATCACTATGCCAACGGTCAAAGTTAGGTGCTCTTCATCTCATCCAGGTTATGGTGATCCTGCGTCTGGCGCATCAGTAGCGGCTGCTACTGGATGGGGATGGTGGGCAGGGAGGGGCTGTGGGAAGGTGAGGAATGTAATTTAAAAAACAGACATACCTTTATCGGCCGGAGGCTGGCTCTCCTCCATCCTCCATCCTCGTTCTCATCTGTCCCGGGAGGCAGCAGCAGGAAGCACCCGGGCAGACAGGCTCCCCTGAGCCAATCACAACACTACAATACAGCGTTGTGATGGGTCTGAGCTCTGTGGATCGGTGCTCAGACTCGAACAGGTAGCCTGTGTATGTTCCTGGCCAGGCTGTGTAATGCAGTCTTGTAGGAACATGCAAAGTGCGCATGAACTGTTTGGTCGGCCCAAGAGGGCCGGGAAAACAGTTCATGCGCACTTAGGGAGTGCACAGTTCTCCTCCACCTGCTGTGGCCAGCCCCGCCTGCCCCACACTGCACACAGGCAATAGGAAAAATAAAATGACAATAACGATTCGCTATTGTCATTTTATTTATCCTTTTTATGCAGTGAGGCAACGCTCCTCCGCCTTTGCACTGCGGCCCATGTGAAGGTTCAATAAATAAGCTTCAATGAGTTTAGTAATAAACAACTGTGGTTCCATCATATGCTGGCTGCCTACCAATGTGGTGTGCTCTGTGCAAAAGCTCTATATTACTATAAAAGAGTAGCTCTACTTGATGCTGAGTACACCAAAAAGCCAATGAAAGTGAAAATGGATATGAGGGGCATTGTGTCACTGTGTTCCCCTCAGTGCAGGCTTTAACAGGGAGCGAAAACATTATACAGTGTGCACTGATCACCAAAGTGTTGCCCACGCAGACGTGTTATTTACCGCGTATATTCCAATGAGCACCCATGATGCCTGGGCTCGTATTCTGACTCTAACAGCCAAGCCAGACACTTTGCTAGACTCACCCTATTAATTTAATGTCTCGTTCAGCAAACCCGAGCTACTGCATATGAACACCACGGCCTTCGGCCCCAAATATGCTCTCAGATTAAATGGATCTTGGCCAGGCAGCCACGGTAGACATACGGGCACCTTATAACTGCAAAGGGAAGCGGGGTGGGGGAAGTCGGGGGGGGGGGGGGGGGGGGGTAGTGGGCTCCGTCCTGGCCCACTTACTAGCTCTGCCACTGATGCTTCTTTCACGGTCTCTTTTATTTTAATCGAAATAAAGTGTTACCGGCCTGAGGAGACTTTTCGAGTCATTATGTGCTACTCTACTGATTTATGGACCGCACGAGAGATAGCTCAAGGCAACATGGAGTCTTAAATACTTCGCCAGAGCCGGTCTCAGTATCCTTAGCCCCGTTATTTACATTATGCTATGTGGCACAGATCTGGAGGAGAAGAGAGTCTGGTTACTGAATTGTGTGACTCCCGTTATCAATGTTTTTGAACAGCCGTGCGCTATAGAAATCATTAATTAATTCATTCATTAATAGTGTGGGTGCCATACGATGCTGCTTTCATCTGTATGCTTGGTTGTATGTTATAACGGCCAGTGTTGCTTCAAAATAAAAAACATAATCCATGAACTTTTGAAAAAGAGTATGATAGCGTCGTGTATGCCATCATTATTTTAAGTAAGGTTTGGGCCAATCATCACGCTGACTGGTTTTTCTGCGCTGTTCTCGAGTCACTTCAGGTTATTCCTAACAGACAGCAATTCGCTCTTTTGGATGAGTTTAGGTGACATATCCTAGTTGTCTGCAGTTTTTTGCCTGCTGACGTTTCTGTACGTTAGTATTCTAAGACAAGGGAATGGAATAAGGAGACACGAGTTTTCCTTAATAGTTGACCTGAAGGTCTCTCACAGTGACATGCAGATTACAACCAGTACATGGCGGCAGTCTTTTTTCGCCTTCTACTGCACGCTGTCAAGGAAGCACCGCACACATACCAGCGCAGTTATTTGAAATAAAAGCTGCGCTGCAATGCCATCGCTCACATTGATGCTTTTTGCCAATCGTGTGAATACAAAACTAAGGATGTAATCTTACAAACAGTTCTCATTATCAGTGCACGGCAATAGGCTCACCTATGGTGCGTGTGTCTTTTATGGCCTTTCTCGGGATTATTTGATTAAATTGGCCATCCCTACATCAGACAGCCGGGCTGAACTCCCTGCGAGGCCAGGCTGGGCAGGAAGTGTCTATCTTCACGTGCCAGGCACTGGGTTAGGCGAGGCTCAGCGTGCGATGCGCTAATATAAAATATGAAGCCTCACGAGGCTGCAGTCGCCGTTTCTGCGCGCTTTCTTCTCTAATCCGTGACCCGGCTCTTGGGTAGCCTTTGAAAGGATTTTCTGATTTGCATTTATATTTTTTCCAACCTGTCAGATTTATGTAATGGCTTGCATTTAAGCACATATCTGTAGCCATATCCTGACAGAAGAATATTTCAGGGTACTGCCTTCATTGAAAGAGACGCTATCCACTTTGCAGTCGAGACTTCCCAAATTGCACATGACTTCGATTAAAGTTCTTTACACCCCATAATGCTTGGGTGTATCAATTCCCTTTAAAACATACTTAATGGGTTTCATTGCGCATTGCTGTATTAAAAAAAATCAATTTTCCTTGGGGACAAAGTTTCAAATAGTATCCTCTATTTATAGGGTAGTTCCGAAAACGGACGGGTCCAAGTGAGCAGGACAATTTGACCTCTGCTCTCCCATCACTTACAATGACATTACCCACTCATTAAAATGCTATGAAATCCCAATCTAGTCACACTCCAGGAGACACAACATATGTGAAAGCACAGCCTAGTAATCCATTTAGATGTCCACATCTTTTATTGGAAGGTCTTATGTTCCCAGTATATGAGATACTCTCAAAGCTAACACTGTAAGGAACAATGAATAAATGAATGTTTGTATAACACTACAGCTGCCCAAGACAAGGCGTACTGGCGCCAGGACAGAGAACTACACTTCAATTGGAAAAATTACATAGGATAGGGAAGGCAAGTTTTCTGCTTTTCTTGTAAATGCGCTTTCAGAAGTCGGTAAACAAATGTTTAGAGAGATTTCGTTCTATTTTTTTGGCAGCTGAAAAAGAAAACAAAAGACTTTCCATCCTGTTAGACCTGGCATCATTGGCGTGAGTATCCCTTCCATTTTGACGGATTGCCTCTTCTGTTTTGATATGTTTTTGCTGGTTATATGCTTTGGGCACTGTGCCACTGCTATTCAGTGCCACAGTGCAAGTGCTCCCTATATTAAATTGATGTACTAAATGGTGATTCTATGATTGGGTTGTTTGATTTACCTGTCAGCCCCTAGTACAGTGCACCATGTGTGCCCAGAGCTTGTAAATCAAATGCTGCTGGTGGGCTTGCAGCACTGGTTGTGCCACCCACAGAAGCAGCTTGTAAAGTGTGTCTCAGGCCTGCCATTTCAAGGCCTGTGTGCAGTCTAGTACTGCCATGTCATCTTGGCAAGTGCACCCACTTGCCAGTACCTAAACCTTCCCTTTGCTTCTTATTAGACACGCCTATGGTAGGCCCAGGGGCAAGGTGCATTGTAAGTATAAGGTAGGACATGCTCTGATGTGTGTAGCATGTCCTAATAGTGAATTACAACCATTTTCGTTTTTCACTATTACAAGGCTACCTGTTCTCCATAGGCTAGAATGGGCAGTTAGATTATTACATTCTTATAATCCTAACTGACTCAGGTAACATGGTAGAAATTCGAATTTAGTATGCCTGAACTCAGAAGGATAAAATACATCTTTTAGCAAAGTTGGATTTAATATTCTATGTTTGAAAACACCACTTTTAGAAAGTAGGTATTTTCTTGCCCATCTGTCCAGGCCTGCCTCTGCTAGGTTGTGTATTCCATGTCTGGGTTTGTGAGTGACAGGGCTGGGAGATTCCAGGAGACAGGCTGGGGCAGCCCATTGGTGAATAGAGAGATCTGCATCTAGATGGAAGGGAGGAGTTGCACCTGGGACCTGAATAGGGCTGGGCCTTCCCTCTACAATGCTGGCTCCACCCCCTGTGGCTCGTCTGATGTCTCTGCCCTGCACTGTGAAAGGAGAGGAGGAATCATGTCAACAGAGTGCTCCAGAGCTGTATCTTCCCTCCCCTGTGCTGGCTACACCTCCTGGGGGTTGGCTGATTTCTCGGCCCTGCACAGTGAAAGGAAGAAGAGAGTCATGTAAACAAAGTACTCAGGAACTGGTTTGGACTAGGCAGAGGCCTCTCTGCCTTCAGAGAACAAAGGATTTTGGGGTATAAATATTCGGACCCTGATCCCAAGAAATTAGATCACTTCTGGAACAAGAAACCTTTGCCAAGGAGAAGAACCAAGGAAGCTGCAGGAGTTTGGACTGCCCCTCTGCCAGTGTGCTGTTTGTTGGGTTGGCCTGCGGTGGTTGCTTCATTGCCAAGGGAAAGGAGAAGGATCTTTGTAAGGACTTTCATCTACAGAATATTCTCCAAGGGCTTGAACTGTGCTTGCCTCCTGCTGCAGCTCCCTCCTGAATTTCCTTGCTGGGTATTGTGACTCCAGTCACTTGCGTGCCGCTGGGAGCTGGAAGTGGGACACCTGGAGAAGAAGCGTGTTGCCACCGCAGCTTAAATCATCACAACGCCGGAAAAGCGAGCCTTCGCCGCATCTCCCTGGAAGGGTGTGTTCATCAAAGCTGCCTGCTGTCGCATCACCAGAGAAGCGTGACACCATCGAAAGAGTCGCCATCGCATCACCGGAGAGGCGTCACAGGGCCTGTCGCAAAGTACAGAGTCGTCGCAAGGCTGCCAGGGCCTCATCGCATTGTCCTCGCATCGCCGCATCAAGGGTGCCATCTTTTCCAATCGCAACCGGATTGTCGCATCGCATCAAGGCGCCATCTTGCGCACCGCAACGGGCCCATAGGCCTAGAATCTACGCATCACCTCCGCACCGGTAAGGCTCACAACGAGTCCCCTACTCTGCGAAATCATTGAGGAAGGACGCAACCGTTCCCCCGGGTCACGGAACCGAAGCATCTCCCCTTTTGCGAGCCTTTTGTTCACTTTGCGTTACGCAGGTACTTTGTTGAGAACTTTGTCGCATTTACCAACAACTTGAACTAAGAGACTTTAATCATCTTTTAAGTAATCTTTAGTGTAGTATTGTGGATTTTTGCTGTTGGTGGTCTTGTGTTTAAGTCTATATAAAGAATACTTATTTTTATAAAACCTGTGTTGTGTCCATCTGTAGTGTTATCACTGTATTACTGTGTATATTCACAAATGCTTAACACACTGTCTCTGAGATAAGCCTATCTGCTCGGGCCAAGCTACCAAGGGGGTGAGCAGGAGTTATTAAGGAGTGTAATCCCCTTATCCTGACTTAGAAGTAAGGGTCCCTATTTGGACAAAGGTGATAACTATTGCCAACTAGAGACCCCCAGATCTAACATTTATATATTTAAATTAATAAAACTAGGAATGGGGCCGCGGGCCCCCTTCCTGGGCAAATTTCGGCCCGGGGACCCTAGTCCCCAGGGCCTAACCCTTTTTTGACTTTTTTAAAATTAAAACAATAGGAGGGGACTACGTGCCACCCCCCGGGCTGATTTCGGCTCCCGGGACCCCACCCCCAGGGACCCGTATTTTCCTTTTTTTCATTATTAAGGGGACGGAGACCCTTAATAGGGTCTCCGTGTGGCCTCCCTTCCGGCTCAATTTGGACCCCGGGGACCCCATCCCCAGTTGTAAAACTGTACTCTTGTACTCATAGTCCCCACTGTGCAATACGAGGAGGTATCTTATATTTTGGAATGACAAAGATAGTCAGTATAGCTTGATGATCAGTTACTAGCATAAAAGGCTTTCCAAATAGGAGCACATGAAAATGTTCATAAACCCATGCCATGGCTAAACTTTCTTTCTCAGGTTGTGAGTAAGCACGTTCTGTCTGGGACAAAACTTCTACTGGTATATGCCACAATATGCCTTCAAGAATGTTGGTGTCCGCTGTACTGTGCAAGGACAGCGCCAAGCCCAACTGGGCTAATGTCAACAACAACCTCTGGATAAAGCTTTTGATTGAAGAAGGCAATTTCATCAGCAGTTTCAATGGCTTGTTTGATTTTCATGAAACGTCTCACATTCTTGTGATCACTTGAATTAAACATTTTTCTTAGTTAACTCTTGTAAGGGAGCACATATAGTAGCAAAATCTTGCATGGTACTTCAACAGTAACTGGCCATGCCAAGAAATGAATGTATCATAGAAACATCTTGTGGGGGATCAGCATTTGATAGGGCTTGTACTTTCACAGCATCAGGTATTATACATCCATCTGAACAGATATGGGCAATGAACTTTAATTCTCCTATGGATCTCACAATTGTCTGCATTGAAAGTCAGACCTAGATCAGTAAGTAAACGACATACGAAGCTGTATGACACGTCAAATAATGTCTTGGAAAAGTTCTGCAGCTTATGACACACCAAAATGGAGTCTATTATATTGACACCGACCCGAATGTGTAGAAAAGGTTGTAATATATCTGAAATCTTCTGTGAGTTCGAACTGATGTTAACCTTTATTTAAATCAAGGTAAGAGAAGACCTTTACACCATTTAATTGCATTATCATGTCAGCAATGTGTCGTCCCGGATGTCATTCTTGCTCAATTGCCTTGCTTACTTGACACATATTGATGCATATGCGTACAGCTCCTTAACTGTCTTTTTTGGACACTACTACTATGGGAGAAACCCCATGGCGTCGGACCATTTGAAAACTCCATAATGTCATGCTCAAGTAACAATTCAAGTTCTTTTTCAACAGCTTCTTGTAAATGAAATGCAATTTGTCTATGTCTCTGAGCAACAGAGAGGACATCTTCATTAGTACGTAACTTTACTTTCAAAGTCTTAAGTTTTCCCAAACCATGAAACAAAATAGGAAATTGACTTACTATTTTGTGGTGAGCATTCATATTATGCTTCACAGAAATCAGCCTCATATCAGCAGCGTTACTAAAACTGAGCATGTAGGCACTTGACGCTGTACCTTGAAGCACATGGATAGTGCTTGCACTTTTATTTTCTTGTGTTTCAGTGTTACTACAAATGAACCTTGACTTTTTAAGGGCGTTGATACAACCCATGTGTACACTTTAGTTTTCAATAGCGTAAGTCGGGGCAATGGAGATAATTTATTATATTTCTTTTCAGGCATTATGTTTATTGATGCACCATTGTTGATGATGAAAGGTATTGAGCAATCATTTATTTTCAATGTAATCTTCAGACAATGTTTGTATGACCTTCGTGCTTTGACTTGTTGATTTTTTTTTGACTGACATTTTCCCTCACATGCACCAAGTTTGACATGCGTCCGTTCCTCTGAGGTAAACATCGACTTTCGCCCGATATTGAGGCAGACATACTGTTTGACGATGATTAAGATGACGATCGGCTTCATTCAGTATCAAGTTGCCTCAATTGATTTTGCCACTTGGCCTTGTGGGTGTGCATCATACCTTGCTTCTGGAATGTTCTGGCGGTCATTTTGTCCTTCATTTCCTTCATCGTACAATCCATCACCCAAATGGTTCTCTTTCCCACAGCCATTACATATCTGCCTGGGACATTTAACTTTGTGTGGAAACAAAAATCCACATCTAAAACATAACTTCTTTTTACTTGTAAACATCACTTTGCTTTATTTTTTATACTCATAACTGATTCACTCTGGACACCTCTGCCATCCATGCTAGCATGCTCCTCAGCTCTGGCAGCCAACAGCATGTGCTCCAGACTAAGTGCCTGATTATGAGTTTGGTGGTGTGGGAGCGAGACAACCCGCTCCTGCACCACCAAATCAGTGTAGGAACTTCCCGCCAGATTGGAAGTTTTCTCCTGTCTGGCGGGCATTTCTTTAGCGCTCCTACGGTGATGCCTATGAAATAGGCACTGCAATGGGAATGTCAAAGGCAGTACCTTCATGACATGGACTGCTGCAATCCATGCTGAGTAGGTACTAGTCTGCATGCACGCATGGGAGCACATGTTGTGCCCCCCTGTTTGCATCAACATGGCGTGAGGCAACAGGGGACCCTGTAGAGCCCCCTTTATTTCCTCACCAACACACTTTTAATGGCAGTCACACTGCCAGAAGAAAGTGTCGCGCTGAGGAAACTTGTAATATGTTTTGGGGGCCACTGCTTGTAGCCTCAAGACTGCTACACCACAACCTGGAATATCTGATCCCTGGCAGTGGCAGTGGTCCTAGAGCGGTACGACTGCTCTGGTCCTAATACTACGGTCGGAAGACTGCCACCGCAGCGCCCCCGCGATGGACCGCCAGACTCATAATAAGCCCCTAGGAGTGTCTTTCAGCATTCATTGTCTGAATGAAGCTGACAAGTGCCCATCAATAGCTCTTAGTTGCCTAGCTTCCTCATCATTAAATAATTAACGTACAGTATGTGATTAGCGTATCTAGTCTCTCCACAAATTCATCAATGGTTTCACCAACTTTTTGGTGTTCTTGGCTGAAAATGTATCTTTCGTAATCATCGTTTGGTACGGGATTGAGATTCAGTGTTTCTTTATTCTGACAATATGTAATTTCTTCGCCAGTTTGCTGCATTTGTTATGTCTTCTTTTACACCATCGTCAGCAAATTCTTTTGAGATACTTGATAATCTTTTTGTTATCAGTCTATTCCAGTGCATCGATGAAATCATCAAATGTCTTTATCCAAGCAGTCCATGTTTCACCAATAAAAAACATTGCTACCCCTTAACACTACCTGCTTGAACCCTAAAACCTTTTAACTACCCCTTAATACTACCATTCCCTGGACCTTACCAACACCCTATAACTCCTTAATGCTGAACCCTAAAAGCTACCCTTCGCTGACTCTAAAAACACATACTGTCCCTTAATACAACCCTTTCGTGGACTCCAAAAAACCCTTAATACTCTTAACAATAAACTTACCTAAACCTTAAAACCCCTTACGACCCACTTATGCAACCCATCCCTGAAACCTAAAAGCTCTGAACCACCTTTTGCCTTAACCCTAAAAACCCTAAATACTCCATACACAACTCTTTGCTGAACCCTACTCGGAACCTACCCTTTGACATTAACAATCTACGAACCATATTAACCCCTTCCTGCTTCTTAGCAATACCCTCCTCTGAGTCCTAAAACCCCCCTACTAATCTCCTTCCACCATTCCCATCTCACTGTAAACACTCTTCAGTACTTTAGCAGGCAGAATGCCCAATTGCCTCTGCTCTTGGTACACCTAACTTTGCCCGTTAAGGCACAACGTTTTTCGATTTGTCATGAATGTCATTCTACACTTTTGACGTGACTTTTTTGAGTCAAATTTTTCCCAAAGTTATTTTTACTGTAAATCTAAAGAACCTGCGTGATTGCACTGCACTGTATTCATGCAATAGTGCTGTAGGTGATAATTGTATGTGAAAGCTATTCTTTTACTCAGTGTAGGTTGCACACTATTGATACAGGTATACTGGGTAGCTAGAAAGTGGTTACAGAGGTTTACCATTCTGTATAAATATTGTACCTTGTTGTTTGTATTGCACATTGGAACTTGGTAAGGGGTGATATTACCTAAAAATAACATTGAAAGGGAGGAAGATTAATACGATGGGCATAGTAGATTTTTGAATACAATGAAAATACTGATTCTATTCAGGGAAAAAATAAGCTAATGAAGAGAAAACATATATATGTCAAACACTTTGACCGTCATTTCGGCAAGGGCATAAACTTAAAATGGCTTCATTTGAATAAAAAAATCCTGTTGAAATTGGTCAAGAATAAAAATCACACAGCAAAAAATCAATAATAGACTTTCAACACTTTTAATTTATCAAATCCTATTTTAGCTGTGGGAATGCTATTCTAGTGTAGTCTTTAGGGGAGTATCGCTTGCAAAGGTAAAGCAAATGGTACTGCACTAATGAAAGAGATTAATTTCTTGAGTAGATACAGATTTTTTATGTCTTAAAGTTGCACTGAATTGATTGTGTCCGATGAGTATAACCGTAGTTAGAAAACTAATCTGATTTGACATAAAATGGGGATTCAATAAAATTCTATAGAGGTCTTCAATTTTGATATCCTGCATTGTAAGTAAGCAAGATGAAAGCAGAAATCCTGTGCAAAATTAAATTCAATTAAAACAATAGATTGTTCCTGTGAAGCTAGTTATTAGTAATAGGAAAAAATAATTAACATAACCTGGATAAGAAAAAAATCAACATAACCAAGATGTGTGATTTGTATGCAAAATGACATAACCATGGCCAAGAAAGTTAACCAATGTGTGAGGACCCAGTATCCTGAAAATACACATCCGACAGAAGTGATGATATATCTGCTGACGCTCTCTGTTATCCTACTTTTCATTGTAATTAGAACCTCTTTCTTCCTTTTCAGGTCAAGTGCAGTCACGTTTCTATATAGTAACTGTGTAGTAATCAGTAGCAAATAGCGTGTTTGCTTATGTGACATCTCTTCAATATTAGGAAATAACATTTTGTGCTGGGATTGAGATCAAGGTGATATGCAGCTAATAGTAAAATAAAAGATGTTTGTTGATATTGAATGTGTTGTTTGTGCACCTTGTTATACATATATTAACTATCTTTGATGCCAGCATACCTTACAATAATACATATTTGTTAATGTTCTTCCGCTGAACTGTGCAAACTGTTCATAAACCACACAGGCAATTCCTGGTGAAGTAAACTGCACAACATAATTAATAATCCTAAATATGACTTGATTAAAGCAAGTACTATTGTTTGTAAACCTTATGGATGACTGTTATAAAACAAACAAAAGCTTTGTAACCTTTTGAAAACACCTTCAGAAACAAACAAGTGTGATAGAGATTTTAATCTCATTGATGACTCCTTTAAGAAAACACCAAGTGCAAATCTATTTCTCTGGTTCCAAAATGTATTTTGTCAACTTCACAGAAGAACAGATGACAGGATCCCAATGCCAAGTACGGCTGCAGCAACTATGTATAACGATTGCCTAGCAAGAATGCTGTATACCACTATGTTTCAAGATTTTGGCACCTTCTGAAAGTCTTGTGATAAACCTGTGGACTCATGGGACATGCAGTCCTCTTTGCGTTTGCACTGATTTTTCAATAAACATGATGTCCCACTGAGATATAAGGCTTATGTCCAGGCAGTGTTAACATCTGTACATGCTTACATTCTCCGCTCCTGAAGACATGTGTGCTCAGTAACCTTTGAGTAGTGTACTCCCTAGGATCATTGCACAATGTTAAGCACATCCTGCATCACATCCTGATAGAAGGAGAAAATGTTATGGCAAACATGAAAATGTAACATCTTTAAAATACTACCAGGCACTATAACTTAAATGACTAAAAGACTCATTTAGAGATCGGAGGAAGATGGGAAGCTACTAAAAACAATAGATGCTCCATCTGTAAACCTTAAAATTATGCTGCCCCACTATGAGTTTGGTGAAACAGAGGGTTTCGGATAGTGGATCCCTAGGTGGCTACAATGTTGGAACCACCAGGTCATAGTGATAGTCACACTGCCCTACTAAGGGCTTCCCATCCATCAGTCACTTTCCCTGTCCGGACCTGCCATGTGAGGCATGGTGGACCCTAGCAGAAAAATCTTACAGTAGCTCCCACACAGAGAGAAAACGTCCTGCACATCAGGACCATCACTGTTTTGTTTAACTAAAACAAACTCTGCACTTGAAAAATCAAAAAAGTATGATGAGCTGAGTCTAATAACATGGGGCACAGTCAGCATGCTTCTGTGCCTAGAGTGCATCCATCACACTGGTACATTCAATGTAAGCAGTGAGATCCTTGCTAGGTATCTAGGATCTCAGAATATGTCAAGTGATCCTGTACCAGGCGACCAGAGGTCAAGCCTTCTGCCAACCTGGAATACAGGTGGGATACCTGCAAGAATCTAAATGAGACCCTTGGGAAAAAAAAGGAATTCACCAGATGCATTATAGAGGACACGAATGTCGAAGAAGGTGAGAAACTCTAATTTATGTGGAACAGTGAAGAAAGCATGTGCTACTACAAGGATTTTCCAAAACTAATTGGTGACTAGTTTCATTGCCTGCCACCCAAAAATGCAGATATCCAAAATGTATCATGAGGGCAGTCATGGAATGGAGAGGGAAGTGAGAATAGCAGTTATATCTGCTCATATAAGAGAAGGAAATTATTAAACAAAAATCATGTATCAAGTCAATAAGTTATACTCTTAAGGGATCAGCTTCTTTGTGCTAGTTGAAGTGGATCTTTCACTAAACTGGAAATCACAGTTTTACAAGATACATCTGCAACGATTGTCACTGAATAATAGAGATTATTAAATACATTTTTTTTTTAGCAAAATGCTCTCCATCTCAAATATTTGAATGGTAAAGAACTGGTATCATAATTGTGTGATTGCACTCTGAGATTTAGCTAGCATTTATCAAACATATTTAAAGAAGTTATTTTATTATCTCGCTGTAAGGTAGGACAAGCATTGCCATAGCCAACAGGTCTTGCCTTTGTGACTTATTGGCTTTGCCAACGGTTTTTAGCCATCTTGCACAGCATCGCTAATGCTGTGCAGCATCACAAAAGAAAAACAAATAACAACTATTATGTGGCCACCATGCCATTTTGTAGGCAAGCACACCATGTATTCTCACATCTACAAAATGGTGCAGCCACTTTTTTTTATTTTAAGTTTCAAATTGGAGTTGAATTGGTACCTAAAAACAAAGCAAAAATTCGTAAAAGCGCTTTTCAATTTAAAAAAACAAACGGGTAGGGGAGTGGAAGAAACAGGACAGAGGCAACAGGGGAGTCAAAAGCAATAGGGAGTAGGGTGGGGACACGAAAACAACACAGGGAAGGCAGGGGGACACAGAAGCAACAGAGGAAGGGCGGGAAGTGGATGCAACAAAAAGAAGCACAAGGGCAAGTGCAACAGGAAGGCGACAGGGAGAAGCACACGGGGTAGGCAGTTTTACATGGGTAAGGGAAGTACAAGGGGGAGGCAGCTTGAAAACGTTAGCACTTTCTGAGAGGTAAACACCACTCATGGTAAAGAGAAAATTCTCTGAAGACGGGACTAACACAAGGTTGAGAAGCTGGGACATTAATAAGAAGCGGGCAAGTGAGAGTGACAAGCAATGGGTGGGATCCAAGTCCCTCTATGTTCAGAGAGTGCATGTGCTGTTTAGTAGGTTCGACCTAAAAATGGATGTGGTGTTCCCCAGAAAATAGAGTCTGTGTTCATGCCTAAGGCAAAATGTGACTTCTTAAGCTCGATGGCTGGAATTTCTATAGGCTGGCATTTCATATCCACAACAAATCAACTTATTTGCAGAGCAACTTGCCACAGTTTGAAGTAGCACAAGCAGGAATTGTGTATGCATAATAGGTATTGATAGATTAGACGTTTTTGGGAAACAAAATAATATACCTACAGCAGTCACAAATGTGGAAATAGTGAATTGAGGATATGATGATGCTACCAGTACAAAGTAGCATTTATAAGCTTGGGCCAGCATCTATATTTGTACTGGTCCATTATAGGTGGGGAAAGGCAGGGCTGATTGATGATAGAGAAAATGATTACGGAGATGGAGCATAAATAATTTAACATGAATCTCACCATGCTATTCTAAAAGGGAAAGGCGTAATTGTACCCTTGAGAACATGTTATAGTTTACAAAGCAATTGGCCTACTGTGTGGGTAGAGGTGCGGTAATTTAGATAGAGGTACATCTCTGGTACAGATCGAGTCAGGGGTAAATTGGTCCTTTAAGATCTCAATGTTTAAGGCAGTCCCATATAGCCACTCAATAATTCCATTTAGCTCCTTATTGATTAGATTTATTTGTTTTCTTGAACGTTGTTTGTCAAGGTTGTCACTGTTTATGATGTTTCTTATTTTCATACACCATACCCACCCCAAAATCATGCAATCATGCATTTGCATTATGACTTCATAGATACTATTGATCAAACAGGAGGCATTTTCCGTTTTGCATTGAATACTTGTTCACAGCAGATTAGCAAGTCTTATCCACATAGATCAGTTCACATGGCATCTGATAAAGTATATTATATTGTTACTGGGGCTGTTTGTTAAAGGGCCTAACTGTTGTGTTTTGTCTTCATCTTGGAAAATGCCTATATCGCTTGTGAAATGTTGGTCTATGCAACTCCCACACTTAAGAGTTACAGTAATTTGGTAACCCCCAAGCTGAAGTTATGGTGGTGTTAGTTTGCTCAACACAGTGACTCAATTCATGGCGGTCAGGAAAATTGTGGTTTTTTTTAAAGTATGGGTAACAGTGATATGTGGTTGCAGTAATTTCTGGGTGTGGCGTATACCTACAATTGTGAGAATGAGGAATGACATGCAAGTTTTTGTGCTTTTCCACACCAAATTCCACACATATCAGAATTTGATGTGCATTCTTTTACCTTGTTAATTTTACCATGTATTGTCTCTGCACATCTCAGTTTTGTCAGGGAACAGAATTTTAGGGCCAGTAAAATAGGTGAAGGCAGACTGGTGGGCCCAGTCACAGATACGAAGCAGCAGCCAGTGCCTTGACTTCAATCTACCCAAAGACTGATTTCAGGACAGGTTTTAGGCAGCTTCAGAGTAATACTACTGACAGTGTACATTAACATGGTAGTAGACATAATCACGCATCTACAGCTGCCATTTCACCGGCCCGCTGTACACTAAGATATTTCACACCACATCTTAGGAAGGCCGTCTCCCTATGTAATAGGAAATTACCCTCTTGACTGTAGCAAGCTGAAAGGCTGAGGCTGGAGACAAGGCACAATATCTATAGGCAACTAGATGTTGTTGGTAGATATGGGTTCTTTGTTCAATTCTGTTGAGTTCCTTGGAGAAGTGAACATATACTGCAATGCATATCTTTTGCTGTAAAATATATTTACTTCGACCCAGATGAAAGAAGGATTTCAGAAGTACAACTTGTTAGTTGTTACTTACAGCAACCAATAGGTCGCTGGTAAGGTTCTATAGAACTTCTGATGACTTTACAATTGTTTCTGAGGTTGAGAGATGCAAAAGAAGAGAGTCTGACTGTGTTTTTGATTGTTTTCCTGATGTGTAATTACGTTTTCGGAAATAGATCACTGGATACTTACTTGAACTGGAATGATAAGTGTTTATGGTAAGAGTGAAAGAAAAGTATTTTTCCATTCACTTGGGAGAATGATTTCAGTGATTGAGTGAGTAAGGTGTTATAAGATGAAGATAGATATGCTTAAACAATATTAGAACACATGCATGGTCTTTCAACATATACCCTGATTATGGACATGCAGTGTGAAGTTTGGACCTTTCTGAAGACGAGCGAACACCCTAAAAGTGTTCGTTAAATGAACAGCAAATGGATGACTTACCCCTGATATCAGTACCATTTACCAGCAGCCGCTACAGGAGAAATTACCATTTAGGTTTCACTTTTTAAAATTATTTCCTTTGGACCTTCTGGTTGAAGAGATATAGCCTGATTCACGAAGGTAAACTTACACTTTTCTTTAAATGTACTCTTTTTTGGTATTCACAAACTATGATTTAATACTAACTTACGACTGCGAAAACTCTGCAGTCAGGGCGAGAACTCCGCACATAGAAAGATAGTCTTGTGGTTATGCTTGTAAAGTGTGTGTGCGTTTCATTCATGTTATTAATGATTAATGTTTGTTGTTTGTTCATGTTCTGTTGGTTTTCTCTTTTACCTACTTTCTCTTTTTACCCTGCTCTAGAGCTACTATGTTTCACATTCTTTCTCTACATTTTTTCTCCTCTTCTAAATCTTTTCTTTCATTTCTATTGTGGCTAATGTTCATAATATTAAGATAGTTTCTTTAAATGTCAAGGTGTTACGGAATCCTGTTGAGCGTACAAAGATATTAGATTATTTAGGTAGTTGTAAAGAAGATATTTGTTTTTTACCGGAAACACATATTGAAGACAAAATCTTAGATTATATTAACAAATGTGGGTTGATAGTATTGTTTCTTCTCCTGCAAATGGTAAAAAAATGGAGTTGCTATCCTTTTTGCAAAAAAGATTACATTGCTAAATTTTCAGATACAGATGGAAGATATGTTATAGCTAAAATTAAACTTTATGATTCAGTTATGTTTTTATTAAATGTTTATGGTCCAACTGCAGATGACCCTATTTACTGGTCTACTCTAACAACCGAAGTTCTCAAGTTAGGTAACGTCCCTCTTATAGATGGACAAGATTTTAACATTATATTGGTCCTATGCAATAGCAAACACAATAAGTCAAGAATTAACCAGACCCATCAAAAAAAATAATACTTCGAAAAATGGGTGGTTTAACACAAAATGCACAAAAGCATACTCAAATTTAAAGAAAGCCTTAACAAAACAACCAAGAAACAGAGCAGAGGTAACCGAATTAAGGAAAACTTACGCACAGGCAATTAAACAAAGGAAAAAGGACTTACAAGTAAACCTCTGGAAACAACTCCTAAAAAGCAGTACCCTAAAAGACAGCACATCCTTCTGGGAAACAGTTAAAACTCCTTTTTTAACTGATAATAATGCTGGCCCCTCTTTGGATGTTGCTATAACTGCAGAAGACTGGGTACAGCACTTCTCAGGGGTTTTTGGGGAGATTGGGCCCGAAGACTTAACTTCTCAAGATCCTCTCCCGTTGGTGCAATACCCGATAGAGATACAATTCACACTCAAAGAAACAACTAATGCTATAAAATCTGCAAAAAATGGCAAAGCACCGGGACCAGACTCTATTCCTATGGACCTCTACAAAATTCTACCTGAACTATGGGCTCCCCTTCTGACTAAAGTGTTAAACGCAGCAAAAGACACTGGCCTTCCTGACTCTTGGTCAACCTCGATCCTGGTCCCCATTTTTAAAAAAGGCAACAGAGACAGTCCAACCTGCTACCGCCCCATATCCCTCTTGGATTCAACTGGAAAGATGCTAGGGCGTATACTTCTAAATCGACTTCAGGAGTGGTCAAAAGAGCAAGGGGTACTCTCAGACCTCCAATACGGCTTCAGAGCCGGGCTAAGCACCGTGGATCAAGTCCTAAATTTAACATTACTTGTAGGAAAATATGTAACAGCGAAGAAATCGTGCCTACACATGGTGTATGTCGATCTTACAGCAGCCTTCGACTGTGTGGGACACTCGAAGCTCTGGACAATAATGCTACAAATGGGGATAGAACCACCTATAGTAGATATCCTCCGTGAGCTATACTCTGGCGCTACGGGAAAGGTCAGATATGGAATAGCAGGACAACTAACTAACAGCTTTCCAATTCAGAAAGGGGTCAGACAAGGGTGCGTGCTGGCCCCTTTCCTATTTACACTTTATACGAATGGTTTAGAGGCTGCACTGCTTAAGGGCGTTAAAGATCTACCGGAAGCCGGTCGTCGACAGATTCCAGCGTTACTATACGCCGACGACGCGGTAATACTGGCAAGAACACCTGTCCAGCTTCAGAGGGCCCTAAATAATTACTGTACCTTTATGACCAGTCTCGATCTAAAAGTGAACATAAGGAAAACTTATGTAATGCACATCGGCAACAGAGGGAACAAAGAGAAAAAAATCTTTGTGGACAACCTGCCTCTTGAAAGAACTAACATCTATCCTTATCTTGGTATAACTATTGATGAGGCGTTTAATTGGAGAGAGGCAATTAACTCCAGAAAGTTAGCCCTCATAAGAACAGTCGGCGCTTTAAAAGCATTTTCACTTCGTTTGGGAAAAAGACCACCCAACGAAATGATTAAGATATACAATGCAAAATCTATCAGCACAGCCACTTTTGGAGCAGGAGTCTGGGGTACAACTAATGTAGAGCAACTCCAAGAAATCGAAAACTCCTTCCTAAAGTTTTTATTGGCTGTTCCCAAAAGCACCACCACATTTGGTTGTCACCTTGAACTCGGAGTACACTATATATCGGACATCATTAAGATTCAGCCTATCATGCTATGGCGTAGAATTTGGGCCAGAGAAGAATGCCACCTTACAAGAACAATAATAGAGGACTGCATGAAACTAGACCATATGAATAAGATAAAATGGTTGGCATATGTAAAATCTTTTTTCACTGACATCGGCCGTCCGAGCTTCTTTGAAGACCCACCATCTGTAACAGACATTTCAAAAAAAGATCTAAAAACACTTTGTCTGTCACATTTATCTGAACTCCGAATGCTGTGTGAAATAGGTAAACCCTCAGTACAACAATGCTTAATGATACAGCTGGTCCCAACTATCCAACCTTATTTACAGTACCATTTGTCGCAATATGAAAAGTTACTCCTCACTCGTTTCAGGCTTAACATATATAATTTTTTGGTTCTATTTCCCATTCAGAATGTATGGACTCATAACACTGCAGTGTGTCCGTGTGACTCTATGTCCCCACAGTCTACAATACATGTCACATTTTTTTGTAAATTTTATATGGAACTACGCAGGAGGTGGATATTACCACTACTAAAAGTTATGAACATCCGTAGATGTCGCCCTGCCTATTTAGCCCTGCAACTCCTGGAAAATTCTTTGATGACAAAATCTGTGGCACAATATCTAAAATTATGCATTAGGCACCGTACGAACCTGTAATGATGTGTAATAGTTTTAATAATTTTTCTACAATGAATGAATAATGATTTTTAATATTTATTGTGTTTTTATGTACTTTTATGGTTTTCATATATGGAACCCGAATAAAGATATTTTGATTTGATTTGATTTGGTCCTTTATTAGATAGATTATCTCTTACTAAATTTCGACCTCCCAAGCTTTTTTTGATTTGAAATCATTCCTTCAGACTACAAAGCTAGTTGATATATGGCGATTACACTTAAATTTTTTTCTAACACACACAATTCTCACTCTAGGCTCGATTATCTATTAATTTCTAGACAATTAACTCTGTGGTCACTCCTGTCATTGGTAATATTGATATTTCAGATTATGCCTTAATTTCTTTTGTTTTGAAATTGGATCCCAATTTTACAATACAATCTAGATGGAGAATGAATACTAGCATTCTTCTTAATGAACAAAATAAACCCAAACTCTTAAATGCCATTCATGATTTTCTTCTGAACCCAGAATGTTCTACTTCTATGGTAAATAGATGGGACGCTTTTAAACCTTTTATTAGAGGTGCTTCTATTTCTATCATGGCACATGAAAATAAAACTTTTAAGGCAAATATTAAAAATGTACATAAACAAATCGCTAAATATTTGAGACTTTTCATTACGTCTAATGATCCTCAATATAGATTCAAATTGCAAAAACTTAGATATGAATTTAATTCTATCCTTCGTAGAAGAGCTGATATTCAACTTTCCAATTCTAAAGCAACATTTGGTTTTAATGCTAATAGATCAGGAAGACTTTTGGCCAATTACTTATGCATTAAAAAAGATAAGGCACAAATAAATTCAATTCATGGTGCTAATTTTAAAATTGCTTTATCCCAAAAAGATATTGTTAATGGATTTCTAGATTTTTATACTACTTTATATAACTATCCTAACTTTGAAGATTCCTCTTTAATTGATTCCTTTTTGGCTAAATGTGACTTGCCCAAAATATCTCAATCAAATAAAACTGAACTTAATTCGCCTATAACTCAAGATGAAATTTTATCTGCCATAAAATCTCTTAATCCCCAGGACCCAATGATATTCCCACCGAATTATATAAATATTTCAGCTACAGCTTATTCCTTACTATGGGTTCTTTTACTGAGGCTTTAATTATTGTATTACACAAACCTAACAAAGACTCTGCACTGAATTACCGTCCTATCTCTTTAATAAATCAAGATTGTAAATTGTATGCCGAAATACCTGCTACTAGATACACTTCTGTGCTAGACTCAATTATTAATACAGATCAATCTGGTTGTATGAAGAATAGATATTCTGCCAATAATACAACAACTTTACTACATGTGATAGAACAAGGTTCCACTTTTTCAATACCTTCAGAAGTTCTAGCTTCAGATGCTGAAAAAAGCTTTTTATAAAATTCACTGGCAGTTTCTGTTCTGTACTTTGTTATTATTTATTTTGGAGACATGTTTTTTCGTATGATTTCTGCTCTATATTCTACTTATACTGCTCGTCTATTTATTAATGGTCAAATTTCAAACCAGTTTTCTCTTTTCAGAGGTACAAGACAAGGTTATCCCCTCTTCCCACTTTTGTGTCTTCTTGGTATTGAACCGTCACTTGTTTCTATAAGAAACTGTGAGAAAATTATTGGAATCAATATCAAGGAAGTTACTATTAAAAGCTTAGCATATGCTGATGATGTACTGTTATTTATTAGCAATCCTTTATCCTCACTCCCTTCTTTATTGGAAAATATTTCATTTTTTTCACAGTTTCTGGCTACAAGTTAAACACTAATATATCAGATTTGTTTCCTTTAAATATTTATTGTACACCTGACATGTTACCCATGAATAAAATCATTTGGCAAAAAAATGATTTTAAATACCATGGTATTTTGTTTTCTTCGTCCCTGAAAACAACAATATCTCTAAACTGTGACTCTATCTTAAATTATATTAAAGATAAAATATCCAAATGGTCCTCACTTCACCTTTCATGATTGGGTAGAATTGAATCGATAAAAATGACTATTGCCCCCATTTTTTTTATACCCTTACCATGATTCCGACACAATTTCCTTTAACATTTTCATTTCATTTCAAAAATCTTTATTTCGATCACAGATCATAAAAGATACATAACAATTTATACACAGTGAAAAACTTATTAAACATGATGTGATCCAATAGTTAAGATATTTGAAAAACAAGGGGTACGATGAATGCGCAGTAAACTTTCAAGGGGTCTTTTATACAAGTCTTTTCATCACTCAGCTTCGGGTAAACCACAATGAAGTTAAAAATTTCGAAAGGGCAAAAACTACAGTGGGAGAGAGGTCTGTCTTTAAAACTCTGTAGGCAGGTTGGAAAGATCTGAATCCCAAGTTCCTGAGTAACGGGACTAACCAGTATTTCCTGCTCCTCTCATAACCCTTGCAGAAGAAGACAGCGTGAACATCGTCCTCCTTCGGGTGGGCACACACTGGGCAAGTTGCTACGGTGGAGCGAGGTGACCAAGACGCTGTTAATGATGCTAGGGGAAGGCATCCGTATCTCCATTGTAAAAATAGTTTCCTCGTTAATACAGGGGAGATCACATCTAGAGTCCTTTCGAGGCAGTAAGAGTCTTTCACTTTCAGGAATAGGTGTGTCAGGGATCCTTCTCGGACATTTAACATTTTATAAATATGTAGATAAACTCCTCTTTAAATTTCTTTGGAACAACAAGTCATCTCGTATTAGCTATAAAAAATGCCTAAATGTAATGGGGGTTTTGGTTTACCAGATTTTCTTCATTATCACAAAGCTTTTATTTTAAAACAAAGTTCTCTTTGGTTCTGTCACTCTTTCTTGAGCAGTTTAATTGAACCTTTCCCATAACCCACTTTGCTAACTATGTCTAATAAATCTCAATTTTTTCATAAATCCGTTATTTTAAAGTCTACTAAATTAATTTTAAATGATTGAGATTTAATCTTTCAATCACCCTTTTCAACTTCCAAAGACATTTCACTATGGTATAACCCAGGCATAACTTTGAATATAAATGTTAGATTTTGGCATTCATGGATTAAAGCTGGTAATTTTTACCTTAAAGATGGTTATTGCAATAATGCTTTTACATCATTAGAAGCTTTACAAACAAAATTTCTTTTACCTTTGTCTGATTTCCTCAAATATGAATATTTATGTAATTCTATTTTAGATTAATTTCCTCATAATATTCCTTCCAATGGTAAATCAGATTTATCAATTTATATTCAAACTGTTCCCACCTTATCCCATGGTGTTTCTATATTATATAAAAAAATGTCCACCTCTTTCGTAACCAACATCCATATGATCTCAACATTCTGGAACAATGAACTCTCATCAAAGTTATTTGGCTTAATGATTTTTCTTGTTGGTTACCTGTTTCGCTCTATTAAACAAATTCATATATTTTATATAATTGTTTATGGACTCCAGTAGCTTTATTTCAAGCTAAACTTCTTCCGTATTCAATTTGCTGGCATTGTGATTTAGAAACTGGTTCATTAGAACATATGCTTTTTGATTGTTCTTTTGTTTTTAAATTTTGGACTGAAATTTGGGATATTATAAAAAAGATACTTAATATCCATGATGCTGTTTCATTCAAACTGTTAATCTGCAAATCTGTTGTACTTTTTCAAAAAGTAAATGACTTAGAAGGTCAACTTTTTAAGTTTCCAGTTTCAGCAGTTTTAAAATCCATTACAACTTGTTGGAAAGATGTTTCTTTATTATCTGTTCCTAGTTGGTGGTCATGGATTATATTTACCAGAAGAGGTGCTCAGTTATCTTTGAATGGTATTATACATAATTCTAATTCTTATCATTCATTTTGGAAACCTGTTGATATCTATTTACCTTCTTAAATTCATATTTGTTTCTAGTCATTTATTGCTATTTCAATTGTTCATTCTTCAATTTATAGTAGCTCTATTTAATCAGTAATAATAATATGTTTATATAGGCTTCCACCCCTTCCCATTTGTTTGTATAGGATTTTTATACTGTCTTTCTTTTACCTATAGAAATTTAATTACTGTTCCATTATCATTTTTTTGTAATTAGATATTTTACGGTAATATTTTTTGTATTGTCTTATGTTTGTTTATTATAAAAACTCAAGAAACTATTCTGAACTTAAAAAAAAGAAAGATAGTCTTGTCCTCTCCTGTCCTAGAGTTCTCTGCCCAGACACTGATAGATTTACTATTAAATAATAGTTTATGAATACTGAAAAAATAGTTGACTTACAAAGCAGTATAGGTTTACCTTTGTGAACTAGGCTTATAGTGTCAAGTAGAAAGCAGTCAGTCTTGACTTCCTTTGACCCAAGAAAAACAGGAAAATCTATTTCACAGCTGCAATGAATTCACCTTTAATGACCATCACTAAATTGTAGTGAAGTTTTGTAAGTCTTATCCATCTGTCTATCTGAAGAGATTGCAGATCAGTTAATGATTGTATGGGTGAGCTCTCTTGCTGCTATGGATGGATATATTTTCAGTTAATGTTTAAGACCTTTTTAACAGGGATGAATTCAGAAATGAGAGATGTGTCAGAGCCAGAGAACAGTGTGCAGAGATTGAAGGATAGGAGACAGAATCACAAAACCATTTATGTGTACTGGAAGTAGTCCTACAGGAGTAATCTTTTACGTACTCTTACATGTGTTTGTGAATCATCCCCAAAATGTCCTTTTCGCTATTGGTAAAAGTGTGAAGAGGGGACATTCTGTTGTAATAAAAAGGTTTTCTATTCGTAAGCATGAGTCAGGTAGCTTGTTCATGTAGAATAGGAGGTTGTATGTTTATTGAAGAGGTTACAGGTTACATAGTAAAGTACCCCACCAGGAGCAGCATCCTCTCTGCTCGGCAAACTCTCTCTAACTGTCCACTCCTTCTGGCACGCAACAACATTCCATGACATCACACACTGGCTGAGCAGCAGGTAACAGAAAATCTATGGAGAGAATTCATTACAACCAAAAGCAAATTATAACCCATACCCTTCTCTTAGAAAAAAATAACAACTACCAGACGACTATGAAAATGCAAACAGCCATAAAAGACTTAGGTAAGTCTTAATAATTATTCAAACAATGGTCGCATACGACTCCATTCATACGAACTCAAAAGCACACCCACATACAGGTCACCTAAAACCTATCCAAAGAAACCACTGGCATGGGCCATACCAAGGAAACTATATTTTCACCACCAGTGACACACAAGTAATCCATATAGCTACTATGGCAGTCATTTGTAGGCCCAGGCACATGTTCCACACCTACCTCTACTGCCAGCCAGTCAGTCACAAGACTAGTAAAGTAAACACATCTACTCCCCACTCCCACTACAAGTCCACCCTTCACTGCATACTCTTGCAGGACCAAGGACAAACACTACACCCATCCTCTACAGCACACTCTCGCATAACCAGTCACGCTCTACTGCAGACTCTTGCAGTGCCAGGGACAAATACCACACCTTCAATCTCTTCTGCATGCACTCACAGGACCAGGGACACACTGCTACTTATCCACCCTCTTCTGCATACCCTTGCAGGACCAGTGACACTCTACGCACTCACCCTCTACAGCACAGCCTTGCAGGACTAGGAATAATTACAATATAACATACCTTAAATTGCTCACCTTTGTCGAACCAAGTAACTTTCTACACACTCACCCTCTATTCCATTGTCTTGCCAGTGGCTATGGACTCAGCCATAGTCACTACTCCTCACAAAACTCCAGCACACTCTTCAGGAGCAGAGATGCAAAACATGGACTCTTTCATACATAATAAAGAAAAATAAACAAATAAGTACTTTTTCCTAACCACTCCCCACAAAATATGAATATTTTGGCAACTGACATCATTTGTAAAACTTCAGCATAGCAGTGCATAAGAATTCACTGGTAGCAGACCCTAAGTTCTCCTCTCTGGTGAGCGACATCTCACCTGAACGCTCAGATACAAAATCACACAGTACAGGCATTAAAATAGTGTGGTAGAGTTTCAACTGCCTCAATGCCTGCTTAACTGTTCACTGGCGCTGCCAAAGCCGAATCTTCTTCAAATCAGGAATTAGCACTGCACGCTGCCTCGCATCTTACAAAAACAGCTCCAAATTCCCCAAGTGACAACTGTTAGATTAGCAGTCACGAAGAGCTTCAAACATCTATGCTTATTGCCCTTCTATGTACATTCTTGGGCATAGGTATGTCTGGCATTCTTTGAATTTCCTCCAGACTTCGAGAGTCTCACCTATTGTAAAGTGAGGGATACAGTGGAATGGACCAGCATATTAAGCAGAAGATAATACCTTCTGGGGCAAGGATGTCCTGCTATGAGCTCATAGCAGAGTGCCTGCACACTCTTACTCTGATCAGAGAAGTCGTGGAAATCTCATATACATTTTAAAAAATGGTTAAAAGACTGCATTACATGACAGTATGATTTAGTTGTGATCAGACCTGTGGCCTCACCACTTCCTGAAAGTAAAAGGAATCCTGGTCGATTAAGTCAAAAACATTAAATCTAATTAAATGCTGTAGAATAAATCTGCCAGGAACCAGAAGAAAGGTCCCGTGTATTACAGTTGATTTATTTGTTTGATATTCAGCACAGAGTGGCCAGCACTTTATAATTTTTGAAGGTGTGCGCGCAGGGTCACGTTAGATCCTTCAGGAAGAGCGAAGCCGTGATTTACAAGGCGTCCTAGAAGACCTGGTGACCTTCTCAATCAAAGAGACCGGTGGCAGCGAGGAAAAGAAATGTACTTCTGGGAGGCCAGTTTATGGAGCTTAAACTCTAAGACAACTTGCCACAAAAAAACCATGTCACCTGTACAATCTGGAATTCATTTGTACTTGAGAGAAAAAATACCACTTTTAAGAAAAATGCAGAGCTCTTTTTCTTCATGATTTGTAGTTAGATGGTTACTCTGAGGAGTGAGGGAGTGGGAGGGGGGAATAAAGTACCAACATATTTTCCAGACTTATTTTCCCACTTTACCTCTCTTAAAGAAAGAAGGACATCTGTGCCCCTGCTTTGTTAGGAGCCCACACATTAGCCCTTTCCACAATGAAAACAACATCTTCCCGTGCATGGCCTCGAATAATCAATAACAGAGAGCTGGCAACAGAGTAATGTTTCAATTTTCGACATTCAGCATGAAAATGAAAGGCCGGACAGTGGTTATCTCTTTTAATTATCGCTGCCGTATGTCAGGGGATGCTTGGTATCTGAGCATATCTGAGGCAATTTAGGATAAATGGAAAACATAAAATATGTTCTTTCTTATGATGCACCTCATTTTCTTGCAAGGTTATCTTGACAGTCAGCCAATATAGCCGCAGCGAACAGAACAGAAGGAGAGTTCCGGGTTCCTGCATCATCTTCTTCAATGTGTCTTTTCAAAACAATGTGCTTTAAAAGCATGTAAAATGTTGAATAATGCATATTGCACATTTTGTATGATGTCTTGGGCACGCTCCCTGTACACAGTACCATGCTAGGGCCGGCTGAGGGTGGGTGACCCTGGGCCAGTCATCAAACAGCCTGAGGACCTGCTCACATGTATATTTCCATTTTCTAAACGCTGCAGCCGTCAAGTTGTGCCAGTATACTGCATTAGTGTTTCCGCACCCAGAGTTACCAATAGTACTTGGTACATGAATTCTGAGTGTAAGAACTGAAGTACTATTTGAGGTGGGTACGAACCCACCTCAAATATTAATCACAATCCTTGTCAGGGTGCTCCACCAAAGTAATTCAATAAACCTATGCTTAACTATCTGTTAGTTCTGCAGAAAGCGGCCAGGTTTAACTTGGAGTGTAAAGTAGTTATGCAGAACTCAAATAGTAATAGAGTGCAACACAGCAGAAGTAAAATCCCAAACTAATTTTGAACAATAAAGTACATTTTATTAAGTAAAATGACACCAAAGTGAAAAAAATCCAAAAGGTAGAATTGGAGTTATGAATCTTTATAGCTTGAATTGAACATGGAGCAAAAGAGCACAAAGCGCCACCCACTGTTATCTGTTTGCCCTACACTCAAGCCGTTTGCTCTTCTATCACATGTTGTCAGGCACTTGTGAGTGAGGATACTACACTCAGATGATGCTATATGTAGAGAGGCAAAGGCAGAGAGCTCTCTGGCCAATCTGTTTGTAGTGTTCTCCGTGGCATTCTCCTCGGCAGCCACTGTCATCAGTCACCACGCGGAAGCCGCTTTCAAGGCCATTGAGGTGCACCGAGGAGCAGAAGGAGCGGGAGCTCTGAGACTACTGCCTCCCGCCTTGAATCTCCTGAAGTGTCTTCCTTATGGCTGCTGCCTGCCACCCCCTAATTTAAAAAGGACGAGCGCAGTGGGTGTAAATAGCCACCACTAAGAGTGAGCCTTGGACCCCTACAGAAGCAGCCTAGCTAGGACGGGGTGATGCTTGAGGAGGCATCCGGCATGCCCCACTCGACCCCCGTCCAGCCAGCTTTTTCCCCTACTGCCTGACCCACACCCCCACAAAGAATTAGAGGACCTAGCAGACCCCATGCAGATTTCAGGTGTCTCAACAATAGACGCCAGTGCTCAACACTCTGAAAAAGAAGGAGCGCCCAGCCTTGCCCCACACCAAGTTGTGTGCCTCAGCGAGGACGTCCTGGGAAGGGAAGAAGGGCAAGAAGGCAGGGAAAAAAGAAGTTGAATGCCCCTGGAAGGGCTGTTACCTGTCCGGTCTTTTTTGGGTAGTAACTTGGAACATTGGAACATTGGAACATTGGAACGGAACTTGGCCAGCATATGCGACCCCGACGTGAATGCAGCTACAAATAGCAACGGCAAGAGGGCGTGGTGCTGCCCATACCTGCCTGCCACTGACCACCCCCCCTACCAGGGTTATCCTGGTGTCCCAGGATCTAGGGCTAGGATGTCAAGAAAGCCGGGACAATCCAAAATAACTTCAAGGCAGGAGTGAGTACCCCCCTTAAAATCTTCCCCAAACAGGGATGTTGAAGAGAACGGGGAGTGCAGACCAGAAGAGAACAGAGGCCCCCATGCTGCATAGAAGGGACAGTCGCATAATTGCCACTTATCTATTGTTCACATGGCCGTCAGCAGCAGCAGGGAGCACAGCGGTGAGTGCTCCCGGAGTCTAGCCACTTAGGTGAAAGGAGAGGCAGTGGCAGTGACAGTGACAGTGGCAGCTGTAGCGGTAGCTAGGGGGTAATAAGGTAGATCTTGTCGCATGGTTGAGCGCTGGGTTGCAAAAGCAGCCCGACTAGGTTCAGGTGTGAATTGTGGCCTGGTGTGCTCTCTCCTCTCCCATGATCATCACTGTTCTCCATTTTAAACAACACCCTATGCAGCCCTGGCACACCTATTGACTGGAGGAGACACCTGGTAGTGATAGAGCATCATGATATTCTGAAAATTGTAGGGGTGCATTATAATCACAGGCAGTCCGCACCCGCATATATTCCTGTGTTGAACTAAGTATTAATCATTAGAAAATGTGGACGTAATAAGGAACAATGTATGTGTATTGTTAGTAAATTAGTTGGTGTTAGTCTAAAGGGTAAATGACACTTAAAATCTAACTGCTTACTGCAAATGCTTAATGAATTAGTTCATGTGTAATGTAATGCATTAGATTTAAACGTGCATCATAAAATTTGCACTTGTGGAGAACTAAATGTGCCTTACGGTGAAGATATGTAATGCTTATAGATGCAATGTTTATTAAATGTGTATAGTTCTGGATGTGTAAAGGCATAAATAAATATTCATGATCTTGCCATCAAAGGCCTATTCGTGATTTCTCATGTCAGCTGAATTATGTAGGCTGAAATGTGTTTCCCTGGAAGAGCTCTCAGTTGAAGGCAGTCAGCAGATTACTTGGGCGTACAAGGTTGATTCATTCACATGCTTTCCATTGCAGGATCAAGGACATCGTTCTCGTTAGTTAGACTGATGTGGTCCTTTCCGAGTCCAAAGTGATTTGTCCATACTGTTGATGGTGAATGTATTGGTTTTCTCCCCTTTACACTTCTCAGCAGATAGAAAGACCAAATCGGCTGACAATTCTAATGAGTGGTAAGATTAGATAAAATGAGATAAGAATCTGGCGCAATCAGTTGGTAGAAGAGGGTGTTTATCTCTGGAGTAAGGGGGGACAACGAGAAGGGTAGTTATTGAGCCCAAAAGTCGTCAAGCCCAAGGTGATGGTTGTCTGGCGGATCGTGTGTGGAGGACGACGGCAGTTGATGGAATTCGACGGAGAATGACGGTGTGGGGGAAGGTGCAGTTTGTGGTAGAGTGAGTATGAACAGGGTTGTGTATCTGTTAGATTGCGGTGTCGTCTTGGTTGCGTGATGCCTTGCGGAGGTGGAATGAGAGTTGAGTGATTGTGGTTTCGGGCCGAACGCGTTCGGTCCATGAGATTTGATTTTTGTTATGCCGGGATAAGAGATTGTGATGTAGAAGAAACCCAGAGTTGGAATTGTCTGACCAGTGATTGTGGGAGTCATGAGACATCATTGACTGACCCACCGGTGATGGGAAAATATGTATGTGAGTGTATGAGTAACCAAAGCAGGTCGTGGGTTATTGTATGTTGAAAATTGAGTGGTTGGATCCTATTGATTAAGTATATGACTGTTCGGCCGTTCATGGGCAGATAGTCTGAGGCAGCTGTCGGGTCATTTTGTGAACAGACGGCTGCCAGAGTTGAGGTCGGCAATTGTGAGAGACTGTCTGGTCGTTTGGTGGACAGACAGTCAGAGAAGTGACTGTTCGGTCGTTACGCGGACAAACAGTTATTTTGTTGTATGAAAGAGACGAGTGAGTGTGCGGGAGATGAATTGTGAAGGAGGTGAACTGCTGCAAGCGGAGGAAGAGTGACATCAGAGAGTACCACGTTGCGATAGGTCGGTTGGTGTGATATTGCGCTGGTATTGGTGGATTGTCATCTGGAAGTAGAGCAAAAACAACTGGAGAATGAAGGTTGATTTCAACATGAATTGTTTTAAAGTTTTATGCGATATGAGTAGAGGAGGTAGAAGGGTGGTTACTCAAGGAGGAGATGAAGCTCCGCCCGAGGATACCCCAGCCTATTACATGGCTATGAATGTGTGTTTGCATACCATACTTTGGCTCGAGAATTGGCATAAAATGACTGAAGGAATGGAAGAATTGACCTTTCCACGCTATGGTACTTTCAGGCTGGAGGTGTTGTATCAATTGAAAATAGTGATGTCTTCCTTATGACCCCTACCCAGACCAACACAGTTTGAGGCACTGCATGCGTGGATTAGAGCAGTCCATGACAGGAAGAGAGATCGAAGTCAGGAAAGGGTGAAAAAGTCAACTAGGGCATTTCAAGATGTGAAATGGGATGCATTGGAAAAACGATGGAGTGGAAACTATTGCAGGGGAAAGGCTGTTTCCTTTGCTGGTAAAGTTAGAAGATACCCCAAAGAAATGTGGCAAGGAGGACAATAGTGACACTGATGACAGCCTGATAGATATATTATTGTAGTGAGAGACCACCTCCATACAATCCAGGTTCAGTAGAGGGAAAGACAGTACAAAGAGAGGGAAATGGAGGGTCACAGGCTCAAATTAGTGTGACAAAGGTTGGGAGAATCTCAACAGGAACAGAAGTGAGGGAATGCAGACTCCAGCGGGTTCAGAAGCTAATGGAGTTACAGGTGTCACAACGTTGCTGGATGCTCTTACAGTGGCGGTTACCATCGGCCCCATAGTGTCGGTATATGATACAGATCAAGTGAGAAATGGGAGGTTGGCACTGTCGGTAGCAGGAGAGGGAACTGGCTCTGGAGAGAATGGCACAGTGAGTAGAATAGCTCATCTACCGAGACCCATAGAATAGAGTACGCCATTGCCAGCCACTGCAGACTCCTCAAGAGGACAAGTGGATGTAATGATGGAGAGACCAAGGTCACTTGCCGATTCAAGATCTGATTTAAGGATGTGGGAACCGCCAGTGAGGAACCAAAGTGACAGGATGACAGGAGTTTGGGATCATGGAAATTCAGGAAATAGACCGGCCCTTATGGAAATAGCAGAAGGGAACCGATGTGGAGATCAGAGCAATGAGAATGACAAATCGAGTGGAGCATCTAGTCAAGGGACCCTGAAAGTTGCTGTAAGGGCCAAAAAGTTGGATGTGGTGAGGTTGAAAGTAGAGCTAGATAAGATAATAAATGGGAACTTGCCCTTGGAAAGAGTGGAACTTTCACCCCCTTGGTAACTTGGCACAAGCAGCAAGGCTTTATCTCAGAGGCGTTGTAAGTTAACTTCTTGGACGCTCATCACGAGCTGAGCTCGTCATGAGGCACGGCGCTCCGGTGCTCATGACGAGCTCAGCTCGTCATGGCCCGTGGAACGCTCAGGTGCGGGGAGAATTCCCTTGCTGCGCTGAACGTTCCACGGAGCCAATGCACCTGTGACGAGCTGAGCTCGTCATGAGCACAGCAGCACTGTAGCTCATGATGAGCTCAGCTCGTCATGAGCATGGGGGCGCTGTGCGCAACCCCCTCCCCCCCAGCACAGCGGGGGAATAACCCCCGCAGTGAAGGGGTTAAGCAGTTGTGACCACATACAGTAACCCAGTGACAACACTACAAATGGACACCACACAGGTTTTTTATAAAAAATAAGTAGACTTTATATAGAGTTACCACAAGACCATGAACGACAAAAATACACACTATGATCACTTTAAGATGGGAGATTTAAGCTTAGTTCAGTTCAGTTCTTAGATGCAACACTCTGCGTCAATGTACCTTAGGTTGAGCTGCGCTTCCACGACAAGCTATGTCCCAGCGATGGGAAGTGCGGCAAAGTTCAGATACAAAGAAATAAAGATGTGAAGATCTTCCAGATGCGGCAAGCTTCTTGGGGATGTGAGAAGTTCTCGGTTCGATGCATGGACTGCAGCGGCGACCCCCTTACAATGCGACGACAACAGCTCCAGCAGCGACGCTCTTCTCCCACGATGCGTGAAGCTTCCGCTCGATGCAACAACTACAGCGGCGACATCCAAGATGCGACGGCAGCAGCTCCGACGGCGGTGCACTTCTGGGGGATGCGAGGTGCTCTTGGTCGATGCGGTGCAATGCGACAGTTCTAGCGGCGACACCCTCCTTCGTAGTTGCGACGGCAGGCACAGCGACGGCGACACGCTCCAACCTCGTTGCGAGATTCTTCTCCTGATGCGGTGCAGTGCGACAACTACAGCAGCGACACCCTCCTTCGGAGTTGTGACGGCAGCAGCGACGGTGACACGCTTCCTCTTCGTTGCGGCATGCTTCTCTTCGATACGGTGCAGGCCCATCGACGGCGACATGCTGCTTCTCGTTGAGTCACGATTCCAGCTGCTTGCGACACACAGTTCCTCAGAAGGCCCAAAACAGCAACAGGCACTTCCAAAGAACTCTGGGGAGCTTAGGGGTGAAGTCAGTTGTCCTTGAGACTTCAGCATAAGGCAAGCTCTTTTCCAAGCCCTCAGAGATCCTTCGCAAGTTGAAAGCAAAGTACACAAAGTTCCTTTCTCCTCCCTTTGGCAGTAAGGCAACCACTGCAGGCAAATCCCCCAAGCAACACTACAGCTTGGGAATAGTCTCTCCTTAGTTTCTTCAGGTTCCTCTCCTCAGTAAAGGTTTCTTCTTGTGGTCCAAAGTGATCTAATTTCATGGGATCAGGGTCCCAATATTTATGCCCCAAAATCCTTTGTTCTCTGAGGGGAGAGGGGCCTTTGCCCAGTCTAAACCAGTTCTGAAGCACTCTGTTTACTAGACTTCTCCTTTCCTTTCACAGTGCAGGACATGCACATCAGACGCCCCACAGGAGGTGGAGCCAGCATTCTGGAAGGCAAGTACAGTCCTGGAGCACTTTGTTTACAGGACTCCTTCTCTTCTATCAGTGTGCAGGGCAGAGACATCAGCCGCTCTCCAGGAGGTGGAGCCAGCATTGTGGAAGGCAGGCACAGCCCTATTCAAGGTTCAGGTGCAACTCCTCCCTCCCTTCTAGATGCAGATCTCTCTATTCACCACCGGGTGACTCAGCCTGTCTCCTGGAATTCCCCAACCGTGTCACTCACAAAACCAGACATAGGAATATACAACCTAGCAGAGGCAGGTTTGAATGGTTAGCAAGAAAATACCTACTTTCTAAAAGTGGTTGCAAACACAGAATATTAAAACCAACTTCACTAAAGATGTATTTTATTATTCTGAGTTCAGGCATACTAAACTCGAATTTCTACCATGTTCTCTGAGACAGTTAGAATTATATAATGTAATAACTCTAACAGCCCATTCTGGCCTATGGAGAATAGGTAGCCATTCAATAGTGAAAAACTAAAATGGCTGTAATTCACTATTAGGACATGCCACACACATCAGGGCTTGTCCTACTTTATACTTACAATGCACCCTGCCCTTGGGCCTACTATAGGGGTGACTGATATGAAGAAAAGGGAAGGCTTAGGAACTGGCAAGTGGGTGCACTTGCCCAGTATGCATGACCGTACCAGACTGCACGCAGGCTCTGCAATAGCAGACCTTAGACACATTTTACAAGGCTGCTTCTGTGGGTGGCACAACCAGTGCTGCAGGACCACCAGCAGCATTTGGATTTACACACCCTGCACACACAGTGCACTAGACTAGGGTTTGACAAGTAAACCAAATAGCCAAACATGGAACCACTGATTAATACATCAATTTACAATAGGGAGCACTTGCACTGTGGTACTGGATAGCAGTGGCACAGTGCCCAAAGCATCTAACACCAGCAAAATTACATGAGGCAACAGCAAAAATGGAAGGGAGACCCACGCCAATGGTGCCAGGTCTAACATTTACTGTTTGTAGCAAAGGATGTTACTCGCAAGGCACAGTCACCCCATGAGAAACTGACAGATTTGGCAAAAAGATACACGGTGCATTTGTCTAAATCGAAGATGCTACAAGGAAGTCACAGATTGCAGTACAGTGACCAGGAATTGGAAGAGAAAAGGGTTATAGGGGTGAAAGGGATACACACATGGAGCATGCTATAGTGAGGGCTGAGCTTTGTAATTCACACTGCTATGTTAGCATGGGCTTATTAGAAGTTTAAACGCCATTTTTCCTTTTTGCTGCTTTTTCTCACGACACTGCAAATAACTGTTGTTGTAAGTTAGGCTGCGTGAAATGCTTCACATGAGAATGGCTTGTTTAAAGCATCCCTAGACTTACATTGTGACTCTAGTCTGCACACTGAGTGCTAAAGCCTTCAAGGTTATCATAACAAGGTAGCTGTTGTTCGGGCTGACCGGCTCACATTCTAGCCATAACATATATGCAGCTGCAAGCCAACACAATTCTGGTGCCTTTAATAATGCATTGTAAGCATGATTTCAGGCACTTAGAAGAACACGTTTTTCCAGAGAGACAGAGAGCTTTTGTAGATCCTGATGTGATTCACACCTGCTGATCTTGGAGGTATGGGGTCCTCCAACCAAGCCTAAGAGACCTTCTATATTTTATAAAACATAGTTACTAGCTAGGGAGGGTGATTTACTAGGCGCCATACTACCTATTTTCACCATAATTGTAATATGATTTCTCCTTTTGTGTTTTATAGAATTGTAACAATGCTGATCATATTATTTCTAATCATATGTCTGCTTATGTTAGCAAAAATACTGCATCTTAGAGTACGTTATTAAAAGAAATATTTTGACCTTTCCGTGTCTCTTTTTACTCCTGTTGTGGATTGGAATGAGAGTATAACGAAAGAGTGCTCTTGCTTCCCACCATTCCTGAGTATAACCTAAGTCGCATTTTCTGGGTTGTATAATCATTAGTTCCTTTGCTAGAGGACGAAGAGCTAATGTGACACTGATGCTAGCTGTTTAGGGTTTCTAGGCACTAAGGTGAGTTTTTGGTATACCACAATTCACTGAGGACCTGGGTCTCTGTGCACAGTTCTGTGTAGGAGCAGAATCCCTGCAACAATGCTTGATAAGTGGGAGGAAAGATGGTCCAAAAAGAAGAGCACCAAAAAGAGCGTAGGAGAGACACTGCCTCCAGAAGGGGGAATGGTAGGAGAAGAGATTTACCCTTTGCAAGAGGTATAGAGTGAAGAGTGCATGGCAGTTCACCCCATCATTGAAAAGAAACCCAACTTTACAGGATTAATATTGGCTCTGTTAAAAAAAGGGCAAAGAAACGCAGATGGCCACAACTCCAGCTGAAAATACTTCTTCCCAAATTGAGTACGTGGGGATGGAGGATATGGCCATTTTAGCAAGGGCACAACGAGAGGCCCTTGCGTGATTCCAGGCTGTCTAGCTATGGACCCACAACCGGCTATCACAAATCAAGATGTGCAAACAACAGAGTTTGAAGTGACTCCAGCAAGAAGACTCCATAGGTCCATAGGCACGCAGACATGAACTCCGAGGGAATTAGGCAGCCGCAACATCAGGCGCAGGCACCCAATAATGTGGGTCTGGCTGACAACGTTTCATATACACCACAGAAAAGCATCTATGTAAGGGAGAATATGCTAGAAGGCGTGACTGAAACTCGCCTGACACTGACAGAAAGCACCCAAATCCCTCTTTCATCTACCCTATCTTTCAATCAAAGTCAGTGACACATAAACAACCTAATCAACCTTCTCTTGAAAAACAAAACATACACACATCGGAAAGTATTCCTGCATCAATATGTTCTGGACTTGAGGAAACAGGAATTTTATGTAGTCAGTGTGTCCCCCCACTCGCACCCTATCCATGTACCTATGCCCCATGCATTTCTATGTTGTCATGTAATACCCTTCTCGTGCCTGTAATAATAATGTCCCTGCATTTCCGTCTAATATTAGCATGTCAGTTATTAGGCCCTCCATGAATGAAAGGTTAATTCTGCACTGAGGCCTACGTTGCCAATGCATTTACATGGTACACGTTTAAATATCTAGAAGCACACATTTTTGTGGCTCAGCCGAGCCAGGCCCTGAATTCAGGCTCCAAGCCTTTTCTGACTCTGAAAGCTGCAGTTTAGGTATGCATCCCTGACCTCTCCCTTACTCCCTGCTCAGCCGAGAGGTGCCCGGCCTGGCCTGGCCTGCCTGCCTGCCAAGACGGTATTTTGCCTATAAGTTATCTGCTCAGCTCCGAAAAACACATTCCAGTCTAGTGAAAGAGGTAAACATATTCTGCCTGCAGAGCATAGGGCCTAGCCTTCCTGTCTCCATGTAAGAGATTTACTGAACCCGTTGCCATAGTAGGCCCACGGCCCCCACGTAATGCACGAAGAAATATAGGCACACATTAGCATTTAGTGAGGTACAGCCTTTACTCGAGAGACCTTTACTTCAGACAATACATCCTCCAAACACAAGATATCAGATGTGCTAAAGGTGCAGGTCGTTCTGACAGCCCAGACTCCAGACGCCTTCTACTAGTGCTAAAGTCACCCCCCCAGCTCTCCCCAGTTACACGTCAATTTCACGTCATGACCAGTTATGCGCACATGTAGGGTAAAGATTTCTGCTGACCCTGCAGACCTCCTCTATGCATCCACCTACCTATGACACACCTATGACTCATCAAGTGCACACCTACGTGTACGCCTCCTTACACGCCTTTCTTTCACGCCCATGTGGTCTTATCTCTCTTTTTTCACTTGCTCCGCCTGCAGTGTTCCGCCTACTGTATTCATTGCAATTGTATGGATTTACTATATATAATGTGTTATGTGAATAAAACGTTAGATATCCCTTCCTGAACCTTAGTGGTGATGGAACCCGATTCTCCCCTGGCTCGAGCCATTGAAATAAAGCCCTTTTGAACTCGGACACCACAGACTCTGCCTCTCATTTTATGAGCTATTCTTATTCTTTATTAATGTATAGAAATTAAGTCCGGGTAATTTTATTTACCACATAATTCTGGCGCCCGAATAGGGACTAGTCCCCTTCCCCACGTGCCGGCGATGTAAGCGCAGCCCCTGACCCCTTCTATAGCCGTGACGGACTACTTGTGTACACATCCGTGGGACTTCCTGCTAACTCCCTCAGGCCCACGGAGGAGACGGAGACTGCGACGAGGCATCCACACGAGGCGGTGAGGATTGCGGACCATCCCGACCAGAGCCCAAGCCGAGAGAGCAAGGTCCGAGGTATCCCGAGGCCCACCTGTTCCGAGGCAAGAAGCCGTAGCAGTCCAGTCCAGTATCGAGTTTCCGAGGCCTTCAGCTTTGCTTCCCGGTGAGTACCGTTGTTGGGAACGCATATAGACGGGTTCATTTATTTGAGCCCGGTCAAGACGGGTCTGGGTACACAGACCCGGTACAGACGTGTCCATTTCGGTGGATGCGGTAAAGACGTGTCTCTTTATGAGACCGGTATGACTGTACTGTCCTAGCAGTGCATCTAGTAAACGAGGTTTATCTTAGGATTGTGTTATTCTATGTATTCTATGTATCTGTTTCTAATGTTTTAATGTTGTGGTATGAATGATTGTGTTTACAGTCTATTATTGTGCTCATTGTGTCTTCATTCAAACTAGTTCAACATGCCGTTGTTCTTGAAATTACGTCAGATAGGGACCAGGAAAGGGATACTCGAAGAGGCAGTTCCCGTCCCGCCTAGGGACACTCCTGGACACTTTATGTACCACAAGCATTGCCTAGATGCCATACTGTACTTAGATTTATGGGTAGATTACACAAAGGATCTGGAAGAGAAGTATAGATGGCCTGTCTCAGGGACATGGGATGCTGATTGCATCATGAGAGTAGAGGAAGCCTGTGGAAAAAGAAAGCTAGACAATCTCAGAAAAATGCCATAGAATTGTGGCGTAAAGAAGCGCATAGAAGAACACAGAAAGAAATTCAGAAAGCAGAGAGAAGTAGAGAAGCATCAGAAAAAGCCAAGGAAAAAGAGCTACTCGAAGAAGGTGAACTGGTTAAGGCAGAACAATTGGAGAGACAAAGAAATGCCCTTATCAAAGGCATGTATCCCCTCCTCGCCGAGGGCCTACCTAAAGTGACCCCGGAAGTACCTAGTAACTTGCCACCACCACTGATCCCGACTAAACTCCGTAGTCATAAACAGACCGCAGCGGACATTTTTCTTTCCTCCTATTTAGATGACGCTGCTCCAGAGTATGTAAATGAAGATCCACCTCCTCCCAATCCTGTTAATTCAACCAGCCCTACTAGTGCTCCTGCCACCGTCCCTACCAATCCTTTTCATACAGCACCCGTAGTACAAGATCAACCTGCATTACCAGCGGCAGCGCTGGCCGTAAAAGCCGACTCAAGCCACAGCAACTCAAGTCTAGGAGCATCGGGAGGAGGCCCCTCCACCCCACCACCAATGAAACGAACACTACGAGATTTAGCACTACAACACACGCCAAAACCAGTGACATTAGCAACCCTTAGACAGTCTCTCACCGATTGTATATATGATCCAGTACCAGGTGAAGGCTCAATGCTCATATACTCAATACGTTTAAGACGCGTTGCAGACTATTTGATTACTTTACCAGACATGAAAGACCATTTAGACAAAATATACCACTTCATTAGAACGGGGGAGGGATCAGAAAGTATTCATGAGGCCATGGAAAATAGAAAAGTGGAGCTTCAACGCATGCTCTTACAGTTTTTGATTAATTGTTTGATCAGGGAACGAGACCAGCCAACTAAAGAAGTAACTAAAGGTACGACGAACTGGAGTGACAATATAGCTATGGGTAAACATGATACACAGAGTAGAGTAGAAAGCATGTACAGGAAAATTCGTAAAGAAATTTTTGAAATACACAAGAAAGAACAAGCCGAGAAAGAAGCAGAGAAAAAGGATGACGAAGTCTCAGAGGACGATGATATAGTAACAGGGGAAACAAATAAAATACATTACGTAGGAAGGGCAAGACCGTTTGATAGACCCATACGCCTAGATTACAATAAACGCTCTCTCTCTCCAATACCAGAACGATATTCTGGCAATTTCCAGTCACTCGAACACATATTCCAAGCTACTGAACAAGCACTGAAAAAACGAGTAGGGAGTAGCGAACTCAGTACTATGCATGAACAGGAACTAGCCCGGTCAGCTGTTCAATGGGCTTGTAATTCTAATATATATAAAGATGACATAGTAGCGCAAACATTTTTGAGTCTTAATCCGGAAGAACAGCGTTTGGCTGGTATCTACATGATTCAACATCTCAGCACCTCGTATGAGAGTCAGCATTCTGATCCAGGTCCCTTGTATAAAATGCTGGACGATCTACTCTTGGAAAGATGGAGAGGCCTAGGCTCCGAATTAATAAATGTCATTCTAGATCAACAACATAAGTATTCGACCTTTCTGACCCCACACTTGATTCCTGCCCCACATCGAGAAAGAAAAACCTTTTACATAGACAAACAGAACCCTCTACGAGAGGTTCATCCCGTTAGGACTGGAGCGGGTGCGCTCCAACGAGTATTCGTCTACACACCCTTGACTAAAATGGAATTATTGGAAATGAAAAAATTACTGCCCTGTCATGATAAAGACCCAGCAGGGTTCCACCGTGAATTAAAAGATATGCTCCGCATGGGGGAGTATACATATGCTGATATCATTAAAATGTTGAAAGTACTGTTACCAGCAGGTAATTACGAGAAACTTAAAGAAAAAGAGTGGGAGGTGGGAGAGAAAAAAATTAACTGGACAGAATTAGAAGACGAAGATAATACACGAGCCCCTGGCATTGGTCTCGGGGACAAAGCTAAAGAATTACCCGAGCTATTGATACAGGTTTTGCCGAGATTACTGACTACAAAAAAGGAAGATTGGGATGCTATTTCAGCCTGTAAACAGAAACAAGATGAAGACACTCGTGATTTTTATTCTAGATTTGAAAAATGTTTTCTTATTAATAGTGGCCTGAAGACAAGTAGTGAATCGTACCCACATCTTTTTGTGACCAAATTGGTAGAGAATTCCTTACCCCAGATCAAAAATAGAGTACTGAAGGTTGAGAGTACCTGGCAAGCAAATAGCCCTTCCCAAATGTTACAAATGTTACATTACCACCAGAACAGAATCAGAGAAGAACAGGAACACGAAAAGAGACGCATGAAAGACACGAAAATGAAAGTACTAGTAGCTCAATCAGTTCCAGCCGCCGATGGCCAGAGAAAGGGCACGGCACCTGTCAAAGGGAACTGTAACTACTGTAAACAGCCAGGTCACTATATAAATGAATGTGCTGTCCTGAAACACAATATAGCTACAGGCAGGACGAAAGAAAGACCGCGTCCTCCTAGACAGGAACACGTCCCGCAAAACACGCAACCACCACAGAACGCGCAACAGACAGTAGCTGTACCCCAACCCATTGCTGCCACACAACATGTCACACAACAAATGTACCAGTATGCACAGTCTGACTACCCAGATTATCAACAGTACTCATGAAACAGCCTAGAGAGGGAGGTTGGCTTGCCCCTTATTGAGGTTCCTGTAGATCAAGAGGGTCCCTATGTGCATAGTCATGTATTGGGGAAAGACAGAAAATTTCTGATTGATACAGGGGCGAGCAGAACTACCATCAGTCATGACGAGGTTCCAGGGGCACCCCTCTCAGGCTCACAGAATGTTTCCCTGGGATTTTCAGGAAAGCCTATTGTTAACGAAGTGTCTAAGCCAGTTTCCCTAGGAGTTGGTCCATTGTCCCGTACTACAGACTTGTTGCTCACAAAATCATGTCCAGAAAACTTGCTTGGCATAAAAACATTGAAAGAACTAGGAGCAGTGATTTGTTGTTCTCCGGAAGGAGTGAGATTGTTTTTACATGATTTTAAAGGACATTATGTGTTGAGAGATTTTGACCCCAGACTTCAGAATGTACCACAGCACTTATGGGCACAAGGTCCGACTGATGTAGGTTACATGCACATTACACCATATCGTGTCACACTCAAGCAAGGAGTTGTACTGCCACGAATCCGACAATACAAGTTACCACCTGATGCTGTAGTAGCATTACTGAAAATTGTCGACAAACTCATTGCACAGGGAGTGGTTGTAGAAACTGACTCCAATGTATGTAATTCTCCTATCATTCCGATTCTTAAACGAACTGACCCTAATGCACCGCCGGTTTACAGATTAGTGATTGACCTCCGAGAACTAAATAAATGCATAATACCACAGTACCCAGTGGTCCCAGACATTTCTTCCCTATTGACTGCCATTGATTCCGAAGCGACGTTCTTTACTGTAATTGATCTGAAGAAACGCCTTCTTTAGTGTCCCGATTCATCCGGAGAGCCAATACCTTTTCGGATTCTGTTTAAATGGCCGAAGCTTCAAATTTGCAAGGGCTCCTAAAGGGTTCATAGAAAGCCCTAGTATTTACAGTCAAGCATTGAAAAGACAACTAGACAGTATTCACATGCCTACTGACACTGCACTGCTCCAATACGTTGATGATCTTTTGATCACAGCACGGACAGAACGAGACTGCGAACGTGCATCACTGACAGTCTTATACTTTCTGGCGGAAAAGGGGCCCAAAGTGTCCCCTTCAAAGCTACAATTCTGTGTCCAGCAAGTTGTGTACCTTGGTCACTTGCTGTCCAAGAGGGGTAGACAGTTGACACCTGACCGCATTCAGTTAATTGCACATCTTCCACAGCCCAAGACACAAAAGGAAGTACGGGCCTTTATTGGTCTCACTTCTTACTGCAGACAATGGATTCCTCAGTATGCATATCTAGCCAAACCACTCATACAGTTGACAACACAGGAGGCAGCGACTTTGACTGTCCTCCCTTGGACCCAGGAACATACACTTGCTTTTGATGAATTGAAGAAAGCTCTATGTCAAGCACCAGTTTTAGCGACACCATGTTACAGCAAACCTTTTACACTTTTTGTTACTGAACGCGATGGCACAGCATTATCTGTCCTTACACAAGATCAGGCAGGAAAACACAAGCCTTGTGCTTACTTTTCTAGTACATTGGATCCAGTGGCCCAGGCTCTGCCGGCGTGCCTCAAATCAGTTGCAGCACCAGCTCTAGCAATCAGACAAAGTGACTCCATAGTGTTAGGACATCCTCTGACAGTACAGGTTCCACATTCAGTTGAAGTTCTCCTGAATCGGACACAGACACAGCACCTGACTATAGCGAGACTGACAGGATATGAACTGACATTGTTCCAGCCACACATAGAGATCAGACGTTGCAATATCCTTAACCCCGCTACACTTTTACCTTCAAGTACATCAGACCCTGTACCACATGACTGTGTGGAAGTGATTAACGCAGTGACGAAACCAAGACAAGACTTGACAGACATTGCATTACCCGACCCAGACCTGACACTTTATGTGGATGGTTCATGCATGAGAACAAGCACAGGAGAGTTAGTGGCCGCATATGCAGTGACCACTGATACTGAAGTCATAGAGACACAACGAATTGACACCCTGTCAGCCCAAGCAGCAGAGCTCATCGCTCTGACCCAAGCCTGCATACGAGCCAAGAACCTGAAAGTAAACATATACACAGATTCACAGTACGCATTCGGAGTTGTTCACGACTTTGGAGTCCTCTGGCAAGAAAGAGGTTTTCTGACCTCACATGGAGCCAAAATCCAGCATGGTCCCCTCATACAAGCTCTGTTAGATGCAATACACTTGCCTACAGCAATAGCCATCATGAAGTGCAAGGCACATACGAAAGCCACAGATACTATTTCCCAGGGTAACGACCTGGCAGATCGAACAGCTAAACTCACAGCTCAGACTCAAACAGACATTCCAGTTGACACAACAAAGACTGAAGTACCATCACTGACAAATTGCATGACAGTCAGGGATCCCTCACAAGATGTACCCGACATACAGACACATGCCACTCCAGACGAACTCAAGAAATGGACTGAACAAGGAGGGGTCCAGACAGATCAGGGATGGATGACAAAAGGCAAAGCCACATGGTTTCTCCCCGATTCCATGGTTCAAGTTATCATAAATACAGCACATAGTCCAGCACACTTAGGAGAAAAAGCCATGTTAGACAGTATACAGAATATCTGGTTCAACAAGCATTTACGTGCAGCAGCGAAACAGAAAGTGCGTACCTGCATGATCTGTTGTCAGTTCAATCCAGGCAAAGGCATTCCCGTGGAACAAGGTGGATTCCATCCTCCTGACCACCCTTTTGAAGTCCTCCAGATGGATTATATTCAGATGGACAGATGTCGAGGTTTCAAGTATGTCCTCGTAGTTGTATGTGCCCTATCTAGATGGACAGAAGCGTATCCAGTCCCAGATTACACTGCTGTGACCACTGCCAAGCAGTTGGTCCGAGAATTTTTCCCACGATACGGCTTGCCCCGTGTCATGTACTCAGATAATGGACAGCCATTCTTTTCTGAATTGATGAAACAAGTATCTCTCCTGTTAGGGTACCAGTGGAAATTCCATTGCGTACGGCATCCAGAAGCAGCAGGTCTCGTAGAGAGACACAATCAGACTCTCAAAACTAAGTTAGCGAAGGTCTGTGCAGAAAAAGGCGTGGATTGGATGGTAGCCTTACCGGTTGCCCTCTTTTACATGCGTATGGTAGCCCATTCCAGAATCGGACTATCCCCATACGAGGTGGTTTTTGGAAGACCGCCGAATATGTGGGGTACGCCTATGCCGAGAAAAATCACAGATGTTGACAGTACTATGCTGACAGATTACCTGGCTTCCTTGATGTCTGCACTACTTTCTTGTCGTTCACAGGTAGCTGCTGCCTTTCCGGACAACACCCAGGTGAAGACGCATTCAATTGTTCCGGGAGACCTGGTGTTGGTCTGCAACTTTGACTGTTTAAGCCCTCTGGAGCCACGCTGGCGCGCGCCCAAATTAGTCTTGCTCACGACGAGGACTGCCGTCAATGTCGAGGGAAGGAAGGGCTGGCTCCATGCCCACCAGGTGAAGAGATTCCATGGACTTGGTTCGAAAAAAGACTCAGCAACAGGAGTATAGGTCTAAGTTACGGTCTAGTAAATCAGACAGCGTTTAATTGTTTAAGTCCCCCTCGGGTGAAGCGGTTAGACAGGTTCCTGACATGTATCAGATCGTAGACCCAAATAGCAAGAGAGATAGGCAGAAAAAGATGAAAGATAAATACTGCAAAAGCTTACGCAGTAGATGCATAGTAACACTGATCATTATGTTTTTTTTAAGTATATCGATTATATGTATAAGCTTGACGCTACATGTTTTCTTTCCTCCTCTTGGTTCACATATACATTCTTCCTTCAATGATACTGTAGAACACACATTCAGCGACCTGCCACCCCATGAATTGTCCTATCGACTAGCACTGCGCAACAACACTTTTATTCGTATGCTACACCATACTCATCAGACTAGCAACGTAACAAATTGCTGGGTATGCGGCCGACTCCCACCTTATCAGAAAATGAAGGGAGTTCTGCCCCTCTTTCCTTATCCGTTTTCGCACAATGGTTCGTGCGGAGCTTGGTTTGCTTTAATGTCATCACTAGATAGTAAATCCACAGTTTCCCAGGGCGATTGGATATGGGGAGATCTGAATACAGTTATGAATAAGGCATGTTTCCCAGACGAAGACGGTCTTCCCCAAAGGAAAGGGACTGATCTAGAAAATGAAGTGTACGAATTAGGAAATGTTTCCCTTAATTTTATGATTCTGAACGTCCAGTCCGAAACCGATACAGGTTCACCGTTTATAACAGTCTTACCAGTAAAAGGTGAATTATGCGTTAGAAAGAATGGTTCAGTGCACCTAGGACACAGTGATTGTAATACTGTGGTTGAATTCAATGATAAAGGAAAGTCTACTTTCAAAGCTTCCCGCCATTCCTATTTCGTTTGTGGTCAGACAGCTTATGTACGTCTGCCCTTAGACTGGGGTGGAACGTGTTATATTGCGTTCCTACTGCCACCTGTTTTCCTAGCTCCATCCCATTATCATCGTGATTCCCAACTCGTACATATAAGACATAAGAGGGAGATCGAGTCCCCAATTGTCGAGACAACTCTGGAACAATATACAGATTTCAATAAAGGATTCTTTTTCTTCATAGGTCCCATACAAAATAGTAAATTAATACGCAGGTTAACAAGAACTTTGGAAGCAGTAGTGAATGAGACTACTTCTGCCTTAGGAAACTTAACCGAAGAGCAGTCTGCTTTGAGACTTGTTGTTCTTCAGACCCGCCTTGTTCTTGACGTCATCCTGGCCGATAGGGGTGGGGCTTGTAGAGTGATCGGCTCCAGTTGTTGTGTGTTTATTCCTAATAACGCACCATCAGTATATGCAGCCATAACAAGGCTCCATAAGATAGCTCACCAGATACACCAGAATCCAGGCACTTGGACTTGGTCCGGTTGGCTCTGGAGTGTGATATCCGCCTGGGGATGGAAAGTACTGTCATTCCTAGGAATAATACTGCTCATAGTATTCAGTTGCTGTCTTTGTCTACAATGTGGCCCAGCGATTTGCGGCTTGTGTGCCACTGCTTGTATTCCCCGTAACCGTTCCCGTTCCCGTGCACGAATGAAAAAAGACGAGCAAATGATGCTATATGAACAAATAGATGGTCTCATGAAAATAGATGTATCCTAAAGGGCGCAGTAGGGGACAAGGAGGGAATGAGGAAACAGGAATTTTATGTAGTCAGTGTGTCCCCCCACTCGCACCCTATCCATGTACCTATGCCCCATGCATTTCTATGTTGTCATGTAATACCCTTCTCGTGCCTGTAATAATAATGTCCCTGCATTTCCGTCTAATATTAGCATGTCAGTTATTAGGCCCTCCATGAATGAAAGGTTAATCCTGCACTGAGGCCTACGTTGCCAATGCATTTACATGGTACACGTTTAAATATCTAGAAGCACACGTTTTTGTGGCTCAGCCGAGCCAGGCCCTGAATTCAGGCTCCGAGCCTTTTCAGACTCTGAAAGCTGCAGTTTAGGTATGCATCCCTGACCTCTCCCTTACTCCCTGCTCAGCCGAGAGGTGCCCGGCCTGGCCTGACCTGCCTGCCTGCCAAGACGGTATTTTGCCTATAAGTTATCTGCTCAGCTCCGAAAAACACATTCCAGTCTAGTGAAAGAGGTAAACATATTCTGCCTGCAGAGCATAGGGCCCAGCCTTCCTGTCTCCATGTAAGAGATTTACTGAACCCGTTGCCATAGTAGGCCCACGGCCCCCACGTAATGCACGAAGAAATATAGGCACACATTAGCATTTAGTGAGGTACAGCCTTTACTCTAAAGACCTTTACTTCAGACAATACATCCTCCAAACACAAGATATCAGATGTGCTAAAGGTACAGGTCGTTCTGACATCCCAGACTCCAGACGCCTCCTACTAGTGCTAAAGTCACCCCCCCAGCTCTCCCCAGTTACACGTCAATTTCACGTCATGACCAGTTACGCGCACATGTAGGGTAAAGATTTCTGCTGACCCTGCAGACCTCCTCTATGCATCCACCTACCTATGACACACCTATGACTCATCAAGTGCACACCTACGTGTACGCCTCCTTACACGCCTTTCTTTCACGCCCATGTGGTCTTATCTCTCTTTTTTCACTTGCTCCGCCTGCAGTGTTCCGCCTACTGTATTCATTGCAATTGTATGGATTTACTATATATAATGTGTTATGTGAATAAAACGTTAGATATCCCTTCCTGAACCTTAGTGGTGATGGAACCCGATTCTCCCCTGGCTCGAGCCATTGAAATAAAGTCCTTTTGAACTCGGACACCATGGACTCTGCCTCTCATTTTATGAGCTATCCTTATTCTTTATTAATGTATAGAAATTAAGTCCGGGTAATTTTATTTACCACAGACTGACAATACTCCTAGATGTACAACAGGAAAAGGAAACCTGCACTCCGGCCATGCACTATATGATGCATAGTGCACAACAGGTGACCTACCCAAAGACTGTAGGCTTGATCAACAGAGGCTGTGACACAATACAATCAAGCTTCTTGTACACCGCAGCTCCAAATGAAACCATGAAAACGTCTGGGCAATTGAAGTTCAAACAGAAATGACTGGGGCTGCTGAACCCCAAACTGATAAACAATGGGGCAACCTAACTAGGGCAATGGAGCTGCAGCAGGGACCCAGACCCTCCAAAATGGGAAATCTTCATGTGCAGAATGAGAACTCCAGCGTGAAAAACCAACAAACAGTAAAGCTCTAGGAGAGAGCATTGGAGCACCAAAATGACATGCTTTGCAGCTCTATTGAGTTTAGAGGGGGTGGACTGACTTCAGGATGAGGATATATTGTCCCTGAAGCTCAAAACAACTCAGGAGGTCCTCCTAAGCCGTATATACTATAACAGTGGTGGGTACTTAGAGGTTCCAAACAAGGTGGCTCATATACTTAAACCCTTTATTATGTCCCCCGCTAAAGTGTCCAATGCAGATTATTTTGAACTGGAGGAGATTCTTCCGAATCCCTCCAATAATATCCCTATCATTGATCTTCTGTCCGTAACGGAAGCTCTTGTACCTTCCTCCCCTTCTACCATTACACTACCCCATGAGCTATCATTAAACATTTTTTATTGGAATATAGCAGGGTTACGCACAAAAGTCGACTTGGTTTCCTGGACAGAAATAATTAGTCAACATTCTGTAGTCTGTCTTCAGGAAACCTGGCTGACCTCTCCCATACATATTCAGGGATACAAAACGTTTTACTCTAGCGCCTGTCCCTCCATCTCTGGTAGACCTAAAGGAGGTTTAATCACATATTTATCTAACTATCTTTCGTTAAAGGATATTTCAGCAATGATACTAGCTGAGAATTACCAAATCTTAAAACCTATTGTGTCCAACGGGCCTAAATATTTTTTGGTTAATTTTTATAATAATTTGTCTTTATCTGATTTCCTTAATGTCATAAAAGAATTGTCACATTTTTTATCGGAGCAACAGGGAAAACTTTCAAAAACTTCTTTTAACCTGATTTGGGGTGGCGATTTTAATATTCCCCTGTGTGCAAGCCATGATTCAACTAAGTGTGGTATTATAGACGAAAGTGGGAGTCCCATAACCCATTTTACCCATTCCATTCCAGGGAATAGTCTTAATGAACGTTTATTTTCGCTTGATTTGGGCTTTGTTAACGAGTTGGTAGCCCCCCTTGTGGAATTTTCTCCCACGTTCCACGGGAGAGGATTGTCAAGTGTTATTGATTTTATCTTAAGTACCAACAATTCGCTACCTCACTTGTCAAATTTTGTGACAGGCACAGATATTTGTAGTGATCATTATTCAATCAGTTTTACTGTCACTATCCCAGACTCTTTTCGCCAACCTAGGATAGCCAGTTTACTTAACCAAGAGGCCCTGACTTTAGCCAAGGAGAACGGTTACATGGTTAAATGGTCAAGAGTTGACCCTAATGATCTGTCATCAAAGATAATAAAAAAAGCCCTCTCCCAGTTGGAAAATTACTTAGATTTACAGTCCCCTCTGGACTCGGTTTTGACCAGCTTTTCAGAGATTATCAAAATAATTAGAGAAGAATTATTTTGCAAGCAAAAACTTAATCCCTCCCATGAGAACGGCTGGTTTAACCCCCAATGTCATAGGGCTCTTTCATCACTGAAGGAGGCCCTACATAACCATAAAAGGGATGTACTTTTGGTGAGAAAATTAAGAAAAGAATATAACTTGGCCATAAAAAATCGTAGGCGTGAAATAAAACAGGACCTATGGGAACAACTCCATGAAAGCTGTCACGCCAAAGATAGCTCTGCATTTTGGCGTGTAATTAAATCTCCTTTTCTCTCAGAATCCATCTCCGCACCAAGTATAGAAGTAGCAGTTCCTGCGGAGAACTGGGTCACGCACTTTTCAAAAATTTTCTCAGGGGGAACTTTAATACCAACTGATAGTGGGCAGGCTAAGGTGGCTGCTCTTCCTGCACTTAAAGTATTCCCTATCCAACTGGTTTTTGACCACAACGAAGTCAATGCTGCCTAGTCAGCCTCAAAACCTGGCAAAGCCCCCGGCCCGGACGGGGTACCGTTGGACATTTTTATCCACCACCAGGAGCTTTGGACACCGATTTTGACCCGGGTTTTTGAGGCTGTTACGACATTTGGGCTAATCGACTCATGGTCAATGTCCACGTTACTCCCCATCTTCAAAAAGGGTGATCGTAATGATGCTGCCTGCTATAAGCCCATATCCCTCCTTGATTCCCTTGGCAAAGTGGCAGGTCGGCTGGTTCTCGAGCGTTTACACGACTGGGCCGAGACAAATAATATCATGACCGACCTGCAATACGGGTTTCGGGAGGGCCTGGGCACTGTAGAGCAGGCGTTGAATACGCGGGGGCAAAAAATGGTAATCTGCATTTAGTTTATGTAGATATTTCTGCAGCATTCGACTGCATCTCCCACTCAAAATTGTGGTCTATTCTAACAGATTGGGTGTTGACCAGCCTCTGATTAAATTTCTCCGTGAACTGTACTCGGACGCCACGGCGAGGGTGAGACATGGGGTCCATGGCGAGCTTACAACATCATTTGCCGTCACTAGGGGAGTTAGGCAGGGCTGTGTGCTGGCTCCCTTCCTTTTTAACCTTTCCACAAACGGCCTAGAGTCGGCAATGCTGGAAGGGAGGCAGGACCTCCCAACAATTGGTCATCGCCCAATTCCTGCATTATTATATGTAGCTGACTCAGTGTTAATGGCTAGGACCCCCAACCAGTTGCAGTCACTTCTTAATAACTATTGTAGGTTTATGTCATTCTTGGACCTCCTGGTTAATATTAAAAAGACATTTGTTATGCACCTGGGCAAGCGGTTGAAGAAGCCTAAACCGATTGTAATTTCCAATGCAAACCTGGATTGTACCAACACTTACCCATATCTGGGTATCTTAATTGATAGTAAATTATCCTGGAGACAGTCTATTTGCAGTAGAAAATTATTGTTTTTACGAGCTACCACGGCTTTGATTGCATTCTCGAGGAAGCTTGGCAAGCCATCCCCGGAAGAACTTTTGAAAATCTATTACGCCAAATGCCATAGCGTGGCAGTCTATGGTGCTGGCGTATGGGGTTATGCTGCTGCAGACGCACTCCAGGTTGTTGAAAATGGTTTCATCAATTATGTGTTGGCACTTCCTAAAAGTGCTCCATCTTACGGTACCCATATTGAGCTGGATATGGATTATATTATGGATAACATCAAAATTCAGCCCATTCTCTTATGGCACCGGGTCTTTTGCCATTTGACCCGCTCCCTTATTGTGGATTGTTTGGGCTTGGCATATTGGACTAAAATCCCCTGGCTTGTCTAGGAAACATTTGAAAACTATATGTCTTTCACATCTAAGGGAGTTGCGTTTGATTTTGATCCAAGAAATCAGCAAGCTAACTAACCTTCAGATTCTAACCTTACAATCTACTCCAGGTATTCAACCTTATTTGAAATTTTATTTGAATTCCTTTGAAAAACTTCTCCTTACTAGGTTCCATTTTAATTCTTTTTTCCGTATGATCTCTTTCCCGAAAAAGCAGGATTGGGCCAAATCTATTGTTAAATGCCCATGCGATGATTCATCAGAACAATCCACACTTCATGTTATTTTTTTCTGTAGGTTCTATGATTCTCCTCGTAAGCGTTGGATTGTCCCCTTACTTTCATTCATGGGCTTGAGAACCTGCCGTCCTGCTCTTCTTGCGCTACAAAATTTGGACTCTGTCTTTGTCGCTAAAAGTGTAGCATGTTTTCTTAAAATGTGTGTAAAATATCGTCGTAATCTGGATTAATTGGTTTTTAATGCACATTTTTATACTTGTGATTCCCTTTTTTAATGTATATTGTCTGTTGTTCTGTACTTTTTATGGTTCCTATAAAATTGTGGCAACCGAATAAAAGATTTATGACTGACTGACATGCAATGCAGCAATCCAACCAGGTTGGTGGACAAATAGCATGGATCAAGCTACAGTATCCATGGTCCAACGCTAGCAGTGAAAAAGGTGAATACCTCTTACAACCATGTCCCAATGCTGACAAAGATGAAGATGAACATCCTTCAGCATATACTCCAGCTGCATTGATTTGTACCTCTGACTTTAAGTCAAGAGGCCCTTGGGACACCTTAAAAAGGACCAACATCTTACATTTCCTAAATAATATACCTTCGCTAACTTATCTTACATCAGTGCACCTCAAATCAGTTAGATTTAAAAACGACCCCAGGATTAATCAAAGGCACTCTACTTTTACTGAGTGGACTGATATTTTAAATGTCAAAAACATAGTAGCAGAAAGTAAGCAAGTTTCAAGTACACGCAGAGATGGAGAAATGCTTTCATTTCTCCTTCCTATTCCGACTTTGTATGCATGCTGCACTGTGCAGAATGCATATAAAGTGGGAAAAACATTGCATTGTGTCTGGGCATCTTATTTTCTACAGGAAGGATACACTTCATGTAAAAAACCTATGCTACACTAATGCACTCACCCTTGCGCTATGGTGCTAAGGTGTGTGCTTGGCGCACCCCAGCTGTAATCAGCACCAGTGCAGGGAAAAGGGGAGGAGAGAGCTATGGGGCAGATGTAGGAACCCTAATACCGGTCGGTAACGGCCGAAATTACCGAATTTTGGCCGTTACCGACCGGTATTAGGCATTTGGATGTAGGTGGCTACATTTCCGATTCGGTAATTTACCGAATCTGTATTTAAGAATTTGATAAATTACCGAATTCTTAAATACAGAGTCGGTAAATTACCCAATCTGAAATGTAGGAAGCACTCAAGTGAGTGCTTTTAACCTGCAAGGATTCGTTATTTAACACCAACTACAAGTTGGTGGTAAATAACAAAAAACATTAAAAAAGCAATTTTTTGCTTTTTTAACAGTGGCAGACATACATGCCCTTAGGGCATGTATGTGTGCCATATGTGCACCCATGCACTATTCAGGGGTGCATGGGCCCATAGGAATGAATGGGGAATACCGATTCTGTAAATACCGAATCGGTATTTACCGAATTTGACAGATTCGGTACAAATTACCGAATTAATACCTACATACCATTTACCCATTCTAAAATACCGAATCGGTAAAATTCGGTATTCTAGAATCGGTAAATGGTATTTACCTACATCTGGCCCCATATCTCTGAAAATATGGTGCTATCCTGCTCTCTCCCTGTTGTGCAACACAGCACAAATGTTTTGTAAATTTCCTCCTGAGAGTTTAAGGAGAGCAAAAGGGTGTGTCGCCTCGCTGAGATAACACATAGAAGATTGAAGAACCCAAATACCGAAACTATGCTAAAAAATACAATGAAAAACATAAAAAGCTAGTTCAGACATTAAAACAAAAATACCTAGAGGGAGTGCAGAAAAGCCTATTTTCGCTGCTAGCACCAAGCAAATCCAAAGAATTCTGGGGCTATGTTAACGTCTTGCTGAGTAAAATCACATGCAAGGTGAATGCCGTTCCTGCTGATAAATGGGTTGTTCATGTTTCAAACCTTTATGTGGACCCAGTAAAACAAGAGCCACCAGATAATAATTCACTTGATAATGTCATGGAGGGTCTTGAGAAGAACCTAATTGTAGTCATCAAAAAGGAGGTAGATGCAATGAGTGGGGCCCCACAATCCAAAGGTACAAGGCTTATCAGTCGTAAACAACTCCTGTTGTAAGATACTATAGAAACATTGTTTCAAATTCAAACACACAATGAAAAGACATGCATACGCCCAGTCTCTAGTGAGTTTAGAAGTTGCAAATACAATCCAGTCAAGTTTTTTTTAAAATAAAAATAAATAATTTTTAATAATGACAATTCAATCAATACATCAGTGAATTTTAAACATATACAAAGTCCATACAAATTAAAACCCAAATAATCTAAAAAAACAACATAAATACAGTGATACAAAGCAAGACACAAGCAAGATGACCTTCCTATGTAAAAATCAGAATTATAAATAAATACCCAACTCCACATCACTATATCATACTCCAACATAGAACAAAGGCATCCATTTATATAACACGTTCCAACTCCAATTATTGTTTACAATGCATTTAAATAAAAACAGATTTTATACAATAAAGCAACAATCCATAACATATTTCATTCGGGACTGGAAGTGTAAACAACTAAACACATGCCTTACATAAACTACATCCAATATTTATCCACCATGTACCAACTGCATTCAATACTTGCCAAATTCTTAAAAACCTGCATTACAATAAAAAGAAAGACAAACAAATCAATCTCCCTGTTTACGGTCATTCGGAATTCAAATGAAATTAGTTATACAAACCTCTTGCACCTTTCTTATCAATGTTGTCCCCCTAATCTGACTCCATCAAAGACCAAATCACATCTAAAAAGCTGGCAGATCACACAGTATGACTGAGGGAACCAATTTAACTCTGGTTGCACCGTTCCCCTATGGAGAAAACAAATATCTCCATGTAATTTTATTGTATGATAACCACATTATGCCTGGATCACTTAAACCAACTCAATCTCACTATTTGGCATACCTCCAAAATCAGTAAAGTGGAACTCCACTATGACGATTTGTGTAAACATGGAAGCTAAATAGCTTTCCTCTTTTACTTTTCAGGCACTGATTGCATTTGCATAGCATTTTTCAATGCCTGAAAAAACTAAAAAATATTTTATATTCGTTATCCAAACCACTCACCAACCTCCCGACTGTCACCCTTAGAATTCAACACCGTTTCTAGTTAATTATTAGGTTAAAGTATGTAACTAGTCACAGTGGGATTAGACCAGCCATCCTTCTTCTATGATTTGGCAATGCTACATTGGCACCAATTTTTTCACCAGACAGAAACATTTTCTGAAGTTTCCCACATTCTTAGCTTCAAGCTGATAGAGCATAGCCCATTTTATTTTACTCCCAAATGGTGGCACGCTCACCTGGAACTGTTCACAATTGTGGTGTGCTTTTGGCATCTGATATTAGAAAAAAATCACATGGCTCATTCCTCTGTGAGCATTGGAAATGACCCACTGTGATGATGTCATGCTGTGGTCCACGTGCATTGCGTCTACAATGTCTCCACTATAAATGAGACAAAACCACACTGTCAGTACCATATTTAAATGTCAAAATGTACCAAGTAAAACTCTGTTTCAAAAACACTAGTTGAAAAAAAGAAAAAGAAAGTCAATACCATGTTCACAGAACTACTGTAACACTGTGTATTTAGCAAATACAGTCAGGTCTATTGTTGCTGCACTATATAAACCTAACAGAAAGTGCCTATTAAGGACCCTTTTATTAAATATATGAAGGGTAATAAATCTTGTATTGATGGCATATTTCTAATTCATATCATAAAGTAGTATTACCCTCGGAAGACTGGGTTAAGTTGTCTCCATATGCCATTATGCCCTATACTTCATTAAGGAAAATAAACCCAAATGATACCATAAACACAATTAAAGTCTGAAAAACAACGTAATCTATGCTACACTCCATCATTTAGGGTAACCGTTGAATTTACATCAGCTATTAAAGCAAAAGCATAATTAAAATGTTAATAATTTAATATCTATAGTTCATTTACCAGTTTCATTCAACCATCCCTAGAGTTTAAACCTTTCCTCACTATATTGAACTTAGAGATATACCATTGTTCTCTATTTTTACACTTCTGTTCCGAATTAACTTCTCTTCTATTTCCTGTACATTTCTGAAGAATAAACAAGTGAATGTCCACATAGGTAGGATGTGCCTTGATGTAATGTTCACCAGGTGGGGTATTTTCTGCTGATTTGTGTTTTATCAACCTCAACCTTAACTCTCTTCCGGTTTCACCTATATATCGCAGCCCGCAAGGGCACAGTATTAGATATATAACACTACTACTCCTGAAGTTATTCAGACTGTTCAAAGTTACTTTGCATCCATTGTCATCCAATCATTTTACACATTATACAGTGGTCATTTATGGTGCAATAACCACACCTGTGGTTACCAATCGCCCTAGTCAACTGGAGGTTATTTTGTTGGGAATAGATTTTGTTCCCTATTCATATGTACCAGTGAATTACAAAAGTTATTGTTGTGTCTAAATGCAAAAAAAGGTTTTGACAATTTGATGTCTTCATTGTAATTCTATATCTTCCAATTTGTATTAACAATGTTTTTTCTTTTGTTACTCATATTTGAGAATTGACTTACAAACACTATTCCTTCAGTAGTCTGCTTTTTCTTTGTCTTCTTAAATATGCTTTCCCAGTTGCAGAATTGGGTCTCTTTTAAAAGCATGAGTAACCAATTTTCTGGGATACTCACGGTCTTTCAGCTTCTTTTGAGAATTTCTGAATGTTTGTAAAAGTCATCTATGGATGTACAATTAAGCCAAAGCCAGAAGAAATTGCCAGAAGAAAATGCTGGGCCTGATTCACAGAACTAACTTAAGACAAAATCTTAAACTTATTACCATTTTGGTATTCACAGAAGGCACTTACTCATTTTGGTATTCATAGAAGGCACTTACGTGCCTTCTGTGAATACCAAAATGAGTAACAGACTGATTTTGAGTAACTTACTCTTTTTGAGTAACGTACTCATTTTGGTATTCACAGAAGGCACTTACTCATTAATGAGTAAGTGCCTTCTGTGAATACAAAAATGAGTGTCTTCTGTGAATCCCAAAATGAGTAAGGGCTTACTGTGAATACCAAAATGGTAGTAAGTTTAGGATTTTGTCTTAAGTTAGTTCTGGGAATCCTGCCCGTTGTCTTTCTGAGCCTTCGGATGGTAACAAGAATAATGTAAATGGGTATTTTTGTCAGTGGGTTTAGTAAAAAGTTCTACCTCTAAATGACCTAAAACACTATTGATTGAGATATCAAGAAAATCAACCTTGCTATTACTCTGATGTGCAGTAAATTTGAGATTTTGGTCTCCCAAATTCACAGATGCTAGAAAATCTTTCAGTTGTTTAGCTGGGCCATCCCAAATGAAAAGGATATCATCAATAAAATGATACCATCGAACATTATTTTCAAAAAATTGAGCCATGTCAAAATTTTGCCTGTTTTTAAATCCCCAACGTAGAGGCAGGCAAGACTTTGGGAACAGGTTGCCCCCATGATGGTCTCCTTATGTTGGAGAAAAAGATAATCTTGTTATTTTTGTTAAACTAAAGAGACACATCTTATAAGAATTATTCGCTCATCTGGTATCCTCATCTGTCAAAATTCTACTAACCACTTCTATAGTGTCATTTTTCTATATATTCGTGTATAAAGCTTCTATGTCAAGGTTAACAAAAATGTGAATTTTATCATTAAATGTCATACACTTCTACTTAGAGATGATAGGTGCAGAGTCCTTTGTATATAATTTTTGTTCAAAACCAAGGGCGTAAGGAAATAATCAAGATATTTAATGAGAGGTTCCATCAAGGACCCTAAACAACTAACAATATATCTAAGAGGTGGGCTGCTTGCATCCTTATGGATCGTAGGAAGTCTAAAAATAGCTGTTATTATGAGATTGTTGTTTGTAAGAGACCTAAATTCTTACTCGCATATCCAGCTGTTGTCTTTTGCCCTCTCCAATAATGTAGACACTTCTGTTTTTAGTTTGTCTACTTTCCTCATCAGTACATTAATGTAGTGCTCATCAACCGAAAGTAATCTCATTATTCTACTATCATAATCCCTTGTGTCAAAAATCACTACACCACCACCCTAACCGGTAGGCTTTATTGTTATATTCCAATCATCTTTCACAGAGTATACTGCTTCCATCAATTCTCTAGGTAAATTGTTTAAACCTGGATGATCATTCCTAAGTATTTTCTTTATATTCACCTCTACTACTCTCTCAAAAGTTTCTACTTTTTTGCTTACCTGATGGACTGCTGGAGTAAAAGTCGATTTGGGTTTTAATCCTGAAGAATTCTCCCTACTAAGTGGCTATCTATCTTTAAAAAACCTACTAGGTTGAATTTTTCTAGAGAAGAATTTAAGGTCTTTCTCCAATTCAAATCTATTAATATTGACATTTGGGACAAAATTTATGGGTAGATGCATCAACGTTTTAATTTGCGATTCCTTATTTGCGAAAAATAAGGAATCGCAAATAAGGAATCGCAAATGGCAATGCATCATTAATTTAGCAATTTTATTGCGATTCGGTAAAAATTGCAATTTTTACCGAATCGCATTAAAATTGCGAATTCTTAATTGCGAATTCGCAATTTGCGATATCGCAAATTGCGAATTTACACACATGATGAATCTCATTGATTCAACTGCCTGAAAGGCAGTACAGCAATCAGGCACAGCTGCTCCCTTGTTTGAAGGTGTAGTTTGGCAGTTTGCTGAGTGAGCTTTCCCTGGAGGTTGCTGCTGCAGTCTGTGCCTCACAATTGGTTTGAAAAATGGAAAATGAGAATCCTGTTGAAGAGGGGCCAGCCAGGAAAAGGAAAATTAAGTTTTCTGATCAAGAGTTGGAAATCCTCATTGAGGAGGTGACTGCAAGACAGGAGCAGCTTTTTGGTAAGCTGTCTCTGAAGGTCCCTGAGGCTGTTAAAAGGAACCTATGGATTGCCATACAAGCAAAGGTGAATGCAGTAGGAGTGGCACATTGCAATATAAACAATCTACAAAAAAGATGGTATGACCTGCGCAGCTGTGCAAAAGAGAAGCTAGCAAAGAAGATGAAATCAGCAAAGCTTACTGGAGGTGGAACACCCAGGGATAGACCCAACACTCCCCTGGAAGACATGGTGGAAGGCACACTGTTGACTGAGGCTGTAATCGGAGTAATAAACATTGATACATCAGAGATTCCAACTCCTCTGAAGGTAAGTGAATTGTATGTGCTTTTCAATGTCTGAATGGAGCCCATTAATTTAATGACTGTTGATGGATTATCAACATTGTAATTATGTTGTATATTAAATGATCTGTGTGTGTCACCAGCAGCAGCCAAGTAATGTTAGTTAAATGAAAGCAGTGCATTATGGGAGTTGTAGTTTTTAGGAATCCATCATGCTCACAAACAATACATTTTCTCTTTTTTACTTCATTGTTATAAAGAAATATCATGAATGAGACTGGAATCATTTCACTGACAACATTTTTACATTTTATTACATACTGAAAGGAAAGTGCAAACTTCAATTAACAACATGTTTGCATTTTTTTAAACCATAGAGGCACTGCAAGACATAATTGAGCAGGATTTAAGGGATTTCCACAACCAAGAAGTCCAAGAAACACAGTTGGAAAATGCTCCCAGTACTTCATCAGCCAATTCACAACCAGGGGAAAGACAGAGAGTGCGACAACTGCTCCAGACAGATTCTGAAACTGAGCAGACTGTCAATGTACCAGAAAGGCAACCTCAAAGCACTCCTACAGTCACAAATCCAAGGATGAGTAGGCAAAGGAGACTTCAGCAGTGTTCTTTGCGCCGAGGTACTGTGAGAGAAAGTGGTCATGTTGGAGAGGGTCCCATCACTAGCAATCTTGTTGAGGACAAAATACTAAAGGTACAGCGCCTGCAAGGCAAAGACATTAGGATTATTAAAGGAAAACTGGGACATATCAGCAAACAAATGGGTACATTAGCTACCAGTATGAATAAAATGATCAATGTAATGAAGACAGGCCATGAAACATCTGCATTGAAGCTTGACCGCATTGCCAATTCTTTAGAGACCATGTGCACAATGATGCAAAAACAGCAAAATATAAGTGGAAAAAGGCAGGTACGACCACTGACCAACATGCAGGCTCATAACAGGGAAATGACTCGCCTTTCAAATTGTACACGTGACCTCTGCAAGCAGACCCTTTCAACCCAGGTACTCCTGATGAAAACATTTGAACATATTCAAAAGGAAGTGGGGACTACCTTTGAGCCATCAGGAATTTCACAGTCTAAGGCATCCCCAGAAAAGCAAATACCAATGGGGGAGAATGGTACCGGCAGTGCTGTGAATGGCACATCTGAGCATTGCTTAAGTGGCACACGGCGAAGTAATAGGAAGCAGAATGATGCCAGTAATATCACCATGCACAGTGGGAAAAGTACAGGGAAGGCATTAGGAGTGCGTGGCCATAAGAAATGACATTGTCTGTGATGCCTCTTGAGTGGTATTCATGAGGTCAAAGTTGTTTAAGGTTCAATACTTTTCATTTGTACATGTCTAATTTAAAGACCACAATTAAGTTTGGGATACTTTGAAAGTCCATGAAGGAAATGCATTTCAGTTTCATTTTGAATTAAAATTTACATTGCTTGCAACAAAAATACTTTTTCAGAATGTTTCTTACCTCATTTATAAGTAATGCTATGTGATCTTTGCCCTTCTCCTTCTCCCCTCTGCTGCCTCTGGCCCATGTGCTCTTGCTTGTGGTTGAGGAGGCTGATTGACATTTGGAGGTAAAACATCTTCCTCATCAAGTTCTATGCCTCTCTCAGTTGCTAGATTGTGTAGCATTCCACATGCTGCTACTATTTTACAGCAAATGTCTGGTTGGTATTGCAATGCTCCACCAGTTGTATGAAGTATTCTAAAGCGTGATTTCATCACACCAAAGGTCCTCTCTATCACATTCCTGGTTGATATGTGAGCCTGGTTGTAGTGCTGCTCTTTCCTTGTACTTGGATTTAGGTATGGTGTTAAGATATAAGCCCTTACTGCATAGGCACTATCTCCTGCAATAGAAAACAATGTAAATTGAAAGTTTAATAAAACAAATGTGTGAAGATAAAGGGAAGGTTTGTTTAGTAGAATGAGACATTTACCTAGCAGGTATCCATCTCCAAATTCACCAGCAAGCAGTCTAGCATGAATGGCACTATGTCTAAAAATGTAGGAGTCATGGGCACTTCCTGGGTAACTTGCAACTAGGTCTGTAATAATGGTTGTTGAATTACAGACTACTTGAATATTAAGGGAACGGAAGCATTTTCTGTTGCGAAAAATATACTCATTTTCTGAGGGTGGGCAAATGGGGACATGTGTGCCATCTACACAGCCAATGGCATGCGGAAATTGAGCCATGTTGTAGAAATCCAGTTTGGTCTTCATTAAATCCTGTTGTGTGGTAGGAAATTTTATATGATACCTTATTCTTTGTAACATGGCATTTAGAAAGGCATTAAAAAATCTGGAAAGTGAACTGGCGAGGGTGCCGATTGCTAGCAGGGGGCAGGGTGGAGGAGTAGCTGAGCTTTGCAGTCACGGACTCAAGTTGAACTGTTGTCTGGCTGGAAACCTCTGCCCCTGCGCTTTCGGCATTTGGCTCTGTCAAGAGCCATATAAGGGTTTGTCGGGTTGCTTGTTGTGTGGGGGGAGGATGGGTGGTAGCGGGGTCTGTCTGACCTGGTTGGGGGTGGTCGGCTGTGGGTGGGTGGGTGGATGCTTTTCTTTTCTGAACAAGTTGGGTATGTTAAATTGGGACAGTTGGGAGGGTTTTTTGTTCTAGGCCTACTACGGGACTGTGTCTGCGATCCAATGTGTGTGAGTACAATAAACAGGTTATATTCGAATGGCGGGCACTGAGGTCTTAGAGTTGGAGGGCGGCCCCAACTCTCTTAGAGTGCTAACCTGGAATGTGAGGGGGTTGAATGACTACCGTAAACTCCGGAAAGTGCTGGCCTATTTACAAAGACACCGCGTTGACCTTGCACTCCTCCAGGAGACGCACCTCCCTCTCTCCAGCCCTATGCTGGCGGCCAGAGGCCTTGGAGGCAATTGCGCCGCAGCGGGCTTCACCACGCATGCAAGGGGGGTGATTACGTGGGCTAATCCCAAAGCGCAACTGAAGTTACTACAGATGATCGTGGACCCGGAGGGTCGTTATCTAATTGCACGCTGTGTGGGGAAGGGTCACGATTTAATTGTTGTGAATGTCTATGGCCCCAATTATGACACCCCTGTCTTTTACTCCTCTCTAGCAGATTTGTGCAGACAGTACGTGGGTTCCAGGCTGCTGTGGGGGGGTGATTTCAATTTTGTGCTGAGCCCGGAACTAGATAGGTCGGCTGGTGCTGCCCGATGCCTGGCGGCCTCGGCGCTGCTTATGCAGACTGAAATGGTAAAGCTCGATCTGGTGGATGTGTGGCGCCATAGACACCCAGGGAAGGGAGGTTACACCCATTACTCAGCCTATCATAACATACACACGAGAATTGACTATTGGTTTGCGTCCCACTCACTGCTTAACTCAGTGAAGGGGTGTGTAATTCTGCCCCGTACGCTGTCGGACCACTCGCCATTACTAATGCTGCTGGAAGCTCCGGCTAGGAGAATCCCCCCGTTTACATGGAGGTTCCCCCCATATTCGCTTCTGGATGAGGTTTTTAGAGGGGAGTTAGCTGAGGACATAGATACTTACTTTGAGACCAATATGGGGTCGGTAGATAGTGTGCAGACACTCTGGGACGCATTCAAGGTGTACATCCGAGGTATGACGATGGCTAAACACTCTGGGGTGCTCAAAGCTATTAGGCAGCGGTTTAAACACTTAGAGGCGCAGCTGTCTGATTTGGAACAGCGCTCCGGACATGCAGGAAACACTGACACTGAGGAAAGGATTAAAACCTTAATAATAGAATTTAATGAGGAAGCAGATAGAGAAATACAGCACATGGGGAAGTATGCCACTGCATGCACCTATGGGGAGAGAGACCGCCCTGGTTCCCTCCTGGCTAAACTTATGCGCAACAGCAGGCCGCAATTGGTGGTTGAGGAGTTAATTACATCTAGTGGTGAGGTGGTCACAGAGGAGGGCGACATACTAGCAGAATTCCAAGCTTACTATACTGAACTCTACCGATCACGGTCTGGTCAGCTTGAGGAGGAAATAGATGACTATCTTAGTTATATCAATATGCCCTTCCTCGCCAATTGGCAGAGAGAATTTCTAATGATGCCAATTCAGAAGGATGAGATTTTAGAGGCACTTGAGGGAATGAGATCAGGCAGTGCTCCGGGTGCGGATGGGCTTACGGTGGCCTTCTATAAGGCTTTTCAAGATAAACTTATTCCGCACTTGATGTCACTCTTCGACGATATTTGCCAACAGGGTATTATGCCGAAGTCTATGAGGGAGGCGCTCCTCATCACAATCCCGAAACTGGGGAAACCCCCCAATGAATGTGGTTCATATAGACCGCTCTCCCTGATTAATGTGGATGCTAAACTACATGCGAAAGTTCTGGCTGCGCGGCTGGCCATACTGGTCCCTGAACTAGTTGCCCCCGAGCAGGCCGGGTTTGTCCCCGCTAGGAATTTGACGTATAATATTCGCACGGTGTTAGGCACTATTCAGCATGTCCGGCAGGAAAATAAGGCAGTTGCTATATTCTTGGACATGGAAAAAGCTTTTGACTCGGTGGAGTGGCCGTTCATGCTTAGGGTCTTACGGAAGTACGGGCTGGGTGAGCCTTTCTTGCAGATGCTGGGGGCCCTATACTACAAGCTGACGGCTCGATTGAAACTAGGGAATATTGTCACTGCCCCGATTGAGATCAGCAGGGGCTCCAGGCAGGGCTGCCCCCTTTCCCCTCTTCTGTATGCCTTGGTAGCGGAGCCCCTAGCTTGTGCTATCAGGGAATATCATGGGTTTGAAGGGATCAATTTCCCCACTTACAAGATTGGCATATCTACGTATGCCGATGATACACTGCTGTATGTTCGGGAGCCGGAGGAGAACTTGGTGTCTGTATAGCGGGAGGTGGTGAGATTCGGGGCATTGTCTGGCTTGCGAGTCGACTGGGACAAATCAGTGGCGCTCCCTCTGACCCCGGTGACCTGCCCGTTTGATTCGGAGTATCCACTACAGTGGACCACGGACTCCATTCGCTATCTTGGGATACGTTTACATACTGACCCCGAGATCCTTGTGTGCGAGAATTATGGGGTGGCGTACTCTAAACTTGTGGATGACGTGGAGGTGTGGTGTAGGCTTCCGTTGTCATTGATGGGAAGGATAGCGATTATGAAGATGGTGGTCCTCCCCAGGTTTCTTTTCCTCTTTGCTAATATCCCAGTAGTGCTGTCTAAGGCTTTTTTCCAGCAGCTCACGCAGACACTTATAAGGCTTGCGTGGGGAGGCAAACAACACAGGGTCCAATGGCAAACTTTAATGCTCCCCTATGACCGAGGGGGACTAGGGGCTCCTGATCTGGAGCGTTACTACAGAATAGCGCAGGGGGCTCACCTCCACACCTGAGTCCTTGGGAACCCCGATATCCCGCACATGAAACTAGAACGCCTGTTTGCGGACCCCACTCCGCTCCCGGCTACGATATGCCGCCCAGTTGACCGCAGGACTGGGATCTTGGACTCCATAGCGGCTACGAATCACGCCTGGCATGAGCTGGTCCGCTCGCGGGACAGTGAGCTGCTATATTCACCCCTCATGTGTGTGGAATGGGCGGTGTGGTTGGCCCCATTGACAGAGAAGGGGGTACTTAAGGCATTAAGGGAGCTGGGCATAGATAAGATGGGGGATCTCTTCTTGAATGGCACTGTGAAGACACTCCAGCAGGTCCTTCAATCCCAGTCTGGGAAGACGCTGTTGCACAGTTTTCAATATCATAGGGTCTGTGGCGCGCTACAAGAGTTGCTGGGCCCGGAACTGACGGAACCCCCGGAGGTGCCGGAACTCACCTATGTTCTCAAGACTCCGTCGTCCAGTAAATTGGTCACGAACCTCAAGAAACTGGGGGACCGACACAAGCAATACCCGATTTCCAAGGCCAGGTTGGCTTGGCAGAGTGATTTGCAGCTGACGATCACGGACGAGATGTGGCAATACTGCTGCACAAACACCAGAAAGGTGTCGCTCAATAGCAGGCATAGATTGATACATTTCAAATATCTACAGCGTGTCTATTACACTCCAGAAAGGTTGCACAGGTACGGATTGGGGGACTCGGCGGAGTGCGAGCGATGCCACCTCCCATCGGCGGACTTTCTGCATATGGCTTGGTCTTGCCCTAGCGTTTATAAATTTTGGCAGGGGGTTTTCTCTGAACTATGTCTGATGTTGGGAGTAGATATCCCGCCATGTCTGGCCCTGGCCCTGCTAGGCTACTCCAAGACACTGCCGGTTGCAGTGAGGCGCCTGGAGGATATTGCACTGCTGCCTGCCAAACGCCTGGTTGCTATATGTTGGATGAGGGGGTCGATACCAACTAAGAAAAGGTGGGAGGTGGACTTACTATACTGCTGCACGCAGTCGGAGGCATATAACGAACTGCTGCCTCCGAAGAACCGGCCCAAGAACTTCTGGGGGTTATATAGGACCTATTTGTGTGCCAAAGATAGTGAGGAGTCGGAACCGGACTCGGAGAAGGAGGAGTTGGGTGAGATACAGGAGGAAGGGGTAGAGACTTTGGAGAGGGACACACTACACGTTTAGCTATGGCATAGTGGGAGGTAGTGACTCGGTCCTCCGGGGCAGTCGCCCACGCTGTGTGGGATGGATGGAGGCAGGGGGGGTGACACATGGGGCTGGCAGTCGGTGGTCACTACAGAAGAGTCACTCTCACACAAGTGGGTATGTAGGAACTGTGGCTGTGGGGCGCAGTGTTAGCCATTAGACTTTTAGAGATAACACAGGTGGGTAGGTAGGCACATGTTCGTGTAGGCTGACTGTTGGGGGGGTGGGGGGATTAGTTTCGAAGTAGGAATCACTGTACTGTTCCATGGTGAATGCTGATTTTTGACTTAAGGACTTGTTGTGCACAGACGCTCTAGCTGAACTGAAGCTGCACAATATACCACGGTTCTGGGTGACATCACGAGGCTAGCTCATTCCATACTTGCTAAATGGGCGTGCTATACAGGCATAATACTCTCTTCGTTTGCGCCGCCAGGCCCCCGGGATGCTGGCACTGAGGCTGTGTATAATGCTTTTGAGACCTAGACCGGATGCTATTTACTGTTGCCGCCGGCCTCCGGGTTGTGTTCGATGTGTGCTGTGTGTTCCTTGAATATGCAATAAAGTACAAATTTAATAAAAAAAAAAAAATCTGGAAAGTGAACTCTGGGAGACACCACCAGCTATGGCTATTACCCCCTGAAATGACCCAGAAGCAAGGAGGTGCAAGGAACACAATACCTGCACATGGGTTGGTATGGCCTGTGTCCTGCGTTGTTGCCTCTGCAAAATTGGGTCCAACGCCTGAATTAAATCTAATATTAAAGTGCCATTCAGCCTATACTTAGTAAATATCTCTGCTTCAGTCTGGCCCAGTAAGGTTATGCGCACTCTATAGATTCTCTCCTCTATGAGCCTTCTCCTCCATCCTGCAGCTACTCTCAGCCTCTGCCTGCGAGCCAAAAAAAAGTGCAGCCATCCTGAAAGGCTAACTCAAGGTCTATGAGGTCCTTATATGCAGCACAGATGATTGACAGCTACAGTGCAAGTAGTTAGTTAAATTAGCACCAGGTTGAACTTCTTCTACATTTAAGAATTCCAAATTGCGATTTTTAAAAAAGTCGCAAATTGCAGTTTTTGATGCATTGCATTTTTTCGCAATTTTCCACAGAATCGCAATTTTTGCAATTTTTTAAAGAAATCGCAATTAATATTGCGATTCCAAAAAATGCGAAAATATTAAATGAATGATGCATTCCAAAAGCATAAATTGCATTCGCAAACGGACGAATTTTGCGATCCGCACCTTTTGCGAATGCAATTTTGTTTGATACATCTAGGCATAAATCCCTTTTCTAACACCACTTTTTAAGCCCTACTAAGTAATCTACTTGAAAGCTTAATATTTGGGAATTTGTTTACCACCAATACTTATTCCTGAGGGGGCTGACCCCTCATAAACTGACCTCTGGCATAATTTGGATTAGTTCTCTGTCCCCCTCTATGTCGGTGTTCTAAAAAGAAACAGAGTTGGAGTTGGCGGAAGGCCCACTCTGATCTTCTCGTGAGGGTCCCTCTCCTTCACTACTGGATCCCGATGTTTCAGAGAAGGATAAATGTTTCTTTCCCCCACTTGAGTATGTGAATCTCTGATTGTATTGTCTATCCCATCTTTATTCCTTTTTTTGTTGGTAATAATCTTTACTAAGATAAGGATAGGCAATTTCCAAACGAAACCTATTGATATCTTTCTTCAACTTAATCGTTTTTTTGTTGACAAGATACTCCCTGTATCAATGAACCTCTTGGGTGAGTTTCTCCATTTTTCACTTGGCCTGTATTCTCTTTCATACTAGCTACTTCCTGTGCTGTTTCAATTATTAATAAATCCAGTCTCTGCTACAATGATTGTCTATTTGGGTGCGTGTTTATAAAAATGTCCCACTATCCACAAAAAGCCATGGTTAATTTCTAATCTGTAATCCTATTACAGAAGTGTGTACATTATTGGAGAGGGCAAACAACAACAGATGGATATGCGAGAAAGAATTTAGGTTTCTAACAAACAACAATCCCATAACGCCAGCTATTTAAGGATGCAAACAATCCACCTCTAAGATCTATTGTTAGTTTTTTAGGGTCCGTGTTGAAACCTCTCAGTAAATATATTGATTGTTTCCTTTTGAATAAAAAATGTAAATAAAAGACTCTGCACATATTATCGCTATACTTTAGGGTATGACATTTAATGATAAAAGTCAAATTCTTGTTACCCTTGATGTAGAAGCTATATTTATTAATATACCGCAGAATTATACTATAGAAGTGGTTAATAGGATTTTGACAGATGAGGATATCAGAGGAGCGAATAAGGATTTTATTGTAAAATGTGTCTCTTTAGTTTTAAAACACATAACATCTTCTTATTCAAGGATGAACCTTTCCTCCAACATAAAGGGATCAGCATGGGGGCAACTTGTGCCTCAAGTCTGGCCTGCCTCTCCATTGAGGATTTTCAAAATAGTCAATTTTTTTATGACATGGCTCAGTTTTTTAAAATATTGCTATAATGTATCATTTTATTGATGATATCCTTTTCATTTGGGATCGCCCAGCTGAACAACTGGAAGAGTTTCTGGCATGGCTGAATTTGGAAGACCACAATCTCAAATCTACTGCACATCAGAGTAATAGCAGAGTAGATGTTCTTGATATCTCAATCAAGAGTGTTTTAGGTCATTTAGAGGTTGAACATTTTAACTAAATCCTCTGACGAAAATACCCATTTAGATTATTCAAGATAGCATCCAAAAGCTCAGAAAGATAAAATTCCCTTTGTGAAATATTTACTGCATATTTACTGCATTGGAGGAATTGTTCGCCCCTAGATGACTTTTACAAAGATTCAGAAATTCTTAAGAAGAAGCTTAAAGACAAGACAAAGAAGACATCAAATTACTGAAAGAAATCTGTTTGTAAGTCAATTCTCAAATATGAGTTACCACATTAAAAACACTGCTAATACAATTTGGAAGATATTGCATGACAATGGAGACTTCAAATTGGCAAAGCCTTTGTTTGCATTTAGACACAAAGATAACTTAACAAATTTCACTGGTACTTACGTATAGGGAACAAAAACCTTCCCAACAAAATACCCTCCAGATGACTAGGACAATTGGTAACCAAAGATGTGGTAATTGCACCCTCTGTTACCACTGTACAGTGGGTAAAATGATTGAACACAATGGATGCAAATTAACTTTGAACAATCAGAATAACTGCAGGAGTAGTAATGTGATTTACCTGATACTGTGCCCTTGTAGCCTGGGATATATAGATGAAACTGGAAGAGAGTTAAGATTGAAGATGCTGGAATACAAATAAGCATTAAAAACTAATAAAGTCTATGCCCTGCTTCTTCAACAATACAGCAAGGCACATCATATCCACATCAAGGCACATCATATCCATTTGGACTTTCACTGGTTTATTCTTGAGAAAATTACAGAAAATAGGCGAGGGGGTCATATGGAACAGAGACGTAAAAATAGAGAACAATGTTATATTTCTAAGTTCAATACAGTGAGGAAAGGTTCAAACTCTAGCAAAGATTGGCTGAAACTGGTAAATCAACAATAAATATTATATTATTAACATTTTCTTATGCTTTTTACTTTAATAGCTAATATATATTCAATGGTTGCATTATTAATGATCAAACACAATGAAAGAGGGAAGTATAGATTATGTTGTTTTTAAGATTTTAATTGTATTTACAGTATACTTTGGGGTTTATGTCCATGAAGTATAAGGCATAATGGCATTTGGAGACAACTTAACTCAGTCCTCTGAAGGTAATGCTACTTTATGATATGGATTAGGAATGTGCCGTCAATACAAGATTTATGAACCTTAATATATTTTAATAATAGGGTCCTCAATAGGCAGTGTTACAGTAGTTCAGTGAACATAGTATTCACAACAGTTTTTTGAAACAGAGTTTTAAATGGAGATCCAATGCACGTGGACCACAGCATGCGTCATTGCTTTTTAAATGCTCTAAAAGGAATGAGGCATGCCATTTTTTCTCATATCAGACACCAACAGCATGACACAATAATGAACGGTATGTAAATAACAAGGACCCCCTGTTCAGAAAATTAATTCAAAGTACAGGGAAATAAACAGTGTAAACAATTTGGCAGATTATCGACATATAACACGGGAGAAATCGTAAGGAAGACACCAAACTAAGTAAGTAAAAAAATATAAAGTCTCATTTAATATATAAACGAATATTCATGGTTAAAAACAATTAATAAAAATACACAAAGTGAACCTGTTATATAAACAACAAAATAATTCAAAGCACAATATATCCCATTAAAAATACATATAACATAGCATATATTAGTGGCAAACAGATTGTATTGTTCGACGCGCGTTTCGGCGTTTTTCGGAACGCCTTCTTCAGGAGCCACAGTAATATCTGAAAAACATATTAAGTATGTAAAAAAAGGAGGCAAATTTATTTTATTTACAACAAAAAAAACAATACATTTATAATCCATATGTAACAGATAACAAAATTACTACGGTGTCAAGATCACAATAACTCCCTACTTATACAGCAGAATATTACTGTATAAGGAACAAACTACATAATTATCTTTTGAGCAGCGGTAAATCTGGGGGGGGAAGGAGAAAAACTATGAATGTCTCAGGACATGAAATAACTAGACATGCGTATGGGGCACAGATGTATAAACGCAGCTAATGATTTCAGCATGACTGTTTATTCATGAAGAGTTCTATAGGGGTCTATGTTGAGGGGCTCTGATGTTTTCAAAAATAGAGCTCCGATGTGAAATGATAAAACTGGAATGGACACTACAGGTATAAAGGTTCCCCATTATAGTGTTGTAGCTCACTTACCAATAACACAGGATGTTGCATATGGAAGGCATAATAAATTCTTCCTTTCTAAATCAATTTCTTGAAGAAAAGATATAGATTTCTATTGAAAACGAAAGGTGAGAAGAACTGTCAGTGTAATAAAATGACATTTTTATTGGACTCAATAAAAATGTCATTTTATTATTTTTGAGGTTAAACTGTTTTTTGATCATGACACTAGAGTCCAATAAAGAATACCATTTCAGCATTTTTCAAGTAGAATTGTTCCTTTATTCACAGATATAAACGTTGGATGAACAACAGGCCAGATAGATACATCCTCTATCCTGACTACACACAAAGAAGTTTTTCTCTATAAGGATAGCCAGTAACGACCTACTTTGGTAAGCTTCCGATAATCGCCCATATTAGACTTCTCATTCATGACCACTATATTTTAGGGTATCAGTGGTCATGTTCACCTAACATTTTATTAGATCAGTGGTGCTTGACATACAGATAATGGGAACAAAAAATATGGTCCAATAGAAAATATGGCATCCACTTTCCCTTTCCGAAAAGTTCATCCAATAATGACCCTTCTCGCTAATAATTTGTTATATTGCCTTGTAACCATGTTTGCACAGCTACTTCAGTAAATTCAACACTGACAGTTCTTCTCACCTTTCGTTTTCAATAGAAATCTATATCTTTTCTTCAAGAAATTGATTTAGAAAGGAAGAATTTATTATGCCTTCCATATGCAACATCCTGTGTTATTGGTAAGTGAGCTACAACACTATAATGGGGAACCTTTATACCTATAGTGTCTATTCCAGTTTTATCATTTCACATCGGAGCTCTATTTTTGAAAACATCAGAGCCCCTCAACACAGACCCCTATAGAACTCTTCATGAATAAACAGTCATGCTGAAATCATTAGCTGCGTTTATACATCTGTGCCCCATACGCATGTCTAGTTATTTCATGTCCTGAGACATTCATAGTTTTTCTCCTTCCCCCCCCCCCAGATTTACCGCTGCTCAAAAGATAATTATGTAGTTTGTTCCTTATACAGTAATATTCTGCTGTATAAGTAGGGAGTTATTGTGATCTTGACACCGTAGTAATTTTGTTATCTGTTACATATGGATTATAAATGTATTGTTTTTTTTGTTGTAAATAAAATAATTTGCCTCCTTTTTTTACATACTTAATATGTTTTTTAGATATTACTGTGCTCCTGAAGAAGGCGTTCCGAAAAACGCCGAAACGTGCGTCGAACAATACAATCTGTTTGCCACTAATATATGCTATGTTATATGTATTTTTAATGGGATATATTGTGCTTTGAATTATTTTGTTGTTTATATAACAGGTTCACTTTGTGTATTTTTATTAATTGTTTTTAACCATGAATATTCGTTTATATATTAAATGAGACTTCATATTTTTTACTTACTTACTTTGGTGTCTTCCTTACGATTTCTCCCATGTTATATGTCGATAATCTGCCAAATTGTTTACACAATAATGAACGGTTCCAGGTGAGCGTGACACCATTCAGGAGTAATATTAGAACCTGCTATTCTCGAGCACTGTGAGGCTGCGAATATGGATTAGGGGGAATATTTATTTTTGTCCGGTAAAAACTTGGTACCAATGGAGCACTGCCAGATCGTAAGAGAAGGGTGGTTGATCTAATCCCACTGTGACTAGTTACACACTTTTACATGAGAATTAACTAGAAAGGGTGTCTACTTCTAAGGGTGACAAATGGGAGGTTGCCATGAGATTCGGACAATGAATACAAAATATTTTTTTGTTTTTTCAGGCATCGAACAACGATATACAAATGCTGTCACCTCCTCAATAAGTAAAAGAGGAAAGCGTGTTAGCTTCCATATAAATACAGGTCATCATGTTGGAGTTCCACTTCACCGATTCTGCAGGTATGCCAATTAGTGAGATTAAGTTGATTTAAGTGGTCTAGGCATTACGTGGTTATCATATAGAAAATTTAGAAGGAGGTACTTATTTTCTCCATCGAGGAATGGTGGAACCAGAGTACATTGGTTCCATCAATTATACTGTGTGATCTGACATCTTTTAGATGTAATTTGGTCTTTGATGGAGTCAGGTTGAGGACACAACATTGATAAGAAAGGTACAAGAGTTTTTTATACTAAATAACATTTGAATTTCGAATGACCGAAAACATGGAGATTGATTCATTTGTCTTTCCTTTTTATTGTAACGCAGGTTTTTATGAATTTGGCACATATTGAATACATTGGATACATAGTGGAAATATATTGGCAATATTATAAAAACCTAGTGCCTCCCACCAGTGAGTCAACAAATTAAATTATGTATTGGTCTGGATCAGTAGCGGTCGGCAGTAGGTGTTTCTATAGGGCGGTGACGTGGGCAGGAGGAGGGGCAGGGTGGGGGGAAATAATGTATGGATTACGGAGTTTTACAGGTAAGTAAACATTTAAATACATAAAACGAATTTCGTTGCGCACACTGCATCACCAAATGTGATGCAGTGCGCGCAACGAAATTCGTTTTATGTATTTAAATGTTTACTTACCTGTAAAACTCCGTAATCCATAGATTATTTCCCCCCACCCTGCCCCTCCTCCTGCCCACGTCACCGCCCTATAGAAACACCTACTACCGACCGCTACTGGTCTGGATATAGTTTATTTAAGGCATGTGTTTAGTTGTTTACACTCAGTCTTGAATGAAGTATGCTTGGGATTGCTGTTTTAATATATAAAATATTTTTTTATTTAAATGCATTGTAAATAATAATCGAAGTTGGAATGTGTCATATAAATGTACGTTTTTGTTCAATGTTGAGTAGGATATAGTGATGAGGAGTTGTGTATTTATTAAGGGTGGGCGTAGTTGGTGGAGTACCACTACACGGAATTCTGCGGAATTTCTCAAAAATTCTGTGAATTCCACTCTGTGTGAATGCCGCTATGCAACTCCATTCCGTCTCACCACAATTAAGAAAACAGAATCCTCACATACCCTTGGTAAAGGAACAAGTAAAATTATTACATGCTAAAATGCATATAATCATCTCACAAAAGTGAAAATGAAAATACAGCAAGCAGTAAGAGACGTGATGATTTTGATGTCCTCTCTAACCTAGGAAGAGAAGCAAGCATATGCCTTGAACAGAAATAACACATCCTGCTGAACGATTGGTGGTGGTCCTATCCTCCTAGGACACGCACAAGCACAGTTATGGGAAAAAATACAATTCCAACCAAAGGCCTTTCAAAGCATTATGGGACAATATTCTAGGGTGCAGAGAATATTATGGAATCCAATATCAAAATATTCCTCAAGGGGCAGGCTCTAGGGCTCAGCTGAGACCTAATACTATAGTATTCACTAAACTCTAGATTCTCGCCCCATAATGCTTTACTGGGCCTTTGGTTGGCATTGTATTTTTGCCCATAACTTTGCTTAGGGTGGTCCTAGTAGGATGGGACACCACAATCATTGAGCATGATATGCCAAACCAAACGCCCTGCAAAGCATTATTGGACAATATTCTAGGGTGAAGTGAAAATCATAGTATCCAATATCAAAACATTCCTCAAGAGGCAGGCTCTCGGGCTCAGCTGAGATCTAATACTATAATATTCACTAATCTCTAGAATCTCGCTCCATAATGTTTTGATGGGCCTTTGGTTGGCATTGTATTTTTGCTCATAACTTTGCCTGGGGTGGTCCTAGGACAGGGGTCTTCAAACTGTGGGGCGCGACCCCCAGGGGGGCCTTGGAACGATGCAAAGGGGGTCGTGCCTTCACAGTGTCACTTCTGCCTCCAGGGCTTCAGCCCCCCTCCTCCCCCATCCTGTGTCTCAGCCCGGGCTGCTGCAGTGCAGCTCGCGCTCCTGGGGCCTCGGCTGGGCAGTGTCTGGAGTCTTATCTCTGGCCCGAGTTTTCACAGGTCTTTAAAGACCATTAGCATTTTTACATGCCTTTGTTAATGGATTACTAAAGATTCGTTTTTTATGGTTCCAGTACCCCCTGGGCCCCCACTCTGCCTATTTCTTACATTTGTATTTTTACACTTACTGCTGTAGTGTGAGAATGCATTTAATGAAAATAAATATAAAGTTGGGTTGCCAAAAGAAACATTCCTGCTATGTGTTGTTTAAAGATCCTGCAGAGGCCTACTCTTGACACTAAATTGAGTTATAAAAAAAAAGTATGTATTAATTAGGTATGTGACTTTTCTGTCTTTATTCTCCTTAATTATTAGTCATGGATCATTAAGGCATCCCTAGAACACAATTAAAAGTGCTTTCTATTTATATTTGCTGTTCTACTTATTCACAGATAAGTGCAAAAAATACAGCTTATTTCTGGGCCATCAAAATAATGAGCTGGTAACCCTAATCATTAGACTGGAAGTTTGTTGCAGGATCAGCACATAATTTATTTCCTCCACCCTCGAACCCTGATTAATGCCATTATAGCAATAATTTAACTTATATCTGAAACCCTACGCTTCATGTTTTTGGGAATGCACCCTGCTTTCAGACTACTTACTTCTCATTCTCGCCTTCACTTTCACGTTCACCCTGCACTCATGCACTCACACTGATCACCATGCACTCACACTAATCACCATGCACTCACACTGATCACCATGCTCACCATGCACTCACACCAATCACCATGCACTCGCACCAATCACCATGCACTCGCACCAATCACCATGCACTCGCACCAATCACCATGCAATCACACCAATCACCATGCACTCACACTGATCACCATGCACTCATCCTAGCTGCTCCCGGCCATGGCCAGGTGAGCTTCTAATGTGGCAGCGCGTATTCCTGCGGATTGGGAGGCCCTTAACAGAGGTTGACTAGACATCTTTCTGATGTTAATTGCTGTATTTTGGTTATAAACTGATACTGATGGGGTGAAATCTTTCCTCAGTATTACTGTGTTTAAAAAAATTCTAAATAATAAAGCAATGCTACCCCAAAATACGCAGCATCACAGAACATTATTAACATTTTCTACTCACACAATTTAGTCAACCCTGTCGCATACTTTGGTCCTCACCTTCGTCATAACCTAGAGGTTTAGACATTTTTGTCAGGAGGGGGTCCTTACACTTGAAAATGTTGACAGGGGGGTCTCAGCATCCAAAAGTTTGAAGACCTCTGTCCTAGGAGGATGTCACACCACAATCATTGAGCATGATATGCTCTTTGTGATCAAGACCCCAAATCATCACCTCTCTCATTGACTGATATTTTTCAAAGCACACTTTTGTGAATTGGTTACATGCTTTGTAGCATGTAAAGGTAAAATTGTTTTATCAATGGAATGTGGGTGCAGTAGCCTATTCCAGAGTTTTTGTATGAACTCCGCTGTCATGTATTAATAAAAGTTTTTCACATGCCTTTATTAAAAAAAATATCTTTGCATGCTAAAATACATATACCCAACCCACAAAAATGAAAATAAAGCAAGCAGTGCTTTTAGTCAAACAATAATCTAGTATATTTGTACATGCTAAACTGCATATAGTCATCTCAGAAAAGTGAAAATAAAAAATAGCAAGCAGTGAGAGACGTGATGATTTTGGGGTCCTTCCTAACATAGGGAGAGCACTGAGCAGATGCCTTGAACACAAAGAGGGCATCATGCTGTAATGATTTGGTGGTGGTCTCAACCTCCAGGACCCCCCAAGCACAGGTATGGGTAAAAATCCAAGCCCAGCCAAAGGCCCTGCAAAGCATTATGGGACGATATTCTAGAGTGCAGTGAATATTATAGTATCCAATATCAAAACCCTCCTCAAGGGGCAGGCTCTCGGGCTCAGCTGAGAGCTAATACTATAATATTCACTAAACTCTAGAATCTTGTCCCATAATGCTTTGCTGGGCCTTTGGTTGGCATTGTATTTTTGACCATTACTTTGCTTGGCGTGGGCCTAAATGGATGGGACCACCACTGAATCGTTCACCATGATATGCTCTTTATGTTCACGGCATCTGATTGCCCTCCCCTAGGTAAGGGGTGATCCCAAATCAACTCCTCTCTCATTACCTGATGTTTTTCAAAGTTCACTTTTGTGAATTGGTTATATTTTTTTTAGCAGGTAAAGTTAATTTACCAAAGGGTTGTGGGTGCAGTAGGTAACTCCATTGCATAGCGGAGTTGAAATTCTTGCAGGAATTCCTTATTTTCAGTTGAATACGTAATAACCCAATCTACGCAATTTCTGCTAGCGGAGGGGAGTTCATTGCCCAGGGTTAGTATGTATTTATATTTATGTTTTTTTCACAGGAAGTTCATATTGATTTTCTTGAGAGGGAAAGATTTATCATGCCCTGAAGAAAGTGCTGTTATTAATAATTTCCATCCAAACGTGTTGATGCAATTGTTGCACTAAATTTGGGGAACAGAATCACATAAGAAAAGGAAATGGTCTCCTCTATGTGTTGTTTTTTATTAATTCCTACAAATTAGTTTGTATCAATGACAAATGTGATTGTCTTGTTTGTGTCTCGCTTTTATCACTTTATTTATGTTCGTTTTTAGATTATCTGGCTCTTAATTTGTATGAACTTTGTATATGTTTAAGATTCACTGATATATTGATTGAATTTTCATTATTAGTAATAATGTATTTTTATAGAAATTGTTTTTACACTGGATTGCATTTGCAGCCTCTTAACTCACTTGAGACTTGGAGTATGAATGTCTTTTGATTGTGTATTTAAATTCTGAAACAATGTTTTATATCACCTTCCAAATTTGGAAAGATGGTGCGCCATGCCTACCTGGGAGTATCTTTAGGTGGATCTGGCACTTAGGGCACCTTATATGCTCAACCTTTTTAGATTAATCATTCTGCTGTCTGCCACCCTTTAATCATGGAAGGCTCCATTCTTCATCCTGTTCATACAAAGGGGCCTACCCCTTACCTGAAAGCTACCGGTTAATAGCCTTACTAGATGTGGATGGTAAAGCCTTTGAAAAACTTCTCTTACATGAGCTGAAGTTCTGAATTAATGACAACAACATCATCCCATGCTATCAGGCGGGGTTCAGGCCAAAGGCCTCAACAATGGAAAATATGGTAGCTCTCTCCTATCTGGGAGGCAATCCGTTTGGAAAAACTAAACTCCCAGTCTATGCCTTTTTTATTGATTACAGTGCCGTCGATGTTATTGATCAGAACACTTTTTGGGCCAAACTTCAGGATTGCGGAATACCAAGGCAAGATACTGGACGATATTGCATCGCTGTACACAGATACCTGTGTTCGGATTAAGATACCTCACACCAATGCCATTGAAAAATACAAACAAACAAAGGTCTTAAACAGAGATGCATTATTTTCCCCACCCTGTTCAAACTATGTATAGCTGACTTAGTTGCTAAACTGTTGAAAGGAAATATCTTTCCACCTAGACTAGGCCACATCAAATTACCTATCATTTAGTACGTGGATGACTTGGTACTATTAGATCACACACAAACTAGGATGTAATGTAATGTAATGTAATAATGTAATATGTAATATGCTGTTTTGTAGCGCGCTCAATTACTACCGGAGTATCCTGGCGCGGAAGACCGCTGGGGAACCCGTCCTGGCTTTCCCTGTGAGATGGTCCCTTGCTGGGTATCTCCAAGGTGAAACCAGGCATCCCCGGCGTCTGTGGGGGGCCGTTGTAGAGATGAGGCAAGCTTAATGCCCAGAGTTACCGAGTGTGATCCCTGCTTAGAGTAGGCACCGAGGCGAGAATTATCGGTCCGCTGACCCTGGTCCACGACCCTGCCGCGTCGGGAATTGAACCCTGGTCCCGGGCCGTTCTCTGCTTCCGGGTCTGCCGCCTCTAACCAGTGAGCCACACCTCTCTATGAAAAGGGCCTTGGGTATACTACATTGTTACAATAACAATAACAAGAAATATGCTTGCAAATGGCGCAAACATTTAAGTTCTGGTTCTTGGATAAAGAACCAAGAAACATCAGCTGGAATGGGATATTGGTCCTTTAAACATTAGCATGACGTGCAAGTGCAACTATCTCGTTGTCTGGTTGTCAGACACCAGAAAGCACCTATTGCACGCAAAGGCCTTGGAAGAAAAAGTAGCCAAAACCACTTTTGCTTTAACCAAACTGCATTACAACCTATAGAGCCCGATGGCAGAGGGGATCTGAACAGTAGCGAGGGCCACATTTTCACCCACCATAAGTTATGGCCATCTCGCTTTTCCTGGTATGCTCACAGAGACATTTGAGCACTGCCACACAGTTACATACAGAAACACAGTCTGCCTCCCTAAAATTACTAGACGAACTCTGATTTGTTTGGAGTGTGGATTAGCAAAAATGAATATTGAATTTGAAAAGGATATAATTAAACACTTAAATCAAGTGGCCAGAGCAGACACTGACTCAATGAAAGACACCTTGTGTGCGATATTGAAGGATACAAAGAGCTACTGAACAAGGTACCTTGGCAATGCGATTGACACAGTGAACTTGACTACAAGTGGCTAATTGATCCACTTGTATCAGCTCAGGACCTAAAGAGGACTTTGAAAGAAAAGGTCAAGCTTATATCAAGGCAACAAGACATTATCAAAATCAGAAACAACTAGGGAGCAGTGGGGTCCTCAAATCACATGAAGTCACTACCTGCCATATTTGAAAACAGCCATGGGAAGACAAGCTCTAAAGAACAGCTTGCTTACTACACTCGTGACTTTGCTGGTATAGGAATAAAGGGCACATTGGAAGGCAAGCTCATCAGGAAACAGGCAGTGCAGGCTGTGCTCATATCATCAAGAATTCATTGCGCACTTAGGGGGCGATTACAAAGCGGCACATAAAGGCTCCCACCGGCCGCTCGGTTTACTTTTCGACCACCTCAGTATGTTGGAGGCAGTCGGAATGTAAACTGGCCGGTCATTCCGGCTGGCTTCCAATGGGCTGGGGGAGCCCACCCACCAGACGGAAGCCAGAAAGTAATCTCAAGGGCAGATCTTTCTGCCCTTGAGATTACGATCACGTTTTACAATATGGTTTCCATGTCGGTCTTTCCAACATGGAAACCATGTTGGAAAGCGTGTTTGGGGGCCCCCAGCAGGGCTCCCTTAGGTGCACACCACTGGTTGGAGGCCGAGTAGGCACCTTTGGTGCCACCCTCTTAATCCCTCGAACTTGTAGGAGGCACCTTGAGATGCCTGGCATGGGGCGCAGTGATGAACTTCCTCTCCCTTTTTATAATGGGAGCTCGTGTTATTGGCGGTTTACAGCAGTAACACGAGTTTCCATTGAGAAAAGTTGAATGGGATCGAACATAATAGGCTAGTCGGGACCACCAACCTGGTGTCGGTCAGTTCCATGACCGAGTCAGTGTTGGGCAGAAGGAATTCCGCCTGACATCAAAATAACCCCCATAGTATGTTGGTACCCAGTACTGCTCACTCAGAGGCAAGGCTACCTGATGCCAATTTTCCTGCAGTAGGGCATAAGAACATGCAAAGATGCAGTGGCTTATATCTTCTCATCTATTGTCCCTATGGAAATAGCACGGATTGGCACGTTTTTTGCCATGGCTGGAAGGCTACTGTGAGATGCTTGCCCACTGCCAGGAACATCCATCTGATAGTATCAAGTACAAACTCAAACATGGAGCAGCCAACCTATAGACTTTGCATATTTGACTTCTTGGCACCTTGCCCTTTAAAAGTCTTTCTTACATATATTTTTTATATCCAGCACATGGTTCACTGTGAGTCATTCCTTATGGCTTGACCACTTGATTTTGAAAAATTGACCAGCTTTTAAATGTTAATGAATCTGCGCATGACACGTTAGAGTACTTGTACTTTTGTTTTGATGCATTTTGAAAAAATAGTCTGGTTTTTAAATGTCAAATGTGCATGTGGCACCTTGGAGTCCTCGCACTTTTGCTTTGTTTGCTGGTGGTCTTTTTCTGGACTTCCACTGACTTGAGACACTCAATAATTCTTGACAATAGGCACTTTGCAATTTGATAGTTATGCTAATTTAATCAGTTTACTCCTTGTGTTTTTAAATTCCCAGCAATGCAATATTACTTATGTTGCTCCTAGATAATTTGGACTCCTACTTTTTAAGTTATCCTTTTTAAGTAACCTGTTTGAGAGCACAAGATAAATATTCTGCCTTTTGTTATTTATCGACTTTCACATCAAAGCTCTTGCTCCTGACCTGATCCATGGCACGTGGCTTTTTGGAATTGAGCATACTCTCTTTTTGGCCATCCTGTGTGTTATATAGTAACTTTATTGTAATACTTTAAAGTGTGTTTGCATTCTGAATGCATTGTAAAGATTTTAAGTAATCATGGAATAAACTATTGATTGAACGATTGATTAATGATCATGATACACGGTACACCAGGACAAAGTCAAAAGTTAAGGCTGACCATGTTGGAGTGCAGATCAGATACAGGGACCAGGTTCATCCCGGCGCAAAATGAACATTCTGACTTGGAAACTTTTATGGAGAAAAGTGGTAGTTGATGAATCGTTAGCACGGCAGGCTGAAAGTCTAGGGTTTAGTTCCCGACACAGTGGCATCTAACACTACTTCACTCTGACTAATGATCTCGCTCTCCCAGCACTGTGGTATCCTTTTGGATTAATGTTGCACTTTATAAATAAATAAACTTAATAAAGCTAGCTTTGAAGCAGGGCGTGACAATGGTAATTGGTTAAGAGCATGGTCCGGCAAAGTTATTGAAGAAGACTGGAAAGCTCTGAGTGGATGAAATCTTGCCCAGGATGACCTTGAGGTTGGCAGTTTGTTGGTCAGCATCAACTCTGAAAAAGCCCTCTAAGTTTGGATTTTAAAACTTTTCTGGATGTCAGATCTCATTGAGCAGGGCAAAGCAGCACGCTGAGGGCAATGTGCGATTCGGCTGCTGAGGCTTTGATGGTGGTCATGGTCTTCTACGGTACACCAGCCAAGAGTCCAGGACTTGGTGGGGGGGGGAGGGACTTCGGGTTAGGACTTACTCCAGCAAAGGCCAGCAGCAGGGTCCAGTGCAGGTGTAGTTGGAACTGGTCAGGTGGGCAGGTGCAGTGTGAAAGGCCTCAGGAAGCATTTTGAGTCCCTTTAGCTCAAACTGGAGGTCAGTCAACTGGCCCTTGGAGTCACTTCGGGGATCCTGGGTTCAAGGCAAGCAGGTCCACTCTTATTTCAGTTTCTGCAGACAGCATGGCAGTCCTGCATCTGGGTCTTCACAGACCCAGGTGTGTTCTTAGGAGGGTATTGGTGATGTCACATTTATGCCCAGTGCCAGTCTATGGGAGGGAGAAACTCCGGGCCACTCCTTAGCCAATAGGGTAACGTCCCAGAGGTGACCCTACCCACTTTTGCAGCACTTCCTGTGTGTGTTTACTGTAAAACTATCCCACAGTACCCTCTCTATGTAATCCAACATAGCAGAATCTTTCTTCCCCTGATCAGAGCTCACTGTGCACACACAGAAGTGTGACTAAGATGATGGGCAAACCCTTACTTGTGGTAACTCCAAACCAGTTTAGGGGTGAGTCCACCCTCCCACTGGGCCTCTACTACATTTACAGCGAAGTTGACAAGTAAAAGGAAGGCAGTCAAGGGGCGTGTCTGTGAAGTGTGTGTGTCTAAAGCAGCTGCAGTGTGCTGCTTGCATTCAGCTGACACAGTGCTGACTTTGGACTGAAAAGACACAAAATACCTTATTTGTTTCTTTTCATTCCAAGCCTGCCAGGAGTGGATGGGTGGTGGGGAGGCTCTGAGAGCTACCTTCTTCCAGAGAGCACTGGACATTTAGGGGGAAGAGGCAGCACAGAACTTACTAGAGTACAGGTAGAGTTGGCACCTGATAGACCTGTCATCCTTAGGGTGTCTTCCTCTGGACATTATGCTTTTTGCCTTCACATTTTGCTGATTCGTTTTGTTGGCCTTAGGACTCTGAGCACTTTTGCACTACAAACTAGTGCTAAAGGGCATCTGCTTCTTCCCTAAACATGGTGGCATTGGTGTATACCTGATTGGCATATTCTGTGTACTGTTAAGTCCCTTGCAAATTGGTATACCAAATACCCAGGGCCAGTACTTAAACTGCTACTAGTGGGTTGCAGCACAGATTGTGCCAACCACAGAGGTAGCCTGTCAAATCTGTCTCAGGCCTGGCACTGCAGTGCCTATGTGTGTAGTTTACTGCCACTTCAACATGGTATTTAAAACTACTTGCTAAACTTCAAACTTTTATTACATATATGTCACCCCTAAGGTAGGCCCTAAGGAACTCTAAGTCATGGTGCTGTGTAAGTAAAAGGTTGGACATGTATTTATATGTTTGGCATGTCCTGGTAGTGGCAAACAGCCTTTTGTATTTTATTACTGTGAGACCTACCCCTCTCATAGGCCAGCATTGGGAATTCCTTAATACTCTTTTAAGCTGTTTCATATCTTCAGAATGGTTTCAATAAATCCTCCTTATTGATTAAGTTGGATTTAGCATTACTGTTTTACAAATGCGATTTTTATAAAGTGGCATTTCTCTGCACTTACTGCTCTATGTGCCAAGTCGTCTGTCTCCAATACACATCTGGGGTGGATGACAGCTACACTTCATGCAGTCCCTCTAGACAGCAACAAACAGAGGAAAGTGATGCTCAACTGCATTCTGAGCATTCATCTCCATTCATCTGCATTCTGATGGGTCTTCCTAGATAAGGAGGGATTGGTGGGACTGACACTTACATTTCAATAGGTAGTGTTCTGTTCACACAAAATCACTGGTATACCACCAAGAGATAGCTTGGCAGACAGGAATGGGTTGAAATGGATCCTTGTGCACTTTACAAAGATTCTTTGAAGTCACCCCTATATCAAAAGCACATTTGTATATAAGTACTGGGTCTGTGACCCCCTAACATCAGACACTTCTGGATCTTGAAATGAACCTCTGCCCAATGGAATGCTGTGCTGCTTAAAGGACTCAGCTGGACTGCTTTTCTGGAAGGACTGCTTTTCTGCTTATTGCCCTTCTGCCTCTGACTCTGCTGAAGGAGAGCTGACATTTGCCTACCCTCTAACTGATCTCCAAGGGCTTGCTGGCTAGCCTCCTGTTTGCTGAAGTCTTAGGGGCACAAAAGATTTCCTGAAATTTTGCTGGTGCTGCTGGACTCTGCCTTCTGTGAGTCCTACCCTCACATGAGGTGCCCTCTCCAAGTTCTGGGCCTCAGAAGTGGAATCTGCAGCTGTTTTTTTTAACAAAATAGATACAGTGTCACCATTATGCTGATCATAACCAACACAGTGCCCTTTGACGCCAATGTAGGGCTAATCCTGAGACAGCCCTGCAGGGCTCGACAACGATGCAGGACCTAACTGCGAAGTTCAACAAAGATGCAACTCTAATCTGGGCTCAAATTCAAAGCATCAACCCAGCTGTGAGGTTCGATGATGACGAAGTGCCGATCCGAGATCCCGACCGTGGGCTTGACTGCGATGTATCTACCCACCTGTGTGAATCAGAATAGACCCTTTGCTTTCACTGCATGGAGAAGATCAATACATTTCATTGCTTGCGACCAGGAAATTTAAGGTTGATTAACTTGAGCTACTAAAATAGAAATAACTTGCTTAATATTCACTTTTTAGTGACTAAATTTAATTTGCATCTTCACATTCCTTACAATCCCACTCCCCTATTTAGGCGTCAGTGAGGGGAACATTCATTCAGCCCCTAAAGTAAAATTTTGTTAATAATAGGGCTGGGCGTAGTTTGCGAAGTAGCGCTTCGCAAAGCTACGCGAAGTGCACTTCGCACTATGCGAGCTACGCATAGCACTACGTGAACTGCATAGTAGCATGTTCGCACTGTGCAAGATGCCGTTTTCAATGATTGCACAGTGCGGATAAGCATCTGGCACTGTGCAATCATTGAAAACGGCATCTTGCACAGTGTGAGCTGTCGTTTTCTGCCGCTCGAGGAGATTTATGCTCGAGCGGCAGCTTTCTCAATGCGGGCTGGTAGTTTCTCATTGTGAGCGGTCGCGAGCATACGCGACCACTCGCAATGAGAAACCAGACCTTCCTCCATTGAGAATCTCGCAGGGAGGTTTATTTTCCACGCTCACGACAGGCAACTTGATGTTGCTGATCGCGAACGAGGAAAAAGTCTCGCCAGGATGTCATTTCCCCAACTTGACATTGAGGACCACGAGTGAGCAAAAAATTACCGCTGCACTATGCTAGGCAACTCGTGTTCGCACTATACTACATGTAGTTCGCGAAGTGCGAAGTTGTGCAAACTTCGCAAACTACGCGAGTGTAGCATAGTGCTTTGCAAAGGCCTAGTTAATAATAATATTATTATAATAAAAGTATTAGCACAGCTCATTTCCTGTGTGCCTGTATGTAGAGCATGCTCATCCTACAAGGACAACTTTTTTCTCTTTGATGCTAAACGTATCATGGAAACTCCTGCTGATGTCATGTGGATGCAGGCAGCCAAAGTAAAACACTTTTACAGGGTGGTTGGTGACTGTGAGGAATTGGCAATGTAGGTGCCACCTTCACCATTCCTTGTAGAGGGACCAGCTAATTTATTTTATGCCACTGAGGCAGTCTTAGGTGTGAGCTAAATCCGCTAGTGGCAGGGAAGGCCTCCTTCGAAGCTCAGGAAGGGACTGGGCACAGCACCCAGGCCATCCTCCTCAAGTAAGAAAAACAACTCTCCACATTGAACTCTGTTACCACTGCCTGGGGGCAATCCACATTTCACAACATGGGATCTGTAACAGTTAGGTAACACTGTACAATGGCAGAAAGGCCTCTTCTGGCTTTGTCAGGAAAATGACGACTTTCTAAAAGCGTAATTTTTATAACTGTAACATAAAATCCAACTTGACCATTCAGTTTACCTTTTTTGTTACTATTAAAATGAGTACTTGAACCATTTTTCCAGCTGTTACCAAATGGAAATTTAGCACTATAAGGTGTGATAGAGTACCACAGTTTTTCCCTATGGTAGAGCCTACCTTTCTACAGTGAATGACTTTCACCGTCAGGGCATGTAATACATTAAATATACATGTCCTACTTTTTAACCCCTCCCATGCTCGTGACGGAACCGTTCCGTCACGAGCCTCGGGTGGGTTGTGCTGGTGATGGAAAGGTTCCGTCACGGCCCACTCGCCACGCCTGCGTCGCGCGAATTCCTCGCCTGCGCTGATGTTCTAAAGACCGGGCGGGGCCGTGACGGAACCGTTCCATCACAAGCACAGCTCACCCGTGGGCCATGACTTAGGGGTTCCGCCACGAGCACGGGAGCGCCCAAGGCCCGCATCCCCCTTTGCGCTGCGGCGGAATAGCCGTCGCAGCGAAGGGGTTAAATGCCATGCATCCTGCCTTATTGGTATTTACGGCCTACTTTAGGGGCCCTACCTTAGGGGTGACTTGCATGCATTAATAAAAGGAAGGTTTAGACCTTGCAAAAGATTTGTTTTGCCTAGTTCGGAATAGCAATTTTAAACTGTTCACCCAGACTGCAGGGCCAGGCCTAGAGACATGTTTTACAGTGCTCTTGTAGAGATGGGGCACGGAATTCTGCAGCCCACTAGTAGCATTTAAGTTACTGGCCCTGGGCACAGGTAGTAACATGTACTAAGGACATATAAGTACATTAAGGGGTCGATTCCGATTCGGGTAACTAATCTGTACGACGATTCGAATTTGTAGCCGTTTCCATACGAATCGTACAAATCCGTTCGAATCGCATAGTACGATCCTTAGTAAAAAAATACATCCAAATTGTTGTGAACCATATGAAAACCAAGGAAAAATCTGTGTGATACGGACCCTGAAGGTGAACCGTACGAATCACAAACATGCCATACGACCCGACAAGTACGATCCGGACCGGGGACCGAGAGCGCGATTTGTACGGGAAACGTGGTATGAGCAATTCGTAAGGAGAGCCACACATTCACATACGCACCGTACCCATGCAATCATGGGGGTGCGCATTGTACCCCTATGCTCTGTACCCCTACGCACTGTAACCTGTGGCACCTTAACCCTACGCACCGTACCCCTACACACCGTAGCCCGTGGCACCGTACCCCCACGCACCGTACCCCTACTCACTGTACCCCTGCAATCATGGGGTGTTCTCGCATACCTGGGGGGTCCCTTTCGCACACGGTTCAAGTAAAAATCTGCTTTAAACTCCCGTAGAAAAAGAGTTGTACGGAGTGCTGTTGTAATGAATCGTACTTGCTGGGTCAGAAAAAGCTGCTTCGATCCGTAAGGACGTCGCGTACTGCGTGTTCCGAATACGATTTGTACGTATTTGTAAGCCGTGCGGTGATTGGTATGATCTGCTTTGGCTTCGTATCGTACTTCATCGTACGTATGGGGACATTGAAGGTGTACGATTCGTACAGGAAAAATGCTCCGTACGGCTATTCGTAGGGAATTTTACCGAATCGGAATCGACCTCTAAATGTGCCAATTTTACCAGGGTTAAAAGTGAGAGCATAAACACTTAACAACTACTTAGCAGGAGGAAAGTGTGCTGAGTCCAATGGGCAACAAAAATAGGGTTGGCAAAAGCAAACAAACATCTGGGGGAATATCAGGCAAAAAATGGTAATTTCCAACACTGGGGTTCGGTTGAAACACAGCCTTCTGAATTTATCAGGTATGCGGAAATAACACATTAATCACATTAATCAATGTTTGTGTTCTTTTCCCTCCATGTTCCTTTTAAATGCCAGATGCCTTTTCTCATGCATGTTATTTGGATGCCTTTTCTCATGCAGACCCTGATGCAGAGGTCTAGCCCGGGACCAGGGTTCAATTCCCCGCCTCGGTGGGTCTTGGGCTCAAAAATTCCACGGACCTGATAATTCTCGCCTCGGTGCCTATTCCAATCATGGAGTCCCACTCTGCAACTCTGGGCAATAGCTTGCTTAATCTCCACAACGGCCCCCACAAAGCTAAGGATTCCTGGCCTCCACTTTGGGGTTGCCCAGGAGTGGACGCCTCACAGGGAAAGCCAGGATGGGTTCCACAGCGGTATTCGTACAAGCGCCTTGAGACCCTTGCGGGTGAGTAGTGCGCTATATAAGTATCAATTTACATTTTTTATGCTGGGAAAGGAACACATAGGTGTGGTTTACTTGCACAATTTATAATCCTGATTTGTCCAGTAACTCTCATTACTGGCTGAATCTGGATTACAGGTGTCTCTTATTGAAGGCTTGAGGATACACACCACAACTCTGATGCAGAGGACTTTTTCCCTGTCACTCTATCATTTCATGGAGGGAATTATTCAAATTCCTTCATTTGCAACAGGGTGGGCTTAGGCTGACAATACTCACAAAGTTGAGATGTTGCCGTAACTCCTCCAAGCTTTAGGAATGTCCTCTAACCCTTTTGAATGGTCGGGCCACAGGCTCTTTAGCATAAAACAAGACTAAGTTACCTTACCATCCTGCCTGACAATGCATCAGGACATCAGGCCTGGCTTTATAAAGAATTCCCATGAAGCTAAACCCCAGTTGATAGTCACATGCTTATGTAGACATATACTCGCAACCTCCACCAGTAAATATCCAAGAGAGAACACTGACACCATAGACAGTGCATCAGTGATTTGCAGGATAATACTTCAGATTATTTAAGGGACATCCCCTCCTAGTGTACAAGTGATAAATCAGCATTCACCTATTCAGCACTCGCAATGAGAAACCAGACCTCCCTGCATTAAGAATCTCGCAGGGAGGTTTATTTTTCACGCTTGCGATCGGCAACTTGATGTTGCTGATCGCGAACGAGGAAAAAGTCTCGCCAGGATGACATTTTGCTTGCTCGCGGTTGCCAACTTGACATTGAGGACCGCGAGCAAGCAAAAAATGACCACTACGCTACGCGTATAGTTTGCCTGGAAAGAGTTTCCCTGGAAATGTCCGGAGCCTCTGACTAGTCAGTGAAAATATTGAGAGGGGTTTCTCCACACATAAAGTTATCTAAATGAGAAGCAGATATAGATGAGCCAGTGGTGTAGCAAGGGTACAAATATAGGTAGCCGAAATGGTCTTTGTGCCCCCTAGCATGGTCATAAAAGACCCCTCACATACATGGGACTTGTCCCACTAAACCTGCAGCACTAATGTTAGGCACAGCACTGGTCAGAATAGGAAGTTAGAGTCAGGACAAAGACGGCCTGGGCCATCAAAGTAAAGTACATCCAAGATTATATCAATGAGTCTCTCTTCAAATAAAAGTGCATTCTCCCTCTTCTTATATCTGCATTTTCTCAGAAACCAAACATCCTTCCTTATTGAAAGGTGTATCAACCCCTAGTGGTAAAGGCAGACAAAAGTAATTCTTGTTTGGATTTACTGAGGCCTACCACATCCTATTTACAGATAGCTCTTAGCCCATTTCAAAGGGTGGAAAACATTGTCTATTGCCTTCAAGTTCTGTACCTGGTGGATGAAGTGGCTGCATGACATTGACATTCATTACCCTTAAAAAGACCTTTACCATGAATACCTGCCCTATGCACACAATACCATGCATTACCATGCATGTCTTTACCACATAATGTTTTGCAAATAACAACTATTTTTGATAATATTGATGTTTTTTTAAAAATATGGTGGACCTTTTTTGTGGGGAAGATCACTATAAAAACACCTACATTTAAAGTACACTTAAATTATAGGTTCAGCGATGTAGTTATTAAAAATGTTACAAGGAAACAAACACATATTTTGTTTTAAATAAATGTTTTACCTCAGAATTACTGTATAAACAGCTGTCCACCATTTTTTGTTCAGTGGGACACTGACTTGTGAGGTGACCACATGCACGCGACTGAAGAGAATAGACTATCATAGAGACAGCATTAACACACTGCCACCTATGTAAATGTAAATTTAAATGTACATGTATTTATATAGCGCAAATCACCGACCTGGTATCTAAGCTCTTGCTTAGGGAACCCGTCCTGGTATTCCCCTGTGAGATAACCCCAGCAGGGTATCCACAAGGTGAAAGCCAGGCATCCCGTCGCGAGGGGCTGTTGTGGAGATTAAGCAAGCTATTGCCCAGAGTCGCAGAGTGTGAACCCGTGAATCGAGTAGGCACCAGAGCGAGAATTGTCAAGTCCGTGGACATTTTAGGACTGAAGACCCCGCCGAGCCGGGATTTGAACCCTGGTCCCGGGCTGGCCTCTGCTTCCAAGTCTGCCTCCTCTAACCAGTGAGCCACACTTCTCCACTACCTAACTGTAAACATAAGTATTACTAAAGTTGTATTACGAGTAATACAGATTTAATCACCAGAAATTAAATGTAGTAATTTTCTTAGTAGTTAATTCTTGGAGTGCTTAAGGCAAATTTTGAGAGGGACTGTAGATTTTCACAGAGAATATCCAATTATGTTCAAAATCTCAAAAATCATCCGAGTTTTTGTTAATAAGTTTAAAAAACCCTCATATTAACAATATTGTATTTTTATATGAATTTTTACTCGTGTCAGGATCTTCTGTGTGAAGATGCTGTAAACTGAAGAGGGCAGATTTTCCATTCTAACTCCCGTGAGTGCTGTAGTGTTGCGTGTGTTAGCAATGGCGGAACACTAATGGCTCCTGATGGACTCACTGTGAAGTACATGTTAGAAGGTAGGGAAATTAACGCCGGTTTAAAATGCTTGAGTTTGCAGTTACACGAAGTGCAGTCATTAATGGGTACCCAGGCTGGGGAGGACGCTACAACTGGTGAAGAGACAGGGGATAAGTAACCCGAAGATTGACAATACTCTCCCAGAGAGTTTGCTGTGGTCCAACAAACTGCTTATGAGTGCCACATGTGCTTCTGTCAAAGTAGAGAATCAACACATAGTGTATGTGGAGTTAAAACACAACTCCAGCCAGTGTGAAGCATTTGAAGATAATGAAAGCCTCACTGAAATGTTTACACATTGTTGGCCATAAATAGAGGTACCAAGCTACTACATAACCTAAAGATCTTCATATGAAGTGATGAAGTTAAAGGGGGACACAACCACGTTTTGAAACAGCAGCAAATAGTGACAGAAAATTGCAAGATAATTCTTTGATCAGAAGCGCTGTGAGGCAGATATCAATCAGGTGTCAGACAGTATAAAGAAACATCTAAAAGCACAGCGATTCAAATACAAGAAGCTGTCCTCTGCGTACCAGAACAGAGTAAAGGGAGTAATCATACCAAAGGGGTGGGGGAAGAGCCTCCAGAAAAAGTCCCCGGTGTTGTCTTTACAGAACCGTCCATAAGCAAATCGACACACCATCAAAGCTGGCGAATAGGGTTCAGAACAACTCCAGAGGTCTTCAAAGAGCAGAAAGCTAAGAGCGGCTATCAGAATATTGAAACATTGTTTTCCCGTTGAAGACCAAGAAAGAGGTCACGTTTCCTGTAATTATCAAAGTTGACCCAGAGGCCAGCATGTTGCAAGGCCTTAGAGATGGTTTGCATGAACAAGATCACCAAGCAGCGTTGAAAAGAACACTTTTTTTTGGGAAATATCCTAAACAACGAAGCTTAAATCACGACTTACCTGAACAACGAAGTCAGAACAACGAGGAATCCCGAACAACGAAGTCCTAAACCACGACTCTTCATTTCAACGAATTCTTAAACCACGACTCGGACTGCTGCACCCACTTAGGGAGGAAAAATTATTCTTGGCATCTCCCTGTAAAACGTGGTACGTTAATCTTCTTTTTTTTATGCTCCTAAACCACCCCACCTCTCTTCGTTTTTATTACGGAGGCAAAACTATGCTTGGCATCTCTATGGAAAACATTTTTACGTTATTTTTCTTCGCACTCAACCCTTGGAAACGGGAGTGCCTGGTCATGGAATTTTGTGTGGTACATAACTCTTCTCCGCCCCCCACCCCTCTTTAACCATTGGAAAAGGCAGTTTCGCGGGCTGACTGGCAACTAAGGAGGCTTGCTAACGCCTACCTCTTTCCTTGCTGGCAGACTCTAATGAGCGCGAGGAAGCAGCCAGCTTTCTTCCTGCTTGGAAGCAAGACGAGTCCATTCAACCAATAAATGGCTAATCTTTTTACGCCAACGCGTTTCGAATCCGGTATGTCAACTCTACGGATTCTCATCAGGGCTCTGTCTTAATACGGGATATCTGCAAGTGTATAAAATAAAACTTGTTTTAGCTACATTTCTGACAGTTGTTTAGCTTCCAACTACATTTAACTCGGATTCCTCATATTACCTGTTGAACCAGCAGCCGCCGGTCAAGGGTAGGGTATTAGTTCTGACTGAGTTTCTTTTCTTTTCGGGATCTAAAAACAAACGCAGGTATCATGACCTGTTCTTGCTCACTTTCTAAGACCAGAATGGGGCACATATGTTATCAACATACCTTACTGGATCATGCTCTTGATCCTACGTTTCCACCAAATGGGAGTTAATTTTCAGTCTTGTATTACAGCCTGAAAATAATGAGAATAACGTTTTACGCGCTTTTTATGCACAGACGGAGAGAGTATGGCACTCGTTGCTCTACTCGGCATACCTGCTCTGAGGGATTCCTCGCTTGAGCTGTTCGTGTTCTAATCGGTTGCAGCGGTAAACGCTTTCTAACCATGTAGGCACCGCTTTCCTCAGTCCTTATTATTTGCGCTCGCTTTCCCTAGAGGAAATAACAGCGTTTTATTAGGTTTCTGGGGCTACTGCAATATTGGTGGCAAATCAAACCCATGTTAGCTCTAGACTTACTTGAACAAGCTGTGACTCGGCATCTAGCTCTCATTCACTTAGTTTGGCAGCCATGTTGTAACATGGTTTTGGACCTACTTATAGCTACTTGCTTGGCGGCCATCTTAGAGTGGGGTCGCTAGAGAAAGCTCTCATTCACTTAGTTTGGCAGCCATGTTGTAACGTGGTTTTTGACCTACTTATAGCTACTTGCTTGGCGGCCATCTTAGAGTGGGGTCGCTAGAGAAGGCTATCATTTAGATGTGAAAAGGTGAATTTAAACCACATATGAAAACATACGCGCAATTACCATCGACCCTTTCTTTTGGAGGCACTATACTAGGTAAAGCTCACACTCTAGATATTTCAGAAAGCGAGTTGAGCCCGCTGAGTGCGCTATTAAACTTAAGTATAAGGTAGGCCTCTTTTTTTAGTAGAAGTTTATCATGGTTGATGGGCCTAGACTGTTGCAGAACATATAGAATTGACCACTTTAAGTCATTCTCAGTGTGTTTATTTTCAATGCAATGCTCCACCATAGGTGCTGTAAGCACTTTATTCTTGATTCTAGACTTATGTTGCGTTATGCGCATATTCACTTGTTGTGTTGTCTTGCCTATGTAAATCTTATTACATGGTCAGATGACTACATACACAACATTTCGTGTTTTACAATTTGAGAAACTTAAGTGTTTCCACTTAATATTCCCATGTTGGAATTCCTTCCCTTCCACAGTAGTCCCACAGGCCACGCATGTCCCACATTTATGATGTCCCTCAATGGGTTTCATTCCCCATTGAGACAATAGGTCACTCTTAGGTTTGAGTAATGCTATCTCGGCTCGGACAAGATGTTGTCCGATGCTCCTGTTCTTACGATACGCGAAAAGAGGACGGGGAAATGGACAGTCCAGGTTTTCTAGTAAGTGCCAATTTTTTAACACGGTTTGTCTGAATTTGTTTGTGTCAGGCCGAAATGTGGTGACACAGACCATTCGGTCTAGTTCAGCCTTTGATTTTGTTTGTAGCAAACATTCGCGTGGTGTACATCGTGCCCGCTTGAATGAGTTTTTTAACAGTTTTTTCGGATAACCACGGCTTTCCATTTCGTGACAGAATGTGTCAGCGTGTCTTTCATACTCTGACAACTCCGTGCAGTTTCTCCTGATACGGAGCAGTTGGCCATAGGGCAAGTTAGCCTTCAAGTTCCTGGGGTGGTCACTTTGGTGGTGCAGTATTGTGTTTTTATCAGTCTGCTTCTTGTACAAAGAAGAGACCAACTTCCCGTTTGAACATGTGATTTCCACATCCAGGAACGTCATTCTTGTGTCACTGATCTCAATAGAAAATTTAATGTCTGGATGTTTGGAATTAAGCCATCCATGAAATTTCATCAACTCCGTGTGGCTCCCCTGCCACAGGAGCCACACGTCGTCGATATATCATAGCCATTGCTTAATGTGACTGCAATATGGGTTATCCTTTTCAATACATTTCTTCTCATATTCTGCCATATACAATATGGCCATCTCAGGAGCATAGGGGCATCCCATAGCAGTCCCTTTGGTCTGCATAAAGAACTGCTCATTGAATCGGAAGTAATTTTTGCGCAACGCTATTTCTGCCAATTTGAGAATAAAGCTGGTAGGGACTCGATGTGGTCTTGCACGAGCTTCTAAATAAAGCTCAATTACTTCCAATGCCTCTCCCTGGGGTATTTGAGTATAAAGGGACGTGACGTCCATTGTCACAAGCAATTGTGATGCAGGATTAAAATCAGTCCCTTCTACTTTGACGAGGAAATCCATTGTGTCTCTGAGATATGATTTAACAGAGCTAACAAAGGGCTTCAAGAAAAAATCAACATATTTCGCAAGTGGTTCCAGGCAGGAATCGCACCCAGAAACAATGGGTCGTTCTGGCGGCTCATTTAGACTTTTATGGATCTTGGGGAGGAAGTACAGGATTGGAGTCCTGGGATATTTTTTGATTAAAAATTCACCTTCTCTCACACCAACATAGCCTTCATCTAACCCTATTTTAACAGCATCTGCTATCAGTCCCTGAATGTTTTTGACCGGATCTTCCTGTAGGGTTCTATACCAAACAGTGTTGCTCACCTGTGTATTGGCTTCAGCATGATATTGTTCTCTTGGCCAAAGGACTACAGCTCCGCCTTTGTCGGCCTGTTTCACAACTATCGACGTATCACTCCTCAAGTCATGTAGTGCACTTCTCTGTCCTTTACTCATATTCTGTTGGAAATATTTTTTATTTCTCTCTAGTTTGTCAATTGAGGAAAGCATTTATTTTATTTATTTATTTATTTTATTTATTGACATTTGTAGAGCGCGGCGAATACCCGTGGGCGTCTCGGCGCTAATTAAGGGATGGATCAGCAACTGGGGTAAAGAAGATATACAAGGCTATTGGTCAAATAACCACGTCTTTAGCTGTTTGCGGAATGTGAACAGGGAGGGACTTGCTCGGATATGTGCAGGAAGGGTGTTCCAGAGTCTAGGGGCGGCAACCAGGAAACGCCTGTCGCCCCAGGTGACTGTTCTAGTGCGAGGCACAGCCAAGAAGTTCTGAATAGAGGAACGAAGAGATCGGGTTAGGACATTATGGAGAAGATTCTGTTTGAGAAAGTGGGGACCTTGATTATTGAGTGAGTTGTAAACAATACACAGCGATTTGAATTTGATACGGCTGCGTATCAGGAGCCAATGGAGATCCCTAATGATGTTTGTAACTGGTGCGAACTTGGGGATCCCAGCCAGCATTCGTGCGGCTGCATTTTGGATTGACTGCATCTTATTTGTCACTCGGACTTGGGCATTTAAGAATAGAGCGTTACAATAGTCCAAGGAGGACAGGACTAGTAAGCTGACCAGTGTTTTCCCGGCCGTGTTCGGTAGGAAAGGTAGTATTTTCCTAATCATTCTCAATTTCATATGAGCTGAAGCCGCAGCTTTATTCGCATGTGCCATAAAATTGAGGCCAGCATCGAAGATGACGCCTAGATTTCTCACTTTGCTAGCTGGACTCGGCGGGGGACCGAAAGATGGTGGCCACCAGACAGGTGACCAGCCCGGGGAGAGGTGACCGAAGATGACCACTTCAGTTTTTTCTGAATTGAGTTTCAGACAATTCGTGGCCATCCAGTCACCTATTGCCATCATTCCTCTCGTAAATCGATTGGCCACTTCCTCCCCGTCCCCTTTGATAGCCAGTACCAATTGGGTGTCATCGGCGTAGGAGGTCAGGCTCATCCCAAATGCTTTGATGACATTTGCAAGGTCCGACACGTAGATATTAAATAGTGTCGGACTCAGGGATGAGCCTTGAGGGACCCCACACGGCAGAGACACCTTCGATGATTGGTAGGGTCCTAGCGATACTGCTTGTGATCTATTGGCCAGAAACGATACAAGCAGGTCCAGAGCAGTTTTCTGGACCCCCAGTCGTTCGACACGGTCGACTAAGATCTTGTGCATGATTTGTTCGAAGGCATAAACCTGTTTAGGAATTTTTTGACTAGGTATGAAGGTCGATTTATTACGTAACCCTGTAGTTTCTTTTTCTATCATAGGTGGCTGATTGGCAAAAAAGGCCCTCAGTTGAATTTTGCAACAAAATTCTATGGTCTCTAACTTCATTTGGGTAAAGTCTGTTTGTTGACGAGGTACACATTTTAGTCCAAGATTTAGTACGGATTCCTCATCTTTTGTGAGTGTTTTGTCTGATAGGTTGACTATTGTGGATGGCGCCTTTATGATTTGTAAAAATTCCTCCTTGTCCGCATCTCCCATGGCACCTTGAATCTGGTTTTTCCTTGCTGGTCCTTCTCTAAAAAAGACACCTGCTTTTTATTTTGGTTTCCTCGCGTATCAGAGCCCGATGAGTCTGATGATGATGAGGTATCGGAAAAGGTTTTAAACCTATATCGGGACCTCCCCTGATAATTACGCAATGCTCCCCTTGACTCAGGCTGAGTATAGTACTCGTCCTTCAGAAATGGATATGCTTTTTCGAGCGTGAATGCTTTAGAGTCTCTCTCGTATTGTGCGATTTTATTATTCAGTGTGTTATCTTTAAATGTAGAAATTTCTTTGTCTATTTTTTCTAATAGCGCTTTAGCGTCAGAAATTGTGGGACTGTCTTTTATCGCCTGGGTTAGTGTTTCTATTTCCTCGAGTTCTTTTAAGCTGATTCTTTGAGCAGTTTCTATCGTATGGACCATCAGGTCCCTACTGCATTTCGTATTAATACAGCTAAATCCCTTTCTGTATTCAGTGTCCTCGGTAAAGATCACAGGGACATTCTTCACCTGTAACCCCCAGGGAATAGTTCCACCTCTCAAATGTTTTAATAGAAAGTGCCCATGTAGTTCTGTCCGTAAGTGTTTCTTACTCAGCCTTATTAGTTTGTCCGATTCGTTTTGCTGTTGAGCCGAAGAGCTCAAAGCAACATTCGAGAATGCAGAGGAAGCAATCAGATTCTGTATCCTTTCTTCACTAAACGATAAGGTGTCCTTCTCAGCCATTCCTTTTTGGAAGGATAGAATATCCCTCCTGTTTTAATCTTAAAGCCAGAAGGCAACCTGAATTAATCGTGTGCCCTTGAAACTCTAGCGGGGGTGTCCCGCTCTAACGTTTGAAGAATGGGGGAGTCAGGTCCTGGGACGTGGGGCTAGCTGGACCATTAATATAACTAAGTACACAGATTGCCAGCCACACACTTACTTAAATCCTCTATTTTTGAGGGAACAAACCATAAGAGACTTCCTGGTTCGTTCGGGTATATCACTCAAACCCTTTTATTATTTATTTGTTTTTTGTCTTTTTTTAAGTATTGATGTATGAAAGGGACACCTTATCGTTTTGTACACCTTATATACAATTATTTACAATTCGCGATTATTTACAACACAAACACATACACATACACATAACTAGTTGTATTATACAAAGTGAATTGCTCTGATATATATACACTCAAATATTCATACTACGAAGAAAAAATCATCCGTAATTCCATAAAGACCAGAGTCAAAAGTATAAACTTGATGACAATCATAAATCAATGAACTACAGTTGAATGTAGGCAGTTCAAAAAAGGAAAAATAGACTTCAAATTAATTCATTCAGTCCATTCAACCAATAAATGGCTAATCTTTTTACGCCAACGCGTTTCGAATCCGGTATGTCAACTCTACGGATTCTCATCAGGGCTCTGTCTTAATACGGGATATCTGCAAGTGTATAAAATAAAACTTGTTTTAGCTACATTTCTGACAGTTGTTTAGCTTCCAACTACATTTAACTCGGATTCCTCATATTACCTGTTGAACCAGCAGCCGCCGGTCAAGGGTAGGGTATTAGTTCTGACTGAGTTTCTTTTCTTTTCGGGATCTAAAAACAAACGCAGGTATCATGACCTGTTCTTGCTCACTTTCTAAGACCAGAATGGGGCACATATGTTATCAACATACCTTACTGGATCATGCTCTTGATCCTACGTTTCCACCAAATGGGAGTTAATTTTCAGTCTTGTATTACAGCCTGAAAATAATGAGAATAACGTTTTACGCGCTTTTTATGCACAGACGGAGAGAGTATGGCACTCGTTGCTCTACTCGGCATACCTGCTCTGAGGGATTCCTCGCTTGGGCTGTTCGTGTTCTAATCGGTTGCAGCGGTAAACGCTTTCTAACCATGTAGGCACCGCTTTCCTCAGTCCTTATTATTTGCGCTCGCTTTCCCTAGAGGAAATAACAGCGTTTTATTAGGTTTCTGGGGCTACTGCAATATTGGTGGCAAATCAAACCCATGTTAGCTCTAGACTTACTTGAACAAGCTGTGACTCAGCATCTAGCTCTCATTCACTTAGTTTGGCAGCCATGTTGTAACATTTTTTTGTACCTACTTATAGCGACTTGCTTGGCGGCCATCTTAGAGTGGGGTTGCTAGAGAAAGCTCTCATTCACTTAGTTTGGCAGCCATGTTGTAACGTGGCCCTTGTATGTGGTTTAAATTCACCTTTTTTTACATCTAAATGATAGCCTTCTCTAGCGACCCCACTCTAAGATGGCCGCCAAGCAAGTAGCTATAAGTAGGTCAAAAACCACGTTACAACATGGCTGCCAAACTAAGTGAATGAGAGCTTTCTCTAGCGACCCCACTTTAAGATGGCCGCCAAGCAAGTAGCTATAAGTAGGTCCAAAACCATGTTACAACATGGCTGCCAAACTAAGTGAATGAGAGCTAGATGCCGAGTCACAGCTTGTTCAAGTAAGTCTAGAGCTAACATGGGTTTGATTTGCCACCAATATTGCAGTAGCCCCAGAAACCTAATAAAACGATGTTATTTCCTCTAGGGAAAGCGAGCGCAAATAATAAGGACTGAGGAAAGCGGTGCCTACATGGTTAGAAAGCGTTTACCGCTGCAACCGATTAGAACACGAACAGCCCAAGCGAGGAATCCCTCAGAGCAGGTATGCCGAGTAGAACAACGAGTGCCATACTCTCTCCGTCTGTGCATAAAAAGCGCGTAAAACGTTATTCTCATTATTTTCAGGCTGTAATACAAGACTGAAAATTAACTCCCATTTGGTGGAAACGTAGGATCACGAGCATGATCCAGTAAGGTATGTTGATAACATATGTGCCCCATTCTGGTCTTAGGAAGTGAAAGCGCGTAAAATGTTATTCTCATTATTTTCAGGCTGTAATACAAGACTGAAAATTAACTCCCATTTGGTGGAAACGTAGGATCACGAGCATGATCCAGTAAGGTATGTTGATAACATATGTGCCCCATTCTGGTCTTAGAAAGTGAGCAAGAACAGGTCATGATACCTGCGTTTGTTTTTAGATCCCGAAAAGAAAAGAAACTCAGTCAGAACTAATACCCTACCCTTGACCGGCGGCTGCTGGTTCAACAGGTAATATGAGGAATCCGAGTTAAATGTAGTTGGAAGCTAAACAACTGTCAGAATTTGTAGCTAAAACAAGTTTTATTTTATACACTTGCAGATATCCCGTATTAAGACAGAGCCCTGATGAGAATCCGTAGAGTTGACATACCGGATTCGAAACGCGTTGGCGTAAAAGATTAGCCATTTATTGGTTGAATGGACTGAATGAATTAATTTGAAGTCTATTTTTCCTTTTTTGAACTGCCTACATTCAACTGTAGTTCATTGATTTATGATTGTCATCAAGTTTATACTTTTGACTCTGGTCTTTATGGAATTACGGATGATTTTTTCTTCGTAGTATGAATATTTGAGTGTATATATATCAGAGCAATTCACTTTGTATAATACAACTAGTTATGTGTATGTGTATGTGTTTGTGTTGTAAATAATCGCGAATTGTAAATAATTGTATATAAGGTGTACAAAACGATAAGGTGTCCCTTTCATACATCAATACTTAAAAAAAGACAAAAAACAAATAAATAATAAAAGGGTTTGAGTGATATACCCGAACGAACCAGGAAGTCTCTTATGGTTTGTTCCCTCAAAAATAGAGGATTTAAGTAAGTGTGTGGCTGGCAATCTGTGTACTTAGTTATATTAATGGTCCAGCTAGCCCCACGTCCCAGGACCTGACTCCCCCATTCTTCAAGTGTTTTAAGTAAAGCACTACTTCCTTCAACAGTGAGTCATAATTCAGTGTTATTATTTCCTCGATGTTCGCCGTCATTTTTATTCCTAAATAAACCGCATTTGAGCATAGACCAAGAACCGAGACCACCGGTTTGTAGTTGACAATAACTTGAGTTTTACTTGTATTTAGTTTATAACCTGAAATGTCCCCCGATTTTTTTTCCTTCCTCAATAATCCCAGGAATAGCCTTAGCTACGTCAGTGGTAAAGATCACAATATCATTCGCAAATACGGTTATTTTTAAAGAAATCCCGCCATGCTGTATAGGGATGATATCTTCTTGAGCCACCAATGAGTTTAAAAAAGGCTCCATAGAGAGGGCGAACAGCAAGGGTGATATAGGGCAACCCTGCCTTGTTCCCCTTTCTACCGGAAAATTAGAAGAATTCATACCGGCATAGCTAATCTTTGCCGTTGGTTGATCGTAAAGTGAGCGTATCCATCCTTAATATTGCCCATGCATACCATAAGCCCTTAATAGTGCCCATAGATATTCCCACCCCACTCGGTCAAATGCTTTTTCAGCGTCTAGCATAACCATTCCGAGTGGGGTGAGATTAGTTGAAGCTACACCAAACGCTGTAATAGCCATGTTGATGTGGGCAGTGGTGTCTCTCCCTATTACAAACCCATGCTGTTGGCTACTAACCAATTCAGGCATAAGAGGACCTAGCCGATTGGCGAAGATTTTTGGAAAGACTTTTGCGTCTTAGTTTAACAGCGAGATCGGCCTGTATTACCCACATTCCTCCAGTAGTTTTTTTTTTAAGAAGAAATATGATTTTCGCAGTTTTCCATGACAAAGGGTCCTTTCCTGTTTCTCCAATAGAATCTATTACTAACTCAAAAAGAGGCAACAGTTCCTGAATAAATATCTTATAAAGTTCTATGGGTATCAAATCATCCCCAGCAGCCTTACCCGAGGGAAAGGAGAGAATAGCAGTTTTTATTTCAGTAAGTGTTATCTTTCAACTCAATTGTCTTATTGCTTCATTATCCCGTTGAATAGGCATATGTGAATTAAGATATTGAGAGATATTCTCATTAGCAGGGTTGTTTTCTGAAGTATATAAATTGCGGTAGTATTTAGCGAATTGATCTAAAATCTGATCAGCCTAGTTATACATAAGAGAATCAGAGCCCTTGATTGTTTTAATATTGGTTCTAGCTTTTTTATCTGCCACTTTATAAGCTAGCACTTTGCCTATTCTGTCTCCACCTTCATATTGTGACAGCTGGTATCTATGAATATTTGCACTATATCTCTCCCTTAACGTCTTCTTAACTTCCGATTGCAGCTTCACTAGCTCAAGTCTTAGTTCCTCTATGTTTAATTTTCCTTGAGTAAGAGCCTCTACTAATTGTTGTTCGACCGATAAAATATGAGAGGTTATTAGCTTTGTATCTTTCCTACTGTCAGTGTTCTTTTTTAAAACATATTGTTGGGCAAAACCTCTTATACTGCATTTACAGGCATCCCAAACGGAAATTATTGATGCAGAGTTCAAATTGATTTAAATAAATTCCTTAATATGTTCTTTTAGTTGCAAAATGTACAATGCATCTGTAAACAAATATCTAGGAAATGTAAATTGCCTGACCATTTGTTTCTTGTCTAAGATGTTAAATTCTAACATAATGGGGTTGTGGTCCGATGTTATTCTCGGGCAGAGTTCTATATTACAGTTTCCCAGAATCCGGTTTGATGCCCAAATCATATCTATCAGGGAGCATACTTTGTGAGGCGCTGAGTAGTGCGTGAAACCTGCTATATTAGGATGTTTGGAGCGCCAGACATCCTTCAAGCTGTGGAGCCGACTTAGTTCTAATATAGCGGCTCTAACTTTGCAAATCCTTAGTGCTGAACCTTGCCTAGTGGAATCTAACTTATAATTCATTACACAGTTGAAATCCCCCATGATGAGCAATTCACCCTCCCATTCCAATAATTCTGTGTTGAGCTGGTCATACATCATGGGTTCATCGATATTAGGCCCATACAATAGACAGAATACATAATTACTATGTTCAAGTTGAACTTGAGTAATCGCCCATCACCCCCTCGGATCCGCCACATATCTAGTGATTTCCATCGCTAAATGTTTCTGCTTCAGTATTGCCACCCCTCGGATGGTAGCATTAAGAGTCGAACAGCAATAAGCTCATAGCCTAGTTGTCCAAGGAGTTTTCTGTCCTGGAACCCAATGTGTGTTTCTGAAATTATTGCTAAATGGGGTTTATGCATGTTTAGTTCTTCCTGCACAAGTCTCCTTTTATGTTTGCTATTGAGACCAGCCACATTCCAAACTAAACATCGAAACTTAGACATATCTTATGGTTTGTATATTTAGCTCTACTCTGTATGCAAATACTAGGAGAACAATGCTTCATTTTGTTTCTGTTAGCAATTTCTTCCTCTTGCAATACATTTTTTCCCCTTAAAGTCCCACCCAGCTCAAGCACACCCACCCCCCTTTAAGCCCCTGTAGGGAGAACACCCTTCTAGAACTTGTTGCCGCTGTAGTGGCAACGGCGCGAAGTAACAGGCAAGGAGGCTTCCACCAACTATCCCCCCCCCAAAAAAAATTATCATTTTTTACCCTCATGGGGAGATAGTGTACGTACAACAATATCAAATCGTACATCAAGCATTTCTTTTGCTATTCATTATTTACTAATAAGTAAACATATTCCCCCAGAGAGAAAACAAAAAGAGAGAAAAGACAGATAATAGATCCCATTATCTCAAACACCTACTTAGGAGTTAAATTTAGCTAATGCCTGTTCAGCTTCTTTTATATCCATAAAGAAATGTACTTGGCCATTTTTAATCACCTTGAGACAGGCTGGCTCTTGCAGATATACAATACATACTATAACTTTGAAGGAATCAATTACCTGGCGTAGCTGCCAACGCCTATCCATAGTTTATTTACTCAAATCTGAGCGCAAAAAAAGGTTAAATTGTCAACTGTTACACGGTTATTAGCTCTAGCTTTTAGAGACACTGCCTGCCTCAGCAAAAAATTTCCAACATTTATCAATAAAGGCCATAGAAATTTACTTTCTTTGTTTCTTTGAAAAAGAGGCAGTCTATGTACTCCTTGCAATTGTGAACCCCAGTCCCAGTCTGACAGATCTGCAGATGCTTTCTGGAACAATTTCACTACGTAAGACCGGGGATCTGCACCTTCAGATCCCTCAGGTATTCAAAAAAGACAAAGATTGCATCTTCTCGCCCGATTTTCCATGTCCTCTACTTTAGCTTCTAGCTTGGCTATTCGTTCTGTATGTGAGTGAGTTAAAGATTCGGTTCGAGTAGCCCCTTCTTCCACTTCCACTACTCTTTGCTTAAGCTCTTCAATTTCCTGGGTTACTCCCCCAATTTGTTAGATACTTCCAGCATGAAAGTCTGCAATTTAGTATTGTCTTCTCGCAGCTGAAGGAAATGTTGTTGCCCCTCTTGCCGTTGAGCCATAAAAGTCCGCATGATTAAATCAGTGAAGGAGGCGTTAGCATAATCTAGTCCCCTTACTTCTTCCTCATGCAGCGACTCATTAGTGTCTGCGGCAGAAGAGGTAGTAACAGCATTGGTAATATTGGCAATAATGACTGTGGCCGCGGTACCAGCTGCAGGAGTGTCCAGCGACCTGGTAGCTAAAGCTGTAACTATATCTCCAACTCTTTCCTACGCAGCCGTCAAAATTAGGGGGGGCTGGTGTGAGCGGCGGGGATGTCATCTGTAGCTGTGGCTGTAACTGTGGCTGTGGCTGTTTGATGAGAAGTGGCCGGAGCAGGGGTGTTAGCTTCATCTGTATCAGTAATAGACTCAGCAGTGGCAGCTATAGATATATCGGGGCAAGTCACTGCGGACGCCAACATTGGGGAACTTGAAGATAAATTTGTTTTGCCCTTTAAGTTTATATTTTCTTCCGGACTTGTACCTGATAGTCTCAGAGCCATATTCTTGACCCCTCCTTTCGCTTGTATCCATTTCCTTAAAGGGCTCTCATCCTTGTTCATTTTTTTTACCCAGGATGGATACATCCTTAGCCATAGAGTTATTGATGAGTTTCTTCATTTTAGCTTTAGCTTTCATTTTCCCTTTCTTTAACCCAGACGACTTGGTAGTATTTGCTTTGATATTTGTAGTTCCTGTTTCTTCTTCATCCGAAATCTCTTCATATTGAATGTTTAGATTCTCTTTTACAGCCTCTGTTTCTTCAGAGAGAGCACCATGAATGTCTGAAGCCTCAATTGTTTCACTATCTCGAAAAGTAACTAAATTTGGTGGCTTCATGTTTTCTTTTAGTTTATCTAGATGGAATTCTATCCTGCCTGCAGTGCATGGAGGCACTTGCTCTGCCAAGTCCGAGCCCTCGTCGCCTCTGCCCCCATTATCCCCACTTTCGCTTATAATTTTGATATTCAAATCCGTTTCTATTATATCAGACACATCCGTTATGCTGGACGGCTCAGGCATTTCCCCAGACAGTTCATGGACGATGTGTGTGTTTTGATCTCCTTCATTCCTATGAAGGCTCTCAGGCAGCGTCAAAGTTTCCTTGGCTTGGACATCAATTTGTGCGTTGGTTAGCGCATTCAGAGTCAAGCTAGTATTCGCCGCGTCTTCAATGCAAGACGCCACAGAAACATTGTTGCTTTCGTTTTTGTTACTGTTCTTTGAATCAGCAACAAATATAGAGGGTCGTATCAACTGCTTTGAGACAGCCTTGGATACTGCCTCGGCTGTGGGCTGGGCTGTTTCCACATTTGGCGCTTTACCCCCCTCGGCTAAGCCAGAGGTCTCCCCACTCATTACCTTTGTTGTTGCCACAGCTGTTGGGGAGTCTGCTTTGGCAATCTTCCCGGCCCGAGTCGACCGGGTGTTCAGCTTTGGAGCCATTGTCTCGCTCCCGCATCAAACTTCCAGTCCCCCGTTCTGCGCTGCCTTCTCCTGCACACCACCGCCAGACTGTGCCGGGAGCGGAGCAAGGCCCGCCCACCAGGCCCAGCGACCTACTTGCAGCCGAGTTAGTGAGAGCCTCCACACCGGCAGCGTCTGCCACCCCCAGCGGCAGGAGAATCAAATCATCAGCGTCAGTGTCAGCGTTTTCGATGCGCTGCCTTGGCTGTTTTCTCAGCGAAAAACGGCGCTCGTGATTGCAGGTATTTCAATTCCCCTTTTTTCGCTTAATTTTAGGCCGTTTTCTTTGTTCGATAATCCTCTCTCCTCGTTAATCACATTGGGGGAGCGTGGAGCCTAATTGCACTGCTTCCTTCGCTTGGCGGCATCAGTCCGCCATCTTGATTCTCCGTCGAGTTAGGAAAATCAAGACAATGCAAGTACAATTACACATTAATGAGGATGTCCATCCTGTTGCTCAAAGACACAGACAAATTGCATTTCATTTTGAAAAGAACTTGAATCATTACTCAAACATGAGATCATTGAGCGTTCCACTGATCCAATGCCATTGGTTTCTCCCACAGTAGTTTTACCCAAATAGTGCAGTCAAGGAGCTGTACCCCTCTGCATTGATATGCATCAAGTGAACAGGGCAATTGAAAGAGAACGACATCCAGTGTTGTGCATCCCTGAAATGATAACATGATTGAATGGTGCGAAGGTCTTCTCTCACCTTGATTTGAATATAGGATAACATCAGTAGGAACTTAAGGAGAATTGCAGCTACATTACAACCTTTTTCACACATATTGATCTGTTCCTTTATAAAAGACTACGTTTTGGTGTGTCATCAGCTGCAGAGCATTTTCAAGATGCCATTTGACATATCATACAGCCTTTCATGAATGCTTCCAAATATAGTGATGGAATATTGTTTTTCTGAGCTACACAGAAGGAGCATGATAAAGCTCACACGCAACTCTGTTGTTAACTTGTTGATGCAGGCTTAATTTTGAATTCCAGTAAATGTGAGTACCATAAGACAAAGTTAAAAGTCTTTGCCCATATCTTTTCTGATTGGGGTCTGACATACGATCCAACTAAAGTGCAACCATTGTCAACTACCAATCCCCCACATGTTATGTTCATTCATTGGCATGGCCAGCTGCTGTTCTAGATACATAAGAGCATTTGCAACTGTCAGTGATCCATTGACAGGCTTGACAAAAAAATATTTCATTTCATTGATCACGTGAATGCAAGCAAAGGTACAAGAGATTCAAACAAGCTATTGAGAATGCTACTGAAATTGCATACTTTGATCCAAAGCTCCACACAGAGGTTGTTGTTGATCCTGGCCCAGTCAGCTTAAGTGCAATCCTTGCACAGGACGCAGGACACCCAAATGCTCAAAGACACAGTGTAGTATATGCAAGCAGTAATTTGTCCCAAACTGAACGCGCTTCTTCGCAACCTGAGAAAGAAAATTTAGCAGTGGTGTGGGCTCTTGAACATTTCCTCGTATTCGTATTGACCATATTTGGCAATCCGTAGGCCAAAAGGCCTCCTCGCATTAAATGTTGGGGTCTACGATCACAAGAATAAAACGACACAATCTTGCACCGTCCAAGGAAAGATGAAAACCCTGTTGACTATGTAAAGAGGGGGTCTACACAGTTTGGTAGAAGATAAATAAGTTCAGTTTAATCAGCATACATGAAGAGACCTCCAGCTCCTTCCCCAGCTTCTTCTTACTGGTACAACTCCAACACATAACATTCTAAATACCTAGCAACTAACAGAGAGTTCCATTAAGCATAGATCCTTACACATCTCCCCCATTACAAATAATAAAAGAAATACAACATGAACAATAATAATGCAATTACACGCCTAAAACATAAGGACAAAGTATAGAAGAACAAAAATTCATTAAGGAGCTGAACACTTTGCAACAATACCACAGCTCCAGGCAGAACCATCCGACAAAATAAGAACATTTCTTTTGACACATTTGACTTGCTTAGGTTGAGAGAACTTACTGTCACCTTTAACCACAAATCCACCCTTCCTTGTCACAACCCAATCACCCACTTTGAAATCATTCTCACGTACCCTCATTCTCAAGTTATACAACAGAGCATAATCACCTTGCTGTTTGTCAACACCAAACTTCACTCCCCTACGATCGACCCATACACACTCCTTGTTTCTCAACCAACCAGGAACCTCCTTCACACCTGGCTCACGACCTTTAAGAGAAACAAACGGTGAGACACCAGTAACAGAGTGCGGAGTAACTCTGTAGGACCACATCATTTTTTTTAGTTCATCAGACCAAGCCAAACCATTAGCAAGAGATAATTGGATGTTTTCCATTACCAACCTGTTCACCCTTTCCACTAATCCGTTAGCCTGTGGCCTAAATAACGCAACCCTTACATGACAAACTCCCATTCCATCCAGGAACTCCTTCATCTCCCCAGAAACCAATTGCACACCGTTATCTGACACTAAAGTTTTCGGAATCCCTTCGTTCAAGAACACTCTCTCCAAAAACCCAATCACTCTTCTAGTATCAATAAATTCAGTATACTCCACCACAAACCATTTCGAATGATAATCCACAAGTACCATCAAAAACCTGTTACGCACACCCAGTCTATGAATTGGACCCAAAAAATCTATAGCTAGTTTCTCCCAAGGATGTTCTGGAAACTCAACACATTGGAGGGGAGGTTGTCTAACCAATTTGGTCTTGTCACTACTTGCACATGCATAACAATTCTTCACAATATCGTCTATTTCCCCATCCATGCCTGGCCACCAGTAGGATTCTCGAATTCTCCTCTTTGTCATATTACGAACCAAATGGCCTTCGTGTGCCAAACTCATAATTTTAGTTCTGAGACTGCATGGTGGAACCAATCTATTTCTATGCCATAATTTACCTTCCGCAACACTCAATTCTCCCTCCACATGATAAAAACCTTTTAACCGAACATCAGCACAAGACTCCTTAGACCAACCCCCAGACACATTTTCCATAACTATTTTCAAAAGTTGATCATCACCCATAGCACCTTCCCACTCGACTCTATCAAATGCCAAAATTTCATTGCAACTGGCACTAAAGTCATCACCCTCAAACTCCTCAGATACGACATCAACTGGCATCCTTGACAAATAATCCGCAACCACATTTTTCTCACCCTTGACGTATTCCATATCGAAATTGTACTCGAGAACTGACAGAATCCACTTTGATATTCTAGGAGTCACATTCCCCTCCAGGCCTCTACCACCTTTGAACAAATGCACCAGGGGCTTATGATCTGTCCTTACTCTAAAAGGTAAACCCCACAGAAAATACCTGAAGTGCTTGATACCCCAAGTACAAGCGAGAGCTTCCCTCTCAATTACTGAATAAGAAACTTCCGCTCCTTGAAGCCTGCTAGAAGCGAATCCAATGATTCTTTCAACGCCATCAGAAATTTGAGTCAACACTGCTCCAAGCCCCACACTACTTGCATCTGTAGTAACCAAAGTTTTGGCCCGAACATCAAAATGACCCAAGGTCGGTGCATGTAGTATACCATCTTTCACACTCTTAAACGCCTCCTCACAGCTTTCACTCCATTTGAACATAACCCCATTCTTCATTAACAACCTTAAGGGTTCTACAACATCAGCAAAACCTTTAATAAATTTTGAACAATATTCGGCTAAGCCTAAAAAAGATCTAAGTTGATCTTTACAAGTTGGTGTGGGAGCATTGTTGATCGCAGAAACTATGCTCTTCTTTGGTTTAATTCCGAGACCAGATATTTCATGACCCAAGTAAGTCACACAGTCACGCTTGAGTTGACACTTTTCTTTATTTATAGTTAACCCATTCTTTTCCATTCGCACCAACACCTCTGTCAAAACCTTATCATGGTGTTCACAATCTTTCCCCACAACCAATACATCATCTTGGAAACACAAGACATTCTCCACACCAGCTAAAACCTTCTGCATCACTCTTTGAAATACTGCCGAAGCAGATGCTAGCCCAAAAGGCATCCTGCAATATCTAAAGGCTCCTAGCAGAGTCACAAAAGAGGTAAGGTGACGTGATTCCTCGTTCAAATCTATTTGGTGATACGCAGCCGACATGTCGATCACACTAAAATCACGCCACCACCCATCACACTCAGCATTTCAGAAATGTTGGGTAAGGGTTGCCTATCTACCCAAATATTCCTATTCAAATCGCGCAAGTCCACACACAGAGGAATCTTTGCTCCCCCATCCTTTGGCGCGACTACAATGGGCACGAGCCATTCTGAGGCTTCAATAGGCTCAATTATTTTCAAATCTAATACCTTATCCAATTCATCTTTAAGGGGAGCCCTCATTAAATGCGGTACATTTATAACCTTATGAACTACAGGCACTGCGTTCTTTTTGAGTATTATTCTGTGCGAAAACCCTTTCAACTTACCCAACTTATCAGTAAAGACATCTGGAAATTTCCTCATCATATCAATTCAAAACCATCAACATTGAGAACAGTAAAAGAGAAGACTGGTTCCGGTGCATTGGGATTTAACATAATGCCTAAATCTTTCTGGTGACGCCAGCCAAGCAAATTAGAATCTTGCTTGGTTAAGTAAACTCGTCCAAACACCTTCCTAGAAGAAAAAGTTATTACCATCCATTTCAGCCCCAAGATGTCTATAGTCTTGCCACCATATCCCACAGCCTTGATGTCTGGAGACCCCCAAGAAGAAAGATCACCATCCTCCGCCCAAACACTAACGTACATGTCTTTTGACAGTAATGTGTAAAGACTTCCAGAATCAATTAGCATCTTAACATCTTTAGACCCAGGATGTTTAGGATCTCTGCAGTCAAAACTAATTAATCTATGTGGTTTCTCTAACTTATCCGTACTCTCAGTAGGGACATCAATTAAGCATACAGGATCTTGAGAAGAACCACAGCTCTTCTCATCAGTTACTCCATCAATGCATAGCATAAACTCTTGAACATTCTCACAACAATCATCAACTTCATTAACATGTTGAGTTTTTGCATTACAAACTTTAGCTAAATGCCCCCTTCTGCCACAGCTTCTACAAATGGCATTTCTTGCCATACAACGTGTGCTTGAAGCTACATGTCCAGGAGCTCCACACCTATAACACTTCACTTGACGAAAATTTCCCTGCTGAGTAGAATTCGCAGGATTAGGACGAAAATTGTTAGGAGATTTACCACAAGACTTGGAATCAAACTTTCCTAGTGGTTTAACGATTTTCGTTTCATTAACACTAGTTTGAACAAGAGAAGGCTTCTCATTAACCTCAGATTGCTTTGCAGAGCCTTCCTTGGACATTATTGAACTTGTGCATTTGTCCATTTCTTTAATCCACAAGTCAGTGTTCTCAAGTCCTTTAGCAATCTGAATTGCCTCCTCTAACGGGCAGTCTTTTATGAGCAATTTTTCTCTAACTCTTTTGTTATTGGTACATCTCACTATCTGATCGCGAATTAAAGAATCATTTAAATCCTTGAATTGACAATTGATAGACAACCCTCTTAAAGCTGCAACATAGCTTGCTATATCATCATCATTCTTTTGTACACGACAAAAGAATTTATGTCTTTCCAGCACAGTGTTAATTTTAGTCATAAACCTTTTTTCAAGCATTTGCATACTCATTTCATACACGTTGTTAGGTTGCCCATTTCCAATGCCCAAAGAAATTTCAGGCAGATCTTCATAAAGCCTTCTACCTTCCACTCCTAAATTATGAAGCAAAATTGCTTGCCTGCGAATTGGTCCAAACTTATCAGCACCAGTAGCAAGAACATAGGTTAAGAATAATTTTTTCCACTCTTTCCATGGTATTGTAGGCTCTCCGGGGGTGGAAAGAAAAGAGGGAGGAGTAGCAAAGGTTTGTTCAGCCATATTACAATATCACAGTAGAAATCCGTGCAAAGGAAATGAATACGAGTAATGTACTACAAAATTCACAAGAAAATTATTACTGTCACTTCTACGCTTCAATGAAATTGCCCTCGTTCGATTCGAATTTGAAATTGCTGGAGAAGAAATGCTCTGCTCGCTACTTGCTGAAGCGCAACACTCTTCGGAAGATCAATCCGCCCTGGCAGCTTATTTCCGAAGCGCAACACGCTTCGAAAGATCAATGCGCTCGGCAGCTTGTTTCCAGTCCAGTTGCTAGGCAACGTGCATAACAAAGATGGCCGCCAAACGTAGGCTCACGCAGCGCGACGGCGCAATGACATCACAGGGTCATTCCGTACCTTAATGACGATCCGCCAAGCCGAAGACGCCGGATTCTGAAGAGGAGTGTTGTGATGCAGATTCCAATGCAGAGCGTGACGGTAAGCGCGCTGCAGTTTAAAATTTTAAAGAATGCGCATCAATAGAGATTCAGGAATTATGGTTTTTGGCAGAAAAATGGTGAACACTCACTTGGGGGTAGCAAAGAAGAAATTCGAAGAAGGCAATTGAGAAAATGTAGAGAGTTCAAATCCAAATCAGAAGGAGTAAATGTATACTACCAGCTCCAGGTAGTACCATCCAGGGGTGAAGGTCCAAAGCACTCTGTCCCCTGCCAGAGCTTCTCCATCCTCGTCGCCAATGTAAAGAGGGGGTCTACACTGTTTGGTAGAAGATAAATAAGTTCAGTTTAATCAGCATACATGAAGAGACCTCCATCTCCTTCCCCAGCTTCTTCTTACTGGTACAACTCCAACACATAACATTCTAAATACCTAGCAACTAACAGAGAGTTCCATTAAGCATAGATCCTTACACACTACTTCTCACAAGTGCCTCTAAAGTGCCATGGTATCCCTTCCAAGACGACTGAGGCCTACATAAATTTCATTTTGAAATCAAACACACCGGCTGCCATTTTGTTGAAACAAATTGTCACTGCCATGAGTCAAGGTAGTGACATGTTAAAGCTATTACGCATCATTCTTAGAACTAGTACCCTCTACCCCTTACCAGTAACAGTGAATACCAGAAGTTTAAAGATTTAAAAGAGGAACTGTATGTTACTCAAGGAGGCATTATCTTGACAGGTTCAAGAATTGTTATTCCAGAGAGCCTACAACACCAGAAAATCGAAGTGGCCCATGAGGGACTATGTGGAATCGTTGCCACAAAATGAGCTTTCTGAGTCTGGGTCTGGTTTGCTCATCTCACTGACAGTGTTGAAAGAGAATTGAAAGCCTGTCATCTATACAATTGTCTCAACATACCTTAAAAATGTCAGAGTTGCCAAAGCATTTAAAAGAAAGACTATTGCGGTTGACTTCTTCAGTCCTCATGACAATGGATATCGCCTTATGGTGACTGTTGATGAATAGTCCTATTTTCCACTGATAGAAGATTTCTCATCACTCCAGAAACGCTCATCAAGAGATTAGATGGCATCTTCGCGACATGTTGTATTCCTGCAATCTTAAAATCTGACAACAGCCCACACTTCAACAGTCGAGAATGCCAAGACTTTCTCAGTCATCTATATTTGAAGCATCAGATGATGATATGATATGGTAAAGGTCATTTAGATCTTGGCGCGAGTTGGGAGATGCGTGGACATGTGCAGTGATTGGATAGTCAGTTAGAAAGCCAGGGAGAAAAGCCATGTCTTAGGAGCCTTCCTGAACAGAGAGTAGGACTGGATTTGGCCTAGCTCGGGAGGGAGGGTGTTCCAGAGCTGGAGTGCCCGGGAGTCAAACCGTAGACCACCATGTTTTTTCCACTTAAATGAGGGCGGGATCAGGAAGTTAGAGCTGGCAGAGCATACGGTATGGGAGGGGATGTACCGCTAGATTCTGTTGGCAATGAAGACGGGTCCATGTGGGGACCAAGCAGCCAAGTTTAAAGAGGCAACTGGAAGCCAGTGAAGGTTTTTGAGCAAGGGTTTTGCGTGATGTGATTTTGGCTGTCCATACACAAGTCTGGCTGCTTAGTTCTGCACCCGTTGGAGCCGAAATAACTGATATGCAGGGATTCTGGCATAGAGAGAGTTAGCAAAATTTATGCGTGACATGACCAAAGCCAGGGTGACTTGGACGAGGGCCTCAAATGAAAGAAATCTGCGGATTTTTCGAATCCTGCGAAGATGGAAGAAGCAGACAGAGACCACTTAGTCGATCTGTGTCTTCATGGTGTGGTCACTGCTGAATGTCAAACCAAGACTTTTGGCCGAGCTGGCTGGAGAGGGTGGGAGACCCAAGGAAGGGGGCCAGACGTTCGAATTCCAGGGGTTGGTAGGGGCTCTAGTAAGGAAAAGCTCCGTCTTTTCCGGATTGAGTTTTAATTGATTTAGGTTCATCCAGTTCCTGAGGAACGTCATGGTGGATTGGAAGGTCTCCATGGTACTGGGTGAAGAATCAATAGTAAAAACAAGCTGGAGGTAGTCGGCATAATTAAAAATGATAACTCCTCTCTTCGGAAGATCTAAAATCAGCGGCAGGATGTACAGATTAAACAGGAGCGGGGAAAGAGAAGAGCCTTGGGGGACCCCACATGTGAGCCGCTTTTTTTGGAAGAGAAGTTAGACAGGTGGACAGCTTGATAGGTGTTACTAAGAAAGGAGGTAATCCATTTTAGGGGGTACCCCTGGATGCCGGCGCTCTCGAACCACTTGACCAATAAATTATGGTCAACCGTGTCGAAGGCAGCCGACAAATCCAGGAGCATCAGTGCCTGCGAGATGTTCTGGTCTGCCCCCTTCCTGAGTTTGTCGTGAACTGCTAAGACGATGGACTCGGTGGAGTGTTCGGGTCTAAAACCCGCTTGGTGTGGGTCAAGATAGTGGGAGTGCTCCACATGTGTGCTCAGACAGCTTGCCACGTGGGTCTCAAGGATTTTGCCCAGGAAGGGCAATAGAGAGATCGGGCGGTAGGTGCTCAGTACCAGGGGGTCAGTACCGACTTTCTTTAAAATAGGTGTGACTTCTACGATCTTGAAGAGGTTGGGAACAATACCCGTGGTGAGGGAATTGTTAAGGAGGGATAGTGGAAGTTGAGGTAGTTGGAGGAAAACTTCCCTGGCAATGTGAGGGGGACAGCTGTCTGTCAGGGAACCCGAACGGACCCTTTTGAGAAGGGAGAAGAAGGTCTCCTGAGTGATGGGTGGAAAAAGGTCGAAAGAGTGGGGGTTTCTGAGCTCATGGGGGGAGCAGATAAGGGCGTGGTCTTGGGTATGCTAGCTTTAATACATGTGATTTTGTCAATGGAATAGGAGTTAAGAGAGTCGCAGAGGGATTGAGAAGGGATGGGTTTAATAGTGATATGATCAGACCTGACAAGTTCATCTACAATGGAAAAGATGTCTTTGACTTTGTTAGTGGAATCAAGAATTTTCTGTGCAAAATAGTCCGATTTGACGCCGACTGGTATCAGTGCGCTCTATAAGTGTAAAAAAAAAAAAAAAAAAAAATTTGGCTTTGAGGATGGCATTTTTGTAATCTTTGAGGCCCAACGTGAAGGTGGATTTCTTCAAAGGACAGTAGTCCTGTCTCCACCTACGCTCAGTTTGGCGCAGGGCTAGTTTAATTTCCCTCAGGTTATTGGTAAACCAGTGCTGGGCTTCATGTGGTCTCCTGCATTTGATTTTCCTAAGGGGGGCCAATCTGTCTCGTGCCATCGCCAGCCAGATGTTGATGTTCCCTGCTTGGCCGTGAGGGGAGGCGGGGTGGTCGTTGAGCGGGGAGGTGGAAAGTAAAGAGAGGGCCAGAAGGGTACAGAGCTCGTTGGTGTCTACCCGGCCCCAATTTCTGGCCATACCTGGCTCTAAGGGGGGGATCTGGTGGTAGCGGTGTTTGGGATAGAGAATGAGATAAAGTGATGATCCGACCAAGTACAGGGGGTGATCTGTATGTTAGTGATATCCAAATTAGATGTCCAGATCTGGTCCAGGGTATGTCCTTTACTGTGTGTGGCTACTTTAATGTGCTGGGTAAAGTTCATCCCGTTCCGCAGCTCGGAAAAGTCTGCCGAGGAGGGGATTTCAAGGGCGTCATGCGGCCAGTAGTTAAAGTCTCCAATGATCAGTGCCCTGGCATGGTTTATGTTTGAATCAACAATAGCATTTCCAAAGGTTTGCGGAAAACTAGGCATGTAGCTGGGTGGTCTGTAAACTAAGGCACAAACAAAGGGGGAAGAAGTGGAGTGAAATTTTAAAAGAAGGCAGTCAACCAAGGGGATTTTCGACGTGGTTAGGGAGATGAATTTGAACAACACACACCTTTGGTAACAGGCCAATGTCCTTGTAGAATGTTTCATGAGTACTCTGAAGAAAGGGGATCTGGGTGCTATATTGGAAAAGCTCTACCTTAAAACTATCTTGAATTCCACTCTTCGAGCTTACGATTTGACTCCCTTACTCAACCACGGGTGAAAGTCCTGCAACATTGATGCTCAGGACAGCCATAACAACCACGTTACCTCAATGGACCACCAGAAGATCAGAAGTACGCAGGAAGAAACCAGTATAAAAGACTTGGATCATGAAAAGAAAATGAAGGCCTATGCAGACAAGTGCCGAGAAGCAAAAGGGCAAAAGGCTTTACATTCACTAGAGGAGATCGAGTTCTTTTCTGTCAGCCTAGAAAACGGAATTCTGATGCTCCGTTTGATTCATGTTGTGACCAGACAGATGGTGACTGCCCAATGTCCTGGGAAGTACATTACATGAGATTTCTCGCATTTCAGACATGTGGCTTATCACTTGTCAGGTACTGATGTCAATGTAGAGGCTGGGTCCGAAAAGCCCCATGAAAACCCCTTGACTGCTGTTGTTCCCACATTGCCAACACAGATCACTCACACTTCTATTGCCTGTCCCCAGTTTCCGACAACAAGATCAGGAGGTGGGAACAGAGTGCCATGAAGACTTATCGAAGAGCTAGGATTGTGTATATATATATATATATATATATATATATATATATATATATATATATATATATATATATATATAAGCGCTCCAAGTATCCCAGGAATATCACTCCACAGATTTTTAATGGACAAACCTGTTGGTTTGTCCATTAAAAATCTGTGGAAACCTCCCCTGCGTGTGCTACTTTCCTTTTGGAGTGATATTCCTGGGATACTTGGAGCGCTTATTTGAACACGGGTACACCCCCGTTTTCGTGTGCACCCACTCGCGTGTGCAATTGGTTGGTGTTTTGGAGCTGTGGGATATATATATATATATATATATATATATATATATATATATATATATATATACACATATCATGAACAAGGCAGCGTGAGTCTGCTGAAACGCGTAGATGTTAAATTTGTTTCAATAAACAGACCGAGTGTTGAAACTTTCATTGGAGTGCCGGATGATCTTATAATGGATATATATATATATAGACACTGAGGAAGCCTTTACGGCGAAACGCGTCTGTCATCTTGGGGGCAGGGGGGTCTGCCAATAAATCATCTTCGGTACTGAAGCTCGGAGTGCCGTCTACTTTATTCCGAAGAGGAAGCGAGTGTTTGTCGATATATATATATATATATATATATGTATATACACACCAAGTGCAAACTGCAACTCCGGTCTCCCAGGAACAGAAAGCAGCACAAACCCAAATATAAGGCAAGTTGTTATTTTATTAGGTAAATAGCAGCAAACGAAACTGACGCGTTTCGGGCAGTTGCCCTTGTTCACTTCCAAACATTACCCACAATGCCTGGTTTTTTAAAATGCCAGTGCACACCATGTGACTTCAATAAGCATAGAGAAAATACTACTACGGTATTTTGTGCGTCCCTGAGTACATGGGTTTCAAATACATACTCCTAATGTTAAATTCACATAGAAATGTAAACGTTAATATGACTGAATACATTCATTGGATTAGCGCAAGATTGTATCTGCATAAATGCATAAATAAGGTCAAAACAGTATAATATCATTAGTGCAAAGTTGATGTGCAAAATAACGCAAAATGTAAACATTTCACTCTGTGCAAAACAGGCAATTCAGTTATAAAAGTATAAATACTTAATAACTTAACAAAATTAATTGTTATTTGTAAAAAACTGCCTTATGCGAATGTTTAAAATATGCAAAACTGTAAACTTCCACACTCTGTGCAAATCGCGCAATATAGATACTTCTACTGTTAAGACCAAATAAATACTATTTACAATCCTGCAGGGACATCTATAAATGATGGCAACCCTGTAAATCCAAAACAAATATTTAGGGACATCTACTAATGATGGCAACCCAGTAGTTCTCATAAGTTCACACCCCGTCTGGTAGATCTCTATGTTTTAACTTAAATGTGCTAATAACACCATAATACTATGTGTTAAACTCAAAATGGAAAGTGATATAATCCATTCTTAATTAAGATAACCCCCAGGGAAAAGAAAAATAAAAAGGAAAAATTGCTGGAATAAACAATGAGGGATGGCGAGAAGCTTAACAGGAGACCTCACGGAACAATAGAGCAGCCAAACGGGTGGATAGGGAAGGGTATAGACCCATCTCTAATTCTGATTACATGTACCAGCCTATAAGAAGTGATATAGGTCTTCCGGGGTGTTAAGCCCGTTGGGTGCTTTAGTATCTAGCTCTAATATCATTTTCGACTCCATTTGGCGTAATAACTTGTCCCTGTCCCCCCCTCTGCGTGGTTGAGTAACAGCTGTCAACACAAAGTAATTCAGGCACTCCAGATTGTTATTGTGGACTCTTCTGAAGTGCCTGGCGACAGGATACGTGTTGTCATTGTTGACAATGGCACGTAGGTGCTGTAGTATCCTGGCGTGTACCGCTGGCCGAGTGCTCCCGACGTACCTCAGGCCACAAGTACACTTCAAGACGTACACTGCGTATTCAGTCCTACAGTTGTAGTTTCCTTTTATCTGCAGTGGAGCTGGGCTAAATGGGGTCGTGTAGGAGCAGGTATTGACACCAAATTTACACGCCCGGCAACTGTTGCATTTGAAAAACCCGTTTTTCGTGGCAACCGGGTTTTTTGTGTGAGGAGTTCTGGAAAAGGATTGGAGACGTGGCTACGTAAGGAGGGTCCCCTCCTAAAAGTAATTATCGGATTGGCAGGAAGATCCCCTGCCAAAACCCCGTCTGTCTGCAGAATGGGCCAACTCTTTGTCATAATGGACCTGATTTTTCTGTCCTGGCAACTGAAAGCTGTTAGGAACCTTATTTCAGAGTTCCCACCATCTTCCTTCTTGTTCATATTTTCTTTTTCTTGTGACAATAAGGACTCTCTGGTTCTTTGCTGCATTTTAGTAACAGCTCTTTTGAGGGTTTGGTCATTATATCCTCTGGCCTTAAATCTGTTGACAGATTCTGTTATGCACTTCTCCATTTCCTCAGAATCGCTGCAAATTCTCTTTAATCGAAGTAACTCCCCATAGGGGATGTTATCGATAGTGTGTCGCGGGTGGGCACTACTTGCGTGCCACGTTGAGTTGCCCGCAGTCTCCTTCCTATAGAGGGTGGTTGCCAACAAGTCATTTTTAGGATATACCTTGACATCCACAAAGTTGACTGATTTCTTGCTGATATGGTGCGTAAATTTCAAATTATAGTAATTAATGTTTAATTTCTTAATAAAATCAACTGCACTAGCTTCATCACCCCTCCAGATTAAAAACACGTCATCAATAAATCTGACCCACTGTTCCACATGTTCAGAAAAAGTATTTGAGTGGTCCCCCATGAGGACCTGCTTCTCCCAATAGCCTACGTGCAAGCACGCATAGCTAGGGGAAAAGCAGGCCCCCATTGCCAGCCCCCTCCTCTGTAGATAGACAAGTTATGATGTAGGCCCCACTTAACCAGTTCTACTAGCATCTTATTGTGATTATAGCAGTTAGCTGGTCTAGTGCCCAAAAAGTGTTCTATAGATTTGAATCCAGTGGAATGCTCTATGCTCGTATACAGAGCTTAGATGTCCAATGTTATCAACAGTGAGTTCTCTATCTATGTGGTGTTCTTGATTTTCTGCAAAAAATGCCCCGTATCCTTAATGTATGTGGGCAGGCTGGAGACCAAAGGTTGCAGGAAATAGTCTGTGTATTGTGCGAGATGTTCCCCAATGCTATCTATTGCCAAAATAATCGGCCGTCCTGGGACTGGTGTCATCCCCTTATGCACTTTGGGGATTAGATAGAATCTGGGCATTATTGGCAGCTCAACGTGCAAGAATTTAAACTCTTGAATGGAGATTAAGCCCTCCCTTCTATACTTGAAGAGCAGTTTTCTTAACTTCTCCCTGGCTAAATCATATTCTTTCAAGCACATTTTCATATAGCAGGTGGGATCTGACAATTGCTTGGTAGCCTCTGCAATGTATTGTTCTTGGGGCCAAATTACTACATTCCCCCCCTTGTCAGAGCCACAAACTATATTTCGATGATCCTTTTTCAATTTGTTCATCAGCTCCCAATATTGTTTTTCATGATCTCGCTTAGCCCTCCTGCGGTGTTTGACCTGGTGGTACAGTTTTTTAAGGTCTGCCGTCACTATATCGTGGAATGCGTTTATTGCATCCCTGGGCATAGTGGGTGTAAAAGTTGATGTCGGTTTAAATGGGCTTGATCCCGCTCTGATTTGAGAAATTTCAGCATTTCTTAGTTCCTCCTGTGTGGACGTGATGGTACTGGATTCATTGCTATCCTCTCCCAGTTGATGAAGTGTGAGCATCCCTCTGATGTCACGGGCTTGAAGAACTGGAGTTGCGGGGTCCATGTTTTCTATTTCTGCATTATTGGAACCCTCCTTGATGTTGAAAAACTTCCGCAGTTTTAATTTACGTATGTAACGGAACACATCCACTCTAGTGGCTGTATAATTGAAGACGGTTACTGGGCAAAAGGTGAGGCCAAGGCTTAGCAATTGATTTTCTGCAGTGGTGAGAAATGTGGAGGATAAATTAATGACCGTCTTGTCACTTAATTTCTGTTCTTGCGCCAATGCTTTTTCTTTTTGTTGTTGCTGTTTGCATTTGTGTTTTTGGCGGCGCTCTTTTCGGCGGCGGTTAATTCTGGCCCTTTTTTCTGCTGATTTTGTTGATTTCGTGGGCGCAGAGTTTGTAACCGTGCATTCACTAGAAAATCTATTTCTTCCCCCAGATCCAAAACCATTGAGGGCCCTTCGCCTCCATTCCCTGTTGTTAATGACTCATCATCAGAATAGACGCTGCTTGCAGTACTGCATGTCGAGTTGGAGTCACTATTGTTTTGAGCATCTTCAGCCACTTCAGGGCGTGAACCTCTTGTAGTTTCTTCCGCCCCTGCTGCTACTTTGGCAGGGGCTGAATTTTGCTTCATGGTTCATATATATATGTATACATATTACCTACTGGCAGTTGCCAGTAGGTAGTTATAGTTAGGTAGTTAGGCCTATTATCCATAGGAAATCCTCAATAGGTTGTTGTAACTGGTATTGATATGTCAATTCTTTTGAAAACTTTAGTTTCTATCTTTAAATATGTGTATCAAAGGTTATGCTAGGGTGAGAAGAAGTCTGCCACTCTATGACAAGAATGATGTCATCAGTGATGTTATCAGTGGTGTCATTTGAGATGTCTTTAGTGATGTCATGAGTGATGTCACTGACCATGTAGTGAGTGATGTAACATGTGACGTCATCAGCAGTGCATTGCGGGTGCGCGAGTTATAGTTAGCTAAACGAACTATAATGGGGGAATTTCAATGGTTTTGTACGAGTAAAATGTCCAGCTAACTATAACGCCCCTGAAACCTATATTTTTTTCTGTGGAGTTCTTGGACGTAGAAATGTATATTTCTAAAGGCAAAATTAACACCAAACTACATAGGAAAGCCACGGCGGGTAACTCCATTCTTCATGCCAGCAGTACCCACCCGAGACACCTTATTAAAAGTACCCATATGGAGAATTTTTAAGGATTAAAAGAATTTGCAGCAATGATGAGGACTTAGAGGTTTGCCTAGATGAAGCAGTGCAGAGAATTATAGCTAGAGGATATAAAATAGAGGATCTCAAGAAATCATTACTGAAATTGGAGACACCTACAACCATGCCTAATGAGACCCTGTTAGAAGGTAATATCGAAACTACTAATGAAAAAGCACCTTTCAGATTAATTACTGCTTACAATTGCCAACATAAAAAAGTAAGACAGATAATAGCAAAAAATTGGCCCATTCTTAAATCTGACATAACTTTGGCACCTGAAATTGAAGACTCCCCTAGTATCACCTATAGAAGAGCTCCTTCTATGCGGGACTCTTTAGATAGGACCATGCCGGAGGTAGCTACTAAAGTAAAAATTAAGAGTGATTGGCTAACTAACAGGAAAGGTTTCTACAAATGCAGCTCGTGCAGAGCTAGCAAATTTGGCACTAATATAAGGGAAGTTCAAGATGCTTTTTCCACAGAATTATATCAATTGAGAGGTCTTTTCTCATGCAAAACTGACTTTGCAGTTGCAAACTTAAATATATAGGCAGCCCAAAGTCACCTGTAGCTAATCGTATTTTACAACACTTACGAGCTATTGTCAATTCGGACGACAGCTACCCTGTGGCCCGCCATTTTAAACTTGTACATAATAATAATTTTAATGATTTAACTAATTTTGTATTAGATGCGGTGCCCAAAGAGTTAAGAGGAGGAAACAGGGATAAAAAATTAAGACAGCTGGAAAGTCGATATATCATGCAATTTGACACTAAGATACCGAATGGATTAAACACAGGGGAGGATTTATACAATTTCTTATAACTGTTTCTGAGCGGAACTTTTAAGAAATATTATGAGTCTGTTTTATATTTGCTGCTATCTTAATTTTCTGCATTATGGATGATTTTTATGTCTAGATTTTATAACTGTCTTTTAGAGCTTTTATATATGTAGATGGTATTGTGGGAGCAAGAGATCGGCTGATCTCGAAACGCGTTGGGTGTTTTTTCTTGCCGATTAAAATCTGAAAGCACCGTTCAGTGCATTTGGGCTCCGACTCTGGTTTTTTCACGAATGAAGGATTTCAAACCAGGAGTGTGTGTATATTGAGGGGCTGGCGAACCCCGTCGAGAGCCCGCCGTTCTAAGAGGCAGAAGCACGCCATCTCAGCGTGTGTGTAATATATATATATATATATATATATGAATAAATATATATATATTTTCGAGGCACGTTTGAATAATTGAGCACTGTGCCAAAAGAAAAACTGCAAACAACCAGGACTAGTTGCAATTTTATTTTTTCCACTGAAACATCGTGCAGATAAAATTAGAAAGAAGATTTTCTCACATGTACTCCCAAAAAGACCTTACCTGCATTATGGGAAATGTAGTGCATAACGAACTGGTCATGTGACTCAATGTGTTTTTAAAGCATGCACTTGGACTTTGCATATTAAATGGCTTCCACCTGTGAGCAAGGCGGCATGGACCGTCGAAACGCGTAAGGAGAAGGAAGCTCCTTTGTGGTGCTGTGTCACGAATAAATGTAACTTACCAGCATCGGGCCTCTATTTTGGTGCTTCATGTTTGTGAAATCTGTGGGCTGCTCCGTGCCCACTGTTGAAAGAGGCCGCCCTGAAGGGTAGGGGGCTCCGGTACTCGCAGGATGTTTTCTGTGACATATATATATATATATATATATATATATATATATATACATATATATATATACATATATATATATATATATATATATATATATATATATATATATATATATATATATATATATATATATATATATATATATATATATATATATATTCGACCTCCGATTCCCTCGTACGCCAGTCCTCTCACGACAACGCACCAGGAAGCAGACACGGACCAGAAGTATCAGGATGACTTTTCTTTATTCAGCTGTCGCCATAACGTTTCGGTCGAAGCCTTGATCACATGACAGTGCATCAGAGTTTGTAGTGAGTATTTAGAGTGCAAAGTGCTACATACTGAGTGGGTCATTATTTTAGTCTGCAGTGAAGAAAGACTATAACTTATTTCATTACATTTCGGCACTTAATAGTTTTAATAGTTGTGCAAAGTACAAATGAATAAATAACAATTTCATCACATATCATTGAACACAATATCGGGTTAAATCCCATTAAAAACAATGATTAAAATGATGGGCTAAATCCCCAATGGGCCGCGGAGTGCCCACCTTTTACTATGTAATGAATCATATTGACCCCTACCAGATGGGCTAAACAAAAACTATGTGCAAATGTACAAAATGAGGTAACCATAAAATAATATTCTAATTTCAAGATATATAAAAAAAACGAATTGAGTCTGACTGAACCCAGTCTCTTCAATCAAGTTAAAAGGTGCTGCTCATACATAGTTGCCCCACTGCATTGATCAAAAATACGTCCAAACAGATCCCTGTTGGACTTCAAGGGAACCATTGTCACTCATCTTTCTTATATCATATGCTTGAGAAGTTTAGACATGTTCACTTATTTCCAATATTTTCATAAATTTCATACTTTGGGAGAAGAAAAGTACATTTGCCAACGGCCCTTCTTTAAAACTTAATCAATTCAATCCAATATTCATTATTGAGATTCAGCAAATAAATAAACAAACAGAGTAGGTCAAACCAAATACCCCCGGGGATCAAGATCACATTACAATCAGTTTACAGTATATCATGTTTCCTGTACCCATATTTACAGTAAATAAACACTAAAATCCTAGATAATATTTAAGACAATATATACTAGAAACTCTTAAAAAACCTTTAAAAGAGCAGAAAATTGGTTTGGTACATATGTGAAAACTCATACTCTCAGGGAACTCATGGGGGTACCCTACTCGTTTATAGATCCTAATATAAACAAGTAAAAAGATCTTCAGTAATCCAAACCTAAATCCCTCAGATCTATTAACAATAACATGTCTCTATTTAATCTGTGTGACCCCTGGCGTATTCAAAATCCATCCAAAAAAGAATCCATCTGTTGGTCCGGCAGGTTTAAATCCTCCTCTCGGATCGATTTTTTTCTCATCTCACGCCAAATTACATTTTCTAATCAGATGATGCTCCACAATTGGTTCTCGGATCACACGACGATAATTATTGAACTGGCATTAGTAGATAAGGTTAGAGCCCCTAAACGCTGGGTCTTTAATAAAAAATATCTGAGAGACGATTTATGGGTGGCAGCTTTTAAAACTGAGATTTCCGACTTCATTACTCGCAATATTGGAAACGCCCCCCTTCACTGTGTATGGGACTCTCTTAAGGCTTATATTCGGGGGTTAGTGATTGGGAGAGACGCCGCAGATTCTTTAGCAGCCAGAAATAAGAATAAATTACTTCAGCACAAAATTCAGGCCTTGACTGTACTTAGGCAGCAAAACTCAGCTACAATTGTTCAGGAGCAATTAAATGAGGCTAAAAGAGAGCTTTGCAAAAATCTCTATACTCAGAGTGAAGAGATTTTCTTTAAGAGCTCGCAAACAATTTACGAGGAAAGTAATTTTACCGGTAAATTCCTGGCGTGGCAGGCCAGAGAGCAAGCCGCTTCTAATCTTATACATTCTTTAAAGTCCCCAGATACCCTAATAGACCCATCTGTCCCAGCAGAAATTGGAGAGACAATGGTTGCTCGTTATAAGAGGATTTACAGTACTCAATCTATTATAGACCGACAAAATTAATTAAATTATTTGGAAAAAAACACCCTTCCTGTTCTTTCCCCTACAGAACAATTCACAATGGTTAATCCATTTACCAGGGAGGAAGTAGAGCGGGCAGTGCAAGACCTCCCAATAGGTAAGGCTTGTGGCCCTGATGGGTTCCCAACAGAGTTTTAAAAAAAATGTTTTATGTCTTTTTCTGAACTCTTTGTGCAGCTATTAAACTTTATGTTGGACGGCGGGTAAACCTTCTAATGACCCGAATTCATACAGACCTATCCCGTTATTGAACACGGATTACAAAATTATCACCAAAGTACTATCCATGTTTTTTAATTCTTTTTCTTCAAATGTGATTCACGCAGATCAAAATGGCTTCATTGCCGGTAGGCAACTGATGTCTAATAACACTTTTTAACTGAAGCTTTAGATTTTATTGAATCACGAGGGGTTCCAGCTTTAATTTTATTGTTTGATGCGGAAAAATCTTTTGATTTGGTGGTCTGGGAAACACTTTTTATTATTTTAGATCCCTTTGGGATCCCCGCGGCTATTATAAATCTGATTCAGAATCTTTATTCAAGGGCCCAAGCCAACATTATTATTAATGCAGAGTCTGTGGGCTTAGTGTCGGTTAAACGCGGTATTAGACAAGCCTGTCAACTTTCTCCCGTTTTATTTGCATTTTTTATTGATTCCCTAGCAACTGCAATTAGGAAGTCTGCTTATATACTCCCTCCCATTACTTTGATGCCTAAAATTAAATTATATGCAGACGACATAATTTTGTTAATTCAGCCTGAAATGCAATGTCAAACTTATGCTCTGCAAATATTTGAAGAGTTTGAGGCTCTTGGTTGCTATCGGATCAATAAAAAGAAAACCAAAATTCTGGTTTGCGGTGGTATTGATCCTGAACTTCATCCTGATTTAAGATCCTGCATCAATAATAAACCGAAAAGATATATATATATATATATTTTTTCTTCTTCTCTCTCAGATCTATATAAATTGAATTTTGTTTCCCTCCTTCAAAAAGTATGTTCAATGTTGGACAGATGGAACCCTTTACCATTATTTATTCTTGGTCGTGTAGTACTAATCAAAATGTCGGTTCTCCCTTTATTAAATTTTCTATTCTCAACCATTTCATGTTTTTTACCTGGATCATTTTTTGCAAAAGCAGAATCCTTGTTTTCATCTTTTATTTGGGCTAAAAAGACACCACGAATGGCCTTAAATACATTATATGAGGATAAGGAGCAAGGAGGGCTTGCCCTTCTTAATCTCAAAGATTATTACAATGCATATTTAGCTCAATTCCTAGCTAGATTTAAAGACCGTAACCAGTAACTTTTTATAAATTTCTTTTTTGATTTAATTAGTCAAGAGACCCAGATTCCCTCTCCTCTTCAAATATTCAAATCACCCAAATTGGTTTGTTATAAGGTCCTAAATTGTTTTTTTAAGAGACGCGCAGCGATGCTTAAAAGATATTCCCTCCCTTTTCTTAATTTAGTTTCTTCCTTAAATAGTGCATTTTCTTTTCTAGGGGTTGACATTAGTCTTGAAATATTAGAAAATTGGCACAGGATAGGGTTTACTATGTTAAAAGACTATATGAAAGATGGGGCTTGGATCACCCTGTCTGACATGGCATCTCGGGTCCAAGGAAATTTTTTACTGCTGGGATCGTATTATCTGATTTACAATGTGCTGCGTCAATTGGACCCTATATTCCTTTCTCCTGCTACTCAATTATTCAGTAAACTGTCTTTGTTTGTACAAGAGAAGAAACCAGGGGAGTGGAAACGCTGTTTAACTTTGAACAGGGCCCAGACTTATGTCTCAAAGCAATTAATAAATGGCAGGGACTGAATTTCTCCGCACTAAGAGGCGCTAATTGGCGCAGAATGCTGTTTTTCAGCAAATGCCTCCTGTATTTTACTCCTGCGATTGTAACTAAAATGTACTCCAATAGTTCATCTAATTTGTTTCAGGTGCCTGCATTATAACTCTGCCAATTGGTCTCATATTATAGCTCATTGTCCCAAAATAGTATCCTTTTGGGAGGATATCTTTTCATTTTTTCGAAACCAATATAAAATTATGATTTTTGTAAATGCTAAGTTGGTTCTGTTTGGATTTGATTCGGAGTTGATGTTAACAGAACAATTAGCCAAACTAATGTATATTGCTATGGCTGTGGCTAGATCGTTATTACTTCAGAATTGGCGTTCTCAATACTGCCCTACTGTACAAGAATGGCGCTATAAAATGGAAAGAGTCAGAAAATGCGAACACATTTATGCTCAAAGAATTGGGGGATTCGGAAATTCGGAAATTTGAGAAAATCTGGGGATCATATTTTGATTGATGCATTGTATCCGACCTGGGAATGTATTAATATTATTTCTGAATTTGTATGGTTTCGGTCGTATTTTGTATAAGTTATTATATTTTCTTCATTGTGGTTCATTAAAGACATCAATACATTTTTTTGAAAAAAAGATGTAATTGGTTTCAAGTTTGCGTAACTTGGCCTCTCTGTTGCCCCCGTCTGCTTGATGGGACCGCGTCAACCACATAATACATTAACTCTTTGTTGTTACTATGATGTAACAACTTAAAGTGGCGCGCCACTGGATAGGTGTTATCCTGAGATGATATTGCCCTAAGATGCTGCAGTATTCGTTTGTGTACGGGGAGCTTTGTGCTCCCCACATACCTGAGCCCGCATGGACATTCCAGGACGTAAACGGCAAACTCTGTTTCACAGGTTAATAATTTACTGATCTGATGGTCCCGATCACTAAATCCGTCCTTATATGACAGTTTATTCACACCGTGTATACAAGCTGTGCAAGTTTTACACCTGAAAAACCCTCTATTGTATTTTTAACCACGATGAATTGTCTCCTCCTCTTTTTTTAGTCTTATTTTCATTTAATTTATTAGTCTCTCCTTCTCATCCACTGGACCCATGGTTTCCAATTCCTCATATAGCGCTAAAATTTCTTCAAGGAGTTTGGCGCGGTCTATATCAGCATACTTTATTAGTATAATTTCCAATCGCCTGGACGCCTCTAAGTTACTGTCCGTCCACTCCCTCATTAGGTCTGGGTTTGGGTTCTCATAGCTGGGCGCAGTGAGAATTCGAAGCCCAGAGGTATCCTGTTGACATCGATATACCTCTGAAGGGACTTCGATTCCCACCATTTTCTCTGCTCCTGGCGGGATTTCTTTTCCAGCACTTTAATTTTTTCTTGCAGTGAATCATTCCTAGGGCTGCGAGCAGCTTCCAAGTTATCACGAATAGCCGCTGGTACAGGAAGACTGTTCGAGAACATAGTGCTCGCCCTAGCCTCTTGCTCTTTAATGCTGTCGACTTACATTTTAGTATGCTGTTTGAATCAATGCGGGTTCTTCGCCTCAATATGTCTTTTTTACTTGTAAGTAATAATTAGCCCCACGCATCCATCGAATCTCTCCTTCCCTGAGTACCTGGTATAGTAGTTTCGCGGAGTCCAAAAGCTCGTCCCGGTTCCACGCGCCCAATCTCAGACGTGGTCTCCTCAGGGGTTGTTCGACTTCCGGTATATTTCTCCAGTGACAGGGGGGTCAGACGCTACTCTCCCTCACGGAAGTTCCAACTGCCCAGGTGCTCCCGACCGGATACCACTTTGGCGTCGACCTCCCAACTTAAGCGCTTAGAGACCAGCGGTGATAGGCGCTATATAAATATTCCTTAACATAACATAACATAACATTTTCCTCGAGTTGGGTAGCAGAGAGGGTCCCGTGTATAGCCGTGTGTTATCAAAATGGCTAAATATATAATCGACCTCCGTTTCCCTTGTACGCCTGTCCTCTCACGACAACGCACCAGGAAGCAGACACTGACCAAAAGTATCAGGATGCCTTTTCTTTATTCAGCTGTCGCCATAACGTTTCATCCGAAGCCTTGCTCACATGACAGCGCATCAGAGTTTGTAGTGAGTATTTAAAGTGCAAAGTGCTACATACTGATTGGGTCATTATTTTAGTCTGCAGTAAAGAAAGACTATAACTTATTTCATTACATTTCGGCTCTTAATAGTTGTGCAAAGTACAAATGAATAAATAACATTGTGTACTAATAATTTCATCACATATCATTGAACACAATATCGGTTTAAATCCCAATAAAAACAATGCCAGTAGGTAGTTATAGTTCGGACCTAGTTTCCATAGGAAATCCACAACATTCTATTTGGTATAACTTTGGCGCCGGTGGACGAATCTTCGCGAACTTCTCCAAAAAAATGGCCTGCTTGGTTCCGCTCCTTCCCTGAAAGTTTGGGGGTGATTTGTCAAGTGGGGGCCGAGAAAAAAGGGAGGTCCCAAAACGTGTTTTCCCCATGCAAATTTCCATAGGGACCTTTAGCCAGGGCTACAGCCCGAACGGCTGAACGGAATTACACAAAATTTGGCAGAGAGGTAGAGTTCTGTTAGCAGGTTGTGCTTTTAGTTAAATGGTGTAAATCCGTTCAGTAGTTTCTGAGAAAATTGCAAGTAAAATCATAGCAATATCTAGAGTCGGAGTTCAGTAGGCGTACTGAAAATCGGTTCAATTACGAGCGCGAGCTGCATGCTGATTGGCTGTGAACTGTCTGTCAACACTCGAAACCATCTTATGCCTCGCTAGAACAGAGTCACAAGAAAACAGTAAAACAAAGTTTAGAAATAAGGGAAGAGGATAGGGTAGAGATATTCTGACCCTGTAGGCTTGCTTAGGGGGGTCGTATATGGATGTTTAGGCTCTATTTTTTATTTTATTTTTTTTAAAGAAAAATCACGGCGTACGCGTATGTAAATACCTACAATTACGAGCAGGAGCTGCATGCTGATTGGCTGTCACTCCTCCAAACCAGGAAGTATTGGCAGCCATGTTGTTTGTCGGAAGAGCAGAGTCACAAGAATACAGACAAAGTTGAGAAATAAGGAAAGGGGGCAGGGTAGAAACATTCTGAGCCTATAGTCTTGGCCAGGGGTTGGTACATGGATCTTTAGGGTCAATTTTTATTTTAAAAAAAATAAAAATGGCGGGGTACTCATGCAGTACTTGTGCGCGGTGGAAAAGGTGAGGGGGCAATTATGTGGGCAGTTTTTCTACATAATGGGGGCTTGTAAGGTGCCCCGAGCACTGGGGAACGGCACTCCTCTGGTTTTATTTTGAATTACGCGGGAGGGTTACGGTCCTACTCCCTGCAAGCTCGGAGAGCGGCGCCCCTCGGGTCTTTAAAAAAAAATATATGTTTTGAGCTCTCTCTCTCTGTCCCCGTACACATCGCGGGGAACGCCACATTTCTGGGGCAGTGATATGTTAAATGACATTCCAGCTCTGGGTATCTGAATTGTCTGGAGTTTTTTATTAATTTTGGGAGGGTGGACTTGATTTTACGTCCTTGTTAAGTCCCATAGAAGCCTATGTTCTGGTGCTATCATGGGGTTCTATGGGAAATAACAAGGCCGTATTGTGAAGCTCATTATCGCCATTTTATCAGCAGTTTCTTGCCAATAAAATGGCGATAATTTTAACACCGGTCCTTGATAATATGCACCTAAGTTTACTGGTCAAAAAAGAGCAATGGTCCATATTATCAACAAAAGGGGATACATTATCGTCGCATTTAGTAGCTGGAAACTGCCGAAAAAGCAGAGATAATGGGCTTGATAATATGTACTTGTGAATAACCATAGCAGCCTAGGTTAGGATCAGAACCTGGGCTGCTATGGGAAGTTACAAGGGCCTATTATCAAGCACATTATCACTGCTTTATCGGCAGTTTCCTGTTGATAAAAGCGGCGATAATGTATCACCTATTGTGTGAAAAGTTTTCCTTTTTTTGGGGGTAGCAATTGTACTCTCTTCGCATGCTCAGCGTCGTTTCGAAGTTCACGTTTTTTTTCTTCAAGTTCAACTAGCAAACCTTTCTTTATATCAGTTAGTAAATCTGTCGCTTTCTTTTCCCGATTCGTGTGATTCATTCGGTGCGGAATTTTAACACCGGTCCTTGATAAAATGCACCTAAGTTTACTGGTCAAAAAAAAGAGCAATGGTCCATATTATCAACAAAAGGCGATACATTATCGTCGCATTTATTGGCAGGAAACTGTCGATAAAGCGGAGATAATGGGCTTGATAATATGTACTTGTGAATAACTATAGCAGCCAAGGTTAGGATCAGAACCTGGGCTGCTATGGGAAGTTACAAGGATCTATTATCAAGCACATTATCGCTGCTTTATCAGCAGTTTCCTGTCGATAAAAGCAGCGATAATGTATCGCCTTTTGTATCTAAAGCTTTCCTTTTTTTTGGTGTAGCAGTTGTACTCTCTTCGCATGCTCGGCGCCGTTTCGAAGTTCACATTTTTTTCTTCAAGTTCAACAAGCAAACCTTTCTTTATATCAGTTAGTAAATCTGTCGCTTTCTTTTCCCGGTTCGTGTGATTCATCTGCTGCTGAATTTTAACACCGGTCCTTGATAATATGCACCTAAGTTTACTGGTAAAAAAAAAGAGCAATGGTCCATAATATCAACAAGAGGCGATACATTATCGTTGCATTTATTGGCAGGAAACTGCCGATAAAGCGGAGATAATGGGCTTGATAATATGTACTTGTGAATAACCATAGCAGCCTAGGTTAGGATCAGAACCTGGGCTGCTATGAGAAGTTACAAGGGCCTATTATCAAGCACATTATTGCCGCTTTATCAGCAGTTTCCTGTCGATAAAAGCGGCGATAATGTATCGCCTTTTGTATGTAAAGCTTTCTTTTTTTTGGTGTGGCAGTTGTACTCCCTTCGCATGCTCAGCGTCGTTTCGAAGTTCACGTTCTTTTCTTCAAGTTCAACAAGCAAACCTTTCTTTATATCAGTTAGTTTAATCTGTCGCTTTCTTTTCCCGGTTCATGTGATTCATCCGGTGCTGTACTTTTGTACAGTATTAATAGTCATACTTTTTATATATTTATTTGAAAGGTAGTGCAGAGGCGCTAAACGTTGATTACGTACTCCGTCCACCCCCATTTTAGTAGTTTCTCACCGTTGTATTTATTATATCAGTTAGTTAGAACTCAGTAGTTTTCAATCCTTGTCTTGAATATCTTACTATAGTATTTCAACATTATTTTTATTTAGGACCATCATACCCTTCCCGCACAAAATAAAAGTATGTCGTTTTCTTTATTAACTTTTATGAAACAATAAATTTAAATGAAACTCAATTATAACTATTTTAGAACTGGCAAAATAAGTTAAACAATGTTATAAAGACATTGTGAAATGGATTCCAAAAGGTGTCCGATTGGTAATCTGCAAAAGAAAAAAGAAAATTAGAATTTTGAATTATGTAGATGTGAGTAAATGAGCTGAAGCATTACAAGTTGTGGTAACTCTACAGTTTTACGTGTGCAGTGTAACTCGTATATTCCTGTTCTGTTATAGTGCCGCGTTCAAGTGGTGGCTATATGGAAGTGCCTATTGCGTTACTGATGCCCGTTATGGCAACTTATTTCTAATGCATTCCTATAAATGATTTGTAGATCTAGGCCTCTGCGCTTACCGTTCTATAAAGCTTGCGGCCAGAAAAAGTTAAATCCCCTTGATCTACAGTGATTATTCTAAAACCGTATGATCATCAATCATACAAGTACAACTAAATGTATAAAAAGATCATCAGATTTATTCCATATATAATACAAATATACAATCATATAAAAGTACAATGACAAACAAGGCACATAAAATCAATAGGAATCACTTTAAAAAGTTCAACAGAATAATGCAATTCAAATACAGTTCAAAACCAGACATTAACGAATATGACCCGCATAATCACATCAATCAATCAATCAATCAATCAATCAATCATTGAATTTATATAGCGCACTACTTACCCAGAGGGTCTCAAGGCGCTGGGGGGGCGGGGTGGGATCTGCTACTGCTCAAACAACCAGGTCTTGAGTTGCTTCCTGAAGGCGAGGTGGTCCTGGGTCAGGCGGAGGTGGGCGGGGAGGGAGTTCCAAGTCTTGGCCGCGAGGTAGGAGAAGGACCATCCCCCTGTGGTGGTTCTACGGATGCGGGGGACGGCGGCGAGGGCGTGGCTGGTCGAACGAAGCTGGGTTTGGGAGCGTAGAAGTTGAGGCGGCAGTTGAGGTATCCTGGGCCTTGGCTGTGTAGGACTTTGTGTGTGTGGGTGAGGAGACGGAAGGTGATTCTCTTGTTGACCGGGAGCCAGTGCAGATCTCTCAGGTGTCCGGAGATGTGGCTGCGACGGGGGATGTCCAGGATGAGTCGTGCTGAGGCGTTCTGGATCCGCTGGAGTCTCTTCTGGAGTTTGGCGGTGGTTCCGGCGTAGAGGGTGTTGCCGTAGTCCAGACGGCTGGTGACGAGGGCCTGGGTGACTGTCTTCCTGGTCTCGGTGGGGATCCACCGGAAGATCTTGCGTAGCATGCGCAGGATGTTGAAGCACGACGAGGAGACAGCGTTGACTTGTCTGGTCATGGAGAGGGAGGAGTCCAGGATGAAGCCCAGGTTGCGTGCGTGGTCTGTTGGTTTGGGTGCGCTGCCTAGGGCGGGGGGCCACCAGGAGTCGTCCCACGCGGTGGGTGAGGATCCCAGGATGAGGACTTCCGTCTTGTCTGAGTTCAGTTTCAGGCGGCTGTTCTTCATCCATTTGGCTACCTCTTTCATCCCTTCATGAAGGTTGGATCTGGCGGTGGCGGGGTCGTTGGTAAGGGAGAGGATCAGCTGGGTGTCGTCGGCGTAGGAGATGATGTTGAGGTTGTGCTGGCATGCGATGTCTGCGAGTGGGCTCATGTAGATGTTGAAGAGGGTTGGGCTGAGCGAGGAGCCTTGAGGGACGCCGCAGAGGACTTCGGTGGCTTCAGATCTGAACGGGGGGAGGCGGACTCTCTGTGTCCTCCCGGCGAGGAAGGAGATGATCCACTCCAGTGCCTTCTCCTGGACTCCGACGTTGCTGAGACGTTGTACTAGGGTAAGATGGCAGACAGTGTCGAAGGCCGCGGAGAGGTCGAGGAGGATGAGGGCCGCTGTTTCTCCGTTGTCGAGCAGCGATCTGATGTCATCGGTGACTGCGATCAGGGCGGTCTCGGTGCTGTGGTTGGCCCGGAAGCCAGACTGCGAGGTGTCGAGGGATCCGTTTGTCTCGAGGAAGACGGCCAGCTGCTTGTTGACGGTCTTCTCGATGACTTTTGCAGGAAACGGGAGCAGCGAGATGGGGCGGTAGTTCTTGAGGTAGGTGGGGTCAGCCGATGGTTTCTTGAGTAGAGCGCTGAGTTTGGCGTGCTTCTAGCTCTCCGGGAAGATAGCGGTGTCGAAGGAGGTGTTGATGATGTCCCGCAGGTGGGGTGCGATGACAGAGTCGGCCTTGTTGAAGACGTGGTGAGGGCAGGGGTCGGTCGGAGATCCGGAGTGGATGGAGTTCATCGTGCGGACGGTGTCTTCGGTGCTGATCGGGGTCCAGGCGTGGAGGGTGGTGGTGGGGGGCGGTGGTTCAGTCGAGGCGTGCGTCGGTTGAGTGCTGAAGCTGTTGTGTATGTCCGTGATCTTGTTGTGGAAGTAGGCGGCAAGGGAGTTGCAGAGGTCTTGCGAAGGGGTGATGTCGTTGTTTCCAGCGTTGGGGTTGGAGAGCTCTTTGACGATGTTGAAGAGTTCTTTGCTGTTGTGTGCGTTGTTGTCCAGTCATTCCTTGAATGCAGTTTTCTTGGTGGCGCGGATGAGTTGGTGGTGTTTTCGGGTGGCGAGCTTGAGGGCAGTCATGTTGTCCGGAGTTGGGTCTCTGCGCCAGGTTCTCTCAAGAGCTCGGCAGTTCTTCTTGGAGCTCTTGAGTTCGTCGGTGAACCATGGGGCTTTCTTGCTGCCGGGTCTGCTGGGCGGGGTCCTCAGGGGGGCGAGCTCGTCCGCGCAGTCGCTGATCCACTTCGTGAGGTTGTTGGCCGCCTGGCTGGGGTTCGTTGTGCTGGTGGGATGGTTCATGCTCAGGGAGGACGCGAGCTGGTCGGCTGTGATCTTGTTCCAGTTCCTGCGTGCAGCCTGTTGCTGGTGGTGGAGGATCGTGGTCCTTGCGAAGCTGAAGTGGACGCAGCTGTGGTCCGTCCAGTGGAGTCCGGTGGCGTGGCTGAAGGCGATGTCCTTGCTGGATGCGAAGACGGGGTCGAGTGTGTGTCCGGCGTAGTGGGTGGGGGTGGTCACCAGTTGCTTGAGTCCCAGGTTGGCGAGGTTGTCCAGCAGGGTGGTGGTGTTGCGGTCGTTGTTGTTCTCCAGGTGGAAGTTGAGGTCCCCTAGGAGGATGTAGTCAGCGGAGCAGAGGGCGTGTGGGCTGATGAAGTCGGCGATGTCTTCGCTGAATTGTGTGCGTTGTCCGGGGGGTCTGTAGATGAGGGTGCCTCTGAGGGTGGTCTTGGGGTTGATGTGGACTTGGAAGTGCAGGTGCTCGGCGGTTGTGAGGGTGTCGTCGGTGTTGGTCGTGATGTGGATGGAGTTCCTGTGGACGATGGCGATGCCTCCTCCGGTGTTGTTGATGCGGTCCCTTCAGATGATCTTGTAGCCGTCTGGGATGGCGATGGCGATGTCAGGCGCTGAGGAGGCATTCATCCAGGTTTCCGTGAAGAAGGCGACGTCTGGGGCTGTGGTGTCGAGCAGGTTCCAGATCTCGACGGCGTGCCTGTGGACGGAGCGGGTGTTGAGCAGGATGCATCTCAGGTGGCTGCTGCTGTTGCTCGTCGAGGTCTTGGGCACTGCTGGAGTGGTGCAGGTCCGGATGCAGGTGAACTTGCAGGAGTTGCAGCAGAAGGGTCCGTGGGTGCGTCTCGGGGTGGCTCGATAGCAGCCCGGGACTCGGCCGGCGTTGAGTGCGTTGAGGGTGGCGGCGTCATACGTCCGGCGGGGGGGCTGGGGTCTGCGGGGGCCAGGGGTCCTGGCGCTGGGCGCGGTCCAGGCACGGACGGGCGCAGACGGGCTTACCTTTGGCGCACCTTCGGCGCTCAATCGGTGCTCCCGCTGCGCGCGTCCGCTGCGCGCGTCCGCTGCGCGGTCGCTCCGGGGGCGTCATAAGAAGGGAGCCGGGAGGGAGGGTCTGCTGGGAGGCGGGGAGCGCGTGGGCCAATCGGCAGGCGGGGGGCGGGGTCGCGGCAAGAACCGGCGCGAAAATCAAGGCGGGCGACCCTGCGGCGGCTGGGGCGCCGGGGAGCCGAGTTCGAGCGGCCCTACGGCGGCTGGGGCGCTGGATCGGAGCGGCGTCAGCAGGCAGACAGCAGGTAGGAGGCAGGCTGCAGGCGGGGAGCGTGGGGGCAACCAGGCCGAGGAGGCCGCAGTGGTCGCTCCTGATCCGTGGTCAGGGTCCCCTTAAGAAGGGAGCCGGGAGGGAGGGTCCGCTGGGAGGCGGGGAGCGCCTGGGCCAATCGGCAGGCGGGGGGCGGGGTCGCGGCAAGAACCGGCGCGAAAATCAAGGCGGGCGGCCCTGCGGCGGCTGGGGCGCCGGGGAGCCGAGTTCGAGCGGCCCTGCGGCGGCTGGGGCGCCAGATCGGAGCGGCGTCAGCAGGCAGACAGCAGGTAGGAGGCAGGCAGCAGGCGGGGAGCGTGGGGGCAACCAGGCCGAGGAGGGCGCAGTGGTCGCTGGGGAGATAGAAACAAATGGGAGGATAGAAACAAAGTAAGACATTAACAATTGTGCAGTACAGTTAGTACACTCGATGTCCTAGTGACACTCTAAATGTCGCACACTGGATAATTTGTGCTGCTATTAGGGTACTGGCGTCTTGAGCTGTACGTAGAGGATGCGTCGACGCGCTTCGATGGAAAAAATGGTCACTCCATCTTTATCAAGACTGTAAAACTTTTTGGCTCTGTCCTAGTATCAGGGTCCTATATAGTAATACACCCTACAATAAACATACATCGTATTAGAATACATTTTTTTTAATTCATTGATTACCTGTAATACAATGTTGTGCATTATTAAAGCAGTATTATATTCTGTAACTTACAGGGTCACATTTGATAAAAACACATACTTTATCAGAATGACACTTGTGCTATATTCATAGAGCCCCCTTAAAATGAAAAAAACTCCCTGGTTAATTGTATCATCACTATATATTTGATTTATCTGGATAGTTCCATTTGTATTGAATAACCTGGTTTATCTGGATATCCAATAAAGGATGCATAATAGAGGGGGCGTTCCCTAGGTTAGCCCTTCAAGGTTTGTTGCCAGCCACTTAGTGGTCGTTTTACACAAGGAAATTTATTGGTTCCTCAATTGATTACAGGGGATAAAGTCACTGCCATTATATAAAATCTTACCCTGTAGTAAGTGGGTAGTCAGCGGCATTTCTAATTGAATGGTCCAACCTCAAAAGAGGGTATATTTTACATAAGTCCAATGATAGAGGACCAAATCTGTGCATGGAAAAAAGAAAAATCACTATAGAGCATTTATTGGGCCAACAACCAAAAGAGGTGGCTTCACTCTCTATCCTTGTTGCTCCCACCCTGACTAAAGAACATACCTTTATGGTTATACTTGAAATCAGGACCTTTTTGTGCAATGTTCGTATATAATCTAGTCCTTTCCCGGAAATATTGGACGCGGGGGACGTGGTCCTTAATGCGTAAAATCTACATGTGGAAAAAGGACATAATCCTCGAGATGTGTTTTAGGTTATCTAATTTAAAAACATCAAGTGGTTCTAAATTTACAGACTGTTATAAGAGGGATTCTAGTATATAAATAATTTCAGATTACCAGGTATGCTGCAATAGGATCTCTTCCCAAAATAGGGTCTGAGCTGAATCACTGTCTTCGGTATAATATGGCATTTTTAAATAATATACCCATTCCCGGTATTCCACCAAATTGCTGGGTAAGAGAAAGAAAATAAAGGCAATACAAGGTATTAATTCCTTAAAGGAAAAAATTATCTCCTAATGTTGCAGGCTCTTAAATCCTATCTGCCCTCACCTCGTGTTTGGTAGCCTAGCGTAACCGTTGTGGCTTCTGAATAGAATCGCAAAGGTGCGTCTAACACAGCGTTTTTTAAATCTGTCATCATCGATTCTATTGGTTAGTTGTTGTACTGGGGGACCTATCAAACTTCTTCGAATCAATGCCATATTAAAATTAGTACAATAATCAGAATTTGACTGATGATTGGTTGTTTCCATGTCAGTGGGCGGGAATGTCCCGTTGTTCCCTATCTGGTCCGTCCTATTTCCCCCTTGAGGCGGGCTGATTTTGGCTGTAAATAGAACCGGGGACTTGGACTGTCGCGCTCTGATTGGCGCACAGACTAGCACCAATAACAACATCGCTGGCTGTAATTTAGCCAATCCAAACTTACGGGCCCAGTTCAGGAACCCGTGACGTAGTGAATGCTCACTATTATCTCGCATTCAGAGTTGGACTAATATCCTAACATATGTATAGCACAGACTGCCATCTATTTAGGTTTAAGAATTTTTTTTTACAGTTTGTGCGTATCTGCGTTCCTATCGGGCTAAAAGAATTAATTTGGACGTATTCTCCCTAATGTCCCGATTAACCAAGGTAATATCGGTAGTTTATAAATCTAAATATAAATATACGGTTCGGGTAGACGGGACTGGTAAGAAAAAACACTAACTGTTGTGAAGGACTTTCTTCGAATAAGAATAGTATAGTAACACATTATCATTTGAGATTAATACCCCTCATACTCCAATTGAACTTGATGTTGGAGGCAAATATAGAGCCGCTGGTTGAGTGTAAATCTATGTCAAGAGTCAGGGCATGGGCACTTGTTGCTTGGGTTGTGCATCATAACCTTGCCCCTGTGCGATACTTTAAGTAATTTTTGCCCAATCTTCCATGGTGTTTAAACCCTTGTTAACTGTGTTAAGGTGGCACATGAACCATTGTTCTCTCTTCTTTCTCAAGTTGTCTATGTCTCCACCCCTTCTGTTCACCCTAATCTTCTCCAAAATAAACCACCTAATGTCATTGCAGTTCTGGTTGTTATGTTCCTAATGATCTGTAAGGGGGCATTGGCTTTTTTCGTACGTATGGCGGATTTGTGTTCTAGGACACGGGTCCTTAGTTCTCTGCCAGTCTCGCCAACATACCCTAAGTTACATGGACATAATAGCAGGTATACTATATATTTTTCTACGGCAGTTGTTTAAGGTCTTGGTGTTTAAGTTTTTGCCGGCAAATATCAGTTATTTACCCTCAATGCAATGTGGGCATACTGAACAGGTCCCACACTTGTGGTTACCTCTTGTTTCAGTCCCCACCATGGTGGTTTGTATATCTCTAGCATTCTTGTATGTGTTGACCAAGGCTTTCCTAATAGTTTTATTTCTTCTGAAAGAAAAAAGGGGCTTCTCTAACTTGCTCTCAACATCAAAATTAAGGTTCTTCCAATTTCTATTAACAATGTTTTTCACCTGGTTGCTATATGGCTGAGATACCCGCCACCCCCTCTCGACACAATCCCCAAGGATGGGAAAACGGAATCGGTTCTGAACTTTTGGAAGGCGGGAGGGAGTGACCCTCCCGGCCGTATTTATTAAAATATGAAACAAAATCAAAAACATTAAAATAACAGTTTCATATTATGTACAATTTCATTTCCACATTACGATGTTTGGCTAACCTTAACATACTTCTAATACAAAGGTTCTCCTAGCCGAACTAAACATCCTACAAAACATTGAACTTGAAATTGTACATCCTAACGTTAAGGGCCAACGGCAAGGTCGTAACCGGTGTCAGATCCCTAAACCAGAGTTACCCCCCCCACTTGGGAGGGGCGACCGCACAGAGGCTGTACCTCAAATGCATCTACCAATTTCCCTTGACTTGACGGGGACCCCAATGAACTCGACGCCATTTAAAGGTCGTCCGAGGACTCGTGTGAGGTGTCTAGAAGGTAGCGTAAACCCCCTCCCCACCCCACACAACTTACCACATCTGCCGTCGCAGGTGTCCTGGCCCCGGGAAATTCCCCAGGAGGGGCCTTAGCCCCTCCTATCAAGGAAGGGGCCTTGACCGCCTTTCCTTTTCTTTCGGCTGCCCATCCTTAGAAGGGACCGCCTCACCGTTGAGGGGCCAATGGCCACCTCCCCCGGGCGCTCCCATCCGTAATGGGTGACGCCCCCCCATAGGGATCTTCCAATTACTGCTCACCGATCATGACCTTACCGCCCGACCAAAATAAATACGACAATTAACTAAAGCTAATAAAAAGACAACCATAACTACTTCACTTAAGATTTACTGATCAACACTAGTGAAAAACTTTATTCGAAAATATACTCCAGATGATCATTCTCTTTATTACATACACAACTAATACGTTTATCATCACAACCTGCAAAAAAAAGAAAGTTACCACATCAAAACTTTATTCAAAAACCACTTGCTGTCTTCAGGGGCTGGTGGGTGGGTCAAAATTGGCTCTTCGTTCCGTCTCGAGCTCACGTGCAGCGGGGAGGTGCAGCTTCAGAGCACAGGAACAAGAGGATGCTTTCTTGGCTTGCTGCTCCTTTTATCCGTCTTCGGGCGGGCGTAAACCCGCCTCCGCCTTGCCCCCCGGGGGCGTGGTCGGCGGCGTCATCGTCTAGGACAACCCACTCCAGGGCGGGAAAAGGCGCACCCCGGCTACGCCGCTTCGGGCATACCAGCCGAGACTCGCCTCCCGCCCAAGATGGCCTCCCGGGGGGATCGGGGTACTCCACCATACGTTCGGGGGGACCGAATGGTCGCCCCTTTCCATATGGCTGAGATACCCGCCACCCCCTCTCGACGCAATCCCCAAGGATGGGAAAACGGAATCGGTTCTGACCTTTTGGAAGGCGGGAGGGAGTGACCCTCCCGGACGTATTTATTAAAATATGAAACAAAATCAAAAACATTAAAATAACAGTTTCATATTATGCACAATTTCATTTCCACATTACGATGTTTGGCTAACCTTAACATACTTCTAATACAAAGGTTCTCCTAGCCGAACTAAACATCCTACAAAACATTGAACTTGAAATTGTACATCCTAACGTTAAGGGCCAACGGCAAGGTCGTAACCGGTGTCAGATCCCTAAACCAGAGTTACCCCCCCCACTTGGGAGGGGCGACCGCACAGAGGCTGTACCTCAAATGCATCTACCAATTTCCCTTGACTTGACGGGGGCCCCAATGAACTCGACGTCATTTAAAGGTCGTCCGAGGACTCGTGTGAGGTGTCTAGAAGGTAGCGTAAACCCCCTCCCCACCCCACACAACTTACCACATCTGCCGTCGCAGGTGTCCTGGCCCCGGGAAATTCCCCAGGAGGGGCCTTAGCCCCTCCTATCAAGGAAGGGGCCTTGACCGCCTTTCCTTTTCTTTCGGCGGCCCATCCTTAGAAGGGACCGCCTCACCGTTGAGGGGCCAATGGCCACCTCCCCCGGGCGCTCCCATCCGTAATGGGTGACGCCCCCCCATAGGGATCTTCCAATTACTGCTCACCGATCATGACCTTACCGCCACAGGCCGGATAGTTGACCGGCTATCCGGACCCCCCACAACAACTCCTACCTAAAGGTCATGTTTTAAACTCTTTAGCCAAGCTATGAGGTCTCCTATGAGTAACTCATTCCCCACCCGGGACAAATGGACCCCATCACCCAAATACATACCGTCCCCCTTGATACAACCATGCGGAATAGAATGCAGTACATTTGAACGAAACAATCTACCCAACTTATTATTTACCTTCTTCACTGAGTGATTCAGAGCAGAAACAGAAATCGCCCCCCGCCACACTTTTCGTGGAATCATATGGGACCATGCAATTGTGCACCCTGGAACTCTTCTCGCCAACCAACTTACAGTGGAAAGCATCGCCTCGAGAAGCAGTCGTCTACCAGTGGTCACCAAATCATTACCCCCAAGATGGACTATGATTATAGACGGCGGTGACCTTGTCCGCCCTAACAAACCCTCGAAAAAGGATTGAAACTGGTCAATACAGAGCCCACCCCTTCCGTAGAAGGTCACCCTGTACCCGTATTCCCCAGCAACGTGAATCATGTCACCTGCTTTGAACACGTCCGCGGCACGCCTCACGTATGAGTGGCCCACGACCCACACCACTTTTTCCGCAGCCGGTGATGTTTGACCGCTGGTTCCCAGGTGTCGGGTCGACTGCACAGTCCGCCCCGCCTCGTAAGCTTGCGAAACTGTAAAACCAAACAAAAACAAGAAGCGTGAGTACATGATAGCAGCTTCACAACATGTGCAACCGCACATACCTTTTGTAACAATTCGAGGACCAACGCCCCAAACGTTTCACTTTTTCTACACTCAGACCCCTGGCTGTAGCCTCAGTAGCAGCCCCTATCCGAAAGGAATGGGTCCCAAACTCGCCGGGGTTCAAGCCCGCGGCCGAAATTGCCATTGCAAGCACCCGCTGGAACTGAAACCTCGTCAGTGGGGTAGCATCAGCGTGCCTCAACAAGGTCCCCCCCATGATGACGCCCTCTGCGCTAAATATTCCTCTACGCAAACAACAGGGCACATGGGAGATCCGGGAATCCGATGTATGACTACACAATCCCCTATCGCACCCTGATCGGCCTTGGACCTGACAAACGAGACAGTCATCGTATCCCTCTTTACCTGAATGTGCTCTCGGCACAGTCCACCCATCGCATCTCGCTTGTTCTTCGCCACCAGTTCGCTTACCCGCATTGCCCCATGAAATGCTAACGCAAAGGCGGCCCGGAATAACACCGTTTCATACTGGGATGAACAAGTCGCAGGGAGTACAGATAATAACAGAGCCAACCTATCCAGACCTATCGGGCGCCTCTCATCTACTCTGCGACCCTCAAGGCGTTGCCACCCACGAAGCGCTTTCTGAACCACAAAAGACGCTGTCGGGTCCTGGATCCCATGAGCCCTTGCCATAAAGGAAATGGCGGCCCTATGCCTCTGGGCCGTGGCTACAGATTTGCCTGCCTGATGTAAAGACAGCAAGAATTGTACAACAAGCTCCTCCTGTCCCCAAAGCTCCCCCCTAGCAGAACCCAAAAAGGACCAATAGGAACGGAACGCCCCTTCATATGCCTTCCTTGTCCTGGGTGCTAAACTCTCTCCCACGAGGTTTTGTAGTTCGGGGCACCGAGAGACCAGAGAGCTTCGGGAAAGGGTGCCGCCACCGGGTCCGCTGTGGGCAGAAAACCCCAGAAGGCCTGCATACGGAAACGAGAAAGCGCATCAGCCGCTTGGTTCAGCACCCCTGGGACATGTCGCGCCCTAAAGAGCACATTCAACTGCATACACAACAATACAATTTCTTTCAGCAGTCTCAGAATCCATTTGCAACGAGCTGCCTGACTATTGATACACTCGACCATGGTCATGTTATCAGACCAGAACACCACAGAGTGATCTCGGAACCCCTCAGGCCATGTTTTTAAGGCCACCAAAATAGGAAAGAGCTCGAGGAAAGCAATGTTACTTGTGAGCCCGCACTCATGCCACCATGTCGGCCATCTCTGAGCCGACCATTGTGTACCGAATATGGCGCCAAAACCTACACTCCCCGCCGAATCTGTCCCCAGCCCCAGCTCTTCGGAGGACACCGCCGGCTTGTTCCAGACAATTCGACCATTGAAATCCGCCAGGAACGCCAACCAAATGCGCATGTCCTGACGAATCTCAGCCGAGAGCCTCGTGCGGTGGTGTCCCTCCTTAAGGCCGACCATGGCTTGGGCAATCGAGCGGGAAAAGGGGCGGGCCATTGGGATTACTCTAAGGGCAAAATTCAACTGGCCCACCGTCTGTTGCAATTGATGCAGGGTTACCTTCGTCTCTCGGATACATGTTTGAAGGGATGCCCTGAATTTCAACACCTTTTCTTTTGGCAACCGAAAACAGCCCTCCCCCGAGTCGAGCTCGATCCCCAGAAACTTGAGTGTAGTCGAGGGACCCACAGTCTTACCTGGTGCCAATGGCACGCCAAAGTGATTCATTAAGACACAAAACTCTTTTAAGGCCTGCCCACATTCTGGATCCCCGGCTGCCCCCAGGAACAGAAAGTCATCGAGATAATGCATCACATGCTGAAAACCCGTCTTTCTTGTGAATACCCATTGCAAAAAACAACTGAACTTCTCAAAATAAGCACAAGATATGGAGCAACCCATTGGCATACATTTATCCATGTAATAGCGGCCCTGAAACATGAAACCAAGGAGACGCTGATCGTCTGGGTGTACCGGGAGCAACCGGAACGCTGACTCAATGTCTGATTTGGCCATCAGCGCTCCGGGCCCCAGGCGATTCAACATGGCGACGGCCTCATCGAAAGATGCGTACCGCACCGAACACACTTCCGGGTCTAACGCGTCATTCACGGAAAGACCTCGTGGGGCTGACAAATTATGTATCAGCCTAAACTCACCCGGGTCCTTCTTGGGGACCACCCCTAAGGGGGAACAAACAAAGTTAGTAACCGGTGGAACATTGAATGGACCGGCAACGCGCCCTCGAGTCACCTCTTTCCCAATCTTTACCTGTACCACCTCCGTATGCTGCATGACCGACAGTTGGTTCTTACAACTTGTTTTACCCTGAAAATCCCCCACCGGAATGCGAAAACCATACGAAAACCCGTCTCGCAACACCCTAGCGGAGACATGATCCGGGTATTCACTGAGCCAAGGAATCATTGCCATGGTATCAACCGGGGTAGGTAAAGGCGCCCCTCGGACTCTTTCAGACCTGTTTGGCGCTTCCCCTACCACCGTTATCACCCGTTTTGGCTCTGCACATGGTCTCGGGATGAGAGGACTGTCCACACCCCCCACATTCGTGTCTAAACTTGCATGACCCCTGAGGCCTAGTACATTTTCCCCTGTTAAAATTCCAACAAATCCCCTTTTTACCTGAGTTACCACTCGACTTCGGGTGATGCTCGTTACCTGTACCCGTCCGAAAGGGTGTCCCCGAGGTTTGGCGGGAAGACTCACCCCCGCTACCCCCCAACAACGGTACCTTTAACATGCCTGAATTCTCCATTTTTTGCCAAGAAATGGAGTCATAACAATCCCAAGTTAGAGCTGGGTTATGTTCCTTGGCCTTCCTAAAAACATTGTCATAGCAGAACCACTGATTGCCCTCGTACGCTACAGAATACTCCATAATACGGGCCTGATAAATAGGCAACTCTGTCAACAATTCAGGCCTTCGCTCACCCATAATGGAGGTAAAAATGCCAAACGCTCTGCCCCAAGTACCAATGTTCTCGTCGACTTTAAAGGCGGCCATTTTTGCGCGCCAAACACTTGGATGCATTAACTCCTTTTGGGCCTTCACATGCTCGATCTCGTAATGATCAGTAAGCAAAGAAAACATGTTAACATACTGATCGTCCCAAATCCTTTCCTTAATTTCGAGTGGAACATGCTGGGCCACTTTTTCGCTTCGCGAGGGTACAGACCCCTCCCCCGCAATCGGCAGTAGCCGCTTACCTGAACAAGGTGCCGTATTTGCCGACGAACTTGCGCCTGCTGCGATCTCAGCCACCGGAACCTGTGGGGGAACAGAAGATGGTGCCTTCGCAGCCTGTCTAGATTCGCGCAATTGCCTCATGGTGCTCTCACTATCCTTTCCCAACCACGCTGCCAGTTGTGCAGCCAACTCGGGAGGCATATCTTCTTCGTCCACGGGGGTGACTACCACGGGGATCGGATGCCCCTTCGGCGCTGGGACTGCCTCCTCTATCGGTGTATCAGGAACCGGGGCCTCCCCAGGTGCCCCCCTCTTGGGCCTCTTGCCTCTCCCGCTAGGGACTACTCCCGGCAATGCTGGTCCTACGACTCGCTTCGGGCCTCCCTCCCCGTTCTTTACCGCCATCTGTTTCTTCAACTCGGCTACCTCCTTTACGAGCATGCGGAGCATCTGATCGGTACCGACCCGCTTTCCGACCTTCTTGCCCGGCATTCTCCGACAAAGATATCTGAAAAAACAAGAACAAAATTACAACGCTCAAAATTGGCTCTTCGTTCCGTCTCGAGCTCACGTGCAGCGGGGAGGTGCAGCTTCAGAGCACAGGAACAAGAGGATGCTTTCTTGGCTTGCTGCTCCTTTTATCCGTTTTCGGGCGGGCGTAAACCCGCCTCCGCCTTGCCCCCCGGGGGCGTGGTCGGCGGCGTCATCGTCTAGGACAACCCACTCCAGGGCGGGAAAAGGCGCGCCCCGGCTACGCCGCTTCGGGCATACCAGCCGAGACTCGCCTCCCGCCCAAGATGGCCTCCCGGGGGGATCGGGGTACTCCACCATACGTTCGGGGGGACCGAATGGTCGCCCCTTTCCAATATGTGAGTACTGGGGGAGGGGCGGCTCTTTCCTCCTCAAAAGCTTTGACAAACCCTCCTTGACACGCTGCTTTTTTCCCCCTTTCTGGCTTATTCAGCACTTTCTGGAGACTCCCCAGGCCTGCCCGAGGACTCCTCGCTCCGTTCCTACCTGACACTTGAGAGGCATCGGGAGGAGGAGGAGGAGGACGCCGCCACCGGCAAGAGTCAGTTACACGAGCAGCGAAAGCCGCAACCGGCCAGAGTCAGTGCAGCCACATCTCGCGCTGCCGCCCCGGGACCACAACTCCCGGCAGGCACAGCGGCGGCGTGCGTTACTGACGATGCGCCAGCGCCAGGAGGCGCATATCATCGGCGCGGAGCCCGGCGGAGCGGGGGTGAATCCTGAAACCTATCTGACACTTGAGAGGCATCAGGAGGAGGAGGAGGAGGACGCCGCCACCAGCAAGAGTCAGTTACACGAGCAGCGAAAGCCGCCACCGGCCAGAGTCAGTGCAGCTTCATCTCGCGCCGCCGCCCCGGGACCACAACTCCGGGCAGGCACAGCGGCGGCGCGCGTTACTGACGACGCGCCAGCGCCAGGAGGCGCATATCATTGGCGCGGAGCCCCGCTTCGCGGGACGCGCGCGGGCGGCGCCGGGCGAAGCCCGGGCAAAGGGCGGGCCCTCTGTGGCCCTCAGAGGCCTGAAGAGACTGGGCTGGGCCCGAAATCCTGGTCCTATTGACGAGTAAGTAGTGTTTCACCTACCATCATAGCCCCTCTATTGTTACCGCATTATGATGGCCACAACTGCTGCTAGCCCTGCTATTGCTGGTTTAGACAACAATGGGGGCACTTTAAATCGAACTCTGGATGATTACTTTCCTAAAGTAGCTTCCGAGGGAAGTAAAGAACTACTATTAGCAGAGCGGCGGGCAGATCGTCGCCGTTCGATTGAACGCATTAAAAACAGGACTCTATCTGAGCCCATTTTTTCTGTCACCTTGGATAATGACCATAATACTACATTGTCAGATACTATATCACCGACCGCTAGTGTGCCTCTATTACTTAAGGAATGTCTAGCACCTGCCATTTCCTCTACGCTAACCCAGCCAGAAACCCAAACCATCATACATGATCTCCTTAGTACACCCAATCCTCTTAAAACCCTGATTTCACCTACAGCTAGGCCGGGGAAGGTAGTAAGAGGCAAAAACTTGAGGCCCTTGCCATTTAAAATACATGGGCCTCCACCTTCCAAAAAGAGACGGAAGAAAATGGACTTAAATAAGCCTAGATTAAGCCACACTGAATTCGGGAAGAAGTCCAATTCTACTACTAACGTGGCTACGGGAGAACTTGTTGGTAAACAAACAACAGGAACTGAATTAACCCCCCCAACACCTGTGTTACCATCTTCCCAATCAGTTACAGAGTCTGACATTATACACATTACAACGGTAGAAGGACCTCAACCAGCCTCCCCTAAGACTCTTCTGGACAATATAGAATTGATTGTGCCGAGTTACATGCTGGCCATAGCTGAAAGACTTAAGGGAGTAGAACTAAGGTTGGGGAAAATAGAGGTGGATCTGACAGCATATGGGAATTCCATCAGGTCATTAGGGCCTCCAACAGTATTACAACCTCCCAAAGCTCCTACTATGATACACACTCCCTCTACAAATGTAGTGGCTGTAACACCCTCTACTTCCACTATTGATAACAATCAGAAAGCAGCTACATCAGTTGCTTCTAACCATTTGTTTACAGGTGCACCATCTGTTAGTAAACCTCCCAATAATCCCAATTCAAAACAGCCAGAAACATCTATGGGTAGACCAATTATAACACCGAATTGTAACACTGATATTCCAGCTAACACCCAAGTAAGGGAAACATGTATCCCTCCGAACAGACCCTTAAGATCGGAAGAGAACGGAATTAGCCACGTAAGAGGGGGCCAGGGCAGGAGACCACCCACTGAACTCCCGCCGGAAGCTCTACAATATGTGGTGGTACTTACTGGCGTTCCGTAACTGTCAAGTGGTAAACGCGAAGGCTACTTTCAATTAAAAAATAAAATAATGCACTGGCTGTCATTGTATAGACCTAAAGCTAGCTATGTAAATGGTGAAATAGTCCATGTCCGACGCCTGTCATGGTTGGGTGGAAGATCCAAGGATATAGGGGGTGATATTGTTGTTGTAAACTTCAGGGATAAAAAAGCTGTACAATACATTCTGAATTGGCCTTATGGTAACGAAAACAATTGTATTGTACCACGCCCTTTGACCTACTTTTATCCAAGATCCACAGTATTTCCCCCCCAATATTTAACCAACAATATCCCCTTCACCAACCATTTTTCTAATATGAAGACTGCCAGGAATCCCGCCTATATGCATCAATTAGCTCCAACTCCTGCGATACATGGGTGGAATACTATACCGACCAGTCACAACACAGGTGAAAATGGTAAAATGGCTCATTTGATGCCATTTACTGCTTTAGAGCTATCAAACAGGTTTGAGGTATTTAGTGGCATGGAGGAGTGTGATTGAAGTTTAAAGAGCAGGGAGGATGCTAAGGGGGTTGAAAATGTCTCATGCATTGTGGGGTATAATGAAGAAAAAGGGACTAGATGTCCAAAGGTAGGCACACGCACTGTTGTAATTGGTGATGAAGCTAATAGTAGTTTGCCTCTTTCTACATCCCCAGTGCCTCTTGGGACTAATGAGGGATCTTCCTTGCTCTCACTCGTTTCATGGAATATAGCAGGGGTGCGTGCGAAATTATGTGATCCGGATTGGAATAAATACATGAACACTTTTGATATCTGTGTGTTGCAGGAAACGTGGGCCACAGTACAGATGCACAGGGTTGGTTATAAATCCTACCAAATAGAGGCTGTGCCTTCATTAAGAGGTCGCGCATCTGGATGTCTACTAATATGGATCAGTGTATTCATTAACATTGGTATAAAAATGCTTAACATTGATTCTCCAGACATTCTTGGTCTGGAAATAACCACAGTGGACAATAGGGTGATCTACCTCTTTAATGTGTATAATAGTCCCCACTCTTCCCACAAGGAATCATCATGTATAGGCAAGCTAGAGTCATTCATGGATACACTAAAAACAGATGCAAGTGTCATCCTATGTGGGGACATGAATTGTAATTTTGAACCAATTATAGGCATAACCCAATTGTTTGAAGATGAGGATACTGCCAATGGAATACCTGCCCTGAATGAAAATAGAACGGTTGTTGGCACTGCACTGGCTCTTCAGATCACAAGGCTGTTAACTTCTCATGGCCTGAGAGCATGTAACGGGCGTATGCCATCTGATAGCCCGAAAGCACCCACTTTTAAGAGGCGTGACTACGAAAGTAAATTAGACTATGTCATTGTCTCTTTTGACCTGTGGCCTTTTACAGCTGACTTAAAGGTTAAAGGTTAAAGTGATCATTGCCCATTAGAAACTAGTTTTCTTCAAAGTTTACTAAAGGGGCCGGGAGATATTGAGGGAGGTCAAAGCCTAGCATCCTTATCTATAATAGACAACATTATCCTTAGTAATAATCGTAGGGCGGTTAAATGGGCCTACATACTGGAAAGAGAGGATCTACTGGCCAACATTTACTGCACCTTTGCAGACACTTTTGATTCATATTGTCCTCATAGCTGCGATTCTAAAGAATTTATTAAATTACACAAATCCCTTTTCAGTAAATTACTAGAACTTCTTACAAAAAAACCTAAAAAAGGTGCAGGTACGACAAATGCCAAATCGATAGGTAAACCTTGGTACAACAAGGAATGTCGTCTTGCCAAAACTGCACTGATTGATGCTGTTAAAGGGAAAGGTCCAATAGAAATTAGACATAAAAGGAAGGCATACAACAAAATAATATTAAGAGCGAAATCCTCTTGGGATGAGGAAATATGGCTCAGTATGCTATCAGCTGCCAAAAATAAGGACCAGAGACAATTTTGGGAACTTGCAGCTAAGGGGAATAAACGCGAAAAAGGTTCTAGGGAGGTTTTCCTAGATGAGGACACATGGGTCAAGCATTTTACATCGTTGTATGCAGCCAAAATTTCAACCGATGTTGTAATAGACGAATCTACTGTCACATTGCCAGATAACACCCACCCGGTAGTCTTTGACATACAAGAAACAGAGACAGCAATTGCTATGGTAAAGCAAGGGAAGGCGCCCGGGCTTGATAAAATTCCGGGCGATCTTTATCTGTACAATGTTGACGTCTGGGCACCCTATTTGAATCACTTATTTAATATTGTTGCGGCAGGTGACCACATCCCGGACACATGGAAAATCATTACTATTTTTAAAAAGGGGGACCGTGGCGACCCAGCCAACTATCGTCCCATCAGTCTTTTAGATATAACACAGAAGATATATGCCAGGCATATTTTAAATCGAATTAATACATGGTTGGAGGATGAGTCAGTTTTATCTAAATATCAGGCGGGATTTAGGAATAAAACGGGAACCATTGACCAGGTACTTAGGCTATGCTGCTTGTATTGGAAATACGTTATTATCCGCAAAGGTCACTTGTATGTGACCTTCGTAGACCTACGAGCAGCATTTGACCTAATTCCTCGTGACTTACTCTGGAAAACTCTGAATAGGCAGGGGCTGCCAGGTGAATTGCTAAAACTTGTGATGGGCTTGCATCAGGAGAATTATGCTAAGGTCAGGTGGGGCCCAAATGGGGAACTCACAGACCCAATCCCCATAAAAAGGGGAGTACGCCAGGGATGCGTACTGGCCCCCACGCTTTTCTCCCTTTAGGTAAACGATATTACAGCCTATTTGGAAAACTGTGACAATGACTCGCCCCGATTGGGGGGGGGACGTGTTGCGTCCCTCCTCTTCGTGGACGACACAATTTTAATTTCACAAACGCCATGCGGCCTACAGACCCTACTAGACAGGTTCCAACAATATTGCATTTCAAAAGGACTAGAAATCAATATAAAAAAACAAAATATATGGCACTAAACCCGCACAAAAGTTTTAAAAGGAACTTAATGCAAAACGGTCAAAAACTAGATTATGAACATAGTTTTACTTACCTGGGGGTCCTGCTAGACTCGTTAATGGGATGGGGCCCACAGCTAGAGAAATCAAAACTGGTGTTTAAACAAAACTGTTTTCCAATACTACAGAGACACAATAAAAGTGTGAATAAGGCAGTTACCCCAGTATTAGAGCTCTTTAGATACAAGGTTCAATCTGCCGCCCTGTATGGGGTGGAAATATGGGGGCCAGTATGTAAGAAAACCTTTGAAACACTGGAGTACAAGTTTATCAGGGGGCTTTTAAAAGTTCCCACCAATACCCCATTGATACCCCTATTCCTTGATTTAAACATCAAAAATACTGATCAACATGCAATATTGAGACCAGTATTGTTGTGGGTTAGACTATGGACAACTTTTGAACTATCCGATTACAAAAATGGCTTGAAAGAAGTCCTTGACCTTGACAGTGGCAGAAATTTTTTTGGGTTCAAACACGTTAAAACCTGGTTAATTAAGCTCGGATTAACACATTTTTGGAATGAGCCGGAATCTCTAAATTCATCCTCCAAGAAAATAGTCAAACTGTCTTTTTGGTCATATGTGAGCCACAATTCTGTGTATATAAGAACGCACGGTCCTCTTACCGAAAAATTTCTTATGGTAAAAAATGAGGCATCTTTTGAACAATTTCTCGATGAAATCCAGCCACCATTGGCCAAATCATTGTATTTAAAATTCAGATATGGAACCCTGAGGACAAAGGCAACTGAGAAAAGATGGGGGAAGACAGATAATGATTATTGCACTTTGTGCACTAACAATCAAAGGGAGGATGTTCTACACATATTGTTTTTCTGCCCTAGCTATGGTAAGGCAAGGAAAAAATGGATAGTTCCCTTGTGCCACAATATTGGCTCTACTTCCCATAAGGAAGCTGGCAGGATCTTAAGTACGGACACCAGTCAAGTAATTGTGTTCAGAATCAGCAAATGTTTATTGGCCGTAAATTTTATTAGACGGAAAGTAACTCTTTCTTTTTAAAAAAAAAAATGCTTATCCTGGACTTGTTCAAACCACGAATCATGTTTAGCTAGTTGTGTCATTTTAAATTCCTGGCTGTTATAAACCAATTTAATGTTTTTTTAATTCGATTTTTAAATATTTTAAATATTTATTTAACTTCTGTGATAAATTCCAACCACAATATTGTGTCCAAATATGATGAAATGTAGATTTTATAACAGGGTGCTCAATTATAATGAATTGTAGTTTTGATTATTGTTTTGAGTATTATCTTGTTTTGTATTTTATTGTTATCTTTTATGTTGCAATGCAACGAAATAAAGATTGAACTTGAACTTGAGTACCGTGTGACAAACACTATTCTGTCCATAGCATTATTTTTTTAGTTTTATCTTGGTTTAAAAGGCTGTCTCTATCGTAGAAGCGTGCCCTTTTGAAAGCATGCTTGATCAACTTGTTAGGGTATCCTCTTGCTTTAAGTTTTATTTTGGTCTGTTCAGCATGTTTCTAAAAATCATTTAAATTCGTACAGTTCCTTCGGAGCCTTAAAAATTCTCCGAATGGAATATTGTTTTTTTGTGATTTGGGGTGGTTACTGGTGTATACGAGTGGGGAATTTTTATCTGTAGGCTTAGTATATACCTCCACTTTCAAACATCCTTCCTCATCCTTGATTGCAATATCTAGGAACTGAACACGCTCATTGCTGTAGTGCCCTGTGAATTTTAAATTTCTCCCAAGTTCAAACACTCCAAAAAATCATCAAGAACACTGCTGGCACCGCTCCAGATGAAGATGATATCATCAATGTAGTGGTACCAGCTGGTGATGTTCTCGAAGAAAGGGGCCATCTCGTTGAATATATGCCTAGATTCAAACATACCCTCATAGAGGCAGGCCAAGCTGGGGGCACATGTGGCCCCCATGTTGGTCCCCTTGATTTGTAAATATAGCTCGTCCTTAAAGAGGAAAACATTTTTCCTCAAAATGAGATGGATACAAGCTACAATAAAGTGTTTATTGCTACCTGCTTGGTCCACTGTATCTAGGATGGCAGTGATGACTTCAATGGTATCTTTTTGGGGTATGTTTGTATATAGAGCTTCAATGTCCAGGGTGACCCAAAATTGGGTCACCCTGTTGAAGCTCTGACCCTCGAATGTGGCAATCGCATGGGATGTGTCTTTAAGGTAGGAACTTTGTTGTTGGACAATCGGTTTTAAGAAGAAGTCCACGTAGCGACTTAAAGGTTCCAATATCGACCCTATGCTACTGATAATTGGTCTCATGGGAGGGTCTTCCACATTCTTGTGGATCTTGGGTAGACCATAAATAGCAGGGATGACAGGATGAGTGTTTAATAAAAAGTTATATTCATTATCACAAATGAACCCTTTCCTTACCTAATTTAAGAAGATTGCTAACTTCTGTTTTGAGCTTACCTATTTCTGAGAATTTTGAGAGTTGATAGTGTTCTCTTACATTCAGAAGTTGACGTATTTTGTTGTCATAATGAGGGGTGTCGAATAGGACAACCCCCTCGCCTTTATCCGCGGGTTTTATTGTTATTTCACTGTTGTTCTGAAGAGAGGCCAGAGCTCCTCTTTGTTTCTTGGATAAGTTGTTATTGGGTATATTAGAGCTCTTATTATTGTAGAGGGTTTTGATCTCCATATCCACTATACTTTCAAAGATTTCCACATTTTTGTCAAGTTGGTATAGGTGGGGAAGAAAGGTGGATTGTGGTTTAAAGCCTGTTATGTTAGGTTCAGGCAAATATTCCCTGTTTTCAAAAAATTTGGTCAGGCGTACTTTTCTAAAAAAAAATTTTAGGTCACTCTCTAAATCAAAAATACTTTGTTTGTTAGTAGATGCAAAGCTGAACCATTTTCTAAGGACTTTTTTCTCATCTGAAGAAAGTGTTTTTTGGGAAAGGTTAATAATGGGGAAGTTGTCTATCACCAATATTGTTTCCTCCTGGTTGCCAGGTAGTCCTGGGCTCCATTTGGAGGTTGATTGCTGCGGGGTTAGGCGTGGGCGGAAAATCCGTTCCGCTCGCGGATTTTGCGGATTTTCGGGAAATCCGCAATCCGCGAGATTTGCGAATTTCCCGCAAAATCCGCAAATCCGCGAGCAGCGGATTTTGCTCGCACTGCTCGCACTGTTCGCGTGAGTTCGCGCCCCGCGAATAAGTGCAAAATTGCAGAAATACGATCTTAGCAAAACTGAAAGTAACTACTTACCAGGTTCAAAAGTTCAGGCTCATCATTAGTAGCCATTTCCTGGAGTGCTTCCTGAGGGGCCCCTCCAGAGTTCAGTTGCCAGTTGAAACTAGTATGTGACCCTGCTCTGAACCTCAGAATAGTTACACATATGCCACAAAGGTCCTGAATTACAGCTAAGGGAGACAAGCAGGAGCCAGGCTGGAAGTTAAAATCCATTAATCAGCCCCTAATTCATTATTGTCAGTTGGGGCAGGGCAGGTGTTGTAACTAATTTTGCAACAATGAAAGCACTTAGCAAGTGCAAAAGATCACTAATCAGGGCGCACTAAGGAAGCAGGTGCCAGCTAAAAAAATATTCTGTGACACATGAATCAGCCCCAAATTAATTCAGGTCACTTGAGGCAGGGAAGGTGTGCTTTGCTTTGCCGAAAATAATGTACACTGGACAACCAGAGGGTGTGGTGATGAAACAGAGGGTGGCATGGGTGGGCCAGAGGTTGGCATGAGTAGTCAGAGAGTGGCAGTGGTGACAGAGAGTGGCAGTGATGAAGAAGAGTGTCCCAAACAGGCTGGACACGTAGAAACAACAAGTTCGCGAAACTTGCGACCCGACAGGTAAGTTCGCAATTTGCGAAAGTGTACAAAACCCTCGCGAACTGGCAGAAACGCGGGCGAACACAAAAAAAAAAAAAATCCGCAAATTCGCGGGAATTCGCGGATTTTGCGGATTGCGAATCCGCAAATCCGCAAAATTCGCGAACGCGAGATCCGCAAAATTCGCTCATGCTTATGCGGGGTGTCTCTGGACGATTGTAATTCCTGAAGTTTCGTTAACCCCGGTAGGGGCGCCTCCTTAAAAAAGACTACCGTTCATACATTTGACCACCCCTATTGTCTTGTAATCTCTCCTGCTCTTCCTCACTCCCTGACCCTGAAGTTTCGGAAAAGGTAATACGTTTGTTACCCCCTCTAGAGTAGACTGGTCTTTGATAGGCGGGTTTTTCCCATTTCTGGTAATTCTTATTTTCAAAGTAATCTTTCTGAGTGTATGGATATACTGTTTCCTCTGAATATTTTTCTACATCCTTTTTAAACTTTTTGGATTTCTTATTAGTTAAATACTCTCTATAGCCATTGACATCTATTTTGATCTCTTCCAGTTTCTTCTTAGCGTCCTCTAATGCTGGATTTTGTTGCAAAGCTTGTTCTAAATTCTCTATCTCCTTCTTTTCTATTTCTATGAGGGCCTGTGCTGTTTCTATGATCAAAATAAGCCAATCGCGGCTACATCGATTAGCTATCAATGTCCATGTTTCAATGAATTTAGGATGTTCAATGAATAAGCCCAGCTCATTGCGCACTTGGAGCCAAATCGGTATCACTCCAGCTTTTAAATAGTCAATGATAAATTCTGCGTGAAGTTCCATGCGTATTTGCTTCTTTTTTAAATTGAGGATCTTCACTAGTTGCTCGTGGCTTGTATTGTTTAGACTTATGGAGCTACATGAGCGTGGATTCCAAATCATTAATTTAGTGTATCGATCATCAGAAAACCCAAAGGTTTTTAATTTATCCATCACCAGAAGTCTGATGGTGCACTAGTCAGAGGAATATGACTTTACCACACTACGTGACACAGAACAGAAGCTTGCGGCCAAACACTGCAGCCACTGGGATGGACAACTTCAGGTGGGCTGATCTTCTACACGTCCAAGTAGACAGCAGTGACTAAGTTTAAGTGAGAAAGAGAAATGATGTCACAGAGATGAGAGAGAGAAAAAACAACATTAAAACTGTGTCGCAGAGTCTTGAGTTTTTGTTGAACCAGACGTAGATTTACTAGATCTTTGCATCACTTTACCCATGTTAAAAGTGACTCAAAAGTGGCATAATAAGGTTGATGATCTGTTTATCAGACTGTTGTAACCTATCTGTTGTCACTGCTCAGAGGTAATTATACATTTTACAGAGAAGCTGCTGTACACTACGCACTCTGGGCCATAATATCAAGCCTGGGCGACAACAATTATTGCCACTTTATCGGCAGGAAAGTGTCGCTAAAGTGGCGATAATGGGTTTGATAATATGCTCTATGGAATTCCAATCAAAGCTCTTTGTCAGATGTCCTTCATCTCTAACATGAGCTTCGATTGGAATTCCATAGTGTCATGATCTGGCACAGGGCGCCTACCTAACTACATCTCCCAGAATGCAATCCTAGTGGGAGGAGTTCAGGGTATATACCACAGCAGACCACCGGGGCGCGCTGTATGTGATTTTGAATTCTGAACCTTGTTTGTTTTCGTAATGGTTCCGTGGTGAGGAGCTGCTCGTTCAGAATCCTGGAGTTTGGGAACACGGGTCTGTGGTTTCTAGTACATGTACCCGAGTGTATCACAAGGAAGGTTTACAGCTAACTAAGTACTTTTTTCTGTTCTTTTCCGCTTGCGGCTGCAGCGGGAAAGGAATACAGTGTTCTCGGCTGAGACACATTTTGTTTGGAGAATCAGTAAGCGGAGGATTATTCATCTACGACTTCGCTCTTTTACCCTTCTCGCTAGCGGTTGCAGCGAGGAAGGGTTTGTGTTGCCTGTTTGCTGGCTGGGACACGATTGGAATTTGGACTATGTTTACAGGAATAAGCTGCAAATATAGTTTTTGCCTACCGCTATCATCGCTTGCAGCTGCAGTGAGGAAGGGCGGTAGGCATGGGCGGAAAATCCGTTCCGCTCGCGGATTTTCGGGAAATCCGCAATCTGCGAGATTTGCGAATCTCCCGCAAAATCCGCAAATCCGCGAGCAGCGGATTTTGCTCGCACTGCTCGCACTGTTCGCGTGAGTTCGCGTGAGTTCGCGCCCCGCGAATAAGTGCAAAATTGCAGAAATACGATCTTAGCAAAACTGAAAGTAACTACTTACCAGGTTCAAAAGTTCAGGCTCATCATTAGTAGCCATTTCCTGTAGTGCTTCCTGAGGGGCCCCTCCAGAGTTCAGTTGCCAGTTGAAACTATTATGTGACCCTGCTCTGAACCTCAGAATAGTTACACATATGCCACAAAGGTCCTGAATTACAGCTAAGGGAGACAAGCAGGAGCCAGGCTGGAAGTTAAAATCCATTAATCAGCCCCTAATTCATTATTGTCAGTTGGGGCAGGGCAGGTGTTGTAACTAATTTTGCAACAATGAAAGCACTTAGCAAGTGCAAAAGATCACTAATCAGGGCGCACTAAGGAAGCAGGTGCCAGCTAAAAAAATATTCTGTGACACATTAATCAGCCCCAAATTAATTCAGGTCACTTGAGGCAGGGAAGGTGTGCTTTGCTTTGCCGAAAATAATGTACACTGGACAACCAGAGGGTGTGGTGATGAAACAGAGGGTGGCATGGGTGGGCCAGAGGGTGGCATGAGTAGTCAGAGAGTGGCAGTGGTGACAGAGAGTGGCAGTGATGAAGAAGAGTGTCCCAAACAGGCTGGACACGTAGAAACAACAAGTTCGCGAAACTTGCGACCCGACAGGTAAGTTCGCAATTTGCGAAAGTGTACAAAACCCTCGCGAACTGGCAGAAACACGGGCGAACACAAAAAAAAAATCCGCAAATTCGCGGGAATTCGCGGATTTTGCGGATTTTGCGGATTGCGAATCCGCAAATCCGCAAAATTCGCGAACGCGAGATCCGCAAAATTCGCTCATGCTTAAAGGGCGGTCCTTTTTGTATTGCGTAGTGAAAACATTGGAACTCCTTACAAGCAGTACCCTTTCCATTGAAGTCTGTTTGGCTACTTCCAAAAGCAGTACGATTTGAATTGGGGAGATACTGAGTACTGTTTTCACTGGACCTTTTAACAAGTCAGAAGGGTTTGCGCTAATGGGAGTCAAGTCTTCAAGCTGGTAAGCCTCGGATGAGGTTGGATTGTTCCTGTTCAGATCTTATTTTTTATGTGTTCCCTTTAGTTGGGCCCAGCTAGGAATACTGTTTTTGTTATTTTTGTATTCACGCTTTTGGATGAACTGGTATAGCTCTACAGACTATACTGACTCCTCCTGCTTCAAAGCCCTGGAATGACATTTGGTTTACTACAAAGAAGTGCAAGCTTCTGGGTTACTGGAGAGAGTCCTCTTATAATTTCAAGGGAAAGCAAATAAGGGTGCGTTATCTGTGTATGTATGTGTGATATTACCGTTCAGTATGAATGTGAACAAACAGTAATCCTTGGTTTGTTTTTAGGAAGCAAATATATATATAGAAGGATTGAAGAAGGGAGGAATGTGGTAGGTAGAGGTTCATTAGCGAGAATGAAACAAGAGTAGTTAGGATATATGTTTTAATACTCTCCTTTTGTCGTTTCAGCTATCCCTTCCGTTCCTGTCCCTTCCCTTACCTTTCCCTCGCTTGATTACCTCTATGCTCTGTGAGTTGTACTAGTCAGAGCGCGGGGAAATCAAGAGGTGGAATTCATGTGGTAGGTAGAGGTTCATTAGCGAGAATGAAACAAGAGTAGTTAGGATATATGTTTTAATACTCTCCTTTTGTCGTTTCAGCTATCCCTTCCGTTCCTGTCCCTTCCCTTACCTTTCCCTCGCTTGATTACCTCTATGCTCTGTGAGTTGTACTAGTCAGAGCGCGGGGAAATCAAGAGGTGGACCCCTTTCAGCATCACCCTGATCCTGAGGAGGAACAACTGTGACAGAATCACATACCCAAGAAAATTACCCCTCCCGGTAAGGGGGTGCTGAAAGATGACTACCTTGGATGATGTGATGCAGGCTTTGTTGGTAGTACAGCAAGAATTGGTGAATTCTCGTGCTGAAACTGCAGCCCTTAGGGAGAGCGTAGATAGGCAAGCACGTAATCCTTTTGATGTTTCAGGGGGTACTCCTCCAATACAGGTTACGGTGCCCCCTCCTATTCCGTTGGCCAGCCCTGAACGCTATGCTGAGAACCCTCTTAAAATGCAAACGTTTTTGACCCAGATAACATTGAATTTTCATGCAGACCAGCTTCTTTTCCCACCAATCTGTCTAGGGTAGCTTTTGCTATCTCCTATCTTACAGGAGATGCTGCTAACTGGGCGGTACCCTTGGTTCGAAACGATGATCAGTTGATGACAGACTGGGCAGCTTTTCGGAGGGAGTTCGAGAGGGTGTTCGATAGGCGGGCAACCACTCTCAGTGCAGAGCGGGATCTGCTGGGCTTGCGTCAGGGAAGAAAGGACCTTGTGACTTATATGACCACCTTCAATCGGCTGTTAGTGGAAACGGCATGGCCTGAAGAGAAGAGGATGGCGTTGTACTACCAGGGATTGAATGAGGATATCAAGGATGTATTGGCCCAAATTGACCCTCAGCCCACGAACTGTGTTGATCTTATTAATCTTACCTTGCGGTTGGATCATCGTCTTTCGGGGAGGGGTGGTGAGCGTAGGAGGAGTGGTAACATCAGGGGTGGTTTTGAGGTTGTTAGTCCACCTGTCAGGAAAGAAACAGGTCCAGAAGCTATGAAGGTTGGGGCTGTTCGTCCTCCCTTGACTAAGGCGGAAAGAGAAAGCAGGCGCGCGCAAGGTTTATGTATGTAATGCGGGAAGAAGGGGCACTATGTGCGTGATTGCACTATGAAACCAAAGAACAGGAGTTATTATTCCTTTCCCGTCAAAAAAGTGGTTGTTACACATTGCTAGGGGTACTTCTGAGGAACAGGAAAGTAGTGAGAGGGTGGCAAGAGATGAAACGTCTGTTATGGAGTGGAGGATACCTTCCTTAAAGGTGCCAGATAGGATGGGTTCAGAGTCACATGTTGTGCTGTCCATGTTTTTGACTATAGGTCAGCAACAACATCCGGTATGCTCGATGGTAGACTATAGTGCTACCGGGAACTTTATTGACTATGGCTTAGCGAAGCGTTTGGGTCTTGTTAGAGTGCCCACCCATAGACCCGAAACAGTTTTGGCAGTGGATGGCACCCCTTTGAAATCTGGTCCTATTGTTGAGCATACTGAGTTGTTTGAATTGTCTCTTTTGGGACAACCTTGGGATCATGTGGAGAACATCAGGTTAAACATGATAGCGGCTCCACAATATGAGATCATATTAGGGATGCCATGGTTTTGGCAACACAACCCAACCATGGATTGGAAGTTAAAAACCATCCGGTTTGAATCAGATCAGTGTGTAGCTCAATGTTTGAAAGGAAATTTTGAATCGCATACGCTGTCATTGGCTCAGGCTTTCCAGATAGCTACGGCAGCAGAGAAGGAGGTTGTTTTGCCCTTAGAATACCATTGGTATCAGAACGTGTTCAGTGAAGATGAGGCAGAGAGGCTCCCGCCTCACCGCGACTATGATTGTCATATTGATTTGGTAGAGGGGGCTAAGATACCACCATGCTGAGTGTATGTGTTGTCTGATTCCGAAACAAAACACTTGAAGGCTTATTTGGACCATCTCTGTTCACTGGGGTTTATTCGTCCATCACGCTCCCCGGCGGCCTCGTCTCTTTTATTTATTTCGAAAGCAAATGGTGAATTAAGGGCATGTATTGATTTTAGACAGTTGACTAAGATCACTATCAAAAAACCCTAACCTCTTCCACTCATCCCCGTCCTGCTGGATCAGGTAAAGGAGGCCAGCATCTACACCCGGTTGGATTTGCGAGGCGCGTACCATTTGGTGTGCGTTCGGGCCGGGGATGAGTGGAAGACAGCGTTCAAGACTCGTTTTGGCCTGTTTGAATATCTTGTCATGCCATTTGGGCTTTGTAATGCCCTGGCGGCATTTCAGTACTTTCTTAATGACATCATGAAAGATTACATCGACCAATTCGTAGTTATTTATATTGATGACATCTTGATCTACTCGAATACCCCAGCTCAACATGTTAGTCAGGTTTTGTTAATACTGAAAAGATTGCAGGAACATTGCTTATTCTGTAAACTCAGTAAGTGTGAGTTTGGGGTCACTGAAGTAGAGTTTTTGGGGGTGATCTTGAGGCCTCTGAGTTTCCGGATGGCAGACAGAAAGGTGGTAGCTGTGCGAGAGTGGCCTATCACTAGGAGTGTGAGAGACGTCCAATGTTTCCTAGGATTCTCCAATTATTACAGGTGGTTTATCTCACATTTTTCACAGCTGGCCTCTCCAGTAACCCGGTTGTTGAGAAAAGGTGTATCTTTTTGTTGGATCCCTGAAGCCATGGTGTCGTTAGAACAGTTGAAAGAGGCTTTCTGCTCAGCCCCCATTCTCAGACACCCTCAAGCAGATGTTCGCCTCTGATGTGGGGATAGGGGCTGTTCTATCGCAAAGAGACAAGGGAACTGGCCAATTACACCCCGTTGCATTCCTGTCAAAGAAACTTAATCCTGCAGAGGTGAATGACACGGTGGCTGAAAAGGAACTGCTTGCTTTAAAGAGGGCGTTTCAAGAATGGAGGCACTATCTTTGGGGGGTCAACATCCTGTTATGGTGTATTCAGACTATTGCAACTTGCAGTATCTGAAGACAGCCAGGCATCTTTCACAACGGCAAATGTGCTGGATGTTGTTTTTTGCGGAGTACAACTTTACCATCACTTTTCACCCTGGAGCGGAAAACAGAAAGGCGGAATCCCTGTCTAGACAATCTGACTCTGAATCACCTGTAAAAGGAGTGCCATTGCCGATCTTATCCCCAGAGATGGTGTTGTGTTCCACAACAGTAGAACATTTCTTGGATACTGTCCGTAACTATCGTTCGTTGATACAATGGCAGCAGTGGGCCGCGAAGGAGAAGCAAAGGTCCCTTAAACATGGTTTACTGATGCGTGAGAACAAACTGTTCCTTCCCACACATGCTCTCCGTCTGATGGCCTTCAATTGGTGTCACAGCGCTATGGTGGCAGGTCATCCGGGTCATCAAAAAACAATTCATGCTTTACAGAGACAGTTTCGGTGGGAAGGCCTGATAAGAGATGTGAAGAATTGGATTGACCAGTGTAAAACTTGTGCTAGAGCGAAAGGTGAGCAAACAAAGAGTAAGGGTCTTCTGATTCCACTTCCGACCCCTTCGAGGCAATGGCAAGTGATTAGTAATGACTTTGTTTTGGGGTTGCCATTAGATAAGGGCTGTGATGCTATTCTGGTTGTGGTGGACAGCATGACGAAGATGGGACATTTCATCCCTTGTAGGAATCTTCCTACGGCTGCAAAACCCACTTAATTGCTGTTGACGCAGGTGGTTCGGTTACATGGAATCCCGAAAATCATTATTTCTGACCGAGGACCGCAGTTCGTACCTCGTTTCTGGCACATGTGGTGTAAGGCGTTACACATGAAGGATGCCTTGTCAACCAGCTTCCATCCTCAGTCTGATGGTTAGACAGAGAGACTGAATCAGATTCTTAAGAAATATCTGCGATGCTATGCTGAAGAGTCGGAAGAGTCTTGGGTGTCCTTGTTGTGGTTAGATGAACTGTCCTACAACAATGCTTGGCATTGCTCTACCGGAGAGACTCCGTTTCGAGCAAATACCGGATATCACGCACACACACTGCCTGTTACCATCCCTAGTGATTTAATGAACCACCCCACTGTGGCAGCCCAGATGAAAGCCCTGCTGCAAATCCATGAACGCATACAGAGGCACTTGGTGAGAGCGAAAACATCTTACAAGAAGTGGGAAGACCGACACAGACAAGAGGGCCCGGCGTATCAAGTGGGAGATCGGGTATGGTTGTCTACTAAGAACATACGCGTCCGTCTTCGCAGTATATTCCATCCGCGTTTCATTGGGCCGTATGAGATTGTTTGTGTAGTAAACCCGGTGGCGTATAAACTGAAGTTACCTGCCTCATTGAGGATCCATCCGGTCTTTCACTGTAGCCTGCTCAAACCTGCTAGAGCTGGTAGGCGGAAAGGGGTTCCCCCTGTGATGAGAGATGGCCAACTGGAGTATGAGGTGAGGCGAATCTTGGATTCCCGTATCCGGAACGGGCAGGTGTGGTTCTTAGTTTCCTGGAAGGGTTACTCGTCTGAGGATGATTCGTGGGAGCCCTGTACCGGAGTGCATGCCCCTTGTGCGGTGCGGTTGTTTTATGCACGTAACCTGGGTAAGCCTGGTGCTAGGAGGCGCTAGGAGGGAGGACATATTGTCATGATCTGGCACAGGGCACCTACCTAACTACATCTCCCAGAATAGTCAAGTCAAGTCAAGTCAAAAGATTTGTATAGCGCGCTACATACCCAGAGGGTCTCAAGGCGCTTGAAGAAGGGTAGGGAGTTACTTGTCGAATATCCACGTTTTGAGTTGCTTTCTGAATGCTAGGTGGTTCTGAGTAAGGCGAAGGTGAGTGGGAAGTGAGTTCCAAGTTTTAGCTGCTAGGTAGGAGAAGGATCTACCTCCCATGGTGGTTTTGTTGATGCGAGGTACAGTGGCAAGGGCTTGGTTGGAGGATCGTAGCTGGCGGGAGGGGGTGTAGAAGGATAGTCGTGTGTTGAGGCATTCGGGTCCGATTTCGTAGAGTGCTTTGTGTGCGTGGGTTAGGAGCCGGAAAGTGATCCTCTTATTGACGGGGAGCCAGTGGAGGTTTTTCAGGTGATCAGAGATGTGTTCTTTACGCGGGATGTCTAATATGAGCCTGGCTGAGGCGTTCTGGATGCGTTGTAGTTTTTTCTGGAGTTTTGCGGTGGTGCCGGCGTAGAGGGTGTTTCCGTAGTCCAGACGGCTCGTGACCAGAGCGTGGGTGACTGTTTTTCTAGTTTCGGTAGGGATCCAGCGAAATGTTTTTTTGAGCATGCGAAGAATGTTGAAGCAAGATGAAGAAACGGCGTTGACTTGTCTGTTCATCGAGAGTGAGGAATCCAGGATGACGCCCAGGTTCCGTGCGTGGTCCGTCGGGATGGGTGCTTTTCCAAGGGCCTCTGGCCACCAAGAGTCGTCCCAGGCGGAGGGGGAGGTACCTAAGATGAGGACTTCTGTTTTGTCTGAGTTCAGTTTCAGACGGCTGTGCTTCATCCATTCGGCTACTTCTTTCATTCCTTCGTGTAGGTTGGTTTTGGCCGTGTTAGGGTCTCTGGTGAGTGATAGGATCAGTTGAGTGTCGTCGGCGTAGGAGATGATGTTGAGGTTATGTTGGCGTGTGATGGCCGCGAGGGGGCTCATGTAAACGTTGAAGAGGGTGGGACTGAGTGAGGACCCTTGAGGTACGCCGCAGATGACTTCAGTGGCCTCTGACTTGAATGGTGGAAGGCGGACTCTCTGGGTTCTTCCGGAGAGGAACGAGGTGATCCATTCCAGTGCTTTTCCTTGGATTCCGATGTTTTTGAGGCGCTGTAGAAGGGTGCTATGGCAGACTGTGTCGAAGGCTGCGGAGAGGTCGAGGAGGATGAGGGCGACTGTGTCTCCATTGTCCAGTAGAGTTGGAATGTCGTCTGTTGCTGCGATGAGGGCGGTTTCGGTGCTGTGCTTGGCTCGGAAGCCGGACTGTGAGGGGTCGAGGGATTTGTTGGTTTCGAGGAATGCGGCGAGCTGGTTGTTCACAGCTTTCTCGATGACTTTGGCCGGGAATGGAAGGAGTGAGATAGGGCGATGGTTTTTGAGTTCGGTGGGGTCAGCTGTGGGTTTCTTCAGGAGGGCGCTGAGTTCGGCATGTTTCCAGCTTTCCGGGAAGGTTGCAGAGTTGAGGGAGCAGTTGATGACGTCTCGGAGGTGCGGTGCAATAATGGAGTCTGCTTTGTTAAAGATGTGGTGAGGGCAAGGGTCAGTGGGGGATCCTGAGTGGATAGAGTTCATCAGACGGACGGTGTCCTCAGTGGAGATTGGCTTCCAGTCATTGAGGATGATCAGGGGGGGTGGGGGTCCTGCAGGGGATTGGGTGGGTTGGTCTCCGGGTTGGTTGTCGAAGCTGTTGTGGATGTCTGCAATTTTGTTGTGGAAGAATGAGGCTAGGGAGTCGCAGAGGGCTTGAGAGGGGGTGATGTCGTTGGAGTTGGCTGAGGGGTTGGTAAATTCCTTGACGATGTTGAATAATTCCTTGCTGTTGTGGGCGTTGTTATCTAGACGGTCCTTGAAGGCTGCTTTCTTGGCATTTCGGATTAGTTGGTGGTGAATGCGGGTGGCGTTTTTGAAGGCGTCCTTGGTGCTGTTGTTTGGGTCTTTTTTCCAGGCCTTCTCGAGGGAGCGACAGAGTTTCTTCGATTTCTTAAGGTCATCGTTGAACCAGGAGGCCTTTTTGCTGCCTAGTTTGATTTGTCGTTTTTTCAGTGGTGCTAGGATGTCGGCGCTGTTGGATAACCATTGGGTGAGGTTGGTGGCTGCTTGGTCTGGGTTTGAGGAGTGGGCGGGGGGCTTTTGAAGAAGCGATGAAGAGATCTGGTCGATGGTGATTTTGTTCCAGTTTCTTTGCAGAGTGGGTTGGGGGTGGTTGTTGGATGTGGGCTTGTTGTAGGTGAAGTGAACGCAGCTGTGGTCAGTCCAAAGGAGAGCTGTGGTGTGGCTGAAGGAAACATGCTTGCTGGAGGTGAAGATAGGGTCGAGTGTGTGACCTGCGATGTGGGTGGGGGTAGTGACAAGTTGTTTAAGTCCGAGGTTTGCAAGGTTGTCCAAAAGGGTGGTGGTGTTGCGGTCGTTGTTCTTTTCAAGGTGAAAGTTGAGGTCTCCCAAAAGGATGTAGTCCTCGGAGGGGAGCGCGTGTGGAGTGATGAAGTCCGTGATGTCTTCACTAAATTGTGCGCGGGGTCCTGGTGGCCTGTAAAGGAGGGTGCCTCTGAGTGTGGTCTTGGGGTCGATGTGGATTTGGAAGTGAAGGTGTTCAGAGTTGGCGAGATTGACGTCTGAGCTGGTTGAGATGCGGATGGATTTCTTATAGACGATAGCGATGCCTCCTCCTGTGTGGCCGGTACGGTCCTTGCGAATGATCTTGTAGCCTTCCGGGATGGCGATGGTGATGTCTGGGGCTGAAGAGGCATTCATCCATGTTTCTGTTAGGAAGGCGACGTCCGGAGAGATGGTGTCGAGTAGATTCCAGAGGTCAATGGCGTGTCTGTGGACCGAGCGGGCGTTGAGCAGGATGCATTGTAGGTGGTTGGGATCGGATATCTGTTGTGAGTTCGTGGATGAGGAGTTGTTCTCGGTGCCGTCGAACTTGCAGGAGTAGCAGGAAAAGGGTCCATGGGTGTGTCCAGGAGCAGCTTGGACGCAGTTGAGGGAGCGGCCGGGGTTGAGGGCTAGGAGGGTGGTGGCATCGTAAGTAATGCGGGAGGGGTGGACTTTACGAGGACCAGGGGCTCTGGCGCTGGGCGGGGTCCAGGCGCGGACGGGCGTAGACGGGCTTACCTTTGGCGCACCTTTGGCGCGGCCGCAGCGCGTGGACGCTGCGCGTACACCCATGTGTCATAAATGGAGTGTGGAGGGGGGTGGGGCGAGGGGTGTGTCAGCAGGGAGGCGGGAGCGGGGTGGAGAGGCGGTGCTGGGAGGCAACAACAATCACCAAAATGGCAGCGACCCCAAAGCCAAACAGGACGAGGCTGGGATTTTAAAGTTAAAGTTTGGACAGAGAGGAAGCGTCGCAATAGCCAGCAAAAAACAATGAATATAGTTACAGGCAGCAATGCACAGCCAGAATCAATACATGTAAATAGCGCTTAGCGTCTACAATCCCGCTGCGATGTTAAGCTAACCAGACACAAAAGGGTGATTAATGCAGGGGTCAAAGCGAGCAAAGGGCAGTGCTTTAAAGATCGTATTGCAGTCTGGCAGTGCGGCGATACGATACCAGCGTGGGAGCAAGGGAGCAACCGCTTCTGAGGAGCTTCAGGACGGTCACAGCGCTAGTGGCCGAGGGAAGAGGCTATCCTATCTGTGGGAGGGGTGTGTCAGCAGGGAGGCGGGAGCGGGGTGGAGAGGCGGTGCTGGGAGGCAACAACAATCACCAAAATGGCAGCGACCCCAAAGCCAAACAGGACGAGGCTGGGATTTTAAAGTTAAAGTTTGGACAGAGAGGAAGCGTCGCAATAGCCAGCAAAAAACAATGAATACAGTTACAGGCAGCAATGCACAGCCAGAATCAATACATGTAAATAGCGCTTAGCGTCTACAATTGCGCTGCGATGTTAAGCTAACCAGGCACAAAAGGGTGATTAATGCAGGGGTCAAAGCGAGCAAAGGGCAGTGCTTTAAAGATCGTATTGCAGTCTGGCAGTGTGGCGATACGATACCAGCGTGGGAGCAAGGGAGCAACCGCTTCTGAGGAGCTTCAGGACGGTCACAGCGCTAGTGGCCGAGGGAAGAGGCTATCCTATCTGTGGGAGGGGTGTGTCAGCAGGGAGGCGGGAGCGGGTGGAGAGGCGGTGCTGGGAGGCAACAACAATCACCAAAATGGCAGCGACCCCAAAGCCAAACAGGACGAGGCTGGGATTTTAAAGTTAAAGTTTGGACAGAGAGGAAGCGTCGCAATAGCCAGCAAAAAACAATGAATACAGTTACAGGCAGCAATGCACAGCCAGAATCAATACATGTAAATAGCGCTCAGCGTCTACAATCGCGCTGCGATGTTAAGCTAACCAGGCACAAAAGGGTGATTAATGCAGGTGGGCACGCTGTATGTGATTTTGAATTCTGAACCTTGTTTGTTTTCGTAATGGTTCCGTGGTGAGGAGCTGCTCGTTCAGAATCCTGGAGTTTGGGAACACGAGTCCTTGATTTCTAGTACTTTTTTTCCGTTCTTTTCCGCTTGCGGCTGCAGCGGGAAAGAAATACAGTGTTCTCGGCTGAAACACGTTTTGTTTGGAGAATCTGTAAGCGGAGGATTATTCATCTACGACCTCGCTCTTTTACCCTTCTCGCTAGCGGGTGCAGCGAGGAAGGGTTTGTGTTGCCTGTTTGCTGGCTGGGACACGATTGGAATTTGGACTATGTTTACAGGAATAAGCTGCAAATATAGTTTTTTGCCTACCGCTATCATCGCTTGTAGCTGCAGTGAGGAAGGGCGGTCCTTTTTGTATTGCATAGTGAAAACATTGGAACTCCTTACCAGCAGTACCCTTTCCTTTGAAGTCTGTTTGGCTACTTCCGAAAGCAGTACGATTTAAATTGGGGAGATACTGAGTACTGTTTTCACTGGACCTTTTAACAAGTCGGAAGGGTTTGCGCTAATGGGAGTCAAGTCTTCAAGCTGGTAAGCCTCGGATGAGGTTGGACTTGTTCCTGTTCAGATCTTATTTTTTATGTGTTCCGATTAGTTGGGCCCAGCTAGGAATACTATTTTTGTTATTTTTGTATTCACGCTTTTGGATGAACTGGTATAGCTCTACAGACTATACTGAATCCTTCTGCTTCAGAGCCCTGGAATGACATTTGGTTTACTACAAAGAAGTGCAAGCATCTGGGTTATGGAGAGAGTCCTCTTATAATTTCAAGGGAAAGAAAATAAGGGTGCGTTATCTGTATATGTATTTGTGATATTACCATTCAGTATGAATGTGAACAAACTAATCCTTGGTTTGTATTTAGGAAGCAAATATATATAGAGAAGGATTGAAGACGAGAGGAAGGGCTCACCTCCTGATTCATGTGGTAGGTAGAGGTTCATTAGCGAGAATGAAAAAAGAGTAGTTAGGATATATGTTTTAATACTCTCCTTTTGTCGTTTCAGCTATCGCTTCTGTGCCTGTCCCTCCCCTTACCTTTCCCTCGCTTGATTACCTCTATGCTCTGTGAGTTGTACTAGTCAGAGCGCGGGGAAATCAAGAGGTGGACTAAGCGTGGGCGGAAAATCCGTTCCGCTCGCGGATTTTGCGGATTTTCGGGAAATCCGCAATCCGCGAGATTTGCGGATTTCCCGCAAAATCCGCAAATTCGCACGCAGCGGATTTTTTTGGCGGCGCGCGGCGTTGGTGATACAATTTTTGCGGCGCGCGGCGTTTATCATCGTTTGCCGAGTTGTTTTTTTCGATAGTTTGCGAGTGCTGCGCCATTTTGGATCTTGCTGTGTGATCCCGCGGGAATTGGCGAGCGCGATTACGTCATCGCGGCTTGCCAGCGATAGCTTGTCAACGCGAGTACGGCGAGATCACGTCTCGCGGTACTTCGCAATTGCGAGATTTGAGATGCGGCGAGCGAAAATATAAATTTGCAATTCTGCGCAAGAAATCCACCAGCAAGCAGCATAAACCTTCTAGAAATGATGATTTTTATGTGAATAACTCCTTAGTTTGACATTTGCCTGCACTTTTTTAGCGAGGAGTCCATTTTGGGGAGGGGGGCAGGGGGGTGGGAGGAAGGAAGTGCCCCATAGTCTTCAACTTCCTGTTCCTGTTCAGCAGGCTCCTCCCAGTGCTTTGTCCATCTCCTGGTCACTTTTCATTTGGATGTGGACCTGGAAGGATTACTTTTTGTGGATGCTGCTGGATCTTTGGATTTGAGGCCTTTTTGACTTTCTTTGGATCACTGTTGGATTAGAAATTTTACAAGTAAGTTTGTTTGGGGCATTACAGTTGCTGCAACTAAAATTTTGGGATTTTCGATTTTTGGGCTGTTTTGGGGCCTTTTGCCCAGTGGTGGGTGAACTGATTCTTTCTGTGGGTTGTCTTGAACTTAAACATCATGGAGGCCATAGATGAATTGGGATTGTGCTGATTTTTCTGTGTTTTTCGATTTTTTTTTTGTTGTAAAATTTTGTGTTTTTCGATTTTTGACCTGTTGTTGGGGCCTTGACCAGGGGTAGTGAGTGGTGCATGGGCCTAGTCTTTCTGTGGGCTGTCTTGAATTTAAACATCATGGAGGCCATGGATGGAATGGGATTGTGCTGATTTTGCAGTGTTTTTCGATTTTTGGGCCTGTACTTGTGGCCTTTTCACCAGGGGTATTTGAGTCTAGCATGGGCCTAGTCTTTCTGTGGGCTGTCTTGAATTTAAACATCATGGAGGCCATGGATGGAATAGGATTGTGCTGATTTTGCAGTGTTTTTCGATTTTTGGGGGTGTTCATGGGGAGGGACATGCCATGTGGCTGGTGGCCATTTTGAGTGCAGCTACAGGCACTGGCCATGTGCTGGCAGGCAAGTGGCCATTTTGAATGCAGGCTTTGTTGTTAGGCCTCCAACCATTTTGCCTACTTTTCAACCTTTATTTATGCCCAGGGGTAGTGAGTCTTGCATGGGCCTAGTATTTCTGTGGGTTGTCTTGAATTTAAACATCATGGAGGCCATGGATTGAATGGGATTGTGCTGATTTTGCAGTGTTTTTCGATTTTTGGGCCTGTACTTGTGGCCTTTTCACCAGGGGTATTTGAGTCTAGCATGGGCCTAGTCTTTCTGTGGGCTGTCTTGAATTTAAACATCATGGAGGCCATGGATGGAATGGGATTGTGCTGATTTTGCAGTGTTTTTCGATTTTTGGGCCTGTACTTGTGGCCTTTTCACCAGGGGTATTTGAGTCTAGCATGGGCCTAGTCTTTCTGTGGGCTGTCTTGAATTTAAACATCATGGAGGCCATGGATGGAATGGGATTGTGCTGATTTTGCAGTGTTTTTCGATTTTTGGGCCTGTACTTGTGGCCTTTTCACCAGGGGTATTTGAGTCTAGCATGGGCCTAGTCTTTCTGTGGGCTGTCTTGAATTTAAACATCATGGAGGCCATGGATTGAATGGGATTGTGCTGATTTTGCAGTGTTTTTCGATTTTTGGGTGTGTTCATGGGGAGGGACATGCCATGTGGCTGGTGGCCATTTTGAGTGCAGCTACAGGCACTGGCCATGTGCTGGCAGGCAAGTGGCCATTTTGAATGCAGGCTTTGTTGTTAGGCCTCCAACCATTTTGCCTACTTTTCAACCTTTATTTATGCCCAGGGGTAGTGAGTCTTGCATGGGCCTAGTATTTCTGTGGGTTGTCTTGAATTTAAACATCATGGAGGCCATGGATTGAATGGGATTGTGCTGATTTTGCAGTGTTTTTCGATTTTTGGGCCTGTACTTGTGGCCTTTTCACCAGGGGTATTTGAGTCTAGCATGGGCCTAGTCTTTCTGTGGGCTGTCTTGAATTTAAACATCATGGAGGCCATGGATGGAATGGGATTGTGCTGATTTTGCAGTGTTTTTCGATTTTTGGGCCTGTACTTGTGGCCTTTTCACCAGGGGTATTTGAGTCTAGCATGGGCCTAGTCTTTCTGTGGGCTGTCTTGAATTTAAACATCATGGAGGCCATGGATGGAATGGGATTGTGCTGATTTTGCAGTGTTTTTCGATTTTTGGGGGTGTTCATGGGGAGGGACATGCCATGTGGCTGGTGGCCATTTTGAGTGCAGCTACAGGCACTGGCCATGTGCTGGCAGGCAAGTGGCCATTTTGAATGCAGGCTTTGTTGTTAGGCCTCCAACCATTTTGCCTACTTTTCAACCTTTATTTATGCCCAGGGGTAGTGAGTCTTGCATGGGCCTAGTATTTCTGTGGGTTGTCTTGAATTTAAACATCATGGAGGCCATGGATTGAATGGGATTGTGCTGATTTTGCAGTGTTTTTCGATTTTTGGGCCTGTACTTGTGGCCTTTTCACCAGGGGTATTTGAGTCTAGCATGGGCCTAGTCTTTCTGTGGGCTGTCTTGAATTTAAACATCATGGAGGCCATGGATGGAATGGGATTGTGCTGATTTTGCAGTGTTTTTCGATTTTTGGGCCTGTACTTGTGGCCTTTTCACCAGGGGTATTTGAGTCTAGCATGGGCCTAGTCTTTCTGTGGGCTGTCTTGAATTTAAACATCATGGAGGCCATGGATGGAATGGGATTGTGCTGATTTTGCAGTGTTTTTCGATTTTTGGGCCTGTACTTGTGGCCTTTTCACCAGGGGTATTTGAGTCTAGCATGGGCCTAGTCTTTCTGTGGGCTGTCTTGAATTTAAACATCATGGAGGCCATGGATTGAATGGGATTGTGCTGATTTTGCAGTGTTTTTCGATTTTTGGGTGTGTTCATGGGGAGGGACATGCCATGTGGCTGGTGGCCATTTTGAGTGCAGCTACAGGCACTGGCCATGTGCTGGCAGGCAAGTGGCCATTTTGAATGCAGGCTTTGTTGTTAGGCCTCCAACCATTTTGCCTACTTTTCAACCTTTATTTATGCCCAGGGGTAGTGAGTCTTGCATGGGCCTAGTATTTCTGTGGGTTGTCTTGAATTTAAACATCATGGAGGCCATGGATTGAATGGGATTGTGCTGATTTTGCAGTGTTTTTCGATTTTTGGGCCTGTACTTGTGGCCTTTTCACCAGGGGTATTTGAGTCTAGCATGGGCCTAGTCTTTCTGTGGGCTGTCTTGAATTTAAACATCATGGAGGCCATGGATGGAATGGGATTGTGCTGATTTTGCAGTGTTTTTCGATTTTTGGGCCTGTACTTGTGGCCTTTTCACCAGGGGTATTTGAGTCTAGCATGGGCCTAGTCTTTCTGTGGGCTGTCTTGAATTTAAACATCATGGAGGCCATGGATGGAATGGGATTGTGCTGATTTTGCAGTGTTTTTCGATTTTTGGGGGTGTTCATGGGGAGGGACATGCCATGTGGCTGGTGGCCATTTTGAGTGCAGCTACAGGCACTGGCCATGTGCTGGCAGGCAAGTGGCCATTTTGAATGCAGGCTTTGTTGTTAGGCCTCCAACCATTTTGCCTACTTTTCAACCTTTATTTATGCCCAGGGGTAGTGAGTCTTGCATGGGCCTAGTATTTCTGTGGGTTGTCTTGAATTTAAACATCATGGAGGCCATGGATTGAATGGGATTGTGGTGATTTTGCAGTGTTTTTCGATTTTTGGGCCTGTACTTGTGGCCTTTTCACCAGGGGTATTTGAGTCTAGCATGGGCCTAGTCTTTCTGTGGGCTGTCTTGAATTTAAACATCATGGAGGCCATGGATGGAATGGGATTGTGCTGATTTTGCAGTGTTTTTCGATTTTTGGGCCTGTACTTGTGGCCTTTTCACCAGGGGTATTTGAGTCTAGCATGGGCCTAGTCTTTCTGTGGGCTGTCTTGAATTTAAACATCATGGAGGCCATGGATGGAATGGGATTGTGCTGATTTTGCAGTGTTTTTCGATTTTTGGGCCTGTACTTGTGGCCTTTTCACCAGGGGTATTTGAGTCTAGCATGGGCCTAGTCTTTCTGTGGGCTGTCTTGAATTTAAACATCATGGAGGCCATGGATGGAATGAGATTGTGCTGATTTTGCAGTGTTTTTCGATTTTTGGGCCTGTACTTGTGGCCTTTTCACCAGGGGTATTTGAGTCTAGCATGGGCCTAGTCTTTCTGTGGGCTGTCTTGAATTTAAACATCATGGAGGCCATGGATGGAATGGGATTGTGCTGATTTTGCAGTGTTTTTCGATTTTTGGGCCTGTACTTGTGGCCTTTTCACCAGGGGTATTTGAGTCTAGCATGGGCCTAGTCTTTCTGTGGGCTGTCTTGAATTTAAACATCATGGAGGCCATGGATGGAATGGGATTGTGCTGATTTTGCAGTGTTTTTCGATTTTTGGGCCTGTACTTGTGGCCTTTTCACCAGGGGTATTTGAGTCTAGCATGGGCCTAGTCTTTCTGTGGGCTGTCTTGAATTTAAACATCATGGAGGCCATGGATGGAATGGGATTGTGCTGATTTTGCAGTGTTTTTCGATTTTTGGGCCTGTACTTGTGGCCTTTTCACCAGGGGTATTTGAGTCTAGCATGGGCCTAGTCTTTCCGTGGGCTGTCTTGAATTTAAACATCATGGAGGCCATGGATTGAATGGGATTGTGCTGATTTTGCAGTGTTTTTCGATTTTTGGGTGTGTTCATGGGGAGGGACATGCCATGTGGCTGGTGGCCATTTTGAGTGCAGCTACAGGCACTGGCCATGTGCTGGCAGGCAAGTGGCCATTTTGAATGCAGGCTTTGTTGTTAGGCCTCCAACCATTTTGCCTACTTTTCAACCTTTATTTATGCCCAGGGGTACTAGTGAGTCTTGCATGGGCCTAGTCTTTCTGTGGGTTGTCTTGAATTTAAACATTATGGAGGGCATGGATGGATTGGGATTGTGCTGATTTTGCAGTGTTTTTCGATTTTTTTTGTGCTCTATAACTGAACTGATGTTCCTCTGTCTTCCATTTTTTTTAGGTGCACAAGACTCAAGAGAACCACCAGTGCCAGGAAGAAGTCCTGCAGCGGTGTGTGTGTGCAGCACGTCTGGCCTCAGACAACTCTACAATTCGTGCAACTGCGGCCTGCTCTCTGACCTGCTCTGAAGAAGATGGCCCCGCCCCCAAAGAAAGTTCTCCGTAGCTCCTCTAGCAAGAAAGTTGCTAGTAAGGAGCAGAAGAAGCAAGGTACCAAGGAGGCTGGTGTGCCACCCGCCACGTTTTTTGGGAGCAAAAAAAAAAGTACGCCTGCTGCAGCAGGTTCTGCTGGGGACCAAGCTGGGAGCAGCACCCCTGCTCCATTGGGTTCAGTGCCTCCACCACCACGCCAACTTAAGTCAAAGCCCTTGAGTGCTTCAGAGGCAGTCAGTGTACTTCTCCAATCACCATCGACCAGTGATGTTGGCTCATCGCAAGAAAGTAGCAGCAATGTCCCTGAATCAACACAGCCGCAACAACAACACCATGTGCAAGTACACGCCCAAGTACATGTGGAAGGAGAGGCAGCAAAAGGAGATGCGCAAGCAAAGGTGCATGGAGGTTCACAAGTGCCCACAATAGTTGTTCCTCCCGAAGTAGGGGCACATCAGGAAATCGACAATGAAGCCGAGGTATCATTGGAAGCCACTCCTCCTGATGATCATTCATTGTCTTCCACATCCCTAGCAAGGAAAAGATCAAGGGGGGTGTCTACATCTTCTTCAAGCCCACCTCCTTCTGATGATAACGATCCAGCTTGGGAACCACAACTGCGGTCTGACAGTGAGGCACACCATGATCTGACACCGGAACCTAAGCGTAAAAGGAAGGTCGTCCAAAAACTCAAACCTATGGAGTGTGATGAGGCTCAACAAGAAGTGACAGATACTGCTGGTGATGAAGCCTCTCACGATGACGACGAGCCAGTCATCACAAAGGTCACTGCAGCCCCACCGGGCATGCAGCAAAGAGACATTTTGACCCTATCCCGAGAAGCTGCTGAGCGTGATGATGATGTCGGCGAGGAGGCAATGGAAATGGAATTATTAGATTTGGAGTTAAGTAGTACACCAAAACCTACCGCTTCCATATTTCTTCGCAAGAAGGTACCCACCTCGTCCTCGACCTCAATTCGTGGTGGTGAAAGTGCAAAACGTACTGAAGTTCGGCAATCCACATCCTCCACTTCATCTGTCATTAGCAGCAGGACCACCACCACCAGTATCGCCGCCTCCTCCGGCCCCCGAAGACATTTCAAGTCTCCAGTTTGGGACTTCTTTAGTGTTTGCCCAAAAAAGGAAAACGTAGCCATTTGTAGCCTTTGTAAGCTTCGATTTAGTCGTGGTAAGCTTGGTTCTAACTATGGTACCGGAGGCCAGAGAGGTCATCTTGAGAGAAGGCACGCTGTCGAATGGTTTCCGCACCTAGAGGCGGTCAAGAAAGCCGGAATTGCACGTAATGAAAACGTTGATTTGTCATCTGCTGATGACGAGGAGGTAGAAGAAGACGATTCAAACACTTCACTTACACCCAGTTCCCATGTCAGCAGCACACCCCATGGGAGCCACACTAAGAGTGTGGGAGAGAGTGAGACATCAATGCGGAAAAGTTCATCAGCGAGCGTAACTGGGTCGAAGAGATCATCATCATCCCGTAAATCATTGGTCCAGGGCAACATTAAAAAGATGTTGTTTACAGAAGCGCAATATGAACGGAACCACCCAATGACCCGTCTGTATAACACTAAGCTGGCTAAAATGCTAGCTCTGGACCTTCTCCCTTTTTCTTTTGTAGAAGGGGTTGGTTTTCTAGAATTAGTGACAGCGCTCTGCCCTAAATGGAAGGTTCCTAGCCGGTTCTATTTTGCCCGAGTTGCGGTTCCAGCACTACATGAAGATGTTCTGAAGGTGATTGGGGCAGCTTTGCAGAAGAGTGCTGCTCACACTATACATCTGACAACAGACATGTGGACCAGTGGCGCAGGTGCTGATTACATGTGCATCACTGCACACTGGGTCTCTTTTTCAGGGGCTAAAGCAAAGCTAAACTCAGGTGTTGACACTAACATTGTTTTTAAAGGTGCTCGGAAACATGCAACACTAGCCATGTTTGGTTTGGAGAAACGTCACACAGCAGAAAACATTTTGGATGTCTTTAACACAAAGGTCCTTAACTGTCTGTCCCCACTAAAACGCAAGGTTGGTTATGTTTCCACGGACAATGGCTCCAATATAGTTAAGGCCATGAGGGACGGTTACTATTTCAGAGTGCCGTGTTTGGCGCACTGTATAAACCTGGTTGTCCAAAAATTCTTGGGTAATAAACGCAGTGCAGCGTACAGTGTATTGGAGAACTGCCGAAAAATTTGCAAGCATTTCAGGCATTCTTTTAAGGCCCGCAAGCAGCTGAGGAGCATGCTATATCAATGTCAAATGCCAGTGAAAGCACTCATCCAGGAGGTGGTAACACGTTGGAACTCAACCTTCTACATGCTTGAGCGTCTGTATGAGCAGTATACGCAACTCGATCAATATTTCTTGAAAGAGGGTATAGAGGAGCTGAGGATGGGTGGGCCGCAATGGAACATAGTTGAAAGCCTAACACGCATGCTTCGTCCTTTTGAGGTCTTCACGCGTGCAGTCAGCAAGGAGGACTCTAATTTGGGAAAAGCTATCCCATTGTTGTACATGCTGGAGGACCAACTGAAGGAGGTGTGTTCTGTGTTTGGAAAAGATGACAAAAAGAAAGACTCTTTGCTTCTGGCTGAGCAATTATTAGAGCTCCTACAAGGTGATGAACGTCTTAAAAAGATCCACTCAGAACAGCATTACATTTGTGCTACTATTCTGGATCCACGCTACAAAAAGGCGCTGGCAGGCAGAGCATTCTTTCCTTTTGGTGATGAAGATGTTACAAAGTACAAACGTTGGCTAGCCTTGTCAGCCAAGAAGTTTGAAACAGAACGGCTGGAAATTGAAGGAAATGGCAGTACATCAGCAGGCCATCCCCAGTCAAAACAATCCACTTCTGCACCTGTGGCTGTGGCACAAGTGACCTCTCAGCCGTTAAAGACACCGGCAACCGGATCATCTGCACGAAAGACAACAGAAACATTGGAGGCTGAAGAGGATTGGCTAGCTCTGCGTGGGTTTGGTTCTCAAAAGGTCAGAGGCACAGCAAGAGCTACGCAAAGTGGAGGAACCTTGGAGGAGGACCTTGAGTCGATGGTGAAGGACTATCTGAATGACTCCACAGAGGTCTATGTTAATTCTGACCCATTGGCGTATTGGCATGGGAAAAAAGAATTGTGGCCACAGCTCACCAACCTGGCTTTAAACTACTTGTCTTGCCCACTCGCAAGTGTGTCTTCTGAACGGGTTTTCAGTGCGGCTGGTGGGATTGTAACTCCCAAACGGAGCCGCCTCTCGCCCAAAAATGTGGAGAGGTTAACAATGATCAAGATGAATCAGCACCTCATACCACCAGATATAAGAGTACGAGAGAGCGTGCCGGATGAAGAGGAGGTGGCCAGCACCATAGATGAGGGAATTTCTACTCTGTCAGGTGGCACTGACCTCACCCTGGCTGAATTCGCAGAGTATGATGACGAAGCCTTATTCTTATTCCTGGACCGTGATACCGACTTCGAGCCCTGAAAATGAGACAACGAATCAATAACTTTCTTTTTCATCCTTATTCACTTTTATTCCTGTGTGTCTGTCTTTCTTTGTTGTGCACAGTTAATATAATTCAAACTTTAATCAGATAATCACAAAAACAAGCCCATCAGCAGAACTGTCTTCACTTGTTTGCTAATTTATTTGAAGGTGCCGCAGTCTGCATTCCTCAGGTTCACAAGTTCAGAAGAACATGCTCCTCTATCCTCCTCCTCCAGACTCCTATTTCCATCAAAGCAGAGGGCTGGTTTACGCCCAATGAAGAAAGACTCAGCACTTGTGGGGGTGTTGTTCTACCTCTTTGCAGGTGAGTTGACGGGTCTGGGGCCATTGCTGGGAAGCACTAAAAGTGGTTTGTGCCAAATCCGAGGCGGAAAATTTTTTGTGTTTTTGATGACTTGCTTGCCTTTGAGGTGCTCTTAGGGGGGGTTCCGTCTGTTTGTGGGTGCGTTTCGTGGTCTGAGAGCATTGCTGGGACACTCTAATCTTGATTGCATTTGCTTTTCAGGAAATCCGTCGTGCCAACCCCGACTTATGGCCTAGCTACGCAGCGCGTTTGGACCGAAGGCCCAGAAATGTTGCAAGTATGAGATTTTGCTTTTGGCCTGTTTGGGGGTGTTATGCTTCTTGGCGGGTGGGTTGACGGGTCTTGGGGCATTCCTGGGAAGGTCTAATACCGGGTAGAAGTGGTTGGGACAAAATCCAGGCCGATTTTTTTTTTGGCTATTTCTGACATTTTGCTCTATGTAGCGTTTTCGGGGGCCTGTTTGGGGGGCTTCCTGGTGTTTGCGGGTGAGTTTCGTGGTCTGGGAGCACTGCTGGGACACTCTAATCTTGATTGCATTTGCTTTTCAGGAAATCCGTCGTGCCAACCCCGACTTATGGCCTAGCTACGCAGCGCGTTTGGACCGAAGGCCCAGAAATGTTGCAAGTATGAGATTTTGCTTTTGGCCTGTTTGGGGGTGTTATGCTTCTTGGCGGGTGGGTTGACGGGTCTTGGGGCATTCCTGGGAAGGTCTAATACCGGGTAGAAGTGGTTGGGACAAAATCCAGGCCGATTTTTTTTTTGGCTATTTCTGACATTTTGCTCTATGTAGCGTTTTCGGGGGCCTGTTTGGGGGGCTTCCTGGTGTTTGCGGGTGAGTTTCGTGGTCTGGGAGCACTGCTGGGACACTCTAATCTTGATTGCATTTGCTTTTCAGGAAATCCGTCGTGCCAACCCCGACTTATGGCCTAGCTACGCAGCGCGTTTGGACCGAAGGCCCAGAAATGTTGCAAGTATGAGATTTTGCTTTTGGCCTGTTTGGGGGTGTTATGCTTCTTGGCGGGTGGGTTGACGGGTCTTGGGGCATTCCTGGGAAGGTCTAATACCGGGTAGAAGTGGTTGGGACAAAATCCAGGCCGATTTTTTTTGGGGCTATTTCTGACATTTTGCTCTATGTAGCGTTTTCGGGGGCCTGTTTGGGGGGCTTCCTGGTGTTTGTGGGTGAGTTTCGTGGTCTGGGAGCACTGCTGGCTATATATACTTTACTTTGCAAGAGGTTTGAAGCAAATCCATGGTGGCAGAGGGGACTTAGGGCCTAGCTGCAGAGCGCGCGCGGAGTGATTTGGGAAATTTGTGAAAAATTGACTAAGTCCCCATTTTTGTACTTTTGCTCTTTGGCTGTTTGGGGGTCTTCTACTCGTCTTCTCCTGGGTTGACGGCTCTGGGGCCATTGCTGGGAAGCTCTAATACCGGATAAAAGTGTTTTGGACCAAATCCCAGGCGGAATTTTTTTTGTGTTTTTGATGACTTGCTTGCCTTTGAGGTGCTCTTAGGGGGGCTTCCTGGTGTTTGCGGGTGAGTTTCGTGGTCTGGGAGCACTGCTGGGACACTCTAATCTTGATTGCATTTGCTTTTCAGGAAATCCGTCGTGCCAACCCCGACTTATGGCCTAGCTACGCAGCGCGTTTGGACCGAAGGCCCAGAAATATTGCAAGTATGAGATTTTGCTTTTGGCCTGTTTGGGGGTGTTATGCTTCTTGGCGGGTGGGTTGACGGGTCTTGGGGCATTCCTGGGAAGGTCTAATACCGGGTAGAAGTGGTTGGGACAAAATCCAGGCCGATTTTTTTTTGGGCTATTTCTGACATTTTGCTCTATGTAGCGTTTTCGGGGGCCTGTTTGGGGGGCTTCCTGGTGTTTGCGGGTGAGTTTCGTGGTCTGGGAGCACTGCTGGGACACTCTAATCATGATTGCATTTGCTTTTCAGGAAATCCGTCGTGCCAACCCCGACTTATGGCCTAGCTACGCAGCGCGTTTGGACCGAAGGCCCAGAAATATTGCAAGTATGAGATTTTGCTTTTGGCCTGTTTGGGGGTGTTACGCTTCTTGGCGGGTGGGTTGCCGGGTCTTGGGGCATTCCTGGGAAGGTCTAATACCGGGTAGAAGTGGTTGGGACAAAATCCGCGCGGAAAAGCCTTTAGTTTTGGCACTTTTTGTAACTTAGGGTTCGTTAGGGTTAGCCCTAGCAGCAGGATTGCATGTGTTTCGGGGTGTTCTAGATTTTTCAAACTGAGTTCTGGGGTCTTAGAGCACTCGTGAGAATGTGTAATTTTGGTTGCAAGTCATTTGAAGAAAATCCATGGTGGGAAAGGGGGGATTTGGCATAGTTAAAGAAAGCCTTTGCCACTATTCTTAACTTAGGGTTCGTTAGGGTTAGCAGTATTTCTATTGCATGTGTTTGAGTGGGGGGGATTTCGAGTCTTGGAGCGATGCTGGCTATGGCTACTTTTGCTTGGTTGCTTGCAAGTGGTTTGAATGCAATCCACGGTGGGTAATGGGTAATTAGGGTACTTCGGCCTACTTTTACTTTCAAAGTAAGTTTTGTCACCAGTTTTCTGCTAGGCCTCGTTTTTTGAGATTTGATTGGGGGTCTTCTACATTTTTGCGACTGGCTTTAGTAAGGGTCTGGGTGGGAGCACTGCTAGGAAGATCTAATTTTGTTCTAAAACACAGTTTACAGTACACCTAGCTTGAGGGGCAAGATCCGCTACATTAATTTGCCCATACTTATTTATCCTTCAAAAGGTGACTCAGAGTACGCACTTTCAAAAACATTGTACTGTCTACTAGGAAAAACAAATTGTGACTTTTTGCACTCCACAGCCTACATACCTTATATTTATTTATCAGTGGTGTTGTAATATTATATCACTTCCTGTTTTTCGTTGAATAATTACAGGCCGGGTTTCAGTCTCTGCAATGGGGAAAAAAGGATGGAGTCAGGCTTCACAGTAGCGAGCCACAATTCAGCATCAGGCAGGCAGTGGACAGGGTGTCTTCTGGTGACCAACATCGATGGACGAAGCGTCGGCTGCAATGGAGGAGTGCCGCTAATAGGAGGATTTTTTTTCTGCGGGCAACTTACTTACCACTTCCAACAGGACCACTACAACCACATAGATACAGTATCCCTTGCCTTTTTCTCTGACTGTGACTGCATTTCTTGCCTCTCTCTCGGCTTCTACATTGATCCCTTAACACATCACTTAGTCCACTCCACTATCACATCTGCACCACACATAGTCATTTGTAAGTGCTCCTACGTAATTCGCAAGTCGCAGCACGCCCCAGCCCGTAGAGGACTGGGATGGCCCCAATGATGAAGCATGTCACCAAGGGGCAACCCTGGTGAGTGAGGGGACACCTAGAAAAAAAGCAATTTCTCCTTTTCTATCTACTATACCTTCTGTCAGGTTACGCAGCCCCTAAGCGCCTACCGTACTATGAAACTACATTTCCCATGAGTAGGCGGGAGACTTGCAGACTATTTAGTGAGACTATATGAGAGTACCCTTGTATGTTAGGACAGCACTTCACTGATGCCTGTCTTGTCTTCTGTTACAGGTATCCTTTCCCTGCTGACCCTACCTTTACCCATCCCACATTTTTTATTTTAGTTTGTTATTTTTCTCCCCCGCCTAATGCCTCGAACACCCTGTGTTTACACTTCTGGGTGTTGGTGACATTTGGAGGTGGAACCATATTTGCATCGACTGGATCACGGGGAGTAAACCTGACACCTTCCAGACCAACCCCATTGAGTGTTGTTGTGAATGGATTTATAGTGACCAGCAAGGCTCTCGGGTATCTGGCTACAGAGACCTTATGTTGAATATAGTTATCAATATTTCCACCCACGCCCTGTACTGTCGCATTCTTTCTTCCACAGTTGTCGAAAGTACTACTTACTTTTAACTGACATGCATGCAGTAGTGTATGCACTTTCAAAGATTGATGGATAGGTTTGTACCCAAAGATTTGTTTATGTTCACAATTGTTCGTCCATGCTGTGCTACTTTTTCTTGTCTCCCAAAACCTTTCCCAAAAACCCCCGTACCCATCCATTTTTCAAACCCTAACCCTCTTCCCCCGGGCTGTGTGGTTTTGATTGATGTGTGACTAAATTACAGCAATAAATCCACACACTTGCTGGGGAGGATAAGGTGATAGCAACAGGCTGGTGAAGAAATCCGAGGATATATTCTTACTCTGCTTGACAAAGACCCATGGCTAATGTCAAAGAACTTCAACCGAATTAGTTATACTTTAACATTTGTTAGGCTACAACGTGGCACTGTTCTAGTGTACTTCTGTCACCTGCTATATTCTGTATTGTACCTTTGTATTGCTCAGGAGGACAAACCAGATTTCATTTTCTTTTTTTTCATAGGCAAGCAACTGCCACTGTGTCACACCACTAGTACCACCGCTATGAGGAAATTTTATCCGCCCAGGATTGCCAACCTTATTTGCTGTTTCCCGTGGAGCCAGCCCTGGGCCTAGCCCTACTTGCAAACAGAAATTACAGGTAAGATAGGCGTTTGGTTGGAGGTAGTATAATGGAGTATTAGGAGAGACGAGAGATTTGATTGACGGTAGTACTACTAAAGTCCTAGGACTATTCAGGAAAACAAACTTACTGTTATGTTAAACCCCCACCCACCAGACTCAAAAGCAGTAAAAAACAGGTATGGTCAGATAAAGTTTCAAAAAGTATATCTTTATAGCCCTAACAAAAGAATCTCCCGCAAGACCCTCCCTAACCCCAACGATTGTCCTTCAAAAGTCCCCAAAAATCACAACTCCCAATTCCCACCCCCCAAAAGTTTCTAAAAAAGGGGCAAGGGACACTATGGCAGGGTGCTGTTGGAATTAGCAGCCAGGGCATCATGCTCCTTGCGGAGGGTGGCAAGTTCGAAGCGGAGGCCCTCCACCACGTTCTTATAATTATGGACCTCCTGCTCCAGGTAGGACAGTCTGAGGGATAAGCGGCGCCGGTGTGCCTTGCAAATCCTGTGAGGGGCAGCTGCTTTCTTTGCTGCTGGGCGGTGGTGTTTGGCTTTGGTAGCCCGGATCCGTACCGCTGGAGCACTGCGCTGGCTGGCAGCCCGCACGGAGGAGGATGCAGCTGTCCCAGTGGACGTTGTTGTTGTTCCAGACTGTGTCTCCTCCTCCTCCAGGGCCACCAGCCGCCGATATTCAGCAACAGTGGCATCCAGCCTCCGTTGCCGGGCCATTCGAGCCAGCTCCTTCCTCCTTGATGGTGTCTTGGATTTGGAAGGAGCAACTACATGAAAAAAGAAAGACATAGTCTGTAACCAATGCTCCTTAAGATTAACACAAAATGATTGAGCAGAAAGTTGTCACAGTACAAGTAGCAAATTGAAAGCACAGTGCATAACTATTGAGGACAGTATCTATGTAACCTCCGACTTCTTCATCCTTGCTCTAACATTAGTGGGAGTTTAAGGAACAAATTCTACGAGCACTATGGACTTCTATTACAGTCGACTATGACAGTACACCACTCTTATTCTTCTTCTTCTCTCTTGTTTAGGAAAATTGGTACGTTATCTTATGCAAGCCGGCATAATGCCAGCGCAGTGAACTTGCACCCGAGAAAAACAGACTCACACCATGGTGAGTGAGACAGACTTGCGTTACTGTACCGGTCCAGTACATGCAGGTGGTGAAGCTCTTACTTTTCTATTACGGGTGGCACTGAGAATACTCTGTTAAAAGGGCTACTGCTTAATTAATTTAGCTTTCACCCTACAGTGCAAATGAGTATTAGAAAAGGAAAATGAAGAAGCTAAATTATCTGATTATCTATCACTTCACATGGGATGTATTTGATGACATATGGGATGACTTTAGGTGCTTTGCTTATTATTGAGTGAACAGTGATACCCCCACACATGAATGACGTACTACTACTAAACTAAAGTTATTAAGGGAGGTAGGGAGTGTCCACCGTAATAACTGGATATATGCTGTGCTTGCAGTTGCAATACAAACTACTGCTACTATTCATGGTAGTCTTTGGACAACGTTACAACTTCTTTTCCTTGCCTTTCCTACACTGGAACGGACGTGCGGGTGCGGTGTTACATGCTCTTCAAAGTAACACTTAGTTCATCCAGTGACCGTCTACTCTCTCTAGATTCACATATGCTATCTAAGAGTCAGATAGTACCATGAATGATCCAGGCATCCATCCATTCAAAGTATATTGCACACATACAGTTTCTGTCTCACCCACCCAGGCTGTTCTCCTTCCACCCATCCTTGCTTCATCATTCACCCAGCCATGCACCATACCATTTTCTTACCTTCCCAGCCACCTCGGGGACCAAGCAAACACATATCATTCTTCTTTGCCAGTCATCATTACATTTCTCGTGCTTCCACACTTACTTACACCCTTCTTTCGCTTTTCGTTCATCCCATCCATCAAGTTCACCTCAGATCTGATTGGGATTCTTCTCGCCAAAAACTTCACAGCTAAGTCGAAGTACATTTAGAGGAGGCTACTACCTGCTTTTTTTATAATACACCCGTGCAGAAAGCACACTCTGCAGTCTTCAATCTCAATGACTAAGGAATGTATAGCTTACCTCTGCCCGCCACCACCGTTTGAACCCTCACAGGCATGTCCTTTTCCGGCACTTGCACCGCCTCCTCCCCAGAGTTGTCCTCCTCGTCCAATGCCACCACCTCCGCGCTGGCCCCGTCTCCAGATGTTCCACCTACAAAGTACATTTAATAATGTTAGAATACACCACTCACTACTATATAATATTTGGTCTAGGAGGAAGAAAGAAATGTGAAAAAAAGTGTACAATTTAATAATTTTTGACTGTGTACTCTAGAGTAAAAATGTCCCTTTTTCCAGGGAAGGCTGTTGTCTTGCTGCACTTTTTGGCACAACTGATGAATGTTTGCTTTTTACTTTTTAACACGCACCACTTTTTCTCCTAACAGACAGAACCTTGACTTCTAAGAACACGAGCAGGATCAAGTTCAAACCAGGTGAGAGCTCGGCTCGACCACAAGAAATGTGTCCAATTAATCGTCAGCACTAAGCACTTTTCCATTTTCAGTTACACGTTCACTTTTATGACAAACTTGAATTTAATAAATGTGTTTACTTTTAATAAAGCTTTTAAACTTAAATAGACTCTGTGGTTTTTGGTCCTCCAGACTAGAGTGGATGAGCTAAAGGTTTTCGAATTTTTGCAAGCATGAGTCCGTGCCTCTGCCATCGGTGACTTTGGGAGCTAAATGACTCTGCCACACTATCTAGTCAGTAAGGAGATTGGGGGTTCAACTACAAAGTCTGTTATCACTGAGGTATGTGGAAAGTCTAACAGTTACAGCACCTATTATAATTGATAAGCTAAGCGATGCATTATTTAGTGTCCATAGTTCTGTTTGTGCAGATTTGTCCCTGCAACAGTAGTCGAATGGATTGTCCTCCTATCCAAACCAAAAGTAAAGTAGTATCTTATTATTTCTTGGTGGTGGTCATTCACCTTTTTATTGTTGGCAATGGTCAAAGCATAAACATTTAGAATACTTGAAAAGACATTATGGACAATCCCAGAGGACTACACTCAGTGCATAGAGCTATTGCTGACTAGAATGGGAGTCCAATGGAAATGCCAAATGTGCAATCTTAGTTAGCTACACAGACAGACTAATAAGAATAATCTAGTAATACCACACGGAGTCATAGTCGAGGCAGGATAAGAATTTAGATCCTGTCTACAAGAAGATCAAAGACGATTTAGAAAAAATCGAATGAGGAACGCTAGGAAAAAATAAGTACTCTATATTAAAATTAAAACTTACTGGGGCCAGCAAAGGAGCCCTCGACTGCCCGGTCCTGGCCTGCATCGACAACAGCACCCTCCTCCTCCTCCTCCTGTGTCCTCCTCTTGCCCCTGGGGGAAGCTGATGTACAACATGAAAGAAAGAAAAACAGAAAACATGGATGATATTTCTCAACCAAATCAAACATTTAAAAAAGAACTAACAAAGTAACAAAATATTTTTGCGAAATAGCAAATAGGGAACGACTCCACGGGATATATTATTGACCAATCTCATGTGGTCGACTACGTCATTACTTTAGTATTGCTTGATTTGCGGACCGTCGAATTGGAAACTACCCTATGTAACTCACTAAACAAAGTACTAAAAAGGTTTGCCTAGGATTGGCAGGCAGCAGTCCGCAGCACGCAAAGTGACAGCCAAAGTCCATCGTGATTGAAGATCAGCGACAACACTAAAGTTTCCTACTACATTCACCAGTCATTAAAATACTCAAACTATTAATCCACCACCACTATTTCTTCTTATCGCCATGTGTACAAAGGAAGGACTGGACTTGAGTCTGTAGGGGCTGATTTATAAGGCCCTTGCGGCTCTTTTGCTCCATTGTTGCGTGACTTTTGTGACGCAGCGACAGCACAAAAGAGGCGCAATGGTGCGGCGTATATTAACAACGTGACGCATCTGGGAGATGCATCACGTTGTAAAGCCCTGCGCCAATAGGGGTGTTCCGGCGCAAGGGAGGGCGTTCCTGCGCAGGAACGCATCCTAAAAGTGGCTGAGGGAAATCTACAAGATTTCAATCAGTCACTTTGAGGACAATGATGCGTGACTCAAACCCTGCGCCTGCTTGAAGCAGACGTACGGCTTGACGCAGCATTGGGGAGATAGGGCACCCCAGAGAATTGATGGAGCTGCACCATCGTTGCGACGCAACTCCAGCAATGCGCCACCTTTACGGCACAGATGCGTAACGCTTTGGTGACGTTTTGGGCCCATGGCGCGCCGCATTGTAAATACGGCGCACCATGGGTGATGGTGGCGTGACGCACAATTACTGGCGCATCCCTGCAACTTTGCAGGGATGCGCCGGTAATTAAAAATCTGAACCTTAGTGTGTAGCATTGCGCAGTTCTTTCAACTACACTCATACATAATTTCACAGGCCAATGAAATGAACACAAAATCTAAAACAAATAAGCATAGTAGCAACACTACTGAGAAGGAGAGCAGTGTACCTGAAATGCACAGAAGATTTTGAAATAAAATGTACCTACAATGTAATGAGCAGCATTATTGCTCTTGGTAAAAAACAAAAATTTGCAATATAATAACACAGCAGGAGAAAACATAGTAGTAAAGACATAGCTACTACTACTCACCAAGCCCGGGGATCTCAAGGCCAAGGAGGTCGAGCAGATCTCGCTCACGGGTCAGGACATCCGTCCAGCGGTGGGTGGCCTGGTTGTAGGTGCGCCAGACCCGAGAGTGGTGGTAAATGGCCTGGCACACCTTCTCCCACCGCTTCCGGCGCTCCCGGGCCCCGTACCCGGCACTGATCTTGCCGCCTCCCATGATGGTCCTGGGGAGGCGGCGCTGAACATAAAAAATGAGTTGGGCCACCTCCTCCGGGGTAAAGATCTCCCGTGGCATCACTAGCTCCCCCCTCAAACGCCCGCACGGGAGCCGGACACGGGGTGCGGGACCCTTCCCCTTCTCGGGATGCTTCCCGGCTCCCTTCACCATGGTCTGGGCGGAAAGGAATAAAGAAAATAGAATAGGGAAGAGAAGAAAAGAAAAGAGTTTACAAAAGTAGTTTAAAATTAACCAAAAGTAGCAGTAAGCACAAAAATATAGGGCTAGAAAAATAGAGGGATAGATAATAAGTAAAATAGATAAAAAAAAACTTCAAACAAGCAAAGGATGGCAGAGATTGACAGAGGATACAAAGACCATGCCCAGAACCATAGCAATGAATGAGAAACAAGATGGCCGCGCCCGTTCACGACCGCGCGGGTAAGTTCGCGCGAGATTTTCCTTGCGAACACGCGCGAGACTGTACTGGCAAGCCGCAAACTTTGCGAGATTACACTTCGCGCCCGGAAACGGAAATACGTCAGGCAAACAAGATGGCTGCGCCCTTGAACGACCGCGAGGGTAACTTCGCGTCTTGCGCTACGAGCGGCTCGCAAAAACGCACAAAACCTTGCCAACTAACACGCCGCAAAAAAAACAAATAGCATATTCGCACGAATTTGCGGCTTCCGAATCCGATCTTGCGAGTGTTCGCACCCCGCGAACCCCGCGAAATTGCAGAAAAACGAGTTTTTCAAAAGTGAAAGCACTCGGCAGGGGCAAGAGTTCAAACTCATCATTAGTAACAATTCCCGGTAGTGCTTCCTGACTGGGGCCCCTCCAGAATTCAGTTGCTAGTTGCAACAATTGTATGACCCTGCTCTGACCCTCACAGCAGGCTCATACAATAGCTACAAGTAGGCCACAAAGAAGGTCCTGGGGAAAAAAAATGCACTGCAACAGAAAGCAAAATTACAGATAAGGAAGCAGGTGCCAGACAGTGACACATTAATAAACTAACCCCAAATTAATTCATCTCAGTTGAAGCAGGGCTGGTGTGCTTGCTTTTCCCCCCCATAATCTACAGTAATGATGAACCAGAGGGTGGCATTGATGTAACAGAGGGTTGCAGTGGTGAAACAGAGGGTGCTGGGAACCTGTGATGATGAACCAGATGTAGAAACAACATAATTTGCGACCGTTGCGCGACGAAATGTAAGTTCGCAATTGCGAACTGGTACGAAACCCTCGCGAACTGGCAGAAATCCTTGCGAACACAAAAAAAAAAAAAAATCCGCAAATTCGCAAGAATTCGCGGATTTTGCGGATTGCGAGTTCACAAATCCGCAAATTCGCGAACGCGAGATTCGCAAAATTCGCCCATGCTTAAGGTGGACCCCTTTCCGCATCACCCTGATCCTGAGGAGGAACAACTGTGAAACATAGAGCATATTATCAAACTTATTATGGCCACTTTAGCGGCAGTTTGCTGCCGATAAAGTGGAGATAATTTTGTCGCCAAGGGTTGATAATATGGCCCTCTCTCGTTTCACAAATAAAGCTAACACTACAGTTTTACGAATGCAGTGTACCTGGTACATTTTACTTGTTATAGTGCCGCGTTCAAGTGGTGTCTATATGGAAGTGCCTACTGCGTTACTGACGCCCGTTATGCCAAATTATTTCTAATGCATTACTATGAAGGATTTGTAAATCTAGGCTTCTGTGCTTTCAGTTGTGTAAACTTTGCGCCAAACACATTAGGAAGTGGAGTTCACAACTTAAGTTGAACAGATCTTCTACACGTCCAAGCAGACAGCAGTGTCTAAGTTTAAGAGAGAAAGAGATATGATGTCACAGAGAGTGAGAGAGAGAGAAAACAACATTAAAACTGTGTCGCAGAGTCTGGAGTTGAGATTTTTTGTTGAACCAGACGTAGATTTACTAGCTCTTTGCATCACTTTACCCATGTTAAAAGTGACTCATAAGTAAGGGAGGGCGTAGTTCACGTAGCCGCACTCCGCGAAGCTACGCGAAGCCGTTCTTGCACTACGCGAGATTCGCAAGCTTGTGTAGTAGCTTGCTGGTCCCTTTCGGGAGCCGTTTTTCTTGCTCGGGAGCGCGTAGTGCGTGTTCGGGGCGCTGTCTGCATGTTCGGGGGATTGTAGCGTGCGACCTTACCCATGTGGTGGGCTATGGGCAAGGACATATTGTTTTTTCAATTGACCCCCCCGCCCGCTTCCCCTACTTCCTCTTCCGGGTCACGAATAACGCGTTCGCGCGGTGCACGTCTTGTTCGGGAACACAACTACTTTTTCACACTGACAAAGTGCGTGTTCGCGTGAAATCTCGCGCAAACTTACCCACGTGGTCGCGATGGGCGACCTACATAGCGCTGTAAGGAAGATCGCGCGCCCTAATGACGTGTTCGCGCGTCCGAATGACGTTATCGCGTTCTCACAGTCGGGTTGGATTGTGCGGCCGGATTCCAAACATCGTAGCGAACACGACCGGGAGAGAAAAGCGAGAAAGCGAACGCAGAACCACGGTAAGTCATTACCGTGCACGCGAGAATGCTATTGAGCGCGCGAGGAAGAAAAACTACTACGCTACGCTGTAGATTGCGAAGTAGGCGACAGCTTCCCGCTCTCCGCGAAGTGCGAAGTAGCCGAAACTTCGCAAACTCCGCGAACAGAGCGTAGTTGTCCGCCCAGGCTTACTCATAAGTGGTGTAATAAGGTTAATGATCTGTTTGTCTGAGTGTTGTAACCTATCTGTTGTCACTGCTTGGAGGTAATTATACATTTTACAGAGAAGCTGCTGTACACTATGCACTCTGGGCAATAATATCAAGCCTGGGCAACAAAATTTATTGCCACTTTATCGGCAGGAAAGTGTCGCTAAAGTGGCGATAATGGGTTTGATAATATGCTCTATGGAATTCCAATCGAAGCTCATGTTAGATGTCCTTCCTATCTAACATGAGCTTCGATTGGAATTCCATAGAGCATATTATCAAACCTATTATGGCCACTTTAGCGGTAGTGTGCTGCCGATAAAGTGGCGATAATTTTGTCGCCAAGGGTTGATAATATGGCCCTCTCTTGTTTCACAAATAAAGCTAACACTACAGTTTTACCAGTGCAGTGTACCTGGTACATTTTACTTGTTATAGTGCCGCGTTCAAGTGGTGTCTATATGGAAGTGCCTACTGCGTTACTGACGCCCATTATGGCAACTTATTTCTAATGCATTCCTATGAAGGCTTTTTAGATCTAGGCTGCTGTGCTTACCTTGTATAAAGAATGTGGCCAACGGAGTTCACCACTCGACTTGAACTCTGCTTCTATACGTCAAAGTATATTCAATAAGTTGCAGAGAATTCCATTGCTGTTGCTCGATAGGCCGTGGTTGCTTCTGAACAATGTTTGGTGAAGGAAACAAAAGGACATTTTGATTAGTCTTTGAAACTGTGTTGCGTAACTACTATCAAAAGTGAATTTTAATGTGGATTCTTAATATTCTGTAGTTAAGACTGTTGCAGCTTCAGCAAACAAAGGAAGATCAATAACTTAATAAAGGCCTGGGACGGCATAGTGACGCAGAAAAAAAAATACTATCATGGACGCACAATTAATAATAATAGAGGCCTAAGCACGTGATGTAGTACAGAAATACGACACAGAAATGTATGCACGCACAATTTTTAAGATTAGAGGTGTACAGCACCTCGTGACTTATAAAGAAATATTTCAATGATGCAAGTACAATTTAAAACCATTGAGGGGTAGGAAAGCCATATGAAGGATAAAGAACTAGTATTATGCATATACAATTTACAGTGGAGGCTGATGTTGTGACGTCTTCTCTCACCTTTGTTTCTGTCATCTTTTGTCGTGTCTTGAAAGGCTGTGGTTTCTCTAAGTCTGGGGTGTTTTCGACAGCAGTCTGTCTGTCATCGCAGCAGAGGCAGGCAAAAGAGAGCGTGCTCACGTCAGTGCCTGCATTATATGGGAACCATGGGGGCTGACCAAACCAAGCCCAGGGCCGTCATTGGTAGCGTTTGTGCGGTCTATAAGAATGATGGCCCTTAGGGACATCACATTGGCTAATGTATTGGTTTCCAGGCTAAATGATAACAAGCATGCAAGGTGGTGGCATGTGGGTAGTGTGGGCGGGCATGCACCGCGCAAGTATGAGTGTGTGCACCAACAATTCACAACAGAGAGAGATGGGGCGGTGTTATAATGTACGCAGAGGCAGGCCCAGAATCGGGTCTGCAATGAGTCAGCACTTCTAATCATTCTTCTTAGCATGCCCGGAGCTCTGATTTGTCACTGAGAGGGTGATCGCACCATAGTTTGTACTGCTTATCCCGTTTACCCGTACATAGGGTACGAATATGCTTTGATGTTACGCGTCGCATTAAAGCTTCTGTGTGACGTCATGTACGGCATTCTGTATGCGAAAGGGGGCAATGTTTTTACTTGGTTTAAAATGTGTATGTATTTAATGTACATACTAAGGGCAGACATTTGGGATAAGTATGAATTTTTTTAATACTTTTAATAGTCATATATTACTTTTAAAAAGAATTACACAAATCGCGGTAGAACATCATGCGTACTCGTATTGAAAGAGCTGCGCAAGCGCATCATAAGCGTACGCAAAACCATGTGGCTTTAAAAGTAGAGATTTGATTGGTTCTAACTTTTCCTATTGTGAGTGTTGAAAGTTCCGTCCCATTATAATTATTCGACTTTGACTTTCTATGAAGAAGCATTTGTTGTGAGAATCTTCTCAAATAGAAGGAAGATTACATAATAAGAGCAATGGAGTTCTCTTCAAGCAGTTCTTCAGAGGGAGATTTCATTTGTGAAGAAGCTCCAAAGAAGAGGAAAAAAGCTCTAATTTGGAAATTTTTCACTTTTCCAGAATGTCAAAAAAAGGTTAGTGCTCCAAAAGTAACCTGTAAAATTTGCCAAACAACTATTTCAAGGGGTGATCCAAGTAAAAAATACTCCTTTGGCAAAGCAAATATGGTGCAACACGTGAAGAACTTGCACCCCAAGAACTTTGCTCGAGCTGAAAGACGGAGGTTGCACGAGAACCCACCTGCTGCTACACCAAACACATCAACTGCGGCAGCATTTTCAGCAAGCAGTCCACACCCACATATTGATTCTGACTTTGCTACAGTTAAATTTCTTTGCATTTATTGCGATAAACTTTTGTGTTATGGGGAACAGTCTATCGACCTGATAAAACGCAGGATAGAGGATCATTGCTGTCCTCAACTTTAGTTATTCTTTTTTCATTCTTTTGTTCCGCTTGGAATTTGTTGAGAAAACACCAAAAAAATACAAAACAAAAAAAACTGTTATTTTTAGAACAACCTTCACTGGTCAAAGAAAGAACTATATTTCTATGTTATTGTGTAAAGGTTTGTCAGAATGAATGTGTAGTTGATAAATGAATGAATGAATGTCTTACTAGTGTATGGAGAATGTGAAAATGCAGAACTATAAGGAAGTGCTACAGCATAAATCTGTAAGGTGTTTACCTATAGTGTACAGTAGTATGTGCGAAGCACTTGAATGTAAAATATGTACATAAATATGTTAGAAGTCTATGCTTTTATTTGCGCTGCTGGTGAAACTGCCTGGGTAAATTTGAATGTGTAAGGGGCAGATTTACAATGAACTTGTGCCTCATTTACACAGCCGTTGCGTCACTCTTGTGACACAGCGGTGGTGCAAAAGATGTGCCATGGTGTGTGATAATAACAATGTGACGCATCTGGAGGGTGCATTACATTGTAAAGCCCTGCGCCAGAAGAGGCTTTCCTGTGCAAAAGGGGGTACAGCAACCCCTCCTAAAAGTGACTGAGTGAAATGTATAACATTTCATTCAGTCACTTTTGAGCTTATGCTGTGTCAAACCTTGCACATGCTTGAAGCTGGTGTGAGGATTGATACAGCTTTGTGAGCATAGGGCCGAGAGCATTGCTGGAGTTGTGTTATACTTGCAACCGAAGTCAAGCAATAATTAATCCAAAAATTAATTTGCAATTTAGTTTTGGTATTATTTTATAATAAGAATATGAAATATAATCTAAAAAATTAAATACGTATAAATATTTATATTAAAAATATAGGAAATTATTGTAAAAAGAAAAACATAACAATTAATACATTTGTAACGTATCATTTACAAAACCTTTGAAATTCACTGAAAAAACCATAGGTTTCACAAACATTATAGTTAGGAATTAGCATTTAAAAAACCTTGCAAATTTATTGAAAAAACCGTAGGTTTCACACACGCTATAGTTAGGAATTAGCATTTAAAAAACTATGCAAATTGATTGAAAAAACCCTAGTTTTCACACGTTATAGTTAGCTGAACATTTCTCTCATACAAAACCTTTGAAATTCCTCTGTTATAGTTAGCTCAGCTAACTATAACTTGCACGCCCGCAATGCACTGCTGATGATGTCACATATAACATCACTCATGACATGGTCAGTGACATCACTCATGACATCACTGATGACATCTCAAATGACATCACTGATGACATCACTGATGATATCATCCTTGTGAAAGCATGGTAGACCTCTTTTTAGTGTAATATAACCTTTGATACACACCTTCAGAAATAGAAATTTTTTTAAAAAATGGAGATACCAATACCACTTACCAACAACCTATTCATTAATTCCGCCATCTACATACCCATGCACTCATTCACCAACAGTTCTACACAGTCACTTATACATGTACTCACTCATCATATGTACTCATATACTTATGAATACTGTTACACACCAACACTCATCCATACAGTTACTCACACATGCAAATAAACTATCAAACATCCATTTGTTTGCATATACAGCTATACACACACCACTACACTTACTCTTACAGAAACGTACACATACTTACTCTCAGTGATAGAAACACATACTTATTTATACAGGAACTTTTTGAATCTGTCACTGTCATATATCCTTACTTATATACATCGATACTCACAGATGTTTAAAACCTATGTACTTACTCATAAAGACACTATTGAGGCAGTCATTCACTCACTAGCACACCCATACACACATTCATTCACCCGTGCAGTCCTGCCCACATGCTGTCTTCCAAACACATACAAACAGTGAGTCAGTCATTCATGCATTTGTGCCCTAAGTAATACCCGCCACCAAACCATACAGACACTCATTCTCATACTCAAAAAAACAACTAACAACCCATATAGACACTGGTGTAGCTACTCACCAACCCATGCAGCCACTTATACACAAAGTGAGACACTGATACAGATATTTACATATTTAAACATTACTTGCTAATACATGTCTTCACTAAGATATACTTAATAAGTCAGTTATACAATGAAATTTACAAAGAAAACATCCATTAAGACACTTATTTACCCATTTATTCTTCCATCGACCTTTAGATATACATATATAAAAATATGTATTTTTCATAAAGACAAACATTCAGTGGATGATATCATCAGTGATGTCATCAGTGATGTCATTTGAGATGTCATCAGTGATGCCATGAGTGATGTCACTGGCCATGTCATGAGTGATGTTATATGCGACGTCATCAGCAGTGCATTGCGGGCGCACAAGTTATAGTTAGCTGAGCTAACTATAACGGAGGAATTTCAAAGGTTTTGTATGAGAGAAATGTTCAGCTAACTATAACGTGTGAAAACTAGGGTTTTTTCAATGAATTTGCATGGTTTTTTAAATGCTAATTCCTAACTATAACATGTGTGAAACCTATTGTTTTTTCAATGAATATATATATAGATATATATATCTGGTAGACACAGAAGAAGGGAATTACCGAAACGCGTCTGTCAGTGAAATAAAGAACACTGCTTTGTCAAGCATCCCGCGAGTGCTGTCTCTTTTTCCTGGCAAATGGGAGAAACTTTGAAGCTTTAATATTACGCGACGCACCAACGCGTGACGGCACCCGTCTATAGAGTGACTCGCTATCTGGTGTCTTTGGAGCGGCAATATATATATATATATATATATATATATATATATATATATATATATATATATATATATATATATATATATATATATCCAATTCAATTGTTGATGAAAGGTTCCTTGCAAAGAATGAAGTCACAGCCACTTCTCCATGTCCAAGTGTGTTTATTTCAATTTCATTATGGCCATGTCACACAACGCGTTTTGGAGTAAAGACTCCTTTGTCACGAGAACGAGCATTTTGAAAATCACAGTATACAGGTTTTGAACAAGTAAAATGTCCAGCTAACTATAACGCCCCTGAAACCTATGTTTTTTTCTGTGAATATATATATATTACCTACTGGCGGTCGCCAGTAGGTATATATAGTTAGGATTTTTTCCCTATGGGATTTCTGAAAATTCTATGTCTAATAACTTTGGCGTATGTGGATGGAATTGGCTGAAATTTTCTGGAAAATGGCACATTTTGTTTCTGAGCAGCTCCTGGAAATTTGGGGGGTGTTCCGCAAGGGGGGGCTGAGATAAAAGGGGGGTCCCAAAACGCGTTTTTCCCATGTTAATTTCCATAGGGCGGTTGGCCTCACTTTTAGCCCGAACGGCTCAATGGATTTCCACCAAACTTGGGAAAATTGTAGGGACTGTTAGCCTGATGTGCCTTTGCTAGGTCTCAATATATGTGCTTCAGTGGATTTTGAGAAATTAACGTTTAAAACAAGATATATATCTGTAACAGCGCTCCGGGCAGCGATCCGGTTAGCGAACTTTTCGCGTATCGGAACTTTGCGAAGCGAAGCTGATTGGCTCTCCGGCGTCTGTCAACATTCTAAACAGTCCGGAGCGGCCGCCATCTTGTCTCTCGGTAGGATCGAGAGACAAGAGGAGGCCAAAACAAAGGGGGAAATTACCAAAAGGGGGCATAGTAGATCCTCGTTGACCCCCTAGGTTTTATGTGGAGGTTTTAAAAGGGCCAAGGAGGGTCAAAAAAAAAAAATATATTTTTTTTTTTTGCGTGGTAAGCGCCAAGTTCGCGAACCGGAAAGCGTTCTGGGCAGCGTACTATAAGGATAAAAGAATGATAGACTTTTCTAATACTGTATGTTAATTATTTGTTGTTTTTTTTTTTTTTTTTTGTTTTCTTTATTTTAATTTTTTTTTCTTTATTTTGATTGTGTGTCATAATTCATTAAACTTTTAACATTCAATAAACATATAAAAATAAATAATGTGTCGAACAATTTTTGAATTAAGAAATTAAAATTTATTTTTCATTTTGTTTTTCAAAATTTAAAAGAAAATCTAAAAAATCGTGATCATTTTTTTCTTCATTTTTTAGTAGAAAATCTACTGCTTCTACGCATTGGACAAGTTCATTATTTATTGTGTCATCGTAGAAGTCCATGTCATCTTGTGTCTGAATTTTTTCTTCTGTTTCAGTTTTCATGTTGTATTGTTGTTCTTCCATTTTCAATTCTGAAAAATGAATTTTTAAAAAATATATCAGTACAGAAAGGGCATTGTTGGGTTTCAGTACAGATTGGCAGTTTGGTTATTTATATAGTGTTTTTTTCACAAAGAAAGGTGTCGCCTGCAATTAAGGTCTATTGCAGGGGGCCCCCTCCTTGGGCCTCCCATGGATGGTGTCAGGAGGTATAGGGGAGGGAGAAGGAGACGCTCCCTCAATTGCAAGGAGACCATTCACAGGCACTGAGGGGGCCCATTGCCCAGCATTTTTGCGCACCCACAGTTTTAACTTTTAGACCACAATCAATTCTCACACCTATGAAGGTGTGAGATATGCGTGTGGATTTAAAGTTAAAACTGTGGGGGTGTCAAAATGCTGGACAATGGGGCCCCCTCAGTGCCTGTGAATGGTCTCCTTGCAAGGGGCCACTTATGTAAATTGGAGGGGGCTTCGCGCACGTTCCTTTTTAGCCTATGGTCTTGCAAATTCTTGGAATGGCTCTGCCATAACTAAAACAGAGTAGTCTATTTTTTTCTATAAGTATTACAGAGTGATAGAATATAATTCTCAGAAAATGTTTTTCTAATTAGGTTTCAGTACAGAACATACTTAAGTTTTATAAATAATATCTTACCTTTCAAATATAAGTTGAAGTTATCAGTTGATTTTTTGTTGTGCACTTCACGAAGTAGCAGTCAAAATGGCTGTGTTTCCTTCTCTTCCTTTATATATATTCAGGTATATAACCAATCAAATGTCAGGTAATAAAAGTAGAAAATGAAAGTAACATTTTCATTGGTTGTCAATTCCAACACTTCAGATGTGTTTTGTGAAGTAATTTACCTCAGGGTACTTAGAGAGGTCTACAGGCTAAATGGCTAAATGAAATTTCAATCAAATTTGTGAAAATGAAAGGGATTGTTATGTAGTATGAGCTAATCTATATTTGGTGAGAGTGTCTCTAGTCGTTTTTCTGTAAATTACTTTCCCACCTTTTTTTAGGACCGCTTCCCGGAAAGCGGCTCTGTTAGCGAACCTTAAGCGTCACGGGAGTCCACCATTTTGTGTTTCGGTCACAGGGGTCATGGTAGACTTATCTTGACCCCCTAGGTTTTCTGAGGGTGGCTGAGGAGGCTTATATGTGCGGATAAAAAACATTTTTTAAAAAAATTCCGCGAGGTTAGCTTTCGGTTAGCGAACCGGATAGCGCCCCGGGGAGCGTAATTTGTGGAAAATTAGTGAAAAAATTAAAAAAATAAATAATTGTGAGTGATCAGATGAAGGGTAGCTCTGAGAAGAGCTTTTGGGTTTATGGTACATTTTGGTACTTATAAGTAGGTACCAATGCACAGTCTTAAATTCAGAATGAAAATTCTGTTGCCCTCATCTGAGAAGTGAACTCCATCTCCTCTGTAGATATCTTGCATGTAGTAACGCAAGTTATTGTTGTACAAGGAGCCCATTCCATGGTCTCTCATGAAAGCTGAAACAGATTTGTTTACATGCTTCCTCGCTTTCTCAATTTGTGGACAAAATTGGTTGGACCACCTCCATTTCTGTCTTTGGCATATATTGGAATATACCAAGGCAGTTTGAGGGAAAAGTGGAAAGGGGCGACCACTCGGTCCCCCCGAACGTATGGCAGAGTACCACGATCCCCCCGGGAAGCCATCTTGGGCGGGAGGCGAGTCTCGGCTGGTATGCCCGAAGCGGCGTAGCCGGGGCGCGCCTTTTCCCGCCCTAGAGTGGGTTGGCCTAGACACTGACGCGGCTGGCCACGCCCTAGGGGCAGGCAGGGGCGGGTTTACGCCCGCCCTGAAGACGGATAAAAGGAGAAGCAAGATCCGAAGGCATCCTCTTGTTCCTGTGCTCTGAAGCTGCACCTCCTCGCTGCACGTGAGCTCGAGACGGAACGAAGAGCCAATTTTGAGCGTTGTAATCGTTCTTGTTTGTTTTGCAGATACTCTGTTGGAGAATGCCGAAGAAGGCGGGAAAACGCATGACTACTGAACAGATGCTGCGCGTTCTCATGAAGGAGATGACCGAACTAAAGAGGCGAATGGATAAGAACGAGGAAGGGGGACCGAAACGTCCCTTGGCGGGAGCAGCCCCGGGAGGGAAAAACAAGAGGCCCAGGAGGGGAGCAGCGGGAGAAGACATCCCGGTTCCCAGTACCCCGCTCGAGGCACCAACTCCCGTGCCGAAGGAAGGGAATCCGATTCCCGTTGTGGTCACCCCCGTGTCCGAGGGAGATATGCCGCCCGAGCTGGCAGCACAATTGGCAGCGTGGTTGGGAAAAGGTAGCGAGGGCGCCACGGCTGTCGACGCGCAGGAGCTAATGAAGCAACTGCGTGAGTCACGGGAAGCAGCGAAGGTGTCCACGCCGGCTGCAGCAGTAGAGAAGCCACAGGGGACGGGTTCAGTAGCAGAGACAACGTCCGGTGCAGGTAAGCGGCCATTGCCGATTGCAAGGGATGAGTCTGCACCCTCTCGTAGGGAAAAATTGGGTCAGCATGTTCCCTTGGCTATTAAGGAAAAGATATGGGCAGGGGAATACGTAAACATATTCTCATTGCTTACTGATCACTATGAGATGGAGCATGTCAAGGGCCAGAAGGAGCTCATGCATCCGAGTGTTTGGCGCGCAAAAATGGCCGCCTTTAAGGTAAATGAAAACATTGGCAATTGGGGCCAAGCGTGGGGGGTTTTTACATCGATCTTGGGGGAGCGAAGGCCCGATCTGTTACCCGAATTGCCGATTTATCAGTCACGAATTATGGGGTACTCGGTATCACACGAGGGTAATCATTGGTTCTGCTATGATAACCTGTTTAGAAAGGCTAAAGAACATGATAAAAACTTAACATGGGATTGTTATGATTCTGTGTCATGGTCCAAAATGAAGGAGACTGGTATGTTAAAATTGCCATTGGTGGGGAGTGTTGTTGGCGAATCTTCCCGCCAGTATGCGGGGACGCCCTTTCGGTCAGGTGCGGGTACAGACAATTACTCGAAGCCTGCCGGTAACACAGGAAAAAGGGGGGTTTGTTGGAACTTCAACAGGGGTAAATGTACTAGGCCCCAGGGATCGTGCAAATTTAGACATGAATGTAGTGGGTGTGGGCAATCATCCCATCCTGAGTCCACGTGCAGAGCCAAAACGGGTGATAACGGGGGTAGAGGAGGCGCCAAACAGGTCTAACATAGTCCGAGGGGCGCCTTTACCTACCCCGATTGATACCTTGGCAATGATTCCTTGGCTCAGTGAATACCCGGATCGTGCTTCTGCTGGGGTGTTGCGGAATGGGTTTTCTTATGGTTTCCGCATCCCAGTGGGGGACTTTCAAGGTGCAACGAAATGTAAAAATCAGCTATCGGTCTTTCAGCATACGACTGTGGTACAGGATAAGATCAGGAAGGAGGTTACTCGAGGTCGAGTCGCCGGTCCGTTTAGTGTACCACCGGTTCCTAATTTTGTTTGTTCCCCTTTAGGCGTGGTCCCAAAGAAGGACCCGGGTGAGTTTCGGCTGATACATAATTTATCAGCCCCACGTGGTCTTTCCGTAAACGAAGCGATAGACCCGGAAGTGTGTTCGGTGCGGTACGCATCCTTCGATGAGGCCGTAGCCATTTTGAATCGCCTGGGGCACGGGGCGCTGATGGCAAAATCTGATATCGAGTCGGCGTTCCGGTTGCTCCCGGTACATCCAGACGATCAGCGTCTCCTAGGTTTCATGTTTCAGGGTCATTATTACATGGATAGGTGTATGCCGATGGGGTGCTCTATATCTTGTGCATATTTCGAAAAATTCAGTAGTTTTCTACAATGGGTCTTCACAAGGAAGACGGGTTTCCAAAATGTGATGCATTACCTTGATGATTTTTTGTTCCTGGGGGCAGCCGGGGACCCGGAATGTGGGCAGGCTTTGGCACAGTTTTGTGTCTTGATGAATCAGTTTGGCGTGCCATTGGCACCAGGTAAGACTGTGGGGCCGTCCACTTGCCTCGAGTTTCTGGGGATCGAGTTAGACTCCGCAGAAGGTTGTTTTCGTTTACCAGCTGACAAAGTGTCAAAGTTCAGGACATCCCTGCAGATGTGTATAAGGGGACCTAAGGTTAAGCTGCATCAATTACAGCAGTTAGTTGGCCAGTTGAATTTTGCCCTGAGGGTTATACCAATGGCCCGCCCCTTTTCCCGTTCGATCGCTCAAGCCATGGTCGGCCTGAAGGAGTGCCATCATCGCACAAGGCTCTCGGCAGAGGTCCGCCAGGACATGCGCATATGGTTGGCATTTCTGGCGGATTTCAATGGTCGAGTCGTCTGGAACAAACCAGCCGTGTCCTCTGAGGAGCTGGGGCTGTGGACAGATTCGGCAGGGAGCGTAGGTTTTGGTGCCATATTCGGCACAAGATGGTCTGCACAAAAGTGGCCGACATGGTGGCATGATAGTGGATTAACAAGTAACATTGCTTTCCTGGAACTTTTCCCCATTTTAGTGGCCCTGAGAACTTGGCCCGAAGGGTTCAAAGATCACTCTGTGGTATTTTGGTCTGACAATATGACCGTGGTCGAGTGTATCAATAGTCAAGCAGCACGATGCAAATGGATTTTGAGACTGCTCAAAGAAATTGTTTTACTTTGTATGCAATTGAATGTGCTATTCAGAGCAAGACATGTCCCAGGGGTAATGAACCAGGCGGCTGATGCACTGTCTCGTTTTCGTATGCAGGCTTTCTGGGGTTTCCTTCCCACAGCGGACCCGGAGCCGGCACCCTTTCCCGAAGCTCTCTGGTCTCTCGGTGCCCCGAACTTCGTAACCTCGTGGGAGAGAGTTTAGCACCCAGGACGAGGAAGGCATATGAAGGGGCGTTCCGGTCCTATTTGGACTTTTTGGGGACTGATAGGGAGGAGCTTTGGGGCCAGGAAGAGTGGGTGGTGGATTTCCTGATGTCCTTACATCGGGTCGGGAAATCGGTGGCCACGGCTCAGAGGCATCGGGCTGCCATTTCCTTTGTTGCTAGGGCTCACGGGATCCATGACCCGACAGCGTCTTTCGTTGTACAGAAAGCGCTACGAGGGTGGCAACGCCTTGAGGGTCGCAGAGTAGATGAGAGGCGCCCGATAGGTTTGGATAGGCTGGCCCAGTTATTATCCAGACTCCCTGCTACGTGTTCATCTCAGTTTGAGACAGTGTTATTCCGAGCCGCTTTTACGCTGGCATTCCATGGGGCTATGCGGGTAAGCGAATTAGTGGCGAGGAACAAGCAGGATGTGACAGGAGGATTGTGCCAGGAGCACGTCCAGATCAGAGGGGAGACGATGCCGGTCTCATTTGTCAGGTCCAAGACCGATCAAAGTGGGATGGGTGACTGCGTAATCATACGCAGGATTCCCGGGTCCTCCATGTGCCCGGTAAGGTGTCTAGAAGATTATTTAGCACGAAGGGTGGCATCATGGGGGGGGGACCTTGTTGAGACACGCTGACGCCACCCCACTGACAAAGTTTCAGTTTCAGCGGGTGCTTGCGATGTTGATTGCCGCTGCGGGCTTGAACCCGGGCGAGTTTGGGACCCATTCCTTTCGGATAGGGGCTGCTACAGAAGCTACAGCCAGGGGTCTGGATGTTGAACAAGTTAAACGGGTGGGGCGTTGGTCCTCCAATTGTTATAAAAGGTATGTGCGGTTGCACATGTTGTGAAGCGGTAGCAATGTACTCACGCTTCTTGTTTTTGTTTGGTTTTCAGTTGCGCAAGCCTACGAGGCGGGGCGGACTCTGCAGGCGACCTTACACCAGGCCAGCGGTCAGACATCACCGGCTGTGAAAAAGGAGGTGTGGGTTGTGGGCCACTCATACGTGAGACGTGCCGCAGACGTATTCAAGGCAGGTGATATGATTCACGTAGCTGGGGAATACGGGTACAGTGTGTCCTTCTACGGAAGAGGCGGTCTCTGTATTGACCAGTTTCAATCATTTTTTGAGGGTTTGCTAGGGCGGACGAGGTCACCGCCGTCTGTAGTGATAGTACACCTTGGGGGTAATGATTTGGTCACCACTGGTAGACGACTTCTTCTTGAGGCGATGCTTTCCACTGTAAGTTGGTTAGCGAGGAGAGTTCCAGGGTGCACAATTGCGTGGTCCCATATGATTCCACGAAGAGTGTGGCGGGGGGCTATTTCGGTTCCTGCTTTAAACCATTCTGTTAAGAAGCTTAATAACAAAGTGAGTAGGTTGTTCCGTTCCAAGACACTGCATGCTATTTCACATGGGTGTATTAATGATGACAGTATGTATTTGGGGGATGGAGTGCATTTGTCTCGAATGGGGAATGAGTTACTCATAGGAGACTTCTTAGCATGGCTGAAAACGTTACACCATGACCTTTAGGTAGGAGTATTGTGGGGGGTCCGGATAGCCGGTCAACTATCCGGCCTGTGGCGGTAAGGTCATGATCGGTGAGCACTAATTGGAAGATCCCTATGAGTGGGCGTCACCCAGCACGGATGGGAGCGCTCGGGGGAGGTGGCCATTGGCCCCTCAACGGGGAGGCGGTCCCTTCTAAGGATGGGTCGCCGAAAGAAGAGGAAAGGCGGTCAAGGCCCCTTCCTGGGTAGGAGGGGTTACAGCCCCCTCCTGGGGAATTTCCCGGGGCCAGGACGTCTGCGACGGCAGATATGGTAAGTTGTGTGGGGTTTGGGGGGGGGGTCTACGCTACCTTCTAGATACCTCACACGAGTCCTCGTACGACCTCTAAGTGGCGTCGAGTTTTATTGGGGCCCCCGTCAAGTCAAGGGAAATTGGTAATTGCACTTGAGGTACGCCTCTGGGCCGCCCCTCACAAGTGAGGGCGATATTTCTTGGTTAGGGATCTTGACACCGGTTACGACCTTGCCGTTGGCCCTTAAACGTTAGGATGTACAATTTCAAAATTTCAAGTAAATGTTTTGCAGGATGTTAGTTCGGCTAGGAGAACCTTTGTATTAGAGAATCTGTTAAGGTTAGCCAAAACATCGCAATGTGGTAATGAAATTGTACATAATATGAAACTGTTTATTTAATGTTTTAATTTTGTTTCATATTTTAATAAATACGGCCGGGGGGGTTACTCCCTCCCGTCTTCCAAAGACTTCAAAACTGTTTCCGGTTTCCCATCCTTGGGGATTGTGTTGAGAGGGGGTGGCGGGTATCTCAGCCATATGGAAAGGGGCGACCACTCGGTCCCCCCGAACGTATGGCAGAGTACCACGATCCCCCCGGGAAGCCATCTTGGGCGGGAGGCGAGTCTCGGCTGGTATGCCCGAAGCGGCGTAGCCGGGGCGCGCCTTTTCCCGCCCTAGAGTGGGTTGGCCTAGACACTGACGCGGCTGGCCACGCCCTAGGGGCAGGCAGGGGCGGGTTTACGCCCGCCCTGAAGACGGATAAAAGGAGAAGCAAGATCCGAAGGCATCCTCTTGTTCCTGTGCTCTGAAGCTGCACCTCCTCGCTGCACGTGAGCTCGAGACGGAACGAAGAGCCAATTTTGACCCACCCACCAGCCCCTGATGACAGCAAGTTGTTTTGAATAAAGTTGATGGATAACTCTGATTTTCGTTTACAGGTTGTGGTATTATCATGATGATTTTGAGGATGTAATAAAGAATGTCGATTTGTATTACGTGTTGAAATAAAGAAATTCAGCGTTAGTGTTCATTGGTAAGCATGCTTTCGATAAAAGTATAGTTGCTACTGTATTTTTAGTTTAGTCATTTAGTTAGCATTGTCGTATTTATTTTGGTCGGGCGGTAAGGTCATGATCGGTGAGCACTAATTGGAAGATCCCTATGAGTGGGCGTCACCCAGCACGGATGGGAGCGCTCGGGGGAGGTGGCCATTGGCCCCTCAACGGGGAGGCGGTCCCTTCTAAGGATGGGTCGCCGAAAGAAGAGGAAAGGCGGTCAAGGCCCCTTCCTGGGTAGGAGGGGTTACAGCCCCCTCCTGGGGAATTTCCCGGGGCCAGGACGTCTGCGACGGCAGATATGGTAAGTTGTGTGGGGTTTGGGGGGGGGTCTACGCTACCTTCTAGATACCTCACACGAGTCCTCGTACGACCTCTAAGTGGCGTCGAGTTTTATTGGGGCCCCCGTCAAGTCAAGGGAAATTGGTAATTGCACTTGAGGTACGCCTCTGGGCCGCCCCTCACAAGTGAGGGCGATATTTCTTGGTTAGGGATCTTGACACCGGTTACGACCTTGCCGTTGGCCCTTAAACGTTAGGATGTACAATTTCAAAATTTCAAGTAAATGTTTTGCAGGATGTTAGTTCGGCTAGGAGAACCTTTGTATTAGAGAATCTGTTAAGGTTAGCCAAAACATCGCAATGTGGTAATGAAATTGTACATAATATGAAACTGTTTATTTAATGTTTTAATTTTGTTTCATATTTTAATAAATACGGCCGGGGGGGTTACTCCCTCCCGTCTTCCAAAGACTTCAAAACTGTTTCCGGTTTCCCATCCTTGGGGATTGTGTTGAGAGGGGGTGGCGGGTATCTCAGCCATATGCAATTATTTGCTCAAAGGTGTCCTTTAAAAGCATTTCCAGACCTACCCCAGTCAAAGTGCCCAAATCATTACCTCCACAGTGCACAATTAACAGGTCAGGTTTTGGCAAATGCATAAAGGTTTTCACCAATGGTATCAATTGGTGACATTTTAATCCTCTTTGGCCCAACCACTTAATTTCCACATCTTGTAAATTGAGGTTAGGTAAATTTCTGTTCTCAGCATACCTTTGAGCCCAGTGGATGTAACTATGTCCAACAATCCAGACATTAAACATGGTGGGAGAAGGTTGTGCTGCAGTCAGATGAAGTGTGGTAATGAAAGGGCAGTTGAAACAGTAGGAGTTTGTAAAGAAAAAAAACTGTGGATTTCCAATGCTAATGATTCATTAGCAGTGATTGGTGCATTTCCATTTCTGAAAACAGAAAGTTAGGGTGCATGGATGTGTTCTTTGAAAGATGTAATTTGAATGGTCAAGGAAGAAACATTTAATGAAAGATTGCACTGGATACGCAGGTGCACTGAGAGTTCAGAGTTCAATTGAAACATTGTTGTGTGAATTTGCAAACATGAGAGGTCTTCCAGGAGGTGGTTGCTATGGAAAAAAGGCAGAGAGGGCAGAGGGGGGAAGGGTTTTGATTTGAAAAAAGTGAGGGAAGAGTTATGATTGGCTAATATGAGAGATATGTGAAATGAATATCTGTATTTCTGTGCTTTCAATAGCTGCAGCCTCTGGAGTGCATCCTTTTTCTTCTGCTGAAGACAATTTGGTGTATTTCTGAGACTGTTTTCAAAACTCAAAAAGTATTTGCTAAGGTGAGAAAAGATTTATTTAATTTAGATAGAGAATAGTATGATTTAAGGAGAAAATGATGAAGAAAGCTGTGTTTTTAAAATGTGGCTTTGTCTCTAGTGATATACAAATAGATTTTGTTTCTTTGAGAAATTGTAATTGCATATTCGGTGTAGCATTCTGGCATGCAGTAACACAAGTTATTGTTGTACATGGAGCCCATTCCATGGTCTCCTATGTAAGCTGAAACAGATATGTTGTTTTTAAAAACGATTTTTGAAATCAATTACATTTCTGGATATGTACTGCTAGAGCTTCATAGGTTGTTTTGGGTCATATTTATAAGGCATTTGAGTGTCTTTGATGTTATTTTTTCCTTTTTAAATGGAAAGCATTCCTCATGGGGCAAGTGTCTTGTAAATACGCTCCCACCTGTGCTTGGCAAATTTAGATTTTGATTATGGGAGTTACATAGCCATGTTAATAATGTCCAAAAAATGGTGCTAGGGCATTCCAGAAAACGCTTTCATGTGTCTCAAGGACATTTTCAGTCATTTCCTCTTGAATGCAGGTATACAATTGATTTATATGCTCTGTTTAAAAACGATTTTTTGAAATCAATTACATTTCTGGATATGTACTGCTAGAGCTTCATAGGTTGTTTTGGGTCATATTTATAAGGCATATGAGTGTCTATGATGTTATTTTTCCTTTTTAAATGGAAAGTGTTCTTCATGGTGCAAGTTTCTTGTAAATACGCTCCCACCTGTGCTTGGCAAATTTAGATTTTGATTATGGGAGTTACATAGCCATGTTAATAATGTCCAAAAAATGGTGCTAGGGCATTCCAGAAAACGCTTTCATGTGTCTCAAGGACATTTTCAGTCATTTACTCTTGAATGCAGGTATACAATTGATTTATATGCTGTGTTTAAAACCGATTTTTTGAAATCAATTACATTTCTGGATATGTACTGCTAGAGCTTCATAGGTTGTTTTGGGTCATATTTATAAGGCATATGAGTGTCTATGATGTTATTTTTCCTTTTTAAATGGAAAGCGTTCTTCATGGTGCAAGTTTCTTGTAAATACGCTCCCACTTGCGCTTGGCAAATTTAGATTTTGATTATGGGAGTTACATAGCCATGTTAATAATGTCAAAAAAATGGTGTTAGGGCATTCCAAAAAACGCTTTCATGTGTCTCAAGGACATTTTCAGTCATTTCCTCTTGAATGCAGGTATACAATTGATTTATATGCTGTGTTTAAAAACGAATTTTTGAAATCAATTACATTTCTGGATATGTCCTGCTAGACTTCATAGGTTGTTTTGGGTCATATTTATAAGGCATTTGAGTGTCTATTATGTTATTTTACCCTTTTTAAATGGAAAGCGTACCTCATGGGGCAAGTTTCTTGTAAATACGCTCCCACTTGCGGTTGGCAAATTTAGATTTTGATTATGGGAGTTACATAGGCATGTTAATAATGTCCCAAAAATGGTGTAAGGGCATAATCAAAATCTAAATTTGCCAACCGCAGGTTATACTAACTCTTTTTTTTAAAAAAAAAATATTTTTTTGGTTCGCTTCAAGTTCGCGAACCGGGCAGCGAACCGGAAAGCGAACCAAAAGAAATAGAGCTTGCCAGAGTGCTAAACATTCTAGCAATTTTATTTGAAAGGGGAGGTAGTTCTGAAAAAAACTTTTTTTTTATGTTTTTGTTGTTTTTTTTTTTTTTTTTTCTGAACATTTTTTGTTTTTTTTGTATTTTTAGAACAGTTTTATGTTTTTTTTGTGTTTTTCATGGAGGGGAAACAACAAAAAACAGGCATTGAAAAGGGCTCAACAGGAGCAAAAAAAAAATTACTGTTTGGGTGGGTTAGGGCACTTATGGTTTTCAAACACCAAGTTGATTAAGTTCACGCTCATGTTCCCACATGAGAGCAGAGCACCACAATATATGCACGTAAACTTCATGTGTTTGAAGTTTGGCTGTATGTTTGGCACAGTTTCCTGTGCCTCTCTTCCTGTCAAAGATATAGTTGATGTTGATCTGGCCACAGGAGTTGTCGGGGGATTATCTTGAAGGTCCCTTAACTCTGCCCGGCTGTAGTTTAATGGATGCCACCTGGCCATATGGCGATGCATAGTATAGTTGCCCATACTATACTTTTTGTCAGTGCCTCTAGATAATCTGTGTTTGCAGATTAGGCAGGTGGCATACTTGGTATTGACCTTCTTCTCCCCTTGAGGGATTGAGAAAAACTGCCATATGAAACTTGTTTTCCTTTTTGAAACACGGGGCAACTCCTGTATAAATTGAGGTTCATCTGTGTCCTCTTCTTCTAGGTCCTCCTCTTCCTCCTCTCTGTTGGAGATGAATTGTGATGGTGGTCCTCTCTTGTCATGAGGAGGTTGAGGTGGTGGTGGGGGTCCACCAGCTGAAGCAACAATAGAAGCCATTGCTGAAATACTGGAAAATGGTCTTTCTCTCACCAAGATGAAAGTTAGAGTGAGGAAAGAAGGAGGGGTTTACATGATTTGGGAAAAGCAAAAGTTCTGAACCAATGAAAAGTGTTATTTTTAGGTCACATGACCTAGTCATACATCATTTGGAAACCAAAAGTGAAATGAACCAATGAAAAGTTTGATAAACAAGTCACATGACCTGTTCCGCTTACGTTACGCGGTGCGCGCCGCGTCCCGGATCGTTTCCGGTTCGCGTTCCGGAACACTTCCGGGAGCGCTAACGCGGCGCGTCATAAGACGCATTACGCGACAACGTGATAGGTCGCGCTTCCGCGACGCGTCACAGTTGCGCTAACGAAACGTTTACCGGTTCGCGGACTAGGTCGCGGCATCAAGTTGAGCTAACGGAAAGCTTCCCGGTTCGCTTACTGGAAGCGAAGAAAAAAATATTTAAAAAAAAATTATCAATAAACATCTAAAATATATTTTGGGATTTAAAGAAGAATACATTTTACAGCTACAGATGTTAGCTTTTAAAAAACCAATGAAATTCACAGAAAAAACCATAGGTTATAGACCATATATAGTTAGGAATTTGCATTTACAAAACCTTGAAAATTCACTGAAAAAACCATAGGTTATAGACCATATATAGTTAGGGATTAGCCTTTTCAAAACCTTATTTTACTCACACAAAACCATTGAAATTTCATATATAGTTAGTTGCACTAACTATATATCGCGCACCCGCAATCCACTGCTGATGATGTCACATATTACATCATTCATGACATGGTCAGTGACATCACTGATGACATCACTGTTGACATCTCAAATGACATCACTGATGACATCACTGATGACATCTCAAATGACATCACTGATGACATCACTGATGACAACTCAAATGACATCACTGACAACATCACTGATGATATCATTCATGTGATAATACGATGAACCTCTTCAGACTATAATATAACCTTAGCTACAATCAGTGTAAACAGACACTCACAGACTGTCACTCATCCATGAAGTTACTCATACATCTACTCAGTCATGCAAAGAATCAATCACACCTCCATTTCCTCAACTATACAGTTATACACACCTTACTAATTCAAACATATTCTAACACATATTTAATTTCCTATACGATCCCTAATACAATTTCACAATGATCCATACAGCCACTCACACATTCACTGGCTCTTATGCACGGTTATATATGTCAACTCTCACATGCACTGTGTTTTACATATGTACTTACTTTGACATGTTGCACTGAGATATCCATTCACTCACCAATACACTCATGCACACAGTCAACCGCCCATGCAGCTGTTTCCACATGCACTTTTGAACCCATACATCTAGTGAATCAACTGCTCACACATCTATGCACAGAGTCATACACCTCCCAGCCACTCATACACATACTCAGTCTCCCATACAAATACTTGGGCAACCAATGAATATCCCATATAGTTACTCATATAGCTACTGATTAACACATTCAGCAGTTTACAGAACAACAGACATAATGATGCACAAATTAAGACAGTTTAGTCACTAACCCATGCACTCAGTGAGACACATCTAATCACTCACTCATACAGTCAGTCATGCACCTACTAAATCCTTCATCCAGACACTTATACATCCACTCATTCTTCAATATGTAAGACATATTTTAACTTTACAGAAACATACAGTCACTGGATGTTGTCATCAGTGATGGCATCAGTGATGTCACTGACCATGTCATGAATGATGTAATATGTGACATCATCAGCAGTGGATTGCGGGTGCGCGATATATAGTTAGTGCAACTAACTATATATGAAATTTCAATGGTTTTGTGTGAGTAAAATAAGGTTTTGAAAAGGCTAATCCCTAACTATATATGGTCTATAACCTATGGTTTTTTCAGTGAATTTTCAAGGTTTTGTAAATGCAAATTCCTAACTATATATGGTCTATAACCTATGGTTTTTTCTGTGAATATATATATATATATATATATATATATATATATATATATATATATTGCAGTTTTTCATCCGTAACTTCACTCTTGTATTGGAAAGATGAATACGGACCAAAAGTTCTTCGTGCCAGGTATTTTCTTTATTCATTCACCCTGCATTGCCGCCACGACGCATTTCAGCCCCACCCGGTCCTTGATCACATGACGTGTTGCGTATGCTTAACCCAATATTCAAACTGCTAGTGTAAATTCTAAATTACAAGCAGCTGTTCCACAATAAATAGTGAAGAAATACTTTCGGAACCATGAGCATGTTGTACTGCAAGTTGTTATCGGTACAACTGTATCTGTATAAATAACACAATATAAAGTCCCACCAATATATTACTGCTTAATGCAAGTAGGGGGCACATGTATATAAAAACTATACAAAAAGGATCGACAAATATAATGTCAATGGCATTTAAAGTCTATAAAAACATAAAAAATGTAGAAAAGCTAAAAATGCCAAAATAAATTCCTTAATGGTATAAATAATGGTATAAATATTTTACTTGTTCCAAAAATGTCAAAACATTGTCATTATTGACTAAAGCGATGCCGTCAGTATTGCTCAATATACATATTGTGTCAATCAAAATGAAAAGAAATCCGTTGTAAAAATGCACAACCATGCCCACGAAAGAATACAGTCCAAGTGGGCATATCATTCAATCAATCAATCAATCAATCATTGCATTTATATAGCGCACTACTTACCCAGAGGGTCTCAAGGCGCTGTCATTACTACCTGCCTGCGCTACAGAGCCGACATGTTTAAAAGGAACAGAACTTGCTTGATCCCTTGAACCAGCAGGTTCAAGAAAAGTGCTACTGTGCAAACAAATGTCCCCAAAAGTTAAAAACACCATCAAAATTAATGCATTTAGATTGACATGGAAACTATTGCACAAAACCGAATTCCTATAATAAGGGCGTTGTGTTGAGAACTTACAGTACAGAGATATCACTAACCTATGGAGTCACAGCGTACAGCATCTTAGAGGCAAGTGTATAAGTCCTCACTGGCATTAAGCACCACCGGAGGACTTTGTATTGAGCTCCAGTATGTATCGTGTTTCTAACAGAAGGAGAATGCCTTCACGGTTTCCACACCTTCTGAGTGGAGGAACACAATCTTTTACAAAGTAACTGAGATTTACTGGGTTACTTCCATGGATCATCTCAAAATGCCTTGCCACAGGGTAGATCTGATCTTTATTTGTGATGGCTCGTATGTGCTGGAGTATCCTTTTATGTTCCGGGAGTTTAGTACTCCCAATGTACCTTAATGCACAAGGACACTCCAGCACATACACGGCATGGTCCGTTTTACCGTTGAGTTTAAAATAAAAAAGTATATATATATATATATATATATATACATACATATATATATATATATATATATATATATATATATATATATATATATATATATATATATATATATATATATATATATTTGTAAAAAAATGTTTTATTTATTATTTAACAGCGAGGGAGATGTAGTGTAGTGTGAGTTAGCATGATGGAACCCTTTTGGCTCCTGATGGAATCTGTAGAAGGGTGACATAAGTGTTAATGCGTAGGGAAGTGAAAGTAGGTTGAGAATGATGAGTTTGTGGTTACAAGCGGATGAATAGGGACGTGTTATACTAAGCTCCATGTGTGGTGCAGTCATTAGCGGGTACCCAGGCTGGAAGGATGTAACAAGGGACAAATCAGGGATGGTGCTGATCACTAAAAAGGATAGATTTACTATTCTAACTCCAGTGTGGACCAACTCTGAGAAGGTGTAGGAACTTGAAGGGGGCAGAATTACTATTCTAACTCCAGTGAGTACTATCTCAGGAAGGTACAGGACACTGATTTACTATTCTAACTGCAGTGAGGGCCAACTCCAGGAATGAGCTGGACACTGAAGGGGGCAGATTTATTATTCTTACTTCAGTGAGGGCCAAATTTGGAAATGTGCTCAACACTGAAAGGGGCCCATTAACTATTCTAACTCTAGTGAAGGCAAACTTGGGAAAGGTGCTGGAGAATAAATTGGACAGATTTACTATTTTAGTGAACGCGCTGGAAAAGGCCTAGAAAATGAAGGCGGCAGATGTACTAATCTAATCTAACTCCAGTGGGGGTCAACCTGGGTAAGGTGCTGAATACTGAAAGAAGCAGAAACAGAATATAATTGAAACAAAACGTGTAATAGGAATGCAAATGAGAATATTAAGCGTGTTTTTTTCTTTTCCATCTTCCATACAGGTGCTATCTGATAGAAAACTATTGCAGAACCTGTAGGAAAGAAGCACATCCATAACCTTAAAAGGAAATTATACAGAAAAATATATAGACCACTGAAGACAGAGACATCTATATAAAGATTAACAGATTTTCATTGATTTAGGACATGAACTACAGAACTGCTACCAAGAATTGAGGGTAACATGTTACTAGCTGTTTTCCAGTCATACACAGGCTGATTCAGAGAATCGGCCCATTTGCGGCCCCAAAATCATTTTGGTATGTATCAATCCCAAACTGCAATTTGGCAGCATGTTACCGAATCACAATTTTGGTTTATCAATTTGATATTTGGAGGGAGCATGCCTTCCAAATACCAAATCGGAAAAGTATGTATTAATGTTTTGCAACTGAATTCCGGTCGCAAAACATTAATGATTTACTGACAACGGAAGCGTAGTGGTAATACATTCTCAAATGGGAAGGGGTCCTTTTCCCATTTGTGTATGTAAAACAAGTTGGTTTAAGAGTAGGGAGGGGTCCACAGAAGCACTGCGTCATCTCAAACTATTTTTTTAAAATAAACTTTTCTTTATAAACGCATCTTGCTTTCCTTTAAGGAAAACGTGTTGTATTTAAAAACAAAAAATACTGTTTTATTTAAAAGCACTGACAGACATGGTGATCTCGTAACCTCGGTAGGCCACTATACATGTTAGGGCATTGATTCCTTACGGGTTGCAAATTGTTACCTACCTCATTAATATTCATGAATTTCACACATTAGGAATAGTGATTTCCTAAGTGAATCATATAAAATCACAATCAGGTAATCACTATTCCTAATATTGATACAGTTGGCTCTTAACCGCTTACCGCGGTGCAAATTCCACTGCGGTGTTGCAGAATATGATGCGTGCGCAGATCGGATGGCCCCTGGCAGTCCGACGCACTCGCCCACCTAGAAGTCGGACGGCCGGGGGCCCTCAGACGCATAGAAGAGGTTAACCTCTTCTGCTTTGTTTCTCCAAGCAGAATTCAACCCATCAACTGATGTTTTTTTTTATTGCAAATGTATTTTGTATTAACGCAACAGTTTCTTTCTCTCACCAGGATCACCCAGAAAGTGAAAAACATTTCCAAACAACATTTTCATCAATCACCAACAACTCACAAGGTGAAACAATCTTTAAAAAAACTCAAAGTGACAATCACAAGGTAACCATTTTCTTAATATCTACACAATAAATCAATCTTAAAATATTATTTTTCAAACAGGACATTAATCTCCATAACTTTCTTTTTTACACAGACCATAACACTTCAACTTTATTTGTAACTGTTCAGTGCATCCAGTTAGGAAAAAAAAATATTATTTTGTTTTTTTAAAAACATTTTTTATTGATTACACAAGCAACAAACAAAAAAAAAAGATTTACAGAAAGTAATACATTTGATCCATAGATAATGAAACCCAAACATCTGGTACAGAGAGCAATTAAAATGAAAACAAAATGGAAAAAAAGCAATTTCAAATGACACCTAAAAGGCAGCAAAAAGAGAGTAAAACCCACAATCAGATCAATTCGTATCAGAGCTAGAAAAAAGAACATCCCCAGATTCTGTCTATTTTCTTGAGTGTGCTCCATCACCCCTTTTCCTAGCTAGAGATAGCTCCATATCATGTATCTCTTTCACCAGAAACCACCAATCGTTTACATGAGGTGGTTGATCCGATATCCATGCCCTTGCAATAATCAATCTTGCACATGATAATAAAATGAAGACAAGATCCTTAAATGGAGCATTAAATGGCTGTATGCCTAGAAGAATCATTTCAGGTGATAGTGGTGTATAGATTAACTGTTTCTGTTTCATAACATTTTCTAAGCTATCCCAAAATAAAAGCAAAGCAGGACATGAAACAATCATATGTTCTAGGTCAGCAGCCTCTGAGTGACACTTTGGGCATTTTGTGCGATCATTAAGAGCATTATAAGAAGACCACTTACTGATTTGTAATGGGGTATAGTATAACTGGCATACGGTGTTATAGGCTTCAAGTTTTAAACTGGATGAATGAACAAGAGTATCAATATTATTTAAAAATGAAGAAATATTGTTCGAGGAGATACCAGTCGTAAATTTTAATGCCCACTTCTGCGCCAGTTTAGGGCAGTCATCTATTTTAAATTGGCTAAAGCATTTATATCCTAGGCTAATCATAGCTTTATTTTCTCCCCTCCCCCATACATACAGATCAAAAAATCTGAATCTGAAATCTCTTTAAGTTTTAGTTTCCCAATAAGAAAATCTTGGATTTGTATGTATTTGAAGTGCGCATGCTTGGGTAGTTTATAAAGTAGCCTAAGTGTTTCAAACTCTAACATGCCGGATGAGCCATATAGATCGCCCAATTTTGTTATTCCTAAGTTAGCCCAAGTCTTCCACCCTGAGTCTCTGAACATACCTGGTAAAGCCGGGTTATTCCAAAGCGTTAAATTAGGGTGATAAATCGAGGTTTTATTCAGAGACAATATTGTATTCCATATATGAATCACGTCTTTAGCGGTCTTAAACCTGACTCTTTTAAAATAGTTTGGGTCGTTAGTTCTAGCAAGGAATTGTAAGGCATTGGATCCAAGCATACATTGGTGAAAATAGTAAGGGTTGCTGGAGTTGAAAAGACTCTGTAAACGCCCCAAAAAGGAGGCGAGAAAATAAGTTCTAAAATCTGGAAAGTTAAGACCGCCCTTGCTAAACTGTAATTTCAAGGTAGAGAGTGCTCTGTGTTTTTTTTGTAACCCCATATAAAACTTCCTAGAATACCATCAAGTTTTCTAAAAAATAGTTTATTAATTTTCAAAGGGATGCACCTAAATAAATTCATACATTTTGGCAGAATGTTCATTTTAATAAGGTGTATTCGTCCGATGAGGTTTAGGGGAACCTTGTGTCATTTTTTAAGAAGAACATTAGTGTCCTTTAATAAAGCATCATAATTCAGTACCATAATATCCCTGATGTTAGATGTAATTTTAATACCTAAATAGGTAGCAGTATGGCATATGCCCGAGATTGGGGTCCGTGGTTTATAACTAACTATAATTTGTGTCTTGCTCAGGTTTAATTTATAGCTCGAGACAGCACCAAAAGCGTCGGCTTCTTTAATGATTCCGGCCATGGCTTCTGTCACGTCGGTTGTATATATCGCCAAGTCGTCAGCATAAGCTGTAATTTTAAGTGAGTTGGCACCGAAATTAAATGATTTTATACGTTCCTGAAATTGTATAGCATTGATAAATGTCTCCATAGTAAGAGCAAATAAAAGCGGTGATAGCGGGCACCCCTGACGGGTGCCTCTTAAAATTGGGTATCTAGAAGACAACAAATTGTCATATCCTAATATAGCATTTGGACAGTCATAAAGTGCTTGTATTCTCATTAGGAACTGTGTTTTAAAATCAATTTCTCTGAGAGTAGCCCAAAGATATTCACACCCTACTCGGTCAAATGCTTTTTCAGCATCGAGTAGTACCATACTCAGTGGGGAGGAGTTTGTTGCTGCTACATCGAACGCTGTGATGGCCATATTACCATGTAAGGTTGTGTCTCTGCCTACAACGAAGCTGTGTTGGCTAACTAAATTAGGGTATAGACAAGGGGTTGTACCCAGAAAGTGTCACTGGGACCTGGGCTATCAAAGTGATAAGAGGAAGGGGTCCCAGTAACCAAAGAACAGTTTACTAAATAATAACAAATAAATCAACCAAGAAACAAATCTGTCCACAATGTTTTAATCACAATGTGAAATGTATATAACAAATATATAATTTTGTCTCGGAACGTAAACATGCTTTCGCAGTGCCCCAAGTATAGTAAAGAAACAAGGGAAGGGGGATTGATCCTGTGAGGAGGAAGTGGAGGGAAGGAGGAAGAAATTCTCAAGTGACAGTTTAATCAATATATATACATCATTTGTCCTCACTACACAGTGTGTGTAGAGATGGGGACCACAAGGTTCAAATAATTATTTCCATACAACAACATACTCCACAAGGTTCCGAAAATGAAAACAATGAGGCGTGGAGTTGGTAATGCGAATAGTTGTCGACGAAGTGGTATTCAAAAGACCGTGGTGCAGTCTACTAGCGCGGTCCAGATATATCGTCAATGGTGAAGATACACGAGTTGGTATAGGGACGACCCCGACTTAATCTATTAGCATGGTCCAAGGTATCGTCGGGTGAAGCGGAACTAAGAGGCTGATAAACGCGATCAAAAATAGGATCGTGTGGCGGTCTGGTCAAGTCAGACAAGGGCTTCGTAGTTATTCGGTCAAGGGAATGAATCGCGTCCCGCAACGAGCGAATCTTCACCATTGACGATATATCTGGACCGCGCTAGTAGACTGCACCACGGTCTTTTGAATACCACTTCGTGGTGTCCCCACCCCTGTCCTGATGAAGACCCCACAGCAAGGAGAGCAACTCTACCTGCATACTAGGGGGTCGAAACGTCGACAACTATTAGCTTTACCAACTCCACGCCTCATTGTTTTCATTTTCTGAACCTTGTGGAGTATGTTGTTGTATGGAAATAATTATTTGAACCTTGTGGTCCCCATCTCTACACACACTGTGTAGTGAGGACAAATGATGTATATATATTGATTAAACTGTCACTTGAGAATTTCTTCCTCCTTCCCTCCACTTCCTCCTCAAAGGATCACTCCCCCTTCCCTTGTTTCTTTACTATACTTGGGGCACTGCGAAACCATGTTCACGTTCTGAGACAAAATTATATATTTGTTATATACATTTCACATTGTTATTAAAACAATGTGGACAGATTTTGTTTCTTGGTTGATTTATTTGTTATTATTTAGTAAACTGTTCTTTGGTTACTGGGACCCCTTCGGCTAACTAAATTAGACATAAGAGGAGAAAGTCTTGTTGCAATTAATTTAGCGTATACTTTAGCATTTGCATTAATTAGAGAGATGGGCTGGTAGGACCCACACTCTAGAGGTACTTTATCCTTTTTTAGAAAGAAAATAATTTTAGCAGTTCTCCAAGAGGTCGGAGCCCTACCAGTTTCCCCTATCTGGTTAGTGACAGAGCAGAGTAGAGGAATAAGTTCCTCACTACAAACTTTATATTTTTTAATCAGGAGCGCGTCGTCTCCAGCAGCTTTCCCAGAAGGAAGAGAGAAAATAGCTAATTTTAATTCTGCAAGGCTAAAGTCTTTTTCCAATTTTTCCATTACTTCTGCATCTTTTTCTACTAGCCAGTTATTTCTGATGTATCTTTGCACAGATTCAGTCGGAGGAAAGTACTCAGGAGTATAAAGTTTAGTATAATACTTAACAAATTATTCTAGAATTTGCTCAGGTTGAGTATAGTTAGTTCCGTCGGCCCCTCTTATACTCTTAATTAAAGAACTAGCTCTATCCTCTGCAACCTTATAGGCGAGAATTTTACCAATTCTATCACCGCTCTCATATTGTGATAGCTTGTAGTTATAGAGCTTAGTACTAACTCTGTCTCTAAGAAATTGTTGGTCTCACAGCGTAGGATAATTAATTTAAGTTCCAACTTTGCTTTGTTTAAGTTAATATTTACCCCTGCATCTTCCTGCCTTATAATTTCTGCTAGATGTTCTTTTAAAGCCCGGATGCTGGCTGGAATGCCCCACATCTCCTCTTTTCAATTAGCATTCTGCTGAATGATAAATTGCTGAGCAAACCCTCTAATACTTGCTTTGCAAGCATCCCACACATAAATAAGTTGAGCAGAGTCAGTCAACTGATTAATAAATGAGGAGTCAGATATGAAATGTCTGGGAAATGAAAATAACCTGGGTTCTTGTTTTTTAGATATGATATTAAAAACGAAAAGAATGGGATTATGGTCTGAAGTGACTGTAGGACAAATTTCCATTTTACAACCTTCAAGTACATTATCAGTGGCCCAAGCCATATCGATACGGGAACACATTTTATGTGGTATTGAATAATAGGTATATCCTGCCAGTATAGGGTCTAGATTCCTCCAAACGTCTTTTAAATTATGTATGCAAGCAAGTTCTAGGATAGAGGCTCTTGTTTTACGCATACGTTGTGAGGGGATAGCCTTCGTAGTATCTTTTGCATGATTAATAACACAATTGAAATCGCCCATTAATATTAGTTCCCCTTCCCAATCTAGTAATTCAATATTAAGTTGGTCAAATACTGCCGCATCATCATAATTTGATCCATACACTGCACACAAGACATATTTGCAATTTGATAACTTTAATAGTGCAGTTGCCCACCTACCGGCTTTATCAGAAGCCACTCTAAGGACTTCTACCTTAAATAGTTTTTTCTTAAGTATAGCCACTCCCCGAATTGAGGCATTTAAAGATGTACATGTTATTAGTTCAAACCCCCCTTGTTCTAACATTTTTCTATCTTGAAAACGAATATGGGTTTCATTTAAAAGTGCAAAATGTGGGTTGCACATTCTGAGTTCTTCGAAAACAAGTTGCCTTTTACTTTTATTGTTGAGACCTGAAACATTCCAGGCTAAGCAGTTAACTTGGTACATATCTTAATTTAAATATGCTCTGAATAATTACCTTAATTAGGAAAAAAATAATACCTTTTTTGCTCAATCTGTACTTTAAGTCTTTTTTGCTTGTGTCATTTTTTTCCGCCCCCTCGTTGAACCCCCTCCCCTCCATAGCTCTTCCCCCAACCCTATCCTCCATCTCCTAGACCCCCCTCCCATGAGTACCTACCAGGAAGCTTCCCCTATCTACAGCTACTGATGAGAGGGCAGCTAACCAGCAAGGTCTCCACAAGAACCCCCCTCCCTCCGTATTAAACTCATACATCAAGCCTCAGAGAAGGTGCTCTAGTGATCAGAAAAGTGAATAAAAATCATTATGGAAAACATGAGCACAAAACATCTAATTGTCCGATGCCATCTTAGACAGAAATTGCTCAGCCTCTTTTACATCATTAAATAAATAAGTATGCCTAGCATTTATAACTTTAAGGCGTGCATGTTCTTGGAGATACACCACCGCTCCCTGGGATTTAAAAGGGTCTATGAAATTACTCAGCCCCCAGCGTTTATCCATCGTAAGCTTACTAAGGTCAGATTTCACGAAGAAAGTTACGTTATCCACAGTCACTGGATTGTTTGGCTAGCCTTAATAGAAACCGCTTGTCTTAAAAGAAAATTACCAAAGTAGATCAAAATAGGTCACGGAAATTTACTCTCTTTGTTTCTAATAAGCATAGGTAATCTATGGGCTTGTTGTAGTTGTGAGTCCCAATCCCAATCAGATAAGTCCGGGAACGCTTTTTGAAACAGCTTAACCATATATGCTCAGGAGTCTGCACCCTCTGACCCCTCGGGTACTCCGAAAAGTCTTAAGTTCTGTCGCCTTTGGCGATTTTCTAAATCTTCCACCTTATTCTGTAAGATCACAATATCTTTGTCATGTTGATTGGATGTGGTCACAGTAGTAGCTAAAGATTCCTCAACATCGACCACCCTTTGTTGCATTTCTTCGATTTCTTCAGTAACATTGTTCAGTTTACTTGTGACTTCTAGCAAACAGTTCTGCATTTTGTTATTATCTTCCTTTAACTGGCAGAAATGTTGCTGAACCTCTTGCCGGTGTTCCAACAGTGTCGTCAAAATTAAATACAGTGAAGATCTTGCCGGGGAAGTCGGAGGACAATGGTGAAATATGGTGGGAATAGTTTCTCCTCTAGTGGAGGATGGGGGGAGAGAATCAGTATTTTCATATCTCATAAAAGTAGAACCAGTGGACACTAGAACATCTCCTCCTGCTCCCATTGAAGAGATCTCGAGAGGTTCTGGGGAGATAGCGTTACTAAGAGAAGTATTTTTAGAGTTCTTACTACTTTCTCCCTCTACAAGGACAAACGCAAGGCCATACTTTTAACCCCACCTTTGGCATGTATCCACTTCCGCAGTGGGCTCAGATCTTTAATAAACTTCTCTTGGGCACTGGAAGAGGCCATTGTTGTTGATAATGTGTTAAGATTAAAAGTTCTACCTTTCTTAACCTTAATTTTCGCCTTCCCCTTCCATTTTTTAAGGCCAGAGATTTTACCGGCATCCACTGAAATAGAGTCATTTTCCATTTCCTGTGCTCCCATACCCCCTCCATCTTCTATTTCCACCACTTCCTCATACTCATCCTCATTGGATTCTGCTGTTGATAAATCTACCTTAGCACAATCATCACCTCCTTCAGTTATAGTATTTGTATTTCCAAGATCCACAATTGTAACTTTTTGGGGTTGTATAACTTGTGTAGCTTGTGTGCTTAATTGGGTAAATAAACCATCAGTAATAACCCCTACCCCAGGCGAGGCAGTATTTAGAAGATTAGAACTATGTGCCACGATGATATTGTCAATGTCTGTGCCGGGATCGTGGCCAGTCAATTGCTCCTCATTACTTTCCACCTCATTCCTCTCATGACTTTGTGGCAAGCTCTGCAATGCATCCGATTCTGTAGTACAAGTATCCCCTAGAGCTTCTCTTGTAATTGTATCTCCCTCCGCCACAGCTATGTTGTTATTACCCCTTTGGGCACTCAGTTTAACATGTACTTTGTTGCTCAGCATATCCGTTTTAGTGGGGTTAATTGAAGTGCTTTTATCCCCGGAGACCAGCAAAAGAGGTGGACGGATAATTAATTGTTTACCGCTTTGCTTGACTTTGTTGCTGGGGGAGCTTCCACCCGCTGGAGCTGTTTTAATCACAGCTGATACTGCTACCGACTTCACAGGGGTTGCACCCTGCTCCTCTGCTTCCTCGCTCGCTGGGGCGTCTTTCGATGTTTTATTCTGGCGTGGCACATTTTTAATAGTGTTTTTAGGCGCCATCTGCCCTTTGTTCTCCTTCCTTTTCTTACTCCTTGTTCTCGCCACTGCGGGTTCTCAGCTCCTGCCGGTCAGACTGAACAAATCAAGGGTTGATCGTCCGAGCCTCCAGTCTGCAGCTCCGCCTCCGCTTCACCTTGTAATATAGACAGCGCCGAGAACTCCAAGATGGCGCCCGACTGGGCGCCCGACAACGCAACACTCAGCAGTCTAGCGTTTCAGGAAGACGGGGAAGAGAACGACGGTTATCTCAGGTGGAGGAGATTGGGATCATCAGGAGGAGTGCGGGAAGCAGTGGAGGAGGGAGACCAAGAGAGGAGAACAAAGGAGGAGGCGTCGGAAGGTCCCCCGACGCGAGAGGAGGCGAAAAGAACCCCAAAATACACCGCGCTAGTATCCGGTAGTTCCCTGAAGGCACAGGGCGCCGAGATACCCACTGCTACGGTCACCAGGGACTGAAACCCCAGGCGAGTGACGGGGGAAGAAGGGTGGAAACAGAGGTTGGAGGCAAAGGGGTGGTGGGGGTTTTGGCGTAAATAAGTGCATGGAATGATTCTCACCCTCCTTGTTACCTCCATCCATTCAACCCACTACCTTCCTTACCTCATTTGTGGTGATCCTAGAACGCTGGTGAAGGGGAGCACCTTAGAGAATATAAGTAGTTAGGACAGATAAGTGACTGTAGTGTCCTTTCTTTTCCCGGTTTGCCTTGCCTCTTGGGAAGTACCGGCCTGAGTAGCAGAGTGGAAGCAGCGTGGATTGCGGAATTAGCTCATCCTGAAAGACTGTTACTTAAAAAGGATACTACTGGATTAAGTAGTTTAATCTTCGTGGTGAACATTGCTGCACTCCAACTGTCTGTTCTGAAATAAATAGCCAATACTGACTAATTTATAGAGAACCGTGTCTCAATGCAAGGCCATAAGCCTAGTCTCTATCTATCTTACTTTGGTTAAAGTGGTAAAACCATCACACACCTCCACTCTGCCTCCGCCCCACCTCGAACTCAGAGCCGCAGCGTTTTGGCAGAGTCGAGTCGAGAAGTCACAAAACGGCCAAAACCAAAATTATTGTGTATTTCTCCCAGTCAACGTCTTCTTTACTCGTCCGTATCTCGCCAATACCTCTCGACCTCTCAGGAATCGTTGCTATAATTATTCGTTTAACTGAATGGCCACCCGCTACCTCGCGGGTTCTCAGTGTCTCAGTTTGCTCTTAAATCGCAGTCATCAGAACACCGGAGTTCATGGCATCAGAGCACCGGAGTTCATGGAGCTCGGGGAGTCCTTGTTAGAGCATCCTCCCTGTGGCGTCTTCAGTCCGCCATCTTGCTTCCCCTAAAAATGATTATTTTGTTATAACTTAACTTAACAATTATTCTCTTATTTTTTTGCAGAACTTAAATGTATGGAAAACCAAAGTCAAGCTCAACATGACAGGTCTAAAGGTGGAAGCCATTTTCTGAAATATGGTGGGTACATTTACTGTAAGGAGAGATTAACTGAGCCCAGGAGTCATTAATGGCGTGCTGATTATTTCACCCCATTGCGAATGCTGAGGCATTATCCTTGGTGATATTGTTTAGAGGGCTACCAGGCATAACCACTGTGAATATGCATCTCCAATGAACCTTATGGCTCAGTTTTAAGGGAGGTAACTCAGAACATTCCCATGCAGGTAGCTAGTGTAATGCCCACAATCAGAACTGAAAGGATATGGTACAAAGGCAGAAACAGGCAAGTAATCCCCATCTTAAAACTCCTAAAACTATTTGACATTAACTTCCCCCTGGATTAACTGAATCTTGTAATCAGGACCATGTCCTTCTTTTTATATTGACAAAGTTTGTTTTATACTGTCTGAATTTGTGGATGGCTTCTGCTCTTCAATTGTACTGAAAGAGTTTCTTTTACAAAATAAGAAACAACTGGCCCCATTTCTATTTTATTTCGAAGGGACATTGATTGGCCATGTAAACATGTCAGGTCGCAAAGCAAACCACATTTTCCAATTGATTAGTGAAACTGATACTTGACCTGTTAAGAGACTAGTTCAAAAACCAACAACGCCATTAAGGGTTGGGATAACTCTTCACAGCTCCATTGGCAAAAGTCACACCAGGCTGTATGATGTTCTGGAAATTTTGAAGAAGGAGCAACGATTCTAGGAAATGAGACATACACCACGATTGACAGGTAGTCTGCAGCCTTGAGTTTTCAAAATAAAATGTCTGAAAAACGTTTTACATGAAACAAAGAGTTTTCATTGTTGGACTCTGCAGACTACCTGAATAATATTGAATACATTCTGTACTATTAACATTTATAATTAGTTTGGGTTACTCTCCTATTTTGCATTTTTACCGTACATTTAATTGTTTTTTTGTTTTAAAGTGGAAAAAAATCACATTTTCCAACATTGCCCACATAGTTAAATTAGTCTTACCTGTTGATTTTCTCTTTTTTCAACTCCTGGTGATTATTTTTAAATTCATCTCACCTAGAGTCACTGGTAATCCAAAAATTCACAAATCTGTTTCCCAAAGTATAACCTTAAAAACATTTGAAATAAGGATTTTTTTTACCAAAAGAACAAGAAACAACCAATTTTAGACATTGGAAATTATTCCATGTTTTAAAGTGTTCTTTTGCAGGAAGCTTTTGGGTGTTTAAAGTAACCCTTCAAAAAAAGTACTTCGTAAATATTATTTTTAAAAAGCACAAAAAAAATGTTTTACTTGCATTTAATTTTCTTCACTTCTGTCCCATCATTACAGTTTCCTGTAAATTTGTATTTCAAAATAAAAAGCCACTCTCCTTTAAAACCGCACATAGCTTTTCTTTCTACTTTAGAACTCCTGTTTTCTCCTCATGTTTAAGACTGCCTACTCATACAGGCGGCCATACCTTAGATCCTTTTTTCACTAATTTGGCAGACGCTGCTGTCTACGCCGTCACACCTCTTGGCTGGACGGACCACTCTTTGGTTTCCATCTGTACCCCTTTGCCGGGAATGATTGTTGTTCCCCCGGCTAAGCTGGTTATTAGGCGGCAATGGAGTAAACTACGGCTGGAGGACTTACACCGTGCCCTCGCCGAGGAGCCTTTAGATCTTCCACTGCTGGTGGACTCAGGTTACGAGAAGTTCTGCTCCTGGATTTCCAAGGCGCTTGACGCCCTTATTCCACTTACCGCTTGTAAAGTTAGCTCCAGGGACTCCAGCCCGTGTTACGATGGCGCCCTACGTTCACTCAAGGGTAGTTGTAGGCGAGCAGAGAGGGCTTGGCGGAAGGCGTACGATACCGGGAAAAAGGCTATCTATCTCGCCTCCGTCAAAGTTTACCATCGGGCTGTTTGCCAAGCTCGGGCAGCTTACTATGCTACTGAATTCGGCAACAGCTCTAACCCCTCTAAAACCATCTTTAAAGTGATGAAGGATCTCCTGGCAAAGCGTGCCTGTACTACTACGACTGGCTCCACCACTCACTGTGAGGCTCTTGCTTGTTTCTTTTTGGAAAAGGTCCAAAACATCTATCGGACGTTCCCTTGTACAGAGCCTCCAGTTGAGACCCCGATTAACATCTTTGGTGATTCCACCCTGCACGTGCTGCCCCCGCTGACACCTGAGGGGTTTGACCTTCTGGCTCTGCAGGTCAAATCAGGGTCCCCCGCTGATCCACTTACTGCGACTCTCTTTAGGGAGCCGTCGTTTGTGGGATGGGCCGTGGTTCACTCCCTGATTAACATCTCTTTGGAATCAGGCACGGTACCTGCTAGCTGGAAGCGGGCAGTGGTTTCTCCCATTTTGAAGAAGCCGTCTCTGGATCCAGATAAGCCTGAAAACTATCGGCCCATCTCCTTACTCCCGTGGCCGACTAAAGTGTTGGAGGCCCATGTCAACAAAGCTCTTTCGGCTCACCTTATCCATGCTAACATCTTGGATTCCACCCAGAATGGGTTCCGTGCTGGACACAGCACGGAGACCGCCCTCCTCTCCATGGCTGAACACCTTCGCACGGTGATGGATGCGGGCCAGACAGCAGCGCTCGTCTTATTGGACTTGAGCGCTGCGTTTGATACTGTCTCGCATCCTATCCTGTTGCATCGCCTGGAGGAGATTGGGCTGGGTGGACCTGCCCTCCAGTGGTTCCGGTCTTTTCTAGACGATCGTTTCTTTAGCGTTGCTGTCCCACCGTTCCAGTCCCAATTCCATCCTTTGAAACAGGGGGTGCCGCAAGGATCCTCGCTGAGTCCCACGTTGTTTAATATCTACGTGAGACCGCTGGCTGAGGTCGTCAAGCAATGGGGCATGACTATGGTCTCATATGCTGACGACACTCAGCTAGCGGTTACGATCAGCGGGGATGCGGACCGGGATGCCCCCAGGTTTCAGAGCGGACTTAGGGCGGTGGCGAGCTGGATGAAGAACAACTGTCTCCAGCTCAACGCTAAGAAAACAGAGATCATGATCGTAGGCAAGAGATCGGAGCTTTGGGGGGACAGATGGTGGCCCACGGAGCTGGGGCCGGCCCCCCTCCCGGTCACGGAATTAAAGAACTTAGGAGTATGGATGGATCCTTCCCTCAGCTACGTTGGCCATACGAAGAAAATTGCGGCCTGTTGCTTTGGTATCATACGGTCGCTTCGCCCGGTTTTGAAGTTCTTTGACCATCGCACCAGGCAGCTGATAGTCCAGGCTACTGTGTTATCCCGCCTGGACTATGCCAGCTCTCTTCTGGTAGGGTCCAACGTGGCTGAGGTTACCCGCCTCCAACGCGTTCAGAACGCTGGGGCGAGAGCCATTGTTGGCCTTCCCCGTACTTGCTCTGCCTCCAGCACTTGAGATCACTGCACTGGTTGCCTATCAAGGCCAGAATTCAGTTTAAAGTGCTGTGTATGGCGTTCAAGATTTTGAAGGGAGCAGGTCCCCCCATTCTTGCGGACCTTCTGTCATGGTATGTGCCTACTCGGCCCCTGAGATCCTTGGGTCATGCACTTACTGTGGTTCCCCGATACAGGCTGTGTCGGGTTGGCGGCCGTTCCTTCCGGGTCAGAGCAGCCGAGCTCTGGAACTCCCTTCCTGTAGAGTTGCGACTGTTAGATGATCTGCTAGTCTTTCGTAAAGCCTTGAAAACCGTTTTGTTTTAATAAATTCACTTTTTTCCCTTCTGTTCTGTTTCCTGTGGTGTTGCATTTTTACCTGCCATGCGCCTGGACGCCCCTTAGCTGGGGCAGCAGTGCGCATTACAAATGTATGTAACATAACATAACATAACATAACTGATTAAAAAACCCATTGTAAAAAAAGTATGTTGTTTATTTTGATTTTTTTTAAACTTCAGCAAAATAACAACTTGAAAAAAATCAAAAAACAAAAGGACAATGTGCACCTGTGAAAGCAACAAGTTTTGGGGATTTAAATCTGGCTTGAACACAAAATGCATACAAAACATTTTTATATAAGTTTAGTGTACTGCTCTCCTCACAATACATTTTTCTATCAGTTAATTAGTTCCTCCTTGCTTCTGATCTTCACCTCAAACCTCCACTGACTGTAGAAACAGACACACAAGTGTTTATGTCAATAAAAACTGAAAATAGACACTTTCTCCTGCTAATATAGGTGAATAGGAAACCATTTGAACCAATATTAAAACTGTTTGTAGAATATGATTTTTATAAGCATTTTGTAATATTTTATAATATTATTTTGTAAATTTTAATACATGAATGATTTATTGACTAGTACTTCTATTTTGTTATGGATTTTTAAATCTTTTTTATTATTTAAGAAATATTTGTAATTCTATTTCTTTATCTATAAACATTTGTTTTTGAAGTGTTACATTTTATATTCATATTTAAGACATTAGTAATTTGCAAATTTTATTGAATTGTATTATTTTCATTATCCAGGATGTTGTTTTTATTGTTAAATATTTATTTACAGATACTAATATTCAAATATCTAATTCAACACCAGCATATTAATGCACTCTCTCGCCCCTAACCCCAACATACCTTATATCCTGCTGCTAAAAAGTAGAAGTATTTTGTACATTAAAAAAACAATAAAATGGTAATGTAATTACATTTAAATTATTCTAAGTCATCAATACTCAAATATTTTAAATAATACTTGAGTATTAATATACTTCCCTATCCATAGCACTAATAATATTCCTTACATTCTACTAAATTTAATTTGCCATTTTTTTAATCTGGCTCAATGCAATGCTCTGAGCAGTTAAATGGTGACTCATTGCATTCACTTCAATGGAGCTTGATGAAAATGCGGGACCTTCCTTGCACGGCTGGACACCTACGCAGTAATCTCTCAATGTCACAACACCGTCCATCCAGAGGGACTTGTCTGGGTACTGTAGCCACCTGCCCTCCACCACGGTCAGCTTGAACTTTGAATCTGCTCCGGTCCCTAGCAACTTCAATTAACCTTTTTATCACTAGAGACTTCTAAGCACTGTTTCTGCATTTAATCTTTAAAAATTCATATCTCAACATCTACTGATTGGATTTTTGTTGATGTGGTGCTGTTTTTCTCAGATAAATGTTCTCGATTTCTCTAAACCTGGGTGGTGTCTTTTGTGATGTTTTCATTGAGTTACTTAATTTAAGTATTGCACAAATACTTATGTTAAGCCTGACTGCTCTGTGCCAATCTGTAAGTCCTGCCATTGTCTAAGGTGTCCCCTCCAGTCCTGGGCCTCAGAAGAGGGTTCCGCTGTGGATTTCTAAAAAAACGAATAAACCTTGGATAATCAATAAGTTACTTAAGTGTAACTCTGAATTTACGGTATACTGCCTAGAGTGACTTTGTTCTAAATGCTATATTGGAAGCACCATCCGCCCCACCAAAAAATGAATTTTAGAGCATATGCAAGCTATTACTAAAAAGGATCAAAGCTATCCTGTAGCATGCCATTTTGAAACTGTTCACAATAGCAACTGTGATCTTCTTAAAGTCTTTTGTATTGATCAGGTTCTGAAAGATGAGAGTGGGGGGATAGGGTTAGGAAGCTATGTACATTAGAGTCCAAATACATAGTAGATCTGGAAACAAAGGTCCCCCAAGGTCTGAATAAGAACTTTGGATTAATGTGAAATAAACTGAAGAGACTTTCCTCACATAGGAAGAGCTGCACTGCACATATTTTTTGTATTTAAGGACATTACAGCATCATGGCCATATGTTGTCTTACTGCATGCATTTGGGAAGACTTCACCATCTTTTCTTACGTAGATTTGGGAATATATTAACTGGCTGCTTTGAGATTGAAATGTATGTTTTTTAAAAAATATATACATTATTTTGTCTTTGTTACACAATGAATTACCATTGCTCATTCAGGGCTTGATTGTTGAACAGAGTGGGATAGATTAGAATTTCTGTATTAATATGAATTGATTAAATTGATGGGAGATATATTTTTATATATGAATAATTATAAAGTGATTTCTTTTCCCCATGTGACATTATCCCCTTTCTGCTCGGATAATTAATTGTACCAATAATGTTTTTATAACACATACCACTATCACATGTTTGATTTTCTTTACTTTTTTGAACGTTATAAGATGGCCGCCGACTTAACTTGTGAATGACAATCATTTTTAGGCCTTATTTTCTTTTGATGTAGCTATGTCATGGATTTTAAAATGGCTGGTAAAAAGATGCAAACTGACATTGAAACAGGTGTTGTGCCGAAACGCATCTGTCAGTGCTTTTCATGCTCGCACATTAAATCACTTTGCAATGTATTACCTGTGAGTGTACCTGTTTTTGGTTGGACATGCATTGGTCTGCCGGAGTGTGAAGGTATATATATATATATATATATATATATATATATATATATATATATATATATATATATATATATATATATATATATATATATATATATATATATATATATATATTCATTAAAAAAGCAAAGGTTACAGGGATGTTATAGTTAGGAATCAGCAATTTTAAAAAACCTTCGAAATGTATTGAAAACACCAAATATTACACTGGCATTATAGTTAGGCTCAGGTTTCACTCATACAAAACCAGTGAAATTCAGCAGTTATAGTTAGCTGAGCTAACTCTAACTTGAGGCCACCGTAGAACACTACTGCGGATGGCAACAGAGCTGGGCCAATGGTTCCTGAATGAGAGAGAACAAGGCCTCTTCAGTGATCCAAGATCGATCCAGAGCGTTATTGTGCCAAAGAACCTGTATAGTTCAAGAATGGACGATGCCTAATGGCATTTCTAGTTGAATCTGTATTTTAATTTCATGATCTGGTGTTACGATTTAATCAGGTTAATATTCTCTGGCAGCTCAGAGTCTCTGGAAGCATCTTGTGGAAAGGGGCGACCATTCGGTCCCCCCGAACGTATGGTGGAGTACCACGATCCCCCCGGGAAGCCATCTTGGGCGGGAGGCGAGTCTCGGCTGGTATGCCCGAAGCGGCGTAGCCGGGGCGCGCCTTTTCCCGCCCTGGAGTGGGTTGTCCTAGACACTGACGCGGCCGGCCACGCCCTCGGAGGCAGGCGGGGGCGGGTTTACGCCCGCCCGAAGACGGATAAAAGGAGCAACAAGCCAAGAAAGCATCCTCTTGTTCCTGTGCTCTGAAGCTGCACCTCCCCACTGCACGTGAGCTCGAGACGGAACGAAGAGCCAATTTTGAGCGTTGTAATCTTTCTTTTGTCTTACAGATATTCCGTTTGAGAATGCCCAAGAAAGTCGGAAAGCGGGTCGGTACCGATCAGATGCTCCGCATGCTCATGAAGGAGGTAGCCGATTTGAAGAAGCAGATGGCGGCTAAGAACGGGGAGGGAGGACCGAAACGGCCTTTGCCAGGAGTAGTACCTGGTGGGAGAGGCAAGAGGTCCAGAAGGGGGGCACTTGGGGGGGAAACCCCGGTTCCCGATACCCCACTTGAGGAGCCAACCCCGGTGCCGAAGGAGGGGAATCCGATCCCCGTGGTGGTCACCCCCGTGACCGGGGAAGACATGCCTCCCGAGTTAGCGGCACAATTGGCAGCGTGGTTGGGAACAGATAGCGAGGGCACCACGGCTGACGACGCCCGGGCAGTAATGAGACAACTGCGGGAATCTAGAGAGGCTGCGAAGGCACCATCTTCTGTTACCCCGCCGGTTCCGGCGGCGGAAAATGCAACAGGTCCAGGTTCGGCGGCAAATGCAGCTTCTGGTTCAGGTAAGCGGCCATTGCCGATCGCGGGGGAGGGGTCTGTACCTTCACGAAGGGAGAAGGTGGCTCAGCATGTTCCACTGGAAATTAAGGAAAAGATTTGGGCGAATAAGTATGTGAACATTTTTTCTTTGCTTACCGACCATTACGAGATGGAGCATGTTAAGAGCCAAAAGGAGCTCATGCATCCGAGTGTTTGGCGCGCAAAAATGGCCGCCTTTAAGGTTGACGAAAACATTGGTACTTGGGGCAGAGCGTGGGGCATTTTTACCTCCATCATGGGCGAGCGCAGGCCCGAGTTGCTGACCGAGTTGCCTATTTATCAATCACGTATCATGGAGTATTCCGTATCGTACGGGGGCAATCAGTGGTTCTGCTATGACAATATTTTTAGAAAAGCTAAGGAACACGACCCAGTTCTGACTTGGGATTGTTTCGACTCCGTTTCATGGCAAAAAATGGAGAGTTCAGGAATGTTAAAAGTGCCATTGTCAGGGAGTAACGGGGGTGAATCTTCCCGCCAATACTCTGGGACACCCTTTCGGACGGGTGCAGGTAACGAGTACCACTCGAAGCCGAGTGGCAACGCAGGTAAAAGGGGGATTTGTTGGAATTTTAACAGAGGGAAATGTACGAGGCCCCAGGGGTCATGCAAGTTCAGACATGAATGTGGGGGGTGTGGGCAGCCATCCCATCCTGAGTCCATGTGCAGAGCCAAAACGGGTGATAACGGTGGTAAGGGAAGCGCCAAACAGGTCTGAAATAGTCCGAGGGGCGCCTTTACCTACTCCGATTGATACCATGGCAATGATTCCTTGGCTCAACGAATACCCGGATCATGCTTCCGCTGGGGTGTTGCGAAACGGGTTTTCATATGGTTTCCGCATCCCAGTGGGGGATTTTCAGGGTGTAGCAAACTGTAAGACTCAACTATCGGTCTTGCAGCATACGGCGGTGGTACAGGTAAAGATTGGGAAGGAGGTGACTCGAGGTCGTGTCGCCGGTCCATTTGATTTGCCACCGGTTGCTAACTTTGTTTGTTCCCCTCTAGGGGTGGTCCCCAAGAAGGACCCGGGTGAGTTTCGGCTGATACATAACTTGTCAGCCCCACGTGGTCTTTCCGTGAATGACGCGATAGACCCGGAAGTGTGTTCGGTGCGGTACGCATCCTTCGATGAGGCCGTTGCCATGTTGAATCGCCTGGGGCCCGGGGCGCTGATGGCAAAATCAGACATCGAGTCAGCGTTCCGGTTGCTCCCGGTGCACCCAGACGATCAGCGCCTCCTTGGTTTCATGTTTCAGGGGCGCTATTACATGGATAGATGTATGCCAATGGGGTGCTCGATATCCTGTGCCTATTTCGAAAAGTTCAGTTGTTTTCTGCAATGGGTATTCACAAGGAAGACAGGTTTTCAGCATGTTATGCACTATCTCAATGACTTTCTGTTTTTGGGGGCAGCCGGGGATCCTGAGTGTGGACAGGCTTTACAAGAATTTTGTGTCTTAATGAATCAATTCGGTGTGCCATTGGTGCCAGGTAAGACTGTGGGTCCCTCGACTTTGCTCGAGTTTCTGGGGATCGAGCTCGACTCGGAAGAAGGTTGTTTTAGATTACCCAAGGAAAAAGTGTTAAAATTCAGGTTATCCCTTGAAACATGTATTCGTGCAACGAAAGTAAACCTGCATCAATTGCAACAGGTGGTGGGTCAGTTGAATTTTGCCCTGAAAGTGATGCCAATGGCGCGCCCCTTTTCCCGCTCGATTGTACAAGCCATGGTCGGCCTGAAGGAAGGTCATCATCGCACGAGGCTCTCGGCAGAGGTTCGCCAGGACATGCGCATTTGGTTGGCATTTCTGGCGGATTTCAATGGTCGAATCGTCTGGAACAAACCGGCGGTGTCCTCCGAGGAGCTGGGGCTTTGGACAGACTCGGCAGGGAGTATAGGTTTTGGTGCCATATTTGGTACACAATGGTCGGCTCAAAAATGGCCGTCATGGTGGCACGAGTGCGGGATGACGAGTAATATTGCTTTTCTCGAACTTTTCCCTATTTTGGTGGCCCTGAAAACTTGGCCTGAGGGGTTCCGGGATCACTCTGTGGTGTTCTGGTCTGATAACATGACCGTGGTTGAGTGTATCAATAGTCAGGCAGCACGATGCAAATGGATTCTGAGGCTGCTCAAAGAAATTGTGTTATTGTGTATGCAATTGAATGTGCTATTTCGGGCAAAGCATGTGCCGGGGGTACTGAACCAAGCGGCTGATGCGCTTTCTCATTTCCGTATGCAGGCCTTCTGGGGTTTTCTGCCCACAGCGGACCCGGTGGCGGCACCCTTTCCCGAAGCTCTCTGGTCTCTCGGTGCCCCGAACTACAAAACCTTGTGGGAGAGAGTTTAGCACCCAGGACGAGGAAGGCATATGAAGGGGCGTTCCGTTCTTATTGGTCCTTTTTGGGTGCTGGTAGGGGGGAGCTTTGGGGCCAGGAAGAGTTTGTAGTAAAATTCTTGCTGTCTTTACATCAGGCAGGCAAATCAGTAGCTACGGCCCAGAGGCATCGGGCCGCCATTTCCTTTATGGCAAGGGCTCATGGGATCCAGGACCCGACAGCGTCTTTCGTTGTGCAGAAAGCGCCACGTGGGTGGCAACGCCTTGAGGGTCGCAGAGTAGATGAGAGGCACCCGATAGGTCTGGATAGGCTGACCCTGTTATTGTCCGTACTCCCGGCAACGTGTTCATCCCAGTACGAAGCAGTGTTATTCCGAGCTGCATTTGCGCTAGCATTCCATGGGGCTATGCGGGTAAGCGAATTAGTGGCGAAGAACAAGCAGGATACGATGGGGGGACTGTGCCGGGAGCACATTCAGGTCAGGGAGGAGACGATGACGGTCTCATTTGTTAGGTCCAAGACCGATCAGGGTGCAATTGGGGACTGCATAATCATTCAGAGTATCCCCGGGTCTTCCATGTGCCCTGTGGTATGCGTAGAGGAATATTTAGCGCAGAGGGTGGCAGCATGGGGGGGGACCTTGTTGAGACACGCTGACGCCACCCCACTGACGAGGTTTCAGTTCCAGCGGGTGCTTGCGATGTCGATTTCGGCCGCGGGCTTGAACCCCGGCGTGTTCGGGACCCATTCCTTTCGGATAGGGGCTGCTACTGAGGCTACAGCCAGGGGTCTGAGTGTAGAAAAAGTAAAACGTTTGGGGCGTTGGTCCTCGAACTGTTATAAAAGGTATGTGCGGTTGCACATGTTGTGAAGCTGTAATAATGTACTCACGCTTCTTGTTTTTGTTTGGTTTTCAGTTGCGCAAGCTTACGAGGCGGGGCGAACTGTGCAGTCGACCCGACACCTGGGGAACAGCGGTCAGACATCACCGGCTGCGAGAAAGGAGGTGTGGGTCGTGGGCCACTCATACGTGAGGCGTGCCGCGGACGTATTCAAAGCAGGTGACATGATTCACGTGGCTGGGGAATACGGGTACAGGGTGTCCTTCTACGGAAGGGGCGGGCTCTGTATTGACCAGTTTCAATCCTTTTTCGAGGGTTTGTTAGGGCGGACAAGGTCACCGCCGTCTATAATCATAGTCCATCTTGGGGGCAACGATTTGGTGGCCACTGGTAGACGACTTCTTCTTGAGGCAATGCTTTCCACAGTAAGTTGATTGGCAAGAAGAGTTCCAGGGTGCACAATTGCATGGTCCCATATGATCCCACGGAAAGTGTGGCGGGGGGCTATTTCGGTTTCTGCTCTGAATCATTCAGTGAAGAAAATAAATAACAAGTTGAGTAGATTGTTTCGTTCAAATACACTGCATTCTGTTTCGCATGGTTGTATCAAAGGGGACAGTATGTATTTGGGGGATGGGGTTCATTTGTCCCGGGTGGGGAATGAGTTACTCATAGGAGACCTCATAGCTTGGCTAAAGAGTTTAAAACATGACCTTTAGGCAGGAGTTGTTGTGGGGGGTCCGGATAGCCGGTCAACTATCCGGCCTGTGGCGGTAAGGTCATGATCGGTGAGCAGTAATTGGAAGATCCCTATGGGGGGGCGTCACCCATTACGGATGGGAGCGCTCGGGGGAGGTGGCCATTGGCCCCTCAACGGGGAGGCGGTCCCTTCTAAGGATAGGCCGCCGGAAGGAAAGGAAAGGTGGTCAAGGCCCCTTCCTGGATAGGAGGGGCTACGGGCCCTCCTGGGGAATTTCCCGGGGCCAGGACATCTGCGACGGCAGATGGGGTAAGTTGTGTGGGGTTCGGGAGGGGGTTTACGCTACCTTTTAGACACCTCACACGAGTCCTCGGACGACCGTTAAATGGCGTCGAGTTCATTGGGGCCCCCGTCAAGTCCAAGGGAAATTGGTAGATGCACTTGAGGTACGCCTCTGTGCGGTCGCTCCCCTCACAAGTGAGGGGGGTATTTCTGGTTTAGGGATCTGACACCGGTTACGACCTTGCCGTTGGCCCTTAACGTTAGGATGTACAATTTCAAGTCAAATGTTTTGTAGGATGATAGTTCGGCTAGGAGAACCTTTGTATTAGAGATCTGTTAAGGTTAGCCAAACATCGTAATGTGGAAATGAAATTGTACATAATATGAAACTGTTATTTTAATGTTTTGATTTTGTTTCATATTTTAATAAATACGGCCGGGAGGGTCACTCCCTCCCGCCTTCCAAAAGTTCAGAACTGTTTCCGGTTTCCCATCCTTGGGGATTGTGTTGAGAGGGGGTGGCGGGTATCTCAGCCATATGGAAAGGGGCGACCATTCGGTCCCCCCGAACGTATGGTGGAGTACCACGATCCCCCCGGGAAGCCATCTTGGGCGGGAGGCGAGTCTCGGCTGGTATGCCCGAAGCGGCGTAGCCGGGGCGCGCCTTTTCCCGCCCTGGAGTGGGTTGTCCTAGACACTGACGCGGCCGGCCACGCCCTCGGAGGCAGGCGGGGGCGGGTTTACGCCCGCCCGAAGACGGATAAAAGGAGCAACAAGCCAAGAAAGCATCCTCTTGTTCCTGTGCTCTGAAGCTGCACCTCCCCGCTGCACGTGAGCTCGAGACGGAACGAAGAGCCAATTTTGACCCACCCACCAGCCCCTGAGGACAGCTAGTTGTTTTGAATAAAGTTTTGATGTGGTAACTCTATTTCTTGCAGGTTGTGATGATTGTCGTGATATTTTGAGTGTGCAATAAAGAATGGTCATTTTCAGTATGTTTTTCTTTTGCAAATAAAGTAATTCTGCACTAGTGTTGATCAGTAATCATGCTTGTAATAGTTATGGTTGTTTTATAATTCAGTAATTTAGATAAATTGTCGTATTTATTTTGGTCGGGCGGTAAGGTCATGATCGGTGAGCAGTAATTGGAAGATCCCTATGGGGGGGCGTCACCCATTACGGATGGGAGCGCTCGGGGGAGGTGGCCATTGGCCCCTCAACGGGGAGGCGGTCCCTTCTAAGGATAGGCCGCCGGAAGGAAAGGAAAGGTGGTCAAGGCCCCTTCCTGGATAGGAGGGGCTACGGGCCCTCCTGGGGAATTTCCCGGGGCCAGGACATCTGCGACGGCAGATGGGGTAAGTTGTGTGGGGTTCGGGAGGGGGTTTACGCTACCTTTTAGACACCTCACACGAGTCCTCGGACGACCGTTAAATGGCGTCGAGTTCATTGGGGCCCCCGTCAAGTCCAAGGGAAATTGGTAGATGCACTTGAGGTACACCTCTGTGCGGTCGCTCCCCTCACAAGTGAGGCGGGTATTTCTGGTTTAGGGATCTGACACCGGTTACGACCTTGCCGTTGGCCCTTAACGTTAGGATGTACAATTTCAAGTCAAATGTTTTGTAGGATGATAGTTCGGCTAGGAGAACCTTTGTATTAGAGATCTGTTAAGGTTAGCCAAACATCGTAATGTGGAAATGAAATTGTACATAATATGAAACTGTTATTTTAATGTTTTGATTTTGTTTCATATTTTAATAAATACGGCCGGGAGGGTCACTCCCTCCCGCCTTCCAAAAGTTCAGAACTGTTTCCGGTTTCCCATCCTTGGGGATTGTGTTGAGAGGGGGTGGCGGGTATCTCAGCCATATGTCTCTCAGCCATAATGGTCTATGGTGGGTTCTATTTTTTTCATTTTTGACGACATCCTGTACCGGCAGTCACAGGGCACAGCCATGGGAACCTGCTTCGCCCCCAGCTACGCACATGTATTCATGGGCTGGTGGGAGGAGCAAGTTGTCATGGAAATTGCTCCATTTAACAATGTGGCCTTGTGGCTGCGGTACATTGATGATATTTTTTTCATTTGGTGTGGCGATGCAATATCAGCAAAAGCATTCATTGACAAATTAAACCAGAATACACTGAATTTACAATTCACAGAACACATCAGTAGGGAAGTGATGGGATTTTTGGATGTTTTGTTGGAAGTTGACAACAACCAACTGACTACCAAATTGTTCCGTAAGAGCACAGCTGGTAATAGCATCCTAAGTGCCACCAGTTGCCATCCCCGCAACCTGGTATACAGTATTCCATACGGTGAACTTCTATGCGCCAAGAGAAACTGTAGCACTAAGGAAGCCTATGAAAAAAGAGGAGGTTACGATGCGTCAGAGATTTCTGAACAGGGGCTATAGCTAGCGAATGATTGAAACAGCTGTGGCAAGAGTTGAGTCAAAAACAAGAGAAAAACTATTACATCCTAGAAAGGTAACAGACGAATCAGAGAGCATCAGATTCATTACCTCATTTTCCGGACAGTCTCATGAGATACATGGAATATTCAAAAAACATTGGCATGTCCATATGATTGATGATCATCTAAAGGTTTACCTTAACCCTTTAAGTGCTGCAAACGTTCAGCGGACGTCGCGTGCACTACCTTGCTAGTGCTGCACACGTCCGCTGAACGTTCCAATCCCGTTCGCGCAATGGAACGTCCGCACTGGGGCGGAATTTGCGGCGCGCTTAACGGGTTGACGATAACCCTCAGATCACTTTTAGGAAAGGACGATCATTGAGAGATGAACTGAGCCACAACTATATAACCACAGAAGAAGGGAGTTACAACAACAGTACACCTGGGTTCAGATGTTGTCGCAACTGCAAGTAAAGAACAGTAAAGATTGCAAAAAATTGACAGTACCCAATTCATCGAGAGAGTTTACCATCAGAAAAAAACTGACATGCAATACACCTTACAGTGTATATATTCTAATCTGTCCCTGCAACAAGTGGTATGTTGGAATCACGAAGCATGAGGCGAAGAAACGCGTGTTGGACATCTGCGCGCAATTCGTACACACAATAAACAGTATCCAATAGCACAACATTTCTATGAGAAACACATGCAAGATGATACTTTGGCCCAAATGGTTGTAATTGACTGTGTGGATTTGGGTGTCAGAGGTGGTAATCGGGAATTATCTCTAAGGAAACTTGAATCTCGATACATTATAGATCTGAATTGTTTAGTACCCAATGGGTTGAACATGAGTGAAGAATTGGCAAATCATTTACATGAGTAATTGCAAAAAGATAAAAGTTATTGATAGTGGTGTCTGCAATCTGTTAGATTTTAAATAACGATTTTATTGTCATTACTTTTTAGATGGCACTTCTTCTGGTTTCTTCTGCAGACTCTAACTAATGAAATAGATGTTGCTGAGGGTCATGGAAATGGTACGGAGTTTCTTAAGATATGCCCACTTGGGCAAGGACTTTTGGTGATATTATAAGAAATCTCCTTCAAATCCTGTTTGGCATTTTCTCTGAACAAAGTTATATGCCCACTCGGACATTTCTTCTATCTGGATACAGGATTTATCTCGTTGTAGTTTGGCATAAAATGTGACTTTGAATATTGGTAATATGCCCAGTAACCAAGCAACTGAATAACGGGATGTAGAGCCAATGAAATACGATGTTGAATATTTCAGTTGCGGCTGAACCAATCCAGAGCGATGTTACATTTTACTTTGATCATGTGACACAGAGTTAAGAAATTGCAGAGAAAATGTATTAATTACAATTATATATTACAGGAAAAGGCTCTCGCAACTAATATTCTATTGTGACAAAGGCATATGACTATTGTCTGCAATTAAGGCAAACATGGAGTTAAAAAACGATATCTGTAACACTCAGCCCATGGTGTATGACAAACAGATGCAAATTGGTTTCATATTAAAATTGCATTGCTTATTATGGAACATGCACTGCAACCATTTATTTTAATGTTCATTTACCCATTGTAAGATGTCCGCCGTAACAACGTTCCTTCACTGTGTGGTTCACTATGTGGTGTTTATACTGATTATTTAAGATGGCTGCCAACAATGTTTGATGAGCGTGATCAAGCCGTAATGGCGAAACGCATTGTTTTTTCACTTGCACAATAAATTTTTCCTGCAAGAAGCTCTGAGAGTCCTAGTTTCTTCCTGTAATGGGAGGTTTTGTTGGAACAAATATATATACATATGTTTTGAAGTTTGTTCAAGTGTATGATGGCGTATCGTAATTACTCTGGCTGCATCAATTGAAAGTTATTACTATCTTGACCTCGAATTGGTTAAAACTCTAGGACTCCTGGATTTTAGTGACTTTGGAACTGTGAATCTCTTGGGTGTTCTCAGGATAATGTCATTAGTATTTTCTTAAATGTAACTGCGGATATCTCGCAATTGTTCGATGTTACATGATATATGTATCAATTTAACCTGATAAAAAATCAAAAAACATTTTTTTATCGGTTATATGCCATTTTTTATAAACACTGTGTGATGGTCATCCATTTCACCTCGCTGGCTGGGCTCAGTCGGTTGGGTGCTCTGCGTAAACTTATTGTTATATGTGTTCATTACATGAATTTTAGGCAGAATGCACTTTTCGTTGAAACACTAACTAGCACTTTTCTTTAACACTATGTGATGTGGGCTCCACATTAGTGGATAATTGTATATATTTGTTTGAACAGACATGAAATAATGGATGCATTTAAGGTTAGTTGGTTATAGGATCTAACAAGTATTTTACAGTTATTTAACAACCTTTTATATGATAAATTGTTATATTTGAAACTTTTATCATATGCTATATGTGATTTGTCTTTTTGTATTACAAATGTATTTTACATAGTACTAATGTGTATTTTACTTAAAGATGTATGATCACAATGTATTAGACGATGATATTCATAGAGTCTGTTCTTTAGCTCTATATGTTGGAGCCCAATCAGAACTTAGCACTTGCACTTTAAATTAACCACTCTCACTATAGTTCGCTGTCATGTGTGCAAGGCACCTGAGTGCCGAAACGTCATGAGGAAGTCGACATGCGATTAAAAGAATTTAGAGCACCGCAAAATTTTGGTTGGTGCATTGTGTTCCTGTGTGAGCTACGACGAGCTGTGTTCCTGCAGGCAGAACTTTGGATTTGCAATATATATATATATATATATATACACTCGCAAACACACACACAGACAGCCGTGCTGTTAGCCAGTCCTGAAATCATCTTGAGCCACTATTGCTACTTTAGCAGATATAACTCTTTATATAGCTGGCTGTATCTAAATTGTTTGTATACACTTCACATACATTTGTATGGGGACCAAAAAACGACAAACTATGTAAAAAGAAAAGCTGACAGCGGATTCCTAATTCTGACATAAATATTGTTTGTGCAATATTTAAAAATGTCTTGAAATGTGCACGAATAATTTTATGACACAAAAAATCGCACCAACTTCCACGTTATGTCCAATCTCTGAAATTGCATTGCTTTTCATATGTAATTGAATAAGTGATTTTTTTTAAGTAATCAAAAGTACAACCTTCGTATCGAACTTGCCATGACTTCTTACTCCAATCATTGGAGCGAATACAGCTTTTTTTGTATTATTGTATCCCACTCGATGCCTTATGCCCATCTATGACAACTAGTAGAGAGATGATCATTCCCTACCATTGTCTTTTTCTATTTATGAAAGGCAAACAGCTTTGTAGCAAGGGCAGAATTGTTGTGAACAATCATACTCTTTCACGTGCAGACATGTACATAATTTACTTAAATAGACAAAGGCGCGAAATGTTGCACACTTCATTGAATGAGCTGACCTTAATCTTTCGACATTCTATAAAAATCGCATGTCCCGAATATGATTAGTATTTTCGGCTCCACACTACCTTTCCCTTGGCTCCTACTGCCGTAGCACATATGTCCGTTCTGCTCATTAGCAGCCTTAACGAGGAGCCTTGTCAGGGCTATCTTGCCCACATCTATTTTGTTAATGCCTCCCTCCAGCCAGCCGCTTGATTGTGTTCCACGCCATGGAGCAGGCAGCATTTTGGAAGCCTGACAAAGAGGCAAGTATTTGTTTATGTTGCATCGCAGCATAATTGTCTCGAGTCATGGCGCACGCATAACCTTTCCTGCCCTGCTCAGACCGTAGCACGGCAGCATTTTATTTTGCTATTTTAATGCAACCATAGCAGATTAAAACATTGTGTTTACTCCTGACGTTCTGACTTCTTGTAAAAATGACTTTCTGTTTGCTGAAAGGTTGTGCTTTTTTTCTCAACGAGCTGATGCAAATAGTAGAATGAGAAATGACTGTGGCTGGTTGTTGACACGATTTGCAGCCTGTTAGAAAGTCTGACGTTCAACGGCATTTCCTTGGTCTGTAAAATCCTTGGTCTGTAACTTCATGGATGATTTAAACGCCTTTAGCACAAGACGCGTGATTGATGTGTAATTGTCGCCCACAATCTCATTGGATATCATCCGACGATGATGGTTAAGTGTAACACGCATTGCACATGTCCCCCGTGTCCTGATTTGGATAAAACCTTGCGAGGCGCGGAGAAAACATATGTTCTTCATGTTACAGAATAGTTGACTGCCACGTCAACAGTGTTGACACGCACACGTTTGAAGGCTGGCACAGATACGATTGTCAATTTAATATACAATGCAAAACACTTTCACTGCCATGACTCCTACACACAACCTTGTCGGACAGATGGAGGCAAAATGTAGCTTTAGTCACAGGCGCCTCCCATGTTCCCACTGTTACCGGAGCAGAAGTCATTGCACAATGCTGCATCATCCCAAAAGGCGACGAGGGTTTATGCCGTGGTAACGCAGCTCACAGTTATACTCACTCGTACTGTACACATTTAATTCATGATGGACAGCTGTGCTCGGCTACATTTGTAAGCTACTTGTTTACATTCACTGCCCTACATAATGTGCTTGCAACATAATGACTTCACTACCACACTATGCCCCAGTAATACATCGAAGGGCATATTCTAAAGGACTTATCGGCGAGTTATCGGAACTTTATCGCAGCCAAGGTGGCGATAAATTTATCACCCCATTCACAAGCTGGTGCTAACAGCCCATATCACCAGTTTACCAGCGATAGCAGCTGCAAAAATCATCGCACCAGATGACCCCGGCAACTAGCCTACCGATATGCAGAGTAGGTGTTCCCGTGTAAAAAGTAGCAAAAACGCCACTCCGCAACATTCTCAACGACCAGCCAGATTGGCGATAGGACTCCAAAACATGCGATAAGGCATGTTAGCAGCAGGGATTTAACACCTGCTCCCTCCTGGTGTAAAGTCGGACGCGACAACCTGCACCATAAAAGGGAGCTAAGCCCAGAGCCACAACTGAAGAACAACAGATGCCATGGAGCTACTGATCATGCAGCTCGGAGCTCTAAGAGGGCCACAACACCCACCGCCACCACCTCAAGGCCCCCCAACCCCGGACCCCTCCCTCCTGGATTACCACAGCCCTATATAAAATCCAAACAATACTGCCGGTGAAGCAGTGACATTTATTAGTAATTCTGCATTTCAAGGGTAACGCAAAATTACTGAATTCCTCCAATTCCTCTGTCAGAATACAAAGTTTTGCCCACCCCTAATCACTATTGAAATGACCTGGTGAGCTGATATAAAACCTACAATTCAGCTCTTAAACTGATTGCACTGACTTCATATTAGTTTTGTACCAATTTAGGGACTATTGTCCTTCCCCAGTATCCACCATTTTATGTTTTGATTAACTCTGCTACATTGGAATATAGTATGTAGAAAGTTGCATTCTTACTGAAATTACAAGTGCTTTACTCATTTCCAGGCAACCTCCCTGGTATTACCATAAGAGCTGCAATCAGGGTTCTGCAACCACCCACACCAAAATAATAATTGACAAAGACAGTCTTTTCTATGGTTCAGACACACAATCAAGCACACAAAAAGTACAAATACATGCTCATAAAGAGCTTTTTGACTTACTCCATTTTTGCTGATCTCGTTTTTGTTGGTAATAGGACTCTGCGCACTTAACCCCTGGTAATCAGTGCTAAAGTGTATGTGCTCACTTCCTAAAACCTGGTAACTTTGTCTTACACCCAATAGGCATATTTAATTTACTTACAAGTCCCTACAAAAGTGGTACTACTTTTACTCAGGGCCTGTAAGGAAAAAGATCAAATTATTGCTCCTGCGGGGTGGAAGCACCATTTGCTCCCCCTCAGCCCCCAACAATTGTATGGTGGGTGCCCTTGGAGGACACCAGGGCACACACCTTTATTAGTATGGGCCCTTGAGAATGGATCCCTGGGGCTGATAACCCCTCATGGAGGAGGCAACCCCCTCCCCTATATTTGTAGGTGTGGACCTGGTGGACGGGGTCCCCAAGGCCTAATAGGGCTTGGGGAGGGGGACCACATGGCCCCTCCCCTTTATTTGTACTTTTAGCCCTCAGGATGGGATCTCCAGGGCATAGCAAGGCTTGAGGAGGGTGGGGCGTGTGGCCCCCTCCCCTTTATTTTTACTAGTGGCCTTGGGGCATGGGGTCCCAAGGGCCTAAGAAGGCTCAGGTAGTGGAGCCATGCATCCCCTCCCCTTTATTTTAAGTTGTGTGTCTGAGGAATGGGGTCATAAGGGCTTAATAAGACTTGGGGAGGGGGCATGGCCACCCTCCCCTTTCTTAAAAAAGAAAGGCCATGGAGGATGGGATTCCCAGGGCCTAGTAAGATTCAGGGAGGAGGACCAAGAGAACTCCGTCCCTTTTAATTAAACAAGCATTTGCAATGCAAAAGGTCTCACATTTGCCAGAGTTTGAGCTATTGGCATTGTAAATGGCAATGCATTTTATTTGTGTTTTGAAAAGCTGCAAGCAGTGAGTAAACACACACTTTGTAATTATAGCCATTGCTTATGAGAAGCAAGGCTGGCAGCAAAAGAGGTGCAGTTACTGCCAGGCTTGCTTCTAGTAAGGAATGACTATGCACTGCTTTCTGGTTTTTCAAAACACATACATTAAAGGCATTGTCATTTACAATGCCAAAAAAAACTCTTGCAAATGTGAGAGCTAGTGCATTGGTCCAAAAACAAAACAGCAGGCCCTCTGAAGTACCAAGGGAAAACATATTATAATATTGCGAAGAATGTAGTTAGGTGTAAAATAACACCACTTTTTCCGGACGGTTGTCACTATGTAGTTTAAAAAAAAAAAGAAATTGGCAATGCGGATAGGTCTTGCCTCTAAAATGTACATCAACTGGCTTTGCCAATACCTTTTCCATAATCCTATGCTTAGTTATGATGCGTGACCCCGCCAGTCATTTTTAATTTACTAATGCAACATGGCAGACAGCCATTTTCTAGCAGGAAATTGTTGTGAAAAAATGAAAGTAAAACAAGTCATGCAGAGCGCAAATAAGTACATACATTTTACTTGAACTCCGGATGGGGAGTGGGGCAGGCAGGACTGAGGAGAGCAGGTGGCGGGAATGGGATGAAAGAGCAGGTGACCTGCACTACTTTACAGCTGTTGGGCCATCATAGAAAATACACTAAATATAACAAATTGGCTGTATATAGACTGTTCATAGTGACAATTGATGTTACTCTGTTTATCGGTGTCAAGAAAATGGAAGGCTAGATCTGCCTTACAGAGATTGGAACTTATGAACTCCAGAACACCCCATTTGCCAAGATGTGGAACCCTATGTTTATGGCTCACCATTGTGCGCAGCAGTGCCATTTGGGGTGCATCACCTCAATACAGCGCTTAACAAGCTAAGCTAAGCATGACCCAAGGAACAAATACCTTCCCCCATCTCGAGCATTCGCCATCTGCAGCTTACAAAGATTGAGCTCTGGGAGGTCCATGAAGACACTGGAAGCCTGTACTGCAAAATACAGTAACAATGCCAAGGTACTGTCAGGGTAAGAACAAATGATGCTTTACTGTACTTTACATGACAGCCCAAAGACTCACCGGCCAGAGGCACAATCTCGGCTTCCAATTTAAAAAAGTGCTCCTTCATTTATTTATCTTTCATTCAATTATATTAGGATGGCCCAAGTGTAGCCTACATTTGGGAAAGAATATCTCCAATACTGTCGGAAGCCTCAGACAGGCTGGCATTAGTCAATCAGAATCAGCGCTGCATCAGTGATGGAAATAGGTTATGGGCATGCGCATCATTGGTGTACTGATGCCTGGATATATCGCTGCGATTCCACAATGCCTTTGCCGCCATCTTAGGGATGATGAGGCAGGTGACGCAGCTTACACGCCCATTCCAGGAAAGAGACAGTTAATTTGATTCTGCATTCAAAACAGTTGCCTGTGTGGGTGGGTATGAAAATGATATTTCCACTGAGTGCCAAGCACCCTTTGCGTCAGTGCTGCCTGGCATGTCTTTTATCCCCTAATTAAACCCCCAAGTGCCGTGCCAGATGGAGGAGCTGGCTGCACTGGGAGGCTGCACAGAGCTTCCCGTAAGGCAGCCCAGGGACATGGCGGCAGGGGTCTGTTGGGGGGAGAGGTGGGGCTGCCCCTGAAAGGAGCAGGCACGGTCAGCCACCCCATTGGTGCTAGAGACATGACCACTAAGGGTGCCACTGCTGGAGGCCACGGCAGAGCCACTCACGAGAGTGCTATCACAGAGAAGTGTGCCCGTGCATGAAGTAGTGGTGAGCGGACAAGAGTGAACTGGAACTGACGCAGGGAAGGGGGAAGTTTAGTGAAAGAGATGGCCAAGAAAGAGCAAAAGGTTGGAGAACGTGGCAGAGAGAGAGAGAGCGACAAGAGGGTGGTGAAAAAGAGAGAATGAATGATGGGAGGGCATCGTGAGAGAATTAGTAGACTAGGGTGTTGAGAGACAAGGAACACTGAGAGGGGGTTGGGAGGGATCCAACTGTGAGAGAGATCAAAAGTGGATCCTGAATTGCAGACCACAATGAGGCAGGCAGCCCACCCTACCCAACTTGATGCTCAACTGAACGGACTAGCTTTAGGAGAGCCTAGTATTAAAAATATGTATTTGGGCAGCCACACAGAGGAAACAGAAAGAGCGTGACTGCCATTATTAAAAATAAGTCCTGTGGCATGCCGCACTGATAATGATCGGGCGCTGCGTGTGGGCCCATCGTAAATGTGAAAGTGCGCATTGCATGCTGCAAATACAAAAATACGAAATTAGAAGATGCTACACATTAAACAAAAGCACATTCACAAACACCTATTACATGAATGGTAAAAAAAATTGCTTACCCAATAATTAAAAGACTCTGTGTACTGCCACATGTAAAAGATCCAGTCCGAGTGAGCGGGGCTAATCACAGAGCGACAGGGCTTCGCGCTGCAACTCTATTCGAGACCTAAAAACATAGTATACACAGAGTGTCCAAAGGTCTATCAACAACAAATCTACCTTAGAGAGACATAAACTAACAAATGAAATGTGTAGATGGATCAAAAAGCCCCCTTATAAATAAGGATACCCATCAGTCACCATTCCATACTGCCCTAGTCATCATGTGGGCTTCTTTATGATATACCCATCGTGAATCAAAAAAGATGTTTACTAGGACTAGGTGGACACGTCCTGCATCCAATTATGAAGCACGGAATCACTTTATAGATGTTAAGTAATGGTGTCGATTGATGGGTAAGAATGAGAAAATTGCAGTGATTGAAATGTGTGAAATATTTAGTGATTTACATTGGGTAAGTGAGAGAAACATGAGTTTATTATTATCGCTCAATTGCCCAAGATTAAAAACAGTGCAAAAAAATGGCAGCTCTAACAAATATCTTCCACTATGGTTACTTGGTCAACATGTTTCAGCAGTAAATCAGGACACTATTGTCCTCTGCCTTCATCAGGACCTCTATCAATGATTGCTACTGAAATAGAACAATTCAATGTGAAAAACAAAATAAAATCAATTAATCATTTCACCCGGACTCCTAGGTGTCTGGTCACTCCTCCTGTATGTGAATTTATTCAGTGACTGTGGGATGGACAATTAAACGAGCTCTGAAAAGGGGCCAAAAATGCTCTGCTACAAACCAACAATGGCCAAGCAAATTCATGGCCACAAACACTTGGGCCCTAGGCTCTTTTGGACTCACCCTTCTGCTCCTGGCCCATCATGTGTGAACCTCACTCTGGATTCCAAAGCAGCCGGGAAATCAACTGTACATGGAGCACTGCTTGCACCTGGCCGTGAGCACCCAACACACTTTCAGTTTCTGATTTCTGAAAGTTGCCTCTTCAACGACATGGCCGGTAAAAGGCTGTCAGTGAATTAGCTCTGTCCCAAAAATAGCATCGCAAAAAGAATAGTACGGAGGACCTGTCAAGAGAAGGTGTACAGAGGAAAGGACAGGGATATCCTGAAAGTGACTGTACAGTAAGCCAAGCTTGTAAAAGAGGCAGTGTTTATTATAGAGCTTAACTAGGGCACGAGTCTGAGTGCCTGTAAACTCCACCACACGGCTTAGGCAGAGTTTTATGCCAAACTGGCAAAAACTCTGTGAACTCCGCCCTTATTAGCCTTGGGGATGGAGTCCCCAGGCTAATAAGGCTTGAGGACGGGGGCCATGGACCCCTCCCCTTTAAAAAACATAAGGTCCTGTGGCCAATCCCCCACTGTGCATGGCCTTTGGATGTGCACAGCAGCAAGTATGGTAACAAAACATTCCTTTATGGAAAAAAAAATCACAAAGAAACAAAGGGTAAAGTAAGCAGTTAGGTGTAATAAAAAACTTTTTTACTTTTAAAAAGAACATTAGAAATTCACTGAAAAAAACAGAGGTTAAAATAACCTTATAGTTAGGTGGATTTGTCAGTGACAAAATGTATATTTTGAACATTAACAAAAACACAGAAATGCACCAGTTATAGTTAGCAGAAATAACTATAGCTTGCACCCCTGCCATGCACTGCTTATGATCTCACTGTTATGATGAAAGATATAGTCTGGTAGGTTACAAAAGAAGGAGATTTATTAGGTTGAGTTGAAGTTGCAGGTAACTCAAGTAAAGCCCCACCAAGAGCAGCACCCTGCTTATTCAAACTGTCCTCTCACCCAAGCACAACTATTCTTAACATTCCAACCATCCAATGACCTCACTCATTGGCTGAGCAGCAGGGATTTGGAACTCTGCGGATGAAGCATAGGTACTAAGACAAGTCACAACACATCTCCCTCGGTTAAAAAAACAATAGATAATTCAAATATAACAATCAATGAGCCCTATAAATATTCCTTCTAGATTAACATCAAATCAAAGGACAAGAGATTACACAATATGATAAAACAGTCCTATGAACATTAGAATACATAGATAATCACATATGCAATCTTCAGCAGAACTTAGGAAAACAATAAAACCTGACAGCATCAAGGTGCATCAAAGTGCAACACACATGCTCTTGTAACATGCTCTTTATGACGCTATAGGGACAACTCTCACATGAGGGTGCAATACACATACCCCCACACTATAGCCTTAACCACCCAGTTAAAATATAACAGAAACATTATCAATCAGTGTCTATGAACACTTACAGAAGGACCAGAGACTTCACACCCTCCACTGCATCCACTCTTATGGCAGGACCAGGGAGTCCAATCCCTCTACTGCACTTATGAAAAAACATACAGGACCAGGGATCACATTCTCTCTACTGTACTTACACAACTCTTCGCAGGACCAGGGACTTCGCACCCTCTTCTGCATCCACTCTCACAGCAGGGCCAGGGACTCCAAGCCCTCTACTGCACTTACACAACTTATGCCAGGACCAGTTATCACATACCCTGCACTGCACACACACTGAGATCCTCAGACAAAAATGTAGCATGAAGTATATTTCAACCCCTCACAATCACACAGTATCTTTAAACCCACCACATTCCCATTCACACAGGGAATCCCAAGAAAATGTAGCAAAAGGTATGTTTCAACCCAACCCATAACAGGGTATCTTTAAACCCATCACAATCACAGGGTATCTTTCAACCCATTACATTCCTACTCACACAGGGAATCTCAGAAAATGTAGCAAAACCTATCTTTAAAGCCCCATCACATTCCAACTCCCACATGAAATCAGGGCATCTTATTCTCACTCACACAGGGAAGCTCAGAAAAATATATCAAAAAGTATCTTTCAATCCATCACATTTCCACTCACCCAGGGAACATATAACAGAAATACTACTACAGCATCAATATAATTAATCACAGCCAGATAAAAAGTTTTGGCCATTCCGATGCTGATGTAAATCAGGGCTGTAAAGATAACTTTTGGTGGATGAGCAACCAGTTCCCCAAACATTAACAGTGCAGGTTCACACCACTGACGGATCCCAACAACATAAATGCTGCCAATCCAATCAAAAAGCCCACAGTCCATGGTACATGCCGGTTCATTAAACTATGTCTAAATCTTTACCAGGACATATTAGCACCAATGCAACAGCACTGAACAAGCAAATAACACAGTTCCTTTGAAGTAAACAGAAAATGGATACAAATTAAATAACATCTGAGTTTTTAAAAGCCTGGGAGGCCTCAGCAAGCAAAATCTTTACAAGAAGCCCCGAAGGCGTGAGAAGCGCTGCCAATTCAACCGATGAACAAAAAGTGACATTCAGCATAAGACCAAAAGGAAAAGTGCCGGGCAGATTACGATGTAAAGAGGTGAGCGGGTGGTGGGAACTTACCTGGAAGTAAACAGGATCCCGATGGGTCTGAGGATTTTAATTATTCCCACCCTGAATAGCTCCGAACCACAGCTATTGAAAACATAGACAGATAATACCAATGAATGCTCAAAGAATATGCTTTAAATGTGCATAAAAAATGCCTGGGAGGAGCACAGTGAACTGATGCTGTAAATTCAGTCTTTAATAGACGACCTCAACAAAGAAACAGATCAGAGTGCAATATATATATATAATCAAATATGCTGCCATCGATCGAGTAGCAATTCTAGAAGAAATTGGTAGACTGAACAGTGAAATCAAGAAAAGGCAAGAATCCGGGGGGTATTAGGAAAATGATGGATGCCATGAATGAGCGTCTTTACAAACATGAGGACAAAATAAAAATTAGGAAGGCGCATAAGTTTGCACGGGACCAGACAGATTACAGCAATGGCCACATTTTTACCTTTGCCCGAAAGTATAATGCAGTCAAAAGACAAGAATACAGCAAGAAGGGCAAAGCAATAGCTCCTCAACAGGCATCATCCACAAACACAAGATCAAATGGCAATGACGAGCTTTCGAGTGTGGAAACAATTTATTTAACTAGTGAGTCTAGCTTTGACTCAGATTCCACCAGGCAGCAAGCACCAACTAAATTGAATCTAGAACAGGAATTGGATTTTTTAGTGGAGGAGAGGCTACAAACATTGAGACCGAGATAGCAAAAGAAACAAATAGAAAAACAAGGAACAAACGGAGACGAGAGAGAAGATGAAAGTGCAAACAAAAATCAGAAAAAGAAGAAAAAAACAATTGGCAAAGGAAGCGGCAATAATGATTAATTCTATTATTAATTTATCCACTGTTATTTTAACCAAAGCGGAAGAACAACTATTAGCGATTGGCTTGAATTATTGTCCCACTCAAAGTTTCAATTATGCTACCACGTGCATAGATATCTTTTGTTTCATCAGGAAACTGAAACTAAAGAAATTCTTTGTAATGAAGACAGCTAAAGAAACTATTGAATCTGAAACATGCACGGAAAACAACAGATTACTGTCCTCGGATGTCTCCACCCTTCTAACCTTGCATGATCTCAAAGATGCCACAGGCTCTCAACCCTCAGGGCCTGACTCTCACTTAGCGCCGCAATTGAAAGAGGTGCTGGAATTAGTCCATTCAAAGCAAAGTCCAATTTTATTCCATTGATGCCAAAGGACGCAGTGGACACTTTTCATGATTGTGTAATTAATTATATCAAAAAATTGTATCAACAAATTAAAGGCAAGAAAAGAAAGAAAATCCAACATACAAAACAAGAATATCTCAACCTTATGAAGAAACTAGGTGAGAACAATGAAATTGTGATAAAAAATTCTGACAAAGGCAACAACCTGGTCATCTGACCTAAGAATGAGTATGTAAAAGAGGCCAATAGACAATTAAATGACAGCAATTGCTATGAGAAAACCACACACAAGGAATATGCCAAAGCTAAAGAGAATCTTCACAAACAGCTATCACAATGGCGCAGAAAAGGACTATTTTCATCTGAAGAATTAAAATTCATGAACAATGAGTTTCCAGTTCTCCCTGTTTTATACCTAATTCCAAAAATTCACAAAGGAGTAACATCGATACCTGGTAGACCAATCATATCAGCCATCAAAAGCGCTGGGGAACAAGTGGGCCACTATCTCGATTTCTTCTAGCAAAATATGGTAAAAAATGTACCCAGCCATGTGAGAGACACCAGTGACTTCTAGAAAAAGATCAAAGACCAATGTTGGAATGAGGATATGCTGCTTGTGACTTTAGACGTTGTGTCTCTTTATACGAGCATTAACCATGTACAAGGAGTAGCTGCAGTGAAACACCTTTTGGCTAACAGAACATATGAATATCACGAACATAATAAGGGTATTGGTAATCTCATTGAGTGGTGTTTACACAACAATTTCTTTCTGTTTGGGAAGGAGTTGTACAGACAACTCAGAGAAGTTGCGATGGGTTCCAGTTTCTCGCCCAGATATGCGTGTTTACACGTAGGCTGGTGGGAGGAACAGGTCCTAAAAATAGAACATAAAGCATGGGTCAACAAAAAGATAATATGTTATCTAAGATACATAGATGCCATTTTCATCTTGTGGCAAGGAGATGAACAAGAGGACCTAAGATTTGTATAAGCTATTAATTGCAACTCCCTAAATCTTCACTTCATATCACACATCAACAAAATGAGTGCAGAATTTTTAGATGTGAAAGTTTATATCAAAAATGAAAGGATTGAAATGACTCTGTACAGGAAACCCACCACTGGGAATGCAACGCTTCATGCCACCAGTCTGTATCCGAAGCACTTAATAGCTAGCATTCCCTACGGTGAGATATTGAAATTAAAACAGATATGTAGTTTAACCATGGTTTTTGATCATTGTCTAAATGACATGATTACAAGATTAAAAGCACGAGGGTATACTGATAAAATACTACAACTAGCTGTTGACAAGGCTAAATTAAGATCTCGAGAGAGCCTTTTCAAATCTAAGGAATTCATTGATTCAGGTGCAGAAGTAAAGGTGGCTACAAGGGAGGAAACTATTACAAACGAAAGTCCCAGGTTAATAACTACATACAGTAGTGAAGAAAGAAAGATCAGGGCCAGTGTGAAGAAAGACTAGCCCGTACTATTAACAGATGTAGTACTTAACTCAAGACTGCCAAGTACTCCCAGCATCACATTTAGGAGAGCTAAGAACATGGGTGCTGTCCTAGATAAAAATAGCCCTGAAGCTAGACAGAATACAATGTAGCTTCAACCTGCACATGGATTCCGCAAATGCTCTAATTGTAGAGCCTGTAAATTCAGAACTAATACAAGCCACTACCAAACTCCATTTAGTACACGAGATGTGGCTATTTCAGGAAGTTTTAATTGCAAAACTGAATTTGCTGTGTATGTCCTGATGTGCACCTGTGGCTTGAACTACATCAGTAGCACAAAGCTGCAGGTGCATATCAGGATTTTGCAGCATCTTCGTGCCATCTTGCATAGTGACCCACTTACCCGGTAGCACGTCATTTTAAAAGAACCCATAATAACAATGTCGCCTGTTTAAAATATTTTGTGGTGGGGTCAGTTCCGAAATTACGCAGGGGTGAAAATCGGGAGCGCCAGCTGAGACAACTCAAAACTAAAATGATCTTGGAGTTCTTCAGCAAATGGCCGAATTGGTTGAACAATACTGAACATGTACACCTTTCTCTAATTCCCTTAGTTCCCCATGCTAATCATATTTATCCATTCTATCAAATGAACAAAATATCGGAGTCGCCCCTCTGCTGCGGATGAGGCACACTAAGTTAAGTTGTATTCATGGTGCTGTCTTAATATATAGGTTCCCTAATATCAGTACAAAATGAAATAGATCTTTTGCCTGAATCAACTTATATAACTCTAAAGCTTGCCCTATGAAAACAAAACATTCATTATCTCTTTTTGCACTATTTTTACCGATATGATGAATTTCAAATGTTATTTATATGATTTTAACAACAGTATCCAGAAATAATTGTTTTATTGTTAGCAATATTTATATATATTTATTCAATCGTACGGTAGGCACTTTAATGAATATTTGCACTAACTTGCATAGTTTTGCACAGTGGATTGATTGCTGCTTTGTTATTAGCACTTTAATGACTATTTAGTAGTCAAAGGATTGTATATGAATTATGCAGTTGATATAGATGCATTAAATTGAGTTACATTTGTTTAGTGGTTGGGCAATATGCCTTATCCATTCTTTAACATGACATGACAATAGACTGGTTCAGCATGTACTAGGTGGAATCTATCGAAAGATAATATAATCTTGTTATTATATTTTATGAAAAGATTTACCTATTTACCTATTACCCATGTACAGATATAGTAACTACAGCGAACCTGCATTAAGAGACCCAGCCGCTAATATTAAGTGTATTTAATGACGAAATGTATTTATACCTCCATATTTTATATATAGTACTTTTTAAAAGCATTATTTTATATTTGAGATTTAACTCGATATAATTAAAATTTACCAGGAGTATGATGCTCGCGAAACAAAATCAATAGTATTTTATCACTTTTTATGGTCACATGACCAAACACGTGTTGTTTATGGGAGTGCACCTTTAAGCATTTAAAATGAATCATGTCCGCTGTGACCAGTGTGTGAACAAGAGCTCTTGGGCTCGAAACGCATCACTTCTGTAACTTGGGTTGAAAAAATATAATCGGCCAGTTATTGTATATGTCCCCATTAGTGTTTTAATGTAGTGATAGGATTACTACATATGGATGAATGAGTCACTACAAAACTAAAACAACAGTGACAGAGTGTTTGCTGGAAGTGTAACAATACAAACTAGTAAATTGAACGTATTAAACACAAATTTGCAAGTACATAGAAGACTGCATACATCGCCTATAAGGGTTTTGAAGCAGTCTATGCCCTAAGGCCTATTTTAATGCATGAGTACTTAGATAGTGGGTGGATGATTACAAGACTGCAAGGAAAGAACCTGATTGAATTTATAACAGCCTAAGTTGTACCACAGTATACAGGTAAACACATACTGCTGAATGGCTCACTACAATATTGAAACAGTAGTGTGAGAATGTTTGCTAGAAGTATTAGGATACACATTGGGGAATTAAACGTATAAAACATAGGTTTGCTATAAACGTTTGAAACAGCCTATGCACTAAGGCCTCTTTTAATCCATGAGTATCTAAATACTGACTGGATCATTACACTTCTGCAAAAAAAGTTCCTCACTAAATTTATTACAGCTTCAGTTTTATAACGGTACAATGAAAAAGAACATACTGCTGACTGGCTCACAACAATACTAAAACAGTAGTGTCGCAGGAAGTCTAAGGATACAGACTTGGCATTTGAAGGCATAAAACACAAGTTTGCGGCTGCATACAAGACTGCATGTATACTCCATACGGATTTTAATCAATCGATACCCTCAAACCCACTTTGCATATTTTAAATCAATACAAACATTTAAAGAATATATAACTGAATCTATAACTGCTTCACTTTTAGTACAATAAATACATTAGTAGATAGTGCTCAAACCTTTATTATTTTTCAACAATAAATGTATTCTTGTAACATCTCATAATTTAACAGACATTCCAATGCAACTTCATCAGATATATCATTCAGATCAATTTCCTCGTCAGCAGTTTCTGATTTAATTTGTACTAAAATTTCAACATAACTTAAAACTTCCAGAAAATCTCCATCAAATCTTTTGTCTTCAAAATCAGGCCTACAGCGCCTAATCGATAGTTTTATGTTGTTTATCCAAAATAGGGGGCTCTGTGTGAACAAATCCAAGACTTAGGTTATGTCATGCGGGCAGGCTGCAAATAAGATGAAGCATAGTTTTTTCTTGGACAGTGATAAAATGACACACGTTAAAACTTTCTGTTATTTGGGAATCACTTACACCAACAGTGGGTCTTGGACTTCTGAATTTGATAACATCAGTTTGAAAATGCTGCGGACCACTAGCAGTATATTTCGATTTGCCACTAAACTTGGATCGAGAAGCATCCCAGATATGACCAATATATACAACACTCGCTGTGTTTCTTCTGCACTGTATGGGGCGGGCGTATGGGGCCATAGTGAAGGCCCTTCGCTCCAAACTGATGAAAATAAGTTTTTAAAGAGATTGTTATGTGTTCCTTCTTCCGCCTCTGTACAACTGATCCATGATGAGGTAGGGATCGAGTTTATATCTGACTTAGCAGCCGTTCGGCCACTCTTATTGTGGCGTTCTATTTGGGCTAAGCCAGAGACTCGATTCACTCAAGAGATTATTCTTGATTGTATAGGTTTGGACCACTCGTCACGTATACAGTGGCTGAGATACATTCAATTCTGGTATAACCTTTTATTTGATATTGATGTCTTTCTTGACCCAGAACTGGCAGTCGCTATTCCCAAAAAAGAAATTAAGCAAACGCTTTTAAATTTTAAAAATGCTGAGCGAGACAAAGTGCACGGTAAGTTAGCCACCGTGAAGTTCTATAAGGATCTGAATTTAATTCCGGGGCTTCAATCCTACCTTGTGAACGTGACTCGTCCATCTCACCAATTTGTATTAACCCGAGTCAGACTGGGCATCGTACACCACTTTGTTGCGTTCCCAAACCAGAAAGTCAGATCCGAGACTCCCTGCTCGTGCAACAATACTTCACGCCAGAGCTGTTGCCACTTTTTACTTTTCTGCAAATTTTACCACTTTCTAAGGGTAAAATACCTTAAGCCCATTTTTATAAAAATAACATCCGATCCGCAAAGACTGCATTGATATTACTATCCTCTTTGGAGAATGTGGATATTTGCTTTTTTGTGGCCACCTTTATCTTGCAATGTACAGCTGCCAGGAAAAGTATAGTGCTGCTATTATTTTATACATTCCTGTCTGTACATAAAAGTTTTTGTAAATGCCGAACTATCATTTATGTTTTATGTCTACAGTATGTATTGTATGGTCCTTCTTCATACTTCAAATTTATTCTCTCATGCCCATTCGAGCCGTCCGGACCTTTGTTTTGTTTTAATGTACAGCTGCCAGGAAACACCACTTGGTGTGATAAATATATTGATTTCCTGTCTGTACACATATGATCCTTTTGTATAACTTTTATATTGCTTATATTTTTAAACCATTAACTGTTGCCCACTAATTGTTGTACATGTTTCCTATCCCCTTTTTTATGCACTATCCATGTGTACATTTTGAGTCATTTTTTGTACATATAAGGAATTGTATTTTAATGTTTGCTTGTATGATTTGTACTTTCAAATCGAATAAAAGCTTATGAACATAACTGTCTTCAAAATCACAATTCATGTCTGCAGCACTAATTTCTCCTTCTTCACTCTCATTGCCTGTGACAGATACGATTAGTTCTTCAATTACACTCAAAGTAATATCCAAAGTCTCCTAATGTATGAGGCTGTTCTCTTTCCATAATTTTTCCTTTATGTTCTTGCTCCTTGTATAAAAATATAAACAGTTAATTTTATCACTTTTCGTAATATATAATACAAAACTACAGTTTTCACCTATTTTGGCCTACAAAAAATACTGTATAAATACTATTATCTAATAACATTCTATTAGTAGAGGTATAGCAAAATTATACAACTATAATTACGTAACATTCATTAACCTAGGCCTCTCAGTTTATTGTCTAATTTTTATGTTATTAATTTCCTCATGTTCTTCTACTAACTTTTCTTTATGCAGTTGCTCGTTATCTATTCTCTTAATCCTTCACTATCTTATGTTTTTCATTAATGTTCCTTCATAATTCAAAAGCCTTCCTACTATTCCTAACTCAATGTGTTCTTTTCCCTTAAGACCTTCTTTAACACAAATTCTATCGTTTCTTGTTTTAAGTTAGAGAAAATACATCGACTGAGTACATTCAATATTGTCTATAATGTCAGGTAAGTTTACTTACTCACTAACTTGTCAAACAACGTTCTTTAACTCTCACAGAAATATTTCCACTTTCTCTTCACGAATGTCTAAGGAGCAATTGAGAACGGGTCTGAACTCCGGAACGTCTTCGGTGAAGTGCGCACTCGTTAGTCAGTGCGCGCCTCACCATGGATCCCCCACAACTCTGTGGTAAACGGGACTTGTGAAGGGGCAGGCAGAGGGGGAGGGGCAGGGTGAGGGGTGATAAACAACGGAATCTGGATGATTGCAGGTAAGTAAACAATTACTTTAATAAAACAAATTTTGGGCCATATTGTCAACAAAACACGATATCAACAAAAGGCGATACATTATCCCGCTTTTATCAGCAGGAAAGTGGCGATAAAGCGGCGATAATCTATCTTGTTTTGTTGATAATATGGACCAAAATGCATGCTAATGGCTTCGTGGTGATGAACAGGCGTGGTTATGACCGCGTTGTAATGGCTGTTTTCCCCCAGGACACTGCCGCAACCTGGTCTGGGCGTCGTGGACTCCAGGGCAGTAGGCGAAGGGCCACGCAGCTCCTCATACAATATAGAAATCTTTGTGGGGTTTTTGTTTCCGTGGTTTGAGGGGTGTGATTGAGGCCCGAACATTTAATTTTGTAGGGGGGTACGTTTGCATTGGAAAATGTTGCAAGAGGTTTCTAAATGTGGTACACATTGTTTCGTAATATTTTGATTTCTTTTCTAAGTTGTAGTCTATTCAGAGGAAATAGAAGTCATTAGTTTTCAATCCTAGTCTTGAATATCTTACTATACTATTTCAACATCATTTCTATTGTGGACCGTCCTATACCCCTCCCCCCCACAAAATAAAAGAAGTATGTCATTTTTTTAAATTATCTTTTATTAAAACAATAACTGAACACAAATTAATTATAACTATATTGCAAACAAGTAGAAAAATACGTTTAATAACAAACAATATTATAAGCAAATTTTCAAATGGACTTCATAAGATGTCCGATTGGTAATCTGGAAAACAAAAAAGTAAATTAGAGTTTAAAATTATGTAGATGTGAGTAAAAGAGCTGAAGCATTACAAGTCAAAGTAACTTTATGGTTTTACGTGTGCACTGTGCCTCGTACATTTCACTTGTTATAATGCTGCATTCAAGTGGTGTCTATATGGAAGTGCCAGCTGCGTTACTGACACAAAAGTGGCATAACGGGATTGTAAATATGTCAACTTATTTCTAATGCAATGCTATGAAGGCTTTGTGGATCTAGGCCTCTGTGCTTACCGTTGTATAAACACTGCAGCCAAAGACTTCAGCCAGTGGAATTCACAACTTCAGTTGGGCTGTTCTTCTACATTTGCAAAGGACATCAGTGTCTATAAGTTTAAGAGAGAAAGAGAAATGATGTCACAGAGAGTGAGAGAGAGAAAGAGAGAGAAAAGAACATTAAAACTGTCTCGCAGAGTCTGGAGTTGAGATTTTTTCTTGAAAAGTGAGACGTAGATTTACAAGCTCCTTGCTTCACTTTACCCATGTTAAAAGTGACTCAAAAGTGGCGTAATAAGGTTGTGGATCTGTTTGTCAGACTGTTATAAGCTATCTTTTGTCACTGCTCAAAGGTAATTAAAGATTTTACAGAGAAGCAGCTGTACACTACACACTCTGGGCATTTTTTATAAAGCCTGGGCAACAAAATTATCGCCACTTTATCAGCAGGAAAGTGACACTAAAGTTGCGATAATGGGTTTGATAATATCAACACTCGAAACCAGGAAGTGTTGGCGACCATCTTGTGCCTCAGTAGCACCGAGTCACAAGAAAACAGTAAAACAAAGTTGAGAAATAGGAGAAGGGGGCAGGGTAGAAACATTCTGATCCTTTGCGGTTGCTCAGGGGGTCGTACATGGATGTTTAATCTCTTTTTTTTTAAAAAGAAAAATCATGCCCTACGCGTACAGAAATCCATACAATTACGAGCAGGAGCTGAATGCTGATTCACTGTCAATACTCCAAACCAGGAAGTGTTGGCAGCTATCTTATTTGTCACGACAGCCGAGTCACAAGAAAACAGTAAAACAAAGTTGAGAAATAAGGAAAGGGGGTAAGGTAGAAACATTCTGAACATATAGTGTTGCTCAGGGGGTGGTAGATTTATTGTACGCCTACCAAGCATGTATGGACGACGTACAGCTGGAATGTTGAAAGTCGTCACGTAAGCGTACGTATGCAACAAATATAAAAATAATTTTAGATATTTATGAAGTGTATTTGTTTATGTGTTGTGTGGCTCTAAAAAGAGCTGTTGTGTTTATTGGGAGATTTTAGTACCTACAAGTAAGTACAGATGCAGAGTCTTAAGTTTATGAGGAAGACTCTGTTCCCCTCATCTGTAAAATGTACACCATCTCTCCTATAGATGCCATGCATATTGAAACGCAGATTGTTGTTGTAAATGGACCCCATTCGGTAGTCTCGGAGAAAAGGCAGAAACCGATTTATTCACATGTTTCCTAGCTTTTTCAAACTGTGGACAATAGTGGTTGGACCGCTTCTATTTCTGCCTTTGGCATTTATTAGAATATACAAAGGCAGTTTTGGGGAACAGTGTCATCAATTGTGCAAAGGTGTCCTTCATAAGTATTTCCAGAGCTTCCCCAGTCAAAGTGCCTAGGTCATTCCCACCACAGTGCACAATTATGAGGTCAGGGTGTTGGAGATGCATAAAGAATTTAACCAATGGCATCAATTGGTGACACTTTAATCCTCTCTGTCCTATCCATTTAATGTCCACATTTGGTAAACCTTGGTCCTTGTGAATTCTTTTCTGTTGTGCGTACCTTTGGCTCCAGAAAATATAGCTTTGTCCCACAATCCACACTGTAAGCATTTTGAAGAGAGGTCTGGATGCACTCTGATGGCATCTGTAAATGAAATGGTAGTTTGAAAAGTAAGATTTTTCTAAAATGGTGGACAACATGCAGTTTTGAAAAAAGAAAAGAAATGATTGGTTGTTTGACAACATTTTACAGAAAATAAATTTGCATATTTCTGTTTTTTTAAAGCCATATTTTTATTGGTTAAGAAAAAGTGATAGAATAGAATGTTACTTAAAATAAGCCGGTATATTCTCCAGTAAAGCATACTTGCTGTTTGAATTTGCAACAATGTATGGTGAACCTTTCACCTGTGTGCTGAGTTAGGTGTTCCCTGAAGTGTTTCTATGGTAACTGGTAGATTGTGGAATGGGGGAAGGGTTGAAAGTTTTGTTAGTTGGAAAGGTTTGAAATGTTAAACCAATAGAAATGTGTGTTTTATTTTGAATTAATGTGTACAGGATTTTAATTGGGTTTTTATATCTATGTATGTGTAAAATGAGAGGGAAAATGTTCCATTTGACAGTTCTGCTGCAAACACGGAACTAGAGAGATTCTGTACAAGAATGTCCACTGTGTGAGTGGTATTCTTCTTAAGCTACAAATCAATTCAAAAGGTAAGTTGATTAGTTGTATGGGGGTGTGTGCAGTGCATCTTTGTACATTAAGGAATTATGGGGTATATCAAGACAGGCGACAATATTATTGCCGCTTTATGGGTAGAAAACTGCGATTAAGCGGCGATAACGTTATCGCCTGTCTTGATAATATGCCCCCATATTCGTCCGTTATTAAATGTGTTCTAGTAGTAAATGTGTTTTGCGATAATGCATGCTGTTATGTTTTTATGTTTAATATCATTTTGAGCGTCTCTGTACATTAAGGGACTATGGGCCATATTATCAAGAAAGGGCGATACTTTATCGCCACTTTTATTGGCAGGAAACTGCCGGTAAAGCAGCGATAATGGTCTCGATAATATATCCTTGTGAATTCTCATAAAAGCCCAGGTTATGGTCCTAACCTGGGCCCAGGTTATGGTTTATACCCTTTACTGATAATATGGCACTGACGGGTATATTATTAAGGACCGGTGTTAAAATTATCAACGTTTTATGGGTAGGAAACTGACAATGAAAGGGTGAAAATGGGCTTGGTAATAAGGGGTATATTACCAACAAGTAGCGATATTTATCTCTAAATAGGCTTAGCGGCGATTTTTTTATCGCTGCCTATCGCTGGATATGTTAGCGAAGTAAACATGCTATTAGCAACGTTTTTGTACCAATTCTGACACTCACCACTTTGAATCTACTGTACAACAGATTGCTAACTATTCTACTGTTGATAATTTTCTTTTACAAAAAAGCAGTAATCGTATCCTACCGTTATTTTCCTTATAGAACGTAGAGTCATTCAAGTGTAATAGCTATTGCTTATGTCAGTTGCAACTGTAACATGTAATATGCAATTCACTGCTGCAAGAGCTTACGTTTGAATACAACATAAATGGTTAAACTTTGCCTCAGCTGGATGCCCTAGCTCTTGCACCAGTGGGTCCAATTATGGCACCTAAATAAAGACACTTTCTATATTATTTTCAAACTCCATCCCTTTATTACACACAGACACTTTCATAGACACACCTCATTTCACCATTTTTCTTCTGTGGCATTGAAACATTCTGCATTATGTTCTTCATGATTATTTCTTAATTCCTGCTTCCTAAAACACTTTATTCAAGTCTGCAGACCGGTAGGGGTGAGTAGTTCGCTTCCCACTCCCTGCATAGTATAAACGCACACTAACACTACTTACACAGGTATGCTACAGAGGCCAGTATCCTACAGCACCCACAGCACATCATTTTACAGCAATAAACTCATGACTTACACTCGCAGTTTCATCCGAGTCTTCAGACCGGTACCAGTGAGTAGTTTGCTTCCCATTCCCGCTATACTCTAAACGCATACTAACACCACCTGCACACATATGCTACAACAGCCAGTATACTACACCACCCAGAGCACATCAGTTTACAGTAGTTTAGGTGCACCGTTTCATCCCCGAGTTTAGCGGTACATCACCTCTGCACCATCTCACTCTAGACAAAACAGCACTTTCACACCGGTAAGGGTAAATACTTTGGTTTTGTCAATATTCTACAGACAACTCAGCTCACAGTTTAGGCATGTACCTGCACCTCACCTCACCACCATCTCACAGTGGGCAAAACAGCACTTTCACACCAGTAGGAGTAAATATACTTTGCTTCGGCCAGTATGCTACAGACCACTCAGCTCACAGTTTAGGCATACGCTTTCATCCCCAGGTGTACCTGCACCTCACCTCACCATCTCACAGTGGGCAAAACAGCACTTTCCCGCCATTGAGAGTAAATACTTCACTTTGGTCCGTATGCTACAGCGCCCACAGTGCTTTTATCCCCGACTTTACTAATACCTCACCTAAACACCATCTCACCCTATGCAAAACAGCACTTTCACACATAGGTAAGGGTAAATACTTCACTTCTGCCAGGATGCTACAGAGCACTCAGCTCACAGTTTAGGCACAAGCTTTCATCGCCGAGTTTACCAGCCCCTCACCTCCGCATCATCTCACAGTGGGCAATACAGCACTTTCACACCGGTAGGGGTAAATTCTTCGCTTTGGCCCGTATGCTACAGCGCCCAGAGCACATCAGTTTACAGCACTCAGCTCACGCTTTCATCCCGGAGTGTACCGGCACCTCACCTCAGTACCATCTCACAGTGGGCAAAACAGCACTTTCACACCAGTAGGGGTAAATACTTTGCTTCACACTCCCTCTACAGCACACCCTAAGCACCCTACAGTCCTCACAGCGCCCCTACCCTCCTCTTTCCCACTTTTTTCTGCACTTTTTCCCCGTACTTGCTTCAACATAATCACAAGATGGTGGCTAACACTTCCTAGTTGCAACCACTCGCACCGCTCGCAGCCAATCAGCAGCAAGCTTGTGCTCGTAACGCCTCAGCCAATCAGCTGGCAGAATTCCCAAATATCAATATCTGTACATTTCGATATTTCTCAACAACTACTGAATGGATTCACATCAAATTAACAAAAGTGTGCTTTCTAGACCAAGACCCTTCTCCCTGCCAAATTTGGGGTAATTCCGTTCAACCGTTCGACCTGTTGCCTTGTCTAAAGTTTCCTACAGAAATTAACATGGAGAAAACACGATTTGGGACCACCTTTTTTTCTCGGCTACCGCTTGATGAATCACCCTCAAACTTTCAACATAGGAGCTGCATCAATAAAGAATTAGTTTTGAAGATTTTGCTAAGATTCGTCAATCGGCGCCAAAGTTATTGGGAATAGAATGTTGCGATTTTCCTATGGTAACTAGGTCCTAACTATAACTACCTACTGGCGACCGCCAGTAGGAAATATATATGTGAGAAAAACACTGACGATGTTCTCCGCATTTCCACCCGCAAGCAGAGACTCAAACCCAGTAATATGAGGCAGATGTTATTTTATTGAAACCTTCAAGCCTGACGCGTTTCGGACACAAAGTGCCCTTGCTCACAGGTCAGTTTTGCAATTTGTTTGTTATTTTTTAGATCTGTTTGTGCCTCTGTGATACTACCACATGATTAATAAACATGAAAGAAACACTGGCATCTTTTTTCCCCACTCTCTTACATCGCAGTAATCTGTTTTTCTAGCATGCTATATCGGCACCATATGCCTACAATATATTTTAACACAAAATATGTTATCTAACTGCATAAATGCATTGTGATAATTTTGAATTGAGCCACCCAATAAGCAAACAAACTTTAATAATACAAAAGTTACAATTTGAACTTGCATTCATGATTGTTTGGGCATGGCTCACCACAGTTACAATTTTTGTTATACGCTAAATATACAAAATTCATAAAATTTTAAAACATCCATTAATACATTTAAAAATACATGTATTATTTAAAAGTAATATAAAAATATATATCAAGCTAATTTACTGTGCAAAGATCGCATATTTCTAGAAAACAATCCATAATATCGAGATCTGCCGATATTGCTCCTCGTGTTTCAACCAATATCTGCTTAAATGCATCAAGAAAGAACTAAAGTGCTTAATGCCAACATGCAAATACTGCAGTGAAAGTGCCAGCTGCCTGTTAAAGTGCCATTCTAATTTCAAGATTTACCCTAAATATAAAGTGCAAGTTCAAATATCTAAAAAAACATCATTATAAAAAAGCCACAAAAATGCCATAGTTTGAACCTATATCCAGAATCTTAAGAAATTCAGGGTAAAACAAGACAAAAAAGCCTTAGCAGAGTGAACATTGATGCGATTCATACAAGTAGATATACAAAGAACCCCACAGTTCTTTTATTCTTACATTGGTCTAATATCACCCACGATCAGCTATAGAAAATGATAAAGGACCTCTGTATTGTTGAGGACATTGGGCATCTTGCTTTCCTATTCTAATATCATTTTAGATTTCATCCTCCTCAATGACCTTTCCCTATCACCACCAACTGCAGTATTCTAATCCAATACAAAAGGACTCGAACACCAAGGTTGATTTTCAAAGGTTCAGTGTATAGAATTAATCAGCAACACGTTTTGATCACAAGGATATTCTTCACAAGCCAATTTGTCCAAGAACACATCCACCATTTAAAGTGCACGAAGAAATAATAAACATAGAAAACAAACCAACAAACTAGGTTGTTTGTATAAACATAGAAAATAGGCTTCTAAGTCCATGGAGAAACAACTCAATGCAAAATTTTACAATTCACATTTTACAATTTTTCACCATTTCATATAATGTATTATATTTACTACAAATTCATGAATCTTCTTTAAGAACAAAGCGCACCAGCGCGAATATTTCTAGTAGCTCAATTGCCATTAGCAGTATGTGTTTACCAAAACAAAATGATTCTTCTTTCAGAAAAATACATCCTCCTCTGTGGGAAGTCTGTTGGTGTCAGAATTAAGCCTATTTTACAGGCCAAGTGGCCTAAGATTATGTATGTATACTTGTAAAGCGCACTGTTACCCCATCACTCGGGGCATCCTGACGCTGTTTACCGCTGGGGAACCCGTTCTGGCTTTCCCTGTGAGATGGCACCCCCAAGGTGAAGCCAGGCCTCCTCGGCGCTGATAGGGCCGTTACAAACATCAATGCGCCTCAATGGGTCAACCAATAGGGTACAACAACCTTACAGAGTTTCTAAGAGACAAAAGGAGAACGTGAACACTGCACAATATTAACATAGAAAAAAGAGGGGGAGGACACAATAAAAATATAGAAACACAAGGGGAAACAGATCTGCGAGACACGGTTGACTGAGCCTTAGAATTCTGCCATCTACATATTCAATTTATTTCACTTATAAAGATTCTATCAGACTATGTCTCTGGTGAAGGTTTTTCAAAACTGCTAATATGGATTATGGTTGGGGTCCCCCACCACACTTCAGTACATAAAGGGAACACAAAGGATCACAAACGAGGCAGGTAAATAGTTCAGAATAAAATGAGTTACTTATCCAATATGGACAAAAAGTTCCTCATCTTTGTTGATCCTAAAAGGGGTCTTGCGATTGAGGAGTATGATATGTCTGGACTCCAGGACTCTCAGTTGCCTCTCATGTTCCCCCCCTCTAGGGTTAGCTACAATCATGTTAATACCAAAGAAAGAGAGACTGTTAGGGTTCTGATTATGATATTTGAGCCAATGTCTCACAGTGGAGTAACTCAAATCACCATTTTGGATTGCCTCGTATGTTCTAATATCCTCTTTTTATTAAGGAAAATTGTACTTCCCACATACATTTTCTCACAAGGACACATGATTACATATACACAGAAGTCTGTGTTACAGTTCATGAGTTTCTTAACCTCCCCCGTTTTGCCTGTTGGTAAAGGGTATGTCTTCCTGTTTCTACTGCCACTGCACACTTTGCACTTTCCGCATTTAAAAAAGCCTTTATGCTACATTAGCCACCCCTGTTGTTTGGTACTAGCCATGTAGCTTGTCACTAACATGTCCTTCAGGGAACAGGCTTTTCTGTATGTAACTAGTGGATGCCTAGTGACATGTGGGCCTATCACCGGGTCATTCTTGACCATGTGCCACTGTTCATTAAGGGTGATTCTGACCAATGTTGCCTCTGTGCTAAAGGTGGTGATCATTCGGATTGTATTCTCCTCACTGGTTTGCTTGGGCCTCTTCACTAGCAGGCTCGATCTTTCACGCTTGGCTGCCTTCTCCTCTGCTGCCCTTAAAACGTTCTTAGGATAGCCCCTCTTACCAAATCTTCCCATCATTCTCTGCTTCTCTTTCTCATAGGTTTGCTGTGTACTGCAGTTATGCTATGCTCTGATGAGTTCCCCAAAGGGGATACCCCATTTGAGTTTGGGCGGGTGGTGGCTGCCTGCATGTAGTATGCTGTTGCCTGAGGTAGCTTTCCTTAACAGATTTGTTGCAATCATTCCATTCTCCACGCTGACAAACACATCTAGAAAATCCATCTCATTCTGGTCACATCTATAAGTGAAGTGGATATTAACCTCATTATCCGCCATCACTTCTAGTAAACTCTCAAGGTCTGATTTGGTTCCATTCCATATCATAAAAATATCATTTCTGAATCTCGTCCACAATGTAATGTGTCTGTTCCGTGGATAATTCTTCTCTACCCATGTTCCTCCCTCCATTCCATTAGCATACAGGCGTAACTAGGCACTAAGCAGCTTCTCATGGCAGTTACGACCTCTTGTTTATACCATATATCCTCAAAAAGAAAAACGTGGGCCTCTAGTCAGCATCATAATCAGCATCTTAGAGTGTTCGTGCAAGAAGATAGACTTGTCCTTAAAGAAATGTTTGAATGCTCCTATACCCTGGCTGTGCTCAATGCAGGTAGAAAGAGAGACCTCATCTATCGTGACCAGCCAAAGGTTCTCCTGCCAGTAAATCTCTTCTATTTTGTTGATAAAGTTTGTGCTATACCTATAGTATGAGGCAAGGTTGAGAATGTATGGAAATAGAATGGAGTACAGAAATATTTATGTATTCTCAAGGAGACTGCCATTGGCTGACACGATAGGTCTGCCAGGTGGATTGGTGTTGTTCTTGTGGGTTTTTGGCAGCATGTAAAAACATGTAGAGGAAGCAGAACTTATTTTGCCCCAAAAGTTCCTGCTGTCCCCATTCTGTCAGTGCAGCATAGAAACGAACGGTTGCCTCATCATATGCCTCCTTGCTAGATCTTACATAGCTTCCAGATGAGATAAGCTGTCTGTTCGCCTCATCTTTGTATAGATTGATGTCCCAAAGGACCACATTGCCACCTTTGCCAGATGGTTTGATCACAAAGCTCGGATCTTCATTTAGTGTAGACAATGCTAATGTCTGTGCTGGAGTTAGGTCATGTGAATGCTCCATTTGGGTATTTTTCCATATTTTCATCAGGTGATGTACTATGACCTCATTAAAAGTGTCTAAGCTGTCATGTGCTAGATTGGGGTTGAAAGTGAATTTGGGTTTGAATTTTGTAGTTGCAGTCCCTCTAGTTTCTAATGCCAGTTGTTTCAAAAGATCTTCCTCATTCCTCCACTCTCCTACCCCTTCATTCAGCTCTGCAATACACGCCAAGCCTACAATGTCTATCACACATAGGCTATCAATGGTCTGTTCATGTACTCCTGTATTCTTATCCCTGCCAGTTGAGCTGTTTGTATTACTTGTTTGTAAAAAACATTTCACACAACTTTAATTTACGTACAAATAGAAAAACATCTATATGTGTTTTCATATAATCAAAATTTGCTGTGGGGCAAAAGGTTAGACCAAGTTCCGATAGGGATTGTTCTGCCTCAGTTAGTTTGTGTGAGGATAGGTTTACAACCATTAGGTTCTGCTCACCCATTATTCCTTTTTTGTCTGCGGCGTTGTGTCTCTTATGTTTCCGTCCTCCCCTTTGGGTTTTCCTCCTTTTGTGTTTTCTCCTCTTACTCTGCATCCATTCGGTAGTTTTGGTCTCAATGCCTTGTTTGTTTGTAAAAAATTATATTCCTCCAGGGATGTAAAGGATAGCGAGTCCTTCCTTTGAAAATCGACCTTGTTGTGCGAGTCCTTTTGTATTGGATTAGTATACTGGAGTTTCTTTCATGCATCATCGGGTACCCGCACCCGCTCCTCGCACTGACCCCGACTGATGAATGTGACCAGCTGTGCCAGAAAGTTTCTGCTATACATACATATATATATATATATATATATATATATATATATATATATATATATATATATATATCTCTCACCTCGGATCCCCTGGGCTCACGTAGTCACCAAAGAAGTCACGGCACCACAGCAGCAGAGTTAAGTTTCAAGTTTTTTTTTTTTTTTTTTTTTATTTCACAAACACCAAGTGCATTCAGCAACAGGACGGCCTACGCGTTTTGACTATACTTAGTCTTCAACTGGACCATAGAGTCCCTTGTGTCTAGACAATTTATGTTGTGCTCTGTGTTAGGCACCCTTGTTAGTTTCCATGCCCTTTAAAAACAACTAGACTGCCAATCCTGAGTGAGAAATCACGGCATATTGCGGTCGCCATTTTTTTGCGCACCTTAAGTCTATTCACCTCATTGTATTCAGTAAAGTACTGAAGTAAAAGTAAATTTACAAAAGTGTGATATATATAATGTAAAGTACTCAATTAAAGTTCTGCTCTCCATTCATATTGACATTTTACATAGACCAAGGTGTAATTCTAATACAATATCAAAGTACATTTTAGGAGTTCTTTTTCCGAAAGTTCTTTTTTAGAGTTCATTTTGGGGAATTCATATCAAGAAGGTAAGTGGTTCTCTCAGATAAAAAAAAATATAAAAATATAATAATACTTGTAAAGTACAATTGTTGCAAAAGTTGCCTCGGGACTGCAAGAGTTCATTCTAGGTTAAACCTATTGAGCTTACAATGGTCGATCAATCCCATATGTGGAAAAGAACAAAAAAAGGGCTTTCTATTGATATTTAGTTATCTTTTCTCTTTCTTATTTTCTTCTGTTTGTTATATTGTCTTTTTTCATTCAAAATTTATATTCTGAAGTAGATTTGTCCTCCCTCAACAATGTTTGTGTTTTTCAGTATGGGGGGATCTATTCCTGCACACAGGTGATCGATTCCATAAGGTACATTTTATCTGATGTTACCTTTATCTTACCAGTCCTATATTTTAACTGAGTGGGTTAGTTCGTTCCCTCATATTCGGTTAATTCCTCCTTTTGGATATCTGTATTTACTAGGGCTTACAATTTTATTTACAATTTATGAGTTCATATCCAGACAATGCTCATTGAGAGATTGGATTGTGAGGATTTGTCATGGATCACATTTATTTGACTACTTTTCCAGATGGACATAGAGCTCAGCGTCCAAATTATGTCCGTATGGGTATTCCGTGCCCATGTCGAGAATCATTCTGCTCTCCATCTTCCTTAACTTTAAGGTGCGGTCTCCCCCTCTTTCAGACATTTTGGCGATTTTTAAACCTGAGTATGTTAGTTTGTTACAGTCTGCTTGATGTTGTTCATTAAAATGTTTCGCCATAGGATAATTCGGGTCATTGTTTTTGATCGCACGCAGGTGTTGTAAGGTGCGCAGTTTCAGTTTGTTAATTGTACTCCCGATAAAGTCTCTTCCACACGGGCATTTGAGTCTATAGATTACAAATTTTGAATCGCATGTGATGTGATCTGTGATTTTTTCAGTTTTGCCACTTTGGAGTGTGTATTCTTTGATGTTCTGTCCATGCTCACATGCTTTGCATTTTACACACTTCCAGAACCCTGGTGTATTCAGCCAAGATGTTTTCTCCTTCGGCTTGATCTCAAAGTGACTTTTTGTCAGAATATCTCCTAAGGACGCTGTTTTCCTATAGGTGATGCTTGGATGGGATGTTAAGTGTCCCCTGAGAGTTTCATCCAATAGGAGAATTTCCCAGTTTTTCTTTATCACCCTTTTGAGGTTCTGACTCTGATTGTTAAAGTCCATAATGAGACGTGTTTTATTTCCTGACTCCTCCAGTTCTCTTTTGTCCAATTTTTCTTGACCCTCAGTTGTTTGTGCTTGTTCTTTCCGAGAGATCAAGAGATCCGCTCTATCCTTTAGATGCATGCGAGATTTTTCTGTTATTAGGACTTCCAATCGGTATCCTCTAGAGAGAAAATGACCAAACATTCTCTCTATTTCTAAATTGAGATCTTTTTCTTCAGAACAGTTCCTTTTAGCCCTTAGCATTTCTCCATAGGGAATACTCCATTTTAAATTTGAAGGATGACCGCTGTTGGCATGGAGAATGCTATTGCAGGATGTGGGTTTGCGGTACATTTTAGTGCATAGTTTGTTGTTGCATATCTCCACTTCCACATCCAAGTAGATCACACTGCTGTATCTGATGGTTGAGGTGAAGTGTAGATTGTACCGATTATCTTCTAAGGAGTCTATGAAGGTCTGTAGCTCTGTTTGGTTTCCGTCCCATACTAGAAAGAGATCGTCGATATATCGATACCAACTTTTTATTTTCTGATGTTTTTTGTTCTCTTCTGATAGAACCTCTTTTTCCCAGACGGCCATTAGTAAATTTGCATATGTGGGGGCAAAAGATGTTCCCATTGCCGTCCCCTGTTGTTGTAGATAGAGATTGCCTTGGAAGAGAAAGATGTTGTGTGTCAAGCAGAAGGTCAACATCTCGATCAGCATGGCAGAGTGTTCCAGGAAGTTTATTGATCTTTCTTTCAAAAAAGAATTTACAGCATCTACACCATCCTGATGTCGGATGGATGTGTAGAGTTGAAGAAACGTCGATGGTTGCCATGAAAAAACCCGTCTCCCATTTCATATTTTTCAATTTATTTACAAAGTCCATGGTATCACGTAGATAGGAGGGCAATTTTGTTACGTAGTTCATCAGAAAGATGTCTATAAATCTTGAAGTTGTTTCCAAGAGAGATCCAATTGAGCTAACAAAGGGTCTTCCGGGTGGTCTGTTAATCGACTTATGCACTTTCGGCAGAAAGTAGATTGTTGCCGTGATGGGATTCTCTGTTTTTAGGTACATGAGTTCTTCAAAGTCGATCAGTTCTCTGTCTCTCCATGCTAGCAGGAGGTTATGATATTCTTCCATCCATTTATCAGTAGGATTCTCTTCCATCAGTTGATAATGTTCTCTGACTCCTAGCTGACGATTTGCTTCCTCCACATAATCCGATGTATTTTGGATTACAACGTTACCTCCTTTGTCAGAGGCTTTGATGATTATAGTCGAATCATTTTTTAGTTCTGACACGGCTTTATATTCATTAGGAGTCAGGTTCCAGTTCTTTTTTTTGTTTTTTTGGGGGGTTATGTTCTTGGTTTGAATTGGATTATTGGCTGGTCTTAATGCCATTCTTGTGATTTCCTCCACCATGATCTCTTGAAACAGGTCAATGTTGTTGCCAGCTGGTAGTTGTGGGCAGTATCTGGACTGTTTTTTAAGTCCACTCTCTCCTCCTTTATTTGTTGGCACCCCAATTGTTTTGCAGAATTCCATGTCTGATACTGTGGTCTCTTGTGTATCTTCTACATTGGAGGACACATCTGTATCTAGGGAGGTTAAGGTTTTTAATGCTGGAAGGTCTTTTTGCAAGATTGGTGATGAATCAATTCTTTCTTTTTGTCGGTTCCCAGGTGAGGGTTTCTTCTCCAAGAAGTATTTCTTGAGTTTGACTTTTCTGCAAAATTTGTAGAGGTCAATTCGTGCATTCGCATAGTCCAGTTCTTTGTTGGGGCAATAGGACAATCCCCTATTGAGCAGCTTAATTTGAGAGTCTGTTAAGATTTTATTCGAAATGTTGATAACCAAGTTGTCATTTGGGTTTGCTTTCATCTTCAGGAGAGTTATTTTTGTTTTCCTTTTCCTCTCTTTGGTTTTGCTTCTTCTCCTGCCCCTTCTGTTTTTTTTTGCTGTCCTCTGCCCCATGTGTTGAATCTACCTCTTCCTCTTTGCTGCGTTGTCATTTGGGCTAGTTGCATCTCCCCCTGAAAATCCAGTGGTGTTATGGTTAAATCTTCCTCCGCAGAGCTTATTTCTGAGCTATCCACGTTGTCTGTAATTATTGCAGAGGTGCCAGCACATTTGTCCATCACCACTCTACTCCTTAGTGTGTCATATTTATGGGCAAACGTGTAGATGCGCCCATTTGCATAGTCCAACCTGTCTCTTGTGAACTTGTTCGCTTTTCTCCTCTCCACCTCTGTTTCATGTTTATTTATTTTCTTTTCCATGCTGTCTATTAATTCTTTGTTTTCCCCAGACGAGGGAAATTTTGACAATTCTGAATCCAATGCTTGAATTGTTGCTGTTATTTTATCCAATTTTCTCTCCGCATGTATGATTAATGTTCTCATTAATTTGAATGAACATTCATTTGTATCCTGTTGCCACTGTTTGAGCAGATCCAGGTCTAAGTCATTCAATGTGGGCATGATTAAAATTCGGACCCCCTTTGGGACCCTTTTGAATTCAATGTATTTTTCCAAAGTTGTCTTTTCCCACCATTTGTTGACTTCCATGATCCTGTTCTGTTGAAGTTCCCTAATGACATTTAGGATGGTTCTTGTTTCCTTTTCCCCTGTTGTGCTTTTCTTGTTTGTTCCTGTGTTGATGTTAGTTCGGGGAACTACTTCGTCATTCAACAATTCACTTGCCCTTTGTTGGCGATTTCTTGATTTGTCAGCCATGATTCAAAAGACTCAGATTGGTATTATTTTCAATTTGCTGATTTGCACTGGTGTTATCTGTTTGTGTTTATACTGTTCAAAGGATTTCCTGCCGGCTGTTCCCAAACCTGACAGGTTCCAGATGTAGCTGCTGTTTCTTTTCTTTGCTGTGGGCAAAGATTAAGTTTCACGATATACTTGTGGTGTAATCAGTCGATGTATTCGAGTTATTAGTGCTCCTTCATTACACCAGTATTGTTATTGGGCCATTTGTGGGACCTGTGGGCGTTATTTTTACTTATATTCCTCCAAGTCGGCTTTTACGCTAACAGCTGATACATTCAGATTTACGATGTGCAGCTTAGTGCTGAAAACGCCGTTTCCTTCGCCCCGGTTACTCCCCCCGGCAGCTCGTACAATCAGCTGGAGGCTGCGAGCTCCAGCTGCTCCCGCGCTGCCTCCGCCGCGCTGCAGAGCAGTTCGAGACCCGCCCACCCCTGCCCCGTGTACTCACCGCCGCGGCTTTCACCGTCCCACTTCCGCGTCTTCCCTTGATTGCAGCTCTGTGAAGACGCTGGTCAGGCTCCAATGCTTTCACGCTCGTAAAGTAGAGGCGTCAGTCCCGTTTTGTACAAAAAGGCAATTTTCGCTGGATTGAATTGTAGACTGCTCTTCCTCACTCGCGAGTGCCTGTGATGTGCGTTCCAGACGTCGCATATAAATCACCTCGGATCCCCTGGGCTCACGTAGTCACCACAGTAGTCACGGCACCACAGCAGCTGAGTTAAGTTTCAAGTTTTTTATTTTTTTTATTTCACAAACACCACGTGCATTCAGCAACAGGACGGCCTACGCGTTTCGACTATACTTAGTCTTCAACTGGACCATAGAGTCCCTTGTGTCTAGACAATTTATGTTGTGCTCTGTGTTAGGTACCCTTGTTAGTTTCCATGCCCTCTAAAAACAACTAGACTACCAATTCTGAGTGAGAAATCACGGCATATTGCGGTCGCCATTTTTTTGCGCACCTTAAGTCTATTCACCTCATTGTATTCAGTAAAGTACTGAAGTAAAAATATATATATTACCTACTGGCGGTCGCCAGTAGGTATATATAGTTAGGATTTTTTTTAATAGGGATTTCAGAAAATTCTATGTTGAATAACTTTGGCGTTGATGGACGGAATTGGCTGAAAATTTCAGGGAAATGGCACATTTTGTTTCTGAGCGTCCCCTGAAAGTCTGGGGGGGTTTCGTCAAGCAGGGGCCGAGAAAAAAGGGGGGTCCCAAAACGTGTTTTTAACATTGAGTTTCCCATAGGGCGGTTGGACTCACTTTTAGCTCGAACGGCTGAATGGATTTCCACAAAACTTGGCAAACTTGGCAAAATTGTAGGGACTGGTAGCCGGATGTGCCTTATGTCTCAAGATATATGCTCCAGTGGTTTTTACAAAAATTAACTTTGAAAAATATATATTGGGCTACATTAGGCTATATATATATGTTAGAGCCCAAATGTAGCCCAATGTAGCCCAAAGATGGCCACCAGAGACAAAAAAATCCAAATGTAGCCCAAATATCAGCCAGATGTAGCCCAACTATAGCCCAGTGACAGAATGTCCCATAGTGTTCTAAAGAACAACTAGAGTGCTAACAGTCTTACTTATGACAAAAGTATTGCACACCTGAAGTCATCTTGATTGGAATAAAGTGTTAACACTTAAAACATTTAATTTGCAAAGGAACAAAATGAGGGGTTTCATTTTGCCATAGAAATGTTTTATATATATATATATATATATATATATATATATATATATATTACCTACTGGCGGTTGCCAGTAGGTATATATAGTTAGGATTTTTTTGAATAGGGATTTCTGAAAATTCTATGTTGAATAACTTTGGCGTTGATGGACGGAATTGGCTGAAATTTTCAGGAAAATGGCACATTTTGTTTCTGAGCGTCCCCTGAAAGAGTGGGGGGGGTTTCGTCAAGTGGGGGCCGAGAAAAAAGGGGGGTCCCAAAACGTGTTTTTAACATTGAGTTTTCCATAGGGCGGTTGGACTCACTTTTAGCTCGAACGGCTGAATGGATTTCTATGAAACTTGGCAAAATTGTAGGGACTGGTAGCCTGATGTGCCTTTGCTAGGTCTCAAGATATGTGCTCCAGTGGATTTTGAGAAAATAACTTTCAAAAAAATATATATATCTGTGACAGCGTCCTGGTTAGCGCCCCGGTTCGCGTACCAGATGCGTAACGGAACTTCGCGAGGAGAAGCGGATTGGCTCTCCGGTGACTCTCAACATTCTAAACAGTCCGGAGCGGCCGCCATCTTGTCTCTCGGTAGGATCGAGAGACAAGAGGTGGAAATAAACGAAGGTGGAAATGAATGAAAGGGGCAAGGTAGACCCCTCCTGACCCCCTAGGATTGATGTGGGGGCTATTAAAGGGCCCCGCGGGGCAAAAACAAAAAATACATTTTTTTCGATTTTTCGCGGTGGAAGCGCTACCCGGTACGCGAACCGGGTAGCTCACCGGTAGCGTAACGGGAGTCCGCCATCTTGTGTTTCGGAGGAATTTAGTCACAAGATGGAGGATAAACAATGTTGGGAATGGGTATAAGGGGGCGCGGGAGACATATCCTGACCCCCTAGGTTTTCTGAGGGTGGCTGAGGAGGCCCATATATGTAAAAAAAACCACCTTTTTTTTTTCAAATTTTCGCACGGTTAGCGCCCGGTCCCCGCACCGGGTAGCGTTCCGGAAAGCGTAACAAGGGGAAAACCAAGGGAAATAGTAAAATAATATTTTAGAGTGCTTTGAGGTAGGGTAGCTCTGAATAGAGCTGTTGTGTTGTGTGGGTGATGTAAGTACCAACATGTAGGTACCAATGAAGAGTCTAAAATTCAATGTACACCGTCTCCTTTGTAGATATTTTGTATGTTCTAATATGGGTTATTTAAATGTAAATGTGTGGAAAAGCACTTCATGCTCTAAAGCAATTGTATTTTTGAACTGATTGTTCTTTCCTCTTAGTCCTCCTCTTTGGTTTTTTTCCCCACACTCTTCTTCAGCATGATAGTTGATAAATTCGTTCCCTCAAAAACTTTATATACATAAAAAAATTATATTAAATACATATAAAATATATTTTTCCTTTAAAAGAAGAATACATTTTACAGCTTTTGATATATGCTATTAAAAAACCATTGAAATTCACTGAAAAAACCATAGGTTATAGACCATATATAGTTAGGAATTAGCATTTACAAAACCTTGAAAATTCACTGAAAAAACCATAGGTTATAGACCATATATAGTTAGGAATTAGCATTTACAAAACCTTATTTTACTCACACAAAACCATTGAAATACGCATATATAGTTAGTTGCACTAACTATATATCGCGCACCCGCAATCCACTGCTGATCATGTCACATATTACATCATTCATGACATGGTCAGTGATATCACTGATGACATCACTGATGACATCTCAAATGACATCACTGATGACATCACTGATGACAACATCCAGTGACTATGTTTCTGTAAAGTTAAAATATGTCTTACATATTGAAGAATGAGTGGATGTATAAGTGTCTGGATGAAGGATTTAGTAGGTGCATGACTGACTGTATGAGTGAGTGATTAAATGTGTCTCACTGAGTGCATGGGTTAGTGACTAAACTGTCTTAATTTGTGCATCATTATGTCTGTTGTTCTGTAAACTGCTGCATGTGTTGATCAGTAGCTATATGAGTAACTATATGGGTTATTGATTGGTTGCCCAAGTATTTGTATGGGAGACTGAGTGTGTGTGTGGGTGGCTGGGAGGTGTATGACTCTGTGCATAGATGTGTGAGCAGTTGATTCACTAGATGTATGGGTTCAAAAGTGCATGTGGAAACAGCTGTATGGGCGGTTGACTGTGTGCATGAGTGTATTGGTGAGTGAATGGATATCTCAGTGCTACATGTCAAAGTAAGTACATATGTAAAACACAGTACATGTGAGAGTTGACATATATAAATAACTGTGCATAAGAGCCAGTGAATGTGTGAGTGGCTGTATGGATCATTGTGAACTTGTATCAGGGATTGTATAAGAGAGTAAATATGTGTTAGTATATGTTTGAATAAGTAAGGTGTGTATAACTGTATAGTTGAGGAAATGGAGGTGTGATTGATTCTTTGCATGACTGACTAGGTGTGTGAGTAACTCCATGGATGAGAGTCATCAGTGATGTCATTTGAGATGTCATCAGTGATGTCATCAGTGATGTCATTTGAGATGTCATCAGTGATGTCATCAGTGATGTCACTGACCATGTCATGAATGATGTAATATGTGACATGATCAGCAGTGGATTGCGGGTGTGCGATACATAGTTAGTGCAACTAACTATATATGCGAATTTCAATGGTTTTGTGTGAGTAAAATAAGGTTTTGCAAATGCTAATTCCTAGCTATATAGGGTCTATAACCTAAGGTTTTTTCAGTGAATTTTCAAGGTTTTGTAAATGCTAATTCCTAACTATATATGGTCTATAACCTATGTTTTTTTCAGTGAATACATATATATATATATATTACCTACTGGCAGTCGCCAGTAGGTATATATAGTTAGGATTTTTTCTCTATGGGATTTTTGAAAATTCTATGTCTAATAACTTTGGCGTTTGTGGACGGAATTGGCTGAAATTTTCAGGAAAATGGAACATTTTGTTTCTGAGCAGCCCCTGACAATTTGGGGGGGTTTCATCAAGGGGGGGCCGAGAAAAAAGGGGGGTCCCAAAACGCATTTTTCCCATGTTAATTTCCATAAGGCGGTTGGCCTCACTTTTAGCTCGAACGGCTGAATGGATTTGCACGAAACTTGGCAAAATTGTAGGGACTGTTAGCCCGATGTGCCTTTGCTCGGTCTCAGTATATGTGCTCCAGTGGATTTTGAGTAATTTAGGTTCAAAAAAAGATATATATCTGGGCGGAGCCTAACCACACATCTGATCTGATTGGCTGTCAGCACTTCACCCAAGAAGTGTTGGCAGCCATCTTGGGACCAATATACATGATAGCACCTCATTAAAAAGCATTGTAGTTAATAGAGGGTTTTAGGACTTTAGTTACATTATAAATCATTTGTTGATGGTACCATACTCGTTTTAGGAATTGTGGTGGGTTCTAAGGTGATTTTACCATGTGAAAAAACCTTCTGCTGTGATATCATGAATATTGTTTGAAAGAAAACTAATATCTCATCATTTTCCCACAGTGGTTTGGAAGGGGATCTATAAGCTAAACTGAAAGCATATTTTCTGTAAATTCACATTATCTTTCTCAGTCATGTGAAAATGAAGTCTGACATTCTCAGTAAAACATGTACATCCAACAAGGACAGAGACTGTCAGTTGATTCCTTTGTGTTCTACTGCAGCCTCCTAGAGTGTTCTAAAGAACAACTAGAGCGCTAACAGTCCTACTTATTACAAAGGTATGGCACACCTGAAGCCATCTTGATTGAAATAAAGTGGTAACTCTTAAAACATTTAATTTAAAAAGGAACAACATGAGGGGGTAGATTTTGCCATAGAAAGTATGATTAGTGCTGCAGAATGAAAAATTAGGGCACATTTTGAGTGACTTCTCAAATCCTTTTCTATTTCATTAAAACATTCTGACATGCAGTCTCCCAAAATGGCCACCCTAGACAAAAGAGCCCAAATGTAGCCCAAATATCACCCAGATGTAGCCCAAGTATAGCCCAATGACAGAATGTCCCAGAGTGTTCTAAAGAACAACTAGAGCGCTAACAGTCCTACTTATTACAAAGGTATGGCCCACCTGAAGCCATCTTGATTGGAATAAAGTGGTAACTCTTAAAACATTTAATTTAAAAAGAAACAACATGAGGGGGTATATTTTGCCATAGAAAGTATGATTAGTGCTGCAGAATGAAAAATTAGGGCACATTTTGAGTGACTTCTCAAATCCTTTTCTATTTCATTAAAACATTCTGACATGCAGTCTCCCAAAATGGCCACCAGAGACCAAAGAGCCCAAATGTAGCCCAAATATCACCCAGATGTAGCCCAAGTATAGCCCAATGACAGAATGTCCCAGAGTGTTCTAAAGAACAACTAGAGCGCTAACAGTCCTACTTATTACAAAGGTATAGCACACCTGGAGCCATCGTGATGGGAATAAAGTGGTAACTCTTAAAACATTTAATTTAAAAAGGAACAAAATGAGGGGGTATATTATGCAATAGAAGGTATTATTAGTGCTGCAGAAAGAAAAATTAGGGCACATTTTGAGTGACTTTTCAAATCCTCTTCTATTTCATTAAAAAATTCTGACATGCAGTCTCCCAAAATGGCCACCAGAGACAAAAGAGCCCAAATGTAGCCCAAATATCACCCAGATGTAGCCCAAGTATAGCCCAATGACAGAATGTCCCAGAGTGTTCTAAAGAACAACTAAAGCGCTAACAGTTCTACTTATTACAAAGGTATGGCACACCTGAAGCCATCTTGATTGGAATAAAGTGGTAACTCTTAAAACATTTAATTTAAAAAGGAACAAAATTAGGGGGTATATTGTGCCATATGAATTATGATTAGTGCTGCAGAAAGAAAAATTAGGGCACATTTTGAGTGACTTCTCAAACCCTCTTCAATTTCATTAAAAAATTCTGACATACAGTCTCCCAAGATGGCCACCAGAGACAAAAGAGCCTAAATGTAGCCCAAATATCACCCAGATGTACCCCAAGTATAGCCCAATGACAGAATGTCCCAGAGTGTTCTAAAGAACAACTAGAGCGCTAACAGTCTTACTTATGACAAAAGTATGGCACACCAGAAGCCATCTTGATTGGAATGAAGTGGTAAGTCTGAAAACACTCAATTTAAAAAGGAACAACATGAGGGGGTTAATTTTGCCATAGAAAGTATGATTAGTGCTTCAGAAAGAAAAATTAGGGATCATTTTGAGTGACTTCTCAAATCCTCTTCTATTTCATTAAAAACATTCTGACATGCAGACTGAAACATGCACTTTGAATACCAGCAGCAGACGTCCCTGGTGAGCAGTAGCTTTACTACAGTGATCTAATGTGCAACTAGAGTGCTAACATTCAGAATTTATGGCAAATGTGTGACACATCTGAATGCCTTCTTGATGGAACCAAAGTAAACAAGCATTGAAAATGCAATAGATCTCGCCCTCGTTTAAGTTAAAGCCATTCTTTTTGTAATGAGGTGGCTTTTTAGCTTTGCTTTTATTAGTGTTTTTTCAACTTTCATGTAAATAACATGCATCTGTATGCATGTAAGTATATGTATGCATGCATTTATGTTTGTATTTATATAGATATACAGATGATATACGTTTATATATGTATGTATATATATATATTCACTGAAAAAACCATAGGTTATAGACCATATATAGTTAGGAATTAGCATTTACAAAACCTTGAAAATTCACTGAAAAAACCATAGGTTATTGACCATATATAGTTAGGAATTAGCATTTACAAAACCTTGAAAATTCACTGAAAAAACCATAGGTTATAGACCATATATAGTTAGGAATTCGCATTTACAAAACCTTATTTTACTCACACAAAACCATTGAAATTCCATATATAGTTAGTTGCACTAACTATATATCGCGCACCCGCAATCCACTGCTGATGATGTCACATATTACATCATTCATGACATGGTCAGTGACATCACTGATGACATCACTGATGACATCTCAAATGACATCACTGATGACATCACTGATGACAACATCCAGTGACTGTATGTTTCTGTAAAGTTAAAATATGTCTTACATATTGAAGAATGAGTGGATGTATAAGTGTCTGGATGAAGGATTTAGTAGGTGCATGACTGACTGTATGAGTGAGTGATTAAATGTGTCTCACTGAGTGCATGGGTTAGTGACTAAACTGTCTTAATTTGTGCATCATTATGTCTGTTGTTCTGTAAACTGTTGCATGTGTTGATAAGTAGCTATATGAGTAACTATATGGGTTATTGATTGATTTCCCAAGTATTTGTATGGGAGACTGAGTGTGTGTGTGGGTGGCTGGGAGGTGTATGACTCTGTGCATAGATGTGTGAGCAGTTGATTCACTAGATGTATGGTTTCAAAAGTGCATGTGGAAACAGCTGTATGGGCGGTTGACTGTGTGCATGAGTGTATTGGTGAGTGAATGGATATCTCAGTGCTACATGTCAAAGTAAGTACATATGTAAAACACAGTACATGTGAGAGTTGACATATATAAATAACTGTGCATAAGAGCCAGTGAATGTGTGAGTGGCTGTATGGATCATTGTGAACTTGTATCAGGGATTGTATAAGAGAGTAAATATGTGTTAGTATATGTTTGAATAAGTAAAGTTTGTATAACTGTATAGATGAGGAAATGGAGGTGTGATTGATTCTTTGCATGACTGACTAGGTGTGTGAGTAACTCCATGGATGAGTGACAGTCTGTGAGTGTCTGTTTACACTGATTGTATCTAAGGTTATATTAGAGTCTGAAGAGGTTCATCGTATTATCACATGAAGGATGTCATCAGTGATGTGATCAGTAATGTCAAATGAGATGTCATCAGTGATGTCATCAGTGATGTCATTTGAGATGTCATCAGTGATGTCATTTGAGATGTCATCAGTGATGCCATCAGTGATGTCACTGACCATGTCATGAATGATGTAATATGTGACATCATCAGCAGTGGATTGCGGGTGCGCGATATATAGTTAGTGCAACTAACTATATATGGAATTTCAATGGTTTTGTGTGAGTAAAATAAGGTTTTGTAAATGCGAATTCCTAACTATATATGGTCTATAACCTATGGTTTTTTCAGTGAATATATATATATATATATATATATATATATATATATATATATATATATATATATATATATATATATATATATATATATATATTCACTGAAGAAACCATAAGTTTCAGGGAGGTTATAGTTAGTTGGATATTTCACTCATAGAAAACCATAGAAATTCTCCTGTAATAGTTAGTTGAGCTAACTATAGCTCGCGCCCCCGCAATGCACTGCTGATGACGTCATATATTACATCATTCATTATATGTTCAGTGACATTACTGATGACATCACTGATGACATCTCAAATTAAATCACTGATGACATCATCATGTGACTATGTGTTTCTTTAAAATGTAAATATGTTTTATATATATATATATATATATGCCAAGGTGTATTGAAGAATGAATGGGTGTATAAGAGTCAGGATGAATGATTGAATAGGTGTGTGACTGGTATAAGTGAGTGAATAATTGTGTCTTACTTAATGCATGTGTAAGCGACTGATACAGACATTCACACAGTGTAGGTTGTCAGATGGTGTGTAGGAGGTTGCATGGTGTACTTACTGTCGGTCTGCAGGTCAGTGGTCTAGTTCTCAACATCTCACGGCCACTCCCTGAGGGCAGGTTTGCACACACACCACACCCATCCAGCACATGAGTCACAGGCCATGTGACCACGCAAATATAATGGATCGACAACGTCACATCCTTTATTGCCGGTGCTGACTGGATGGGGGACACTCCAAGAGTCTCAATCATAAAGAGACCATGAGAAGTTGCGCAGAAGGTTAGTGTCACCCTGAGCTGCATGGCCGTCAAGGGCCTACCATCCCCTTCGCGGGCACTTCAAATGCACAGGGTTAGTGCCACCCGAAGCTCATGTGGCCATCAGGGGCCTACCACCACGTGGTGCGGTCTTGAGAAGCAGCGAGTTAGTGCCACCCGACGTTCATATGGCCGACAGGGGCTTACCACCATGTGGCAAGAACTTGAGTTCCACAGGCTTAACGGCACCAAAAGCTGATGTGGTCCCTGCCATTGATGACTCAGGGCTCAGCGACATGTGTGAGATCTACCGGGCCGCGGATAACCTGATGTGGTCTCCGCCATTGATGACTCAGGACTCACCAACATGTGTCAGTATCTGCAGGGCCGTGGAGAAGATGATGTGGTCTCCGCCATTCATGACTCAGGACTCAGCGACATCTGTGAGATCCGCGGAGAAGCTGATGTGGTCTCTGCCATTTATGACTCAGGACTCAGCAACATCTCTGGGAAGCGCAGAGTTTTGACAGGCACATGGAGTGCCCACTGCTGCACACTCCAGTGGCACCATGTCATTATTTGCTCATGGATGTGCACTTTTAAGGATGAGTCATTTGATTGATAGTGATCCTTGGAACTGTGTTGTGTTACACTAGAGCTAGGCCAACTAGTATACAAGCCTTTAAGTGTTTCACTTTGACTACCTCTAACTGGTTCGCCCAGAGGTATGGGGGGACACCAGTGTGAATAATTTCTTTAGGGTACTTGTTATTTGTTTCATGTTTGCTTTTCATTGCAATGTAATACATATTGTGATATATGTCATTTGTTTCTCCATGAATTCAGCAACAGGTGGATGCTGGTCACACTAACCTGCGGATCCTCCTGGACCTGACTGCAACCTTCTCCGAGTAGACTGGTTGGCAGGCTCCAGGAATTTGGGATAGAGGATTCTGCACTTAAACTGCTGTCATCATTCCTCACGGATCGTTCACAAATGTTAAAATGAGCCAATTTTTGCCTGCCCGCAAACAATTGTTTTGTGGAGTCCCTCAGGGATCCTCATTGAGTCCTACTCTCTTTAATATCTATGTAGCCTCGCTCACCGCCGTGGTTAGGTCTTTTGGCCTAGAAGTCCTTTCCTACACTGATGACACTCAGATTCTGATTTCCATCACAGAAAGTGTCTCATCCTCAGCAGTAAATTTCAAAAACTGTATGCGAGCGGTGGCTGCATGGATGGTTGAAAACTATCTCAGACTCAATGGGGATAAAGCGGAGGTTTTAATCTTCGGAGACAAGTTGAACATATTTTCAGAGGCCTGGTGGCCTGTCTCTCTAGGATCTTGCCCCTTCCCTTGTCTCAGTGCCAAGAATCTAGACATTATTGTAGACTCCTCTTTGTCTCTAAGGTCATAAATAAATAGAACTGTTTCGACCTGTTTTGGGATGATACAGACTCTTAGGAAGATCTTCTGTTTTCTTTCCCTTCTAGCTTGGAAACAGGATGTGGTGGCCCTTGTGGTATTCAGGCTGGATTACTGCAATGCACTTTATTTAGGAATACATAAGGGATCCTGCATCGACTCCAATTGGTGCAGAAGGCAGCCGCCAGGCTGGTGATGTGTCTCCCAAAATGTCACGCAGTCTCAGCCACTATGAGGAGCCTTCATTGGCTCCCGCTTGGGAAGAGGATTGTGTTCAAGGCATATGCCTGGTTCATAAGGCTGTTTACAATAGGGGTTCTGAAGGCATTAACAAAATGTTTCATAGATATATTCCTGGCAAGAACCTGAGATTTGCTAACAAGAATTGGGTAGCAGTTCCCAGGTTTAGGAAAGTCAGGTGGGGGGGGGGCATTCTCGCTGATAGGGGCCAACCTGTGGAATCTGCTTCCTCTCCCAATTTCCACTCTGGAAATACACTCTTCCTTCCGGAAATCTTTGAAGACCTGGCTTTTCACCTGTTTTAACTGTCACCTGCCTTAATCCTTTAGCTTTGCAGCTTGTGAACTTCTGACACCCTGATCTCTGTCCGCAGCGCCTTGATTCCCCTGGGCTAATTCTGGCTTTATAAGTGTTATATTCATTCATTCATTGAATAGGCACCATTGCCTGTGTGTGTTATAAACTGATTTTGATATATTCGCCATGAATAATAATTATTGCTGAGAGGGTAATTAAATGTGCTCTACTCAAAAAAGTGCTTAGTATTGTTTCCTTTATACCATTTTCCTATTGTATAAAACATGGATGCGCAGGGCTGGGAGTGTCTCTCTCTCTCTCTCTCTCTCCCTCTCTCACTTCCTCTCTTCACTTTCTATCTCACTCTCTTCATTCCTTACTTTCTATCTCTCTCTTCTTCCTTTCTCACTCCCTTTCTTTCCTTCCATCTCTTTTTCTCTATGGCTTTTTTTTTCTTCTATGTTTCTCTGTGTCTCACTCCTTTGATATGTGCATTACACACATCCTTATTTTGTGCTTTATTTTCCAGGCTCTGTCGTCAACATCCATGATCCCCACAGGCGTGTTCCGCCTTGTTGTTTTGTGTTATTTTTGTTATATTTTGTTTATTACTTTATCATATATATATATATATATATATATATATATATATATATATATATATATATATATATATATATATATATATATATATATATATATATATATATATATATATATATATATATATATATTGCAGCTTCAAGGGATTCTCCTCATTACAAGGAAAAAGACAGCACTCACGGGATATTTTCGCACAGCAGTGTTCTTTATTTCACTGACAAAAACAGACGTGTTTCGGTAATTCCCTTCTTCTGTGTTTACCCGTGCAGTGCAATGGAGCGCCATTTGTAACTCGTATAGTGGCCATAAACAAAGGACTATCGGCGACCCACACTATTGTGGACGCCATCTTAGAACATTGTTTACTTCGTTCTGTGTCTGTTTATAACACACTTTATATGGCTTTCAATGTTCATTAAATTACAAATGCCATGACAATAATCGAATATATTTCGATATCGCCCTTCGGGGAGATCTAATCTCGCCGTGGATCGGCAATGGCAACCCACTGGTTGCCATAGTGTCCTATTGTTACAACCTGATAATCGAGTTTTACATATTGTACTGTACATTGTAGCTACCTATGTTTACATCTAGTCATTTGATTCAATTTGTCTCCATTTTCTACAACAAAGAAGAAATTTTGCACATCTGAGAAATCTACACACAAACTAGAGCTAATTCAATATTGCTTGTATAATAACATCTTCACTTTCCAGGGGGAACTATTCAGACAAATCTCTGGTACCGCCATGGGCTCCTGCTTCGCCCCCAGCTATGCGAATTTATTCGTAGGCTGGTGGGAGGAGCAGGTAGCCTGGGCACCAGAGAATAGGAGATGGACTGAGAAAATCATTTCATGGTATAGATATATCAACGATTTGTTTATAGTGTGGAATGGTACAGTACAGGAGGGAGAGAGTACATTGAATTGTTAAATCTTAATGAAAACAATCTGAGATTTATGGGCCAGATCAGCCGGGTGACAGCCAATTATCTGGATCTTCAGATTAAGATCAAAGAGAATAAGATAGCGTGCTGTCTGTATAGAAAACCAACAGCGGGCAACAGTATTTTGCACGCATCAAGCAGCCATCCCCCCAGACTGATCAACAGCATTCCGTACGGAGAATTTCTCCGATTAAACGGAATTGCTCGGTAAGCTCTGACTATGATGTAGCAGCCAGGGATAGCTTCAACAGATTTCTTGCAAGGGGTTATAATGCGAAACTACTTACAACCACTCTTCGGAAGGTATCTAAGATTCCGAGAGTGGATCTCTTTAAAAAGAAAGACAGAAAGTCTGATGATGGTAGATTTCGAATAATAACCACATTTTCGCAAGATGCAGACTGGTTCAGAGGTATTGTAAGGAAACATTGGCACACTTTAAAAACAGATTACATCATTGGAAATGATGTGCCAGTGAACCCTCTGATCACATTCAGAAAAGCACGGTCCTTGAGAGATGGTTTGGATCATAGTCATCTAGACCCAATTGTAAAAAAGACCAAAAGTACATTGTATGAGGCAAAAGGATTCTTTCCCTGTGGAAAGTGCAAGGCATGCTCGGCCAGTAAACGCACTTTGTCCTATGAGGTTAAGGGTCTGAAGGATGGGAAAAAGATCATGAAGTTCATGTCCTGCCAAACCACATTCGCAGTGTATTGTTTAAAATGCCCCTGCGGGATGAGATATGTGGGTAGCACCATCAAGTGTGTTAAGTTGAGAGTCCTAGAGCACATGCGTGCCATTTCAAACAAGGATTTCACTTACCCGGTGGCTTGACACTTTTTCATTAAACACAACAGTGACAGGAGTCTGTTACAATATTTTTGTCTAGATCATGTACCTGAAAATGCTAGAGGTGGAGATAGACTTCAAAAGCTTTGCAGGTTAGAATCTAGATATATTGTAGACCTTCAGACCAAAAGCCCTGAGGGCCTGAATGGGGGGGAAGAACTGTCAGCCCACTTGGGGGTGTAAAATTACAAGAAGGATGTATAATTATTTATCGTTCATCGAAATGTAAACTTTGTGATATCTGCCAGTTTGTGTGTTGATTTCTCAGCTGTGCAAAATTTCTTCTTTGTGGTAGAAAATGGAGACAAATTGAATCAAATGACTAGATGTAAACATAGGTAGCTACAATGTACAGTTCAATTTGTGAAACTCGATTATCAGGTTGTAACAATAGGACACTACGGCAACCAGTTGTTTGCCATTGCCGATCCACGGCGAGATTAGATCTCCCCGAAGGGCGATATCAAAATATATTTGATTAATGTCATGGCATTTGTAATTTAATGAACATTGAAAGCCATATAAAGTGTGTTATAAACAGACACAGAACGAAGTAAACATTGTTCTAAGATGGCGTCCACAATAGTGTGGGTCGCCGATAGTCCTTTGTTTATGGCCACTATTCGAGTTACAAATGGCGCTCCGTTGCACTGCACGGGTAGACACAGAAGAAGGGAATTACCGAAACGCGTCTGTTTTTGTCAGTGAAATAAAGAACACTGCTCTGCTAAAATATCCAGTGAGGGCTGTCTTTTTCCTTGTAAGGAGGAGAATCCCTTGAAGCTGCAATATTACACGTATGCACCAACGCCTGATGGCACCCGTCTGAAGAGTGACTCGCTACCTGGTGCTTTGGGAGCAGGAATATATATATATATGTTTATAAAAAAATAATGTTTGAAAATAGTTTATCGTTTATATATATATGTTTATCAAAAATAAAGTTTGAAAAATAAAATTAATAACATTTTTGGCTGTTTTCTTAACTGCTGTGTGACTCTTTCTTATTCTTATTACTGTTATTTGGTGGTGTCCACCACAGTGTTAAGTGTTGGGGCAGTTATCGCGGGAATATTGGTGATGTCTGCAGTTTGCACCAACTTCTGAAAATGTGTGTTAGATTTATCTCAACTTTAGTTGCATTAAAGTGCTGAAAATGAAATGCAGAGTAGCTGACCAGTGCAAAAAGCCACAAGGTGCACCTTTGTGATTTATTCTAAATACTAAAATCCTGTATTGAATTGCACTGTGGTAGTGGGTGCACTTACAGTGTACACACAAAATCAATGAAGAATCTCATTGTATTTATATGGATTTGGAATAGTGCGTCAGGTACTGGATATTGACGGTATACACTACCCAGTCCGTTTATTGTTCTCCACACAAATAAATCACATCACAACTTTCACAGCAACTGCAATGCGAAACAAATTCGAGCGATAAGCCACGTTAGCACCAGGGATTTTACACCTGTATTTTGTTGGTGCTAAGCAGGAGGACTACCTGCAGCATGAAAGGGAACACAGCCAAGATTCACACAGGAACGCCCAAGGTGCGATAGAGTCAATGAACATTATACAGGGATACCCATGAGGGCCACACGACTCATCGCAACAACCCCAGGACCGCCAACGCCCCCCAATCCCGCATCTAAGCAATTGTGTCCGTATGGTCATTGTGTTAGCATGATAGGCATGGGCCCTGCAACATCACATTGTGCTGTCTTCAGCAGACGTTACCATGTCACCTCAATGTTAGCAGTGACCCTGGACATGTAGCTATGCAGGCATCCTCCTGCATGCACAACCAGCATGTGCCTGTCCGGCGTACACAGGTCAATGCAGGGGTCTGCCTATCCGGCAAGGGGAACGAGGTGTCTCGGACATGTCCGTGTGCAGGAAGTGTGGTAAGTGTGTCTCTGTGTTCTGGTGTGGCCTGCCACAAGGGCCACAGTAGTCAATGTAAAGTGGCATGCACCACCTCCAAACGGTACTGTCATGGTGTAGTTGGAATGCCGCACACTAAAGACATGCGTGAATAGGCATTACAATGGTGTGCCGTGCGAGTGCATGGGATACAACAGCGCACCATACAAAAGTGTGGGGGCTGGAGGGAGGGAGAAGCAGCTGTTTGGCAATGTAACACACAGTGAACCCACCCATGTGCCTCATGCTGGGCATCTCATCCATGATGACCAGGGTAGCAGACATCCCACAACACCCACTACTGCCCTTTGTACACATCCTGTATGAATGTAGCTCGAGAAGTTACTATAGGGATAAAAGGTTCTTTGTCTGAGCTATCTTGCTCTAGCACATCTGCTGCTCCGAGAAGGAACTTGCAAGTGGCCAGCTGCTCTTGACAGATACAATAATATTTGCATCCGGCTCCTACACTACGCACTCCCCAATTTGAGAACAATGAGTAGACATCCCACACTCAAAATTCCTTAGCATGCGTGAAAAGGCCTCCACACGTACTCCCATCACACCCTTACCATGCACCCATTGCACAAACACCTGACTCATTGCACCAAGCTGTGCCATTTCATCCACAACACTGGCCCACGGCGAACCAGTGCAGCTACAAGCAGAGCCACTGACGTAACGGCAGGGCATACCAAACACATGGTTCACGCCATTCTCGTCCACCTATACCTTGGATGTCGGCTGCATGTCCTGGGTGCACTGCCTTTGCCAGTACTGCTGATTACTTACCGGCTGAGCTTCAGCATTGCGGACGTAACCTGCGCTCAACCTATATTGCAATGTTGCATGTGCCTATCCAAGTGGTGCATGGAAGTGTGCCTCTCCAATGAGTGGGTAGCTGACATGGACTACGACGGGTGTGTGTGCACCCTGTTGGCCCACGACCAGGAGTGTCATGGTGATGCCCGTTTATGGCATGCATGGATTTTTGGTATGCATGTTGGGAACTGGGCCTGGGAGATTGCACGTGTCATAGTATGCAGTGACCAAATTGACCCACTTCCCGATTCTGCTTTGGTGCACATTGGGTACAATGGTTAGAGTCAAAACATCTGTCCCGGCCACCTGATTGATTACGTCGACGACATGTCAAATATTGTGGCCAAAAATCACTCATTAAAGATAGTGGCTTACGCAGCGGCTCTCGCGTTCATGGATGAGTGACAAGGTACCTGCAACCACGACTCAACACGACTCGATGTGCCACATCATTGCTTGTTGTACATCTGCTGCTCACGTGTCCCAAAACAACAGTGGACATGGCTGCATTGGCGTTGAATTATGTCTGAGGTGCGGATAACCAACGCTGCCTGACACTGACGTGTGTTGGTGATGACCTACCCCAAGGTGAACATGGATGTTTTCCTACGTTCCTTATTCAGGCATGATGCTGCATTTGTCCGAATATCGTGGCACTACTCTTGGCCGCACTGACACACTTTTTTTTATAAAGTTTCCACATTTTCACTTGTCTCCAAATGTGTTGTGTCTTGATCTGTATGCCAATGTGTGTGTCACGCTCTCTCTGGCTCCCTGCCGTATGTGAATTGCTACCCCATCCAGACTGTGGGTTTGTACCTATGCATTCTCATGTGCCTCTTTCGTACTGATGCTTTTGGACGCTTGTCTGCCACAAGTGAGTGCATTTGTCTCATGTGTTTGATTGTACGAATGTTTGTGTTTGGACAACATTGTGTTGGATGTTGATGTACTCTGCTTTGTATGTGTGTGTGCTGCATTATGTGTGAGATGTTCCTTCATGTGAGGTTATGTTCACCCTTCTACCTTTCAGGTACGGTGATTTTCACTTCTATGCTCTTTTAGTGGTGCGATGTTGGCGGGTTGTGTGACTTGTGCTCCTTGTTGGTGTGTTTCAATTTACCCATTGTTTGTCTATACTTCTGCTGTACTTAATTGTGCACTTGTGCCATTATTCCCATCTACCCCGTCCCCCCACTCCCTGCTTCTTCTTCTTCCTGGTGCTGTTGTGTCTGTAGTTTTGTTGGTCCACACATAAATACATGTAATAAACAAATTAAAATAGTTCATTGATTATTTTAGGTTTCAAAACTTCTCCCTGATAGTTTCTTTGAAATTTTCCATATAAACAGTTTTTTAATATTCAAGGACACATAGAAGTCAGAAGTGCAACTTATTCTATCAACACACTTTCTAGAACATTCTACAACACGTGCAGGTTAAAATTTCATCAATTTTTTTAAACCTAACAATATTTTTTTGCAACATTTTTTCGAACATTTACCAGAACGTGCAGGTTAAAAGTTCACAATTGTTTTAAGTTGGAACAGTGCCTTCCAAATGCAAGTAGCAGGTGTGGTTGAGTTGATATGACTGATATCTACAGAAGTGAGGGAGTACACTTCACAGATCAAGGAAACAGAGTTTTTCTGAATAACCTGAAGTTTTGCATCTGCACCGACATGTAGCTCCAACGGTAACTGGACATAATATCGACTACATAATATAGAATGGACAAAATATCGAAGGAAAAATATCGACATTAACTAAATATCGACTATAGGAATACCGTTGGACAAAATATCGACTGAAAAAATGACAAAAAAATATCGTTTACAAAAATATCGACTCAAAAATATCGACCAGACAAAATATCGATAAATAGTCAAAGTAAAAAATATCGAGAATATGTAGAAAAAATGTTTACATTTTTTTATTTTATTTTATAAAAATATAAATAGTAGTTAATGTTTAGGAGCGGGTTGTGGGTTTATAGGGGAATAGGGTGGGAAGTAATTTAATAATAATTAATTAATTAATATATGTTTGTCAATTTTTTTATTAGATTTTAATTGGTAATTAATTACTATTAATTAGTTAATTATTGTATTAAGTATTTAGCATATTATTTTAAATAATTAATTGGTAATTAATTAATAATAATTAGTTAATTATTTTATTATTTCTTTCCATATTTCTTAAATTAATTAATTGGTAATTAATTAATTTAATTTAGTTAATTACATTAATTGGATTAATTGTATTATATTCTATAAATTTATGCTAATGTTAATTAATTAATTGGAAATAAACAATATTAAATAATTAAATCTATTAATTATAGCTAATGTGCTAATATATTTACTTTTTGTTATTGTTAATTATTATTTAATTGTTAATTAAATATTAATCGTTAACGTTGTGTAAATTAGTATTTATAGTGTTCAGGGTCAGTTTTAAAATCTTTGTTAAAGGGCTATTTTTTTGGGTTCTGGGTCAGTTTTCAGTTTGTGGGTAAAGGGGTATTTAGAGGGTTCAGGGTCAGATTTCAGTTCTTGGGTGAAGGGGTATTTTTTGGGTTGAGGGTCAGTTTTCAGTTTGTGGGTTAAGGGGTTTGTTAAAGGTTCAGGTCAGTTTTCAGTTCTTGGGTAAAGGTCTATTTTTTGGGATCAGGGTCAGTTTTCAGTTTGTGGGTAAAGGGGTATTTAGAGGGTTCAGGGTCAGTTTTCAGTTCTTGGGTGAAGGGGTATTGTTTGTGTTGAGGGTCAGTTTTCAGTTTGTGGGTTAAGGGGTGTTTTTAAAGGTTCAGGGTCAGTTTTCAGTTTGTGGGTTAAGGGTTTTTTTAAAGATTCAGGGTCAGTTTTCAGTTCTTGGGTGAAGGGGTATTGTTTGGGTTGAGGGTCAGTTTTCAGTTTGTGGGTTAAGGGGTGTTTTTAAAGGTTCAGGGTCAGTTTTCAGTTTGTGGGTTAAGGGTTTTTTTAAAGATTCAGGGTCAGTTTTCAGTTCTTGGGTGAAGGGGTATTGTTTGGGTTGAGGGTCAGTTTTCAGTTTGTGGGTTAAGGGGTGTTTTTAAAGGTTCAGGGTCAGTTTTCAGTTTGTGGGTTAAGGGTTTTTTTAAATATTCAGGGTCAGTTTTCAGTTCTGGGGTAAAGGTGTATTTTTTGGGGTCAGGGTCAGTTTTCAGTTTGTGGGTAAAGGGGTATTTATAGGGTTCAGGGTCAGTTTTCAGTTTGTGGGTAAAGGGGTATTTATAGGGTTCAGGGTCAGTTTTCAGTGCTTGGGAAAAGGTGTATTTTTTGGGGTCAGGGTCAGTTTTCAGTTTGTGGGTAAAGGGGTATTTTTGGGGTTCAGGGTCAGTTTTCAGTTCTTGGGTAAAGGGGTATTTTTGGGGTTGAGGGTCAGTTTTCAATTTGTGGGTAAAGGGGTATTTGTAGGGTTCAGGGTCAGTTTTCAGTTTGTGGATAAAAGGGTATTTGTAGGGTTCTGGGTCAGTTTGGGGTTTTTGGGTGAAGGGGTATTTTTAGTGTTCAGGGACAGTTTTGGGTTTTTGGAGTACAGGTGTACAGGGTAAAATAAAAAACTTATACATTAAAGCTATTACAGGAAAATACAAAAAAATATAACATTACATTATTAAGTTTTACATTTATCTAAAAAATATATGTATTAGCACATTCCCAGAAAGTAGCTAGAGTGGAGTTGGAATACTAATTATTAATTGGTTAGTGTCCAGCACCATCACTGATATTAGCTACACTGGAGTTGGATTAGTAAATAATCATTGGTCAGTGTCCACCACATTTCCTGATATTAGCTTGACTGGAGTAGGAATAGTAAATAATTATTGGTCAGTGTCCTGCACCTTCTATGATATTAGCTTGACTGGAGTAGCAATAGGATATATTAAATTGGTCAGTGTGCACCACATTTGCATACATTTTTTCATTACTGTCTTATAATATTAAAAAATAATGCTACATGGATGTTTTCAAAAAACTTTATTAACCATTTTTGAAATTTTTATTGTGTACTAGAATACAATTACAAACAAAAATAACATAACATTATTTTGACTTTTAGTATTCGCAGAATAACACATTAACATTTATATACATGTTGTCAATAATACAAAATAATTTGTTTACAACATTATTTCAGTAAATATAAATTATTCCCATCATTCACTTAGAGTTACAAGTATTTATATTGAAATAAATTAAAAAAATATTTTTTTATAAATTTCTTCCATTAATATTTAATAATGTTAATATTAAATATTAATATTATTAAATATATATATAAAACATTTATAATTTTAACAAGTAACATGACTATTATTACATTTGTTAGAAGACATTTAAATACAAAATAAAATATTTGTTGATATATATTTCAGATAATGTTGTTTTTAAATTAAACATAGAAATCTATTATGTTGTAAACTTTATAACTGTATAGGGAAACAATACCTTTAATTATAGTATCTGGTATTGCCAAAATATTATTTAGGCTATTATATACTTTTGTTATAGTTAGAAATTATTATAAATCATTTTGTAATAATTAATAAAAATAATTACAAATGTATTTATTATTATTATTATTAATTAATAAACATAATCATTCTTTTATTATTTTCAGAAAAACATACATTCACAGATAAAAAAAATACATTTTTTCTGGGCATTGTTTATATATTAAATGGTTATAATTTTGATATTAATAACAATACATAAGTTATAATATTTATTATTATTAATTATTACCATAAACATTTATAATGTTTACTTAAAAATAAACACAAACTTATTCATATTAATGTACACAATAACAAAATATTGACATCTTTTATTCAAAGTCTTACATATTTTTTTAATATTATTAATATATAATAATTATTATATATTAATTTATATTACATATATTTATTTTTCTTAAATAAGTTAAATTATAATGAGTATAGTGTATTAATTTGTAAATTTATAAATGTGTATGTATTATATTTTTTTAATATAACATTGTATTGTCTATGATACTTTTACACAAATGGTTTAAGGGGACTACTTGTTTACCGCGTAAGGTTATTGCGCTCCATTCTGGACTGGAGAAGCTCGCGGTTGGGAGTTGCTTCGCGTGGAGAGAGGTAAGGTTATTTTTACATACAAATTATAAGTCATTGGTCATGTTTGAGGGTATAATCGAACTTTGTAGTGTTTTTTGGTGTATGTATTAATTGCTTAAGTAGCGTTTTGGTGAAATGTCTTCGTTATAGATGCGTCGTGAATGTTTTAGTTCTAGTGTTATTTTAAGTGTTCGGAAATGTCTTCTTACATGGTTAATGTTAATTGTGAGTGTATTTACAAATGTTATGGGCTATTTGTGGGTGGGTTTCGTTATGTCTGTTATTTTACAGGTTCCGGTTCCTCGCATGAAAACTACATGGAAGGAAGCGTGTTTTTTTCCGGAGAAACTAATGTTTGACTTATTATGGTTATATTTTGACATTTATCTCCTATTTTTCGTGTTTGCCAGGAGCGGTTTTTACACTTTTTCAACCTTTTTCGGGTTTTTGGAGGGTTTCGAATTGGATTGATACATTGATATGCGTGACCGTTTTTTAAAAGTTGTGTGTATATCACTTTAAATACTAAAGTGTCCACACTACTGTTTTCAGGATTTCCTGGAGCGTTTCTTTAAGTTTTTAACTTTATTTTCGGGTTTTTGAGGGTTTCCAATATTGGATGTGTCCTATATTGGATTGGATTGTATGGATTGCATTTTGCTTGATTGCGTCTTTCTCATCTACAAAAATTGTAAGTATTTAATTTACAATTTTTATTGGGTGGGAAATGTCGATTTTTAATGTCATGTGTATGTGTGATGAAATTATAAACATTGCATATTTGTTACGAAATATTTTTCCTAATTTTGATAAGTTTGTCAAACAAATATGAATTATTTATAATTGATTACAAATGTTTATGAAATGTAATTTTACCATTATTGTAAGAAGACATTAGTATATTTAGTTGACATTTTTATAGTAGACTTTTAGCTATTATTGACAGGTATTCTAATCCTCTAGTTGTAGGGTATAGTGTGACTTGACTTTGAAGTAGTCGGAACATTTGTTTAGTTTGTTTAGTGAGTTTTGGACCTATTTGGGACACTGATTGTTCCATTCTTAGTTCCTGATAGCTTTGTTCTTTTTTCAAAGCTTCTAGAAGGTTATGGAATGTGGGTTTGCCTCTGCTTGTAGTTGCTTGGAAAGCATTATGCCACCCTTCTACACTGTTGTTTGTTTTAGCCTCTTGGTTTAAAGTACTAAGATAGACATTCCACCAAGGGATTTGGAATTTGGGTTGGCGTCGATGTCCAGATCTGTGCAACCTTCCAACCCAAGTATCTTCGAAATAGTCCAGTAATGGGGTTAGTTTATCTTCATTCCTCTTGTAATATGTGCTGTCAATTAATAAATTGTAGTGTTCCGCTACATCTGTAACAGGGACGTAGGCCAGGGCTATCAATTTTTTTACTTGATAGGCAAAGGTGCTATCTGTAGAGTATAGTATACTTAAAGTAGATTTTTGGAGATGCCTCCATATGCTCTGATTAAAATGATAATAGCAACCCTGGATTGCTGTGTGGGGAAATGTTCTCAAAATGCTATTAATCATAGCTAATTCGAAATCAATAATTATTTTTTCAGGAAAATAATTATTGATTTCCGTTTTGAGAACATTTAATATTTCTGTATGAGTGTTTTGCTGTTTGTTGGGTAGCAAACAGTAAATGAAAGGTATGTTAGAGTTATGGTATAAACCGTGGATGGAATACAGTTGATAAAAAGGTTTTGGGCATGGTTTAAATGTTCCATCCATCATCCATTGGGGACACTGTTGGATTTTTCGTAAATTACTTGCAGTTGCAAACATAATGATTCTGTTTGTACTGCTTTCATTGTCAAAAAGGATAAATTTGTCTTTATTGTGTGTGATGGCCATTTCTGGTGAAATAATAATTTCCTCAAAAGTAGTTGGGTTGGGTTGGGTTGTGCTAGTGAGTCTTTTAGTGCGTGCAATTGTGCGTTTCAGGGAGTCAATAGAGGGTAGTTGACCTGAAGCATGGGCTGGGACTTTTACCAGTTCTTCTTTAAGGATTTGTGTTGTTGGTTTATCCCTTTGTGTGCTAGCACTTTTAATACTTTCTAAAGCATCTCTTATTTCAATTTCTGTGACATTTGGGGGATGATTGTGTTCCCTGGTAAATAGCACATTAGTTTCCTCAGTAGTAGCCCTCCCATAACATTTGTTGGAGTAATATTTGGTACACTTCCAAAAAACTTTTCTACCACTTTGTCTTTCCTGATTATACACATAACCCATGTAACATAATAGTAATTTATTTTTCTGTGACATGACAAATTCAGCACCTTCAGTCATTTTGATTTACTTGTTCTAGGAAAGAGTAGAAAGAAACAAAATCAAAACACATATTTTTCCTTTTGTGGTGCTAACATCATTAATGATGTATTTATACTTACAGTTAATCAAAGTAGTAGTCACAAATACAGAAATGTATTTTGAAGGATTTTCTTGTATGTATGTCTTTATTTACTGTTGGTATGAAAATATAGAAATGCCACGTTAATGTTTACACATAACAAACGTTTTTCCTACAAAACAGCAGTTGTCATTTTTGCTTACTTGTACATTTAATGTAAACATTATCTTATGTGTTATGTTAAAATAAACTTATATAGCGCACAGCTACTCTAAAAGAGTGTCCCGGCGCTTTCCACAAGCGGCTCCGTGTGTAATAACATAACAAGAAGGAACTAATACAAAAAAAGAAAGAAAGAACCCAGCAAAGAAAACAGTTAAACATTAAAAAGCCAAGTCTTCAGGCTCTTCCTGAATTGAAGCAGATTAGAGGTACTGCGTAGCGCCAGAGGCAGAGAGTTCCACAACTGGGGTGCCTTAAAACTGAAGGAACCTTTACTTACTTGTTTAAATAGTAGACTTGTAGTAATTGGTGGAGTACATCAAGGTAGTACAGTTCAGATCTGTAGAGAAGATAGAAGAAATAAATGAAAATTATTATAATTAATCTTTTGAACCATTGGGAAATGGGAAATATTTAAAAGTATACTAACTTCTAAATAAGTCGTTTTCTTTGCTGTAGGCAGAATAGCTGTATGATGTATTCAGAATATCTGTAGAGGAAATATAAAATATAGAACATGTTGTTAAGAACATAGTTTGTGTTATTTTCGGCAGTTTTAGACAAATGACAAGTATACTTACATTTTTTACAAGGGTAGTCTTGTCTTTTGGTATAGTTTGTGTTGGATGTTTTTATAGGATCTGTAGAATAGATGTGTGATGTATTCAGAATATCTGTAGAGGAAATTCAAAATATATAACATGGTGTTAAGAATATAGTTAGCGTTTTTTTGGGCAGTTTTAGACACATTACAAGTATACTTACATTTTTTACAAGGGTACGCTTGTCTTTTGGTATAGTTGATGTTGGATGTTTTATATGATCTATAGGGAAGATGTAAAATGCAAGATGTGTTGCTTAGAAATTTGCAATTATAAAATTGGGTGTTTAATAACAAAAACATCTATACTTACATGTTTAATTAGTGTAGTTTTATCCTTTTTTGTGTAGAAATAGGAAAATCTCAGTATATCTGTAAATATAATGTTTAAAATAAATAAATACTCTTGTAAATTAGTGTTTAAAAACAGCAGTTGGTGTATAACAGAGCATTACTATATACTTACAATCTGATTTTCAACGTGAAGAAATATGACCATGTAATAGGAATTGTTTTGGAGTAGTTTCTATCAGAAATGTAGGAAGAGATTAAAAAAAATAAGTGTAAGAGTTAGGAGATGTAAGGAAAATAGTACACTTCTAATTTAGATTTCTAAATAATGCAGTGTTACTTACTTGAATAATTAGCTAGTGAGCTGGATCTTTAAAGATGTTTATTCTGGAACAAAATCTTCAGAGTGTTGGCATCTACTTTCCATAGAGTTAGCAGCAACAAATGGTAGAATGCATGTATCCCTTTTATAGTATATGTATTTTGTGTGCTTTGATTTGATTGGTTGTAGGATGTAAGGAAGCATTGTATAGGCTAGTTTGAATTTTTTTTAGTTAATTGGTGTGTTTGTTGATGTGAGAATGGTCGTATGTGATGATTGCCGCATTAAAGCAGGTTAGTTGTTAAATGAAATAGATTTTTAAGTGAAAATAAGTAATGAATAAGTTTGTTAAATGCAAAGAATATTTAGAAAATGATATAATGCATGTAATAGAATGTATAGCAAATGTTGATTAATAGGAATTTTATATAAGTAACAGGTATTATATGTAAAATGTATTTTGTATAGAGCAATGACTTTTATTGATGATTAATATGGTATTTTAGACATGAAAGTGTACAAAAATGAACTCGATATATTTTTTTTTAACGATATTTAGGTAGTCTATATTTTTGTAGTCGATATTTTTGTAGTGTTAGGGCTAATTTCATGTACAACGATATATTTGGAGTCGATATTTATAGAAGCGATATTTATGTACTCGATATAGTAAATACTCGATATTTTTGACTCGATATTTTTGTAATTTGTGTAATAAGTATAGAAAGTCGATATTTTTGTCGTCGATAATTTGTCAACGATATTTTAGTAAGTCGATAATGTGACCGTCGATAATATTTCAGTGATCCAGCTCCAACTAATGAATAGAAGGGCTCTTTTTAGAGCCACCCTGTAACTGACAACTTAGGCCCACTATATTAGGGCCAGATAACATCAACTCCCAGACCCTGGCCAAATTTTTTTTGCCACACATCTATGGCGCAGTGGCCAGACCATCTGACTTTGCAGCACAGAGCTCTCGCTTTGATCACCCGCTCTAGCACCATGTGACTGGGCAATAGCTCACTTAATTTCCACACCTGCCCCCAGCACCTGCAGACGTGTAGGAGTGAGTAGTTTGCACTTTATAAATACCGGATTGATTCCAAACGGCAGAATTGAACTTCACACTCCCTCTGTAGCACCCCCCAATCACGCTACAGATGTCACACTGTTTAAAACAAAAGTTCCTCCTACTACGTGTGCACACATGCTGACACTACTTGGACCAGTGTGCCGCAGCCAGCAGACAACATGAGTTCAGAGCACAGGGCTCACGGTTTGATCCCTTGCTCCGACAGCAGCTCAGCTCAGCACCATGTGACTCTGGGAAATAGCTCATTTAATACCTCAAATAATTTCCACACCGGCCTCCAGGGCCTTCAGACCCATAGAGGTGAGTAGTTTGCCCTTTACAAATACCGTATTGATTTACCTTCGCACTCCCTGTATAACACCACCTAAGCACCATATACAAGTTACCGTGTTCCAAATAATACTTCCTCTTACTACATATAAAATATTGCTGACACTACTTGGACAGCTGTGGCACAGCGCCCAGAGCATATGACATCACAGCATAGGACACACAGTTTGGGCTCACGGTTTCATCCCTGAGTCCAGCAGCAGCTCAATTTAGCAGCATGACACTCTAGGCAGTACCTCACTTAATTTCTGTACCCCGCACTTTCAGAGAGGTAGGGGTCAGTAGTTCAGCAGCTTTATCCCTGAGTACGGCTGCAGCTCAGCTTATGCCCCCAGCACCATCAGACCCGTAGGAGTGAGTAGTTTGCACTCACCAAATTGATTTGATACGCGCACATTTACCTTCGCACTCCCCGTATAACACCTACTAAGCACCATACACAAGTTATAATTTTCGAAACAAAAGTGCCTCCCAGTACATGTTGACACTACTTGGAAATATGTGGCACAGCGGCCAGAGCCCATAACTTCACAGCATATGACACACAGTTTGTACTCTTTCATCCCTGAGTCCAGCAGCAGCTCATCTTAGCACCATGAGACTCTAGACAATACCTCACATATTTCCTGTTCCCCAGAACTTTCAGACCAGTAGGTGTCAGTAGTTCATCCTACTATAAACACATGCTGACACTAATTCCATAGGTGTGGTGGAGCATCCAGGGCACATGACTTCACACCATAAGACACACAGTTTGGGCTCATGCTTTAATCCATGAGTCCCGCAGCAGCTCATCTTAGCAGCATCAGACTCTAGGCAATACCTCACTTAATTTCCGTAGCCCAGCACTTTTAGACCTGTAGGTATGAGTAGTTTACTTTGCACCCCCTCTATAGCACATCCTAAACACCCCACAGAGGTTACAGTGTTCCTACCCTCCTCTTTCCTACTTTTTTTGCGCTTTTTTCCCCTTCCTCGCTTCAACAGAATCACAAAATGTCTGGCAAGACTTCCTAGTTGCTACCGCTCGCACCACTCGCAGCCAATATGCAGCAAGCTTGTGCTCATAATGCCTCAGCCAATCAGATGGCAGAATTCCCAAATATCGATATCTGTAAATTTCGATATTTCTCCAAAACTACTGAACGGATTTATACCAAATAAACAAAAGTGTGCTTTCTAGACCAAAACCCTTCACCATGCCAAATATGGGGTAATTTTGTTCACCCGTTCAACCTGTAGCCTTGTCTAAAGTTTCCTATGGAAATTGCATGGAGAAAACACGTTCTGGGATGCCCTTTTTTCTCGCCCCCCCCCTTGACGAATCACCCCAAACTTTCAACATAGGAGCTGATATGAACAAAGTATTAGTTTAGAAAATTTCATGAAGATTCATCAAACGACGCCATAGTAATAAGCAAACCAAAAATGTTCTTCCTATGAACACTTGGTCCTAACTATAACTACCTACTGGTGACCGCCAGTAGGTAATGTATATATATATCGTACATCAGCTCCCATGTTGAAAGTTTGGGGGTGATTAGTCAAATGGGGGCCGAGAAAAAGGGGGGTCCCAAAACGTGTTTTCTCCATGTTAATTTCCATAGGAAACTTTAGCCAGGGTTACAGGTCAAATGGGTGCACGGAATTACCCCAAATTTGATATGGAGAAGGGTCTTGGTCTAGAAAGCACGCTTTTGTTTATTTCGTGTAAAATCATTCAGTAGTTTTTAAAAAATATAGAAATTTACAGATATCGATATTTGGGAATTCTGCCATCTGATTGACTGCGGCATTAAGAGCACAAGCTTGCTGCTTATTGACTATGAGCGGTGCGAGCGGTTGCAACTAGGAAGTGTTGGCCGCCATGTTGTGATTCCGTTGAAGCAAGTAAGGGGAAAAAAGGGTGAAAAAAGTAGGAAAGAGGATGGTAGGAGCACTGTAACCTCTGTGAAGTGTTTAGGGTGTGCTATAGAGGGGGTGCTAAGCGAAGTATTCACCCCTACCGGTGTGAAAGTGCTGGGCTACGGAAATTTAGTGAGGTATTGCGTAGAGTCTGATGTTGCTAAGGTGAGCTGCTGCGGGACTCGGGGATTAAAGTATGAGCCCAAACTGTGTGTTTTATGGTGTGAAGACATGTGCCCGGGCAGCTGCACTACAGCTGTGGAAGTACTGTCAGCATGTGTTTCTACCTACGAAGACGAAGTACTGAGCCGTACTGGTCTGAAAGTCCTGGGGTACGGAAAATATGTGAGGTATTGTCTAGAGTCTCATGGTACTAAGCTGAGGTGCTGCTGGACTCACAGATGAAAGCGTGAGTTCAAACTATATGTCATATCTGTGAAGTCATGTGCTCTGGTCGCTGTGCCACATCTGTCCAAGTAGTGTGAGCATGTAGTTATACCTACTCGAAGGAACTTTTGTTCCAAACGTTGTAACTTGTGTATGGTGCTTAGAGGGTGTTATACAGGGAGTGTGAAGGTAAATTTGCAGGTATCAAATCAATTTTGTATTTTTAAAGTGGAAACTACTCACTCCTACGGGTATGATGGCGCTGGGGGCGTAAGCTGAGCTGCTTCCGGACTCGGGGATAAAGTCACTGAACTACTGACCCCTACCGGTGTGAAAGTGCATGGTACGGAAAGTAAGTGAGGTATTGCCTAGAGTGTCATGCTGCTAAATTGAGCCGCTGCTGGACTCGGGGATGAAACCGTGAGCCCAAACTGTGTGTGCTATGCTGTGAAGTCATGTGCTCTGGGGGCTGTGTCACACCTGTCCAACTTGTGTATGGTACTTTGGTGATAATATACAGGGAGTGCGAAGGTAAATCAATACGGTATTGGTAAAGTGCAAACTACTCACCACTATGGGTGAGTAGAGTCGCTGATCAAAGCGAGAGCTTTGTGCTGCAAAGTCAGATGGTCTGGTCACTTGCCTACTGAAGTCTGTAGTTGCATATGGAAATACCCATCACTGATCGAAGGGAGTGGGGTGTTATGGTCGGTGCTACGGACTTGAGGTCACTGCCATTGACGACTCAGGACACAGTTACACATGTGGAATCGGGTTGTGTTGAACAAAGTTAGGGGACTACTTGTCGCCGGCCTTGGAAATATGCCTCACTGATCGAAGGGAGTCTGGTGCTGTGGTTGTCTCACGAAGTTGGGGTCACTGTCATTCAGGACTCAGGACACAGTTCCACATGTGGGATCGGCTTGTGTTGAACAGAGTTAGTGGCACCATGTTTCGCCGGTCTTCCACAGTGTAGGCCAGAGGTAGCAGTGAGCAAGAGCCCACAGCCACGTGCATACATTGGTGGCCCCACCGGCCAGCATAGTGCAGGTTCAGTGGCACCACGTGTCACCAGACTTCCATATGCAAATACACCTCACTGATTGAAGGGAGTCTGGTGCTGTGGTCGCTGCCATTCAGGACTCAGGTCACAGTTATACATGTGGGATCGGCTTGTGTTGAACAGGGTTAGTTGGCACCAAGTGTTGCCGGTGTTCCACAATGTAGGCCGCAGGCAGCAGTTGGCAAAGGCCCACAGGCAGGTGACGTTGATTTGAGCTGCACAGATTGGGAGCATTTGGTCTTCCTAACCCATTATAGCCTCTTGCACAATTTGCGTCGCTAATAATCATGAATTGTGAACCGTGTAACCCCAGTGTAGGGCGGAGGCAGCATTCAGGATGGGCGCACAGCCACGTGCTGCTGAGTTAAGCTACAGTTAGTGACACCTGTAGCACTCAGCGTGTGCGCACCCTGCAATGATATGTTGTGCCAGTGGGCCGCACTGGGAGCAAGGTCTTTTATCTAAAGAATTCTGCCTTGATAAGGCCACGTCACGATGACTCATGGTGCAGTGAGTTAGTTGCACCTGAAGCACACAGTGTGTGCACACCCTGCGCTGATACGTGGTCCCGGCAGGCCACACTGGGAGAAATGTCTTTTGTCTAATGAATTCTGCCTTAATAATTGTCATGGTGAGTGAGTTAGTAGCACCTGAAGCACACACCGTGCGATGATGCGTGGTCTGGGTGGGCCGCACTGCGAGCAGCTTGTCTTGCGAACTGGACTGCGTCATCTGCAATCGCCACTGCATCTCAATTGTGAGCCCTGCTGTCCGCAGTGTAGATCAAAGGCAGTAGCCAGAACAGACATAAGTCTGCGGTGCTATGCCGCTGGGTTCGCAGGGGGCCTGAGTTGACAAGGCCCATGGTCATGGAGGCAGCAATGTGCCAGGGTGAGGGCTGCCGCTCAGACGTTCGTTGGTCTTCCTACAAGTGAACCATGCATAGGGCCTGGTCTATTTATTCATACTGCTAGGCTGGAGTGGCATAAGTTGGAAGAGTCCACTCTGCTTCCGCTTCCGGGGGGGGGACAACACAGCTACATGACCAAGATTTTTCCCCACTGCCTGAGGTAACATGGTTGTGTCCACTGTGCACTACACTACAAATATCAATAGTATATCTCCACATGGAGAGGTTTAGGCTTTGCATAGTGAGGTCTGTGCAGCACATCAGCATTACACTTGGCATTGTGTGCTTTATTATTGATGGGTGACTTGCCTCCTTCATATATAGTTGGTTGCCACATCTCCCAGCATTCAGCTATTGTGTGGCTGAGGGGCATGGAGTTTTGGGAAGGTCCGTTATCCTGTTTTGCGCTGCCTCATGGTAGTAGGAGGGGTGGTCCGAGGGGGAGGTTGTGGTCGTGGTGGTGCTGGGTGTTGTGGTCTTGTTGGATGTCAGAGCTGCATGACTAGTAGCTCTATCACGTGTTGGTCTTTAGATGTGGCTGTGAGCTGGGTCCAATTCACGGAGCAGATAGTTGACCTCCTTACACCAGTTAAAGGTTGATGTTAATTTGATGTTAATTTGTTACAGCTAACTTAGCTTATCACCTGCTTTTTGGATCGCATTTGGCTGGTTGTTGAAAATATGGGGAAGTGTGCACAGGAACATCTACTATGCACATGAGTAGCGTTAGTTGTGACTCTCAAAGTTCAAAAATAAGTTTATTATGACCAATTGGTCTTTAAACTGCACATACCAACATTGCACAGATAAAAATACAATTATTCAAATATTTTAAAACAACCTAAAACCAAAATTCATTATTTCACATAAAACTTATTTTTATAATATCATGCTAGACTCCCAAAAATCTGCCTTAAGATTCAATATAGAAAAACATACATATTATAATTCCAAATATTCAATTTAACTCTGATTGTCCCTCCATGGGCCCTTCTTACCATTTCCTTAATTCATAAGAAGTCTTTTGGCTTCTTGGACAAACTTCGCCAAAGCAATTGCAATGTCCAGGAACTGCATATCCGTAAGAAGCTCAATTGCTTGAATCCTTGACCTTACTCCATATTTTTTTAAAAATTGGCCTTAAAACCAAACGTAGCACAGATAAGAATTTTTGGCAATCCATTAAATAATGAACACAAGTACGTTTCGAACCAATCCTGCATGTACATTTACCAGTATTATCCATTAATATATTTTTTATTTTTTATTTTCTCATTTGACCATGCAGGATTGATGCCTATTCTCACCTTTAGTAATTCCAATCTCAACCAGTGGTTCGGTACAGTATCTAAATACGAATACCAATTATCATTACTCCAGCTATTTAACATAAAATGCACAGACTCTTTTTGTTTCAGGTAATTCATGTTGATTTGTTTAGATTTTTCATTTCCCAATATTTTTATATCGGGTGCAGGATTTCCCTCCTGCACCCGCAAGACACTTTCTCCTCCTCTCCTGATCCTAAGCGTTTCCAAAATCTACATAGATTTACCTGAACTTGTATATTACATGCTGGCTAATCTAGTTCTACCCTAATGGCCAGTACCATTGATGAGTTGGGTAAAGAGAGAAGGGTTTTTAAACATTATCCCATGAACATTTCCTCCCCAAACACAAAATTTCGGCCCCATAATGCATCTGCGGGGGGATCACAGCCTTAAAAGCTTTCAACACTGGTCTGTGTGACATTTCTCTTTAAATACTATTACATTTTTTCAAACCGCAAATTCTGCATAGACCTTTGGTTTTCTGGGCCTGTAAGTGCATGCCCCAGTTCAACGTTCTGTCAAACCATATTCCCACATATTTATATTCATTAACGGCTTCCAATTTTGCCTGACCCAGGAACCAGCTATATTTATGGTTTTTCTTTCCAAAACACAATATGTTTGTTTTTTCCATATTTACTATTAAGTGTTTGGATATACATTATGTTTCAAATACATTTAGCTTTCTTTGTAGTCCTAGTTCCATTTGATCAAACATAACTAGGTCATCTGCATATAATAGGCAGGATAGATGCTTTCCATTTACCTTTGGACTTGCTCCTCTTACAGTATTTAATACATTTGGTAAATCAGCGAGAAAAATAGAAAATAGGAGAGGGGCCAAAACACAGCTCTGTCTTAACCCATTATTAGTTTCTATCTCTTGGGTTAAACCTCCTACAGTGTCTTTAATAACCTGTGCCAAATTTCCACTGTGCAGCCCTTTAATAACCTCTAAGAGGTTCTCAGGGATATTATATCTTTTTAGTGTCTCCCATAAACACTCTTTATCAACTAGATCAAATGCTGCCCAGAAGTCAACGAGCAGCAGTATAAACTTCCCTGCTGTTCCATCGACTACCGAGCCACAGCCCACAATGCAAAGCAATGATTGAGTGTTGAGTGCCCCTCTTTGAACCCTCCTTGTTCAACAGAGACAATCGCATTTAATTCAACCCATTCCTTCAATTGTCCCAGGAATATTTTGGAGAACACTTTCACTCCGATATCTAATAGCTTAATTAATCTATAATTCCTATCCCCGTTTTTACGCAATGGCTCCCCTCCATGATTTTGGGACTGTACCCGAGGATAGTACTGCTGTGAACATCTTTGAGAAGAATTGGGCCCACCAATTTAACTCGGTTTTAAATATTACTGCGGGTAAATTATCAGGCCCTGCCGCACGAGTTAAGTTTAACCCCTTAATGGTATTCTTTACATTTTCAAGAGAATAAAAAGGAATGAGATTTTTTACTACATGTTGCCTCCATGTTTTCTCCCCACTAATTTCTGACCCATTTCTAGATTTATATGATTGATTCAAGTGCTCCTCCCACAAAGCCTCATCGACTTTACAACTCATAGTCCCCTGAGATTGACCCGTCAAATCTTGGATCAACCTCCAGAAACCTTTAATATTTTTACTTTCTATAATTACTAGTAGGGAGACACAACATTTTTCTTTATAGCATCTTTTCTTAGATCTCACTAACATTTTATATTCCTTCCTCGATTTTAGTAAATTATTATAGCCCTCCAGATCGTATCTTAGCTTTTGCTTTCTTTCTTCTCTCCTCAGTAACTTTTTTTTCTCTCTACATATGGAGTCAAACCAACCCATTTGCTGTCTGACACACCCTTGCTGGGTTTTGTCCCCTTTTTTCACCTTCTTTAAATTGTCAGATAAGCATAGTGCTGCCTGCTTGATTTTCTCTTCAAACCATGCGACACTCGTGCTCCATGCTACCTCGGAGTCTAAATTTTGTTGGAGACTAGATAATTTTGCAATATATTCATCCGTCAATATAGTTGCAAGTCTTTTTGGGTAAACCATAGATTGGGGAAGGAATTTTTCACAGATTTTTGGGGGTGCTCTCACTATTTCGCAATACAATGGATAATGATCACTTTCATTACGTTTGATTACCTTAAACTTTTTTACTGTGGCAACGTTCCAGGCATGTACAAAGAGGTAATCTATGGGGTATAATTGATTGCCCCTTCTAAATGTTTGTTCTGCTGGTCTATCAAAATCGGATCTACCATTTAAACTAACTAATCCATGTGACCCTAAAAATTTCCCTAGCTCTTCATCTTGCTTATTCATTTTATAAATGGGAAAAAGGGCTGGCATTATCTCAAATGCATCTAAAATGTCCTTCATCCAAGGGTCCAACTTATCGGGAGCTAGCTTATGGCTAAAGTCTCCTGTAATAATTAGAAAATCTTTACCATATTTATCATTTATAGATATCAGATCTTCTTTAAAGAACCCCATTTCTTTTGCATATTCTTCTTGGGAACACCACTGCACATATATGTTAATCACAATCACATATTCTGTTTGCCTTTCCTGGTCCTGTAAACATACCTCACTGACCAACATCCATTTGCAAGAGGTATTTATCAAGGACACCTTATTTATAGTTTTTGTGGAGATTAGTGTCATGATCCCACCTGAATGGCGACCAAATGTTGCTTTTGTAGCCGCTTTATAAAGCTGAGTAAAGCCTTCAACTACCAGGGTACTGTTGCATAGCCAAGTCTCTTGCAGACAAATTATGTCTGCCTGACGTGAATTTTTTTTATGCAATCCATCTTTATTTGCTCTTTTAGACCATTAATGTTCCACAAAATTATTCTTAGTCAACAGGACAACCCATTTCCCTAATCTATTCGCTAAGATGGCCTGACTCATTTCCTGCCCACCAAGATGCATTTAAGTCTCTATCCGCAGTACTCCAATTTCTCCAGTTCTTATCCAACTTGTTGTTTTTAAAAATCAATTTTAATTTTCTCTCTTACTCCGGATGACCCTGTTATAAGTCTAGCTTGTCTTTTTTTCAAGCCAGCATGACAATTCAAGAAACTACTATCTGGCGGATTTACCTTTTCTATTTCCGCCTCTGTCATTAATCTTATTCCTTCCTTTAATATCTCTTTTTCAGTTTAATATCTCTTTTCAGTTGTGCCTCTCATTTGTGGCAATTTTATTGGCTGAAGGTATCGATGGAAAAGTGGTGAGATTCGCAATTATCACCAGGTTGAGAATGGGATGATAATTAAAACATAGGTTTAATGAACATTATAATTAGAACTTATCAATTAAAAAACCTTTGAAATTCACTGAAAAAACCATAGGTTTCAGGCATGTTATAGTTAGAAATTACCATTTAAAAAACTTTTGAAATTCACAGAAAAAACATGTTTCAGGCCCATTATAGTTAGAAATTAGCATTTGAAAAAAAAATAGGTTTCAGGGATGTTATAGCTAGTTGGACATTTAACTCATAGAAAACCATAGAAATTCCCCTGTTATAGTTAGTTGAGCTAACTATAACTTGTGCCCCCACAATGCACTGCTGCTGACGTCACATATTACATCATTCATGACATGGTCAGCGACATCACTGATGACATCACTGAAGACATCTCAAATGTTTTCTATGAGTGAAATGTCCAACTAACTATAGCATCTCTGAAACCTATGTTTTTTTCAGTGAATATATATATATATGTAGGTGTGCGTGTGCATATATATATACATATTCGCTGAAAAAACCATAGGTTTCACACACGTTATAGTTAGGAATTAGCATTTTAAAAACCTTTGAAATTCACTGAAAAAAACATAGGTTTCACACACGTTATAGTTAGGAATTAGCACTTAAAAAACCTTTGAAATTCACTAAAAAAACATAGGTTTCACACTAGTGATAGTTAGCTGGACATTTCACTCATACAAAACCATAGAAATTCCCTCGTTATAGTTAGTTCAGCTAACTTTAACTCGCGCGCACGCAATGAACTACTGATGACGTCACATCTTACATCACTCATGACATGGTCAATGACATCACTCATGACATCACTTATGCCATCTCAAATGACATCACTGATGACATCACTGAAAAACAAATATCTTTCATATATTTATATCTAAAAGTTGATGGAAGAACAAATGGGTAAATAAGTGTCTAAATGGATGTTTTTTTTCTAAAATGGATTGTATAACTGACTGATTAATTGCATCTTAGTGAATACATGGGTTAGTGAGTAATGTTTAAATATGTAAATATCTGTACCAGTCTCACACATTTTTGAATAAGTGGCTGCATAGGTTGGTGAGTAGCTACATGAGTGTCTACATATGTTATTATCTGTTTTTTTGATTATCGGTATAAGTGTTTCAGGGTCTATATGTTTCGGTGGAGGATATTACTTATCGCATAGATGCATGAATGAGAAACTTATTCTTTATATGTGTTTTGAAGACAGCATGTGTGCAGGACTGTATGGGTGGATGAGTGTGTTTGTAGGTGTGTTGGTGAGTGAATGACTGTCTCAATACTGTCTTTATGACTAAGTACATATGTGCTAAACTACTATATGTGAGTATTGGTGTATATAACTGAGTATATATGAGATTGAGAGATTAGAACAATTACTGTATAACTAACTATGTGTTTCCATAAGTGATTTTTAAAGAGAGTTAGTATGTGTGTATTTCTGTACAAATAAGTGTAGTGGTGTATGTATAGCTATATATGCAAGAAAATTGATGTTTGAAAGTTTATTTGCATGTGTGAGTATATGTGTGAGAAACTGTATGAATGACTGTCGGTGTGTAACAGGATGTATAGGTGTATGAGAACATATGAAGAGTTACTACATTTATGAGTGACTATATAGAACTGTTGGTGAATGAGTAGATATGTATGTAGATTTCGGAATTACTAAATACGTTGTTGTAACTGGTATTGGTATTTCCATTGTTTTGAAATGTTTAGTTTCTATTTTGAATGTGTGTATCAAGGGTTATATTACACTGAGAGGAGGTAGCCATTCTTTCACAAGGATGATGTCATCAGGGATGTCATCAGTGATGTCATTTGAGATGTCATGAGTGATGTCATGAGTGATATCACTGACCATGTCATGAGTCATGTAATATGTGACATCATCAGTAGTGCATTGCGGGCGTGCGAGTTATAGTTAGCTGAACTAACTATTACGGGGGAATTTCTATGGTTTTGTATGAGTGAAATTTCCAGCTAACTATAACTGGTGTGAAACATATGTTTCTTTTAGTGAATTTCAAAGGTTTTTTAAATGCTAATTCCTAACTATAACGTGTGTGAAACCTATGGTTTTTTCAGTGAATTTCACAGGTTTTTAAAATGCTAATTCCAAACTATAACGTGTGTGAAACCTATGGTTTTTTCAGTGAATTTGCAAGGTTTTTTAAATGCTAATTCCTAACTATAACGTGGCTGAAACCTATGGTTTTTTCAGTGAATTTCAAAGGTTTTTTAAATGATAATTCCTAACTATAACGTGGATGAAGCCTATGTTTTTTTCAGTGAATTTCAATGGTTTTGTAAATGATAATTTTTAAATGTATATTGTTACATTGTTTATACTGATTTACTACATTATTATAAATTATTTATTTTTAGATATATTAGTTGTTAAATTACATTACATATTTTAATATAAATTGAAAAAACAAAATGTTATACCTCTCTGCAACGCAGCCCCCTGGCGTGTTTGCAGAGGGGGAACTAATTCCCCTTGCATACTGGGGGTCCCTGGGGGCCAACTAGCCCACCTGGAACCTCCAGTATGCACCAGGGGGCTGCATTGCAGAGAGGTGTAATGAGGCCACACCCTTTTTTACACCTCTCTGCAACGCATCCCCCAGGCGCGTTTGCAGAGGGGGAACTAATTCCCTTTGCATACTAGGGGTCCCTGGGGGTCAACTAGCCCACCTGGAACCTCCAGTATGGGCATGGGGGCTGCATTGCAGAGAGGTATAATGAGGCCACACCCTTTTTTACACCTCTCTGGAATGCAGCCCCCGGGCGTGTTTGCAGAGGGGGAACTAGATCCCCTTGCATACTATGGGTCCTGGGGGCCAACTAGCCCACCTGGAACCTCCAGCATGCTCCAGAGGCTGCATTGCAGAGAGGTGTAATGAGGCCACACCCTTTTTTACACCTCTCTGCAACACAGCCCTCGGGCAAGTTTGCAGAGGGGGAACTAATTCCCCTTGCTTACCTGGGGTCCCTGGGGGCCAACTAGCCGACCTGGAACCTCCAATATGCGCCAGGGGGCTGCCTTGTAGAGAGGTATGCCCCTTTTTATACCTCTCTGCAACGCAGCCCCCTGGTGCGTTTTCAGAGGGGGAACTAATTCCCCCTGCATACTGGGGGTCCCTGTGGGCCAACTAGCCCACCTGGAACCTCCGGTATGCGCCAGGGGGCTGCATTGCAGAGAGGTGTAATGAGGTCACACCCTTTTTTATACCTCTCTGCAACGCAGCCCCCGGGCGTGTTCGCAGAGGGGGAACTAATTCCCCTTGCATACTAGGGGTCCCTGGGGGCCAACTAGCCCACCTTGAACCTCCAGTATGCGCCAGGGGGCTGCATTGCAGAGAGGTGTAATGAACCACACTATTTTTTACACCCCTCTGCAACGCAGCCCCCAGGCGCGTTTGCAGAGGGGGAGCTATTTCCCCTTGCATACTGGGGGTCTCCGTGGGCCAACTAGCCTACCTGGAACCTCCAGTATAAGCCAGTGGGCTGCATTGCAGAGAGGTGTAATGAGGCCACACCCTTTTTTACACCTCTCTGCAACGCAGCCCCGGGCGCATTTGCAGAGGGGGAACAAATTCCCCTTGCATACTGGGGGTCTCTGTGGGCCAACTAGCCCACCTGGAACCCCAGTATAAGCCAGTGGGCTGCATTGCAGAGAGGTGTAATGAGGCCACACCCTTTTTTACACCTCTCTGCAACGCAGCCCCGGGCGCATTTGCAGAGGGAGAACTAATTCCCCTTGCATACTGGGGGTCTCTGTGGGCCAACTAGCCCACCTGGAACCCCAGTATAAGCCAGTGGGCTGCATTGCAGAGAAGTGTAATGAGGCCACACCCTTTTTTTACACCTCTCTGCAACGCAGCCCCCTGGTGTGTTTGCAGAGGGGGGACTAATTCCCCTTGCATACTGGGGGTCCCTGGGGGCCAACTATCCCACTTGGAACCTCCAGTATGCGCCAGTGGGCTGCATTGCAGAGAGGTGTAATGAGGCCACACCCTTTTTTACACCTCTCTGCAACGCAGCCCCCTGGTGCATTTTCAGAGGGGGAACTAATTCCCCTTGCATACTGGGGGTCCCTGTGGGCCAACTAGCCCACCTGGAACCTTCGGTATGCGCCAGGGGGCTGCATTGCAGAGAGGTGTAATGAGGTCACACCCTTTTTTATACCTCTCTGCATCACAGCCCCCGGGCGTGTTCGCAGAGGGGGAACTAATTCCCCTTGCATACTAGGGGTCCCTGGGGGCCAACTAGCCCACCTTGAACCTCCAGTATGCGCCAGGGGGCTGCATTGCAGAGAGGTGTAATGAACCACACTATTTTTTACACCCCTCTGCAACGCAGCCCCCAGGCGCGTTTGCAGAGGGGGAGCTATTTCCCCTTGCATACTGGGGGTCTCCGTGGGCCAACTAGCCCACCTGGAACCTCCAGTATAAGCCAGTGGGCTGCATTGCAGAGAGGTGTAATGAGGCCACACCCTTTTTTACACCTCTCTGCAACGCAGCCCCGGGCGCATTTGCAGAGGGGGAACTAATTCCCCTTGCATACTGGGGGTCTCTGTGGGCCAACTAGCCCACCTGGAACCCCAGTATAAGCCAGTGGGCTGCATTGCAGAGAGGTGTAATGAGGCCACACCCTTTTTTACACCTCTCTGCAACGCAGCCCCGGGCGCATTTGCAGAGGGAGAACTAATTCCCCTTGCATACTGGGGGTCTCTGTGGGCCAACTAGCCCACCTGGAACCCCAGTATAAGCCAGTGGGCTGCATTGCAGAGAAGTGTAATGAGGCCACACCCTTTTTTTACACCTCTCTGCAACGCAGCCCCCGGGTGTGTTTGCAGAGGGGGAACTAATTCCCCTTGCATACTGGGGGTCCCTGGGGGCCAACTATCCCACTTGGAACCTCCAGTATGCGCCAGTGGGCTGCATTGCAGAGAGGTGTAATGAGGCCACACCCTTTTTTACACCTCTCTGCAACGCAGCCCCGGGCGCATTTGCAGAGGGGGAACTAATTCCCCTTGCATACTGGGGGTCTCTGTGGGCCAACTAGCCCACCTGGAACCCCAGTATAAGCCAGTGGGCTGCATTGCAGAGAAGTGCAATGAGGCCACACCCTTTTTTTACACCTCTCTGCAATGCAGCCCCTGGGTGTGTTTGCAGAGGGGGAACTAATTCCCCTTGCATACTGGGGGTTCCAGGGGGCCAACTAGCCCACTTGGAACCTCCAGTATGCGCCAGCGGGCTGCATTGCAGAGAGGTGTAATGAGGCCACACCCTTTTTTACACCTCTCTGCAACGCAGCCCTCGGGCACGTTTGTAGAGGGGGAAATAATTCCCCTTGCATACTAGGGGTCCCTGGGGGCCAACTAGCCGACCTGGAACCTCCAATATACGCCAGGGGGCTGCATTGCAGAGAGGTGTAATGAGGCTATGCCCCTTTTTATACCTCTCTGCAACGCAGCCCCCTGGTGCATTTTCAGAGGGGGAACTAATTCCCCTTGCATACTGGGGGTCCCTGTGGGCCAACTAGCCCACCTGGAACCTCCGGTATGCGCCAGGGGACCGCATTGCAGAGAGGTGTAATGAGGTCACACCCTTTTTTATACCTCTCTGTAACGCAGCCCCCGGGCGTGTTCGCGGAGGGGGAACTAATTCCCCTTGCATACTAGGTGTCCCTGGGGGCCATCTAGCCCACCTTGAACCTCCAGTATGCGCCATGGGCTGCATTGCAGAGAGGTGTAATGAACCACACTATTTTTTACACCCCTCTGCAACGCAGCCCCCAGGCGCGTTTGCAGAGGGGGAGCTAATTCCCCTTGCATACTGGGGGTCTCCGTGGGCCAACTAGCCCACCTGGAACCTCCAGTATAAGCCAGTGGGCTGCATTGCAGAGAAGTGTAATGAGGCCACACCCTTTTTTTACACCTCTCTGCAACGCAACCCCGGGTGTGTTTGCAGAGGGGGAACTAATTCCCCTTGCATACTAGGGGTCCCTGGGGGCCAACTAGCCCACTTGGAACCTCCAGTATGCACCAGTGGGCTGCATTGCAGAGAGGTGTAATGAGGCCACACCCTTTTTTACACCTCTCTGCAACGCAGCCCCGGGCCCATTTGCAGAGGGTGAACTAATTCCCCTTGCATACTGAGGGTCCCTGTGGGCCAACTAGCCCACCTGGAACCTCCAGTATGCGCAAGTGGGCTGCATTGCAGAGAGGTGTAATGAGGCCACACCCTTTTTAAACCCCTCTGAAACGCAGCCCCCGGGCGTGTTTGCAGAGGAGGAACTAATTTTCCTTGCATACTGGGGGTCCCTGGGGGCCAACTAGCCCACCTGGAACCTCCAGTATGCTCCAGGGGGCTGCACTGCAGAGAGGTGTAATGAGGCTATGCCCCTTTTTACGCCTCTCTGCAACGCAGCCCCCTGGTGCGTTTGCAGAGGGGGAACTAATTCCCCTTGCATACTGGGGGTCCCTGGGGGCCAACTAGCCCACCAGGACCCTCCAGTATGCACCAGGGGGCTGCGTTGCTTTGCCCCAGAGGGCAGCAGTCCCCGGGGCAGTGTGGGGGAGATTGGGCACCCCCCACACTTCATATCACTATGCCCATGCGATTTGGTCTCCCTGGGGGTATTCCAGGTTTTAAAAAAATGAAAATTTGGGCCTTGGGGGTCCTTGTGGGACCACCTTGGCAGGCCTAGGGGGTCAGGGGGTTTCTACACTGCCCATCTTTTTGTGTTCTACAAGTTTGTTTTTCTGCTTTCTTGTGCCTCGGTCTACTAAGCACAAGATGGCTGCCAACACTTCCTGGTTTGGAGTGTTGACAACCAATGAGCATGCAGTTTTCTCGGAAAGGTACGCGCACCGTACGCGTACTATACGCGTACGTACGCGGACCTGTGCGTGCATGGTACGCGCACCCTGTGATTTTTCTTGTGGGACCCCCTAAGCAGGCCTAGGGAGTCAGGATGCTTCTACCCTTCCCCCTTTTTGAGTTCTACACAATTGTTTTTCTGCTTTCTTGTGCCTCAGTCTACCGAGGCACAAGATGGCTGCCAACAATTTGTGTTTTGGAGTGTTGACAGACATTGGCAGCTAATCAGCATGCAGCTCGCGCACGCGAAGGTCCGCGCACCGTACGCATGGTACGCGTACGGTGCACGCTTATAGATATATATGTGTTTTCAAATTCGATTTTTTCAACAACTACTGGAGGGATTTACACCATTTAAACAAAAGGACGATCTGCGAGTCAGTCTCTAAATTTTGCCAAATTTCTTGTAATTCGTTCAGTCGTTCGGGCTGTACTCATGTCTAATTGTCCTATGGAAAATAACATGGGGAAAACATGTTTTGGGACCCCCTTTTTTCTCAGCCCCCGCTTGACGAATCCCCACAAAACTTTCAGGGAAGTAGCGCGGCGGGCCATCTTCTTTGAGAAATTCACGAAGATTAATCCACTTAATCCACTGGCGAAAAAAGTTATTCCCAATAGAATGTTGCGGATTCCCTATGGAAACTAGGTCCTAACTATAACTACCTACTGGCGACCGCCAGTAGGTAATATATATATATATATATATATATATATATATATATATATATATATATATATATATATATATATATATATATATATATATATATATATATATATATATATATATATATATATATTACCTACTGGCGGTCGCCAGTAGGTATATATAGTTAGGATTTTTTCTCTATGGGATTTTTGAAAATTCTATGTCTAATAACTTTGGCGTTTGTGGACGGAATTGGCTGAAATTTTCAGGAAAATGGAACATTTTGTTTCTGAGCAGCCCCTGACAATTTGGGGGGGTTTCATCAAGGGGGGGCCGAGAAAAAAGGGGGGTCCCAAAACGTGTTTTTCCCATGTTAATTTCCATAGGGCGGTTGGCCTCACTTTTAGCTCGAACGGCTGAATGGATTTGCACGAAACTTGGCAAAATTGTAGGGACTGTTAGCCCGATGTGCCTTTGCTAGGTCTCAATATATGTGCTCCAGTGGATTTTGAGTAATTTAGGTTCAAAAAAAGATATATATCTGGGTGGAGCCTAACCACACATCTGATCTGATTGGCTGTCAGCACTTCATCCAAGAAGTGTTGGCAGCCATCTTAGGACCAATATACATGATAGCACCTCATTAAAAAGCATTGTAGTTAATAGAGGGTTTTAGGACTTTAGTTACATTATAAATCATTTGTTGATGGTACCATACTCGTTTTAGGAATTGAGGTGGGTTCTAAGGTGATTTTACCATGTGAAAAAACCTTCTGCTGTGATAGCATGAATATTGTTTGAAAGAAAACTAATATCTCATGATTTTCCCACAGTGGTTTGGAAGGGGATCTATAAGCTAAACTGAAAGCATATTTTCTGTAAATTCACATTATCTTTCTCAGTCATGTGAAAATGAAGTCTGACATTCTCAGTAAAACATGTACATCCAACAAGGACAGAGACTGTCAGTTGATTCCTTTGTGTTCTACTGCAGCCTCCTAGAGTGTTCTAAAGAACAACTAGAGCGCTAACAGTCCTACTTATTACAAAGGTATGGCACACCTGAAGCCATCTTGATTGGAATAAAGTGGTAACTCTTAAAACATTTAATTTAAAAAGAAACAACATGAGGGGGTATATTTTGCCATAGAAAGTATGATTAGTGCTGCAGAATGAAAAATTAGGGCACATTTTGAGTGACTTCTCAAATCCTTTTCTATTTCATTAAAACATTCTGACATGCAGTCTCCCAAAATGGCCACCAGAGACAAAAGAGCCCAAATGTAGACCAAATATCTCCCAGATGTAGCCCAAGTATAGCCCAATGACAGAATGTCCCAGAGTGTTCTAAAGAACAACTAGAGCGCTAACAGTCCTACTTATTACAAAGGTATGGCACACCTGAAGCCATCTTGATTGGAATAAAGTGGTAACTCTTAAAACATTTAATTTAAAAAGAAACAACATGAGGGGGTATATTTTGCCATAGAAAGTATGATTAGTGCTGCAGAATGAAAAATTAGGGCACATTTTGAGTGACTTCTCAAATCCTTTTCTATTTCATTAAAACATTCTGACATGCAGTCTCCCAAAATGGCCACCAGAGACAAAAGAGCCCAAATGTAGCCCAAATATCACCCAGATGTAGCCCAAGTATAGCCCAATGACAGAATGTCCCAGAGTGTTCTAAAGAACAACTAGAGCGCTAACAGTCCTACTTATTACAAAGGTATAGCACACCTGGAGCCATCGTGATGGGAATAAAGTGGTAACTCTTAAAACATTTAATTTAAAAAGGAACAAAATGAGGGGGTATATTATGCAATAGAAGGTATTATTAGTGCTGCAGAAAGAAAAATTAGGGCACATTTTGAGTGACTTTTCAAATCCTCTTCTATTTCATTAAAAAATTCTGACATGCAGTCTCCCAAAATGGCCACCAGAGACAAAAGAGCACAAATGTAGCCCAAATATCACCCAGATGTAGCCCAAGTATAGCCCAATGACAGAATGTCCCAGAGTGTTCTAAAGAACAACTAGAGCGCTAACAGTCTTACTTATGACAAAAGTATGGCACACCAGAAGCCATCTTGATTGGAATGAAGTGGTAAGTCTGAAAACACTCAATTTAAAAAGGAACAACATGAGGGGGTTAATTTTGCCATAGAAAGTATGATTAGTGCTTCAGAAAGAAAAATTAGGGATCATTTTGAGTGACTTCTCAAATCCTCTTCTATTTCATTAAAAAAATTCTGACATGCAGACTGAAACATGCACTTTGAATACCAGCAGCAGACGTCCCTGGTGAGCAGTAGCTTTACTACAATGATCTAATGTGCAACTAGAGTGCTAACATTCAGAATTTATGGCAAATGTGTGACACATCTGAATGCCTTCTTGATGGAACCAAAGTAAACAAGCATTGAAAATGCAATAGATCTCGCCCTCGTTTAAGTTAAAGCCATTCTGTTTGTAATGAGGTGGCTTTTTAGCTTTGCTTTTATTAGTGTTTTTTCAACTTTCATGTAAATAACATGCATCTGTATGCATATAAGTATATGTATGCATGCATTTATGTTTGTATTTATATAGATATACAGATGATATATGTTTATATATGTATGTATATATATATATTCACTGAAAAAACCATAGGCTATAGACCATATATAGTTAGGAATTAGCATTTACAAAACCTTGAAAATTCACTGAAAAAACCATAGGTTATAGACCATATATAGTTAGGAATTAGCATTTACAAAACCTTGAAAATTCACTGAAAAAACCATAGGTTATAGACCATATATAGTTAGGAATTCGCATTTACAAAACCTTATTTTACTCACACAAAACCATTGAAATTCCATATATAGTTAGTTGCACTAACTATATATCGCGCACCCGCAATCCACTGCTGATGATGTCACATATTACATCATTCATGACATGGTCAGTGACATCACTGATGACATCACTGATGACATCTCAAATGACATCACTGATGACATCACTGATGACAACATCCAGTGACTGTATGTTTCTGTAAAGTTAAAATATGTCTTACATATTGAAGAATGAGTGGATGTATAAGTGTCTGGATGAAGGATTTAGTAGGTGCATGACTGACTGTATGAGTGAGTGATTAAATGTGTCTCACTGAGTGCATGGGTTAGTGACTAAACTGTCTTAATTTGTGCATCATTATGTCTGTTGTTCTGTAAACTGTTGCATGTGTTGATAAGTAGCTATATGAGTAACTATATGGGTTATTGATTGGTTGCCCAAGTATTTGTATGGGAGACTGAGTGTGTGTGTGGGTGGCTGGGAGGTGTATGACTCTGTGCATAGATGTGTGAGCAGTTGATTCACTAGATGTATGGTTTCAAAAGTGCATGTGGAAACAGCTGTATGGGCGGTTGACTGTGTGCATGAGTGTATTGGTGAGTGAATGGATATCTCAGTGCTACATGTCAAAGTAAGTACATATGTAAAACACAGTACATGTGAGAGTTGACATATATAAATAACTGTGCATAAGAGCCAGTGAATGTGTGAGTGGCTGTATGGATCATTGTGAACTTGTATCAGGGATTGTATAAGAGAGTAAATATGTGTTAGTATATGTTTGAATAAGTAAAGTTTGTATAACTGTATAGTTGAGGAAATAGAGGTGTGATTGATTCTTTGCATGACTGACTAGGTGTGTGAGTAACTCCATGGATGAGTGACAGTCTGTGAGTGTCTGTTTACACTGATTGTATCTAAGGTTATATTAGAGTCTGAAGAGGTTCATCGTATTATCACATGAATGATATCATCAGTGATGTGATCAGTAATGTCAAATGAGATGTCATCAGTGATGTCATCAGTGATGTCATTTGAGATGTCATCAGTGATGTCATTTGAGATGTCATCAGTGATGTCATCAGTGATGTCACTGACCATGTCATGAATGATGTAATATGTGACATCATCAGCAGTGGATTGCGGGTGCGCGATATATAGTTAGTGCAACTAACTATATATGGAATTTCAATGTTTTTGTGTGAGTAAAATAAGGTTTTGTAAATGCGAATTCCTAACTATATATGGTCTATAACCTATGGTTTTTTCAGTGAATATATATATATATATATATATATATATATATATATATATATATATATATATATATATATATATATATATATACATATATATACATATATATATATATATATATATATGTATATATATATATATGTATATTACCTACTGGCGGTCGCCAGTAGGTAGTTATAGTTAGGATTTTTTTCAATGTTAAATCTCAAAATTCTATTTGGAATAACTTTGGCACCGGTTGACGAATCTGCCTGAAAATTTCCTGAAAATGGCCTCGTCGAGCTCGGGTCCTTCCTTGAAAGTTTGGGGGGGATACGTCAAGCGGGGGCCGAGATAAAAGGGGGGTCCCAAAACGCGTTTTCCCCATGTAAATTTCCATAGGGCGGTCGATTTCACTTTTAGCCCGAACGGCTGAATGGATTTCCAGCAAACTTGGCAAAATTGAAGGGACTGGTAGCCCGATGTGCCTTTGCTATGTCTCAAGATATGTGCTGCAGTGGATTTTGAGTAATTTAGGTTAAAAAAAAAATATATATCTATATGCGCTCTCCGGTGCGCGCACTGGAGTGCGCTCCAGGCGCGGCACGCGACTTGCGCGCAGAAAGCTGATTGGCTCTTGGGTGTCTGTAAACATTCTAAACAGTCTGGAGCGGCCGCCATCTTGTGTCTCGGTAAAATCGAGACACAAGGGGTTTGAAAAAAAAAGGGGCAAATGACCATAAGGGGGAAGAGTAGACCCCCTCTGATCCCCTAGGTTTGATGTAGGGGCTAAAATAGGGTCCTGCAGGGCATTACATTTTATATTTTTTTTTTCGTTTTGCGCGGGGGAAGCGCATGGTACGCGCACCGGCGAAGCACGGGGAAAATCCAGGACCATATTTATGAAGGCCTTGCACTGCTAGTTTTGCGCCTCCTGTGCGTCAATTTTTGTGACGCACCAGCGGTGTAAAAAAATGCGCATTGTTATGCAATATTTAAAAAGTGACGCATCTATCTAGATGCGTCACTTTTTAAATATAGTGCAATGAGGCACATTTTTTTACACTGCTGTTGTGATGCGTCACTTTTCTGTGCGCACTCCTTATGACATTCCAGATGTGTCATATTTAATGTATGACGAATCATGTTGCAAGGAGTTACAGATACATCAGTATTTCTGACATTTCTGTAAACATAAAAGTGATGCGAGGCAGGTGCAAGATTTTGACGCAACAGCATCCTAAAAGTGACGCAGAGAAATCTTATAGATTTCAGTGCGTCGTTATTACCAAGCTTTTTGCGGGGGAATGCCCCCTTTGCATACATTATACCTGACGCAGATATAATGTGGCGCAGAGTTTTAAAAAGTGACCCATGTACCTAGATGCGTCACTTTTTAAAAATAGCGTCAGGTATAATGCATGCAGAGGGGGTGTTCTCCCGCAAAAAGCTTTGTAATAGCGACGCAGTGAAATCTTTGAGATTTCACTGCGTCACTTTTAGGATGCTGTTGCGTCAAAATCTTGTGCCTGCTTTACAGCAGGTGTTAGACTGACGCAAGCCCTTTCACATGGTGCTTTTTCCATGTGAAAGGACACATTACTGGAGTTGCGTCACTTTTGTGACGCACTCCAGCAATGCGTTACTTGGAATGTCATAAGGAGTGCGCACAAAAAAGTGACGCATCGCACCAGTGGTGTAAAAAAATGTGCCTCGTTGCGTTATATTTAAAAAGTGACGTATCTAGGTAGATGGGTCACTTTTTAAAATCAAGCGCCACATTATATCTGCGTGAGGTATAATGCATGCAGAGGGGGTGTTCCCCCGCAAAAATCTTTGTAATAGCGACGCAGTGAAATGTTTGAGATTTCACTGCGTCACTTTTAGGATGCTGTTGCATCCTTTAAATATAGTGCAACAAGGCACATTTTATTATACTGCTGGTGTGATGCGTCACTTTTCTGTGCGCACTCCTTATGACATTCCAGATGTGTCATATTTAATGTATGACGAATCATGTTGCAAGGAGTTACAGATACGTCAGTATTTCTCACATATCTGTAAACATGAAAGTGACGCGAGGCAGGCGCAAGATTTTGACGCAACAGCATCCTAAAAGTGACGCAGAGAAATCTCATAGATTTCAGTACGTCGTTATTACCAAGCTTTTTGCGAGGGATTGCCCCCTCTGCATACATTATACCTGATGCAGATATAATGTGGCGCAGAGTTTTAAAAAGTGACCCATGTACCTAGATGCGTCACTTTTTAAAAATAGTGTCAGGTATAATGCATGCAGAGGGGGTGTTCCCCTGCAAAAAGCTTGGTAATAATGATGCAGTGCGTCACTTTTAGGATGCTGTTGCGCCAAAATCTTGCACCTGCTTCACAGCAAACCTTTCACATGGTGCTTTTTCCATGTGAAAGGACACATTACTGGAGTTGCGTCACTTTTGTGACGCACTCCAGCAATGCGTTACTTTTGTGTTTACAGATACGTCAGAAATACTGACATATCTGTAACTCCTTGCGAATTGATTAGTCATATATTAAATATGACATATCTGGAATGTCATAAGGAGTGCGTCCAGAAAAGTGACGCATCGCTGTTTTCACGTAGCGATGCGTCACTTTTCAGAAATGAGGCCTCCAGTTTATTCACTGTGTCATAACTTTCTTTTCTAACACTCACCTTCTTTCATTCCTCCTACTTCACTTCCTTTCACCTCTCATACCTTTCTGTTCTTTCTTACTCATTCTCCTTTCAATTATCAATGCACTATATTTCACTTACTCTTCATTTTTTTAAGAATATAGCTCTTTGATGAGAATTGGAGGTAGTTCTGAAAAGAACTTTTGGTTTTCTTCTTTTAACTGAACAGGAACAAAAACAGGGAATGGAAACTGCTCAACAGGAGCAAAAAGAAAAGAAAAAAATTAGGGGTGGGAAGGGCAGCGATGGTTCTCCAATGCTCGAACCATGAGCAGGACACTTTGCTCCCCATAGGTGAGGAGTTGATTGCAGTATCTGCATTTGACGACCCCATGGTTAAATGCAGGTTGTATGTTTGCCACCTTATCCTGCGATTGCTCTCTCCCAGAAGAAGTTGCTCCTCCTGTTGATGTAGAGGCCCCATCTCTGGGAACCTCTTGTGCCAGAGCCCTGACACTTTCCCGGGCAAAATTCTGGGGGTGCCTCCTCTCCACATGGCGAATCATGGTGAAGTTGCCAAAAGAATACTTTTTTTGGGGGTTACCCCGTGACAGGACCTGTTTGCAGATCCTGCACTCTACTTTTGGTGCATTCACCTTTTTCTGGTCTGCTGGAAACTTAAAAAATTTCCAGATGAAATGTTCTTTGACCTTCGGCTGAGGAGGCTCTTCATCAATGAAATCATTGGAGTCATCTTCACTGCTGGATGGTCTGGCAGCCATGATTAATCAAGAAATATGCAACAGCAAAAAAGGCAGGTCTTTCAGTCACAAAAGTGAAAGAAGAAGTGAAGTAAATGGGTGGGGATTTCATTCATTGTAAAAAAAAACTGTTAGCAACCAATGAAAAGTGTTATTTTAGGGTCACATGACCCGACGCGTTTACGCTGCGCGCTCCGGAGCACTTCCGGTGCGTTTACGCAGCGCGATCGTAGGCGCTTCCGGGGCGCAAACGTGGAGCGATCGTAGGCGCTTTTGCGTGCGTTTATGCGCCGCGAACGTAGGCTCTTACGAGGGCACTTACGTTGTGCGCCGAAGTGACGTCATCAAACTTTTACAGAAATGCATAATCATTTTCCTTATTAAAAAAAACTAATTTTATTTGTATGGTACGAAATGTTTTGCATTATTATTAACTTTTCATTCATATTTTTTTTCACGAACGACAGTTGCGCTCTGGGTGCGCTTTCAGATGAGCTCACGGAAAAGCTTACCGGAGAGCTTAGCTGAAAGCTTCCCGGAGCGCGCACCCAGAGCGCAAAAGAAAAGAATTATATAAAAAAAAATGAATACTTTAAAAAAAACAGCAAATTGTAAAAAAAAAAAAAGGTTAGAAACTCGATATACAAAGGAATTAGCATTTAAAAAACCTATGAAATTCACTGAAAAAACCATAGGTTTCACACCAGTTATAGTTAGGAATTAGCATTTAAAAAACCTATTAAATTCACTGAAAAAACCATAGGTTTCACACCAGTTATAGTTAGCTGGAAATTTTACTGATATAAAACCATTGAAATTCCCACGTTATAGTTAGATGGACTCACTATAACTTGCGCGTGCAATGCACTGCTGATGATGTCTTAATAAGCCAGTTAACCAATCAATTTTTAAAAACCATCCATTTAGACACTTATTTAAACATTTATTCTTCCATCAACTTTTACATATACATATATAAAATATATTTATTTTTCAGAAAGACACACATTCACTGGATGGTGTCATCAGTGATGTCATGAGTGATGTCACTGACCATGTCATGAGTGATGTAATATGTGATGTCATCAGCAGTGCATTGCAAGCGCAAGTTATAGTGAGTCCATCTAACTATAACGTGGGAATTTCAATGGTTTTATATCAGTAAAATTTCCAGCTAAATATAACTGGTGTGAAACCTATAGTTTTTTCAGTGAATTTAATAGGTTTTTTAAATGCTAATTCCTAACTATAACTGGTGTGAAACCTATGGTTTTTTCTGTGAATATATATATATATATATATATATATGTATATATATATATATATGTATATATATATATATATATAAATATATATATATAATATGTATATATATATATATATATATATATATATATATATATATATATATATATATATATATATATATATATTAAAAACATGCTGAGATTGAATTTATTCGTCAGTAAACACGAAGCACTTGAAACACTCATTCTTTCCTTATGCGTTTCAGCAATGGCTGCTTTGATCACAGGTGACTGTTCTTTTATAAAATAACTCTCACAGAAAAAGCGTAAGGAGAGAATGGGTGTTTCAAGTGCTGCGTGTTTACTGACAAATAAAGTAATTCGTGAAAAGAAGACAGACGGTGTAGGACTCGGCATGTTTTCTGGGCAAAATCTGCTACAAACAGGATTCTCCACTCCTGTCTCTGAGCCCGCCCAGCAGGGTCAGGGCCACCGGTAAAATGTAGCCTTTCTTTATATATATACATATTACCTACTGGCGGTCGCCAGTAGGTAGTTATAGTTAGGATTTTTTTCAATGTTAAATCTCAAAATTCTATTTGGAATAACTTTGGCACCGGTTGACGAATCTGCCTGAAAATTTCCTGTAAATGGCCTTGTCGAGCTCGGGTCCTTCCTTGAAAGTTTGGGGGGGATACGTCAAGCGGGGGCCGAGATAAAAGGGGGGTCCCAAAACGCGTTTTCCCCATGTAAATTTCCATAGGGCGGTCGATTTCACTTTTAGCCCGAACGGCTGAATGGATTTCCAGCAAACTTGGCAAAATTGAAGGGACTGGTAGCCCGATGTGCCTTTGCTATGTCTCAAGATATGTGCTGCAGTGGATTTTGAGTAATTTAGGTTCAAAAAAATATATATATCTATATGCGCTCTCCGGTGCGCGCACCGGAGTGCGCTCCAGGCGCGGCACGCGACTTGCGCGCAGAAAGCTGATTGGCTCTTGGGTGTCTGTAAACATTCTAAACAGTCTGGAGCGGCCGCCATCTTGTGTCTCGGTAAAATCGAGACACAAGGGGTTTGAAAAAAAAAGGGGCAAATGACCATAAGGGGGAAGAGTAGACCCCCTCTGACCCCCTAGGTTTGATGTAGGGGCTAAAATAGGGTCCTGCAGGGCATTACATTTTTTTTTTTTTTTTTTCGTTTTGCGCGGGGGAAGCGCATGGTACGCGCACCGGCGAAGCACGGGGAAAATCCAGGACCATATTTATGAAGGCCTTGCGCTGCTAGTTTTGCGCCTCCTGTGCGTCAATTTTTGTGACGCACCAGCGGTGTAAAAAAATGCGCATTGTTATGCAATATTTAAAAAGTGACGCATCTATCTAGATGCGTCACTTTTTAAATATAGTGCAATGAGGCACATTTTTTTACACTGCTGTTGTGATGCGTCACTTTTCTGTGCGCACTCCTTATGACATTCCAGATGTGTCATATTTAATGTATGACGAATCATGTTGCAAGGAGTTACAGATACATCAGTATTTCTGACATTTCTGTAAACATAAAAGTGATGCGAGGCAGGTGCAAGATTTTGACGCAACAGCATCCTAAAAGTGACGCAGAGAAATCTTATAGATTTCAGTGCGTCGTTATTACCAAGCTTTTTGCGGGGGAATGCCCCCTTTGCATACATTATACCTGACGCAGATATAATGTGGCGCAGAGTTTTAAAAAGTGACCCATGTACCTAGATGCGTCACTTTTTAAAAATAGCGTCAGGTATAATGCATGCAGAGGGGGTGTTCTCCCGCAAAAAGCTTTGTAATAGCGACGCAGTGAAATCTTTGAGATTTCACTGCGTCACTTTTAGGATGCTGTTGCGTCAAAATCTTGTGCCTGCTTTACAGCAGGTGTTAGACTGACGCAAGCCCTTTCACATGGTGCTTTTTCCATGTGAAAGGACACATTACTGGAGTTGCGTCACTTTTGTGACGCACTCCAGCAATGCGTTACTTGGAATGTCATAAGGAGTGCGCACAAAAAAGTGACGCATCGCACCAGTGGTGTAAAAAAATGTGCCTCGTTGCGTTATATTTAAAAAGTGACGTATCTAGGTAGATGGGTCACTTTTTAAAATCAAGCGCCACATTATATCTGCGTGAGGTATAATGCATGCAGAGGGGGTGTTCCCCCGCAAAAATCTTTGTAATAGCGACGCAGTGAAATGTTTGAGATTTCACTGCGTCACTTTTAGGATGCTGTTGCATCCTTTAAATATAGTGCAACGAGGCACATTTTATTATACTGCTGGTGTGATGCGTCACTTTTCTGTGCGCACTCCTTATGACATTCCAGATGTGTCATATTTAATGTATGACGAATCATGTTGCAAGGAGTTACAGATACGTCAGTATTTCTCACATATCTGTAAACATGAAAGTGACGCGAGGCAGGCGCAAGATTTTGACGCAACAGCATCCTAAAAGTGACGCAGAGAAATCTCATAGATTTCAGTACGTCGTTATTACCAAGCTTTTTGCGAGGGATTGCCCCCTCTGCATACATTATACCTGATGCAGATATAATGTGGCGCAGAGTTTTAAAAAGTGACCCATGTACCTAGATGCGTCACTTTTTAAAAATAGTGTCAGGTATAATGCATGCAGAGGGGGTGTTCCCCTGCAAAAAGCTTGGTAATAATGACGCAGTGCGTCACTTTTAGGATGCTGTTGCGCCAAAATCTTGCACCTGCTTCACAGCAAACCTTTCACATGGTGCTTTTTCCATGTGAAAGGACACATTACTGGAGTTGCGTCACTTTTGTGACGCACTCCAGCAATGCGTTACTTTTGTGTTTACAGATACGTCAGAAATACTGACATATCTGTAACTCCTTGCGAATTGATTAGTCATATATTAAATATGACATATCTGGAATGTCATAAGGAGTGCGTCCAGAAAAGTGACGCATCTCTGTTTTCACGTAGCGATGCGTCACTTTTCAGAAATGAGGCCTCCAGTTTATTCACTGTGTCATAACTTTCTTTTCTAACACTCACCTTCTTTCATTCCTCCTACTTCACTTCCTTTCACCTCTCATACCTTTCTGTTCTTTCTTACTCATTCTCCTTTCAATTATCAATGCACTATATTTCACTTACTCTTCATTTTTTTAAGAATATAGCTCTTTGATGAGAATTGGAGGTAGTTCTGAAAAGAACTTTTGGTTTTCTTCTTTTAACTGAACAGGAACAAAAACAGGGAATGGAAACTGCTCAACAGGAGCAAAAAGAAAAGAAAAAAATTAGGGGTGGGAAGGGCAGCGATGGTTCTCCAATGCTCGAACCATGAGCAGGACACTTTGCTCCCCATAGGTGAGGAGTTGATTGCAGTATCTGCATTTGACGACCCCATGGTTAAATGCAGGTTGTATGTTTGCCACCTTATCCTGCGATTGCTCTCTCCCAGAAGAAGTTGCTCCTCCTGTTGATGTAGAGGCCCCATCTCTGGGAACCTCTTGTGCCAGAGCCCTGACACTTTCCCGGGCAAAATTCTGGGGGTGCCTCCTCTCCACATGGCGAATCATGGTGAAGTTGCCAAAAGAATACTTTTTTTGGGGGTTACCCCGTGACAGGACCTGTTTGCAGATCCTGCACTCTACTTTTGGTGCATTCACCTTTTTCTGGTCTGCTGGAAACTTAAAAAATTTCCAGATGAAATGTTCTTTGACCTTCGGCTGAGGAGGCTCTTCATCAATGAAATCATTGGAGTCATCTTCACTGCTGGATGGTCTGGCAGCCATGATTAATCAAGAAATATGCAACAGCAAAAAAGGCAGGTCTTTCAGTCACAAAAGTGAAAGAAGAAGTGAAGTAAATGGGTGGGGATTTCATTCATTGTAAAAAAAAACTGTTAGCAACCAATGAAAAGTGTTATTTTAGGGTCACATGACCCGACGCGTTTACGCTGCGCGCTCCGGAGCACTTCCGGTGCGTTTACGCAGCGCGATCGTAGGCGCTTCCGGGGCGCAAACGTGGAGCGATCGTAGGCGCTTTTGCGTGCGTTTATGCGCCGCGAACGTAGGCTCTTACGAGGGCACTTACGTTGTGCGCCGAAGTGACGTCATCAAACTTTTACAGAAATGCATAATCATTTTCCTTATTAAAAAAAACTAATTTTATTTGTATGGTACGAAATGTTTTGCATTATTATTAACTTTTCATTCATATTTTTTTTCACGAACGACAGTTGCGCTCTGGGGGCGCTTTCAGATGAGCTCACGGAAAAGCTTACCGGAGAGCTTAGCTGAAAGCTTCCCGGAGCGCGCACCCAGAGCGCAAAAGAAAAGAATTATATAAAAAAAAATGAATACTTTAAAAAAAACAGCAAATTGTAAAAAAAAAAAAAAGGTTAGAAACTCGATATACAAAGGAATTAGCATTTAAAAAACCTATGAAATTCACTGAAAAAACCATAGGTTTCACACCAGTTATAGTTAGGAATTAGCATTTAAAAAACCTATTAAATTCACTGAAAAAACCATAGGTTTCACACCAGTTATAGTTAGCTGGAAATTTTACTGATATAAAACCATTGAAATTCCCACGTTATAGTTAGATGGACTCACTATAACTTGCGCGTGCAATGCACTGCTGATGATGTCTTAATAAGCCAGTTAACCAATCAATTTTTAAAAACCATCCATTTAGACACTTATTTAAACATTTATTCTTCCATCAACTTTTACATATACATATATAAAATATATTTATTTTTCAGAAAGACACACATTCACTGGATGGTGTCATCAGTGATGTCATGAGTGATGTCACTGACCATGTCATGAGTGATGTAATATGTGATGTCATCAGCAGTGCATTGCAAGCGCAAGTTATAGTGAGTCCATCTAACTATAACGTGGGAATTTCAATGGTTTTATATCAGTAAAATTTCCAGCTAAATATAACTGGTGTGAAACCTATAGTTTTTTCAGTGAATTTAATAGGTTTTTTAAATGCTAATTCCTAACTATAACTGGTGTGAAACCTATGGTTTTTTCTGTGAATATATATATATATATATATATATATGTATATATATATATATATGTATATATATATATATATATAAATATATATATATAATATGTATATATATATATATATATATATATATATATATATATATATATATATATATATATATATATATATATATATATATATATTAAAAACATGCTGAGATTGAATTTATTCGTCAGTAAACACGAAGCACTTGAAACACTCATTCTTTCCTTATGCGTTTCAGCAATGGCTGCTTTGATCACAGGTGACTGTTCTTTTATAAAATAACTCTCACAGAAAAAGCGTAAGGAGAGAATGGGTGTTTCAAGTGCTGCGTGTTTACTGACAAATAAAGTAATTCGTGAAAAGAAGACAGACGGTGTAGGACTCGGCATGTTTTCTGGGCAAAATCTGCTACAAACAGGATTCTCCACTCCTGTCTCTGAGCCCGCCCAGCAGGGTCAGGGCCACCGGTAAAATGTAGCCTTTCTTTATATATATACATATTACCTACTGGCGGTCGCCAGTAGGTAGTTATAGTTAGGATTTTTTTCAATGTTAAATCTCAAAATTCTATTTGGAATAACTTTGGCACCGGTTGACGAATCTGCCTGAAAATTTCCTGTAAATGGCCTTGTCGAGCTCGGGTCCTTCCTTGAAAGTTTGGGGGGGATACGTCAAGCGGGCGCCGAGATAAAAGGGGGGTCCCAAAACGCGTTTTCCCCATGTAAATTTCCATAGGGCGGTCGATTTCACTTTTAGCCCGAACGGCTGAATGGATTTCCAGCAAACTTGGCAAAATTGAAGGGACTGGTAGCCCGATGTGCCTTTGCTATGTCTCAAGATATGTGCTGCAGTGGATTTTGAGTAATTTAGGTTCAAAAAAATATATATATCTATATGCGCTCTCCGGTGCGCGCACCGGAGTGCGCTCCAGGCGCGGCACGCGACTTGCGCGCAGAAAGCTGATTGGCTCTTGGGTGTCTGTAAACATTCTAAACAGTCTGGAGCGGCCGCCATCTTGTGTCTCGGTAAAATCGAGACACAAGGGGTTTGAAAAAAAAAGGGGCAAATGACCATAAGGGGGAAGAGTAGACCCCCTCTGACCCCCTAGGTTTGATGTAGGGGCTAAAATAGGGTCCTGCAGGGCATTACATTTTTTTTTTTTTTTTTTCGTTTTGCGCGGGGGAAGCGCATGGTACGCGCACCGGCGAAGCACGGGGAAAATCCAGGACCATATTTATGAAGGCCTTGCGCTGCTAGTTTTGCGCCTCCTGTGCGTCAATTTTTGTGACGCACCAGCGGTGTAAAAAAATGCGCATTGTTATGCAATATTTAAAAAGTGACGCATCTATCTAGATGCGTCACTTTTTAAATATAGTGCAATGAGGCACATTTTTTTACACTGCTGTTGTGATGCGTCACTTTTCTGTGCGCACTCCTTATGACATTCCAGATGTGTCATATTTAATGTATGACGAATCATGTTGCAAGGAGTTACAGATACATCAGTATTTCTGACATATCTGTAAACATAAAAGTGATGCGAGGCAGGTGCAAGATTTTGACGCAACAGCATCCTAAAAGTGACGCAGAGAAATCTTATAGATTTCAGTGCGTCGTTATTACCAAGCTTTTTGCGGGGGAATGCCCCCTTTGCATACATTATACCTGACGCAGATATAATGTGGCGCAGAGTTTTAAAAAGTGACCCATGTACCTAGATGCGTCACTTTTTAAAAATAGCGTCAGGTATAATGCATGCAGAGGGGGTGTTCTCCCGCAAAAAGCTTTGTAATAGCGACGCAGTGAAATCTTTGAGATTTCACTGCGTCACTTTTAGGATGCTGTTGCGTCAAAATCTTGTGCCTGCTTTACAGCAGGTGTTAGACTGACGCAAGCCCTTTCACATGGTGCTTTTTCCATGTGAAAGGACACATTACTGGAGTTGCGTCACTTTTGTGACGCACTCCAGCAATGCGTTACTTGGAATGTCATAAGGAGTGCGCACAGAAAAGTGACGCATCGCACCAGTGGTGTAAAAAAATGTGCCTCGTTGCGTTATATTTAAAAAGTGACGTATCTAGGTAGATGGGTCACTTTTTAAAATCAAGCGCCACATTATATCTGCGTGAGGTATAATGCATGCAGAGGGGGTGTTCCCCCGCAAAAAGCTTTGTAATAGCGACGCAGTGAAATGTTTGAGATTTCACTGCGTCACTTTTAGGATGCTGTTGCATCCTTTAAATATAGTGCAACGAGGCACATTTTATTATACTGCTGGTGTGATGCGTCACTTTTCTGTGCGCACTCCTTATGACATTCCAGATGTGTCATATTTAATGTATGACGAATCATGTTGCAAGGAGTTACAGATACGTCAGTATTTCTCACATATCTGTAAACATGAAAGTGACGCGAGGCAGGCGCAAGATTTTGATGCAACAGCATCCTAAAAGTGACGCAGAGAAATCTCATAGATTTCAGTACGTCGTTATTACCAAGCTTTTTGCGAGGGATTGCCCCCTCTGCATACATTATACCTGATGCAGATATAATGTGGCGCAGAGTTTTAAAAAGTGACCCATGTACCTAGATGCGTCACTTTTTAAAAATAGTGTCAGGTATAATGCATGCAGAGGGGGTGTTCCCCTGCAAAAAGCTTGGTAATAATGACGCAGTGCGTCACTTTTAGGATGCTGTTGCGCCAAAATCTTGCGCCTGCTTCACAGCAAACCTTTCACATGGTGCTTTTTCCATGTGAAAGGACACATTACTGGAGTTGCGTCACTTTTGTGACGCACTCCAGCAATGCGTTACTTTTGTGTTTACAGATACGTCAGAAATACTGACATATCTGTAACTCCTTGCGAATTGATTAGTCATATATTAAATATGACATATCTGGAATGTCATAAGGAGTGCGTCCAGAAAAGTGACGCATCGCTGTTTTCACGTAGCGATGCGTCACTTTTCAGAAATGAGGCCTCCAGTTTATTCACTGTGTCATAACTTTCTTTTCTAACACTCACCTTCTTTCATTCCTCCTACTTCACTTCCTTTCACCTCTCATACCTTTCTGTTCCTTCTTACTCATTCTCCTTTAAATTATCAATGCACTATATTTCACTTACTCTTCATTTTTTTAAGAATACAGCTCTTTGATGAGAATTGGAGGTAGTTCTGAAAAGAACTTTTGGTTTTCTTCTTTTAACTGAACAGGAACAAAAACAGGGAATGGAAACTGCTCAACAGGAGCAAAAAGAAAAGAAAAAAATTAGGGGTGGGAAGGGCAGCGATGGTTCTCCAATGCTCGAACCATGAGCAGGACACTTTGCTCCCCATAGGTGAGGAGTTGATTGCAGTATCTGCATTTGACGACCCCATGGTTAAATGCAGGTTGTATGTTTGCCACCTTATCCTGCGATTGCTCTCTCCCAGAAGAAGTTGCTCCTCCTGTTGATGTAGAGGCCCCATCTCTGGGAACCTCTTGTGCCAGAGCCCTGACACTTTCCCGGGCAAAATTCTGGGGGTGCCTCCTCTCCACATGGCGAATCATGGTGAAGTTGCCAAAAGAATACTTTTTTTGGGGGTTACCCCGTGACAGGACCTGTTTGCAGATCCTGCACTCTACTTTTGGTGCATTCACCTTTTTCTGGTCTGCTGGAAACTTAAAAAATTTCCAGATGAAATGTTCTTTGACCTTCGGCTGAGGAGGCTCTTCATCAATGAAATCATTGGAGTCATCTTCACTGCTGGATGGTCTGGCAGCCATGATTAATCAAGAAATATGCAACAGCAAAAAAGGCAGGTCTTTCAGTCACAAAAGTGAAAGAAGAAGTGAAGTAAATGGGTGGGGATTTCATTCATTGTAAAAAAAAACTGTTAGCAACCAATGAAAAGTGTTATTTTAGGGTCACATGACCCGACGCGTTTACGCTGCGCGCTCCGGAGCACTTCCGGTGCGTTTACGCAGCGCGATCGTAGGCGCTTCCGGGGCGCAAACGTGGAGCGATCGTAGGCGCTTTTGCGTGCGTTTATGCGCCGCGAACGTAGGCTCTTACGAGGGCACTTACGTTGTGCGCCGAAGTGACGTCATCAAACTTTTACAGAAATGCATAATCATTTTCCTTATTAAAAAAAACTAATTTTATTTGTATGGTACGAAATGTTTTGCATTATTATTAACTTTTCATTCATATTTTTTTTTTCACGAACGACAGGTGCGCTCTGGGTGCGCTTTCAGATGAGCTCACGGAAAAGCTTACCGGAGAGCTTAGCTGAAAGCTTCCCGGAGCGCGCACCCAGAGCGCAAAAGAAAAGAATTATATAAAAAAAAATGAATACTTTAAAAAAAACAGCAAATTGTAAAAAAAAAAAAAGGTTAGAAACTCGATATACAAAGGAATTAGCATTTAAAAAACCTATGAAATTCACTGAAAAAACCATAGGTTTCACACCAGTTATAGTTAGGAATTAGCATTTAAAAAACCTATTAAATTCACTGAAAAAACCATAGGTTTCACACCAGTTATAGTTAGCTGGAAATTTTACTGATATAAAACCATTGAAATTCCCACGTTATAGTTAGATGGACTCACTATAACTTGCGCGTGCAATGCACTGCTGATGATGTCTTAATAAGCCAGTTAACCAATCAATTTTTAAAAACCATCCATTTAGACACTTATTTAAACATTTATTCTTCCATCAACTTTTACATATACATATATAAAATATATTTATTTTTCAGAAAGACACACATTCACTGGATGGTGTCATCAGTGATGTCATGAGTGATGTCACTGACCATGTCATGAGTGATGTAATATGTGATGTCATCAGCAGTGCATTGCAAGCGCAAGTTATAGTGAGTCCATCTAACTATAACGTGGGAATTTCAATGGTTTTATATCAGTAAAATTTCCAGCTAAATATAACTGGTGTGAAACCTATAGTTTTTTCAGTGAATTTAATAGGTTTTTTAAATGCTAATTCCTAACTATAACTGGTGTGAAACCTATGGTTTTTTCTGTGAATATATATATATATATATATATATATGTATATATATATATATATGTATATATATATATATATATAAATATATATATATAATATGTATATATATATATATATATATATATATATATATATATATATATATATATATATATATATATATATATATTAAAAACATGCTGAGATTGAATTTATTCGTCAGTAAACACGAAGCACTTGAAACACTCATTCTTTCCTTATGCGTTTCAGCAATGGCTGCTTTGATCACAGGTGACTGTTCTTTTATAAAATAACTCTCACAGAAAAAGCGTAAGGAGAGAATGGGTGTTTCAAGTGCTGCGTGTTTACTGACAAATAAAGTAATTCGTGAAAAGAAGACAGACGGTGTAGGACTCGGCATGTTTTCTGGGCAAAATCTGCTACAAACAGGATTCTCCACTCCTGTCTCTGAGCCCGCCCAGCAGGGTCAGGGCCACCGGTAAAATGTAGCCTTTCTTTATATATATACATATTACCTACTGGCGGTCGCCAGTAGGTAGTTATAGTTAGGATTTTTTTCAATGTTAAATCTCAAAATTCTATTTGGAATAACTTTGGCACCGGTTGACGAATCTGCCTGAAAATTTCCTGTAAATGGCCTTGTCGAGCTCGGGTCCTTCCTTGAAAGTTTGGGGGGGATACGTCAAGCGGGGGCCGAGATAAAAGGGGGGTCCCAAAACGCGTTTTCCCCATGTAAATTTCCATAGGGCGGTCGATTTCACTTTTAGCCCGAACGGCTGAATGGATTTCCAGCAAACTTGGCAAAATTGAAGGGACTGGTAGCCCGATGTGCCTTTGCTATGTCTCAAGATATGTGCTGCAGTGGATTTTGAGTAATTTAGGTTCAAAAAAATATATATATCTATATGCGCTCTCCGGTGCGCGCACCGGAGTGCGCTCCAGGCGCGGCACGCGACTTGCGCGCAGAAAGCTGATTGGCTCTTGGGTGTCTGTAAACATTCTAAACAGTCTGGAGCGGCCGCCATCTTGTGTCTCGGTAAAATCGAGACACAAGGGGTTTGAAAAAAAAAGGGGCAAATGACCATAAGGGGGAAGAGTAGACCCCCTCTGACCCCCTAGGTTTGATGTAGGGGCTAAAATAGGGTCCTGCAGGGCATTACATTTTTTTTTTTTTTTTTTCGTTTTGCGCGGGGGAAGCGCATGGTACGCGCACCGGCGAAGCACGGGGAAAATCCAGGACCATATTTATGAAGGCCTTGCGCTGCTAGTTTTGCGCCTCCTGTGCGTCAATTTTTGTGACGCACCAGCGGTGTAAAAAAATGCGCATTGTTATGCAATATTTAAAAAGTGACGCATCTATCTAGATGCGTCACTTTTTAAATATAGTGCAATGAGGCACATTTTTTTACACTGCTGTTGTGATGCGTCACTTTTCTGTGCGCACTCCTTATGACATTCCAGATGTGTCATATTTAATGTATGACGAATCATGTTGCAAGGAGTTACAGATACATCAGTATTTCTGACATATCTGTAAACATAAAAGTGATGCGAGGCAGGTGCAAGATTTTGACGCAACAGCATCCTAAAAGTGACGCAGAGAAATCTTATAGATTTCAGTACGTCGTTATTACCAAGCTTTTTGCGGGGGAATGCCCCCTTTGCATACATTATACCTGACGCAGATATAATGTGGCGCAGAGTTTTAAAAAGTGACCCATGTACCTAGATGCGTCACTTTTTAAAAATAGCGTCAGGTATAATGCATGCAGAGGGGGTGTTCTCCCGCAAAAAGCTTTGTAATAGCGACGCAGTGAAATCTTTGAGATTTCACTGCGTCACTTTTAGGATGCTGTTGCGTCAAAATCTTGTGCCTGCTTTACAGCAGGTGTTAGACTGACGCAAGCCCTTTCACATGGTGCTTTTTCCATGTGAAAGGACACATTACTGGAGTTGCGTCACTTTTGTGACGCACTCCAGCAATGCGTTACTTGGAATGTCATAAGGAGTGCGCACAGAAAAGTGACGCATCGCACCAGTGGTGTAAAAAAATGTGCCTCGTTGCGTTATATTTAAAAAGTGACGTATCTAGGTAGATGGGTCACTTTTTAAAATCAAGCGCCACATTATATCTGCGTGAGGTATAATGCATGCAGAGGGGGTGTTCCCCCGCAAAAAGCTTTGTAATAGCGACGCAGTGAAATGTTTGAGATTTCACTGCGTCACTTTTAGGATGCTGTTGCATCCTTTAAATATAGTGCAACGAGGCACATTTTATTATACTGCTGGTGTGATGCGTCACTTTTCTGTGCGCACTCCTTATGACATTCCAGATGTGTCATATTTAATGTATGACGAATCATGTTGCAAGGAGTTACAGATACGTCAGTATTTCTCACATATCTGTAAACATGAAAGTGACGCGAGGCAGGCGCAAGATTTTGATGCAACAGCATCCTAAAAGTGACGCAGAGAAATCTCATAGATTTCAGTACGTCGTTATTACCAAGCTTTTTGCGAGGGATTGCCCCCTCTGCATACATTATACCTGATGCAGATATAATGTGGCGCAGAGTTTTAAAAAGTGACCCATGTACCTAGATGCGTCACTTTTTAAAAATAGTGTCAGGTATAATGCATGCAGAGGGGGTGTTCCCCTGCAAAAAGCTTGGTAATAATGACGCAGTGCGTCACTTTTAGGATGCTGTTGCGCCAAAATCTTGCGCCTGCTTCACAGCAAACCTTTCACATGGTGCTTTTTCCATGTGAAAGGACACATTACTGGAGTTGCGTCACTTTTGTGACGCACTCCAGCAATGCGTTACTTTTGTGTTTACAGATACGTCAGAAATACTGACATATCTGTAACTCCTTGCGAATTGATTAGTCATATATTAAATATGACATATCTGGAATGTCATAAGGAGTGCGTCCAGAAAAGTGACGCATCGCTGTTTTCACGTAGCGATGCGTCACTTTTCAGAAATGAGGCCTCCAGTTTATTCACTGTGTCATAACTTTCTTTTCTAACACTCACCTTCTTTCATTCCTCCTACTTCACTTCCTTTCACCTCTCATACCTTTCTGTTCCTTCTTACTCATTCTCCTTTAAATTATCAATGCACTATATTTCACTTACTCTTCATTTTTTTAAGAATACAGCTCTTTGATGAGAATTGGAGGTAGTTCTGAAAAGAACTTTTGGTTTTCTTCTTTTAACTGAACAGGAACAAAAACAGGGAATGGAAACTGCTCAACAGGAGCAAAAAGAAAAGAAAAAAATTAGGGGTGGGAAGGGCAGCGATGGTTCTCCAATGCTCGAACCATGAGCAGGACACTTTGCTCCCCATAGGTGAGGAGTTGATTGCAGTATCTGCATTTGACGACCCCATGGTTAAATGCAGGTTGTATGTTTGCCACCTGCTCCTGCGATTGCTCTCTCCCAGAAGAAGTTGCTCCTCCTGTTGATGTAGAGGCCCCATCTCTGGGAACCTCTTGTGCCAGAGCCCTGACACTTTCCCGGGCAAAATTCAGGGGGTGCCTCCTCTCCACATGGCGAATCATGGTGAAGTTGCCAAAAGAATACTTTTTTTGGGGGTTACCCCGTGACAGGACCTGTTTGCAGATCCTGCACTCTACTTTTGGTGCATTCACCTTTTTCTGGTCTGCTGGAAACTTAAAAAATTTCCAGATGAAATGTTCTTTGACCTTCGGCTGAGGAGGCTCTTCATCAATGAAATCATTGGAGTCATCTTCACTGCTGGATGGTCTGGCAGCCATGATTAATCAAGAAATATGCAACAGCAAAAAAGGCAGGTCTTTCAGTCACAAAAGTGAAAGAAGAAGTGAAGGAAATGGGTGGGGATTTCATTCATTGTAAAAAAAAACTGTTAGCAACCAATGAAAAGTGTTATTTTAGGGTCACATGACCCGACGCGTTTACGCTGCGCGCTCCGGAGCACTTCCGGTGCGTTTACGCAGCGCGATCGTAGGCGCTTCCGGGGCGCAAACGTGGCGCGATCGTAGGCGCTTTTGCGTGCGTTTATGCGCCGCGAACGTAGGCGCTTACGAGGGCACTTACGTTGCGCGCCGAAGTGACGTCATCAAACTTTTACAGAAATGCATAATCATTTTCCTTATTAAAAAAAACTAATTTTATTTGTATGGTACGAAATGTTTTGCATTATTATTAACTTTTCATTCATATTTTTTTTCACGAACGACAGTTGCGCTCTGGGTGCGCTTTCAGATGAGCTCACGGAAAAGCTTACCGGAGAGCTTAGCTGAAAGCTTCCCAGAGCGCGCACCCAGAGCGCAAAAGAAAAAAATTATATAAAAAAAAATGAATACTTTAAAAAAAACAGCAAATTGTAAAAAAAAAAAAGGTTAGAAACTCGATATACAAAGGAATTAGCATTTAAAAAACCTATGAAATTCACTGAAAAAAACATAGGTTTCACACCAGTTATAGTTAGGAATTAGCATTTAAAAAACCTATTAAATTCACTGAAAAAACCATAGGTTTCACACCAGTTATAGTTAGCTGGAAATTTTACTGATATAAAACCATTGAAATTCCCACGTTATAGTTAGATGGACTCACTATAACTTGCGCGTGCAATGCACTGCTGATGATGTCTTAATAAGCCAGTTAACCAATCAATTTTTAAAAACCATCCATTTAGACACTTATTTAAACATTTATTCTTCCATCAACTTTTACATATACATATATAAAATATATTTATTTTTCAGAAAGACACACATTCACTGGATGGTGTCATCAGTGATGTCATGAGTGATGTCACTGACCATGTCATGAGTGATGTAATATGTGATGTCATCAGCAGTGCATTGCACGCACAAGTTATAGTGAGTCCATCTAACTATAACGTGGGAATTTCAATGGTTTTATATCAGTAAAATTTCCAGCTAACTATAACTGGTGTGAAACCTATGGTTTTTTCAGTGAATTTAATAGGTTTTTTAAATGCTAATTCCTAACTATAACTGGTGTGAAACCTATGGTTTTTTCAGTGAATATATAATATATATATATATATAAATATATGGAGAAGGTGACCACCGCGTTTGCAGTGATATCTTGAATTGCGCTGTGTTGTGGCTCGCGCTTTTATTTTAACTCAACCCTATTTTGTATCTGAGTTCATTTCTGTTGTTTTTCCCCTGATTTTACTCCGCTGCTGCTGCGACCCCCCCTGGCCCTTACCGCATATAATTACAAAGTCAAACACCGCTACTTAGCGGGTCCGGGCTCCGGGGCTCCTGGGTCACGTGACGACGACGCCATCTTGGGAAGGCTGTTCCCTTCCTTGTTGGGGGTTAGCGCGCTAGCGCTTTTTACCGCCACTCGCCTATTTAAGGTGAGCCTTGACTCGGGGTCAGCCTGGTGAAGGTGACCACCGCATTTGCAGTGATATCTTGAATTGCGCTGTGTTGTGGCTCGCGCTTTTATTTTAACTCAACCCTATTTTGTATCTGAGTTCATTTCTGTTGTTTTTCCCCTGATTTTACTCCGCTGCTGCTGCGACCCCCCCTGGCCCTTACCGCATATAATTACAAAGTCAAACACCGCTACTTTTTTTTTTTTTTTTTTTTGGAAAACCTTAACTATACCTTCACAGTTTTACACAGCTTGTCGCCTACAACCCGAATGGGCCGGCCGCTATTCAAGGTGTCAAAGGAGAGCGTTCTTTACAATACAATTGTGCTGGTAATTGCCAAAGTCATGAAGGTAAAGATCGGTAAGCGAATGGTGAAGGTTAAATACAAATGGTCCATGCTTGGTGAAAGAGGTTTTCATTTTCTGTTTTTTACCTAAAGAAAAGAACATTCAAAACTCCGGGAAGTCACAGTACAATCAATGAGTATGCTTATTGCCAGTTAGACATGAGTTTATTCCTGAGTTGAGACCAACCTCATGCACGCCCACAAGGCAAGTTAGGGTGTGAGCGAACCATCTCTACCCCCCATCCCCCCCTGAAGTACCCCCCACACTAATCAGCGTTCCTCATTCCAACCCGTCGCAAACACCGCTACTTAGCGGGTCCGGGCTCCGGGGCTCCTGGGTCATGTGACGATGACGCCATCTTGGGAAGGCTGTTCCCTTCCTTGGTGGGGGTTAGCGCGCTAGCGCTTTTTACCGCCACTCGCCTATTTAAGGTGAGCCTTGACTCGGGGTCAGCCTGGAGAAGGTGACCACCGCGTTTGCAGTGATATCTTGAATTGCGCTGTGTTGTGGCTCGCGCTTTTATTTTAACTCAACCCTATTTTGTATCTGAGTTCATTTCTGTTGTTTTTCCCCTGATTTTACTCCGCTGCTGCTGCGACCCCCCCTGGCCCTTACCGCATATAATTACAAAGTCAAACACCGCTACTTAGCGGGTCCGGGCTCCGGGGCTCCTGGGTCACGTGACGACGACGCCATCTTGGGAAGGCTGTTCCCTTCCTTGTTGGGGGTTTTTACCGCCACTCGCCTATTTAATGCTCGCCAGGAGCGCAGCGGTCGCGCCTTTGCTACGCCTGAGTCTCGCCAGAGTCCTGCCCGTCTGCGCCCGTCAGCGCTAAGGCAGGGCTAGGGCAGGGGACTCTGGCTCCCTCAGGATGTTATCTGCTGCGAGCTTGCGTTCATTGCGACACGAGGTAAGAGACTGCCAGCATGCACCCTGGATCCTCTCAGTGGGCCTTTTCACTGCCCCACCTGCCTTTTCAAACTCCCTAAGCCGCAGCCCATTTTAAGTCTTCAATGTAGACCGCCCCGTGCTCACAAGCCCGACTCTGTCTTAGGCGGAGCTACCCAAACTACCCTCAAAATCTGTCATCTGAATGTCAGATCTCTGACCTGTAACCACCAAGAAGTACATTCGTTGATTACTGATGATAATCCGGATATCTTTTTCTTCACTGAAACCTGGCTGCATGATCAATCCATGGCGATTATCAATCTAGCCCTCCCTGCAGGCTACACCATGTACTCTCACCACCGGAACGCTAGAGGCGGAGGCATCGCAGTGGCGGTTAAATCTTGTTATCCTTGCGCCTGGAAACCTATCACCATAGTAGGGTGTGAGAGCGCACATTTTAACATCACTGTGAGCCCCCACTTTACCTTTTCAGGATTACTAATCTATAGGCCGCCCGGTCCTGAGGGTGCCTTCCGCCACAGCCTTCCGGAGGTAGTCGCCTCACTAGTTATGAAAACTGTTAATTTCACGATCATTGGCGACCTTAATCTGCACATGGAAGCTCCTCTCTCCAACTCGGTCCACTGCTTGTTGGCGGATCTTTAAGCATTCCAACTTAGCCAACTGGTACAATCACCGACCCATATAGGTGGACACTTGTTAGATCCTTTTGTGACGAATCTTACCACCAATATCTCAGTGTTCCAACCTAGACCCATGGCCTGGACCGATCATTATTTGATCGAAACTCACATTCTCACTTCTACTCCTCCCGCCAGAAATAATGCTCCTGACATTCTCAAACGCCCTTGGAGAAATTTAGATCTTGAGCATTTTCACCAGTTATTGATGAAACATCATCCCCAACCACCTATAGAAGTTTCTCTTGGGTATGACAATTTTTGTGAATGGTTAAATCACTCATTAGATACCCTTATACCGGCCAGGTGGAGTAAGACTAGATCGAGTCCCTCTAGTCCTTGGTACGACGAATCCCTCAAAAAGCTCAAATCTTCCTGCAAAAAAGCAGAACCTGCATGGTGCAAAAACTATGATGCTGACCTTAAGTCAGCCTATAGGGCCTGCACCAGAGTCTACCATCGGGCCATCTGTTCAGCTAGGGCTGCCTTCTATTCTCTGGAGATTAAGAACAGCACCAATCCCACCAAGGCTATCTTCAGGGTATGCAATGACCTCACAAGCAAAAAGACCGACACCACTACTCTTGAAGCCTCATTGGCTCATTGTGAGGACTTGGCCTCGTTTTTTGTTGAAAAGGTGGAAGCTATTTATAGGTCATTCTCTCAGTCCCCTATCAGGGAGAATATCACTGCATCTACGGTCGCTAAGCCACTGCTTATCATCCCTAGTCCTACTCTGGAGGAGTTTAAAGCTTTGACGACTAAAGTCAAATCCGGCTCCCCGGATGATCCTATGAGACCCATTCAATTCCAGGAACTCGCCCAGTGTTGCTACCCTGCAATGCATAGTTTGATGGATCTGTCCTTCATTACCGGCAGTGTTCCTAGGGCATGGAAGCAGGCGACTGTCATTCCTATTCTCAAAAAGCCTGCCCTTGACCATACCAAATCTGAACACTATCGGCCTATCTCCCTTCTTCCCTGGCTAGCTAAATTAGCAGAATCTCATGCTAATCATATTTTATCTTCCCATCTGCAAGAAGCTAATATTCTGGATAATTCCCAGAATGGGTTTCGTGCGGGCCATAGCACCGAGTCAGCGCTCTTGGTCATAGTGGAACATATCAGGAGGATGTTGGACCAGGGTCAGACGGCGGCACTGATCCTATTGGATCTTACTGCCGCCTTTGATACGGTCTCCCACCAGATCCTCCTACACCGTCTCATGGAGGCCGGAGTTGGAGAGTTAGCACTTGAATGGTTCCGATCCTTTCTCGCGGATCGAACCTTCAAAGTATCCACTCCTCCCTTTGTCTCGGCCCCTCGTTCCATCCATCAGGGTGTCCCGCAGGGATCGGCCCTCAGCCCTACCCTTTTCAATTTATATGTTCAGCCACTGGCGGAGGTAGCCCATAGCTTTGGTCTCACCATGGTGTCATACGCCGATGACACACAGCTGGCGGTGGCACTCAATGGTGATTCCAACATGGATGTCCCTACCTTTCAGTCAGCCCTCAAAGCTGTGGCAGGCTGGATGGCCAACAACCGACTCCAACTTAATGCCTCTAAGACCGAGGTCATTATTTTTGGTAGGGAAAGCGGACTCTGGGGAGATCAATGGTGGCCATCTGAATTGGGCCCTGTTCCCACCCCGTGGCCGAAGTCAGAAATCTTGGGGTGTGGCTCGACGACAAACTCTCCATCACATCCCATACTAAGCGTGTAGCTGGTACATGTTTTGGTGCCCTGCAGTGCCTCCGACCCATCTTCAGGTTTTTTGACGGGGATACCAGACAGATCATAGTCCAAGCTCTGGTTCTTACCAGATTGGACTATGCCAGCTCCTTGTTTTTGGGTGTGAATCAGGCAGAATTAGCTCGCCTTCAGAGGGTGCAAAACGCGGCGGCCAGGATGCTGGTCGGCCTTCCTAAGTTTGTGTCTGCCCGCCGCACTATCCAAGACCTCCACTGGTTGCCTGTGGGGCAAAGAATTAAGTTTAAAGCTCTTTGCTTAACTTTTAAAATTCTTAAGTCTGCCTCCCCTCCTATCCTATCACAGACAATCCAGCACTATGTTCCTTCCAGAGCCCTCCGTTCCTCAGGTTCAAATCTTGCCATTGTGCCACGCTTTAAAAGAGCAAGAATGGGCGGTCGCTCTTTTTCAGTGATGGCAGCAGCACTTTGGAATTCTTTACCTGCCACTCTCCGTTCCATTCCCGATCTGCTCCCTTTTAGGAAGGCTCTGAAAACCTTCTTATTTTCTTCAGTTTAGCTTTCTTGCTTGGTTTACTTCTGCTGTGTTGTGTTTTACCATCTCCGGAAAGCGCCGGGACGCCTCTTGGCTGCGGCATCTGCGCGCTATGCAAGCGAAAATAACATAACATAACATAACATATATATTATATATATACATAACAGCAAGTTATGCCAAGGCCCACTAAAGGTTGTCACTGAACAAATTGATGCAATGGACAGAGCCTACTAAGGTAATTAAACTATGAGAAGGCATTTGCAACGCTAATGAAAGGCAATGAACTACCCTTTTCAGCATGCAACATTATGCTATAACGAACTGTGACCAATTGAAGAACATTTATAAGTCACGTGCTGTGCAAAGCATTCTAAAAAGAGAAAAATATCTCACATTGTATGTTCATGCCTGTGAACAAGGGGATTGAAGCCCCGAAGCGCGTAAGGCAAGAATAATTGACCTTATGCATAATAAATGCTGAGTGCCGTTGTTAATGAAGCTGGCGTCTGTGTGCGCTTCCATTCAAGGGTGCATTTGGATGAAAAAATAATATGCGGCGGCATCTCTGCCGCGTAAGCGCACCATTCCTAAAAGTCTGGAGGCCGGGAGGGGGACAACCGGACTGTTCAAAGTTCCCCGCCCGTGGGATGCCAGCTGGCCCCAAAAGGAAACAGCAAGTTATGCCAAAGCCCACTAAAGGTTGTCACTGAACAAATTGATGCAATGGACAGAGCCTACTAAGGTAATTGAACTATGAGAAGGCATTTGCAACGCTAATGAAAGGCAATGAACTACCCTTTCCAGCATGCAACATTATGCTATAACGAACTGTGACCAATTGAAGAACATTTACAAGTCACGTGCTGTGCAAAGCGTTCTCAAAAGAGAAAAATCTCTCATATTGTATGTTAATGCCTGTGAACAAGGGGATTGAAGTCCCAAAACGCGTAAGGCAAGAATAATTGACTTTATGCATAATAAATGCTGAGTGCCGTTGTTAATGAAGCTGGCGTCTGTGTGCGCTTCCATTCGAGGGTGCATTTGGATGAAAAAAAAAAATATATATATATGTATATATATATATATAATTATATATATATATATATATATATATATATATATATATATATATATATATATATATATATATATATATATATTCACTGAAAAAACCATAGGTTATAGGCCATATATAGTTAGGAATTTGCATTTACAAAACCTTGAAAATTCACTGAAAAAACCATTGGTTATAGACCATATATAGTTAGGGATTAGCCTTTTCAAAACCTTATTTTACTCACACAAAACCATTGAAATTTCATATATAGTTAGTTCCACTAACTATATATCGCGCACCCGCAATCCACTGCTGATGATGTCACATATTACATCATTCATGACATCGTTAGTGACATCACTGATGACATCACTGATGACATCTCGAATGACATCACTGATGACATCACTGATGACAACATCCAGTGACTGTATGTTTCTGTAAAGTTAAAATATGTCTTACATATTGAAGAATGAGTGGATGTATAAGTGTCTGGATGAAGGATTTAGTAGGTGCATGACTGACTGTATGAGTGAGTGATTAAATGTGTCTCACTGAGTGCATAGGTTAGTGACTAAACTGTTTTAATTTGTGCATCATTATATCTGTTGTTCTACAAACTACTGCATATGTTGATCAGTAGCTATATAAGTAACTGTATGGGTTATTCATTGGTTGTCCAAGTATTTGTATGGGAAACTGAGTGTGTGTGTATGGGTGGCTGGGAGGTGTGTGACTCTGTACATAGATGTGTGAGTAGTTGATTCACTATATGTATGGGTTCAAAAGTGCATGTGGAAACAGCTGTATGGGCGGTTGACTGTGCATGAGTGTATTAGTGAGTGAATGGATATCTCAGTGCTACATGTCAAAGTAAGTACATATGTAAAACACAGTACATGTGAGAGTTGACATATATAAATAACTGTGCATAAGAGCCAGTGAATGTGTGAGTGGCTGTATGGATCATTGTGAACATGTATCAGGGATTGTATAAGAGAGTAAAGTAAATATGTGTTAGTATATTGTCGTATTTGGCCCGCTCGCATTAGCGATTAGCTGAACCTACACGTTGTCCTCCTTAACTTGGCAATATACGATAAACGCCATTTTGAATGTTGTAGCGGCCATCTTAGACCATGAGCGGCCTCGTGGCCGACGTGCCCTTTAGTCCTTTGTCCACTCCACTGACCACTCTCATTTGCCCAGCAACAGGCTATTTTTAGTGCTGGTCAAGCCACACATGCGCATTCCCCACTGACCCGTAAACCTTCAGGAATGTGCCGCTAACTGACCAGTGGGTTTGAAACCCTCCAATGAGCTGGCAGTATTCCAAAACATGACCATATATGTCCTTAAAACTGTGTCTTTACTTGTGCCGCCTATCTTTTATTGCCCCAAAATTGTATATAAACGGGGTCACACCGATGTTCGGTGTGATACCTCTAGCATTACCGAAGGGTGCTGTTTGAGTGTACCACCACCCCATGGGGTCTTAATAAACTTGTTCTTTGCATTTTACAGTTTCCGTGCCAACAGTTCTTGTGTGTAAGTGGGTAATCTCTGGAGCGTGTAGGCCTTGGGAACCCCGAAATACTTCAATTGGCGACCACGAAGGGACTCATCGGCGACTCGGATGCCCGAAGGAGAGGTCGTGACGAAGGCTTGGAAATCCGCCATGGGCGCGCGCTGCCACGAGTGACCCGAGTCTTGGCTGCCACGGTGTTTTTTCCTTTCCTTCCGATCTGACCTTCCAGGTGGCGCCGGTCTCCGACTGAGTTTTCGAAGTGTCTGCATCGCTGAGAAAGTGCCGTTTGGCTGATTTGGCTTACAAGACCTTGGCAGTTGGAACCTGGACATTTGAGTGTTTGGTAAGCTTTGTGTTCGGTAAGGTAGTCTTCGGACGCTTACTGAAGTTTCTACGATTTGTGTTCGGTAAGGTAGTCTTTGGACGCTTACTGAAAATCTGTGCTTTGTGATCGGTGAGGTAGTCTTCGGACGCTTGCCGAGTTCTGGGAACTTTGATTTGAGTTAGCTAACATTGTGAATTTGTGGTCTTTGAACTTATATGTGTAGTGCACTTCACATAGGCAGGCATGTAGAGATGTTTCTCTAACTTTGTTTTTTTTCCTTTGAGCGGCACAATCGTGAGAAGAATTGTAAGTGCCATTTTGTCCGGTGTCACGCTTTCGTGACACTTTTTGAACATGCCTGTTTTCAGCACACTCCGAGGAATGTGTTGTCTTGGAGAAGGTACCTCAATTAGGTTAACGGAATCACAGCCGGCTCCCCCAGAGGGAACTCCGAATAGGGAAATGTACATAAAGCTTGGCCTTCCACCTATTATGTACAGTAAATTGTGGCATAAGTACACCAAGGCCGATCCTGAATTGCAATGGCCCCTACACGGGTCGTACGATTTGAGTAAAATCCAATTTGTAGAGCAATGTATGTTTCAACGCAGGTCTAGACAAAACATGTTTGATTGCGTGCGAATGTGGGAGAAAGCGGCGCGTGAGCGAATGAAGCGTGAGGTTGCCTTGGCGGACAAAGAGCAGCGTAAGGCTGCTCGGGATAAGGCTTTACAGCTTGAGGAGAAGGAGGCTCAGGAAAAGAAAGACAGGGAGGAACGGGAACGTAATTTGCAAACGACTGGTCAATTTCCTATTCGCCGACCGCTTTATCCTGTCCTTAATAATGAAAACGATGATTTTTCTTTGTTAGATCGGTCACCGCCTCCGTACGTTTTGCCGACGGCTCCGGCTGTGGACCTTGAGGATGATGGACAGGATCCGTCGAGCCAGAAGGGGGTATCGGCTCTCAGGTTTACTGCGGATAGGTCCGCTCATTTACGCAGTTGGGCTCGTAAAGTGAATAAGCATTGTGTTACTCAGGAGCAGTTGTTAACGGAAAAGAAAGGGTGGTCGGATCTTGAATTAATGTATTTTCTATCTAGTCTGGCGGATGAGGTTGTAAGTGCATATCGTGAACTTTCTGATACGCTTGAGCCTAAAGTGTTGTCGGTGTATCGTGAGAATTTAGCTAAAGGTGATTTTGATCTTTCAGATGTTGATGACCTGTTCAAGCAATTGATCAAGCTGCGGGATGAGACAACCCAGTTGCGACAGGAACGGAAAAAGAGGCAAAAGGAGTCCGAATTGGAGAATAATGGGCAGGCTAAAGAGTGTTCTCTCCGTGGTTCAGATAAGAGTTCTGCGTTGCATGTTATGCCTATGCGTGAAGCTGCGCCTTTGTATGTTCCACCAAAAGGGGAAGGTACGGATGATGATAAGTTGTCAAAGGATGCGAAAGGGTATTTTGTGTATAATTGGGTATATACGCCATGGAATAGAGCAGATGTTATGGCATTGAAAAATTCTTTACCTGATCTTCGGAAGAATCCGGCGGCATTTTATGAAGGGGTGGAGGGGGCTATATCGTCTTGTGTAATGACTCTTGTAGATATAGATTTGTTTTTTGGGCTAATCTTACCACCCGATATGTGGAGGCAAATTCGTAAAACTAATGACAAAACGATTTTGGGGGGGACATGGAAAGAAATAAGTAGAGCAGATTTAGATAGGGAACCAGCATGTAAGCCTTGTCAGCTAATTCTAGATCTCCCGGCAGCTATCCTGCATAAATTAAAAACGCTTGTTCCCTCCAAAAAGATTGATTGGACCATGTTAACGTCGTGCAAACAGAAACCCGATGAAACGGTTTCAGATTTCTTCACGCGCTTCGAGGAGGCCTTTCATGATTACAGTGGTCAATCTTTAACAGACGATACGGGTCGGCATTTGTTTGTAGATAAGTATGTGGCTAATCTCCTACCAGAGATTGCGAAGCGATTGAAGACGAGTGAAAGTTCCTGGGCCACGGCGACCCCTGCGTCCTTGTTAACTATGGCTCAGTATTATGAGCGGCAGGAAGTAGAGGCTAAAGAAAGTGTAGAGAAGAAGGCGAAGGAATTGAAAACGAAGGTGATGTTGGCACAGGTTCGGGGAACACAGGGTAGAGGGTGTGATAGAGGTAGACGAGGTGGTGGAAACGCATTGTATGGTCGTACGGACATTGCGGAGGATCAGTGTGCTTATTGTAAGGAGTTTGGGCATTGGGCCGAAGATTGTCCGGTACTTCGTGAGCAGCGTAGTCAGCGTGGTCGAGGCAGTGGAAGGTCAAGAGGAGGTTATACGGGAACGAGAGGTGGTGGAGGTGATCGTAGACAGGTTGAGGAGAGGGGCCGTGGCCAGGACGAATGGAATACGTTTGATAGACGGAATCAATATCAGATTTCGGAAGGAGAGAATGTGGAACATCAGGATTATGTGCATGCATAGGATTGCGTAGGATGGGGGAAGGAATCAGTTGAAGTGCCAGTAGATCAGCAAGGTCCATATGTAACAGCGGGTATTTTGGGTTCTACTGATCAATTTCTAGTCGACACAGGAGCTACTCGTAGCGCGCTGTCGAAAAACTTGGTTCCGAGGGCTCCCCTGTCTGGCGAAATGATTACGTGTGTAGGGTTCGATGGCACGCCCTCCCTCAGCCCATTGTCCAAGCCCCTTGCACTATGCATTGACAAATACTTTAGTTTTGGGCAATTCTTGTTATCACCCCATACCCCAGACAATATCCTGGGCATTGATTTGCTTAAATATTTCCGAGCGACCATACGCTGCGCCCCAGAGGGAGTGCGAGTTATCCTGAACGACAACTACCCTGACCCTGATGATTGCCCTGACCCTGACAGATTTTATGCCATTTTAGATATTCCTGCTTTGGCCTCTCTGCCGCACACGTTGTGGGCGACATCAGATACGGATGTGGGAGGGATGCGCATTCCACCAATACACATTACTGTTAAGGAGGGGGCCCCTCTACCACGAGTGCCACAGTATAAGATCTCGAAGGAAGGTGAAATTGCACTGACGCATATTGTTCAGGATTTGATTTCTGCAGGGGTAGTGGAGGAGGTCCCTTATAATGTTTGTAACAGCCCTATTCTACCGATTCTTAAGAGAGACTCAGATGGCAAGATCTATCGATTTATTATTGATTTGCGTGCAATAAACAAAATTGTCATTCCCCAATACCCAGTGGTGTCCGATATCACGACTTTGCTTACTTTGGTTCCACCGACGGCCACCACTTTTAGTGTTATTGACTTGAAAAATGCGTTCTTTTCTATCCCTGTTCACCCAGATAGTAGATATCTGTTTGGTTTTACGCTCAATAATAAATCATATAGATTTTGTCGTGTTCCCCAAGGATATACTGAAAGCCCTAGCATCTACAGTCAGGCTTTGAAACGACAACTAGATTCTTTTACATTGCAGTCTGGCGTTGCGCTCATCCAGTATGTGGATGACCTTTTGCTTGCCGCCGACTCCTATGCACAATGCGAACAGAGTACGCTTGCATTACTTTCCTTTTTGGCACAACACAATCACAAGGTTTCCAAGAAGAAGCTTCAATACTGTAGACCCCAGGTGACCTACCTCGGTCATCTGTTGTCTAAGGAGGGGCGGGCATTAACATCTGATCGAATTCAAGCAATTTTAGACACACCAGTCCCCCGCACGCAGAGAGATGTGCGTGCCTTTATAGGGTTGACATCCTTTTGTAGACAATGGATCATGGGTTTTTCGCATATTATAAAACCTTTGCTAGCATTACTGTCCAAAACTACACCGATGCCTCTTGAGTGGACAGATGAATGTCAGAAAGCCTTTGAACAGTTGAGACAGGCCCTTTGTTCCGCACCCGTGTTAGGAACACCAGACTATACGAAACTTTTCACATTATACGTGCACGAGAATGATGGGTGTGCGTTGTCAGTGTTAGTGCAGTTACACGGGGATAAGCAGAGACCATGTGCATACTTCTCTGCCATTTTGGATCCTGTAGCACGAGGGCTGCCTGGGTGTTTTCGAGCAGTAGCGGCAACAGCAGTAGCCATATGACAGAGTGAGGGCATAGTGTTATCACACAAATTGTTGGTGTTAGTTCCTCATGCAGTAGATGCCCTGTTAAACCAAACAAAGACCCAATACCTTACGAGTGCACGACTTACAGGATACGAGTTGACACTCTTAGCGCCACACATAACACTGAAAAGATGTGCTACTTTGAACCCAGCCACTTTATTGCCCTATCCGGTCGAGGAGGGTCAGGAAGAAAAACATCATGACTGTGTTTTCCTGACCGAGGAACAGACAAAGGGTCGTGTCGACTTACAGGATGTGCCACTTCCTGATGTGGATGGGGAACTGTGGGTTGATGGATCGTGTTTGAGGCTGCCAGATGGTACGACTTCCGCAGCATATGCGATCACGACTCTTAAGACGGTGGTAGAAACAGCTAGAATACCACAAAAATCGGCTCAGGCAGCAGAGCTGATAGCTTTAACAAGAGCCTGCGAATTGAGTGCTGGCTTATGTGTGAACATCTACACGGACAGCCGGTATGCCTTTGGAGTGGCCCATGACTTCGGGCTTCTCTGGAGGGAACGCGGGTTCCTGACGTCACACGGGGAGCACATTATGCATGGAGAGCTAGTGCGTGATCTCCTGAATGCGTTGCTCAGTCCTAAAAAAGTAGCGATAGTGAAGTGCAGTGCCCATAAGAAGATTACGGATAAAGTGGGTCAAGGAAATGCCTTTGCAGACAGTATAGCAAGGCAGACGGCTATGTCCCGAACTAGCTCCCCTATGTACGTGGTACAATCACAGGCTGAGAGATGGAGTGATGCTAGAGCAGAGATACGGGATATTCAAAAATCAGCCACAGAATCTGAACGTGCGGCTTGGGCAGCAGATGGGGTACTAGATGACGAAGGTTGTTGGAGAAGCAAAGACATGGAGAAGTGGAAATTGCCTGCGGCTTACTTACAGGCGATGGTCCAGATGACTCATGGACTGGCCCATGTCGGAGCTCTTGCAATCGCTCGTCTTTTAACACGAGTTTGGGAACATCCTGAGATTGCGAATACTGCAAAGAGAGTAGTGCAGACCTGCCTGGTGTGTTTGCAACACAATCCTGGGAAGGGGACCCATACTCCGAAAGGAGGGTTCGTTCCACCTTCTGCACCGTTTGAAGTGCTTCAAATGGATTACATCCAACTCGAGCGCTGCAATAACCTGAAGTACGTCCTAGTGGTGGTGTGTGCTTTTAGCAAATGGGTTGAGGCCTACCCCACGAAAGACAATACGGCTTTGACTACAGCTAAGGTGTTGCTTAAGGAATTCTTTCCTCGCTTTGGAGTTTGCAAGTTTTTGTGGAGCGATAATGGGCCCCATTTTGTTGGAAAGATTGTGGAATATGTACTGAAGGGGTTAGGGATTCAGCAAAAGTTCCACGCTGTATTCCACCCTCAGTCAGCAGGTTTGGTCGAGCGGTACAATGCTACGTTGAAGCTTAAGCTGGCCAAAATTGTGGCGTCTACATCGTTGAAGTGGCCAGATGCGTTGCCGCTGGCACTACTATCTCTCAGATCAGTACCCCACTCACGAACCGGCCTTACGCCCTATGAGGTGGTGTTTGGCCGCCCTATGAATATCTGGGGGGTGCCCAAGCCGCGATTAATACATGATGTGCCTTGTGTTATGATGAATGATTATTTGGCACGATTAACAAATGATTTGCTCTCTATTCATCAACAGGTTCGAGAAGCGCTCCCTGATAACTCCACTGGAGAGGGCCACGATCTTCGTCCCGGGGACCATGTAATGGTCCGTTCGTTTGAAAGAGCAAGCAGTTTGGAGCCCAGGTGGAAGGGCCCTGAGCAGGTCCTCCTGGCAACCCGCACCGCAGTACGAGTGACGAACAGGAAGCGGTGGGTGCATTCGACACATTGTCGCCGTGTCTCTCCGGATCTGGTGACTCCTGCTGTGTTGACTGATTATAAGGAGCTCTTGGAGAAAGAAAAGAGCCCAGCTGTGACGTCGGCCGAAGTGGAGGGAGCCTTCCCGGACCAATCTGCTACCGGAAGAGAGCGCTACAATCTGCGTCCACGATAAGAAGATTTTGTTCTTTTTTTTTTTAATGACTGGTTGGTTACCGCTCCAGGTTTGTGAAACGGAAACCGGGAATTCCAAGGGGGGGGGATCAGTTCTGCCAGAGTAGCGACACCCGTCTTGGCCCGGAGAAGAAAACAACGGCTACCTCGGAGTTCAGCACCGCATTTTTCTTTTTTAGGTATACACTCACATGTATTTGAGACAATCTGTGAACAATTTGTGAACAATTTGTGCCACTTGAGACTTTGCACAAACTTTCTTGAACTATGGCATCAACGGCATCCCGTGATAAGAGAATACTGGGTGCCTTTCTCTTCGTTCTAACAATTGTGGTGATAGCTGTTATGGCCTGGGTAGTCGAACTTGTGGTGCCTGTACGTGAACATTTGCTGCCGACTACCCCGGCACCGTCTGAACACTTTCATTTTACATTGCCTTTTCATGAAGAGCGCCATCGCCAAACGTACTTAAATAACAGCTTCATTCAGATTCTTCACCACACGCATAATATGACCAATACCTCTAACTGCTGGGTGTGTGGAATGTTGCCCGGGCACCAGAAGAGAGGGGGCACCCCACTTATTCCACTCCCGTTTTCACATAATGGGTCATGCAATGCCTGGTACACCCTCCTCTTTACTCTGAGATGGCCAACAAAAGGGGGGGTGCTTTTCCGTTTGAATAAAGTATGTTACCATGACAAGGATGGGTTTCCCCGGGCTGAGGGCACACGTTTCGAATGGGAAGAATATAGGCCTGACAATGTATCTGCTCCACGTATATATAGCAATCAGCGAAATGTGAATGTATCCAGTGCTCATGTCATAAATGTCATTGCCACAAAAGCTGATTTATGCATTAGAAACAAGGGCACGATTGCGGTGGGGAAAAGCGAATGTAATATTACTCTCACGTTTGATGGCCCGAATGGCATTTCATTTGTTGCATCTCGAAACACCTACTTTATCTGTGGAACGAAGGGGTACCATCAGCTTCCAGTGGGGTGGTTGGGCACGTGCTACGTATCGTTTGTGTTACCTCCTGTATTCATTGCCCCTCCGATGTACCACAACGATTACACCTTGTACCACGATTTCGTTTTGAACAGGGTTAAACGAACTGTTGCACTAGAGGACATTGATCAAACGGACACTGCATTACAACAGTATGTGGATTTTAATCTGGGACTATTTTCCTTTGTGGGGGCCGCATTGAACAGCCGGAAAATAAGACGGCTGACACGCGTTGTCGAGGCTGTTGCGAATGACACAGCTGTTGCCCTGGGAAATATTACCGAGGAACTACAGATTTCCAGAATTGTCACCCTCCAGAACAGAATGGTGTTAGACGTTGTTTTGGCTGATCGTGGGGGGGCATGTAGAATTATCGGAAGCAGCTGCTGTGTTTACGTTCCGGACAATTCCCCATCTGTGTATGATGCTATTTCCAAGCTGCATAAAATAGCTGCCGAAATACACCCGGACAATGGAACTTGGACACTTTCTGGATGGTTTTGGTCCATGATTGCAACTTGGGGCTGGAAACTGTTGACAATTCTTTGTATACTTGTGGGAGTAATGTTCTTTATATGCCTGTGTATTCAATGTGGCCCTGCCTTATGTTCAATGTGTCTATCAGCTTGCTTACCATCGAGGCGAGCTCTTGCCCATGACAAAATGATGCTACACAAAGAGGTGACACAAATTATGTTAATAGACATCGAGAACGAACATCCAGACTATGTTCATTATGAGGTAGATTCAGCTAAACGCTAAAAGGGTCGTCTGTCGTATTTGGCCCGCTCGCATTAGCGATTAGCTGAACCTACACGTTGTCCTCCTTAACTTGGCAATATACGATAAACGCCATTTTGAATGTTGTAGCGGCCATCTTAGACCATGAGCGGCCTCGTGGCCGACGTGCCCTTTAGTCCTTTGTCCACTCCACTGACCACTCTCATTTGCCCAGCAACAGGCTATTTTTAGTGCTGGTCAAGCCACACATGCGCATTCCCCACTGACCCGTAAACCTTCAGGAATGTGCCGCTAACTGACCAGTGGGTTTGAAACCCTCCAATGAGCTGGCAGTATTCCAAAACATGACCATATATGTCCTTAAAACTGTGTCTTTACTTGTGCCGCCTATCTTTTATTGCCCCAAAATTGTATATAAACGGGGTCACACCGATGTTCGGTGTGATACCTCTAGCATTACCGAAGGGTGCTGTTTGAGTGTACCACCACCCCATGGGGTCTTAATAAACTTGTTCTTTGCATTTTACAGTTTCCGTGCCAACAGTTCTTGTGTGTAAGTGGGTAATCTCTGGAGCGTGTAGGCCTTGGGAACCCCGAAATACTTCAATATGTTTGAATAAGTAAGGTGTGTATAACTGTATAGTTGAGAAAATGGAGGTGTGATTGATTTTTTGCATAACTGACTAGGTGTGTGAGTAACTCCATGGATGAGTGACAGTCTGTGACTGTCTGTTTACACTGATTGTATCTAAGGTTATATTAGAGTCTGAAGAGGTTCATGGTATTATCACATGAATGATATCATCAGTGATGTGATCAGTCATGTCAAATGAGATGTTATCAGTGATTTTATCAGTGATGTCATTTGAGATGTCATCAGTGATGTCATTTGAGATGTCATCAGTGATGTCATTTGAGATGTCATCAGTGATGTCACTAACCATGTCATGAATGATGTAATATGTGACATCATCAGCAGTGGATTGCGGGTGCGCGATATATAGTTAGTGGAACTAACTATATATGAAATTTCAATGGTTTTGTGTGAGTAAAATAAGGTTTTGAAAAGGCTAATCCCTAACTATATATGGTCTATAACCAATGGTTTTTTCAGTGAATTTTCAAGGTTTTGGAAATGCAAATTCCTAACTATATATGGCCTATAACCTATGGTTTTTTCAGTGAATTTCATTGGATTTTTAATAGCAAATATCAAAAGCTGTAAAATGTCAAGTACGTGATAGGTAAAAACTTTTTCGTGTTTATGCACGCTGATGTGCTTTGAACGCTGCCCCCCTCCCCTCTTTTCTCTTAGTAGTACTCTCTCTTTGCAGATAGTGAAGAGTAGTTAACGCAGGCCTTTACCCCCGTTGTAATCCGTCGTGCCTGCTTGTCTCTCCATTTGATTGATTGTTATCCAAGCATTTACTGTTTTACAATTGATTCTCTTTGGTTCATTCTCTATTTACAAACAAGCACAAAGTCGCAATACTCTGTTTAGTCTTAGCAGATAGTGAAAAATCGTGAAAAATCGTGTAAAAAAATAAAATTAATCGAGCAAAATCAGTAGGCCACTAATTGGATCTCTTTTTGACCTCGCTAAAATAGAAATATTAGGAACAACCCTTCATGAGAAATACGAAAATAGTGAGATGAACTGAGCTCCACACCATGAGGGCTGCAAGACAGCTCGGCTCCGTCACCCACCCCGCCCAAAATAACGACAAACCCTATGCAAATATTAAAAATATATACAACACACCAGCAAAGAAACAGGGTAAAACATTTTATTAAATAACTATTTACATAACTATTTTATACTTTTTATTGCCCGATCCGGCTAGCTCAATCGATCGAGCATGAAACTCATGCACTCTGATAGCAAGCTTTGCTACTGATGCTATGCAGACCAAAACTGGTTTTCAGTTTGTACATTTTTCTAGATTTTTCCATCCAAGGTTGGTTGAGTTTGTAGAACGATGACTTCAGATTTTCAACATACGGTGTGGTGGCGCGGACTGGGAGAGGGCGCTTCGCTCCTGCCCCCTCCCCAAGTAAGATTTTCATACGTGAAAGTACGTTAATGGTTTTGGTCCCTGAGTTGCTTCAATGTCACTGCCATTCTCAAATGGCATAAGTTCTGGATGTTGGGTGCCATAGTTCAGAGTTCTGAGCAGCGCTTGTAACACTGTCTGAAGCTTATTTCCACCTACTGCAGCTTCACTATTCTCAAAGTAAGTGAGTGTTGTTTGTGGACCTGACTGCATTTGAAAACAATGTGATATGGTACCTCCCTAAACCGCTTGACGGAGGCCCCCGAGGGGCGGTGTGATGGCACGGACTCGGAGAAGACGCTTGGCTCCGACCCCCTCCCCAAGTCTTATAGCACCGGTTTAGCCTGAGATCGCCCCCGACATAGGCGGCCGGCTCCCGGGGTCCGGCGGAACTTTTTGCCTTTTGATGACTCTTCTATTCTGGACCTTGTCCCACAATCCGTTTGACCTGAAGACACGCTGTAGTGGGGCGCCCCTTTACCGTTTTAGTTGCCATTCCGCCTGCTTTTGCTACACTGTGCCTCTTCCGCCATTCAGCTGTTTACCGTCCGCTCTTGCGACTACAGCGTCTCGCTCACCATGTAGTTGAGTTACTCCCGCTCTTGCGATGCAACGATAAGCGACTGCCACAGGACTCTCAAAATGGCGGCCGGCTCTTCAGATTTGGGCGTGGTCCACTAAAATGGCCCTGGGACACCTTGGAACTCGGACGCTTGTCTGCTAGGGCTTGGGTCCCATTCTCGAAAGCGTCCCCTCAGCCGTGAAGATTCTACAAAAGTCTTGGGGGCCCCCGACTCCCGCAGACTTCTGGTGGGGAGCGGCTGCCATGTTTGCTCGTGGAATGGCCACGACGGAGCTACGAGATGGTAGTGCTCTCATGCTGACGCCAGCTTTAGTCTGAAACATCCAGAAACACTGTAGACTACCAATTCGATCAGTTCCGGTAGCGCCCCAACATGACCCGGTAGAGAAGAACTTGCCCTCCCCTCTTTGACTGATGGTTCTTGTTGCCTGTCCCCTCTGTTGTCATTTAACAGAACTTTTTGGACTGCTGAAAGGGGTTGTGTTCCGAACGCTGGTTGGTGGAGACATTTTGACTATATTCGTGACCTACGTTGTCGCATAATGCGTTATATGACACGCCGCGTTAGCGCACCCGGAAGTGATCCGGGGCGCGGCGCGCAGCGCGTAACGTAAGCATAACAGGTCATGTGACTTGTTAATAAAACTTTTTATTGGTTCATTTTACTTTTGTTATTTTAATAATGAAAAGGTTGGTCATATGTCCTAAAAAATACGCTTTTTATTGATTTCGAACTTTTTTTTTAAAACATATATGTTATAATATTCCAGGCTAATGTACTTTCCCGGAAAATTTACAACTGTCCTGCAAGTAAAATATATTCCTTTTTCGAGAAAAAGGGCGTTTCTTCGTTCCATGACGGAGCCGTTGAGTAAAAGAGACTCGGCCTGCTGTCTTAGTCGCCGATACGCCTGATTATCAGATTCTTATCGATCACTTTATGTTGCAGGAGTGGAAAACACAACTGCCCTTGACCATTTATCTTTACTGCGTTCCTACATATTATACCTTTTATCCGTCATGTAATTGGACTGCTTTATTTCACTTGCCTTTTACTGATTCGAAAACAGTGACTAAAAGTAAAAACTTTACCAATGTAAATACTACTACCATGTTTTGTTTTAAAAACCTTTATTGTGAAAATGTCAGTATACAAATACGGGCCTATAACCACGTGGGCCGGCCACGGAGCAAACTGAAATCGTATATGATGAGGAGACATTTACATTATAGATGAACGTAACGAGCGAGCCATTAGGTTGCAAGAACTAAGGTGTCTAACAGTTGCGGAATCGGTGGACGTACATTTTGTAATTAAATTAAGACAGGGCCACTTACAAAAAAATTATCTAGATATACATTTGCGGGCAAGTACCATGCGTGACGTTAATTCGAACTTTCAATACTACAGTAATCAATAACACATCAGAACTTAATATCAATAGGGATGTCAAAATATTCAATCAATTCTCGTCCCCGCCCGCCATGAGCATCAAAACTGCATTCATATCTCGTGATATCAAGGTTGTTCAACCAGTACACAACAAGGAGTTACGAGTCCCATTTATACCGGCGCCATTTTGGGCGAGGCCGGGCAGGTCCAAGATATAGTCAAAATATCTCCACCAACCATCGGCCAGACCAGAACCCATTTCGGCCCTTTATGCTACAAGATGGTGTCTTCCATTCAGAAAATATTGTTGGCAGCATTTTGAAAGGAAAGATAAACAGCCGTTCTCCTAGTGAGTCTCACATTGTTACATTTAGGAAGAATGTTGAAGAGTAGTATGTGGAAAATCTGAAGCCATTTTTCTACAAACTCTCAATCAGCCTTGGATGGAAAAAAAAATCCTGAAGAATGTACAAACTGAAAACCAATTTTTGTCTGTATAGCATCAACAGCAACGCTTGAGTCAGCTTTGTGTCAAGCCGCCATTTTGATTCAATCAATAACGTCCCCCTGCACACATTCAGGGACCTGGTTGTGTCTTCAGATGAAACGGATTGTGGGACAAGAAGCAAAAAGGAAAAGGAAAAAAGTTCCGCCTGACCTCGGGAGCCGGCCGCCTATGTCATGTGCGATCTTTGGCCACACCAGGGCAATAGTGAAGCTGCAGCAGGTGCAAATAAGCTTCAGACAGTCTTACAAGCACTGCTCAGAACTCTCAACTATGGCACTCAACATCCAGGACTTGCCATTCGGATCTTGGCGCCTTGTGCTGGTTCCGACCTATTCACCCATCGGTCCACTACTGACATCACCTCATAAGCCAACGGGGCGCCCCACGCCGACTTTCGGCGCAGCATTGTAGGATGGCCACACCAGTGCGGCAACTTGCTGGACACCACCTCGGTGCCATCCGGATCTCGGCGCGTTCGAGTCACTGTACCGCAAGAGTGACCGGAACTCAGCTGGACACGCCGTCTTTCGGCGCAGCATTGTAGGATGGCCACACCAGTGCGGCAATTTGCTGGACACCACCTCGGTGCCATCCGGATCTCGGCGCGTTGTGCTGCCTTCGGCCTACTGTAGCCGCAAGTGCGGACGCAACTCAGTTGGACGGCGAGTGAAACGCTAAGGGGCGCTCCACTGCAGCCGAGGAGCCTCCATCTTGGGGGAGACGCACAGCCCCCACTGACTGACGCGACCTCACAGGCCAATGGGGCGCCCCACGCCGACTTTCGGCGCAGCATTGTAGGATAGCCACACCAGTGCAGCAACTTGCTGGACACTAACTCGGTGCCATCCGGATCTCGGCGCGTTGTGCTGCCTTTGGCCTATTCGCACATCGGTCCGCTACTGACGCCGCCTCACGTGCCAACGGATTTTCTACGCTTTTTGTAGCCCTATGCCGCATAACAGGTCATGTGACTTGTTTATAAAACTTTTCATTGGTTCATTTTACTTTTGGTTTCCTAAAGATGGAAGGCTTGGTCATATGACCTAAAAATAACACTTTTCATTGGTTTAGAACATTTTTTTTTCCCAAACGATGAAAGCCCCACCTTGTTTCTGGATGATTCAGACTGAAGCTGGCGTCAGCATGAGAGCACCACCATCTCGTGGCTCCGTCGTGGTCATTCCGCGAGCAATCATGGCAGCCGCTCCCCACCGGAAGCCTGCAGGAGTCGATGGCCCCCAAGACTTTTGTAGAATCTTCACGGCTGAGGGGACGCTTTCGAGAATGGAGCCCAAGCCCTAGCAGGCAAGCGTCCGAGTTCCAAGGTGTCCCAGGGCCATTTTAGTGGACCAGGCCCAAAACCGAAGAGCCGTCCGCCATTTTAAGAGTCGTGTGGCAGCCGCCTATCGCTGCACTGCAAGAGTGGGAGCAACTCAACTACATGGTGAGCGAGACGCTGTAGCCGCAAGAGCGGGCGCAACTCAGCTGGATGGCCGCCACCTGGGGAGGCCCGTTCACGCCGCCTCCCCCACGCCCCCCCCCAGGCCGCCCCACGCCAATTTTCGGAGCAGCATTGTAGGATACCAAAACCAGTGCAGCAGTTTACTGGACATCACCTGGGTGCCATCCACATCTCAGCGCGTTCTGCTGCCTTGGGACTATTCGCACAACAGACCGCTACTGACAAGGCCTCCCCCCGCACCACCCGGGACGCCCCACGCTGTTTTTCTGGGCTGCATTGTAGGATCCCAAAAACCAGTGCGGCACCCAGGTGACATCACCTGGGTGCCGTCCAGAACTCAGCACGTTGTGCTGCCTTGGGACTATTCGCACAAAAGACAGCTTCTGACCATTGTTGCTTTTTTTTGTCAAAAATGTTTAAATGTTTTTACAGTTTTTGTTCCGTTCGTTATATTTAAAAGTTAATAAAGTTTTATAATCCTACTTTGTTGGAGTGCTATATATTTTTAAAAAATCGGGTGAATGGGGCCTTGAATCGGGTTATTGTCATGTGTGGGCTTTGCAAGTGTACTGCTACAGGATCGGACATTTCAAACTCAAATGCACGTTCTTTTTCTTACCTTTCCGAAGCATGGAGCGCAATAGCAGGCAGAGAAAGGGTGATGCAAGTGTTGAACACTGCCTGGCCTGGCAAGTTGCTGGCAGTGCCCCCCCCCCCCCCGCCCGCTCCTGAAAGAGGACACACACACACCGCCGCCCCGAGTACTTCGCAGATCTTTAAAAGACCATGCGCTTGTTCATGAGGCTTAAATGGTTTATCACCCCTTCTAGAACTCCTGCATCGACCCTCTGACGTTTCCTGGAAGAATTACCAGGTAACACAATACCAAGCCTTGTCAGCTGAAACCCCCGAGGAATCGTGGGGCATATTATCAAGGGGGTTTATCTCCGCTTTTTTGGCTTTAAAAGCCAAGAAAGCAGAGATAAAATTATCTCCCTATTACCAAGCTGTCGCTAACACCAGTTAGTGACAGCTAAAAGGAGATAGCGACCATCTTGGGACCCGCTTTGCATGTCAGTGATATTTATCACTAATGACATGCAAAGTGGGCGTGCCAAGATGTTAGCGACTGGAAACAGTCCCTAACATCGCTATCTCCTATTACCAACTTTTGGAGATATTCGCGCTAAGCGCGAATATCTCCAAAAGCTAACACCTGCCCTGAGCAGTTCTTAGCCATGTTATCCAATGGGAGGTGGATAACATGGCTAAGAGCATTTGCTCGATAATGCATGAATATCGCTGACTTTTCAGCGATATTCATGCATTGCGGCCGTTTTTTATCGCATTTGCGTTAAACCTTGCTAATAGCAAGGTTTATCTGCGATAAAAATCGCCGATGTGCGGCGATAATTTTTGTCTCTAAACAAGTTAGAGACAAAAATTATCGCTAGTTGTTGGTAATATGCCCCCGGGTTTTTCCTTGCAGAAATCGGGAGGCGGGAGACTAGCACTGAAATCAGTAGTCTAACACCTGAATCGGGAGGGTTGGCATGTCTGGATTCTCTACAGCTGGGGCCATAAACTACATCCGCAGGGCTAGGTGATAGCCTGGGACCGGCCTGGCATCTAAAATGGCTGCCGTGCACGACAAAATTGTGGCATTGGAAAAAAGGCAAGATGGCGCAGACAATGTTTATCAATAAGGATTCATTTATAACAAAATATTTTATCGCACTGACAAATTGGCGGTCAACACTTCCTGATTTCCATCGATTCGAACGTTAACAGACGTCACGCAGGAAAAAAAAAAAAAAAGCTCACGCACAGCCGCTGGAAGACATGTATCAACATATATGAGCCTCCTCAGCCACCCTCAGAAAACATAAGGGATCAGGATACGTCTCCCGCACCCCCTTATACCTAGTAATTTAATTAAAACGAAACACAAAATGGCGAATTCCCGTTTCGCTACCAGTTTGCGGCCCGGGAAGCGCTTCTACCGTGAAAAATCATTTTTTTTTTCCCCACGGGACCCTTTAATAACCCCAACATCATTCCTAGGGGGTCAAGAGGGGAATACCTTGCCCCCTTTCATTAAATTCCCCCTTCGTTTTCACCTCTTCTTCTCTCTCGATCCTACCGAGAGACAAGATGGCGCACGCACAGCCGCTGGAAGACATATATCAACATATATGAGACTCCTCAGCCACCCTCAGAAAACATAAGGGATTAGGATACGTCTCCAGCACCCCCTTATACCTAGTAATTTAAATAAAACGAAGCACAAAATGGCGAATTCCCGTAAAGAATAATTGACCTTATGCATAATAAATGCTGAGTGCCGTTGTTAATGAAGCTGGCATCTGTGTGCGCTTCCATTCTAGGGTGCATTTAATAATATGCGGCGGCATCTCTGCTGCGGAAGCGCACCATTCCTAAAAGTCTGGAGGCTGCGAGGGGGACAACCGAACTGTTCAAAGTTCCCCGCCCGTGGGATGCCAGCTGGCCCCAAAAGGAAACAGCAAGTTATGCCAAGGCCCACTAAAGTTTATCACTGAACAAATTGATGCAATGGACAGAGCCTACTAAGGTAATTGAACTATGAGAAGGCATTTGCAACGCTAATGAAAGGCAATGAACTACCCTTTCCAGCATGCAACATTATGCTATAACGAACTGTGACCAATTGAAGAACATTTACAAGTCACGTGCTGTACAAAGCGTTCTCAAAAGAGAAAAATCTCTCACATTGTATGTTAATGCCTGTGAACAAGGGGATTGAAGCCCCGAAACGCGTAAGGCAAGAATAATTGACTTTATGCATAATAAATGCTGAGTGCCGTTGTTAATAAAGCTGGCATCTGTGTGCGCTTCCATTCTAGGGTGCATTTGGATGAAAAAATAATATGCGGCGGCATCTCTGCCGCGGAAGCGCACCATTCCTAAAAGTCTGGAGGCTGCGAGGGGGACAACCGAACTGTTCAAAGTTCCCCGCCCGTGGGATGCCAGCTGGCCCCAAAAGGAAACAGCAAGTTATGCCAAGGCCCACTAAAGGTTGTCACTGAACAAATTGATGCAATGGACAGATCCTACTAAGGTAATTGAACTATGAGAAGGCATTTGCAACGCTAATGAAAGGCAATAAACTACCCTTTCCAGCATGCAACATTATGCTATAACGAACTGTGACCAATTGAAGAACATTTACAAGTCACGTGCTGTGCAAAGCGTTCTCAAAAGAGAAAAATCTCTTACATTGTTTGTTAATGCCTGTGAACAAGGGGATTGAAGCCCCGAAACGCGTAAGGGAAGAATAATTGACCTTATGCATAATAAATGCTGAGTGCCGTTGTTAATGAAGCTGGCGTCTGTGTGCGCTTCCATTCGAGGGTGCATTTGGATGAAAAAATAATATGCGGCGGCATCTCTGCCGCGGAAGCGCACCATTCCTAAAAGTCTGGAGGCCGCGAGGGGGACAACCGAACTGTTCAAAGTTCCCCGTCCGTGGGATGCCAGCTGGCCCCAAAAGGAAACAGCAAGTTATGCCAAGGCCCACTAAAGGTTGTCACTGAACAAATTGATGCAATGGACAGAGCCTACTAAGGTAATTGAACTATGAGAAGGCATTTGCAACGCTAATGAAAGGCAATGAACTACCCTTTCCAGCATGCAACATTATGCTATAACGAACTGTGACCAATTGAAGAACATTTACAAGTCACGTGCTGTGCAAAGCGTTCTCAAAAGGGAAAAATCTCTCACATTGTATGTTAATGCCTGTGAACAAGGGGATTGAAGTCCCAAAACGCGTAAGGCAAGAATAATTGACTTTATGCATAATAAATGCTGAGTGCCATTGTTAATGAAGCTGGCGTATGTGTGCGCTTCCATTCGAGGGTGCATTTGGATGAAAAAAAAATATATATATATGTATATATATATATATAATTATATATATATATATATATATATATATATATATATATATATATATTCACTGAAAAAACCATAGGTTATTGACCATATATAGTTAGGAATTAGCATTTACAAAACCTTGAAAATTCACTGAAAAAACCATAGGTTATAGACCATATATAGTTAGGAATTCGCATTTACAAAACCTTATTTTACTCACACAAAACCATTGAAATTCCATATATAGTTAGTTGCACTAACTATATATCGCGCACCCGCAATCCACTGCTGATGATGTCACATATTACATCATTCATGACATGGTCAGTGACATCACTGATGGCATCACTGATGACATCTCAAATGACATCACTGATGACATCTCAAATGACATCACTGATGACATCACTGATGACATCTCATTTGACATTACTGATCACATCACTGATGACATCCTTCATGTGATAATACGATGAACCTCTTCAGACTCTAATATAACCTTAGATACAATCAGTGTAAACAGACACTCACAGACTGTCACTCATCCATGGAGTTACTCACACACCTAGTCAGTCATGCAAAGAATCAATCACACCTCCATTTCCTCATCTATACAGTTATACAAACTTTACTTATTCAAACATATACTAACACATATTTACTCTCTTATACAATCCCTGATACAAGTTCACAATGATCCATACAGCCACTCACACATTCACTGGCTCTTATGCACAGTTATTTATATATGTCAACTCTCACATGTACTGTGTTTTACATATGTACTTACTTTGACATGTAGCACTGAGATATCCATTCACTCACCAATACACTCATGCACACAGTCAACCGCCCATACAGCTGTTTCCACATGCACTTTTGAAACCATACATCTAGTGAATCAACTGCTCACACATCTATGCACAGAGTCATACACCTCCCAGCCACCCACACACACACTCAGTCTCCCATACAAATACTTGGGAAACCAATCAATAACCCATATAGTTACTCATATAGCTACTTATCAACACATGCAACAGTTTACAGAACAACAGACATAATGATGCACAAATTAAAACAGTTTAGTCACTAACCCATGCACTCAGTGAGACACATTTAATCACTCACTCATACAGTCAGTCATGCACCTACTAAATCCTTCATCCAGACACTTATACATCCACTCATTCTTCAATATGTAAGTCATATTTTAACTTTACAGAAACATACAGTCACTGGATGTTGTCATCAGTGATGTCATCAGTGATGTCATTTGAGATGTCATCAGTGATGTCATCAGTGATGTCACTGACCATGTCATGAATGATGTAATATGTGACATCATCAGCAGTGGATTGCGGGTGCGCGATATATAGTTAGTGCAACTAACTATATATGGAATTTCAATGGTTTTGTGTGAGTAAAATAAGGTTTTGTAAATGCGAATTCCTAACTATATATGGTCTATAACCTATGGTTTTTTCAGTGAATTTTCAAGGTTTTGTAAATGCTAATTCCTAACTATATATGGTCAATAACCTATGGTTTTTTCAGTGAATTTTCAAGGTTTTGTAAATGCTAATTCCTAACTATATATGGTCTATAACCTATGGTTTTTTCAGTGAATATATATATATACATACATATATAAACGTATATCATCTGTATATCTATATAAATACAAACATAAATGCATGCATACATATACTTACATGCATACAGATGCATGTTATTTACATGAAAGTTGAAAAAACACTAATAAAAGCAAAGCTAAAAAGCCACCTCATTACAAAAAGAATGGCTTTAACTTAAACGAGGGCGAGATCTATTGCATTTTCAATGCTTGTTTACTTTGGTTCCATCAAGAAGGCATTCAGATGTGTCACACATTTGCCATAAATTCTGAATGTTAGCACTCTAGTTGCACATTAGATCACTGTAGTAAAGCTACTGCTCACCAGGGACGTCTGCTGCTGGTATTCAAAGTGCATGTTTCAGTCTGCATGTCAGAATGTTTTTAATGAAATAGAAGAGGATTTGAGAAGTCACTCAAAATGATCCCTAATTTTTCTTTCTGAAGCACTAATCATACTTTCTATGGCAAAATTAACCCCCTCATGTTGTTCCTTTTTAAATTGAGTGTTTTCAGACTTACCACTTCATTCCAATCAAGATGGCTTCTGGTGTGCCATACTTTTGTCATAAGTAAGACTGTTAGCGCTCTAGTTGTTCTTTAGAACACTCTGGGACATTCTGTCATTGGGCTATACTTGGGGTACATCTGGGTGATATTTGGGCTACATTTAGGCTCTTTTGTCTCTGGTGGCCATCTTGGGAGACTGTATGTCAGAATTTTTTAATGAAATTGAAGAGGGTTTGAGAAGTCACTCAAAATGTGCCCTAATTTTTCTTTCTGCAGCACTAATCATAATTCATATGGCACAATATACCCCCTAATTTTGTTCCTTTTTAAATTAAATGTTTTAAGAGTTACCACTTTATTCCAATCAAGATGGCTTCAGGTGTGCCATACCTTTGTAATAAGTAGAACTGTTAGCGCTTTAGTTGTTCTTTAGAACACTCTGGGACATTCTGTCATTGGGCTATACTTGGGCTACATCTGGGTGATATTTGGGCTACATTTGGGCTCTTTTGTCTCTGGTGGCCATTTTGGGAGACTGCATGTCAGAATTTTTTAATGAAATAGAAGAGGATTTGAAAAGTCACTCAAAATGTGCCCTAATTTTTCTTTCTGCAGCACTAATAATACCTTCTATTGCATAATATACCCCCTCATTTTGTTCCTTTTTAAATTAAATGTTTTAAGAGTTACCACTTTATTCCCATCACGATGGCTCCAGGTGTGCTATACCTTTGTAATAAGTAGGACTGTTAGCGCTCTAGTTGTTCTTTAGAACACTCTGGGACATTCTGTCATTGGGCTATACTTGGGCTACATCTGGGTGATATTTGGGCTACATTTGGGCTCTTTTGTCTCTGGTGGCCATTTTGGGAGACTGCATGTCAGAATGTTTTAATGAAATAGAAAAGGATTTGAGAAGTCACTCAAAATGTGCCCTAATTTTTCATTCTGCAGCACTAATCATACTTTCTATGGCAAAATATACCCCCTCATGTTGTTTCTTTTTAAATTAAATGTTTTAAGAGTTACCACTTTATTCCAATCAAGATGGCTTCAGGTGTGCCATACCTTTGTAATAAGTAGGACTGTTAGCGCTCTAGTTGTTCTTTAGAACACTCTGGGACATTCTGTCATTGGGCTATACTTGGGCTACATCTGGGTGATATTTGGGCTACATTTGGGCTCTTTTGTCTAGGGTGGCCATTTTGGGAGACTGCATGTCAGAATGTTTTAATGAAATAGAAAAGGATTTGAGAAGTCACTCAAAATGTGCCCTAATTTTTCATTCTGCAGCACTAATCATACTTTCTATGGCAAAATCTACCCCCTCATGTTGTTCCTTTTTAAATTAAATGTTTTAAGAGTTACCACTTTATTTCAATCAAGATGGCTTCAGGTGTGCCATACCTTTGTAATAAGTAGGACTGTTAGCGCTCTAGTTGTTCTTTAGAACACTCTAGGAGGCTGCAGTAGAACACAAAGGAATCAACTGACAGTCTCTGTCCTTGTTGGATGTACATGTTTTACTGAGAATGTCAGACTTCATTTTCACATGACTGAGAAAGATAATGTGAATTTACAGAAAATATGCTTTCAGTTTAGCTTATAGATCCCCTTCCAAACCACTGTGGGAAAATCATGAGATATTAGTTTTCTTTCAAACAATATTCATGATATCACAGCAGAAGGTTTTTTCACATGGTAAAATCACCTTAGAACCCACCACAATTCCTAAAACGAGTATGGTACCATCAACAAATGATTTATAATGTAACTAAAGTCCTAAAACCCTCTATTAACTACAATGCTTTTTAATGAGGTGCTATCATGTATATTGGTCCCAAGATGGCTGCCAACACTTCTTGGGTGAAGTGCTGACAGCCAATCAGATCAGATGTGTGGTTAGGCTCCGCCCAGATATATATCTTTTTTTGAACCTAAATTACTCAAAATCCACTGGAGCACATATACTGAGACCGAGCAAAGGCACATCGGGCTAACAGTCCCTACAATTTTGCCAAGTTTCGTGCAAATCCATTCAGCCGTTCGAGCTAAAAGTGAGGCCAACCGCCTTATGGAAATTAACATGGGAAAAATGCATTTTGGGACCCCCCTTTTTCTCGGCCCCCCCTTGATGAAACCCCCCCAAATTGTCAGGGGCTGCTCAGAAACAAAATGTTCCATTTTCCTGAAAATTTCAGCCAATTCCGTCCACAAACGCCAAAGTTATTAGACATAGAATTTTCAAAAATCCCATAGAGAAAAAATCCTAACTATATATACCTACTGGCGACTGCCAGTAGGTAATATATATATATATATATATATATATATATATATATATATATATATGTTCGCACACACCTCCGTGATCCTTGCAAAGGTTAGAAAAGAACGGCACTCCAAGTTGATGTTTTCACCAAAAGTGGTTTATTGGCAGACCCCCCTGCCCCCTTGACATACGCGTTTCACCGATTTGGCTTCTTCAGTGTCAGCCATTCATTGTGTACGTTGTCATTAAATCCCCTACCACTTCCCCAAACATAGAGAGTGGACTATTGCTCGCCTTGATGGTGTGTGGCGGCCATGTTTTAACGTGCAAAATTACAAACTCTTTTGTAGCAGTGTGTTACAATGTTAACAGGGGGATGTAATGACATTCTGGAAAAAGTGCCTGTGCAGAAGTGCATATATTACAAAAATTATTAAAAACAAATTGTTGACCGGCAAGGCATGTTGTCAACAGACATTCATTCACATGTATAAGTACATTCTTTCTGTATCCACCTTACTTGACATGATTGCATTTCGATAATTCAGCAAGGATGTAGATTGTCATAACTCTCACATGGTTCACAGATTTACATATTAAATTCTGCCCTGTATGGGCTAGGTGGACAATTCATGTGTGTGCCTTGTTTTGTCAACCCTGATTATGGAGCCCTGTATGGGCAAGGATCCATATATATCATAATTCATGGTACCAGATTCTATGCTGCTAACTAAAAAGTTACATTTTTTCAAATTGCAGGTCTCACTTGTTCTTATTACAATGCAGGTGTTTTTATCCTGAACCAATCTGGGACTAGATGTTAACTATTCTAAATGTACCCAGAGTTCTTCGTCGTTGTTAAGCCCTCTCGGCTGCATGCTCTGAAGGTCGATAATGTACCTAGACTCCATTGCTCTAAGAAGTCTTATCCTGTCCCCACCTCACTCCCTTCTATCAAGTTGATCTATAAGGTAGAAGGACAATAGATCCCTATTGCTTCCATGATGGGTCTCGAAATGGCGTGCCACCGGGTAGTTCTTATCCTTATTTGCGATGGCACGCATGTGTTCCAGGATGCGTTTTTTGGCTTGGTTGATGGTGCTGCCAATATATCTTTTGGTACATGGACACACTAGGCAATAAACTACAAATTCTGAATTGCAGTTCAGAAATTTTTTAATTTCTCTCATTGGCCTGGGGTCATTCGTCCTCCCTTCGTATTTGGTTCTTTTCTTGCTAAATTTGCAAGCTTTGCAATGCATGCAGGGAAAGAAACCATTGATGGGTTTATTTCTTGTGCTTTTGGGGGGGTCAGTGTAGTGGCTCCTCACGAAATGGTCACTCAGAGATTGACAACGTCTATAGGTGATAGGCGGTCTTTCTGGTATCAATCCCTTTAGTGTCGGATCCGTTCCTAGGATGTGCCAGTTCTTATTGAATATATGCACCAGTTCATTCGATCTCATGTTGTAACTGGTGATCATCCTAGTGGTACGGTCATCTGTTTTGTTTTTGGTGGTAGTTTGCATGAGGTCTTTCCTGTCAATGATGTCTACTCGCTTGGTTGCTTCATTGAGTAGTGATCTAGAGTACCCTCTTTCTCTGAATCTTATTACTGCCCCTTCCTGCGCCTGTCTGAAATCGCTGGAATCTGAGCAATTCCTTTTAATGCGCAATAGCTCTCCGAAGGGAATATTCCTCACCATGCTTTTCGGGTGGTGGCTGGCCGCGTGTAACACGGTGTTTCCAGCCGTGGGCTTGCGGTAAAGCTTAGTGCACAGGGTTTTCTCTTTGACAAAGACCTCTAGGTCGAGATAGTATATAGATGTCTTACTCATTGTGCTTGTGAATCTGAGATTAAACTCGTTGTCGTTTAGCCCTGCCACGTACTCCTCAGCCGAGGAGACGTCACCCCGCCAAACGACAAACAAGTCGTCTATGTATCTCGACCAGATCATGATGTTATCCAGCCATTTCTCGTTGGACCCCCCCCAGGCCACGTGCTTCTCCCACCAGCCCACAAAGAGATTCGCGTAGCTGGGGGCGAAGCACGTGCCCATCGCGGTCCCTCTCAGTTGGTGGTACATGTTACCTGCAAATAAGAACATGTTATTGCAGAGGCAGAATTCCGTCATTTGCACTATCATTTTGTTATGCTGATGGTATTGCATACTCTTTTTTCCCAAAAACCATTTAACGGCAGAAATACCATTATGATGTTCAATACAGGTATACAGGCTTGTAACATCGAGGGTGATGAGAAGCATGTCATCCTCCCACCCAATTCCCTCAATCTGCCTTATAAAATCCTGGGTGTCTCTGACATAGGAAGGTAAATCTTTTACAAATGGAGATAGATATCCATCTATGAATCTCGACGTGTTTTCGAAAAAAAAAAAAAAAAAATATATATATATATATATATATATATATATATATATATATATATATATATATATATATATATATATATCCAACACACAGGATATCCAAAACGAAGAGGCTGTATTCTTCCCATGTGGGTGTGCAGTTCACATTCTCAGATTAAACCCCAATTATACACCAACTGGATAGATGTAAATGCTGACGGTAGACTGCCTCGCTTTCTTGCTGTGATTTTGAGCAATCGGGCACTACCCTGTAATAGCGCCAGACCTCCTACCTTCCTTCAGTTCCAGCACCTTGTGGTGCCAGCTCGGGACCCGCAAAACAACGGTGGGCCTGTCTTTCCGGCCGGGAACAGCCGTAACATATCCAACACACAGGTTATCCCAAAACCAAGAGGCCACAGGAAGTAAATATTGCTCATGTAGTTTATTCACAGCATGCAAGCAGGTTACCAAAACAGCAAACCACATCAATAAAGTCTTAACACCAGACGCGTTTCAGGAGTCTCAATTTCCTTCCATCAGTGGCGTGTAGTTTGTAGAAATTAAAAAGCACAGTTCTCAGTGCACGGCTTGATTATAAACACCTGCCTCAGTGGGCGTGACTGTGTGCACAGCCTTTTGGATGTGATGTTGCAGTGTGCCGTATTCTTCCCATGTGGCCTGCAGTTCACATTCTCAGATTAAACCCCAATTATACACCAAGTGGATCGATGTAAATGCTGACGCTAGACTGCCTGGCTTTCTTGCTGTGATTTTGAGCGATCGGGCACTACCCTGTAATAGAACCAGACCTCCTACCTTCCTTCAGTTCCAGCACCTTGTGGTGCCAGCTCGGGACCCTCAAAACAACGGTGGGCCTGTCTTCCCGGCCGGGAACAGCCGTAACATATCCAACACACAGGTTATCCCAAAACCAAGAGGCCACTGGAAGTAAATATTGCTCACATAGTTTATTAACAGCATGCAAGCAGGTTACCAAAACAGCAAACCACATCGATAAAGTCTTAACGCCAGACGCGTTTTGGAGTCTCAATTTCCTTTCATCAGTGGCGTGTGGTTTGTAGAAAGTAAAAAGCACAGTTCTCAGCGCATGGTTTGATTATAAACACCTTCCTCAGTGGGCGTGAAAGTGTGCACAGCCTTCTGGATGTTGCAGTGTGCCGTGTTCTTCCCATGTGGGCGTGCAGTTCATATTCTCAGATTAAACTCCAATTATACACCAAGTGGATAGATGTAAATGCTGACGGTAGACTACCTCGCTTTCTTGCTGTGATTTCGAGCAATTGGGCACTACCCTGTAATAGCGCCAAACCTCATTCCTTCCTTCCGTTCCAGCACCTTGTGGTGCAAGCTCGGGACCCGCAAAACAACGGTGGGCCTGTCTTCCCGGCCGGCAACAGCCGTAACATATCCAACACACAGGTAATCCCAAAACGAAGAGGCCACAGGAAGGAAATCTTGCTCACGTAGTTTATTCACAGCATGCAAGCAGGTTACCAAAACAGCAAACCACATCGATAAAGTCTTTTTTTTTTTTTTAATTTTTGAAAACCTTTATTGTGCACAGAAACAGAACAAATACGGGCCCACAACCATCCGGCCGGCCACGAACTCTCATGTAGCACTAGTGCGTGCAATACGGCGACAAGGTAATACAGCATAACATTAGTTACTGTGCAAAAAGCAGACTGGAAAGCGCCGCAATACCTTGACACAGGAGCAATGCAGGTTAATTTTAAATTTTTGTGCGACTATTAAGATCAGGGCATGTTACTCCGTACTTATACAAATAGGAAAGAAAAAACGAGGTCCATGTAGGTGGGACTTGACAAGAAACACCATTACCGAACAATTCGATTCGCAGCATGCAAGTACCGACCAGAGGATGACCACAAATTATTCATACCACGAGAAAGTAGTCTCAACAACCCATCTACGTCTGCGCTGCCACCCATCCCCCAGTATGCCTAGCACGGGCCAAATAAAGAAGAAAAAATTATAAAAGAGCAAAAAAAGGCACCATAGAAAAAAACACGAACTAAAATTTAACCCCCCACCCTACACACATGCAGAGGCTATGGCCTACCCCCCCCCCCCTAGCAGAGTGTCTGTCGCCCCATAAACCCGAAATACAGCAAGAGAAGAGAAAAGAGGAAGAAGAGGAAGAAAAAGAGAAAGTAAAAGTAAAAAAAGCGTAATCCAGTGATATAGGGAGTAAGAACAGAAATCCATCCCTGGACTCCCACAAAAGAAAAACCGGGAGGAGGGCCAATTACACATATATGCGGACTCCACCGGCCCAATAAACATTCTCCACCCCAATAGCAACATCAAGTAAAGCAGCAGCAATCAATCAATTAGGGAGAGTCAATGCACAGTCCGTGATAAAGCAGGCCAAATTCAAGGTCCACCCTACCTCCACCCACCCGCCCGGCTGTTAAACAAAAGAAAGTCTCCTAGCCCTGGCCCGATCTGGGGCTCGGCCTCTCACCCCTTCTACTTGGTAGTCCATTGCAGTCCAGAGGGACGAGAGAAAATGGCCGCCCGGAGGAGGGGGGAGGTGCATAGGCATAGAAAGAACGGCGTCTGGCCCCAAGAAAGGAATCTCCCTCGGTCTCAGGCCTCTCCGGCGTGTCCAAGCCGCAAAAGTCACAAAACAGAGCAATCAGAGTCCGTGACAAGTATGCTGGTGAAGAAGCATGAGGGCGGGACGCTGGTATACAAATCCTCGACATCACGAATCGATGCACACAGTTAAGCATGGAGCAAGGGGGAAACAGTGTAGCAACGACTGAACTGTTAGTTGGCAACAATCCGCTACCCGCCACAGCGATGGTTACTGTAGCATCCACTGTATCCCTTCGAGGCAACGGCGCGGCGGTAGACTGCAACAGCTCCACTCCGGAATTTTGTTGGAGACGATTCCCCTTCTCCTGGCTGAGAACTTGGGCGCAAGCATCAAGTCTTACCCCCAGTGCGCTGTAGCTGCTCATCATCGCCGATCTCAGCTCACCCAGGGTCGCCAACACGTCTGCAAGGGTACAATCAGGCTGTAGTGTCCCCAAATCTGCACTTCTGAGGGAAGAATGTGCTCCGGCCCCCTGCACATAGACGAGCTCGCTGCTGCGTGGGGAGGATGCGTAGTCTTCCTCACAGTGGCGAGCCGCAGGCATCGCCATCTTGTCCTCTACCCAACGAGGTGCTGTGGGGGGGGGACAAAGGGGGGGGTCGCAGGACGCGACCGAACAGCAGTTGGCGGTCCCCGGGCTAGCGATATTCCGCCCGATCTGCAGTATAGCCTGAAAGCCGGCAGTTGTGTGGTGAGGCAGACAGAACCAAGTGGGGCTCGCCGTCATCGGTCAGAGGGACGAGTAGAAAGGAGCAGGAGCATGGCGGCCAAGAACAAAGGACCCGCCGGTCAGACACCTCTTCCCTCCGTCTCCATACAACCCAGCGCGTGCACGATGTTCCCTAGCGGCAGGCGGTGCTCAGTCCGTGCACTAACAAGGGAAGCACCGTTCAGTCGCACCACCCCCGCAGCGGATCGGCTGAGTCAGGGGACGTGAGGTCTGCAATGCGCAGCGGAGCAAGCAGGGTCCCGGGCCAGGGCGAGCTGGTCCGTAACTTCCGAATCCGGGCGGGTGGAGAGGTCGGCGGAACACCAATGGCATCAGCTCCGCTTCCCGCACCATTCAAGATGAAAAATAGTAAGTAGAGTACTCAGGGTTGCGGTGCGGGATTCCGGGGCCGGCGGAGCCGAAAGGCTGCACGTCCGCTCAGGTCGCCATCTTGGCTCCTCCCCCCATCGATAAAGTCTTAATGCCAGACGCGTTTCAGGAGTCTCAATTTCCTTTCATCAGTGGGGTGTGGTTTGTAGAAAGTAAAAAGCACAGTTCTCAGCGCACTGTTAGGGGGCACTAGGCATTACGAGGGCACAGCCCGCTCAAACTACAATTCCCAGAGGCAGTAGCGCATGCGCGGCTGTGATCGGATCACTTCCGGGTCACGTGTGCGCAGCGCATAACTTCGCAGAGACAGGGCAGGACGCTGCCGATTATTCCATGTTGCTGGCGTTTGGAGGTTTGGAATCTGGTGTGCGGCTGCTGGTAAGGGTGCCATCGGCCCCAAACTCTGAGTACTTTTGGATCTTCGAGTCTCGTCCGTTTGTGATAGTAACAGACGGCATTTTTCCTTTGTTTTGGAGGATTAATCAGTTCTGGAACTGATCAATCGTTTGAGACTTCATTGTGGTTTAAGCTCCCTTCCATTGGTTGTGGGAGCAATATTCTTCGTTGGTTCCTGTGAGGCAAGTGTTGCCAAGATGTTGATCTTGGTTCTTGGAGCCTAATATTTCCTTTGAGGATTTGGATTTGTTCAAGACTTCGCGTTTGTGTTTCATCATTGCTAAAGAAACATTGCTAATGATTTATAAAACCCTGCATGCTGCGGAGTGACGTAACTCCAGGATTAATATATGCCAAATGAAATGTATGTTGTTGTTACATGCAATTGATCACGGAAAGCATATTTAAGACAATCCTTCATGCCGTACCTGCTGTTCTTTTCTTTACAGGAGTTGTGTATGAGTGAAGGGGTTCATCTATACTAGCCAGCCTCCTGAAATAGGAAGACACCTTATACACAACTCCCCTTTGAATGCATATGTATTTTTCTTTACAGGTTAGTGGTAGTGTATATATATATATACATTGATATAGAGTAGAAGAAGGATTCAGGAGTGGTTAGTAATTTTTTTGTTCTTCTCTCCTCTTGTGTCTTCTAAGATCTCCCTCCCCGATGTTCCCATCCTTTCCTTCCCAGCTTTATCCATCTTTCCCTCACTTAACCATCCTTTAGTCTGCGTATTGTTAATAGCAGATTTGGGGCGGTTTAGAGATGGATACTATTTGAGCATCGAACCAACCCTGAGGATTCGAACGGTCTTGGAACAGAATAATCGGCCCACGAATATCCTATCCTCCCGGTTGGGTTGAACTCGAATACAATGGCCACTATGGATGATGTAATGACCGCTTTAGCTTTAGTACAAGTAGAATTAGCAGCCTCCCGCAATGAAACGGCTGCATTACAAGCCAAGGTAGATAGGATGCAACGCAATCCTTTTGATATGGGAAGCACTTCACAGACTACCTCTAATGCCATGGTAGTTGAAATCCCAACCCCGATTCCCTTAGCGCCACCTGAAAAATTCACTGGGGACACACATAAGGTGCAAGTGTTTTTATCGCAAGTGTTGTTTCACTTTAATTGTAAAACAAAGGTGTTTGCCACTAACCAAGCCAGGGTATCGTTTCTAATATCATATTTGACAGGAGACGCAGCACAATGGGCTGTCCCATTGGTGAGAAATGAGGATAATTTACTACACGATTGGAATGCTTTCAGAGACGAATTCGAAAAGACATTTGATCGGCGTGCAGATACTTTTGCAGCAGATAGGGAGCTGAAAGTCATAAAACAAGGGAATAAAGACCTGTTAACTAATGTGAACACGTTCCGAAGGTTGGTTACCGAAACACTGTGGCCTGAAGATAAACAATCGGCAGTGTTCTATCAAGGACTCTGAGAGGATCTGAAAGATTTAATAGCACAAGTGGACCTTCAACCTCAAACCTGTACAGCGTTAATTGACCTGACTATGAGATTGGATCATAGAATGAGAGAACGTAAAGGTGAACATATTTGGAAGGAAAGGTACCCAACTTGTTACGATAAACCTAAGACGTCTGAAACAGGGGCATCCTCCTCCGAACCTATGGAAATCGCAACAGTGAGAGCAGCATTAACCGGAGAAGAAAGGGAACATAGAAGAAGGAACGGATTATGCCTTTATTGTAGGAAGAAGGGGCATTACCTTCGTGAAAGCCCTGTGAAACCCAAGTTTGGTCGTTCCAGATATGGAAACACCACCGTGGCTGCACAAAACCCGAAAACAGAGTCGGGAAACTGAAAAGCTTGCGATGCAAAGAAGGGGAGTCGTCAATCGTTCTAACTATCCCTTCATTACAGAAAAACAACAGTGGGCCCAAAGAGCACTTCTTTATCGAAATCACCATATACGTGGATCAAGAACCTTGTAGCACTCAAGCCATGATAGACTCGGGAGCAACGGGGTGTTTCATGGACATCAAGGAGGCCAAGCGTTTAGGTGTTCCTTTAGTGGATAAGACTGAACCAGAAATGGTACTTGCGGTGGATGGCAAGCAATTGGAAGCAGGCCCCATTCGACAAATCACTCAATCATGTGTAGTGGAATGCCTACCAGGCCATCAAGAAGATTTGTTGTTTAACATAATTTCCGCTCCATCTTATAGCTTAATTTTAGGATTACCATGGTTGTCTATTCACAACCCAAACATTGATTGGGAAAAGAAAACGCTGGTTCTATCTTCGGATTATTGTACCACCAATTGTTGGAAATCATCGGAATCGTGCATCATGAGGACGCTACACATTGCCAGTGCCGCAGAGAAAGATATTGAACTACCCTCGTGGTATGACCAATTTCACGATGTGTTCTGTGATCAGAAAGCGGAGTCACTTCCACCCCACAGACCATACGATTGCAGGATAGATCTACAACCTGGATCAGAAGTACCTTGTGGTAGGATATATGATCTAACCGGACCAGAAAACATCCATTTACGAAAATACTTGGATAAATACCTAGAATTGGGGTTCATTCGTCCATCTGCATCACCAGCGGCCTCTCCACTGTTTTTTATTCCCAAGGCTAATGGGGAACTAAGAACTTGTATAGACTTTAGAGCATTGAACTCTATTACGATCCGGAATCAATACCTCTTACCATTGATAACAGTTTTGCTTGAACAGGTCAAAGGCGCAGTAATCTACACGAAACTTGATTTACATGGGGCCTACCATTTGGTCCGGATGCGTCATGGCGACGAATGGAAAACCGCTTTTAAAACAAGGTATGGCTTATTCGAATACCTCGTAATGCCCTTTGTGCTGTGCAATGCGCCAGCTGCATTTCAATTCTTCCTAAACGATGTCTTGAGCGAGTTTTTGGATAAATTTGTGATTGTCTATATAGACGATATATTAGTTTACTCCAAACATGAAGATCAACATGTACAACACGTGAGTCTCATTCTTCAGGCATTAAGAAAACACCATCTATTCTGCAAACTCAGTAAATGCGAATTTTATGTGTCCACAGTAGAATTTCTGGGTGTAATTCTCACTCCGTTTGGCCAAGAGATGGCGGAAAGAAAAGTTAAAGCAATAGCAGAGTGGCCCAGTCCCAAGACTGTCAAAGACATCCAGCGTTTTATGGGATTCGCAAACTTCTACAGACGTTTCATTTCCAATTTCTCAGCTAAAGCCGCGCCGCTCACCCATTTGACAAAAAACAAATTCCGTTTGTATGGACTTCAGAAACTCAGGAAGCCTTTGGGGAACTAAAAACAGCTTTTACCTCTGCTCCTGTTCTAGTACATGCAAATCCAAGTCTTCCGTTCATAGTAGAGGCAGATGCATCGGATGTGGCCATGGGTGCAGTTCTTTCACAAAGACACCCAGAAACAGGACAACTACATCCAGTGGCGTTTATGTCAAAGAAGTTCAATGCTGCCAAACAAAACTATACTATCACGGAGAAGGAGCTTCTCGCCATCAAAGAGGCCTTTGGAGAGTGGAGACATTGGTTGCTTGGAACTCGACATGCCATTACCGTGTACACGGATCATCGTAATCTACAGTATTTAAGAACTGTCCGTCTTCTTACTTCTCGGCTTTTGCGGTGGATGACATTCTTTGAAGAGTACCATTTCATAGTAACCTTTCGTCCTGGGAGCCAGAACAAGAAGGCAGATGCTCTATCCAGGCAAGATTCTACCCTCAGTTCTGTGGTACCCCCGGAAAGAGCAATCTTCGAGGAACACAAAGTGATAGGAGTGATCCACACTGATCGTTTCTTGCAGGAAACAAAGAAATGTCTGAATACATTTAATTGGAAAGATTGGTTGAAATACCATCCCGAATGGATCAAGAAACAAGGAGTGTACGTGAAAGGGAAGCAGTTACTCTTGCCCTCTTTACAATTTCGCCGCATGGTGTTTCAGTGGTGTCATGCAGATCCTTGTGCGGGCCATCAAGGTGTTGATAAGACTAGTGAAAAAATCTTGAGACAATTCTGGTGGCCGTCTCTAAGAAAAGACATTCCAGAATGGATCAAAGAGTGCACAGTATGCGTGCAAAACAAACCTTTGACAGGGAAAACACAAGGGTTGTTACAACCTCTACCCACACCGGAAGTGCCTTGGGAAAGCATATCCATGGATTTCATTGTAGGGCTACCAGCTGACAAAGGACATACAGTTATACTGGTAGTCATTGATTATTTGACGAAGATGGGACACTTTGTGGCATGCAAAACACTCCCCACAGCAGGTCAATTGGCCAAGCTACTGATGGAGAATGTTGTGAGATTACATGGTTTACCAAAGGTAATCCTTTCAGATCGGGGCTCGCAATTCACTGCTAAATTCTGGAAAGCATGGTGTTCGTCATTGCATATATCTTCATCTTTGTCAACCAGCTTCTACCCGCAAACTGACGGTCAGACTGAACGATTGAACCGCACATTGAAGCAGTATTTGCGATGTTACATGGATTGCAATACAGACATGTGGGTTTAATGGCTATGGTTGGCTGAAATAGCCTTTAACAATGCACTTTACAGCTCAACTAAGCACACACCATTTTACAGCACATATGGTTTCCATCCCAGGTTCATCCCTTTTAGTTCTCCTATTAGGGGTGATCGTGTCCCGGAAGTCAGAGACAGGATATCTGCTATTCAGAATGTTATTGTGAATACTAGGAAACATTTGGTGTATGCTAAGCTGGTGTATAAAAAGCAAGCTGATAAGCATCGTAAACAGAGTCCTGTGTACAAGAAAGGAGATCTGGTGTGGTTGTCCACAAGAAATATTCGATTCAGAAGGTATAGCATCTTTAATCCTCGCTATATAGGTCCGTTCCCTGTGGTTAAACATGTGAACCCAGTAGCTGTAGAGATTGCTTTACCTTCACACATGAAATTTTACCCTGTGTTGCATGTTTCATTATTGAAATCTGCTGCTGGATATGCTCGAGTGCAGTCTCCTTCCATGTGGGTGGATCAGGGGGAAGAATACGAGGTTGCAAGAGTGTTGGATTCCAAAGTTAGCAGGGCTAAGTTGTGGTATTTGATTGCTTGGAAAGGCTATGGAGCTGAGGAGAACTCATGGGAACCTGCATCTGGTGTCCATGCACCCAGATTGGTTGCTGCCTTCTATCGTCTCCATCCAGGTAAGCCTTGTGCCTGTCTTTGCCCTCCAGGAGGGGGATGTACTGTTAGGGGGCACTAGGCATTACGAGGGCACAGCCCGCCTCAAACTACAATTCCCAGAGGCAGTAGCGCATGCGCGGCCGTGATCAGATCACTTCCGGGTCACGTGTGCGCAGCGCATAACTTCGCAGAGTCAGGGCAGGACGCTGCCGATTATTCCATGTTGCTGGCGTTTGGAGGTTTGGAATCTGGTGTGCGGCTGCTGGTAAGGGTGCCATCGGCACCGAACTCTGAGTACTTTTGGATCTTCGAGTCTCGTCCGTTTGTGATAGTAACAGACGGCGTTTTTCCTTTGTTTTGGTGGATTAATCAGTTCTGGAACTGATCACTCGTTTGAGACTTCATTGTGGTTTAAGCTCCCTTCCATTGGTTGTGGGAGCAATATTCTTCGTTGGTTCCTGTGAGGCAAGTGTTGCCAAGATGGTGATCTTGGTTCTTGGAGCCTAATATTTCCTTTGAGGATTTGGATTTGTTCAAGGCTTCGCGTTTGTGTTTCATCATTGCTAAAGAAACATTGCTAATGATTTATAAAACCCTGCATGCTGCGGAGTGACGTAACTCCAGGATTAATATATGCCAAATGGAATGTATGTTGTTGTTACATGCAATTGATCACGGAAAGCATATTTAAGACAATCCTTCATGCCGTACCTGCTGTTCTTTTCTTTACAGGAGTTGTGTATGAATGAAGGGGTTCATCTATACTAGCCAGCCTCCTGAAGTAGGAAGACACCTTATACACAACTCCCTTTTGAATGCATATGTATTTTTCTTTACAGGTTAGTGGTAGTGTATATGTATATATATATATACATTGATATAGAGTAGAAGTAGAAAAAGGATTCAGGAGTGGTTAGTAATTGTTTGTTCTTCTCTCCTCTTGTGTCTTCTAAGGTCTCCCTCCCCGCTGTTCCCATCCTTTCCTTCCCGGCTTTATCCATCTTTCCCTCGCTTAACCATTCTTTAGTCTGCGTATTGTTAATAGCAGATTTGGGGCGGTTTAGAGATGAATACTATTTGAGCATCGAACCAACCCTGAGGATTCGAACGGTCTTGGAACACGCACGGCTTGATTATAAACACCTGCCTCAGTGGGCGTGACTGTGTGCCATCAAGCAAGAGCAGGAAAGCCTGCTCTCGCTTCAATGAAGCAAGGGGAACTGCATGTTAGCAGGTCCCCTTGTCCAAAAGCAATGCTGGTTCCCGCAGGAGGTAGGGAGCCGGCAGGAGCGTGGGGGCATTGGGGCTCCCCCCACGGTCCCCAACGATGAGGCCAGGCCCCGGGGCCAGAAGTGGACATGGAAAGGGGGACCACACGGCCCCCCTTCCTAATGATTAATAAAAACATTCAAGAATTTGGCATGCCCCGGGGATGGGGTCTTCTGGGCGAATATAAATGAATGGAAGTGACCTATTTTTTTAGAAAAGGTTGGAGTGGCGATCCTAACGTGGCGCTCACCATGGCCCCATACTGTGAATGCGCTAGGCACGAGTCTCTCAGCGCGACCCCCTAGTGTGAACGCGCTGGGTGTGCAGCTCCCAGCGCGGGCCCCTAGTGTGTACGTGGTGGGTGCGCGGCTCTCAGTACAGCACCCAAATACTTCACAGGTCTTTAAAAGACCATTTATCTGTAAATGAGGCTTCTCAGAGCCACTCTGCCTATGACTGGAAGAATTAGCCCCCAGAAATTTTTATCAGCCTTCCCTAAAATTTGGCGCTAGTTCTGCCCCTGACTGGTGTACGCCACCTCTGCCCACTCCGCTTACGCTTACAGAATTCCGTAGATTCTATCTGCCGTATGTCATAAATCCAGCTGTGGGGCTGGGAATATCTTGCAGACAGGATTCTGGCTCTTTTATTACCGGTGCTCCATGGACCCAGCATCTTGCTTTAGCGGTCCAGTGGAAGGGACTCCAGGGATCCAACAGTCAGAATTCCTTGATCCAGAGATTAACGACCTGGGAGAGTATCCATTGAATGAGACTGCAGTATACAACAATGAGAATTCCAAGCTCCTGGACTCGGTTTTACAGACATCTGTGCGGTATTTTCGCTAGCCAGTGGCCCAGATTTTAGTGGGAGGGAACCCAGGGTACTAGAGCAAAGGCTGTGAGGACCCCGTAGCAAAGAAGGTGGGTGCCTCAGGAACTGGCCCAGTGCCTACTCACGCTCCTGGCGTAGTGTCGGCTTTCCCAAGGCTTGGTTTGCAATACTGACACTCCGCCGGGGTTCCCACTGGTTGGAAGCCAATTATAGCCAAGCTTGTGTTCGGGGGTTAGCTCCGCCAGCATATGTACTTATTCAATCACTCCTCCAATCCCCAAGCACTTATACATTCACCATACACTCTCCTTGCAGTACTCTGATCATCCAGTCTCTACCCATGTACTCATAGAATGACCCAGACAAAGTTACATAACCAAGGTCTTCCCCACTGCCAGAGGTAACATGGTTGTGAGCGAAGTCGACAGCACAATGTAATGTGGTAGAGCCCTTGGCATCATGCATACATATTGAACACACGGACACTGGCTACGGGCATGTGCGCTTGGTCCCTTTTTATTACCAGGGTCACATGTCCAGTGACGTCTGTGCTGGATGTGAGTGTAAGCCAGCCCTCAGGGAATGGTTGGTGCTGGCAACAACTACAACAGTGATCATTGGATTCCACACAGAGATTTAATCATAAAGGGTCCATGACTTGTGGTGCACTAAGGTAGGGGCACCGGATCTTAAATCACACACAAAAGATTGTATCATAAAGAGCCCATAACTTGTGGTGCACTAAGGTAGGTGCGTGCTCATGTGATGAAATTGTTAATGTCCCCTTTGGGATATTCCTTCTGCCTGAGGTGACATTGTGCCTTCGTTGTCTTCAGCACGAAAGTCAATCATAAAAAGTCCATGAGTTGTGATGCACAGAGTTAATGGCACCTAAATAGCTCAGCGTGTGTGCAGCCAGCAATGATGGCATGTCCTTGCAGGACAGGATTGGATTGGATATGTGTGAGACCTGCTGACCGCAGTGTAGGCTGGAGGCAGCGGTCTGCAAGGGCCTACAACCAAGTGGTGTTGACTTGTGGTGCACTGAGTTAGTGGTAACAGTGGCGCTCAGTGGGTGCGCAGCCAGCGATGATACAGCGGTTCGGGCTGGCCGCATTAGGAGCAATATATTTTGCCTAATGCTCAATAAGGCCACGTGGTGGTGACTTGTGGTGCACTGAGTTAGTGGCATCAGAATCATTCAACTAGTGCACAGCCAGCAATCATGCGTGGTGCGGAGGCAGCACTGGGAGCAATGTCTGTTGCCTACTGGACTATGTCATCTGCAATCGCAACTCAATATGAATTGTGAGCCCTGCTGTCCATGATGCATATGGAAGGCAGTAGTCAGCACAGACATCGAGGAATGCTTTTTGTCACTTCCTCTTGACAAAATTTGAGGACATTGAGTACAATTCACTCTACAATTAATACATGAAGACTGAATCCAAATCGTAGGCATATGGAACAAAAGATGAAATATGTATGGAATACATTGTCGAAATAAGTAGGTTTCAGGGACGTTATAGTTAGTTGCCTACTGGACTCTGAAATGAATGAAGCAAGATTGAATTTGAATTGTGAGCCCTGCTGACCGCAGTGTAGGCCGGAGGCAGTGGTCAGTAAGGGCCCACAGGCACGTGGCATTGATTTGAGCTGCACAGAGTTAGTGGCACCTGAAGCACTCAGCGTGTGTACAGCCTGGGATGATGCATGGTCCGGCGGGGCCACACTTCGAGCAATGTCTGTTGCCTTCTGGACTACGCAATTAATGAATCAAGACTCCATTTTAATTGTGAGCCCTGATGGCGGTCGACAAGGGCGTACAGCCATGTGACGTTGATTTGAGATGCACAGAGTTAGTGGCACCTGAAGCACTCAGCATGTGCGCAGCCAGCGATGATGTGTCGTCCGGGCAAGCCGCACTGGATGCAATGTCTGTTGCCTACTGGACTATGCAATTAAATGAATCAAGACTACATTTGAATTGTATGCCCTGCTGACCACAGTGTAGGCCGGAGGCAGCGGTCAACATGGACCCACAGCCAAAAACTGGTTACCCACTACATTCCCCAACGACAACTGAGATCTAGCTCAAAATTCCTCATGAAGAATACCACTGCTAAAAGAGCTAGATGTGGGGGCGGATCCTTTTCCCATCTTGTACCCAAACTCTGAAACAGCTTGGATCCTGACATCCGATCCATCCAAAATGAAACCCAGTTCAGGAAAAAAATCAAGACCTGGCTCTTTCCACAAGGCTAGTCTCTCCCTCCTGCTCCTCTCTGTACCGCATCGCTGAGATGCCCAAGGGTAGTCACGCACTTTACAAATCCCATAAACATAAACATAAACATGCCGTTGACTTGAGCTGCACAGATTGAGAGCATTTGGTCTTCTTAACCGATTATACTCTCTTACACAATTTGCATCAGCACTAATCTTGAACTGTGAGTCCTGCTGACCGCAGTGTAGGCCGGATGCAGTGGTTAGCAAGGGCCCACAGCCACGTGGCATTGACTTGAGCTGCACAGAGTTAGTGATAACTAAAGCACTCAGCATGTGCGCAGACAGCGATGATGCATGGTCCGGGCCGGTGCACTGGGAGCAATGTCTTTTGCCTAATGAATTCTGCCTTAATAAGGCTATGTGGAAGTGACATGTGGTGCACTGAGTTAGTGGCACCTGAAGCACTCAGCATGTGCGCAGCCAGCGATGATGCGTGGTCCGGGCAGGCCGCACTGAGAGCAATGTCTTTTGCCTAATAAATTCTGCCTCGATAAGGATGTGGGGCAGTGACTTGTGGTTCACTGAGTTAGTGGCACCTGAAGCACTCAGCGTGTGCACAGTCAGCGATGATGCGTGGTCCGGGCAGGGTACACTGGGAGCAATGTTTGTTGCCTACTGGACTGCGTCATCTGCAATTGCGACTCAATCTGAATTGTGAGCCCTGCTGTCCGCAGTGTACATCGAAGGCAGTAGTCTGTACAGACATAACTCTGCGGTGCTGTGCCGCTGGGTTTGCTGGGGGCCTGTGTCCAGGAGGCCGGCAATCACGGCAGCGTCCTCATGGCAGGGAGAGGGCGGACGCTCTGGCAGACGCGTTGGCCTTCCCAGTAGTGAACCACGCCCAAAGCACCGGCCTTTTTATTCACACTCCTACGCTGGAGTGGCGTACGTTGGACCAGTCCACTCCGCTTACAGGGGGGTACGACACAGCTATATTTATGAGATCTTCCCCGCTGCATGAGGTAATATGGTTGCATCCACTGTCCACAACACTACAAGCACCAGCAGTATATGTACACATGGAGAGGTCTGTGCTCTGCATAGTGAGACCTGTCCAGCACATCACTGCTACACTTGGCATTGTGTGCATTGTTATTGATGGGTGACTTGCCTCCTTCACACATACTTGGTTCCCACCTCTCCCAACATTCAGCTATTGTGTGGGTGAGGGGCAAACCATTTTGGGAAGGTCCGCTTTCCTGTTCTGCACTGCCTCAATGGTAGAAGGGGGTAGTGATCCAGTGGGAGCTCCTGGGGGTGGTGCCGGTGGGTGTTGTGTCCCTCTTGGGTGTCAGAGCTACATGATCAGTAGCTTCATGACATGTGTTGGTCTTCAGATGTGGTTCTGGGCTGATTTCTCTTTCATACTATTGGTAGTCATCCTGCTGTACACCAGTAAAATTAGAAAGAAAAGGAGGACCCGGTCACTGGTTTTTTGTTCTGCTATCTTTTTTATTTAGAGCAGAATCATACACTAAGGTATTTAATCCTTAGATGTGTATATACTAATTTACCTGTCAAATGTTTTTTGTTTAGAATTGTATAAATGTTTAATTATCTTGTTTTTCAAAGTAATGTATGTTTGTAGTCATTTGTAAATACATGTGTCTTTGTGCAGGACAGTGAGTAATTCTTCGGACTGTCAGAATTTTGTAAAAATCGTTGCAATTTTCTTTTTTCATTTTCCTAAAACAAAAAATATACATCTAAGGATTAAATACCTTAGTGTATGATTCTGCTCTAAATAAAAAAGATAGCAGAAAAAAAAACCAGTGACCGGGTCCTCCTTTTCTTTCTAATTGAATATTGTCCTACCCGGCCATACTATCGGACAACACCCCCCCTGTAAAAGAGTACACCAGTAAAAGGCAGATGTTACATTCTTAGTGCTAACGCAGCTTATCGCCTGTTTTTGGATAGCATCGCAGATTTGGCTGGTCATTGAAAATATCGGCAAGTGGTGTTTTTGTGTTTTTTTGCCTGGGAATGCCGACTTTGCATATTATTAGCATTAGTTGTCGCTCTCATTCGTGGCAATGTTTTTTGCGGCAGCTATTGCTGGAAAACTGGCGATATCAGCAGTTTTCCCCCGGTTGAGAATAGGAAAATATTTCTTTGCCACTTTTGCTGTGCTAAAGTGCTGATAACTCAGCGATAAGTCCTTGAGAATACGCCACATTGTTTTTTAAAAAAATTAGTCCGGATTCATGCACCCCGCCGCTTTTTAAAAAAGAAATAGTAATAGTTTTTTGGCCCATGGGGTTTTTGTGGGAACCCCTGAGCAGGCCTAGGGGGTCAGGGTATTTTTACCCTGCCCACTTGTCTTGTTTTTTCATCTTTTTTCTTGTGATTCACACATAGCTAGAACAAAGTCCTAATAAACACAAGAGCTCATTTTAGAGTCACCCTATAACCCAACCCTCCATGTTATCAGCACTTTAGCGCAGCAAAAGCGGCAAAAGAATTATCGCCCCATTCTCAAGTTAGTGCACACTGCCACATTGCCCACAGTCTGACCTACCAACACAGCGGAAATCAACATCCTTCCGCAGACAAAGCTGCTGGCTGTGCTGCACCTGTTGGCCTCTGGTACCTTCCAACTAACAACGGCGAGAGTCGGAGGAGTCTCACAGCCAGCACTATTAAACTTCCTCACACGTCTTGAATGCATGTCCACAAAAGCAACATAGGGCCCATGTAACTGCACCACCCACCCAATTTGTAGTATTCCAGCACAACCAACCCCAGGCATTGCGTGATGCCTCTGTGCTCCATGTCCAAGATTGTAGACACTGAAATGGGGGTGTGCCAGATCATGAAGTCTAGTAGTCAACAGTAGTGGAAAAACAGTGCTTAATAAGAAAAACATATATTAACAACAAAACAACATCAAACAATGAGTGACATTCTCAACGGGGAACATCAACTTGTGGATCTAAATAACTATTGATCGTCCTGGAAATCCAAAAACTTTGTATTAAGAATTCGGATGAATAAATGAAGACAATGGTCAAGCGTTAGTATGGTCACAAACGTAATCTGGTACAATGTATTGCACTTGGACAAACCAAATGCTTACAGGTATAATCAATCCTGCACAAAATGACCATAACAGAAGTTTGTGTGGTCGTAACCTTTGTTGGGCAGAAAAGGAAAGTCACAACTACACGAACTTCTGTTACGGTCTCATTATGCAGGATTTATCATACCTGTAAGCGTCACGGTTAATTTCAGCTTGATACACCTGCATGTTCACTTCACCCACACTGCGCAGGAACAGCTGGAGACCAAGCAAGGGAACCACGCCATAGCAGGCTTCCTGCACGTGTTGGGGCAATTGACTGCACACATGTACTACTTGTGGCCCCTGCCAACATTGCACACAATCACCGCAACCGAAACGACATGCATTCCAACAATGTGTAGGCAAAAGTGGACGACCGGGGCCTGTACACAAATCTCTTGCAAACTTTTCAGGCAGTGTGCATGATTCCTACATCTTTCACAAGCATCCTACCCCTGGTCCCCAGACCAGTCTGCCACCCACGGATGACTGCCCGACCCTGCGCACCCAGACCAAGGGTCTCCAAGAGGGTCCACCACGTGCCGGAGCAACCTCCTCAGCTGTCGCTGGATTCCGCGGCACAGGCCCCCAGCGCATCCTGCTGCACTGTGCCAAGGAGTCATGTCTGTACAGCCAGCTGCCTTTGGCGTACACACGGTCCATTCAAGCTCACAATACAAATCGGGTCTTGATTGCCAGAATGGTGTATTGAGGCCTACGCATCATCGCAGGTTGCACACTCACTCAGCTCTGGTGGCACTAACTCAGTGCAGCTCAACTCATCGCCACGTGGCCGAAGGCCCATGTCGGCCAAAATGCCTTGGCTGCCACAATCTCTGTGCACTTCAAGTCATTGCCACGTGGCAGGAGGCCTGTGTCTGCAAATTGCTTCAGCTGCCACCAACTCTGTGCACCTCAAGTCATCGCCACGTTGCTGGAAGGCCCGTGTCGGCCAAAGTACCTCGGCTGCCACCAACATAATAACCACAGGGATACACCCATATAGAGAGTGGGAATGGCGTTGAGCATGTGCGCCCGGCCCTATTCATTGGTGGGGTCACATGTCCTGTGACGCCTGTGCTGCTTGGGTGTGGTGTGGGTGTAAACCAGCCATGAGGGAGTGTCTGTGGCATGCTAACAACTAGACCTGTGATCATCAGATCACTACAGGGAAGACCTTGGATATTTAGCGTTGTAGTTCCCTCCATGTAAGTGGAGTGGCCTGGCTGAAACGCACATCCTTCACGACTTTACCAATATAGAGGTTTGAATCTGCACACCCACTGAAATAGGTACACGATGGGTGCGCAACTCCACTTTTTTCTCACAAAAAAAAATATATATATATAGATTCATATTTAAGAAAACAGAAGACATTATGTTATTTTAAAATCAAATAAAATTACACAAACAATTTTTAGGATATTAAAGTTACAAAATATCACCGAAAAAAATTCTAAATTACTGAAAAAACCATAGGTTCAAGGAGTATTACAATTTGAAATTAGTATTTAAAAAACAAGTACAAACACATCCATACAGCCAGTCACACAATCACTGACTCTCACGTATAGTCATTTATATACTCCAACTCTCACATACACTGCCTTTTAGTAGTATGTAGTTACTTGGACATGTATCACTGAGACATCCATTCACTCACCAACACACCCATACACGCACTCACCCACCCATACAGCTGTTTCTACATGCACTCTTGAACCCATACACCCAGTGAATCAAACACTCAAATATCTATACACAGAGTCACAAACCTCTCACCCACCCACACTAAGCATGGGCGAATTTTGCGGATCTCGCGTTCGCGAATTTTGCGGATTTGCGAACTCGCAATCCGCAAAATCCGCGAATTCCCGCGAATTTGCGGATTTTTTTTTTTTTGTGTTCGCCCGTGTTTCTGCCAGTTCGCGAGGGTTTTTACAATTTCGCAATTTGCGAACTTACCTGTCGGGTCGCAAGTTTTGCGAACTTGTTGTTTCTACGTGTCCAGCCTGTTTGGGACACTCTTCTTCATCACTGCCACTCTCTGTCACCACTGCCACTCTCTGACTACTCATGCCACCCTCTGGCCCACCCATGCCACCCTCTGTTTCATCACCACACCCTCTGGTTATCCAGTGTACATTATTTTCGGCAAAGCAAAGCACACCTTCCCTGCCTCAAGTGACCTGAATTAATTTGGGGCTGATTAATGTGTCACAGAATATTTTTTTAGCTGGCACCTGCTTCCTTAGTGCGCCCTGATTAGTGATCTTTTGCACTTGCTAAGTGCTTTCATTGTTGCAAAATTAGTTACAACACCTGCCCTGCCCCAACTGACAATAATGAATTAGGGGCTGATTAATGGATTTTAACTTCCAGCCTGGCTCCTGCTTGTCTCCCTTAGCTGTAATTCAGGACCTTTGTGGCATATGTGTAACTATTCTGAGGTTCAGAGCAGGGTCACATAATAGTTGCAACTGGCAACTGAACTCTGGAGGGGCCCCTCAGGAAGCACTACAGGAAATGGCTACTAATGATGAGCCTGAACTTTTGAACCTGGCAAGTAGTTTCAGTTTTGCTAAGATCGTATTTCTGCAATTTAGCACTTATTCGCGGGGCGCGAAGTTGTACTGGGAAGCCGCGAACTCACGCGAACAGTGCGAGCAAAATCCGCTGCTCGCGGATTTGCGGATTTTGCGGGAGATTCGCGAATCTCGTGGATTGCGAATTTCCCGAAAATCCGCAAAATCCGCGAGCGAAACGGATTTTCCGCCCATACCTAACCCACACACACACTCACCCACCCATACAAATACTCAGGCAACTAATCGATAACCCATATAGACACTCATGTAGCTACTGACCAACCCATGCAGCAGCTTATACAACAACAGACAGACTGATACATACATTCACACAGTTTAGTCACTAACCCATGCATTCAGTAAGGCACATGTAATCACTCACTTAAACAGTCATTCAGGCACCTACTAAATCCTCCATCCAGACACTTATACACTGACTCATTCTACAATACACCTTGGCATATTTATAATACATATTTAAACTTTAAAGAAACACACTGTCACTGGATGATGTCATCAGTGATGTCATTTGAGATGTCATCAGTGATGTCATCAGTGATGTCACTGACCATGTCATGAATGATGTAATATGTGATATCATCAGCAGTGCCTTGCGGGGGCACGAGTTATAGTTAGCTGAACTAACTATAACGTGGGAATTTCTATGGTTTTGTACGAGAGAAATGTCCAAATAACTATAACGACCCTGAAACCTGTGGTTTTTTCAGTGAAAAAAAAATAAAATATATATATATATAGATATATATATATATATAGTATATTATTTATATATCAAAAGAAACACACACTTACCTTATATATACTTACCTTGCGATGCAAAGGCATGTATTGTAAAGGCATATTCGCAGGAAAGGCTTGCATTGCAAAGCCAATGCCTCATAAAGGCATTGAGTGATAATGGATCAATCAATCAATCAATCATATCATTTGTAAAGCGCACTACTCACACGTGAGGGTCTCAAGGAGCTGGGGTGATGAATGCTGCTACTGCTCGAAAAGCCAGGTCTTGAGGAGTTTTCTGAAAGTCAGCAGGTCTTGGGTCTGCCGTAGGTGGATGGGGAGGGTGTTCTAGGTCTTTGGGTAGAGGGCGTTTTCATAATCCAACCTATTGCTGACATGGGCCTGGGTGAAAGTTCTTCTCGTTTCAGTGGGGATCCACTTGTAGATCCTACGGAGCATGTGGCGGGTGGTGAAGCAGGAGGAGGAGACGACGTTGACCTGTTTAGTCATGGAGTGGGTGGAGTCGAGGATGACCCCTAGGTTGCGTGCGTGGTCGGTGGGTGTTGGAGCGGGTCCCAATGCAGTCGGCCACCAGGAGTCGTCCCAGGCCGAAGGGTTGGCTCCGAGGATAAGGAGTTCTGTCTTGTCCGAGTTCAGCTTCAGTCGGCTGTTCCTCATCCATGTGTAGTAAAGGCATTATATTGTAATGCCCATGTTGTAAAGGCTGTTTCCTGATATTCAGTGAAGGTGAAACATCTGGCAGAAGGGGTAGGACTAAGGGCCTGATCTATATTTTGACAGACGTGATATGTAACCCGTCCACTGAGATTTAAATAAGGCCCTAAGACTGGAAGAAATGTGACAAGACTCGTTAATGAAAGTATTGCATTGCTGCTTTTTTCATGTCAATAGGTCTTTAACAGTTTTTCAATATTTTAGGATTTTCTTATTTTAGTTCGTTAGTCTACTAAAAATAATCCCATATACTATGGATAAAGTGGCTATTAAACGACTATTAAGCTATTCAATTACCTTACTGTATCTTCAATCCTGTTTCAGGAAACTTCATATATCCTTTTAAAGAAAAGGAAAATTTCAGAAAATGTCTGGCTCTTCCTACTTGAATGAACATTAAGTGCCACCATAATCAGAACAATTTGCATGCAAAGCAAATACTTATTAAATATATTTATGTCGACTTTTCGGTATAATTGTCAGCAATCTTTTTCTAACATCCCCCTGGAATCAGCCGGGCTTCGCAGTGAACAGCAATATTTAGTCAGCTTCGGCAATCCCCTTTAGATGCCAGGCAATATTGTTCATTACGGGGCCTTGCTTCATAAAGGTGGAACTCTGCAGAGAGTACAGTTTACTCACACTTCTACTGCATGTAATAATAAAAAAAAGTCAGAAACCCGAATTTAACGCACCACCAACTCCATGTTGCCGAGGGCTGTGTTTCCTTTATTAAAAATAACATAGCCAAAACGACATTTCTTACTTTCCACAGTTTTTTCAGACACACCTTCTCGGCGGAAAACTACAGTGTGTGCGGTACAGCGCAATTTAAAAAAGAAAAAGACGGCTCTCATGAGAAAATCTGTTGCTGTACAGTAGCCATTGATTCGGAAGGGACAGAAAGGGTGCAGTAAAAGAAAAGAAAAGGTTTCGCAAATTAATGGTGCTCGACCGCAATACAGTTAAAAGTAGAACAACATAAAATAACAAAATGTTGTTAAAATGTTTTGAAAAGAAGATAGGTCGCATGCAATGTGTTTATTTCTAACATACAGTTCAGGAAACATTGCAATATTGAACTCATAAAAAATCGTACGCACACTCCTTCAAAAAAACGAGAATAAAAACAATCCTCCTCATTCACCTGATGAGCGATTTGCAACAGTTACAAGCAAGTTTTATTCTTTCCATTAAGTCTGTTCCACGATAACACATTTTTTAGCCATAACTGGTATTTTGAACCTCTCTCATGCAACTGCGAAACTTAAATATATGTTCTATATGTACCAAGGGCCAGATGTATCAAGATACCGTTTTGCGAATCCTAAATAGCGATTTTTTGCGAATCGCTATTTAGAATTAGCAAAACGGTATGTATGTACAAAATCGCAAATTTTTTGCGATTCCTTATTATTCTTTATTTGCGATTTCGCATTTTGCGAATTCGCAAATAAAGAATAATTTTCAATGCATTCCTATGGGCCAGGAGGCCCATAGGAATGATAGTGCAATAATTCTCAAATTGCGAATTCGCAATTTGCTAATCGCAATTTGAGAATTATTTCAAGGGTGCAGGGGTGTCTCAAAGACACCCTGCTGCACCCCTCAAATCTACATGTGTGTGCATTTGGCACACATACATGCCCTATGGGCATGTATGAGTGTCACATGCCACCCTTACAAATGCCAATTAGGGCATTTTTAAAAAAAATCGCAAATTACCACCAACTACAAGTTGATGGTAAATTGCGATTTTTTAACACAAATTCGCAAACCAAAAATGTGTCATACATATCATTTAAGGAATCGCAAAATTTGCGATTCCTTAAATGCTATGGCAAAATAAGGAATCGCAAATAATTGCGATTCCTTAAATTGCGATTGTTTCTTACATATCAAAAATCGCAAAACGGCCGTTTGCGAGTCGCAAAGGCCGAAATTCTGCGAATTTCAGCCTTTGCGAGTCGCAAAAGCCTTGATACATCTGGCCCCTATAGTGATTATCAGAGGCGCATCTCATTACACACATCACACCTTATGTATATTTTAAAGAATTGTTTACTCTTGGTCTTGCTGATAATTGCACTCTCAAGCCAAACCAGGAAGCAGTGGCTCTTAACATGGCCTATCCCCAGACGAGATGGCGAGCAGGAAGAATTAGAAGGAGTTCAGACTACAGATGGCCACGCTTGAAATTGAGAAGATGTCCCTGGAGCAGAAAATATTGCCTCAGAGAGCTGGACCTTAAAGATAAACAGCAGAGTTCAGCAGCATTGATGGCAGCATCTGAAGGAGACAAGAAGGTCAGCAGACCCAGAGACCTAATGAGGTGACCCTGAGGGTGCACAAGACCCCAACTGAGCACTAGGGGGTGGTCTCTGGAAGCACGCTTCCATTGGGGAGGAACACTCTTTTGACCCTAGAAGTAGAGGACCAAAGCAGGTACACTTCCATGAAAGGCATTCTTCTAGCTACATTTGGGCTGACCTCTGAAACTCATTGCCAGAGGTCCAGGGACATGCACTAACTCCCTAACCAGTCTTGGGTGGATATCCTGGACGTCTCTAACAAGATACTTAGGGGCATATTATCAAGCAGAGCATGAAAAATTATCGCTGTTTTAGTGGCAGAAAACTGCTGCTAAAGTGGCGATAATGGGCTTGATAATATGGCCTTGTCAATTCCAAAAAGAAGTCCATGTTCTGGTGTGAACATGGGCTTCTATTGGAATTCTCCAGGGCATATTATCAAGCCCATTATCGCCGCTTTAGTGCCAGTTTTCTGCTGCTAAAATGACAATAAATATTACGCCCTGCTTGCTAATATACCCCACGATGTCTGGGTAAATGGCAGCAAAGTTAATAATTACAATGGGCTTTACAACTTGATTCTCAGGGAGCATATGCTCAATGTTTGTTTTCCACAGCTGTGCCAGCACCAAGTGGACAGCAAGCTGACAGACCCCAGGAAGCTTCCTGAGGGGGAGGTCCTCTGGGTCAGCACCAGAGTATCCAAAATCTGGGGGAGGCTCCCAAAATGCTGGACATCCTGCCAGAAGGAAGAGGGGGGAGAAAAACTTAAAGTAAGGAGCTCTCAAAAGCCCTCCAAAATAATTACCAAGGGCACAGTGGTAACCGATCCGAATTTGAACCAAAGAAGTGAGGTTCCGTGAGAATCGTACTGACGTTTTGGGTTTGATCGGATATGGATGAGTTTGGTATCTACGAACCGCAAATGACGAGATTAGTAGGTGTACGTGTTTTCGCTACACTACTTAGAAGGGTTCGTCTTATTTACGGGTTTCTTCATCTGAACCCTCGGGTTCCATTTTAGATACGGCATCCATTTTGTTTCTTGCCCTCACGTAGCCGGCGAACGTACAATGTCCGCCTGATGACCCTGGGACTCCCAAGCTCTTGCGGAAGATGCATTTTCCTTTGAGTGTGTCTTTATGACTAGGGGAATGACACGGCAGAAGCAGATGGCTCCGCTCGAGGCTCATCTTGCCGTGCCGGTCTATTGTTTCAGCCTTGCATGCGCTAGGCTCGAATCCTTTGATCCTGTGATCACGCTTCCGATATTGCCCCCACACTCTTTTCAATCTGTTGTCTGTCTTTGTTTTCCTTGCACCTGTTCCTGTCCCTTCTTTTCGCTCGTTTACAACCAGAATGGAATGTGCCTAATGGTGGGATAGCGTGCTTTTACAGTTGGGAACCGGCAATGTTACTGTAATTATGTTCCGGGCTTCTGAAAACATGAATGCGACCCTTTTGAAGTTTACTGTGGGAACTGAGTTGTAACCTTTTGTTCGTATGTTGTGCAATGGCGAAAATGTGTATAAAAGGACCGATCCACTTTTGCAATTCGAAGCAGACTCTCTGAACATACACTCTGTTGTACTTCTAGCGATTTCTGTGTCCCTGCAGTAAATAAACGCTGATCTTTGACGTCGAAGGAAGTGTCCCGTGTCTCTGTAATTTGTACGCCGGAACAGGTATCCCCACAAAGGTTTCAGGTGTTGTGCCCTGGCACCGCTGGGCCTTAATTTAGCCCAGTCCTTTAGTTGGCGCCCAATGTGGGGCGACATCATGTGGTACCGGTCCAAAGCCTGACGGTCGTGAGGAACTTCGTGTGAAATCTCCGAGGGAAGGTGCACCTCGCTTCATCGATCCTGTTGTCGAAATAAGTGGTCCGAAGATTTTTCCCGTGAAGATTCCCAGCTTCCAGACGGCTGCGACGGACTGATGCCCTGACTGTCGACCTGTTTTGGCGCCTGGCGTAGTCCTTTGTACGGCGAGACAATAGACGGGCCTTCCTGGTGACGCCATTGTTCTTTCAGTTAAGTATTTGTGGATCGCTCCCAGTCCTTAGGTTAATTCTTTGGTTCCTTTTTGGGACATTTGCTTCGTACTTTGAAACTTGGTTGTTGTTGTTGAAACTTGGTTGGTTGCATGGTTCCATTGCATTTGTGGTCCTTGGTTGTTTGTTCTCTCTTTTGGGTTTTTCTTTGACAATTGCAATTGCCAAAAACCGAGGGTCTCGTATTTTTGCGAGGATATTGTAATTTGATAACCCTTGAAGTTTGAAGCTCGGTTAGTGTGCACGATGCCTGGCCGTAGTATTTTGTTTGGTTTCCTTAAGTGTTGCAACACGGATTCCCGGTTGGAGGACTCGTGTCCGATACCTCCAGTTGGAACTCCGATTTATGAGCTCTATAGTCGACATGGAGTAGGCCCCATTGTCTATAATGAATTCTGGATCCGTTATGCAAGAAAAGATGGTGTCCTTAGTTGGCCACCCCATGGTAGCTTTGAAACTGAGATTTTAGATAATCTCGAAGCAAAATTGTTTAAAAAGAAAGCTAGGCCAGCGATGTTTGATTCCTTTCGGTTATGGCGCAAAGAGGCCAGACAGAAAGAAATCAAGCAGATTAAGAAAAATAAGAGAGAAGGTATCATTTCGATGATGCAAGGTGCAGAACAGCATCAGCGAGACAAGGCAGAGAAGGAAAAGGAAGTTTCTATAAGACAGCATAGCATGGCGGTGGATAAATGTTATCCGGTTTTACCGTCGAGTTCTGAAAAGAAGGAAGAAGCATCGAAAGAGGACCCTTTGTTATCTTATTTACTAAAATCACCACCTCCTTATGTACAGGGTACTACAGCTCCTATAGTTCCTCCTGTTCTTCCGCCTGTTGTTCCGGAGGCTGCTGGTCAGCCTGCAGTTGGTCCTGTTCCTCCGAATCCCCTTGTTCCTCAAGTGGGCCCTGCTCCTTTACCACCTCTTCTTCCTACTGCTCCTACGTTTACTCCTAATATTGTTGCTCCTGTTCTTCTTTCTTCTTCTCCTTCTGTTCGTAATTGTATACCTACTTCTGTTGCTACTCTCTATTCTCCACTTCTCGGATCGTTATTTGAATCCGACGTCTCTGAAATCTCCCAGAGACGAAGTCAAATCCCTGGTGGAAGGGAGAGTGCGACGTTAGTAACTATGGAGCTTAGGTGGATTAGACACCCTGCTAAGTACACTTCGCGCATAGTTTTCGATACATTCTCTCAGTTTAATGAGCCCACACAGAGATTCGTGTTCGAGGAGATGTGCAAATCATTGAGAGAAGAGTGGGATAATGATGAGTTAGATATCGTACCGCCCGATTTGACTGAACTTCAGAGTCAGTTTTCGAATGGTATGATCGTAGGTGAAGATGTACGGCGTGCATTCGAGCGTTTGTTAGCTTTTAGGTCCAGAGTGCCTTCTCGAGTGTCGTTTGATGATGACTCCGATGACCCAAAAGCGAAATCTGGTCAGTATCCTATGCGAGAGGCTCCCCCAGTGTGGATGCCAGGTGATGCTGCTGCTAATCCTGCAATTTTGCCACACTTCCAGAGAGTTTGGATACACCTCCCATGGAAACGATCACAAGTCTTGCAGGTGAAGCAATCTTTGCCTGATCCACGAAAGAATCCAGCAGGTTATTATAAGGAGTTATCCCAACTCGTGGATGCTTCTATTTTGAACCTTGCTGATATCGACATGCTGTTTGGTAATGTCGTACCGCAACCAGTCTGGGCGAAAATTCGTCAAGAGAATGATGCAGCCGAGTTAGGTGGTGACTGGGCTGCACTTGTAGCGGCTGATGGACGGCAAGTTGGTGGGTCTAAGCCTGAACAGTTAATTACGGATCTGCCCCAAAGAATCATTACGCTTATGAAAACACTTATGCCAGCGATGTGGGTGAACTGGGATAAATTGTCTGCTTGCAAACAAAAGAAAGACGAGAGTGTCTCCGATTTCTTTACTAGGTTTGAGGAGGCATTTATTGATCATAGTGGTCAGGATATGAGCACTGAGGGAGGTCAGCGATTGTTTGTCGATAAGTTTGTGCTCAATCTGTTGCCTGAGTTATGCAACAAATTAAAAAATTCTGAAAGTGCTTGGGCTGTCTCAACGACAGCTCAAATATTAGCAACGGCTCAATATTATGAGAATAGGGAAAAAGAAGAGAATGATCGTGCAGATAAGAAAACGAAGGAGCTAAAATCTAAGGTATTGTTGCAGCAAGCGTATCCTCCGCGCTTGAATCAGAATGACTCGCAACAGCAGCATGTGCAGTATCGACCGCAAGCGCAGTCTTCTAGGATGCAGTCGCGCTCTGACTCCTCTGCATCCAGATCTATGCTTGGGTATAACCAGTGTGCATATTGTAGGGGTGAGGGCCATTTGAAGTTTAATTGCCCTGTTTTACGTGACCGAACGAATGGTGTTTCGGTTCGAGGTGGTCGTGGTGGTCATCAGCAAGCATCTCGAGGTAGAGGTCGTGACTCCTCTCACAATCAAAATGAGCATTCTGCTCCTTCATCGGACGCGAACAATTGTTTTGATCAGTGAAATACATTGTCTGGTAGATCTGCGCAGTATCATATGGATGACTGTTATGTTGAGCGTGAGATTGGTGCGGACAACAATTACTAGGACAGCCATAGACATAGAGAGGGAGTAGTATCAGTTCCGGTTGATCAGAGAGGGCCTTACGTCGCAGTTGCCACATCGGGCGTAGTTGAGCCTTTTCTGTTGGACACTGGTGCAGCAAAAAGTTCCATCATGCATTCGAAACTCCCTGGCGCACCTTTGTCTGGCTTAACAAACGTTTCTGTTGGATTCTCTGGCGCCCCGGTTAGCAATCCAGTTTCTAGCCCTTTGTCCCTTATGATCGGGCCACGTGAGCTAGAGGCTCCTTTGATTTTAACTACTGGTTTTGGTGAGAATCTCTTGGGTCTGGATTTGTTGAAGCGGTTATATGCGACTCTGTATTGCTCTCCTACGGGAGTGGAGCTTACATTAGGTCAGAGAGTGATCTCACCTATGTATTTGTCAACTGATAAGTTCCTACCGGAATTGAATTCCCTTCCTGAGTCTTTATGGGCAACAGGTCCCAATGATGTGGGCCTATTAGACATACCACCGTATGTAGTCCAATTGAAATCACATGTAAGATTACCACGTATCCCCCAGTATCGTATTTCTCTTGATGGCGAGCGAGCGCTATTAGCGATCATTTATGATTTTATCAAAAAGGATGTTATTGAAGAAACTCGGGGAAATGTGTGTAATAGTCCTGTGTTGCCTATTTTGAAAAGAACTGACCCATTCAAGCCTCCTGTGTACCGTTTTGTAATTGATTTGAGAGAAGTGAATAAAATTGTGATCCCACAGTTTCCAGTGGTGCCTGACATTACGGCTTTGCTGACCCTGATTCCAGCCTCTGCCTCCTGGTTTTCGGTGATCGACCTAAAGAATGCTTTCTTTAGCATTCCGATTGCTGAGGAAAGCAGAGATCTATTCGGTTTCTCATTAGGTGGTCGCAGTTTTCGGTTTAAACGCGCACCACAGGGCTACTGTGAGAGTCCATCGATCTATAGTCAGGCCCTTAAGAGTCAACTTGATTCAGTTGTGTTACCTGCGGGTGCGGCTTTGATTCAATACGTTGATGATCTGTTAGTGGCTGCCGACACTGAGCAAATTTGCAAAACTGCTACAGTATCATTGTTAAAGCATTTATGTGACTTACATCACAAGGTGTCGCCTTCTAAGCTACAGTATTGTTGTCAAGAAGTAACCTACTTAGGTCACTTATTGTCAAAGGAGGGAAGAAGGTTGACCCCAGACAGAATTGCAGCGATTGCTCGAATGACTGTGCCAACAACTCAGAGAGATGTACGTGCCTTTCTAGGTATCACGTCATACTGCAGACAATGGATTCCAAATTTTTCATTGTTAGCGAAGCCATTGTTAGCTCTCACGTGCAAGGATGTTCTGACTCCTTTGCCATGGACTGAAGATTGTCAGAAAAGTTTTTCTGAATTGCGTGATGCGTTGTGTTCAGCTCCTGTTTTAGGTACTCCTGATTACAGTAAGCCGTTTACACTATACGTTCACGAGAGAGAAGGTTGTGCGTTAAGTGTTTTGACGCAACAATTTGGCGGCAAACAGCGTCCATGTGCATATTTTTCTTCGACCTTAGACCCAGTAGCTAGAGCATTGCAGAGTTGTCTAAGAGCGACAGCGGCAGCTGCGGTGTCCATTTGACAGTCCGCAGGTCTGGTCATGGATAATATGCTTACAGTGATGGTTCCGCATGCAGTTGACACTCTCTTGAATCGAACGAAGACTCAACATTTGACGAGCGCAAGGTTGTCCGGTTATGAGTTGACACTTTTGGCCAGTCATATACAGATAAAACGTTGTAATGTGTTGAACCCAGCAACATTGTTGCCGATCAATATGGAATCGGGTGATGTAGCACCACATGACTGTTACTTAAGAACTGAAGAAGAGACGAAGGGTCGTATTGACCTGAAAAACACTCCATTGGTAGATCCCGATGGTACTTTGTACGTTGATGGTTCATGCTTCAAGTTGCCGAATGGTGATATGACGACTGCGTATGCTGTAGTAACGTTGAGTACAGTTGTGGAAACTGCGAGATTGAGTCAGAATTCGGCGCAAGCGGCAGAGCTGATTGCTTTAACGAGAGCGTGTGTTTTGTCTAAAGGAAAGCGAGTGAATGTGTTTACCGACAGTCAGTATGCATTTGGCATAGCGCATAGTTTTGGTCTATTGTGGAGAGAAAGAGGATTCATGACGTCGCATGGTACGAAGATCCAACACGGACAGCTCGTGAACGATCTTTTGGATGCACTTACATTGCCTAAGCAAGTGGCAATCATTAAATGCAGCGCGCATCGAAAGGTTACAGATGATGTTGGTCGTGGTAACGCGTTTGCATACGAGATTGCTAAGGAAACGGCCAAGAATCTGACGAATCGAATGTATGTTACGAGTTCAGTGAGATGGCCGACGGAGACTGGTATGTGTGAGGACACAGTTGAGAGTGTGAAAGCGATTCAGAATGAGGCCACCAAAACTGAAAAGGCTAAGTGGAAAGAAAGCACGGGGAAGTTAGACACGAATGGATGTTGGGTTGATTTGTCAGAATATCAGAGATGGATGTTACCGGATGCGTATGTGCATGCTGTTGTTACTATGGCCCACGGCATGTCACATATTAGTGCGAAAGGTGTATGGAAATTGTTGTCCCCTGTATGGAAGAATGATGGGATTGCTAAGTGTGCTGAGAGAGTGGTTAAGAACTGTATGGTATGTTTGATGCATAATCCTGGCAAGGGCACCCCCACTCCACCTGGCCATTTTGCTCCTCCTACATGCCCCTTTGAAGTTATCCAGTTGGACTTCATCCATATGGAGAGATGCAATAATCTAAAATATGTATTGGTTGTGGTTTGCGCATTCTCCAGATGGATTGAGGCCTACCCTCTTAAGGATAATACCGCCCTGTCCACAGCAAAAGTTCTACTCAAGGAATATTTCCCGAGGTATGGAATGCCACGGATCGTATGGTCGGATAATGGTAGTGAGTTTGTGGGAAGTGTGATGAAGAGTGTGTATGCGGGTTTGGGTATTCGCCAAAAATTTCATAGTGCTAACCATCCTCAGTCGGCGGGTTTGGTGGAAGGGTACAATGGTACTCTGAAACTGAAACTTGCCAAAATCCAAGCAACGACTGGTTTAGCATGGCCTGATGCATTGCCTCTAGCTCTCTTATCGACCAGGGTGACTGTGCACTCTCGAGTAGGGCTTAGCCCATATGAGATCGTGTTCGGCCGTCCTGCGAACATTTGGGGAGTTCCGAGGCCTAAAGAGTTTAGTAGACTTGAATATCCAATGTTGATTGACTATCTTTACGATCTGACTGCTAAATTGAGTTTGATTCATCAACAGGTTTTTGAAGCTCTACCGGCACAAACAGAGGGACCTGGACATCGGCTCCAACCTGGTGAATGGGTCCTCATACACAATTTTGGGAGAAAACGAAATCTTGAGCCAAGGTTCGTGGGACCCTACCAAGTTCTGTTGGCAACGAGGACTGCAGTTCGGTTGGACGGCAGAAAGCATTGGGTGCATGCCACCCATACGAAGAGAGTCCCGCTCCCATTGCCAGCAGATAATTGGTTACGGAAAGGATTTGCCCCGACTGAAACAGATGTCATTCCAAAATACGTGCCATTTAGTGATGCTCAACCTCTAGAGAACGATCCAGCTCAGTCATATACACCTGTCGAATCATCTGGAACTTTACCTTTGTCCTCAGCATTGGAGAATTCAAGTTCTGAACCGTCACCTGAACAATCGAACACTGTTTTGCCATCTGAACCGTTGTTTGAAGAGCAAACTCGACCTGGAAAATGTCGATATTTCCTTCGATCGCGTGATATGGACAAATAAAATTGCCTTTTTGTTTTTTTTTATTTACATTACCCCTTCACGGTTGCTATGAATATTGTGGACATTTGCATTTTTTCCTGATTTTAAGTTCTTCAATTTTGTTTTACCTATCACGTGTGTTCCTCTTCTATGCAGCTAGGAGACTTATATTAAATTGAAGGTTTAATTGATTAAACCTACCTTCTGGGTTGACCGTAGGGCTGAGCGGGTACCTACTTCTGTTTAGCAGGTCTCTGACACTAGGTCGGTTACTTTTGTCGGTTTCTGGGAACTCCTGGGAATTGACAATCACTACTCAGAACCAGGTGCGTCAAGAACATTTGATTACGGACGGTTTTTAGAGGATGGAGTTCTCTAAGCTGTCAGAAATAGAGAGGATGTCGGCGCAAAGATCTAAATTGCATAAGATTTTACGAACGAAATGTTTTCTGTTTCAGATTTTCATGTTGTTCCTGACTGTGTCTATGTTATTGGTGGGTGGAGTGTATTTTGGGATTCAGTCGCTATTACCTTCAACTTCACCTACCTCCCCTTCTCATGATCTGAATTCTGTTCTCGTTCCCACTATTTCTCCACATTCCTTTCATCTTCTGCCCCAATATGAACAGGTTAGACGTGCGGAATTTATGAACAATTCCTTTGTCCAACTTCTGCATCAGCATCAGTTGGTGATGAACACTACCAACTGTTGGGTGTGTGGGTTAATGCCACATACCATGGATAAGGGTATTCCGTATTTGGTTCTTCCCTACAGCTCCCAGGGGTCAGCTCGAGCATTCCAAACCATGTTCCGTAGTGCACTAGATTCCTACCCCCGTTTAGAGCCACGCTCCACAGACCTTGGTTCTGGCCCGTACCACAAGTCGTTAGCAATAGCGATTGCTGATCTGGATAGAGATATTTTTGATACATCGCTTATTCCAGAGGAAGAGGTCCGAGCCTACAAGGATCTGAGTGAGGCCGAGTATAGTATGTCAGTGGGTGATAGACAGCTTAAAATCTCGTCTCCTATCTGGATCGTACCCCACCTAGGTCATTTTTGTCTGCAAGGTCTTGGTCGAAATCCGAGAGCTCAGCTTGGGAAGAGTGCTTGTACTGAGACATACGTTTTACCGATGCTCTCTTCTCCTGTATTTTTGACTGCCAAGGGTACTTATTTTGTCTGTTATGATCGCGCTTATACGTGGTTGCCCCGTGACTTCTCGGGCACATGTTATATCGCAAATCTTTTGCCACCGACTTTTACAGTCGCCTCAGATTATCACAAGACTAGAGTTGTGAGAGGCGTTATTAGCAAAGAGGACACTGCCGGTCAAGAAGCAGGAGACTTCTTTAGGGTTTCCTATCGTTTTGGGGACCTATGGTCAATAGTAGGAACCTGAGACGGTTGACTCGTGTGGTAGAATCAACTGCTAATATAACAGCAAGTGCTCTTGGTAACCTGACAGCAGAGCTTCAAGCGGATAGACTTATGACGTTACAGAACCGTATGGTTCTAGATGTTGTACTCGCAGATAGAGGTGGTGTGTGCAAGGTGATCCATTCAAGCTGCTGTATTTTCATACCTGATAATGCTCCAACTGTTTATCAAGCCATCTCGAAGTTGCATAAAATCTCCGAGTCCATACACGTGGACGAAGGTGATTGGACGCTTCTAGGATTGTTTTGGGGTCTGATGTCGACTTGGGGTTGGAAGATTCTGATGATTGTAGGGGTTGTTGTGACGTTTCTGTTCACGTGCTGTCTTTGCGTACAGTGTGGTCCTGCCTTATGTAGCCTCTGTGCTACAACGTGTATAAGAAGGCCATCTGTTACCAGAGAGACATTGATGGACAGAATAATGTTCCAGCAACATCTAAACGATCTGATGAATATCGATATTGATTCTGATATCGACTAGTGCTTGCTTACATGAGGGCAAAAGGAGCGTCTGAGGTTCCGTGAGAATCGTAATGACGTTTTGGGTTTGATCGGATATGGATGAGTTTGGTATCTACGAACCGCAAATGACGAGATTAGTAGGTGTACGTGTTTTCGCTACACTACTTATAAGGGTTCGTCTTATTTACGGGTTTCTTCATCTGAACCCTCGGGTTCCATTTTAGATACGGCATCCATTTTGTTTCTTGCCCTCACGTAGCCGGCGAACGTACAATGTCCGCCTGATGACCCTAGGACTCCCAAGCTCTTGCGGAAGATGCATTTTCCTTTGAGTGTGTCTTTATGACTAGGAGAATGACACGGCAGAAGCAGATGGCTCCGCTCGAGGCTCATCTTGCCGTGCCAGTCTATTGTTTCAGCCTTGCATGCGCTAGGCTCGAATCCTTTGATCCTGTGATCACGCTTCCGATATTGCCCCACACTCTTTTCAATCTGTTGTCTGTCTTTGTTTTCCTTGCACCTGTTCCTGTCCCTTCTTTTCGCTCGTTTACAACCAGAATGGAATGTGCCTAATGGTGGGATAGCGTGCTTTTACAGTTGGGAACCGGCAATGTTACTGTAATTATCTTCCGGGCTTCTGAAAACATGAATGCGACCCTTTTGAAGTTTACTGTGGGAACTGAGTTGTAACCTTTTGTTCGTATGTTGTGCAATGGCGAAAATGTGTATAAAAGGACCGATCCACTTTTGCAATTCAAAGCAGATTCTCTGAACATACACTCTGTTGTACTTCTAGCGATTTCTGTGTCCCTGCAGTAAATAAACGCTGATCTTTGACGCCGAAGGAAGTGTCCCGTGTCTCTGTAATTTGTACGCCGGAACAGGTATCCCCACGAAGGTTTCAGGTGTTGTGCCCTGGCACCGCTGGGCCTTAATTTAGCCCAGTCCTTCAGTAGAAGGGATGCTTTGATAAACAGACAGGGTGATTTTTCCCCAAGGTACCAAGTATTACATATATGAATGAATGAATGTAAAGTTTCTAAAGCGCACACCCACCTCGAAGGAGGTGTCCTGGCGCTAGCGGACAGTTCATGTAAGAGGCAAGTAGATCAATTGTTACTACCTAAACAGCCTGGTCTTTAAGGCTTTCTGGAATTCAGTTTCTGATTGGAGTAAACGCAGATGGAGAGGAATGGGTTTCCAAAGTTTAGCAGACTGCACCATAAAAGATCTGCCACCCAGTCTCTCTTTGCGATATCGTGGGACTTTCAAGAGCTGCTGATTGTTAGATCTCAAGGCCCGATTTGGCTGATAAACTGCAGCCTTTTCGGGAGGTACCCCGGTCCCAGGTTTATGGTGGCCCTAAATGCCAGAGTCAGAGATATAAATGTGATCGTTCTAGTTATAGGAAGCCAATGAAGTTGCCTCAGATGTGGCAAAATATGGTGGTGCAAAGGCTGCCACCTGATTAGTCTTGCAGAGACATTTTGGATATATTGGAGCCTACCCAGTAAATATGTAAGTAACCCCAGGTAGAGGCTGTTTTGGTTGTTAAAAATGAGGATGTGACTAACGCATGGACTACCGTCTTCTGGTGAACTTCTGGCAGGAAATTTCCAAATAGCCCTCATCTTCCAAAAACAGCTAGACGAGAAATGTTGTATCTGGGCGGAAAAGGAGAGCTCCTTGTCCAGCCAAATTCCCAGACTCCTGGCAGCCTCTGAGAGGGGTGGAGGAGGATTCACTTCTGATGGCGACCACAGACTGGGTGGAGGAGGGAGCGCACAGCTGAGGAACAGGACCTCTGTTTTCTCTGTGTTTAATTTCAAGCAGTCCTTATGCATCCAGCCTAAGATGTCTTTTAGCCATGTCTTAAAATTGTGAAACACATCAACTAAATGGTCTTTTAAGGCAAACACCACTTGCGTGTCGTCTACATAGGAGAACACTTTCAGCCCCCAGGCTTCATTCCAAATGGCCAAAGGAGCGAGGTAGATATAAAAAAGCAGCGGGCTGAGTGCCGATCCCTGCAGCACCTCACACCTTAGTGATTTCGCAGAAGAGAAAACTGAACAAAGAAACACCAGCTGGGATTGGTTATGCAAAAGCGATTGAAGCCATGATAGTGCTGTGTCGCACACTCCTGCCTGGTGAAGTCTGCTGAGTAGGATAGAGTGTGACACAGTGCCAAAAGCTGCAGATAGGTCCAGCAGCATAGCTGAGGCACCTTGATCCATAAACTCTCAAATGGGTTCAGAGACTTTCAGTAGCGCTGTCCTGGTGCTATGGCCTGCTCTGAAGACTAACTGGGATGCATGGAGGAGGCCATAGGTATTTATGCAAGTTGCCAGCTGCTTATGCACCAGCCTCTCCAGGATCTTAGCAGGGAAATAGGTCTGCAATTACTAAGAGCCTCAGGATCTGCTGCCGGTTTCTTAAGGAGCAGGAGTAAATAGGCGTGTTTCCAAATTGTAGGAAAGATGCCTGTCTCCAGGGAGGTGTTCCAAATCTGGTTGAGTGCAAGATTTAACCAGTGTACCAGTGAACGAAAAGGCGAGCAGGACAAGGGTCTCCAGGGGAGCCTGAATTGCATCTCAGCAATTCAGCTAAAGATTCTCAAGGGGAAAATATGACCACTCCAAGGGAGACACCAAATATCCCAAGAGGGCACAGACCCCCACCGATGAGCTGACACCTGGATGTGGCGAGTGTTGCAGTTGGGGAGGAGATGGTCCTAGTTAGCTTTGGAGTGAAGAAAAAGTGACCTTAATTTTATGGGGATCATGAGATGGCCCACCAGGGAGAAATTCTACATGGCTCAGAAGGAGTGCACTACTCTAAAGGATTTGAGGCAGCAGGCTGAGGCCCAGGCAGCAAGTGAAAGCTCTGGAGATCACCTTATCTACTTGGAGAACAACCTCCTATACAGTGCGCCTAAGGTTCCTGGACCCGGAGCAGCTCATGTGCTGGTGGTCCCGCCGTGTTACTGGACCTTACTAATGGGGTCGGATCATGATATCCTGCTGGCAGAACATCTTAGGGCAAGACAAGAATGTTACCGAGCGTGACCACTTCTACAGGGACCAGATGAAGGCAGCCACAGATGCAGTCAGTAGGTCCTGTCCTACCTGCCAGGCCTATGGAAAGACAGGAGAAAAGATCAAAGCTCTCCTGACCCCACCAACTGTCATGGGTACTCCCTTTGAGAGGGTAGGCATTCAAATTGTCGGGCCCTTGGACCCCAAGACAGCTTTAAGGAAGAGGTTAATCCTGGTCTTCGTGGACCATGCCACTCAATACCCAAAGACCATCTCAATGAGGTCCATGACTGCATCTGTGGTGGGAAGGACCCTGATGGGGTTTCTGACCATGTGGTGTTCCCCAAAGAGGTAACATCTGACAGAGGCCCTAACTTCATATCAGCATACAAGAAGTCCATGTTGCACAAGTGCAAAGTGACTTATAAGTTCTCCACATCCTATCATCCCCAAGCAAATGGGCTTGTGGAGATGTTCTACAAAGCCACTCTAAAGTCAAACAAGTTACCCTTTTTAGCCGAATAGGACAGGGTAGGTGAAACCTATTCCAAAACAATTTCGCTTTTGTGCTCCGACTGTGTATCCCAAGTATCTCAAATCAACTAAAATGCAGAAAATATGAATAAAAAAAAACACATCAATGTAGTTATATCCAGAGTGTTTACATCAAAATTATCATTGACTAAAAAATCTAAGCCTATCAAGAAATCTAATAGGCATTAAGCATCTATCTATATCTATAAAATCACAGTAGAAATGGACTTACTTCCAAAGCAGATCATCCACATTTCGTGGTCACCCATTACAATCCATACATTTTAAACATATAAAAACATACACAGATAAATATTTCTATATGTCAAAATCGTATATCTTAAACACCTCCTTTTTAAAGATATTGTCACAAATCCTTCAACCTAAAATACTGATGACGCTGTGTCTTTCTGGTTCTTGAAATCAATCCCCTGCCTTCACTAGGAGAAATTCATAAATATTAAAAACTTAGTATAAAAACAGATGTTCACTTTATTAAAAGTCTCTTTAGCCTTTCCTTCAGAAACTTGGTTCAAAATTATGGAAATTCAACTGTTGAAAGGTTGGCTGTTGTAAGTTTATAGGATTGCAGGAAAACCCAATGTTGTGAAGATGCTGTTTAATCCCTGGATGACTCTTTCTTCAGCGGATGAGAACCATATATCAATGGAAAGAGAGTGTACCATCAGCTGATGTCCATTGTCAAGAGGACCAAAGTAGTCAACAGCAATTATTTCCAAATGTTCAAGGTGTGTTGAATGGTTTTCGATAAAAGACAATTGCAAAGATGACAGGCCTTCAATTCTCTTTCAACTCTCTCATCAAAATGAAGAAATCAGGCTGGGTCTCGGAGAGCTCATTTTATGACAACCATTCCACAATATTCTTCATGGGCCTTTTCAATTATTTGTTGTCACAGACTCTCCAGAATAACAATTCTTGAACCTCTCTGGCTAACACCTTCTTGAGTGGCAGACAGTTAATCTTTGACATTTTTAAACTGCTGGCATTTACTGTCACTGGCAAAAGTTTGAGTGAGCTGGCTCCATGACTGATGAGCAATAATGAATTTCTGGTTTAACATGTCACTATCTTGATTTGTGGCTGTACCAATTTGTTCCAACGCAATGGCAGCTAGTATCCTGGAAGTCATAATGAAATGTATGTAGGCCTCAGCTGTCTTGGAAGGAATACCATGGCATTATAGAGGCACTCGTTAGAAGTAGTCAGCAGGGTTTTGATCTTTCCCTGGATAGTGCACGATTGCGTAGTTATATTCTTATAATGGTAAACCCCAATGTTCTTTGCAAGGAGGCATCTTGGCATTTGGATTGCCAAATATGGCCTATAATGCTTGATGATCCATCACAAGTGTGAAAGGCTTTCTGTTAGAAATGGGTGTCTGGGATGATGCGATGCATGAAGATCTGGGATGCGCTGCGATGATTCCAGCAGCGTCCCCTCAATGCGTAGGTTCTTACTCAGCAGGGCCTGCGTCAGAGTCAGTGCAGTGATCTTGGACGTCGGTGCACAAGACTCGTCACTTGACAGACACTTTAGCTATGGGCAGGCGCTGTGTTGATTCTTCAGCTGCGTCGATGCATAAGAATGTTCACAGTTGTGTAGTCTTTTCCAGTTCCCAGCTCCAGAAACAGCCACCAGAGGCCCAAAACTGGCAGGAACCTCTTGACAGATCAGAACTCCTAGCAAAGGAGTTCAGGGGGGGGGGCTTGGGTGAAGTCTTTGTGCCCCTGACACTGCAGAGCAGGATTCAAGCTCTAATTCAAGCCATTGGAGATCTTCCTCAAGTAGGGGACACAGCACACAACATATTCCTTGTCCTTTCCTTGGCAGAAACTGCCACAGGCCAACCCCAGACAGCACACAGCAAAGGGGCAGTATTTCTCCTCAGTTTCTCCAGCTCTTCTCCTTAGCAAATGTTACTCTTGAATCCCAGGAGTAATCTAAAGTTCAGGGGTCTGGTTCCCAACATGTATAGTCCATTTCTCTTTGTTCTGTGGTGTCAGATAAGCTCTGTGCTCAGTCCAAACCAGTTCTGTCCTCTCTGTGCATCTTCCCAGCTGGAGGTGGAGACAACATTGTGTAAGCAGACCAGGCAAATTCAGGTGAACGGAAATCTCCTCCCCCTACTCTAAATGCAGCCCAGGTCTATTCAGCCCAGCCCTGCCTCATCCAGGAAAGGCAGGACACACCTCAACCCCCCCCCCCAGTTGGCTGTCTACATTGAATGCACATCCACAGCCCCTGTCACTTCAAAGACAAACAGTCAATATACAAATCAGCAGAGGCACAGAGACACACAGGATGGACTAAGCAGGAAAATCCCTTCTTTCTAAAAGTGGTATTTTCAAACACAGAATTTAAAAATCATCCTTACTAAAAGATGCATCTTTACATTCTGAGTTCAGGCATACTAAACTCTATCTTTCTATCTTGTCCAATTGGAAAGTTATAAATAAACTCCCATTCGATCCTATGGGACAGATAGATTTTCAATAGTGAAAAATGAAATTGGCATTATTTCACTACTAGGACATGTCAAAACGTTCATATACTCCACACCATGCCCACAGGGGTACCTGGGGCCTACCTTAGGGGTGACTCACATGTAAGAAAAGGGAAGATTAGGGCATGGCAAGTGGGTGCACTTGCCAGGTCGACATGGCAGTAGAAACTGCGCACAGACACGTGTAAAGGCTGCTTGTGTGGGTGGCGCAATCAGTGCTGCGAGCCCAGTAGCAGTATTGAAATTACGAGCCTTGGACACACACAATGCACGGTACTAGGGCTTTAATAGTAAACCAAATAAGCCAACTATGGAACCACTAATCCATAACCACAATTTTACAGGGAGCACTTGCACTTTGGCACTGAACAGCAGTGGCAAAGTGCCCAAAGCATCTAGAATATGACTGCTAAACTTTCTTTCTCAGGTTGTGTATAAGCACATACTGTTTGGGAAAAATGCATATGCCACAATATATCTTCATGCATTTTGGTGTCCGTTGGGCTGTGCAAGGATTGCGCCTAACCTCTGTATGAAGCTTTGGATGAAAGTATGCCATTCTAGTAGCGTTCACAATAGCTTGTATGATCTTAAAGCTGTGCTTGCATTTGTGTGACCAATGAAATGAAACATTCTTTTTCATCAAGTCTCTCAATGTAACACTGTAACACTTACAGTGGCAACGTTTCATGTATATTTAGAACAGTAGCAACCCATGCCAAGGAATGGCTGTAACGTGGAAACATTTTGTGGGGGATTGGCATTTGATAGCCTTTTTACATTGGCTGGATCAGGTGTCGTACCCCCATCAGAAAATAATTTTTGCTTTGTTTTATTGAACTCACAATTGTCAGGATTCGATATCAAACCAGCATCCACAAGTAAATGATACGAGTGTGTGAGAGCTCCAAAACACAATATGCCATCACAATTAAATGCCTTCATGACAGGCTGTATGATACGTTGAAGGACATAGTAAAACAGCTCTAGTCTTTTGTATCGGAACAGATCAATATGTGTAGAAAAGCTTGTAATCTCCCTGCAACTCTCCTCGAGTTCCAACTGATGATGTCCTTCACTCAGATTAAGGCGAGAGAAGACCTTCTCACCATTAAATTGGGGTATTATGCTGGCATTGTGCAGACCTGGATGTCGTTCTCATTCAATTGACTTGTTCTGCTTGACGCATGTCAATATAGATCCAAACAGCTCCTTCATTGTCCTGTTTGGGCACTACCACTATGGGAGAAACCCATGGCTTTGGACGAGTGGAATGTTCAATGATATCATGTTTGAGCACTGATTCAAGTTCCTTTTCAACTGCTTTATATATATGAAATGCAGTTCATCTATGTCTCTGAGCAATAGGATGAATGTATTTATTAATGTGCAATCGTACTTTCAAAGTTTTGAGTTTTCTTAACCCATGAAACAAGGAATGGAACTGACTTACTACTTCATGATCAGCAATGCATGTTATAGCTCACTGATATCAGTTCCATATAAGCAATTGTGCTGAAGCTGAGTAAACAGGCACTTGACACCATACCTTGTTGTACATGAATGGGTGCTTTCACTTTCGTTTTCTTGTGTTTCATCATTGCGTCAAATGAACCTTGACTTTTCAATGGCGTTGATGCAGCCCATGTATACACTTTAGTTTTTAATCGCTTAAGTCGTGGCAATGAAGATGATTAATTGTACTGATTCACCACTGTCGATAATGAAAGGTATTGAACAACCTTTGGTGTAATCTTCGGACAATGTTTGAATGACTTACTTAGGTGCTTTTTTATGTAAACTTTTCTTTGACCTGTATTTTTCTTCACACTCAGTCAGTGCAACATGTGCACATTTTTCTTAGGTAAACATCGACATTACACAACCATTGCCTACATTTTCACTTGATTTAGGTATTGAAGTATTCTTTGATGATGCTCAAGATTACGATGGGCTTTGTTTGGTGTTGATTTGCCTTAAATGGTGTAATTGCTTGGCCTTGAGGGCGTGCGTCGAATGTCGCATCTAACCATTTGGGCAGCCATTTTCACTTCATGCCATGATGCACTTACTTTTTCCTTCGCCTTGCAAACCATCACAAAATGGTTCTCCTTTCCATGGCCTTTGCCGACCTGTCCAATGGCAGGACATTCATCATCATGTGGAAATGTAAATCCACCCTTGAAATACAACTTCTTCTTCTGTGGAGACATCACTTCGGGTCCCTCTGCTTTGTGCTTTTGTTTAATTTTTACGTTAATGACTGACCCACTCTGGTCACCTCCGGCCTCAATGTTAGCAGCTTGTCAATCGGCACGCTTTTCTGCTCTGGCAGCTGTTGGAACTCAATCCAGACTAAGAGTTTTCTCAGCTTTTTTTGTCTGAATTAATCTGGCAGATTTCTGTCAATAACTCAGAGGCGTGTAGCTTCCTCATCATTGCATTAATTGAACTTACAGTGTTTGATGAGGGTATCCAGTCTCTAAACAAATTTGCCAATGGTTACCCCATCTTTCTGTCATTCTTGAAATAAAATGTATCTTTTGTAATCTATATTTGGCATTGGATTGAATTTGAGATTCAAGGCTTCTTTGATTTGATGGTATGTAATTCCATCAACTCATTGCAATTTCTTTAAGACTTCTTTTACACCGTCACCAGTTAGATTCATTGTTTCTTCTACCACAAGATACTTTACAAGGAACTAATGAAAAACCAGGAACAAAAGAGGAAACGGCATACTGCAACACCACCAATAGCAGTAAAACACTGTGCAGTAGAAATGACAGTGGCAAACATGTCGATAAGAGCCAACTTCAAAAAGCAACTGAAGAACGAGAAATCCCCCGAGTTGACTTAAAAAGTACCACCTACAATGAGTATGAACCCCAGTATGATCAAAACGCCCAAACTAGGGGCAACCAGGGTCTATTTGGCATATTTTTTATCAAATTTCATCACTAACTCTAGAAGCATTGACATATCAGTCGCACAAAATGGACATTCAAATTGAATTACTTAGTGTGATGGCAAAGACAGTAGACGGAATTGACCAAAAACTGGCTCAGCTAAATAGTTTGATAAATAGAGCTCACACTGAAACTGCTACAACCTACCTTGCATGTGCCCCAATAATAAACAAGTTGGCAACAATACTGGATGCTATGAAACTATACTCAAAGACGTCAAAATGAGCCTCCAAAAGGAAAAATATAACTACAAAGAGGATAGCCTCAAAATACTGGACAAGAAAGATAATGATAAAATCATGTATATAAGAGATACTGATCAACTGAGGGCCACAATAGATCTAGATGGCTTGAATAATTTAACCCTGAAAGTAGCTCTGACCATATAGCAAGATGGGAAGAAGTCAACAGGCACAAAACCATCTGTCCCTCTTACAGAGAAGACAAGTGAAGACATGGAGGTCAAAGAAGCAGTTTCTCCATTGTTCAGCATGACAAAAAGACAGGAAAAAATTACGCAAGGTAAGAAATAAGGCCAAACGTGAAACAATAGTAGCAATACATCCCCGAGAGGAAGTACCAACTGAAATGGATAGTGAAGGAAAAGAACGATGTGAGGAAATAAACAGGAAAACGTATCATATGAAGAACAGTCTTTCACAGTGAAGAACAAGAATAATAAGTATTTTGCTATATTCACTGAAGACACAACTGGAAAACAACCAATCAACCAACTTAATAAAACATGTACTCAAATAAATTTAGCTATTACATTGGATAGAATCAGACGAACCTCCAATGAAATTGAGAAGGGGGGAATCAAACCAAAGGAAAAGAAAGTTAGGCTTCAAGGAAATGGTTGTCTTATAGAAAAGTTAACTGTGGATATTAAAAGCATATTGCCTGAAAAGGTGGATCAAGCAAAGAGTGTGTCAATTCCTAAGACAACCAAAAATCTGGTAAAAGAAGAAGAGGTGGAAAAATATATATATCGGTCCGGTAGTACCGATGACACTCCGGGTAGATCATAATACAGTCCAAATTTCAAGTTTGAATATAACTTAAAGTCAGAACCAGCAATATCTCAAAACCTAGTAAACCAAATAAAAAACAAACCATATAAATGTGAAACAAAACAATATGATAGAACAAACCATTGATACCAAGTATGTATCGAATCTGGACCACTTGGTCATTGTAAGAAATGGTGAGGATAAACGAGTCACATAAAAAGTCCCACAAAATATTGAAAAAGATAGCAAAAAGAATTATCAACTAACAGGATGGTACAACTAATTTTCAAACCGGAATATAACTCCTGAGGCAACCAAGACACACTGAATAGAGGAAACATTTTCCGCTCTTTAAGTCTATTCGCTAGCAAATGTGTCAAGTAAAGACATTGAATGTATCAGATTCTTCCCAAATACTGAAGGTAGCCAAACACTAACTTTGATAACTTTGATCCTCAAGGATTTGCTCTCTCCCCCATTCTCTTTAACTTATTCCTGGAACCACTAGCAAACCGCTTAAAATCAGCTAACATCCACTACCATATGTATGAGGATGACACCCAGCTATATGTCAAAATTGACTCTCCAGATGACATTATATCCCTCAACTCCATCCTACAAAATACACACCACTGGCTCACGGCTAATCACCTCAAACTCAGCACTGATACAACGGAATTTCTTCTCATCTCTCCACCAAATAACAGCATCAAGATGGATCTGTGGCTGATACATCTTACAGCCCTCAAATGCTCGCCCCACATCATAGACTCTGCCAGATCCTGAGGTATTGTATTAGACAAACACCTAAATATGCAGGGTCACATTAAAGCTGCCACCGAAGGAGCAAATTACCAACTGAGCATTCTGCGGAAACTAAAACAATGCCTGCCACATGAAGATCTAAAGCTAGCGGTCAAAGCCCTTATCTTACCCAGATTGGATTACGGTAGTGACACACTATGTGGCCTACCTAAATACAAACTAGCACCATTAAGAGCCTCTCTCAATGCAGCAGCAAGACTTGTCATCGGCATTAAAAGAAATGCATACACCTCACCAGCCCTAAAAACTTTAAATTGGCTACCATATGAAGCAAGAATCCAACTGAAAATTGCCTGCATTACACTTTAACACACCCAGTTACCTGGCCCAAAAACTAGAAAAATCAGGGGGCAGCTGATCCTCTAGAAGTGCCCTCACCTTGTCGCTGAAACCCCAATGAACCCTCAAAAAGAAAATGAGGCTGAATACTCATTATCGCTGGACCTTCGACTACTGTCCTCCACCTATGCCTTCAAAAGAGAAGCCAATTCATATCTACTGTCTAAGATCTTATCCTAAATCAAATTATCGATGCCATTGAATAGATTCAGATCGCAATTTATGTAGACTATCCTGCCTAGCACTGGTTGTATTATACTCCAACCACAGTTAGCCTATTCTTAATTGATAATTTGTTTGTCTCTCACGCATATGATTGCATGTTGATCAGAACAAGTGCTAATTGTTTTATATGTAAAGCGTTCTGATAACCTTGAGGGTCACGTTCGCGCTATACAAAACTTTCTAAATATATAAATTGTGACTTCTGGCTTTTTAGCAGAACAAATTAGGAGTGAGAAAGAAATGTTTCTTAGCTGGGGATAATAATTAGCAACACAGTTCCAAAGATATACCTAACTCCTTTTTATCAAAGAAGAGAGTACGATACCGCAACTAAGAAAGAGCAATGAGCAGGTTTTCTCTATACTAAAATTTCCCCTTGGAAGATCGGAGCGAGACGGTGAAACGGAATCGACCCAAAGTACAGTAGAAAAGGCAACAAGAATAAATGAAAAATGGATATCCACGGCTCTACATGGCAATAATGATCCATGACAGAACACAGCAAATTGTACAATAAAAAAAGCAAATAAGTACAGCAAAATAGTAAAGATATGCTCATGAACATAAATGGGGTATGCAACAAGGTAAATAATGCCCACTTAAATTTTATGTCTAATTCCTATCAGATTATTTTATTATAGGAAACATGGGCAATCAACCCTGTTATGTTACAGGGATATAAAAGTTATTTTGAGCCCGCAATCAATCAACATAAATATGGTCACCCTAGTGGGGGGCTAGCAACATTCATATCCATCGACTTGACAGTGGAACATGAGCAAGTGGATACGAATAATTGTAACTTTCTAAAGGTAAAGTTACAAGTAAGGCAAGCAATTGTGCAAAATCAAAACCCCTAATATTGATCAATGTATATATGCACCCCACACAAAGTTCAAGGACCAATATGTGTGCTACTCTAATGAATTTTCTGTTGGAGCAAAAGACGGATGACCCTTTCGCAGATTTTATACTTACAGGAGATTTAAATTTAAATCTGTTAGTACCTTTTACAAGAGACATCATACAGTTGCAAAATCACCAATGATCAATTCCTGAGAAGACCCTAGATACATAAATAAAGTCTAGACCAAGTAAAGTGGGCACAAATTTGGTGAAGGATATAGAAGCAATGGGTCTACGAATATTAAATGGGAGATTTCCACAAGACTCACCACCTGCGTGGATGTTGTATTCACACAACTCAAAGCAACAAATTGACTATGCAATTGTATCATTGAACATCTTAAATAATTTCTCCTTGTACCGTCTGGGGAAGGTGCCTGATAGTGATCACAGTCAGCAATTAATCGCCACAAATTTGCCTAGTGAAAAACATCAATTGTATTTGACAATGCAAAGCCTGTTATGCAATTGCTCACGAGGTTCCTGTTGTTTCCTTCTTGGCGTCGCAAACTCCCAACTCCTTCGTGAACTAACCAATTAGCAAGGATGTAATCACTTGACCAATTTGGTTAATCCCCAAGGGAAAGGGGAAGTGGACTGAGAAAACAAGACAAATACTGGATCTCTTCCTGAGATGTCAGCGAAGTTTTATATTGAAGTGTTCATGGCTTCTGAATGATCGCAGATACTCTAATGCATCGTCACTGGATTAACAAAAGGCTTACATGAATAGGAATAAACCTAAAATCATACCTTCACTTATTTGTTAAACATTAGTTGAACATACCATCTCTGTAAAAGCCCTTTCAAACACTTCTACAATTGCCAGGCGCTTTTGTTTCAACTGTTACCTTTAGGGAACAACACAAGATCAAGTCAGCAAAGAACTTAAAGGGTTCTCTAAGAATAACTGGTTAGTAATTAGTGAAGAGTTATAACTAAATACCATGCATTGAGTATTCAATAGAAAACTTCGCTGACATCTCAGGAAGAGATCCAGTATTTGTCTTGTTTTCTCAGTCCACTTCCCCTTTCCCTTGGGGATTAACCAAATTGGTCAAGTGATTACATCCTTGCTAATTGGTTAGTTCATGGTATGTTCAACTAATGTGGTGGAGAAGTGTGGCTCACTGGTTAGAGGAGGCAGACCTGGAAGCAGAGGTCAGCCCGGGACCAGGGTTCAATTCCCGGCTCGGTGGGGTCTTGAGTCCTAAATTGCCCATGAACTCGACAATTCTCGCTCCGGTGCCTACTCGATTCATGGGTTCACACTCTGCGACTCTGGGCAATAGCTTGCTTAATCTCCACAACGGCCCCTCGCGGCGGGATGCCTGGCTTTCACCTTGCGGATACCCTGCCGGGGTTATCTCACAGGGGAATACCAGGACGGGTTCCCTAAGCAAGCGCTTAGAAACCGATCGGTGATTTGCGCTATATAAATTCCTGTACATTTACATTTACATTTCTATGGCAGTTTCAGTCACTGCTGTTCAGTATTATCCTTGAGTTTTTTGATCCAACACACAGTTTCATTGACAATTAAACAACTTTCTTTACATTATAAATGATTCCAAAACATAATTTGCATTTAAAATCCAAGTTAGAACCTTTTTCGCGGTAAAACAACAAACTAAAATGTTTAGTTGTACTGTTTTCAAGAATTCAGAATTGTCTTTACCAATGCTCGATGTTGTTGTGGTTTGTTGCTAAGTAACTCTTTTCCTACTGTATTTCAGGGAGCGGAAGTCCTTGTGCGAAGCCAAACAGGAAGCAAGACAGAAGGAGCTGGAATCCAGGAAGGCGTTGAAGACGAGGGCAGCTAAGTGAAATCCGATTCTGCCGACCGGGACCTGTAGAAGGCTAGCGGTCTCAATTAGCAGAGAAGGAACGCTCGCAGTCACGCCAAAACACGCCGAAACACAAAGCATGTGCGGGCTTGGTTTATATAGTCTCAGTCTGGGCGTAGCCTCCTTTTTGCACGTGTAAAGAAAAAGACGTTACTATCAGCCTATCAGCCTTGGAACGTGAGTCAGCCTTGAACGTGTGGTACGATAAATTGATAATCCAGAAACAAATAAACATTGCTAATTGCAAACCCAAAGAAACAAACAAGCATTGCTATTACAAAAGAATCAGCTCTATAATGTTTACACAACAACAATGCTATTCTCAATTGTAGGGTTAAACTGACATTAGAATGCAATAAAGAGTGAATTAACTTACAGCCGCATATGCACCCATGACAAGGCCAGACGACAACTATCAACTATAGGAGACTTATCTGGACACCACATAATAAAGACGACACTAATAAATTGGCACATATACTGGTCAAAGAATGTTTTGAAGATTAAATCCTCAAATCCCCAATCAATCAATGGGTAAACTTTACATGTAAATTAGTCAAACATTATGATTCTGCTCCCAAAGCTAAGAATTTTTTTTTTTTACAAATGGAGAAAAGGAATAACAATATTAATTTATCCTATACAATAAGGAAAATGAGAAGGACTCGTAACAATCTCAGGAGACAGTTAACCAAGTTCCCATATAATAAGGAATTACCCATCAAACTAAAAAATATATATCAAAATTTGAGGAAATTAATCTGGAATGAAAGAAACCATGCTAAGCATGATCTGTGGGCTAAAAAATGTTATGCTAGTAACCAAATGAATTCAAGGGAATTTTGGAAAATGATAAATAGTCTAGTAGACCTAGCTCGCCTCCTGTTGCTGCCCGAGTTGTGATGTCATTGCGGTCAAAAGCGCCCTGAGACCTGTCGGTGACTTGGCGCTATATAAACCGACATAAACATAAACATAAACATAGTAAGACCTGATAAATCAGTGGTAGCATCTGTACTAACGGAAGAAGAGTGGGCTAAATTTTATGGCCAAACACTTAAACTCCAACGGAAAAATAATGAATCTGGATGGCAAAGGGAGTATGATGGACACACTAAGTCAGGAAATTGACTGAATTTGATATAACAACAACTTAGTTGTCTAAACTAACATCAAAAGAAAAAGATGGGGTACCTGGTCCCAATGGTATTACGTTTGCGCTTTATAAAGAAGAACCGGATCTATGGTCAGAATCTCTCATAGTAGTTTTTAAAGAAGTAACACAGACATCGATAATACCCGAATCTTTGAGAGGGTCGCTAATATCCCCAATTTATAAAAAAGGAAATTGGGCCCACCTGGAAAATTATCGACTTATAGTTCCTCAAGACACTGATGCCAATTTATTTGTGGGAATTTCACTTTCAAACCTATCTGAATGGGCAATGGATAACCAGATACTCCCGCCTACTGAAACAGGACTTTTTAAAGGACTGGGAACGACCACAAATATATTAGCATTATCAGGACTAATGGATACAACTATCTCAATGAAACTACCCTTGTATTTGTGCTTTCTCGATTTTAGATCGGCTTTTGATTGCGTGCACAGACAACTTTTGTGGAGAAAGTTGCAGGAGCAAGATATCCCAGTGCCACTATTAAAATGTATTCAACTTCTGTATACCGACACTTGGGTTAGAGTATGGATTGGGGACGGCTTGACGCTAAGGAAGGAAATTTTAACCATGGCAGTGCTGAAACAAGGGTGTGTATTAGTCCCTTTACTTTTTAATCAGTTTTTAGCGGATCTTAGTGATGCACTGAATGAAATAAATGCACGCCCCCCTAAACTAGCCAATAAGCAGATATCTAATTTGCTATACGCAGATGATGTCATCCTTCTAAGCCAAACAAACATGGGGTTACAAAGGCTAATAGATCGAATATCATTGTATTCTAAAGAAAACAGGATGGTGATAAATGAAACAAAGACTAAAGTTATGGTGATTAGCAAAAATTCAAGATTAAAACATAAATCCAAACAGTTTCTGGAGAAAGTCTAATTAGAACAAGTAGAATCATACAAATACTTGGGAGTTTTATTCGATGGCAATGGAAATTTTCTCCCACAAAAAACGGACATTCAAAAGAAAGCAAATGCTTTGATAGCTGCATTTAGGATTTTGCAGAAATCATTAGGTGATCTGACTTACCACCCGTTCTCAAAGGTTATTTCAGCAAATTTGCTGCCTACCTTAACATATGGTAGTGAGGCTCTAAGTGGGAAAGATGCTGTGACTATTAATAATGCAGTCTGAAAAACATGTAAAACCCTCTTTCATTTGCCTAATAATGCATCCCCAATGCAAATAAAGCTGGAGTTTGGACTAACCAACCAGCTATATGCAAGAAAAGGACAATTTATTAAAGTATGGAATAGAATAAAAAATGACCATGAAAACCAAATGTCTCAACTATTATGGCAGAATATAAGCAAAACCAGGATATCACAGGCCTGGAAATACTAAAATGCAGTGCTAGAAGAATTTGCGGTTATTCCAATCTGAGGGAATACAATAAACCCGGAATCATTCAAAAAAGCAATCAATAAAATAACAAATCATCTATCGCTGATAAGGGATAAAGACATACTAGCAAAAAGAAAAGACGTGTGGCCAATAATGAATGGGTTGTCAAAAAAGACTGTACAAGCATACTTAGAATCTCCATGGTCGTTGAAAAATAAACAAATTTCACAAAAGCTCGTTTTGGTGTATTACTGGACCTATGTCATCTTCCGCCGTTGATAAAATTAGAAGAAGATACATTATATAGGCTATGTAAATCAGGAGAGGAGAACATTATTCACCTACTGTGTTTTGCCCAGAACTAAAAATTGAAAAAAAAAACATACTCAAGAAGCTTGAGGAGTAAGGACATGTAGGCAAGCTTTGATAATATGTCTACACTCCAATGATATACCAATGAATTCCGCTTTTGCACAGTTTTTAGTAAAAATAGGATCAACATTAGAAGAGCACAAATTAAAATGTATGAGTACTGTATGATATATATTAAAATGTAAATAGCAATATGAAATGAATTTTATCAAACTTAACTAAGTTAAAAAATACTGTACTATTATTTCTTGTTTTTACATGTTCTACATTTATGAATTGGATTATTATAGTTGATTATGTATATTGCTTCATTGTAAGATTTTAATTAAACAATAAAGAATAATAATAATAACAGTTAGATTCGTAAGGTATTTGATAATCTTTTTGTTATCTGTTTCTTCTAGCACCTCAATAAAATCATCAAATTTCTCTATCCAAGCAGCCCATCGGTCACCAATATTCCGCTTCTTGGCGGTATTAAAAAGGTGTGACGGTTTCATAAAGGTAGCAGCATTATAACCATCCATGTTATTAGCTAACACTGAGAGTGGAGATCTCTCTAGCTTTTTCGGATGTCTGTCTTTGTTCATACCATATCTAAGGTGCTGTGCTGTTCTGGTTTCTGAGTCATCTTGGCCAGTTGGTGAAACTGTGACCTCCCTTTTGATCTCAATGGGGGTCCTTCACTTTTTTGGAGACCTTCTGGGGCCATTCCACCCAGCTCTTTATTCAGTTCTGGCAAGCAGATGACCGTTTATCGTATTTGAATGGCTTTGTTTGCAAGCATCTCTTAATCTTGTCTGACACCTGGTTGATCTCCGCCTTTAGCATTATCACTCCATATGATGTATGGCTTTAGGTTGCGTAGTAGCATGGTACCTCTCTTTGCAGCCTTCCCAGCAGGTTTTTGGCCAAAGATGTGTTCATTTCTCAATGTATCTTTTATTAACTTCAAATGCTTTACACAGCTGGAATTGTTCTTTAACTCCAATACACCAAGCGTTGATTCAGCACCTCGACTGAGGCACACAAGGCATGTACAAGCAGTTTGCTGGACAACAGCAAACTGTGTGGGCGAGCACTGTCAATCTTTGGCTTTCTTATCCCCTATCTCGTCACCAGGTGTAGCATCCTCCCCCGCCTGGCAAAACGCTAATGACTATGCCTCACAAGGAGCTCTGGCCTACATGCATCAATATCGGCTTTTCGATTTCTAAATTGCGATAAATAGCGATTCGCAATTTAGAAATCGCAAAAGCCTATGCATGATTATTTTTTTTTGGCAAACACTGTTAGAATTTAGCAGTTACCATACACATAAACTAGGTCTCTGAACCCTTCACAGGGGGTTCCTTATTTTCTGATATAGACTGGAGGCCGACCTAGTTTAGTTTATCCTCCTTCTCCCCCCCCCTCCTTTCTAGTTTTGCATTTGGCAGCCACGGGCTGCGGGAGCTTTTTCTCTTTTGACATCTTTACAAAGAGGTCACTTGAACAGTGATACCCAGGTGACCCTGTGACTAGACACCACACACAAAACTTTAATAAAACAATCATGGCACAATACACAGGCCTGTCCTTTTCAGAAGACGAAGTAGACAGAGCCATTGCCTCCATGCTACCTCATGCAGGGGCACCTAACGGAGAAAACAGTGATGCTAACCAATGTTGGGACGAACTTACAGAGTTAAAAAGAACACAGATCAAAACATTGATACATGGTATTATGATGGCGGAATACCTACAAGCCAATGCAGCACCAAGAGGCCTTATAGTCAGTAATGAACCATTTATATTTCAACAGGATAAACAGTTCAAATTGGATTGGTCACAAATATCGTGGCACTGTACCAGGGACTGGTTAGTTCTAATCATAAAAACGGCAACCAGATTGGTAGACTCCCTAAAAGAAGAGATTCAATCCATGGAGATGCGTCTAAAATCCTTCCAAACTCCAGCTGAACTTAAGAAAAGATTGGATGAGCTAAATAAAACCATGGCCGATTTTGAGATCAGTCTTAAGGACTCAAAATACATCAAACTATCCAAGGACAAAAAGACTTTTTCCCATGAGAAATTATACCCATACGTCAGGGAGGATTACAGAACCAGTAGCAGAAATCCGGGCTACAACACTGACAGCGATGGGTCAGATACAGGATCTGATAGCTCAGGAGGAACAGGCAATTACAATACCAATCCCAATAGAAGACCTAGACGAGGAAGAGGCAACATGAGGAGCCACAGAGGGAACCCGGCGCCTATGTGGCCTATGTACCAAGATCCCTATAATTATGGCCCTCCACCACCACCCTTTTTCTATGGCCCACCCATGTACCATCAACCCAATTACCAGAACTGGGGGAATAATCAAGGAAATCAAGGAAAACCTTTTTTAGGGAGAGGCCGCCCAAATCAACGAGCAAAAAACAAACCCAACCAGGCTGTACAATGGGCAGAACCAGTAGTGACAACAGGACGCCACACATGGAGCAAAGGACCACCGGAGCCAACTACGAGCAACAATCCGATCTAGTGGTCAATTTGTCCTCCTTAACCCTGACCGATATACAGACACAAGTGTTAAACAAGGGTTTAGGTTTTGTACCAACCCCGACCTCAGACAAATTCAGGCTTTGCTGTGAATTGAAAGAATTCCTCAGAAAAATCAAACTCCAGGTATTTTTCAAAGATAAAAAAGCAGAAGAAAGAACACAGAGTGACACAGGATTACAAAGAAAGTCAAATTTTGTTCCACCAATCCAAAGTCTACCAGTTGAAATACTGGCTTTTGAAAAAGCAGTAATGAAGGAAGTACAAGGGTTAGACACACGAACAGTGAAAGTCTTCCACAACACCAGCAAGGCTGAGCTAGCAGCAATACAGGAACTATCTAAAAATGACCAAATTACTATCAAACCAGTCGACAAAGGCGGGGCGATAGTCCTACAGGACACTGCTGACTACAGAAGGGAATGCCTGCGCCTTTTAGGAGAGGAACGAAACTACATCAAACTCAATGAAGACCCCACTGAACGATTACGGGTCTCGATTGCCTATCTAACTGAAGAATGCCAGGCCAATGATTGGTTAAGCAAAAAAGAAATAGACTTCCTGACCAACAAAAAACCAGTGACACCATACTTTTATACAATCCCCAAAATCCATAAGAGACTTGAAAACCCGCCAGGAAGACCGATAGTCTCGGGGATAGGTTCTATCCTAGAACCCCTGTCACAATTCGCTGATGCCTTTTTAAGACCTCTGGTCCAAAGCACTGATACCTACCTAAGGGATACTAAAGACGTACTCTGCCTCTTGAAAGATCTAAACTTTGACCCCACATCCAGCATTCTCATCAGTCTGGATGTGGAGAGTCTTTATACAAGTCTGCCACATACAGAGACCTTACAAATATTGGAAGAAGTACTGTTCGAAAATGAGTGGAAATACCATACCCCACGACATGTGGTAATGGAATGCTGCCAATTAGCACTATCTGAAAACTTCTTCCGCTTTGAGACTACACTATACAAACAACAACATGGGACCAGCATGGGCAGCACATTTGCACCGAGCATAGCGGGCCTGTATGTCCATCAGTTGGAGAAAACTAAGATTCTGAATGAGAGAAACCCCTACAAACATCACATACTGGAATGGAAACGTTACATAGATGACGTGTTTTTAATCTGGCAAGGCACAGAAGAAGAAGCAAATTCTTTTTTGACATGGCTAAACACGCAAGATCCCTTCTTAAACTTCACGTGCTCTATGAGCAGGACCAATCTAGTGTTCCTAGATCTGAACATATATGCTGAATCAGGTAAACTGACTACAACAACTCACTTCAAGGAGACATCTCGCAACTGTCTTTTAGCATATGACAGTTTTCATCCTCGCCACCTCAAACAGAACCTTCCCTTTGGTCAATTCTTGCGACTACGTAGGAATTGCAGTCACAAAGAGGACTACATGATCCAAGCAGAAGACTTGAGTAACAAACTAGAAAGCAGGAAGTATCCAAAAAAACTGATAAAGGACGCAAAAAGAAAAATCCGAATCAGATAATTCCAGACCAATCTGCATTACGACATTCAACCAAGTGTCAGACACAGCGGCCAAGATAGTCAAAAAACACTGGCCTATGGTCAATAGTGGTGGTCTGACAATACCCACCCCTATGTTTAGCCACCGTCGAGGGAAGAACCTGAAAGACTTTCTGGTCCACACTCCCCCTATAGTTTCAAACCCAACAATAAGAACCCAACCACTACCAACAGGACATTTCCCCTGCAGCAACTGCAGTGTTTGTCATTTAACCTCAGTAACAAAAACCGTTATCTTCAATAACAATATGAGGTGGGAACTAAGAGGTTTTTCCAATTGTAACACCAGTGGAGTGGTATACCTAATAACATGTACTTGCAACCTACATTACGTGGGTATGACCACTAGAAAGGTCAGTACCCGCATAGTGGAACATAGGAGCAACATCCGGTGTAAACGTTCTACTACCCGGATGAAAAACCACTTCATCGAACAAAATCATACACCCAATGATTTAACTTGGGTGGTTTTGGAGACAGTGCAAAACAAAGACAATCTTGACCATATTCTCCATGAACGTGAGCAAAGATGGGTGTTTAAGCTACACACGGACACCCTGGAGCTCAACATTTTACGACGAAGGTCAAGAATTTTATCGCTGTCACAATTGTCAGTTCATCTTACAACATATACAATCTGATCAGTGCAGTTTTGCAATTTCTCAAGCCCCATGTCTTTAACAGTGGTAACAGGTATCTTTTTCTCCCCCACTGATAATACTTGCAAAAAAAGATGCAGTGTATATTTGACTGGTTAGATGAATCGTCGCATGGGCATTTTATCAAGTTAACAGACCAGTCATTCGGAGCAGGGAATGTTGTTAACCTATAAAAAGACTCAGTCCTCATTCGTGTCAGAAGCATTCTATGGTAGCACGAATAGGTTGGCGCCAGATATGGATGAAGGCCCAAACCATGAAGGATGCTACGATGGGCTACAATGGTAGACTTATTCCCATCTAAATACCATATCCTTTCCTCCAGTAAGTCAAGACATGCCACTTTTAAAGCTTTTTTTGATATTCGTGAACATGATGTGGGATTTACATAGAGGTCTGGTTTACCAATAGAGTTCAAGAACGTTATAACATAGGCTAACCATGGCTGCTTACTCGAAGCGGATTGGTCTAAACAGTCTTGAATTACTTCCCTATTGAAACCCGTATCTTCACATGTCCAGATCTTAAACCACAGCATAACTGGCGCTATCTTTATCAAATCGGTGATATGAACTCTGTCAAGTTCGTTATGACATATGGTAGTAGATGTGGAACGAGGGACTGATAAAAGATGCCTCAGGAACGCATTTTCCACTGTTTGTATTTGTGTGCAATCTGCCAGTCCCCAGATGCCCGCTCCGTATACGGCAGTGGAGACACATTTGGCTGCGTAGATCTTAAGTAATATATCTACAGGTTTCCCGCCCAGTCTTTTGGCAAATTGTTTAACAGCGCCTATCGTGCGAGAAAAGGCCAGGTTCCGGGAGGTTATTGCTGATGACCATGTGCCCCTATTATTAAAAATGATACCTAAATAAGAAAATGTTTTAGTCATGTCTATCTTTGTATTGTTAACAAAGGTTTTATAGTCTGGTATGTTTTTCCTCAAGGTACATGACATTGTGAATGTTTTGCCCACGTTTATTTTTAGACCTCTAATGCTCATAAAAGTTGAGAATCCCGTTAGGGCCTTCTGGAGACCCAGCTGTGTGCGAGCCATGATCACTGCATCATCGGCGTATAATAGTAGTGGGACTGAAGTGCCATTTATTTTAGGGTAATCCACTACAAGATCATTTAAAAAGACTGCTACCTCATTAATATATAAATTAAAAAGGATTGGCGCAAGGATGCAGCCCTGTCGAACACCCTTTTCTATTGGAAATTTTCTAGTTCGCTCTCCATTTTTGCCGTATCTGACCGTGGCACCTGCATCCTTGTACAATTCCTGTATAAAATATAGGATGTTTATGTCTATCCCCAATTTAACCAAGATTTTCCATAGCACACTATGATCTAGACAATCGAAAGCCGAGGTTAAATCGACGAATGTTAGGAACAGATTCCCATTTTTTGCTCCAATATATTTGTTCATTATTAGGGCCAGATTTAAACCCTGCTCTACAGTGCCTACGCCGTTCTTAAAGCCATATTGGAATTTCGAAAGAATCCCATTGCTCTTGGACCAGGTTTGTAGTTTAGTTAGCAGCACTCTGTCTGCGACTTTCATCAGGGTGTCTAGCAGGGAAATAGGGCAATAACATTTTGGGTCCTGCCTATCCCCTTTTTTGAATATTGGGATTACTATAGCTTCGTGCCATGTATCGGGAAAACCTATTTTACTGTAAGCATTTATTACATTTGCAAGTAGAGGAGCCCAAAGATCTACATTTTCTTTAAATAAATCAATGGGGACTCCATCTGGGCCAGGAGCCTTTAAATTAGCACTCTGGGTAATTGCTTGCTCAACCTCTAGCGGGGTAATACCTACATTTAATGGGAAACTACCTTGCATCAGTGCATGTTCCACCTGCCTGGTATTCAGATCATCTTGTGGGGTCATTGTTATTAAATCTTTCTTATATAGGGCGGTAAAGTAATTAACCCAAACATCTTCCGTTATGGCTATCTCCATAGAGTCAGCCTTGCTGTCCGCGAAGAAGGGGGCATTGATTTCTTTCCAGAAAGAGATGTTATCCCGTAAGGCACTTGCCTTTATCAGGGCTTCCCAGGCTTGGTTTTTCAGTTCGTCCTGTCTACTTCGAAGGGTCTGCTTATAGGCTCGCCTGGCGTCCTTGACCAAAGTTCTGTCTTTTGGGACAGTCTTTAATGCCTGTAGAAGATCTTTATGGGCTTTGGTGCAGGCGGAATTAAACCAGCCGCATACTCTCCTTTCTACCCCTGTCTTTTGTTTTTTAGTTAGCTTGGCGTTTATAGTGGCAATTATCCTGTCATAAGCCGCTATAATTTGTTGGGGATTAGTATTAAATTCTAAGCAGGTCGAGAATTGTTTCAATTCTTTCTGGACTAAGTCCTTCAGGAAATTTGTGGAGTCAATTTTCGCCCATTTTATGGCGTATCCATTTTTCCTCGCCAGCGAAACCGAGTGACCGTGAAGGATACTAGGTATGCTTGTTATAAGGCTCCCGGGCTTTCCTACAGAGATGCTGGCACTAATCGGAAAATGGTCACTTAATGCCAGATCTTCCGTGTTAAACTCCTCTAAACAGCCCTGGTTCCTATTTGACACTAGGATGTAATCGATTACAGTGCCTGACCCTCGACCAAAAAAGGTTGTCTGAAATGCTACAAGTGGCTCACAGAGTTCGTTAGCAAAACCCAAATCCCAATCATGCATAAGTTGATTTAACATGTTACCCAGTGTAGAATGTTCAAAATGTGTGGTGGGATCCCCTCTTAAATTATAAATGCCACAATTTTTTGTGGCACTATAAGGACATAGATGACAATTAAGATCTCCAACTATAAGGGTACAATCTGCGTCCTGCCCACCTCTCTTAAGCATTGTAGTGAGCTCAGCTATAAAGGCTTTGAGGTCTGCTTTTGGCAGGTTGTTATACATGTTAATCAGAAAAAGGGATCGCCCGTTTGCTTTAATCATAAGTCCTTGTAGTGATCTACCTACACCTACTTTAGATCCACCCACCTCGTGTGTGGTCAATTTTATGTTGCACAGATTAGAAGCAAAAATACACAGACCCCCAGAGCCTCTGCCTCGATTTCCCTGTATTGACGGATTATAAAAGGTGCTGAAGCCCTCAATATGGGTCTCCTCCTGATCCCAGCACTCCTGTAAACAAATTATGTCCTGCTTTTCCATAAAAGTTAAGAATAACTGGTCCCTTGATTTTTTGCTTAGCCCTGCAATGTTCCAGGAAGTTATTTTTAAATTGGATTTGTATGGGCTGGCTTCTGCCTGAGAAGTTAACATCTCAATTTCCTCTGCACTATGTTCTACCTCCTTTTGGGTTTGTATAGTGTCCCGCAAGCTTGTGAGTATATTCCTGCCATTAGGTATTTCTTGGGCTAAATGTCCTTCCCCTCTTAAGTCCTTAATTAATTGTTCTGGTAGTTGCTGGACGAGTGACAGTGCTTCCCCAGCTGGGGAATCGAGTATATTCCCTGTTGGGAAGATATTAACGTTGCGAATCTGGGGGTCATCATTGTGAGTCTCAGCTGAGGGGGCTAAGTTTTCTTCTTTCCCTTTTGTTGCCATTATTGGTCAATCGACCATGTCTAAACAGTCATACCTATTCCTTGTGGGGGCCCCCCTCCAGTAGTCGGGATTTAGATTTTCTCTTCTAGGAAACCAGGGACGAGGATCCCACCCTCTATTCCAGTAATTGTTGCTGTTCCTATTTCTATTTCTGTTGTAGTGCCCCACCTGTGTCCAAGGCCAGTCCTGGACTTCCTCCAGCTGGTAGAATCGCCATAATTAAAAGTATTTAAAGGTGGATAAAAGAAGGAGAGACGCTGTACGTCAATCCCCCCCCTCTTTTCCAGAGCTGGCCAAGAGGAAATATAGTCAGCTGTAGCAGGGTCCTCACAGTTGAGTATAATACAGTCGCCCTGTAAACTTTTTTTGGTATCGCCAATCCAGAACACTCTTCTCATTGAGTTGATTCTACTGTGATTAGGTGGTTGGAGAGGTCTGTTTTGGCTCAGCCACTGCAATACCTTGTTGCGCAGTGACCATGGGGGTTCGTCTGTACCATCTGCCAACTCGGGGACCCCAGTAAGAATGACAGTGTATGGGGTCGGCTCAGGGGGCAGATGTATCGGACGCCTATACCTAGCGCCTTTCCTCTCATTGGCCTGTGGCTGAGATGGGTGGGCTTTGTGTATTATCTGTGGAGTGTCCTTCAGCTTGAGTGGCTGAATGTTTGGCTCCAAAGGAGCCGGGGTATTTTGGGAATTATCAATAATACCATTTAATTTTCCATTCCCCTCTGTTAGGGCGGGTTTTGAGGTGTTTTGTTTGTTTTGTTTGTTTTGACTGGCACTCTTTGAAGTTTCGGAGTTTACAGCTCTTTCAAGCGACGGAGGCTTCGGTCGGGTGACTGGTAAAGACAAAGGTTGGGCCAATTTATTTGGGTCTTTAGATATCCCCGCACCCTTGGCAAGTGTGCCTTACGATTTCTGTGTGAATGCTGGGGTGTTTAGTTTTGCTAATTGTTTCTCGATAATCATAATGCTCTTTTCCATAGGTTGCAGATGGCGTTTTAGCAACTCCCCCATGCTTTTTATGAGGAAATCGTGTAGTGTTACACATGCAGTGCATGGTTTCTGTATGTCACCCCCAAGTCCCTGTTCCTCTATCAACTCTCGCGCACCAGTATCTTGAGAAGTCAAGATGCAATCAGCATTTGTATTGATAGGGATCGGTTGGTCTAACAGAATTGTAGCACTATTTGGATTGAGGGAGGTCGTAATATTGTGCGGAGCAGATATGATCTCGTGTGAGGTCATCTCTGTGTTTTGCCTCTTAGCTATAGCACCCTCCCGCTTACCCGTGGAATTGGGGTCTAAGATATCCACGTGGTTATGGAAGAGTTGTAAGTCTGGTGTTTTTTCCAAATCCTCACTGTAATTAGACCCTAGTGACAATTGGGTAGCAGATAGATCCACAATATTTGGGACCGTGTGTATTAGTGCGTTAGTATTTTCTGCTTGATTAAGCAGCGGGATGATTGGTCCCTGTTGAATAGGAGTTTGAGCAGAAGCCAGGGGCCCCATAGATGATCTTCTTGCAACCTCCAATTCATGTGATACCCTACGTTCTAACATGTGTATACTTTTATCAATGACCTCATGGGTCTTAGTGATAAATAAGTCTATAGGGCCAGTTATATCAGTAACTTTACGGGTCTTATTGCTTCTAGTACTCTTATTCATTGTTGCGCAAAGAATAAAACAAGTTCAATGATAAGTGAGCAATCTAAGTTAGACGCAATATACAGCAGGAGTGTGGGTCAACGCGGTATCTAACAGGTGGTAGCAAGTAAAAATAAAAGATTACAAATTAAAAGAAAATACCGTGGCCCAGTCCAGTCCTGCCCAGTCTTGAACGGGCTTAAATGGGCCCGCCCTTGGCCTGGGCTTCGCCCGGCGTCCCGCTCGCGTCCCACGAGACGGGGGTGACGCTGTGTTTAAGCGCCTCCTGGCGCGCAAATGTCAAGGACAGTGCCGCTATGGGTGTTGGGTTATGTAGTTTGTTCGTGCACCACACCTCGCTCCACTCGGCAACCGGCCCCCAGGGTGAAACAGGAGTCGGCGGCGGGAGGCGGGTGATCGCAGGCACGGCTTATGGCAAACCCAGATGGCCTCCAATTCGGCAAGGTTTCGTGAAGCAGCAGGTAAAAATGACAAGGCGTTCCCCCCTCGACCGGGGTGACGCTGTGTTTAAGCGCCTCCTGGCGCGCAAATGTCTCGGACAGTGCCGCTATGGGTGGTGGGTTATGTAGTTTGTTCGTGCACCACACCTCGCTCCACTCGGCAACCGGCCCCCAGGGTGAAACAGGAGTCGGCGGCGGGAGGCGGGTGATCGCAGGCACGGCTTGTGGCAAACCCAGATGGCCTCCAATTCGGCAAGGTTTCGTGAAGCAGCAGGTAAAAATGACAAGGCGTTCCCCCCCTCGACCGGGGTGACGCTGTGTTTAAGCGCCTCCTGGCGCGCAAATGTCTCGGACAGTGCCACTATGGGTGGTGGGTTATGTAGTTTGTTCGTGCACCACACCTCGCTCCACTCGGCAACCGGCCCCCAGGGTGAAACAGGAGTCGGCGGCGGGAGGCGGGTGATCGCAGGCACGGCTTGTGGCAAACCCAGATGGCCTCCAATTCGGCAAGGTTTCGTGAAGCAGCAGGTAAAAATGACAAGGCGTTCCCCAGCAGCATAAATCTGTTACAATATTAGGTGGGGGAGTGTATGTGGCTAAGACTTCTCTGTTCCAACCTCTGAAAGAAGACATCAACCTCTGGCTGTATTATTTAGGCTGCGGTTATCTTTCTCTCTCCTTTATGAATAACACAATGCTTCAGGCAGATACCGAAGTGTGCACTTTCATTTACTCCTGAAACAAAGACAAATATGCAGAAAGCTCTTCTCTAGATGTCAGTAATGCTTCACTCTGGAGCTCTATACTCTGGCATTATAGAGATGCAAGAGAAATAAGAAGCTTCTAACTGAGCCTCAATGACACACAATTCCAGCTGTTCATGATCAGAAGTTGAAAGAGTTTTTCGACCATATCCCTTTTCTCTTCCTTTGGCATTTTAGACCAAACATCAAGGTGTGCCCCTTTAATATGTGCTGCTAAACATAAGACACAACAGGAACAATAGAAAACAGATTATAGATATGGAAAGTAGACACAAAACTAGCAAACATGTTTACCTAAAATCACCTAAAAGGCAAGTGACAAAAATAGGATTAATCAAAAGTAAAATTGGTTAACCATCCGATAATGGTTAGGCGTGATGCCCTGTAGAAATGGCTATCAGAACGGTGACTAAATATTACTTTTCAGAGCTTTCAGACATGTGGCAAGCAGCTTATTTACAAGACTTTAGAATCCAATATTTTGGCACAAGTATCCCACTAGCGTTGGTGATATGCAACTTTAGTACAATTAATGGGTGGTGGCAGATGTTGTAAGGAAATGAAATGCACTCAGTTACTTCTGATTTTGGAGTAGGGGGGTCTTAGGTAATGTTGAAGATTTTTCCCTATCGTATGCATGTAAAATTTGAATCCTTGCTTCTTTGTCTGAAGTTTGGATTTTTAGCTGGGCATTAGATTGGATCAAGTTACTCTCTAGCCATCAGATATCGCAAGCTTGCTGGTAAAGTGGTATGGCCTGCTGGTATGGAAAACATTTTACCTGTTGCAGTAAGTTTTGGTGTGGGACATGAGGAGAGCAAATGTGGAACTCTTGGAATGGTTTGACATTGAGTGATGTACCATAGAAATTAATGAGGTGGACATTGGTGTAGGACTACCTTTAAGGGGTTGTTGAGGAAAGCATTCTTTTTTGACAATGTGTCAGAGAACTACGTTATATTTTATCAACATTAAGTGTACAGGATGAAGGATGCCTGCCTGTTTGTGATAATTTTGCCTTTTCAAGTGCTCTGTTCTTCCAGTCCTTAAGAAACTAACTTCATTGAAGTCAATGAATGACCTTTTCTGAGTGATAGGCAAAATTTGTAGGTTTCCCCCACAGACAACTTTTAGCTGTCTGTTTGAAAAATGCCTATTGCAGGCCATACCAATAACCTACAGCATGCTTAAAGCTTGCCCACTGCACTTCCCTGTTGGCTTTCTTGACACGCTCATTTGTTTGCTTCTTATTTGATGATTATCCTTCTTCTTCTTGTGTTTCTTACTCCCATGGAGCATAGCTTATTTACCATGCTTTTGACATTATGTCTTGTAACGTTCCAAAGGAACAAATAAGGTAACTACTTTTTCTTATTTTTCTTTGAATGCTCCATGGTAGTGCATGCTATGTTCTTGCTCTTTCTGCCTTGTGCTGCCACATTCATCCCTGCCCACTCCTCATGCTGTCCATGTTACTCCCCACACTTCTCAAAGCTTCTTCAAAAAAAGCACAGCAACAAACATATTTGGGTGATTACGATGGCAGACGGACTTAAGTCTGACCACCATCGTCACAGGGATTGGGACCGGACGCTTATATGGCAGCAGTCCCACAAGAGAAATGACAATGCTACCGCCACTTTGGCAATCACATTGTGCATGCTTACCATAGCGGTGGGTGCTGTAGGCTGCAGCACCTGCTGCAATAGTAAAAATGCAAGTTTTGCATTTCACTCCACTACCTGGCAGGCACCGCATGGTGCAGGGAAATTTTTGAGGGCACCATTGGTGCCCCCCAAGTGCAAAACTCACTTGCCCCCAAAGTACATCCCCACCAGCCTGTGAATGGCGGTTGAACCTTGTTGGACTTGGCCCTTTTTGCAGAGTCATCCCTGAACTTTTTGCCTTCCTCCTGTACTTTCTCTGACCTGTTTTGTTGGTTTTATGACCCTGGGCACTTTACCACTGCTGATCAATGCTAAAGTGCATATGCTCTCCCTATGGTAAATTGATATATGGATTAGTGACTCCGTGATTGGCTGGTTTGGTTTACTTGTGAGACCCTAGGACAGTGCAGTGATTGTGCCCAGGGCTTGTAAATCAAAAGCTGCTAGTGGGCTTGCAGCACTGATGGTGCGACCCACAGAAGCAGCCTGTAAAAGTGTGTCTAAGGCCTGCCATTGCAGAGCCTGTGTGCAGTCTGGGACTGCCATTATGACTGAGCACGTGCACCCACTTGCCAGTCCCTTAACCTTCCCTTTTCTTCATGTAAGACACCCCTATGGTAGGCCCAAGGGCAGGGTGCATTGTAAGTATAAGGTAGGACAAGCCCTGGTGTGCGTGGCATGTCCTAATAGTGAATTACAGCCATTTTCATTTTTCACTATTGCAAGGCTAACTGTTCTCCATAGGCCAGAATGGGCAGTTAGATTATTACATCTTATAATCCTAACTGACTCAGGGGACATGGTGGAAGTTCGAATTTAGTATGCATGAACTCAGAATGATAAAATACAGCTTTTAATGAAGTTGGTTTTAACATTCTGTGTTTGAAAATACCACTTTTAGAAAGTAGGTATTTTCTTGTCTTACTATCATAGCCTGCCTCTGCTAGGTTGTGTATTCCTTGTCTGGAGTTTAAGTGACAGGGCTGGGGGATTTCAGGAGACAGGATGAGTGAGCCCAGTGGTGAACAGTGAGATCTGCATCTAGATGGGAGGGAGGAGTTGCACCTGGGATCTGAATAGGGCTGTGTCTTCCCTCCACAATGCTGGATCCACCTCCTGTGGTGCATCTGATGTCTCTGCCCAGCTCTGTGAAAGGAAAGAAGGATTCATCTCAACAGAGTGCTCCAGGAATGACCAGAACTGGTTTGGACCAGGCAAAGGTCTCTCTGCCTTCAGAGAACAAAGAGAAACTGGGTATAAAAGAGGGGTCCCAAACCCCAGAGAATTAGATCACTTTTGGACAACAAGAAGAAACCTTTGCTGAGGAGTGGAACTAGAAGAAACTGTGGAGAGACTGCTCAAGCAGCTGAAGTGCTGCTTGAGGGATTGACCTGCAGTGGTTGCCTGACTGCCAAAGAAAAGAGAATGGACTTTGTGTGCACTTTATTCAACTAGTAAAGGCTATCCAAGGGCTTGAGAGAAGAGCTTGCATCCTGCTGAAGTCTCAGGGACAACAGACTTCACCCCCCAGCTCCCCAAGAGTTCTTTGGAAGTGCCTGCTTCTGTTTTGGGCCTTCTGAGGAACTACTTGTCGCAAGGAGATGGAATCGTCTCACAACAAAGAAGAAGCGTTTCGCTGTCACTGCTGCTGCGGTCGCATTGTTGATGTTGCCGCTATAGCTGTCGCATTGCACCGCATCGAGAGAAGCCTCTCGCAACGAAGGAGAAATGTGTCGCTGTTGCTGCTGCTGCCGTCGCATCGTGGATGTCTCCGCAGTAGCTGTCGCATTGCATCCCATCAAGAGCAGAGCCTCGCACCCACGGAGAAGTGTGCCGCTGTCGGAGCTGCTCTCATTGCATCAAGGAACAAGGGTGTCACCGCTGCAGTTATCGCAATGAACAGAAGCGCCTTGCAACGTTGGAGGAAAGTGTCGTCACTGCTGCTGAGTCATCGAGTCGAGGCTTCTCGCATCTTCAGAGAAGCGTGCCGCAACAACAACAAAACAACGTCTTTTTTTCTTTGCACTAACATTTCTATGCATCACCATCTTTGCAACACTTTCGTTGCCCTGTGTGTCGCATCTTAAGGTACATTGACTCAAAGTGAAGCATTTTAAGATCTAAAGAGAACTAAGCTACTTCTACCATTTTAAGTACAGTATTGTGGATTTTTGTTGTTTGTGGTCTTGTGTTAAATCTATATAAAGAATACTTATTTTTAATATTCAACCTGTGTGGTGTCCATCTGTAGTGTTGTCACTTGATTACTGTATGTGGTCACAAATGCTTTAGACACAGCCTGTCTGCTCGTGCCAAGCTACCAAGGGGGTGAGCAGGGTTTATTTTAGGAGTTTACCCCCTTACCCTGACTAGAGGCAAGGGGCCCTATTTGTCACAAGTACCTACCAGTGCCAACTAGAGACTCCCAAATCTAACATTGGTGGGCAGCGGGGAGGATTCTGGACTTACATTTGTGACTCATGTACAGTGATTGGTGAACACGACTAGTGAGTGCAGACCAAAACACAACCCCATACTATTTTTCCCTGATTCCCTTTGGAATTTGGTTTTTGGAACTCTGGTTAGTTGTTGCACCTGTGCATCTATAAGATAGGGGAGCTAAAAGTATTTTGCAAACAGAGGGGGCTGTCTGTGAAGAGGAGATCCACAAGCAGGATGTTGAGATAGCCCTGTATAGCTATGAGGTGCTACGCTTGGAAGCAACACATGACTCTGAGGAGGGGTCTGAGGGGGAGGATCCCCAGCCAGAATACCAAGAGGGCAGTGGTCAGAGGAGGAAACATTGTGGGAAATATAGGCTCGTGAAGAGAGGAATCGGATTTGTGCTTGTGACTGGAGGCTGAGTCAGCTAGACCCAGAGTGCAAGGAAATTGAGTGAGCCTTAGCTGAAAAGAAAAAGTGTGTAGCTCAGGAAGTGGGCTTGGCTAAGTTGGAGATCAGCTCAGATGGTGGCAGCAAAATTGCATTTTCTAGTGCTGGGGGAGTCATAAACACACCCAGAGATGTGGCTCCTGACTTGGAAGGGGTTAACATACACCAGGAGGTTCAAGGACATGAGGTAGCTCCAGTAGTGCGCAGTGTCCCTGAGGAGATTGGGGTAACTGGCACAGGGGCTCATGGTCCTAGTGGTGGGAGGGACACTCCTCTGATTCAGGATGAGAGGTGCAGGGAGAGGGGTTCCCCCAAAAATGAAGTCCTGTTTTGTGCGTGTGAAGACCACCCAGAAGAGTGTGGGTTGAGTGACAGAGACAGTCAGATACTGTCTTGCCAATCTCAGGAGAGTGGTGTGGAATGTGTGTGCAAGGCACTGGATGGTGAGGTGAAGGATAGTTTGGTAAACCCCTGTGGGGGGCTGGGTGATCCAATTGTGGGAGAGCATATTGTAAGTCCCTGTTTTCCAGAGCTATGCCAAGACTGTGCTTTTCCTAGAGGCATGGGGGACTCTCTGAAGAGGCCACTTATTATTTCATCTGGTGTAGGGCTTCCTCTGACAGAGCTTAGAGACCTCTGGGTGATAATGCGCTCTACAAATTCACAATAACATAACATAACATAACACCTTGTAGAGAGTGAGTTCTCTGACCCCAGTGAACTTACATTGGAGGCAGATCCTTTGGTGGATTCCAGAGGGTCTGTTGAGGAATTGGTGAATGACCCTGTGGGGAGTGGCTAAGGTATCTTCCAAGCCAGAGCGGTGGAAGTGGTGCAGAGTAGCCCATCTAGATGCTGTTGCAGTAGGGGGGCTATAGGGTCTCACATCCTGTCTCAGTGAAGAAGGAGTGAGTGTGGGGCTGCGTGTCCCAAGGTGCCTGAAACCCAGTCTCAGGGCCTCGATGGTTCTTTAAGGGAACACGTGGTGGGGAGCCTAGGCTTTCCTGATGGGCCGCCCATTGAGGGGGATCCCCTAGTGTCTGGTGTACTGGGAGTGTCTGTAAGCAGGCCTCCATCAGTTCTGGTGTCTGGCAGTGCCGCTCCTAAGTGGAGGGTGCAGAAGTCCATATTGAGGGGTGAGAGGGGGAAAGAGTCCCTTGTGGGAAAACCAGTGGGTCAGGGGCCAGCCAGAAGGGCTGAGTTAACCGGTGAGAGACCATGGTGACACCACTTCTGTCCTGGGGATCTTCATGCGCTGTCAGATGGACAGGGGTCGGGAGATCTGCGTCAGGCAGACTAGCACACAACACATGAGTTATGTGTTACCCTCCAGGGGGCATGCAAGCTCCCAAGGAAGTCCTGGTGTGCCAGGCCAGTGTTTAACCACAGGGGTTGGTAATCAGTGTCCTCACCGATGTAGCTTCTAGGGGTACCACTCCAGGTGGGAGGGTACAGCACTCTAGAAGGGGGTACGGAGGGAGGGAGTCCTCGCCTTTGACCCCGGTTCAACTAGAGGGTTTAGACCCTAGGTTGCAGGGCCAGGTTCAAGGTGTCCCCCCTGACCTGGTAGCCCAGTTGCAGGATAGAACCCCTGAACTGGTGGGCGAATTGTGCAGAACACCTGCTACAGGCACCCTGACAATTCTGGAAGGGGGTACCGCTCCAGGTGGGAGGGTACAGAGCCCCAAGGAGGAGGACCGGGTGTGGCAGAGGCCACCCCAGTCTCTGGTCCAGCCACCGGGTACAGGCCTGGGGCTGGTGGGTCAGTGTCAGGATATCATACCTGACCTGACCGGAGGGAGAGTAGACAAAGGGTTCCAAGCACCTGGGGTTACTGTACTGCCCCCCGCTCACGGATGCCACAGAGGTTTAAGACCCCTGAGAAGCAGCAGACCTGGGTGTCATCACTGACTACTGTCAGTGGCCACTGTAGCTTTCAGTCTGTTTATTGGGATACACCTGTGAGCAAGCTAAGTTTAGGTGCTGCTCAGATGGTGTCCCCGAGGATGAGAAGGGTTCCGCATGGTTTAGCTTGGTGGGCCCTGAGAGTATGGACAGAGGAATTGAAATGGGTTCAGGATGGCGTAGAACTGGAATATGCCCCTGCTGTTGTGGGCCAGGTCCATGTTCTATCACCCAAATCAGTGAAGCCCATTAACCCCTTCGATGCTCATGACGAGCTCAGCCGTCATGAGGCACGGTTGAGCTGTGCTTATGACGAGCTGAGCTCGTCATGAACAATGGGAAAGCTTAGAAAGCAGCACAGGAGGGGAAAACCCATAGCAGCCAAGGTGTTAAGGTAGTCATTGGTCTACCCTGTGATTTGGCTGGAAGGGGGTTGTGTTAGACTTGGCCCTTTTTGCAGGGTCATGCCTGAACTTTTTACCTTCCTCCTGTACTTTCTCTGACCTGTTTTTGTTGGTTTTATGACTATGGGCACTTTACCACTGCTGATCAGTGCTAAAGTGCATATGCTCTCCCTATGGTAAATTGATATATGGATTAGTGACTCCATGATTGACTGGTTTGGTTTACTTTTCAGACCCTAGTACAGTGCACTGAGTGTGCCCAGGGCTTGTAAATCAAATGCCAAGCAATGCCTTCCCTGGACCGGAAACAAGCTTCCGACGACCAGTTTCTGGCATTTCAGCCGTCTTCAGCCCGGCTTGCTTGAATCCAGTGGTGTGGAGAGCATGGGACTCACGTCTGAGCATACCCATCCCACTCGGGGTGACAAATGCAAAAACCACAGTTGATGGACAGAATGCAGAACAATGTCGTACATTCACCCCAGTACAGACATCTGGGCCTAAATCCATCGTTTGTTTTGCACTCCACACCACCCCAGTTCAGACAAGGCCATATGCAAATCAGTCTGACCCTATGCCTCATGGGAACAATCCAGCCCGAACTGCCAAGCCATGCCTTCCCTGGACCGGAAACAAGCTTCCGAGGACCGGTTTCTGACATTTCAGCCGTCTTCAGCCCGGCTTGCTTGAATCCAGTGGTGTGGAGAGCATGGGACTCACATCTGAGCATACCCATCCCACTCGGGGTGACAAATGCAAAAACCACAGTTGATGGACAGAATGCAGAACAATGTCATACATTCACCCCAGTACAGTGGTTTTTGCATTTGTCACCCCTGAAAATTAGATCACGTTTGGACAACAAAAAGAAACCTTTGCTGAGGGGTGGAACCAGAATAAACTGAGGAGAGACTATCCTTAAGCTGAAGTGCTGCTTTGGGGATTGGCCTGCAGTGGTGGCCTGACTGCCAAAGAAAGGACTTTGTGTGCACTTTATTCAACTTGTAAAGGATCTCCAAGGGCTTGAGAGAAGAGCTTGCCTCCTGCTGAACTATCAGGCACAACAGACTTACCCCCCAGCACCCCAGGAGTTCTTTGGAAGTGCCTGCTGCTGTTTTGGGCCTTCTGAGGAACTGCGTGTCGCAAGGAGCTGGAAGCGTCGCACAACGAAGACGAAGCGTTTCGCCATCGCTGCTGCTGCATCGCATTGTGGATGTTGCCGCTTTAACTGTTGCATTGCACCGAATCTAGAGAAGCGCCTCGCAACGAAGGAGAAGCGTGTCGCTGCTGCTGCCGTCGCATCGTGGATGTCTCCACAGTAACTGCATCAAGAGAAGCGCCTCGCACCCACAGAGAAGCATGCCACCGTCGGAGCTGCTGTCGTCGCATAACGGAATAAGGGTATCACCGCTGCGGTTATCGCATGGAGAGGAAGCATCTCGCAACGTCGAAGAAGAGTGTCGCCGCTGCTGCTGTGGCATAAAGTCTAGACTTCTCGCATCATCGGAGAAACATGCCACAACAACAAGAAGACGACATCTTTATTTCTTTGCACCAACATTTCTATGCATCACCATCTTTGCAACACTTTTGTTGCCCTGCGTGTCGCATCTTAAGGTATATTGACTCAAAGTGACGCATTTTAAGATCTAAGGAGAACTAAGATACTTCTACCACTTTAAATACAGTATTGTGGATTTTTGTTATTTGTGGTCTTGTGTTAAATCTATGTTAAGAATACTTATTTTTGATATTCAACCTGTGTGGTGTCCATCTGCAGTGTTGTCACTTGATTACTGTATGTTGTCACAAATGCTTTACACACTGCCTCTGAGATAACCTTGTCTGCTCGTGCCAAGTTACCAAAGGGGTGAGAAGGGGTTATCTTAGGAGTGTATCTCCTTACCCTGACTAGAGGCAAGGGTCCCTATTTGTCACAAGTACCTACCAGTGCCAACTAGAGACCCCCAAATTTAACAAACCTCCATACACAAGCTGGCAGGGATGAAGCATCCTAATCTAGCGGCGGTGCCTGCTAGGCACCGCCACCATTCTAGGTAGGCTTTCCGGGTCCAATAGGCAATCGCAATGATTGCCTGTGTCGGACCGGTGGTGGACGGGCTTTCAGTCTGCCAGCCCTCTGCTTGCCATCCTTATCTGGCGGGAGGAGAATGACTGCATGATTGCGGTGAATCCGCCACCGGCAGGCTGTTGGTGGCAGATTCACTGTAATCGTATTGACCCCCATAATTCTAGAGTGGTTTTGTTTTATCTCCTATTTTCCACATAGTGCATGAAAGCCCCGGTCCTGGCACACAAACTCAACATTTGTTGGGCTAAAGGATTGGGCGTTTGCTTGTGGATTTCACTTGGCGGGAGATGTCCCTTCTTCCAGAGGCTCATTAATCTACTCCACAACCTGCTGCCGAGCACCATTTGTCTAATTTCCCAGTTGTGCAGAAAGTAAATTAGGTATTATTTAATGTTTTCCTTTAATTTTGGATGCGTCCCTATGCACAGCCTTGGACATCTATTCTTTCACATAATTACAAATAGTCATCTGTGTTATTTTAAGTTGGATACTGTGCAACAGGCCATTTAATTTCTGTTCACAGTTTCCTACTAGGAAATATTTAAAAAATAAACCAAGCTCTTTAATATGATATGAACTATTAAATTCAGTGTGCAATGTAAAGATACCTTAAGATCTGTGTTTGCTGTTCAACTAGAATTCTGGAATTATTTTTTTTCTATTACTTTTTCAAACTGTGCTTTACGAATCAACATTACCAAAGTCAATAGATTGTCACTCGCATTATAAAGGCGAAACCTATTGGCCTTGCCATTGTTTGATGTAATTTTCTGACTATGAATAGTTAAATGCCTTCCTCATATTTTCTACACAGAATTTTATGTTTATTATCAAGCCTTCACAATTTGCAAATTTTCAAACCCATACATTCACTTTGTGACGCACATAATGTAAAGGCTTTGGCCCACATGCATCAAAGCAAAAACCGGTCGCAAACGGGCAGATTCTCAGAATCTGCCTCTTTGCGACCAATATTTTTGCATTTGGGAGGCATCATCCCAAATGCAAAAATTGCAAGTTAAGTAATCTCTAAATTGCGATTACTTAAATTGCCATTGCATTTAAGGAATCACAAATTTAGATTCCTTAAGTGCAAAACATCAAAGTAAAAAAAATTGCGATTTCGCAAATAGTAGTCGAAAATTACCATGAAGTTGAACTTCAAAGTAATTTGCTAAATCTTTGAAAAATTCACTAAAGTGCATTTTTCTAAGTTCCATTTTACACACACACATGCCCTTGAGGCATGTATGTGTGCAAGATGTACTCTTATGCAGATTTCAGGGGTACAACAGGTAGTCCTTTTGACACCCTGGAACCCTTGAAATTGCATTCTCAATTTGCGATTCTCTAATTGAGAATCACAAATTGTGAATGTTTTCCCATTCATTCCCAAAATGAATGAGGAGGTATTTCTTAATTGCGACTCACAATTTGCGAGTCGCAATTAAGTAATGTTTAGAAATCGCTATTTTTTAAGCGGTTTCTACATGCATAGGCTTTTGCGATTCCTTAATTGTGATTCCTTTATAATCGCAATTAAGGAATCTCAGAAGCCTACCTTGATGCATGTGCCCCACAATGCCATGCCATAACTGAATGACCAGAGCTACAGATTAATGATATATAGAATCCTGTGTGATCCTGCATCTTGGTCTTTGCCAGGAACAATCAATGTTTTTGGGGATTCCAACTAAAAAGATCACAATAAAATGGCTTAGATACTATACATAGTTCAATTTAAGTATACATGAAAGATGATTTTTTATTCACAAAGTAGGACATTTCATGACATTGAACGCCTTTCTCTGTGTCCCTGTTTCGTTTAAAGTGAGGGTTTACTTTGATCTGGTGCCCAGTATACCTTCTCTTATAGACTTATAGTACATATAGTACATATTTGTACATATAATGTATAAATGTATACATGTGTATACATGTACACATTTATATGTACATATAAATGTACATACAAATGTATAAATGTGTATAAATGTACACATTTATGTGTACATATAGTACATATAAAATATGTACTCCAGAGTAATCACATATTGATCGTAGGGGATCTATGATGTAGTATAAACAAACGAGAGTTTAATAATTGATTCTAATTTCAAATGAGACGAATCATTTGTGACAGTTGGCATACATGTTGTATTGATTAGTGAATTTGTATAGTATTGGTTCCTATGGCATCATGGGGGCACATTAGATTAGAGAGGGGGTGATTGTCAATGAATGCAGCGATACAGGTACATGCCATTACATACATTGCATATGTTTTATATAAAGGGGCATTTACACTTGTCTAAAGTCTGGTACCCAGAGCATGAGGTGTCGATGTTATTGCCACCCATGTCCTCGGTAACCTAACAACAGTGATAAAACCAGGGTGAATGAAACTAGATTTCATATACTGAATGGTTTTCCTATTAATAGAAGATTGAGCAAAAAGGATTAAAATGCAAAGAGGAAATCTAATATATGCACATTTTTACAGCTAATTTATATTTCATGCTCTTAATTAACTGATAGCTAATTACCATTATTCCGTTTTTGCTCTGCAGCTCAACAGACTGCTAATAAAATCTGTTCTACTTGGAGTTTAAACTACACTATTTCGTAAAATCTTCAGCAATCAATGATTTATCAAATGTAGTTGTTACTCAAATCCCATTTCCCACATGCGTATGAAAAATCAAACGAATGCGAAATTAAATTTGCATATTGTCTGTGTTTGATGAGGCTGTCATGAGACTTTTGTTCTCGCTATATGCCTGCAATTTTAGAGAAATATGTGGCCTGACGTCTTCTTTTAGAGAGACTATCATAGAGTATCAAGAAAACTGTTCTCTACTCACTTTGAGATAAACTTGGAATGTCTTTGCGGCGAGGAAACAAACTGAGGCAGCATTTTCCACAATGTAGAGGCTGTATTTCTTTCAGACAGGAACATTAATACCGAAGTGGAAAAGATACTTGGCTCCGCCAATATTTTAATATGAATTAAATTAATTTGAAGGGTTGATTGTACATGTATGAATTAAGATAATGCAAAATAAGAATACAATGTGGCCTGATTAAACGTACATGTCGGGATCTTGTTGCGCTATATAAAACTTTATAAATAAATGTATTAAAATTACTAACATTCTTATATTCAGTTTAACATGGATGGAAACAAAATCTATTCATATACAGCATTTGGCATTTATGTACAATGCACATTTGTACACGATTTAAATAGGAGCATAAATATTTCGAAGTATGAATGGCTAGCAATGAATGAAGGCAAGGCATTGTGTGTTGATAACTTGAGAATGTTGAATTCATTTAATGTGATGAAATATTGAATGTACTGAGATTATTTCCTAAGTGACATTAGCGTCTCACCAGGAGTCTAAATTCATGGTGCCGAAATGAGGAGTCAATTAAATTAGTACAGAAAATATAGTCAGGTGGATTTGGGAAGATGGTGTATCGACACATCAATACTGGGTCTTTTGCATTTGTTTTCAAAAGACTGACATTAAGAGTTTTTATTGATAAGCTCACTAAATCAACACTCATCGACAAAAGAAAGGAAAATGAAAACATGAATGCACTTAGGTGTCACCTTGGAGTTGCAAGTATGCAGACAAGAAAATCCTAAAGTTGCTGATACATCAAATATTGTGCTTGTGAATAAATAGTGCTAAGACTGATGTATTGATGAGTGAACACTTTAAAAATGAGTTTAGTATATAGGTGTGGGCCTTTGCAGTGATTCGTGAAGTACTCCGGCAAGATTTAAACAATAATCAAACACATATGTTGATTGTAGATCTAAAAGGTTTTGTAACTTACCATGTTTGTGATCAAACTAAAATGAGACAAATGGTAAAGGATGTAGATGATTTTGATTGGGAACTGAAGTCCAGATTTTATATAAAGGGATAATCTCCATGTTGTTTGTGTAATGAACCTTTAAACATATCTAGTCAAATGTCTGTTTGATGGTAGATGAAGGTAGAGGTTTTGGTGGTTATCTTTCCTAATATACTGCTGTTACCACTAATATTTCAGACTGAATCCTCCCACAGGTAGGTTCAAAAGAATTATGTATGAATGCTTAACAGGATTTATAAACATTTTATCTAATAAAATCATTTTGAGAATATCACGTTTAATTTATTTAAATCCATAAATAGTATGAACAAAATACACTGGGATGTCAGAGACCTTCACATTGAATTGAAAGGATTCAGGCCCATATGTATTCATACATTTTCCTGTAGGGAGAGAATTAGCAAAACACTTTGATACATCAAGTAGTTCCTTGGCATATAACAAAGTAAACCATGAGCCCTGAACTCTGCACTCTATCTCTCACAAAGAGATCCGAGCAACAAGTGACCCTAGGATCTCTTTATGCTTAAGAACCAGAGATGAGGCATGAGTTCCTCATTGTTTTACTCCCTCTGGCAAGCTACATAACAGAAGTTCACCTGGCACTCTCTCCCAATCAAAGCTCATGAGGTGATGGATGATCGACCTTTAATCTACAGTGAATACTTCGTAAATTGTAACGTGCTGCATTGCGCGGTGCTCGGATAACCTTGGGTCATGTTCGTGGTCTGGCAAACTCTTTAACTAAAATAAATAAAATAAAATAAAAATGTGCGTTTTTTATGGAGAAGAATGATAACAACAGATTATAACTCTTAGTACACATTGATGTAATAGAAGTAATGTGTAATGCATAATGTCATAAGGAGAACAAATTAAAGTCAGTAAAAATTAGCACAATATTGAAGGTAACATAAGATGAGGGAGGAATGAGATGGTGTAGGTGACCCAAATATTGGACAGAAAAGTATTGGGTGAGGTTTGAGAACATAGGCAGTATGAAGACTGTAGAAAGAGCCCCTTTAGATCAGACATGCAGTTATACCTGTAATTATTCCTTAAATGAGTAGTCAATGAAGGGCTTTAACCACAAGTATCATGTTGTCACATTGTTTAAAATCTATAGTCAATAAAGTATTTGAGAGTAAAAACCATTCTAGTGGAAGAAAATAAAGGATATAAGGCCTGTTAGGACAGGAATACATGATTGACTGCAAGAGTTGGCTAATGCTTGAACATCCGAGCACCATAGTAGGCCAAAAGACTGGTTAATGGTGTTGAGTGTCTGAACATCTCTTATTATTGACCCCCTATTGACCACCTTCTCGAAATTTGGAACTCTTCCCTACGTTCAGGTATGGTCCCTTCCGACTGGAAACACGCCATGCTTATACCAATTTGAAAAAAAGCTGGCATTGACCCTGCCTGCCTTAGCAACTACAGGCCAATTTCTCTCCTACCCAAACCCGCTAAGGTTCTTGAAAAAGTAGTCCAGGAGCAACTATCCTATTACCTCGAATCCAACTTCTTGTTTCATGATAGTCAATCTGGATTCAGACCTGACTTTAGTACAGAGTCAGCTCTTCTTGAGGTCTCGGAGTCAATTCGAGAATGCACGGACAGGGGAGAGGAGGCCATGCTGGTTCTCCTCGATCTATCCGCTGCATTCGACACCATCTCCCACGACACTCTTCTGTCCCGCTTACAAGAGGTCGGAATAAGCGGAATTCCCCTCACCTGGATTAAATCCTTCCTCACCAACAGATTCCAACAGGTGATGCTGGGCTCTTTCCTCTCCGCCAAGAAACCTCTGATCTGGGGCGTGCCGCAAGGTTCTGCTCTCAGCCCACTATTATTCAATGTATATTTAAAACCCCTGGCCAAAGTGATTGAACTTTGGGGCGTCAAAGCAAGCTTCTACGCCGACGACACCCAATTGGTGTTCTCCTTCAAAGACCACTCCAAAAAATCTTTCCATAAATTTCGCCAATGCATGTTGAATAGCGCCTCCTGGATGTCAGCTAACAACTTAAAACTGAATACGGACAAGACCGAGGTCCTATTCTTTAATCAAAAATCCCTAATCCCTTCCACCCTCTGGTGGCCAACTGAATTGGACCCTCCCCCTGAACCTGTTCATACAGCCCGTAACCTTGGCTTCCAATTTGACACTGCTCTCTCCAGTAAGACTCAAATTAATATAGTTACTTCAGCGTGCTTTGGCAAATTACGCATGATAAAAAAAATTATTCCTTACCTACCATCCGACTCCCAAAAAACAGTTGTCCACTCTCTCATCACAGCTCACTTGGATTACGCAAATAGCCTATACATAGGTGCCCCAGCTTATCTCATTAACCAACTTCAGAGAGTACAGAACGCTGCGGCCAGGTTGATTTGCAACATCCCATTTCGCCACTCTATCACCCCACATCTGATCAAGCTTCACTGGCTCCCAGTAAGACGCCGCATCCAATTCAAAGCCCTAATCCTGGCCTTCAGAGCGATGAATGATCGAGGTCCTCTTTACCTGCGCCACAGAATCAAACACTCACAAGCCTCCCGGAACCTCAGATCCAACCACCTCCGCCTTATGACCTGCCCCCGCTTTCGCCTGGCCCGTACGGGTGGAAGAGGCTTTGCAGTGACCACCTCCAAACTGTGGAATCAACTGCCCATGGAACTAAGATTCTTGACATCGGAACCTCTCTTCCGAAAAAAACTCAAGACCTGGCTCTTCTCCCTTATCTAAAAATTCTCCAATCGCAGCATTTACCTACTGCCCCTTGGTGAGGGCATATCTTCAGCGCCGGGACACCTCCGTTGGAGGTAGCTGTGCGCTCTAGAAACTACTAAATAAATAAATAAAATAAATAATAAATAAGGTAATGCAGCTACAACTTTATCCTTTTCATTGGGGATGGTAAAGGGTAGTAAAAAGCCAAAAGATTTACTTTTGGGTACTTTAGTAGGAGAAACTTTATCAGTGAAGTGTTCATTCATGATTGCCTCCTTAAATAAATGCGTGATTTGGGAGGATGGGAACACTACAGGATTCGTTTGAAAATCATTTTAACCACAAAGGACATGTAGTTTTGATAAGTAGATCTCTGGGGTGAAATAAGTAAGCAGGTGAACATACCCGGACGTTCAGAGTGTGGATATTAGCACTCGGTTCTCCTTCAATGACTCCTTCAATGTGCATGTGGAACAGCATGTTGGCATATGGAACCCTGGTTTCTCTGCATGTTAATTAAATTAATATTATGAATGTGGGTTGAGAGCACACTGCCTCACAGTCCCAGCACAGTTCGCCCCTTTGCATCCTGGTAAATGCAGTACACAGTTCAAACTTACTTTAAAATTAGCTAGAGTTGTTCACCAAAGTTGGTGCAGACATTGCTGTATATCTCTAGACACGTGCTTCTAGGTTGAGCCCTTCATCAGTAGCGAGCAGCAGTTTTAGAGAGCAAAGAAAAGTCATCTGGGGTTGCTAGAAATGCTGCTAAGTTCCTCCCAGGTCACAGTACCACTCACAGGCACACAGGTGCATCTCGAAAGCTCATCAGCTTGCTGGTTCAAGGGAGCCTTTTAAACATAATGTGAGTTGGGCGCTGACGAGCTCCTGGAGATACACCTGCACGCCAGGTAGTGGTACAGAGGCCTGAGAGGAATGTGGCAGCTTTTTCAGCAAACCCCAGATTAATTTTGTTTTTATCTCTACTGATCAGGGATAAAATCCAGAAACATATGTGTCTAGAGAATAACAGCACTAACCTGCAGCAACCTTGGTGAAACACTCTGCAAAACTTCAAGTAGGCATTTAAATTGAACTGCATTTACCAGGAAGCAAAGGGGCGAACTGTGCTGGGAGGTGAAGCAGTGTGCTCCCATCCCCCTTCTGTTTGAAAAGGCTCCCTTGAGCCTCCGAGCTGACAAGCTCTTGGAGATTCACCTGCGCGCCAGGTTGAGTTACAGAGACCTCAGCGGAATGTGGCAGCTTTCTCAGCAAACCCCAGATGAATTTTGTTTTATCTCTACTGATGAAGAATAAAATCCCGAAACACATGTGTCTAGAGATTAACAGCACTAACCTGCACCAACTTTGGTGAAACACTCTGCAAAACTTCAAGTAAGCAAGTAAATTGAACTGCATTTACCAGGATGCAAAGGGGCGAACTGTGCTGGGAGGTGAAGCAGTGTGCCCCCATCCCCCTTCTGTTTGAAAAGGCTCCCTTGAGCCTCAGAGCTGACAAGCTCTTGGAGATTCACCTGCGCGCCAGGTTGAGTTACAGAGACCTCAGAGGAATGTGGCAGCTTTCTCAGCAAACCCCAGATGAATTTCGTTTTATCTCTACTGATGAAGGATAAAATCCAGGAACACATGTGTCTAGAGATTTACAGCACTAACCTGCACCAACTTTGGTGAAACACTGCAGAACTTCAAGTAAGCATGTAAATTGAACTGCATTTACCAGGATGCAAAGGGGAGAACTATGCTTGGAGGTGAAGCAGTGTGCTCCCATCCCCCTTCTGTACATTAATAATAACTTCTGAAATGAGTGTACTGTCCTGACCCACTAGTGATGTTGTCTGAAAAGTGGAAAGATGTTCATATGAATGTTTAGAGCGAGAACGACTCTTTCAGGGTCATTTGAGTAGAAATACAGGACAAAACACAAAAGAGGACTGGTGCCACCATTGTTTCTGAATGCACAAAGTGTCATCCATTATCTTCAGAATTTCCATTGCAATGCTGCATTTGAGATGGATGCCAAATAATTGAATGGTAGGAGTATTCCTCCAGCTGTGGGTTTAGAAGTCAGCTATGTGTCTGTTAATACATCTTGAATAACTATGTATATAGAAATCAGTAGTTATTTGGTGTTTATAGTACAGATGAATTTTCTGTTTAAATACTAAGAGCAATATTCTGGGTGAAGGAAAAGTTTATGATTTGATGCAAATTATGGTTTTTATACAGCTAAAAGACACAATACTTGATGTAAGAACAAGCCCATTATGATTTTATTTAGCTCTCTCTTCATGGGATTGGGGGCCTGGGTTACTAGATCCAAGACTTTGTGAACATAGCTGGCAGAGAATTTTTCCCCACTCATGTAAAATAAGAAATCATGTAAGCATGAATTAAGTTTATTTTATCACTGCACAAGTTGCTGGACATGGTGTATTTTTCTTGAAACAATCCTATGAGTTTGGCAATCGATGTTGTGTTCAGTCTGGCACTATCCTCCTCCCATGCACCTATCCTATCATTGAAGGACTGCAAAGAGCTGAATAGATGTTAGGGAGGACAATGTCCCTTAGTGTAAGTGTGACAACAGGGATCGCCCCACCTCATGGAGACTGAATTTTAAAGAGTCATAGACCACAAGAGGGAAACATTCCTATGTGGTATGTCTGACTGCATGCTTTACAATTTGCATACTGTGTAAACCAGCAATAGAAGTTGGTTTTCAACACAATCTGTAGAATATCTATGGATTTAGTTGTTCCTGAAGAAAGCCTTCTGACACTCAGTGGCACTTGTAACAGGCTGAAAAATGCAGGCCCTACTTCATTATAGATGTTAGGGGTTATTGCAGTCATAAAAGATCACACAATTTTAGCCCAGCTAAAGGACCTTATTAATAAACAAGAATTAGGATCCTGCAGGCTTTATTAACTTGCACTTAGGTTTTAGTATGAGATCCGCTTACAAACCGCGTTGAGCCCACCCACTCAGACTAGGTGCAGTGGGTGAGGATCCAATGATGAAGCATGCCACTGGTGTTATTAGTGAGTGAGTACTCTACTAATATATCCATTTGATGCAAGGGTCACACCGATTCACCTGGATGCAGTTTCCTTTCCACCTTGATATATATATGGAGACCAGTTAATTTGACCTCTTAAAACATTTGGAGTTCATCAGTTGTGAGGCTGTCCCTCTCTTGTGTACTGATTACGTTTCAGGGAGGCTGTGGGTCACTCCTCCTTGTTTTTCTACATTCAATGTTGTGCAGAGTTATGGTTTTTTAGCTCAACAGATTATTTCTCGCTTTCTGAAGTATTTTCTTTCTTTCTTTAATAATTCAGTGACCATTGGGCCCCTGTATTTTGCAACAGTTTTAATGCCCTCAATAAGACTGGCTTACCACATACCTAGCGTTCAGCCGTCATTGTCCCTGTCTTCACAAATGGTAATCCCCAAGCTCCCGAATACTATTGTTCAATTGTTAGGTTGGTAGGTAGAATGGTTCTGGCCCACCTTATTGACTGGGTGAGAGCAACCTGTATCCTGTCGGAGACCCAGTACAGATTCCATTAGGGGCTTGGAACAATGGAACAATGTTCAAACCTGCACTTGCTGATTAGCAAGTATACTAGCACCAAGCAGGGCTCCATGTGCCCAGCCTTCATGGACCAGTCCTAAGACTTCAACAGTGTGGTGAGGTCTAAGTTTTGGGAGATATTGATTGATATGTGGGTCGATGGTGAAATGGTCTTCTTTTTGAGTTTTCTCCATTATGACCTCTCTGCCTCAGTCCTGTATGGCCCCTCAGGTGAGAGGACAGAGGGATTCAAGATTGGATGAGGGTACGCAAGAGATGAATTTTAGCCCTCTTGCAGTTTCTGTTACACGTTAATGGCCTAGGTCCTATCTTGTCTACCCCTCTATAGCTGGAAAAAGGTCCTGTATTACTATACACAGATGATGCAGTCCTATTGTCCAGAACCCCTAACAGCCTAAAGATACTAATTGAATGTGTTTCCTTTATGGGATCCTTCGGTTTGGCCACTAACTGTTCTCAAATCTTTATAATGGTGTGTAATTTAAATCAAACTAAGATGCAGACATCAAGTTGCAAGATCATCCGGTGGTTCTTACCCATAATATTTCATATTTGGGTGTAGTTTTTGATTTAAAGGGTAATTGGGGATTGTGTATCTCTGCTGTACAGTGACAATTCTCTAGATCAATTGAGTAAGTTTTCAAACAGACCCGATGCATTGGAAAAAATCCTGTGGTCCCCCTATTGGAGTTTTACAGGAAAACAAGTCTACCCATTTTAATGAATGGTGCAGGTCTTTGGGGTTACAGTAAACTTAGGTTCCTTCAGGGAGTGCAGAATAGAGAATTGGGGAGACTCTTTGACTTCCCACCTACTTGTTCCACCCACATATTGCATCAGGAGCAAGGGGTGGACTATGCAGAGGATGTCATTAATCTAGCCCCACTGTTGTTGTGTTGCTCGATATGGACTAATCCGCATATTGCCTTTATTAAGAAAATAGTCTTAGATTGCCTGTTGCGTAACAAAGGGCTAACTATCCCCTGGAGGGGGAGTTGCAGCTTTTCCATCAGCCTGAAACAATGCTAAAGCAAAACATGGCTCGGGTAAAACCACTGTTTAAAATGGAAAGATACATCCTTAGAGAAGCAAATGAGTACTCTAAAACAATGGTTTGGCTTTGGGTATAGCACCATATCTGGGCTCAATGGACTTCTCATGGTAGCGAATGTTACTCACATGTTTTCGGTTAGGTTGCGCGACATGACGCTTGAGTTTCCCATTGGGGCAGAACGAGGTGGCTAGCATTGCGATATGCCCATGTGATGAAGCCTCATCCGAAAGTCTGTTACATTTTGCCTTATTTTGTACATTCTACCAGGAATTTAGAAAATTTTACTTATTCTCCATTATCAGGAAACGGGTTATTCAAACTTCCCAGGCAGCCCTGGAGTATCTGCATTCCCAGTAGTCTCCTTCGAACTGTGTCAACATTTGCTTCTTTTTAGGTAGAGCATTCAAGACCTCTTGCATATACTTGAGTATATACTTATATGTGTATGTACTTTGCGGGCTCTGGAGATCAGCCCTAGGACTTTTTCTGCTTCCGCTTAGGGACTTTTCTTTCTGTTCAACTTCATCTATTTAACTGTCTTGATAGAAAACGACCAATAAAGTATTGCTTTCTGCTGAGGGACTTTCTTTCTTTTTTATTTTTCTGGCAACTGCCTTTATTTAACTTTCTTGATAGAAAACGACCAGTAAAGGTCAGTGAAATACCAGAATCACTTTAGCATTCTCTAGATTCCAGTCCATAGAAATTGTCTTCCACAAGCACCCGTAGACAATAATATTTTTTTTAAATCTTATATTTTCAGGCATATGTCCACCAAAGGTCCTGATTTTATATTAAAAACAAAGCTTTGGACAATACCATTTCCCATTGAAAGGCAATATTTCACTCCATGTGTTCTTATACCTGGCGTGTCACGCAGTTTGGTGCTTCCTTTCCCTCCATGTTAAAGAACAGTAGATGTTTCAGCACCAGGCTAATGTGGTGCATAGCTAAATAGTCAAGTCAAGTCAAGTCAAAAGATTTATATAGCGCGCTACATACCCATAGGGTCTCAAGGCGCTTGAGGGGGGGTGGGGAATTACTTGTCGAATATCCAAGTTTTAAGTTGCTTTCTGAATGCTAGGTGGTTCTGAGTAAGGCGAAGGTGAGTAGGAAGAGAGTTCCAAGTTTTAGCTGCCAGGTAGGAGAAGGATCTGCCTCCCATGGTGGTTTTGTTGATGCGAGGTACAGTGGCAAGAGCTTGGTTGGAGGATCGTAGCTGACGGGAGGGGGTGTAGAAGGACAGTCGTGTGTTGAGGCATTCAGGTCCAAGTTCGTAAAGTGCTTTGTGTGCGTGGATTAGGAGGCGGAAAGTAATCCTCTTATTTACGGGGAGCCAGTGGAGGTTTTTCAGGTGATCAGAGATGTGTTCTTTACGCGGGATGTCTAGTATGAGCCTGGCTGAAGCGTTCTGGATGCGTTGGAGTTTTTTCTGGAGTTTTGCGGTGGTACCGGCGTAGAGGGTGTTTCCGTAGTCCAGGCGGCTAGTGACCAGTGCGTGGGTGACCGTTTTTCGAGTTTCGGTGGGGATCCAGCGGAATGTTTTTTTGAGCATGCGAAGAATGTTGAAACAAGATGATGAAACAGCGTTGACTTGTCTGGTCATCGAGAGTGAGGAGTCCAGGATGACGCCCAGGTTCCGTGCGTGGTCTGTCGGGATGGGTGCTTTTCCAAGGGCCTCTAGCCACCAAGAGTCGTCCCAGGCGGAGGGGGAGGTGCCTAAGATGAGGACTTCTGTTTTGTCGGAGTTCAGTTTCAGACGGCTGAGCTTCATCCACTCGGCTACTTCTTTCATTCCTTCGTGTAAGTTGGTTTTGGCGGTGTTAGGGTCTTTGGTGAGTGAGAGGATCAGTTGAGTGCCGTCAGCGTAGGAGATGATGTTGAGGTTGTGTTGGCGAGCGATGGTCGCAAGGGGGCTCATGTAAACGTTGAAGAGGGTGGGGCTGAGAGAAGATCCTTGTGGCACGCCACAAATTACTTCAGTGGCCTCTGACTTGAATGGTGGGAGGCGGACTCTCTGAGTTCTTCCGGTGAGGAACGAGGTGATCCATTCCAGTGCTTTTCCTTGGATTCCAACGTTACTGAGGCGATGTAGAAGGGTGCTGTGGCAGACTGTGTCGAAGGCAGCAGAGAGGTCGAGGAGGATGAGGGCGACTGTGTCTCCGTTGTCCAGTAGAGTTCGAATGTCGTCAGTTGCAGAGATGAGTGCGGTCTCAGTGCTGTGTTTGGCTCGGAAGCCGGACTGTGAGGAGTCAAGGGATTTGTTGGTTTCGAGGAAGGCGGCGAGTTGGTTGTTGACAGCTTTCTCTATGACTTTGGCCGGGAATGGAAGAAGCATTGCAAAAGCTTGTTAAGATGTGCTATAATAGGAAGACTTCTAAGCTGTTGCAATAGTTTTTTTAATCTTTTTTGTATTGGATACGTTTTTAATTATAGACAGTAGTGTTATGGCATTGCTTACCTATTTTGCACTGATTTGGCACTTGCACTTTATCTGGCTACCTGGGTAAGAGTTCTATGGAGACTTTTATGGTTGAAAGGCTCCAAATATCTTGATATCCTACCCATTACTTACATTGTTTTGCCAGAGGGTACAGGATGTATACTTTAATGCAAAAAATAGCCAATGGATGTTTTTATTCTGTGATGTATTTTGTATTCTTTATCTTATGTATTTTTTATTCTGAAATGTGTTATATTCTTATCATTTGCACTTTGATGGCCTGTTTTTGGTCGAAATAAAGGTTTAAACAACAAACAATTGAATGACCAATGGCCTTTAGCTCATGCATACTTTTTTTGAGAGGGGATATCACTGCCCTAGCTGCTTAGTACCACACAGCAAACAAATCATAGTGCTCACTTAACTGACTATATTTGGAAAAGACCGAAATCGTTTGTGATCTTTGTAGATTCTATGTTAATCAATCACTGGCTTTTGCTTTTTCTGCATTGTCATTCCTAGTTGTAGCAGGCACACGTATATCACCTCTCACTCAGCATTTTGCTATTGTAAGCAATCCTCTATTGTCTTTGAACATGTTGCCTTGTCTTTGTTTTTGTGTGTTGCAGTGTTCTGCTGTCCCTCAGTTCTAGGGATGAGCGACATCAATTCTAAAATAAATACAAAATAATTCTTTACTTTGGTTTCATGCATACTGCTCCTATACTGGCAAAGCAAAATAAATGTTCCAAATAGTTTTCAAACTTGCAATAATCTTCCAGTATTCTTTGAGATAACAGGTCCACAGCATACAACCCTTTTGGCTAAATGTATTGGGTTGTGGTGGGCAACCACATATATCTGTTTCATGCTTCCCAGCATCTCAGACATTGATAGGGAATACAGCTAGGCACTTTGCCAAAAAAGGGTCATTTTCACTGCAAAATTGAGGTGGGACCACTTTGCGTTTTGCACCGTTCCCTGTCGCAGGCACTAGGCCGACCCACACAAGTGAGGCACCATTTTTCTCGGAAGACTTTGGGTAACGTGGGGTGGGTAGAAATTTGTGGATCCACACAGATTCCAGTACTTTCCACCACAGAAATGTAGGCAAAATTTGTTTTTTTTGATGATTTCTTAGATTTGCAAGGGATTCTGGCTAATAGAACCTGGTGGGAGGCAGTCAAGTCACCCCATCCTGCATTCCCCTGGGTGTCTAGTTTTTTAAAATGTATAGGTTTCCTTGCTTTCCCTAGGTGCCGCCAGCTAGGCACTTTGATAAAAAAAGGGTAATTTTTCACTGCGAAATTGAGGTGTGACCATGTTGCGTTTTGCGCCGTTTCCTGTCGTGGGCACTAAGCCGACCCACACAAGTGAGGTACCTTTTTTTTGGAAGACTTCGGGGAACGTGAGTTGGAAGGAAATTTGTGGATACCCGCAGATTCCAGTACTTTCCACCACAGAAATGTAGGAGAAATGTGTTTTTTGGACAATATTTTAGGTTTGCAAGGGATTCTGGGTAATAGAACCTGGTGGGAGGCAGTCAAATCACCCTATCCTGGATTTCCCTGGGGGATAGTTTTCAAAAATGTATAGGTTTGCTAGTTTTCCCTAGCTGCCGGCAGAGCTACTGTACAAAAACTGCAGCTAGGCACTTTGCCAAAAAAGTGTCATTTTTCACTGCGAGATTGAGGAGTGACCACGTTGCGTTTGGTACCATTTCACGTCGAGGGCACTAGTCCGACCCACACAAGTGAGGTACCTTTCTTCTTGTAAGACTTTGGGGAATGCAGGGTGGGTAGAAATGTGTTGATCCACGCAGATTCCAAAAATTTCCAGAACAGAAATGTGGGGGAAATGTTGCTTTTTAGACAATTTTTTAGGTTTGCAAGGGATTCTGGGTAACAGAACAGGGTGGCAGGCAGTCAAATCACCCCATGCTGGATTCCCCTGGATGTCTATCTTTTAAAAATGTATGGGTTTGCTAGGTTTCCCTAGGTGCCGGCAGAGCTAGGGTTAGAAATCGACAGCTAAACACTTAGCAAAAAAAGGGTACATTTTCATTGTGAAAATGTGGTGTGTTCACATTGGGTTTTGAGCCCTTTCCGGTCGTGGACACTATCCCTACCAACATAAGTGAGGTACCATTTTTATCGGGAGACTTAGGGTAATTCAGATTTGTAAAGTAACTGTTATTACCTATTGACTTTTGATGCATTTCTGCCTTCCAAATGAAATACATTGTGTAAAAAAGAAGTCATTTTGAAAAATGACCAATAATTCTCATGCTAGTAGAAGTATTCCCAATTTTGAAAATGTGAAAATATGTACTGTTTCTAAACTCCATAATTTGAACCCATTTCAGAAATACATAGGTGTCTTTCATACCGATTTTTCCATGTATACATTTTCACACAGTAAATTCTTTAGACCAGATACATAATAAAAAGCCTTTTCAAATTGCTACTCAGTTTTTGACTCTGGGTTCGTCTGGTTCTTGGTGAACCTACAAGCCCTATATATCCCCACAACCAGGAAGTAACGGTATATTGCTTTCAAAGAGCTGTCATAATTACAAAAAGTTACAGGTGAAAAGGTTGACACAAAAGGCTGTTTTTTTTAACCAATTTTCAATTTTTCCAATATTTAACTGTTAGTTTCTATAAAGAAAACTTGATGGATCTACACAAATTACCTATTTATGAATTTAGAATATTGTCTACTTTTCTAAAATGAATAGCATTCCAGGATCCATTATTGCTTTCATACTCATTTTTACCATTAACTGGAAGGAGGTTGGAAACACTAAAAATAGCAAAAATAGGCTATGTTCCAGAAAAATGCCAAAACTGTGTAAAAAATGTTGGTTCTCTGACAAAAGACTGTCATTCCCTAAAAGCTGGGAAAATTGTGATTTCAGCCCCATGAACCCTTTTTTGATAACATTTGCAGGGAAAATCCCAAACGCTTTCAGTTGTAGCCTGTTTTTCCCATTTTTCTGAAAAAAAACAAAAATGTTACTGTATTTTGGCTAATTTCTGGGACCCCTCCAAAGGAATCCACAAACCCTTTGTATCTTTAGAATCCCCATGATGTTGGAAGAAAAGTACGCAAAATTGGCGTGGATACCTTATGTGGTGAAAAAGTTACGGGGGTCTAAGCATGCACTACCCCAAATTGCAACAAAAAAGGCTTAGCATAGGAGGGGAAAAGGCCTAGCAGCGAAGGGGTTGTGCGTGCCACCGTAATCTTAAGTCCCACACATTGAAGTTCGTAAGCAGAAATACTTACCTCACGTCGATTATGCTGTGCATGTAGGTACATATCGGCGGCATCCACTGTCCTTTCAGCATATTCCTATCACTAAACAGCATGCAACCACGACGAGAGAAAACCTATGTTGAGCACAAATGGAACGTGCTTTGTAGCTTTAGTCCCGCTGACACAGAAGGCAACATGTAAATAAAATATCAGACAGACTAGCTAAAAGTACTGAATGAAGCAAACTTGTCAAGAAGAAACGCGGCGGTCCTAACTCTTAATGTGAAGATTTTAACTGTGCTCATATTGGCATGTGGATGAGTTTGAAGACAGGAATATCATATTGTAAAACGGAGCTCATATAATTGAATGTCTAGATAATCCAAACATGGCGGTACGTATGACACACAGTATCAGGTGGCTCAAGGCTCGGTGCTGCTGGCAAATGCCATGCAGCAGCATTCCGAAAACGACATCACAGAGGGTGCCAAAGGTTCAGTGCGCAACTCCAAACGAAAGGTGAGGAGCGCACACTTCCTTCAAAATTTAAATCGTTAAACCAGCACAACTGAAATGTCCTAACTGTAGTTGGTGACTGAAAAATAAGCAAAATTACCTCACCAAAGCGTTACATTTTAAGCTAATTTAGCTACACATAGCGCGCAGCAATTGTTTTCAAACCATTCGCCAAGCACGAGTGTCGCGAGCGCTCCTCAGCTAATCAGATTCACTGGTCGAGAGCTGCCGTCTTTGCTTGATGCTGGGCGACCTTGATGAGTGTCATCTGCTAAGTGGCGGTGCGTGGCTCAAAATTCGAGTGCAGTCAAAGATCTCTCTTGGTTCAAAAACAGAAGCACATAAAGTATTAAATACTGTAGGACTTCGCCGGTTGAAAAACTTGAAATCAAACAAAAAGCTAAGTGTTGTCAAATGCTAAAACAGCGTATGTTGACGCAGCATTCAAGTTTCACAAACCTCCAACAACACCTTTAGGCACTGAGGAGCAGCAAGACTCCCACACACCGAAGACCTTGGTGACAGGTTGTAGCCAGATAGAAAGACTATATCGTAGAAAGAATACATTTGCGCTGCGTCTCCCGCTGTTGATGATTGAGGGAAGAGGCTATACTTTCCATAATATTGAAAAGCATATGTCAGCGGGCTTGATTACAGAATAAGTCACTTTTTTAAGTTCAATGTCTCAAGTAAGTAAACCAGAAGAAAACAGCATGCCTCCGCTAGGGCTGTCAGATGGTGATGACACTGGTGGGGAAGGGAGGTAAAGTGCTTACTCTTTCCTTGATTCCTGTTGACTTAATTTCTTTTCAGTGTTGAACTTGTTTCTTCCTTGAACTCATCTTTGTTGAACTGTGTAGAAATTGCATATTTCTTGTTCGCAGTTATTACCTTCTTGTGGATTCCTCCCCTTCTGAAAATTGTGTCGTTGCCACTCTAGTTTCTGTAGATTGCGCCATCTCCATGTCCTTTTTTGTTCGCCAGGTTCCTGAGATCTGCTTGTAACACATAGGTTCTTCGCCATCCTTGTCGCCAAATAAATGCAGTGAGGAGGTCCACGCATGAAGGTAGTATTTAAGGATTATTTATTCAAGTAGATAACAAGTAGGATAGTTCAGAACAACAAGTTGTTAAGTTGTGAAGTAGAGCCCCACCAGGAGCAACCTGTCAGCTGTTCAGCCCATGTCCAATTGTCACTTCACCTCTCTTTGTCGCAACATTCCGAGGCACATCACGACTCCAACATTCTATTGGGCACAGAGCAGACGCACTTGCTGAGCAGGAGGAGTAAACTACATTTCATTAAAATTCAGGATACTACAAATTAACAACAGGGTGAAGCATGCAAAAAGAATGTTCTAAGTAACTATTTTTAAATATTCTGCAGCAGAAGGTAGCTCCAGGAGTGGCTGAAGAACTTAGTTTAAGTGCAAATAAAACAAAGATCCAAGTTATCAGGGGTTGTCTGAAAGTAAACAGGGTGGGCACAGTCCTCAGCTGTCACAGCAGAGAGGTCCAAAGTTGTCGGGCAAACCCCTAGAACAAAGTTTTCATGACAAGGCTTGTGTTGCATTATGTTCACTCAAGAAGGAAGCAGTCCTTGGCGACATTCTAGAAGGAATAGATTATCTAGCTTGCCAATTGCTGCTGAGAGAACCAATAAGAGAAAAATATAGACCCTATCCTCTCTCAGACTGCAAACTCGCTTAACAAGTATGTTTAATCGAGTTACACGCTTTCCATGTCTTTTGAGAGAAAATGTAGGTTAGAGATTAAGCAGTATTTCGTCATTTAGATTGCAAGAAGGAACCATTCACAATTGGATCACAAAGGCAGTGGTAACTAGAGTATATTATCAAAGAGGGTACATTTTAATAACTTTCCTCTAAAAAAAATCTTCTATGTTGCTCGTTGTTGTTTGAAAGTTAGAATTGTGAAATTTATGAGGACTACCAAACAAGACCATACATGAAGCGCTTAGTAAAGTGGTGGTGGGGTGGGGGGAGCTTCAGATTTTCCAAGAATCATCCTAGCATATTAAAAATACAATGTGTGACAAGCAGGGTGCACAAGAGGGACGTAAAGGACAGTGGAAAGGGAGAGGAGTGCGGATTGGTAGGAATACTAAGTGAAACAAAACATAATATTTTGTAAAACAACTAACATTTCTTAGGACTTTCAAAACAGAGAGAGGGAGTGAGTGTGTGTGCGTTGCTGTCTGTGTGTATGGAAACGATCCTGATGAAATCCAACAGACACCCCACCATACCTGACTGGAAGCCCCTGCACCCAACTATTTGTCAGAAAATACATTTATTAGGGGGAGAGAAACACCCCAAACACCCCACTGAAGCTAAGCCCCTGTCGGTCCTACTACTGAGAAGATAATAGTATAGTATAGTGCAGGATAAATCATCTCCACATTTTCTACCCTTTTAGTCACTCTGTGTGCTGCACCAAAAATTGCAGTGACCTCAGAAAAGTACAAGATAAAATGTTATCACACTATTAATTTGGATCTTAGGTGTGCTGAATACAATCAATACCAGCATTATTTCTTCAATGTAGATGAGACAAAAATAGTCATGTTTGGATTCATAATTCAGAGAATTATTATAGCTAAATCATTTTGGGGTATTCGTTTTGTGTGTCTAATCCTACCTTTCCCATTCTTTTTACTTGAAATTCATATTTCAATAAGACATATTGACTATCTTCCAATCCTGGGTGGTGAATTCCACTATGTTCGCTGAGTTTACAGAGTTTTCTGAACTCCGCGGAGCTCATGGTGTGCAGAAAACTCCACTCCGTGTAGCACAGCAAAGTTTTTCCCCCACTCGTGCACGCCAATGGTAAGTTGGTGAGCGCGAGCTGCAGCTCGGGTAGAATTTCTACCCGAGAGGCCGGAGGGTCAACGCGAATGGCAGTTCGCACGGCACTCCACCGCTTGTTGAGCTCCGCAGAGTTTTTTAGTCACTTCTCAGAGTTCCGCATTGTAAAATTAAGCAAACTACACCCAGGTCTACGTATCTTCCTGAAATAAAATCTGACCCCACTTCCAAGTAAACACACACACTGGTCAGGAAAGAGGAACAGTTTGACCTGCACATACAATTAGCCCATTTGTGAATTGGCTTGATTACATTTTGTTTCTCAAAGAGATGTCGCTGGAAGATTCAAAATATCTTCTGCCTACCATGATATTCTGAAATAAGGTTGGTAGAATGGGGTAAAATGGCAGTAATAGGTGGAGTTTGAAGGTGGAGAAGAGCTCTTTTATTTCAGAACCGTTGTGCACCATCGCATGTTAGACCACGTAACAATCCAGGAAATTATTGGTGCCTCTAGTCATATCAGCTGTATCACTTTTAAATAAATGTGGGAGGGGGTATGTAGGACATTTTGCAGAAGAATTTAGAGTCACTTACTAATGGTCTGATTGTTTACCTTTAAAGCTTTTACATAGCCTGCTGGCTCTACACAACCCTATTGAAAGTAAGAACCCAAGTAAAAGCATCCTTTCCCCAGGCAAGTAGGCTTTTTACAGCCTGTCTGAGATATAGGTAGAGGGTGTTCTTGCCCATTACTAAATTCTTAGTACCCGGGACCTTGTCCCAGGACGGGTGACACCTATTCTTAGCATGGCACACATGGATAGCTAGACACATCTCTACTGGGAAAACTGCCAGCTTGCACAGCCTTTTTATAAGGACTTGTGTGTAGGGAAGCCACAAAGGTCTTGCATCTAGAGAGATGTGCTGACCACAGACCTTTGGATCAAGTGGGCTCAAAATATAATCTTGAATATATTCGAATTGGGATCATAGGGGTCCCATGAATATCGGAACACTGTGGGGTTGGAAATACGTGCCGGCACGGTGATTCCACACAAAAATATGTAGAAAATGTACATTTTTCAGCAAAATTTGAGGTTTGCATGGTATTCTGAGTAAGGAAACTTTGGGGAATCCATGCAAGCCATACCTCATCGGATTCCCCTGGGTGTCTAGTTTTCAGAATAGATTGGGTTTGGTACTTTCCCAAGATGGCTGCCAAGCCTGGGGCCAAAATCTCAGGTGCCCCCCCCACATAACCAGGCAGTTTTGCTATAGGTAATTTTGAAGTCTCCACAGTACGATTTGGGCCATTTCCTGTTTTAGCCACTATGCATACCCACACAAGTGAGGTACCATTTTTATCGGGGCCATGGGGAAATGCTGGGTGGCAGGACATTTGTGAATCCACTTAGATTCCACAACTTCCCCGCACAGAAATTTGAGAAAAAGTGATTTTTTTCCAGCTAAATTTGAGGTTTTCAGGGGATTGTTGTTAGGAAAACGTTAGGGGACCAATGCAAGCCATACCTCCTTGGCTCTCCCGGGTATTTAGTTTTCAGAAATGTGTGGGTTTTGTAGGTTTCCCTAGATGGCCACCAAGCCCGGGCCAAAAACTCATGGGGACCCCCCTTGCAAAACCTGGTTGTTTTGTGACAGGATATTTTGATGTCGCCTCAATAGGTTTTTGGCCCTTGCCTGTCACGGGTACTTGACCCACCCAAGCATGTGAGGTACCATTTTTATCGGGAGACCAGGGGGAATGCTGGGTGGGAGCAAATTTGTGGATCCATAAAGATTCCAGAACTTTAATTCACACAGAAAGTTGAGAAGAAAGTGATTTTTTCAGCTAAATTTGAGGTTTGCAGGGGATTCTGGGTAGGAAAATGTTGGGAACCCACACAAGCCATACCTCTCTGGACTCTCCCGGGTATCTAGTTTTCATAAATGTGTGGGTTTGCTAGGTTTCACTAGGTGCCGGAAGAGCTAAGGCTCAAAATCTACAGCTAGGCACTTTGCAAAAAAAGGGTTAGTTTCCACTGTGAAAATCTGGTGTGTTCACGTTGCTTTTGGGCAGTTTTCTGTCGTGGGCACTAGGCCTACCCACGCAAGTGAGGTACCATTTTTCTTGGAAGACTTCAGAGAACGCGGGTGGGTGGAATTTTCTGGATCCACACAGATTCCAGAACTTTCCCCCACAGAAATGGGAGGAAAATGTGTTTTTTGGACACATTTTTCGGTGTGGAAGGGATTCTGGGTAACAGAACCTAGTGAGAGCCAGTCACGTTACCTCATCCTGGATTCCCCTGGGTGTCTAGTTTGTAAAAATATAGAGGTTTGCTAGGTTCTCCTATGTGCCTGCTGCACTAGAGCCCAAAATTGACAGGTAAGCATATTGCTAAAAACAAATCCGTGCCTAGTCGGCTTTCTGCTGCCCTGGGGGGGGTTATTGGGGGTGGGGTTGCCCGATTTGCCCCCAAGGGAAGAAAAACACTGTTGCTAGTTGTAATGGGGGGTGGGGACATTGGTATGCCCATTCTGGGCAGGCCCCACCCCTACACATAAAAAAGCCAGCGTAATTGTTGGCGCCTAGTGGGCTTTTTGCTCCCCGGGAGGGCAGATTGGGGTCTACTGCTCCATATTCCCCCCAGGGGGGGGCAGAAAGGCTGTAATTGTTGCAAGTGGCGATTTTGGGCAGCCTCCACCCTAATAAAAATTTGTCCAAAAAAATCCCTGGCGTCTAGTGTACTTTTAGCCCCCCCGGGGGCACAGATTGGGGGCTACTGCCCCATCTGCCCTCCAGGAGGGGCAGAAAGGCTGTTATTTGTGCAGGGGATGGGGTGGGGTCATGGGCTTGGCCATTTTGGGAGTGCCAACCCTAATTCATATTTGCCCCCAAAAAAAGAAAGTGCACTAGACCCCAGGGAGTTTTTTGGCAAATTTTAATTAGGGTGGGGCTGACCAAAACAGGCATGCCAATGACCCCGCCCTAATTAAAATGTACCCATAAAAATCCCTGGCGTCTAGTGGCCTTTTTGCCCCCCCCCCCAGGGGGGACAGGAAGGCTTTTATTGTTATGGGGGAGGGGGTGGGGGCATGGGCATGCCCATTTTTGGAGCTCCTACCATAATTCAAATTTGCTCCAAAAACTCCCTAGCGTCTAGTGGGCTTATTGCCCCCCCAGCAGGGCAGATTGTAGGCTAATGCCCCCATCTGGCAAAAAGTCCACTAGACGCCAGGGAGTTTTTGGGGAAAATATAATTAGGGTGGGGGCTGTTCAAAACGTGCATACCAATGCCCCCACTTAATTAAAATTTGCCCAAAAAAATCCCTGACGTCTAGTGGGCTTTTTGCCCCCAGGGGCAGGTTGGTGGCTACTGCCCCATCTGCCCCCCAGGGGGGCAGGAAGGCTTTTATTTTTGCAGGGGAAGGGGGCATGGGTATGCCCGTTTTGGGAGCCCACACCCTAATTCAAATTTGTCCCCAAAAAATCCCTGGCATCTAGTGGGGGGGGGGGGGGCAGAAAGTCCACTAGACACCAGAGAGTTTTTGGGTCAAATTTTAATTAGGGTGGGGCTTCCCAAAACGGCATGCCAATGCCCCACCCTAACTAAAATTTGCCCAAAATATCCCTGGTGTCTAGTGGCCTTTTTGCCCCCTGGGTGGGCAGATTGGGGGCTACTGCCCCATTGTCAGATAGATCAAGCACTCTTACCTGCGTCTGCCGCAAACCCTTACCTGTAAGGTGCTTGATCGATTTTGCAGAGACGCTATGGACCAAACTCCCAGTGTCAAGTCTTCAAACAATCTCCTACCTGCGATCTACTAGACTTGGCTTCGCGCCCTGGAAGTCGTCGTCAGATGAAGTCTTTTGAAGAGAAGCTGTTCTCTAGAATCCGAAGGTGGTTGAACTATCCGCCCCAGACCTTTTTATGTTGAATGATCGAATATTCTAAATAAAACAATAAGAAATCATTTGCACTTTCCTTCACTTTGACTTTTACCTGTTAACACATTTATTGTTAAAGACTCACTCACTTTACTCTTCTTTCTCTTGTTGTCCAACACGACTTCTCACTTAGGGTTTTAAGAATTAGATTCTCATTCTTTTTTTTAAAACATTGTTAAAACGTTAAATCACTTTCTAAAACAGAAGCGCTGTTATTTCCAAACATATAAATAGTCTCTGAATAATTCTGTGTCCTAAATTTCTTTTTCTCAAAAAATTGTCCAAAAATTGTCCTTTGGCTAGCGTTGGGCGCCTTTTCTAAAATAAAGTACTTAGCTCTATTGTGCAGGAAACTGAAGCGTGGTGATTCCCTGGTAACCGGAGACTCTGGCCTGGATTCTGAAATGAAGTTCTCTGAAGGGATTCTTAGACGCGATACGCGATGTTTCCCCGAAGGCAGCTGAAGACTAAGCGTCTTCCAGAATCCCGGGTGTGGCTTTTATAGTCCTGCCACACCCTGGGACGTTCTGGAAACTATGCGTTCCACACCCCGGAACGCGTTGCTCTCACGCTGAGTTAAACCACACACAGCGTGAGGGCTTTCTAAACGAACGCATGTGTTCCTTTTAAATGCGTCTGTAACTTTCCGATTTGGTGCTTTAATCTGACTCCTCTGCACGCAAAGCCCTGATTATATTCCAAGTCAATTACCTACGATTCTAAACACTGAAACAACATGCCATTGCAATCAAGTACAGGTACAGAGCATATATCACATTCTAGTGCCATCAAGTACAGGTACAGATCATATACATTATCACATAAACAAATACATGTACATAATTGGAGTGCTGAATGTGTAATGTAGTTCCTATTTTCCCAATAGGCCCTGCGCATTGGAATAACATAAACAGTAGTATCGACGTAGAAGTGCGGATCTTCCAGGCCACCACTGACTATGCTAAACTTAATTGGGTTTCTTACCAACTAGCTCAGAGGTCACTGGAAACTTTCTTGACCGAATAGGAAGTGATCAGCTTCCCTGGTACAGACAAGAAGGGATTCAGTTTTCCAACAACCGTGCAACATGACAACTTTGCTCCTCAGATCAAGAGTCAATCTCTAGGGTCGTGTGAAACAATAGACAGTTATTTTACTCAGTCAGTGGTTGTGCAGTTTACTTTCACAATATGTAGAGAATAGAGAGACGGGCATTGTCAATAAAGGGTAACATTTAGTCTTTCTTCTCGTACAAGAGAAATGAATTGCCACAATTGCAAGACTTGTTATTATAAAAAGTACGTACAGTAAGATGAGTATTGCGAAATAATACTGTAAAAGCATTGATATGGTTTCTTAGCCATACAATGGTTTAAAATGAATAAAAAATATATACATTCATATATACATTAGGCTAAAATACTCAACTGGTGCTTCTAACTACGCCTACCCCAGTGTACCTGACCTAAGCCTAATACTTGGGAGGGGAGTAAGTAAGTAGCTTTAAGTTAAGTTGGTTTTGCCAAGGTTTGCTTCAAGAATTCTCTCTAAGGGTTTAGTCAACACCATACCTCTGGAATAGAATGATGGAGGTCTGGTATCTCCTTCAGGGGGTCGATATCCCAGTCACCCGCAAGGGTAGACTAGAAACGCCGGAGCTGGATTTCTCTGCAGGAGAAAAGACAGCGTCTCTCTCAGCGCGTCGAGGAGGAGGAGGAGGGGCAGCGTCCGCGGGCAGCTTGCATCTGCTGGGCTCTTGCAGGGGACGGCTGTTCAGCTCCTAAGTTCACCACACCATCGTTCGCTAGTTAGCAGCGATAGCAGTAGCGATAGCAGCTATGGTATCATCAGCATAACAGCAGCTTCTTCAGCAGCGATGGCATTGAGGCAGCTAGCAGCGTTTGCTTAAGGCAACGTTGGTAATATGTCAATAATACGTCAATAAAGATGTCACTAGGAAGTAATCGTCTATCAGTGCTCATTAGAGTTCTATTACTAATCAAAACATAGCAAGCGGGGATTTCCAGGTTGCTGAGTTTTTATCTTGTTGAAGAACTCGGAGTGTTAATCTAGGAAACTTAGATAGTAACTTCTGCTATGTCATTGCACTAATTGGTTGCAAAGGAAGTGGCAGAGAAAGCGATTTTGAAATGTGGCTCTGTTCGTGTGAGGCCAGAGACAAGTTTCTGAATATTGCACTTGAACGGTTATGCCAATATAGGGAATAAATGGATTTATAGCCGAATAGGGGCATAAGGTCACAGTATTGATCAGGGTCCTAGATTAGAACGCTACACCCACTCCACAAATTCATGTCCATCAAATTACTAAAACTAGAGCAATAGGATGCATGTGTAACATTGCCCACCCCAAAATACATATAAGCATTTGAAATAGGTGTATTAGTAATACGTGAAAATTTTAGGTATTGTACGTTTTTGAAGCATAGAAATCATTCAAATTATAGCATATGTAATTAGTGAACGATTATGCAAAAAGAATTACACATGAAATATCTCTGAATACAGAAGAAGGGCGAGATAATTTCATCACATATAAATGCATTGCAGTAAAATGTGCTAGAGGCTGGTGTAAAGTTAATATGTCTCTAGATGTATATAGAAATAGAAGTAGAAGCTTCTGTTCTCTATGAATAGTTTTACTTTAAGCAAAGAATTTTTCGTGCCAGAAAAAGGGTGAATATTAAAAAGTGTTCAATTCAACAGAATTATTGCTTGAACGGGGAAAATAGAGTTCCAACGCTTTTAGCAGTTTTTGTTGTTCAAAACTGAAGGCCGAATTCAGAGTTCATGGGAACGCTGTGTGTCGGAATGCTTCTCTCTAAAGTTATTGTTTTTGTTCGGGTGAGAACATCATATCAGACAGGCTCTCAAAGAATTGGTCTACAAAATCAGGTGACAGTTCGACCAAATTCGATAGTGCTGTAACTTGGCAGGTGTGAGAATGATTGCTGTCATCAAAGGCTGGATCAGCAATGCTCACAGAAGGTCGTACCTGGGTGATGTTGCTTTTGTCACTCGCTCCAATGTTACCACCTAGTCGTAGCACAGGAGTCTCAACAAATGCCTTCATCAGGATTGGTAGCCGCTGGGGACAACACAATGCGTGAGCCGTTATCGGACTTAAAAAGTATCGATATCCATTGGTAATGCTGATGGAAGTGAAAGACAGGTGTCCAACACGCACTCATCTCCGCATAGCATACATCGTAGTACAGGTAAGATGCAATTTTGCCATATCGGTCTGAATGAAAGGAACCAGGTCATGTTTAGATCTCTCAGCCTGGCCAATCCAAGGACTCTAGTTATTCTGTCCCGGTAGCGCACTGCTAGGATTGTTTCTTCCATTCCCATAGGAGTCATGTCTGAGCTGTGGCTTGCCATAACGAAGCCGGAGGGTCAAAAATAAAATCCCTGCTACAAGTCCCAAAAATAGGGGTATGCCGCCAAAAACAGAGTGGACAAAATTTGGAACGATTCCCAGAATTGCTTGAAATGGTGTTAGCAGTCCCGTAAAAATCATCTTAAATATGCCTGGGATGCCAGTGGCACTAGACATGTTAAGGAGTTGGCTCAACATTTCTGCGAAATGCACGGAGCAATTTGTTGATAAAAGGTCATGAACCTCCGTAGCTGTCCTTGCAACTAGGAGATCATACGTCTCTTTTGATGACGTGATGGGCACTGTTGTCTGCAAAAGCACAGACTTCATTTTGCTTAAAGTATCAATTCGTATAGAAGAGAAATGCAGACGAGGCCAGATGGGAGTCTCTATGTCTCCAGGGCCGCTCAGGAACAATGCTTGCATACAGCATTTGACCATGGAAGTTATGCTTACGAGATACGCTTTTCCTGGCACAAGGCCACACATCTGTGATCTGTTCTAAGAATGTAACTCCCATTCGCGAGTTGCATAAAGAAGGGCTCTATCTGCGTTGCAGGTGTGACAAGCTGGTGGCATGAAAGGTTGTTAGAATTACCTTCACAGGCTCCGTGTAAATTAATACCCTGGCACAAAAGTATACCGCTTAGTGAACGTTTACAGCTTTCACCACTAAGAAATACATTGTTGTCGCTGTCACTATAGCATGAATGTGTGTATGGTAATTTCCATGCTGACTTAACATATCCTTTACCCAATCGTTCATACTGCCCAGTAGGTATGTATTCAAGGCACTTTTTAAATCGGAAAGTTGTTATCGGAATAGTGATAATTCCGTGTAGATTTTGCAGTGTCCAGCCTAATTGTACAATAGAACGCAATTGTGACTGGCCATGCTGTAACATTAGCAAGTCTCTGTCTATTATATCAAAGGCAGAGGATACAATATTGTCCAACAAATATATTCTGGAGGACAGAGTCATTAACCCATTGTCCACTACAGAAAGTGATTTTTCCAAGTTAATACAATCAATTTCTCGTATTTTTTCTGCTGTTTCAATTTGTGTGACTTTCCAAGCCTCGTTGTACGCAGCATAGATGCTGGCCGCTATGAAACGCTTTTGACGCTGTTTGCGTGGTCCCATATTAAAATCGCGCAAATCAGCACCATCTTTAAGTAAAGACAAGTGTTGCTTAATTTCAGCCAGTGTGGATTATCCTAGCCATTCGAGGCAGAGTTTCCCTACACTGTATGTTGTTACTATCCCTGGATGTTGTCTCCGGGAGTATCTAGGGTCTTGTCTGGTCATTTGTAACCCAGTGTTTTGTTCAGGAATCTATCTTGACAGTTGTTTGTGTCAGTAGGCCAGATTATCCACTTTTTCCAATCAGGATGTGTTCTGTTAAAATGTAAAATTTTAGTTACGTCTATCTCAATATCTGTTGTTGCATTTTCAGGTATTGGTTTTGGAATAGACGTTTTGTTTAGGTCTTTGATCTTAGCTAGGCCAAGACAGGATGTTTGGTGAATTGTGTCATTTAAAAACATCATTTGTTCTGGTATCATGCAGGTTCTGAATAGTGCTTCTATGCCTTGTACCTGCCACTCTTTCGTACCCCAAATGGTTTTTATTTCAATGTTATTTTTCCAATAATCAAAACCAAATGTCATCATTTTTTCATAAAATGCTTCTGAATATATTAATTTAGTGTTTGTCAGCATTGTTTTCATTCCTGTTTTATCTAACAGTTTGTAATAAAACGTTTCTGCATCACTGGTGTTAAACCCTGAGAAGTACTTGAATTTCTCAAAGAATGTTTTAGAACTGCTTTTAGGTCATGTAGCACAATGTTCCCATTGATTATACTTAAAAACATTTCTAAGCTGTGCAGATTTATGCAAATAATGATCGCCATAATGTGTATAACAGAACAACTGTTCATAACTAGACGAACCTTGTAAATAATCATGTTCTGTGAATCTAGCTGACATTACTAAATCAGACATCATGTCATTAATACTGTTAAAGTCCCAATCATCAGAGAATGTACTAGGTTTTACAAAGTCACTTAAGGAAACCTTCAGTTGATGAGAATACTTCAGGATCTCGACCGGACCATAGATCTCATAGTCAGTTTTCTCCCATACTACCCCACCGGGTATTGGAATGGCTGTGACATTTACTGTTGACAATTCTCTTTTCTTCACGTGGGATGATCTGTGTGGTTTGAGGTTGATGTTCTGACTTGCTGTGTCCATTCAATTGTAATAAACTTTCCTAAAATGAAAACTAAAATTAGGCATAGTAGGAGTATAAATACCCCTGAAATAATCCAATGCTCAATTAATGGTGCATCCAGATATACTTCTTTGACTTGTTGAAAGAGTTCCGTTGTATTTTCTTTAGAAGTCTTTTTTATTTCGGGCATCACATCGGGGTTACTTTGATCCTCGGAAAAGTTGTCGAAGTCGATGAAATACCCAGAGGCAGTTCTGTCAATTGTTGGGATTGTTCTTTCAATCTGTCTTTCGTTAGCATTTTCTGATGCCACATTATTGTAGACTGGTGTTTCTTGACGAACTGTTTCAATCTGTGTCTCAAGAGGCAAGAGTTCTATGGCATTATTGCATAGTCCTTCTCTGTGCACTGCAGGCTGATCGAATGTGATTAGTCTTTCAGTTTGAACCTCTTGGATTGTTGCAAGTTTGGGTATTCTGTTGTTTCTTGGGAGTCCACTGGGCCTACTGTTGATTATAGGCCACATGCTTGTGGTTTTACCAGGTCGATAGATACAACTCTGTTCTCCTTTTTACCAGCAAGGGGTGGTAGTACTACTGATCTTGTTCCGGTGACTGCCAAGACAGGTACTGCTTTTCTGTAAGAAGGCCCAAATTCCTTCTTCACCGCTATTTTTTCTCTGACTAGATCCCCAATCTTTGGAATCCAGACAGGCCTTGCTGGGGCTGTTACTTGTGGTGCCTCGTCAGTGGTATCTGGCTGTTGCTTTAACTTTATGTTGCTTAAGGATTTTCTTGTTTTGTTCAAGTCCTGTAAAACAGCCAAACGATCTTTGATGTCAAAGTCTGTTTTCTTATCTTGTACCACTGATACTTGACTATCTAAGTCCTGAACTCTCATTCTAATTCCGAACAATAGTTCGTATGGGCTGAAACCTTTTAGAGAATTTCTTGGCAAGTTATTAAGACTGATTTGAAAACTTATTAAATGTTAGACCCACCCAGCGCCTGAACCTAATACCTTCGCTGTTATAGATCGCTTTATGTCTCGGTTTTTTCTTTCTACCACACTATTCCCTTCATGGTGTGACGGACAAGAATACCGCAACCCAACTCCCATGCTGACCATGGCCTCCTTATAAGCTTGAGAGCTGAAAGCAGGACCCTGGTCAGAATGGAACATGGCAATTGCGTGTGTGCCGATAAAGACTCGCAGATCTTTTATAACCGTTCTGGCGTCAGCCGAGCGCTGGGGCCACATTTTTTAAGTGTGTTTAGCCTTAATGATGTACAATGGGACGCGTTTCTCTTTTTTGATTGCGCGGATAGATCGCCTTATGCTTTCTATTAGGGCTTCTGACACTACACTGGCCGGTTCTCCACTGCGATCTCTGTTGCAGTCTTCGCAGTTTTTTGCAAACTCATGAATGCCTTTACTCATTTCCGGCCACCAGTACTCTGATTCAAATTCTCTCAGAGAGTCCCTGATTGTTTGGTGTCTCAGACCCAACCCCATATGTGCTTCCTGTAATAGGAAGCCCCTCCGGTCCCTGTTTGGAATTACCCTATCCCCCACTCCAGGGATTCGAGCAAAAGGAACGGAGTTTGCATCTAGTACGTATGCATAATTGAGTGGATAGTTCACGGGCAGTGCTGCACAGTGGCCTTATACGGTCGTTTTTGCTGCCAGCATGGTTTCCCCGTCTATGTATTTTTCTGCACGCTTTTTTGTGGCTACGGAAGCCGGTTTAGTTGCTTCCGCTGTGGCTGTGTTAGCCAATGAATTCCCTGCAACGTGAACGCCATCACGTTGAAGACTCTGTGCGTGTATCACGTGAGTCTTTTGTAGTTCTTTCTGTAAAAGAGCTACCTGTTTCCAGAGCAATTTATGCTTTATTGTGGCACCTGTGTCATCTTTGTAATCATTTTCAATCCACCTCTGCAACTTATTATTGTAAGAGTTGACGCAAAAATGAGAATCGCACACGATTAGTGTGGGGAATTCACGTTCTGCATTTTCAAGCGCCATCTTTAAAGATCTGATTTCAGCTCTCTGAGCCGAACAGTTTCTTACTCATTCAGTTTTTGTTACTTTCGGTCTGAATTTACCGCACAGCCAACGACCTTTAACAATCGCACAGGCTGCATCGTAGGATTTGCTCTCTACGTTGAAATGCTGTACAAATCTATCTGTATAGATTATACAGGCGTACTGTGGGAGAGGCAGAAGCTCGATTGGCAGAGGATATTCTTCTTCATATTCTAAATCATTCAGTTCTTCGAATTGCGGGGCGAAATAGTATTTCACATCTTCCGCTCCTAGAGAATCTACACACTGTATCCATTTCGGATCCAGTGACACTGTAGGCAGGTTTACTGGGCTGAATAGCGCCTCGAAGGCGGATTCCGCTGTGAGGATATTAATCCTTTTGCCGTGTGCTAATTCTCGTTCATTTGCTAATGCAATTTGCACTGCTTTCACAGTATTTTCTGTGTGACTGAATGTCTTTTCTACTTGTGTGTACAAGTGAGATTTAATTGAAATTGGTACCTTTTCTCCCTCATTAGAGGTCAGGTACGTGAATCTGCATCCTCCTGGGATGACTCGGATTACAAGATCGCGTGTGTTGTCACGTGTATCTAATTTTGTTTTTGCTAACATGTCAGTGATCTCAAAATTTCTGTGTGTTTTTGAGTCCAATTGATTTGTTTAAAATCAGGTTTTATTAGTTCGTAGAGAGGTTTAACCCTCTCTGCGTAATTTAGAATGTATGTTCTTCCGAAATTCCGAAAACCTAGTATGGATTGTAAATTCTTCAGCGTTTTTGGAGCTTGGAGTACAGCGCACTTCTCTAAGAAGTTGTCCGCTAGGCTTTTTCCTTCACTTGATAATTTGTATCCTAAGAATAGTACTGTCAGATGGGCAATTCGAGACTTTTTAAAGTTGAATTTGTAACCCTCTGCAGCGAACCCAAGTATAATGGTGTTCACTCTTTTCAAGTGAGTATCCAAGTCGTCGTCTGTGAGATAGATATCATCTACGTAAGATAATGCCTCATCATCATATATTTGTAGTAACTCTGTTACTCTAGCTGAGAATAGTCCAGGGCTGTTCTTGAACCCCTGTGGGAGCCTACAGAAATTTTTCTGAGACCCCATTACGGAGAAAGCGGTCAAATACCTGCTTTCTGGTGCAATGTTTTGACAAAAGAAACCATTAGATATGTCTAATGTTGTTTTATATTTTTTCCTAACTATGTTGTTCATTAGCGCAGCACTATGCGAGTTTTGTACTGCAAAAGTTTTGCAACATGCATTAAGGTGTCTGTAGTCCAAAACTAGATGATATGAATTGTCTGGCTTGGAGACAGGAAACAAAGGATTGTTCATTTGAGAGGTGCATGTTTCAATCACCCCCTGGTACTCAAGTTGATCTAAGATCTCCCTGACTTGTTTTTTAGCTTCTTGCTTAACGGGATACTGCCGTTGGTTCACTTTTTAACTGGATTTTGTGAGGAGGTGAGTCCTCATCCCATCCTACATGATTTTTATATAATGCCGGTGCCTGGGCTACTGCCCATTTCCTTGCATAAGTATATTTTTTGTGAATCGGAATGTGATTCGAGAAGGCAGGCATAATCATTTCTTCGCCACGAGGGCACTCCTTGACAAACTCTGGGGGCCAATCTTTTGCAGCTAACAGAATATCATAGCCTTTTGAGAGTTTATCCCAAAATAGACCCTTTATTTTCCTAGTCTTATCACCCTCTATACGCAATGTTATTTCGTATATCTTATGGGGCTCGCTAAGTCTGGTGTCGGCAGTTTCAACCTGAATGTATTCATTCGTGTCCACTGTCTCCAGATGACTCATCAAGATCTTGCGGGCTATACTGATTTCTGCTGCACTGTCTAACATTGTCTGTGCCCACTCCCCGTTTTTCAACTGTGTCCTCAGTATTCTCTGCATGGTTGATTACTCTAATACTGGCTACCTTCTTTTTCGGAAATTGAGATTTTTTACTCTGAGCAGGTTCCTTGTCTTTGGACTTGGTGTGCTCTCCTGGGTCTGACCGTCCTCTTCTTTCCGATTTCTGCGAAAAAGATCGAGAGGGACGTGTATCAATACTTTGATATCTATCAGGTTTTTTCAAATTATCCCTATTTCTAAGGTTATATCTTTTTCTCAGAGGGCTCCCTCTGGGGAGACTGGTGTCCTCGAGTCGGAGTTCTTTCCCTCCGTCGAGGAGACCTTCCTCTGGACTGGAATTTTTTTTCCTTGGGAGTGGATTGTTTATTTCCATCCCAGCTCTTATTAGGAGTGTTTGAATTATTTTTAATAAATAATTTTTCAAGATTTTCGAGCAGTTGGGGCTTTACTGGCTTCCCACCCAAGTTGTCTCTACCTAATTCTTCATAGCATTTCTCTATGATTCTGCAAGCTCAATTGGCTGATCTGTTATATCTGTTTCCCTCAACTTCTGGCGGATCGCCACAGATGCTGCTTCTCCTTTTATGTTGGCTTATAATATAGCCGAGACCTGCTTGAAGTCTTTCAGTAATTTCATACCAAGAGTTAAGGCAGGTTCTGGACCATATTCATTTTTAATCTGTCGTAGTACATCTGGTATTACCGCCATAGACAGAACACCATGTGTTTTTGTGTAAATGGAAGCAAAGACTGTACCCCAAGCGTCACAGTCCTCCACGTGTGGTGCGATTCCCATAGGAAGGCAGATGGTCAAGATTCTGTGTTTCTCGATAGGGGTAGTATCCGGAAATACTGCCTCTATTTGAGTGATTTTCTGTGCTAACCAGAAAGGAATTTGTTCCCGTTTTATGGGTGTTTTACCAAGACATGACTGTATGTTCTGTGGTGTAATTTTATTAGCGTTCCCCTGATGAGGGGTCAGCTGTGGTACATTAACAGCTGGTTGGACTGTTGCAGTCCGCATTACATATTGCACTAATTGCCTATGTATTTTTATAAGTGTTTTTAGCTGTACTAACAGCTCTTCTTTAGACATTTTTGCAATGTCCGGATGTGGTGTGTAGCTGGCTAGAACCGGCCACGTTGCTCCTGGTCTACCTAGTGGACCGAGCCTGGTAATATGATCATTATGTTTTAGGGCGCCATTAAACCAGAGCAGGTGCTCTTGGAATTTTAGTGGGATTTCAGTCTCCTCGAAAGGAGCGTACTCATAGGGAGGTTTCTCTATTTTGTAATAGTGAAACTCTTTTGTTCTAGCGTTTGCCGCTGGAAAATTTATCCATGAATAGAATACCTCTGTCTGCCGATATCCGTGTGCCTCTATCATGAAAATTACTGTACCACCTTGTGGTGTCAGTCCATTTTCTATAAGATTTAAAGTTATAGATTTTCTTAAATTTGCCGGGATGATTATTGCACCCGGTTCAGTAGTCCCGTCGGGACCCTGCTGAGTCGCATCTGCTGCGACATTAGCTCTGTTGTTTTCTACTGACATTTTTATAAATGCAGGCTTTGTAGAGTAGGTCTCCAAGGAGACAAAGATTAGGTGCACAATATTTTGGAACACTGTATCCTTCAACGTTGAATAAACCAGAGCTTTACATAGGAATCTCTTCCTACTGAGTTCGGGCGGATTTTAACCTTTCACCCACTCCAGACGACTATTGGAGTATTTACGGGAGAAAAGGGTCTGTGTGAAATATGCACGACTGAGTTACTCTAACGTCTTGCGTTAGTTTATCGCCTTACCAAACGTTGGGCGCCATGTAGTGTAGTTCCTATTTTCCCAATAGGCCCTGTGCATTGGAATAACATAAACAGTAGTATCGACGTAGAAGTGCGGATCTTCCAGGCCTCCACTGACTATGCTAAACTTAATTGGGTTTGTTACCAACTAGCTCAGAGGTCACTGGAAACTTTCTTGACCGAATAGGAAGTGATCAGCTTCCCTGGTACAGACAAGAAGGGATTCAGTTTTCCAACAACCGTGCAACATGACAACTTTGCTCCTCAGATCAAGAGTCAATCTCTAGGGTCGTGTGAAACAATAGACAGTTATTTTACTCAGTCAGTGGTTGTGCAGTTTACTTTCACAATATGTAGAGAATAGAGAGACGGGCGTTGTCAATAAAGGGTAACATTTATTGAACAGTATTTCTTCTCGTACAAGAGAAATGAATTGCCACAATTGCAAGACTTGTTATTATAAAAAGTACGTACAGTAAGATGAGTATTGCGAAATAATACTGTAAAAGCATTGATATGGTTTCTTAGCCATACAATGGTTTAAAATGAATAAAACATATATACATTCATATATACATTAGGCTAAAATACTCAACTGGTGCTTCTAACTACGCCTACCCCAGTGAACCTGACCTAAGCCTAATACTTGGGAGGGGAGTAAGTAAGTAGCTTTAAGTTAAGTTGGTTTTGCCAAGATTTGCTTCAAGAATTCTCTCTAAGGGTTTAGTCAATACCATGCCTCTGGAATAGAATGATGGAGGTCTGGTATCTCCTTCAGGGGGTCGATATCCCAGTCACCCGCAAGGGTAGACTAGAAACGCCGGAGCTGGATTTCTCTGCAGGAGAAAAGACAGCGTCTCTCTCAGCGCGTCGAGGAGGAGGAGGAGGGGCAGCGTCCGCGGGCAGCTTGCATCTGCTGGGCTCTTGCAGGGGACGGCTGATCAGCTCCTAAGTTCACCACACCATCGTTTGCTAGTTAGCAGCGATAGCAGTAGCGATAGCAGCTATGGTATCATCAGCATAACAGCAGCTTCTTCAGCAGCGATGGCATTGAGGCAGCTAGCAGCGTTTGCTTAAGGCAACGTTGGTAATATTTATACCTGAATGGTGCCTTGTTTGACGTACGTTTTTGGACATAATACGTCAATAAAGATGTCACTAGGAAGTGATCATCTATCAGTGCTCTTTAGAGTTCTATTACTAATCAAAACATAGCAAGCGGGAATTTCCAGGTTGCTGAGTTTTTATCTTGTTGAAGAACTCGGAGTGTTAATCTAGGAATCTTAGATAGTAACTTCTGCTATGTCATTGCACTAATTGGTTGCAAAGGAAGTGGCAGAGAAAGCGATTCTGAAATGTGGCTCTGTTCGTGTGAGGCCAGAGACGAGTTTCTGAATATTGCATTTGAACGGTTATGCCAATATAGGGAATAAATGGCTTTATAGCCGAATAGGGGCATAAGGTCAAAGTATCGATCAGGGTCCTAGATTAGAACGCTACAGATGCACGGGACAGGGGTGGGTTTTAAGAGAGGTGAACTAACCCTTGAGAGGAGTATTAATCAGGCATACGCCTTCAAAAGGGTTGCGACTTGTCGATTCATGACAGTACCCTCCCCGTAGAATCCCCCCTAAAACTGTGGGGACTGGTTTTGGCTTCTCTGGATATTTGTTGTGAAAAGTTTTTAGGATCTGAGGAGAGTTTTTTAGATTAACTAGAGGTTCCCATGAACGATCTTCAGGACCGTAACCTTTCCAGTCTACAAGATAGAATAATTTGCCTTTCACTCTTTTGGAATCAAGCACAGCTTTTACCTCATATTCTGGCTCACCATCTATCTCTACCGCTGGAGGTTGTATTCGCATTCGTGTTTCTGGATTGCATGGTTTTAGAAGAGAGACATGGAATACGGGATGGATTTGATAAGTAGTTGGTAATTTCAACTTCATGCTAACAGGATTTGCAACTTTTTCTATAGAGAAAGGACCTATAAAACGTGGGCGAAAGGTCTTATGGCATTTTAGTTTTAAGTTTTTTGTGGCTAACCAAACCTTGTCTCCTATTAAATAAAGTGGCTGTTCTGAACGATGTTTGTCAGCAAACCTCATTTGGGTTTCTTTTGCAAGAACTAAATGTTGTTGAGCTTTTTGTTGAACTGAAACCAAATTGTTTACAAACTCTGTGACTGCGGGTGTATCAGTTAATTTTTTCCCAATACCTAATATGTCTTTGGGATGGAAACCATGGACACAAAAAAAAGGAGACATACCAATTGAAGAATGATCTGAATTGTTGTACGCAAATTCTGTAGCCCAAAGAACTTCTGACCATTCCTGATCATAAGTGGCAAGTAAACATCGCAAGAATTGTTCAATTGTTTGATTTGTGCTTTCTGTTAATCCATCAGTTTGCGTATGATAACTAGATGATAAACTCACTTGCATATTTAGGGGCTTCCCTAGGTTTTGCCAAAAATGTGACACAAACTGAGACCCCCTATCAGAGAGTACAACTGAAGGAATACCATGCAATTTGACAATTTGTGTTACAAAAATGTGAGCCAAATCAAATGCTGAAGGCAGCTTTTTTAGTGGGATAAAGTGAGCGTATCTAGAAAAGTGGTCCACAACAGTTAGAATGGTGGTAAAACCAGAAGTAGTGCGAGGCAATTCTACAATGAAATCAAGAGACACAGTGTGCCAAGGCTGAGGTGGAAGTGGTAGGGGCAAAAGTAAACCATGCAGGGATTGATGAACTGGTTTGTTTTGACTACAAACAGCGCAAATTTCTACATAATTTTGAATGTCTTTTAGCATATTTGGCCACCAAAACTGCCTTTTAATAAGTTGGTACATTTTCGTTACCCCAGGATGGATTGATAAAATTGAATCATGGTAAATTTGTAACACCTTTTCCTGTAACGATTCATTGGGAACAAATACCTGATCATTCATATATAATATGTTTTCCTTCCATTGCAATAAGGGGTAAAGCTTATTCCATTCTTCTTTTGACTGCTCTTTTAAAGCCTTTTCTATGTCAGACAAATCTTCTGAATCAATGAGTCCTATGCTAAAACGTTCCTCAGGAATAATTGGATGCAGTTTCTTTCTTTGTATTCAAATCATCACTTACTCCTATTCTTGACAATGCATCAGCTTTGTTATTATCCTTTCCAGGTCGATAAGTATTGATGAAATCATAGTCATTAAAAAATAAAGTCCAACGCAACTGACGCGGAGTCAAAACTTTAGCGGATCTAAGTGACTGCAAATTTCTATGATCAGTATATATAGTTACAGGATGATGAGCCCCTAGCAAGTAGTGTCGCCATTCTTGAAACACAGCTTTTATGGCCAATAATTCTCTATCGGCTATGGCATAATTTTGTTCTGTGGGGGATAATTTTCTTGAATAATATGCAATTGGATGCATTTGACCAGTAGTTTTGCTTCTTTGGGACAAAATGCCTCCTACTGCAAATTGAGAAGCATCAGCTTCTACAATAAAAGGCTGAGAAGGGTCAGGATGTTTTAATACGGGAGCTGTTATAAATTGGTCTTTTAAATCCTGAAAAGCTACTTCAGTTTCTGAGGTCCATTCAAATTTCACATTTTCTCTCAACAATTTTGTGATGGGAGTTACTTTTTGTGAGAAATTATTAATGAACCATCTATAGAAATTTGCAAATCCCAAAAAACTCTGGATTTGTTTCACTGAAGTAGGACTGGGCCAATCTATAATTGCTTGAACCTTTTTTGGATCCATTTCTATGCCAGCCGGACTAAGGATGTATCCCAAAAAGTCTACTGTGGTTGTGTGGAATAAACTCTTTTCAAGTTTTACAAACAAAAATTTTTGTAAAAGCTGCTGAAGAATGGCTCGTACTTGCTTTACATGTTCTGATCTTTCTTTCGAGTAAATGAGAATATCATCAATGTAGACGATACAGCAAATGTCCAAAAAATCTCTTAATACTTCATTTATAAAAAACTGGAATGCAGCTGGAGCGTTGCAGAGTCCGAAAGACATAACCTGATATTCAAATAATCCGAATTTCGTACGGAATGCTGTCTTCCATTCATCTCCCTCTCGGACTCTCACCAGGTGGTATGCTCCACGCAAATCCAGTTTAGTGTAAATGGTGGCATCTTTGATTTGATCCAATAAAGTTGGAATTAGAGGTAAGGGGTATCGATTTTTTAAAGTAACATTATTAATTGCACGATAGTCTATACACTGGCGCAATTCTCCTCCTTTTGTTGGAATAAAAAAGAGAGGAGAAGAGACCGGTGAACTTAGAGTGTCTAATAAAGCCATTAGCTAAATATTCATCAAGGTAATTGCGTAAATGTTCATTCTCTTTTTCAGTTAGCGCATAAATGCGGCTACAAGGCAAAGATGCCCCCGGAAGTAAATCTATTTGACAATCGAAATCTCTGTGAGGTGGCAGAGTGTTGGCCTTTTTCTTGTCAAAAACATCCACCAGATCTTGATACTCATCAGGCACTCCTTCGACTATCAAAACACTTTTGGAATTCTTCAGAAAATCATAACCCTGAATTAACAACTCTGAACCTGGGAATTGTTGAAAACACTTGGCATGACAATAATCAGATTTAAATAGTATGCTTCTATTCGTCCAATCAATATAAGGATTGTGAAGCACCAACCAAGGAATGCCCAGAATTAAACCAAATTGAGGAGCATCAATTATGTCAAAAGTTATTTTCTCAACATGTTTTTCTGCACAAGTCATTTTTAAGATTTCCGTATGATGTTGAATTAACCCAGAGGTGAGTTATTTTCCGTCAACTGCTCTAACAACTTCTGGAGAGTCTTTTACTATCCTTTGTAAACCTAGTTTTTGGAATAACTGAGTGTCAATGAAATTACCAGTCGCCCCAGAATCAATCAAAGCATCTATGGACCAAGACCGATCTTTATCTTCTTGGGATTGAAGAAGAATACGCATGCTGAGATGACAATGAGAGGCAGTCGGAGCTAAGGAGGCCAAGGTAATATCTGAACTCGATAGATTGACCTCGTTGTCTACCGAGTTTGTTAGTTTTCTGACTGCTGCATTGTCGCTATCTCGGAAGTTTTGACCTTAGGTCTTACAGGTCTTGTGGGACAGTCTTTTATGAAATGTCCAGCTTTCTCGCAGTACATACACTGATTTAATTTCCTTCGCTTGTCCCTCTCGCCTTTAGAAAGAGGCCCTCTAATTGTCCCTATTTGCATAGGCTCCACGGGATCTAACTTAGCTGTGGAAGATTATAATTTTGAACTCCCTCTGTCTTTGAACATCATCATCCTGAAATCTGATTTTCCCCTTTCTCCCTTTCTTTCTGAGATCCTATGATTAAGTTTGACTACTAGATCAATGAAATCTTCACAATCTGTGGGAGGATCTAAAATTTGCGTTATCATATCTTTTAAGTCTTCTCGTAAACCACGATAAAATAATGGCACACGCTTTTCTTCTGGCCATTCCGCTTCTATGACCAGTCGATTGAAGGTTGAAATATAATGCAAGAGATCTGATGAACACTGCTTCAGATTTAATAATTTGTGATCTGCAGTTTGAACGAAGACATGTTTGGCAAATAACTTTTTCATGGCTCTTTTGAACCGTCTAAAATCATTCAAAATTGGATCATTTCTTTCTACATATGGTACAGACCACAAGGCAGCATCTCCTCCTAAATAAGAAAGAACAAAAGCGACTTTGGAAGAATCATCGGGAAATGTTGTGGGCTTTGCCACAAAATGTAACTGACACTGATTCATAAAAATCGTGAACTTGTTGCAGTCCCCATAGAATCTTTCTGGGGGTGCTAAAGGTACTGCAACTGGAGTCACTACCTCGATTTGAGTATTAGCTGAAGTATTAGGTGTGGTATTCCCACTATACAAAGTCTGCATGGTTGGTTGAAAAACTGGTGGCTTTAAATAGGATTTTTTGTCAGAGCTAACGGTCCAAGTTGAAGGGCTAGGGGGTTGCATCCTATTCTGAATTGCAGTTAAATCCCTTCTTAAATCAGCATTTTCTGCTCTAATTTCCAATCAAACTGTAGCTATATCCTGCAAAGTGATCTGTGGGTTTTCTTCCATAGCGTCTGGGCAAAATTTGTTTTGTGGGCTTAGTCTTCTGTCAGATAGATCAAGCACTCGTACCTACGTCTGCCGCAAACCCTTACCTGTAAGGTGCTTGATCGATTTTGCAGAGACGCTATGGACCAAACTCCCAGAACCCTACCTTACAACCTGTGATCTTTCTTTGTACACTAGGGTGATGGATAGTAGTCAGGGAGAGAGGCCGGATCTGACGCTACTATCACTTCTTCTAGTCGACCTGCGAGGCAACAAGAAAACTCTTTAACTCCCTTCTCTCTTTTACTTGTTCTTATGTCAAGTCTTCAAACAATCTCCTACCTGCGATCTACTAGACTTGGCTTCGCGCCCTGGAAGTCGTCGTCGGATGAAGTCTTTTGAAGAGAAGCTGTTCTCTAGAATCCGAAGGTGGTTGAACTGTCCGCCCCAGACCTTTTTATGTTGAATGATCGAATATTCTAAATAAAACAATAAGAAATCATTTGCACTTTCCTTCACTTTGACTTTTACCTGTTAACACATTTATTGTTAAAGACTCACTGACTTTACTCTTCTTTCTCTTGTTGTCCAACACGACTTCTCACTTAGGGTTTTAAGAATTAGATTCTCATTCTTTTTTTAAAACATTGTTAAAACGTTAAATCACATTCTAAAACAGAAGCGCTGTTATTTCCAAACATATAAATAGTCTCTGAATAATTCTGTGTCCTAAATTTCTTTTTCTTAAAAATTGTCCAAAAATTGTCCTTTGGCCAGCGTTGGGCGCCTTTTCTAAAATAAAGTACTTAGCTCTATTGTGCAGGAAACTGAAGCGTGGTGATTCCCTGGTAACCGGAGACTCTTGCCTGGATTTTGAAATGAAGTTCTCTGAAGGGATTCTTCAGACGCGATACGCAATGTTTCCCCGAAGGCAGCTGAAGACTAAGCGTCTTCCAGAATCCCGGGTGTGGCTTTTATAGTCCTGCCACACCCTGGGATGTTCTGGAAACTATGCATGCCACATCCCGGAACGCGTTGCTCTCAGGCTGAGTTAAACCACACACAGCGAGAGGGCTTTCTAAATGAACGCGTGTGTTCCTTTTAAATGCGTCTGTAACTTTCCGATTTGGTGCTTTAATCTGACTCCTCTGCACGCAAAGCCCTGATTATATTTCAAGTCAATTACCTACGATTCTAAACACTGAAACAACATGCCATTGCAATCAAGTACAGGTACAGATCATATATCACATTCTAGTGCCATCAAGTACAGGTACAGATCATATACATTATCACATAAACAAATACATGTACATAATTGGAGTGCTGGATGCACGGGACAGGGGTGGGTTTTGAGAGAGGTGAACTAACCCTTGAGAGGAGTATTAATCAGGCATACGTCTTCAAAAGGGTTGCAACTTGTCGATTCATGACACCCATCTGCCCCCCAGGGGGGGCAGGAAGGCTTTTATTTTTGTCGGGGAAGGGGTGGGGGCATGGGCATGTCCATTTTGGGAGCCCCCACCCTAATTTAAATTTGCCCCAAAAAACTTCTGGTGTCTAGTGAGCTTTTTGTCCCCTCGGCGGGTCAGATTAGGGGCTAATGCTCCCAATGCCCCCCAAGGGGGGCAGGAAGGCTTTTACTTTTTTGGGGGAGGGAGTGGGGGCATGGAATTTCCATTTTGGGAGCCCCCACCCTAATTAAAATTTGCCCCCAGAGGGGGCAGAAAGTCCACTAGACACCAGGGAGTTTTTGGGCACATTTTAATTAGGGTGGGGGCTGCCCAGAAAGGGCATGCCAATGCTGCCACCCTAATTCAAATTTGCCCATGAAATCCTTGTCATCTACTGGACTTTTTGCCCCCCCCCGGGGGGGGCAGCTTTGGGGCTAATGCCCCATCTGCATCCCAGGGGGTTTAGAAAGGCTGTCATTTTTGTGGGGGCTGGGTGGGGGCATGGGCATTCCCATATTAGGCAGCCCCCATGACAAATTATAATTAAAAAAATCCCTGGCTTACAGTGGGCTTTTTGCCCCCCCCCCCCCGGGGCATAGAAAGGCTGTAATTTTTGCCTGATAAATAATGCAGCAATTAAATAATATCCCTGGGGTCTAGTGGGCTTTTTGCCCCCCCATGGGGGGCGGATTGGGGGCTACTGCCCCATCTGTCCCCCAGTAGGGGCAAAAAGACTAAATTACAGCAAATCAATTTGGGGGGAGCAAAAGCCCTTGCCCAAGGGGCCGCTCCCACCCTCCCTAGTGTCGAGTGGGTAGATCCCCGCTTGGGGATTGGCCTCCTGGGTTGATCCCCAAGCAGGGATCCACTGGGGAGGGGTACTATTGGAAAGGAAAGATTCTCCTCTTTCCAATGATACCTCTTCCTTCTTTCTACGTACCCGGGGGGGCTGAGATAGCCCCCTGAGTAAGTAAAAACTGGAAGTGAAATGAGCCTCTTGGCTCATTTCAGTTTTAGTTTCACTGAAATGACATCAGCACGGTGTGCGCGCTGATCGCCTTTTCAGGGAAACAGGGGGGAAGGGGGGATGCCTCGGGAGCTAAGGAAGCTCTTCCCCAGCTCCAGAGGCTTTGGGGAAGAAAAGGGAATCCGGGGGCTGAGTACACAAGGACTGTATGCCCATGATCACCGAAAGGGTTACATTTTCAAAGTTGCAAACATGAATGTTATTGCGTTTTTTTAGCCTATTGTTTCCTTAGTTTTTATGACACCATCTGCCCATTTTTTTGTGATTTTGTAGTTTCAAATCAAACTTCATGGGATTTCCTGGCAGGATCTGTACACATGGAATGTTACATTTCTGCCACTTTATGCACTTTCATGGTTTCATTTTGTATTTCCCTAGTGTTCATTATATTTTACCCTCCCTACATATGGATGGGAGTAGGTTTATCCTCATTTCCTTACAATTTCTTGCCTACATGGGCTACACCTTACACTTAAGGACCCTGGGTACATATCTGTTTGGGTTCATTTTACATGCTTACTTTTAACGCTGTTGTCTTCCCTACACAGGGATGGGAATGGGTTTAGCCCCTTTCCACACACAAATTTGCCTACATGGTTACTTAAGGTTTTCACCATTACACAGGGAACTGTTCCATGGGGCACAGTCCCATTTACATTTACACAGGTACCCTTACACAGGGCACTGTCTCATGGGTCACATTCCCATTCACATTTACACAGTCACCCTCATAGGGCGTCTTTTGGGTCATAGTCCCATCTCTACATGGCACTCCTGTTTTCCTCTGCTTGGGGGTTAACTTTACACGGCCTTCTTTGGCATGGGCCTCTGTCCCATTCACAGTGCTCCTCACCCTACTGTCTAGGAGTAGAGGATGGCCATGGGTTTTAGTCCCATTAGCTGTTATTTCCTTTGTATTTTCTACTGATGTTACATTGCTGTTTTAATTACTTAATATTACACTCAATCATTATATTGTATTATCCAATGGGAAGGAGTTTAGTGATACTGTTTGTGTCTCTTCAGTTCCTCTATGTTTTCTTCAGTTCAGCTTTCCAACTGATGTTCTCTTCCTTTTCATTTTTGGAATCTGGACCCTGTGCATTCTTTGTTGTTGTTCATTTGTCTTCTGCCTTTCTTTGTCTGTTGTGTTCATTGTGCTTCTCCTTCTGCTTTGGTTGTTTCCTGTTTTGTTCACATTGTGCCTTGTCCTTCTTTCTTTACTTGCCTGCCTGGCCAGTGGGTGTGCCTAGGGGTTGTCGTTGGTGCGTCCATGTCTCTCTCTTCTTCTGGTTTTTTCTTCTGCGTTTTACTGTATCCTTCTTTCTATTTCATTGTTGTAGAGGATGGGTTATTTCTATTTCTATACTTTGCCTCCTCCTTGTCTTCTCTCATCTGTCTCTTCGCTTTGCCTTGCTTGCTCTTCTTTTTGGCGATAATGTTGTCACACCGTTGTTCTTCCTATTCATGTTGTTTTTGGTTTACACTTATTATATTTTATTCATATATTGCATTTGTGTTTCTGTTGGAAGGAAAAGGGATATGCAGTATCCTGCATTTGTAATGAAAGGTATTTTACACCTCCTGCTCAGTCAGTGCTCTTGCTTTGGGCCCAATAGAATGTTGAAGTCATGATGTGCCTCGGGATGTTGCGACACAGAGAGGTGAATTGACAGTTGGACATGGGCTGAGCAGCTGACAGGTTGATCCTTGTGGGGCTCTCCTTCACAACTTAACAACTTGTTGTTCCGAACTATCCTACTTGTTATCTACTTGAATAAATCATCCTTAAATACTACCTTCATGCGTGGACCTACTCACTACATAATTGTTCACATAAGTGTATTGTCACCTCCAAGTTATCGTTACTGTTACTTGTGAGGCTCACCAATATTTTGTGGGTCAGCTAGAGCTATATAAGACTAATAAATTAATAAATAAAAATATTTATAAATAAGATGAAAAGGAGAGATTGTTGTGGAGAGCCTCGCCTTTCCGTAATCACAGGTGACCCCTGCTCCTCCCCCCCGTAATGGAGGGGGCAGATATCCATACCTTGGTGTCCCGCAGCTAACGCCTCGGTCAGAAAGAAGGCTGAAGGTTGGCTGGTTTCTTCTGGCATTCTGGTGATCCGGCTTGGTGAGGGATTAGCGGACGTGCAGAAACCGCGTTCCACTGCGGATGCTTTCAGCAGCTGCAAGGCATTCTGTTTGCTCCATGAAGACTCCCGAAAGGCTGTATGTCGGTAGAACCAGTGGTACAGCTTAGATGAAGGTTGGCTGTGGGGCAGATTGGCTGATGGTTGCTGCAGATTGCAAAAGTTTGCTGTTTGTTGGTTGCTGGTTACTAGAGACTTTTGGATTATTAAATCAAGCTCCCTTTCATCTTTGCCTTAATTGGAGCTGGAGGTTGCTGAGCGACGATCGGGACTTTTGAGCCAGGGAGTGATGGCAAGAGTGCTGTAAAGACACAGCAGAGTTCTCTGAGGTGAGCCTGCTGTGTGACACTTATGCCAGTTGTCTGAGTCACCTGATGGGTGTCGTGGGATACCGGACTTTTGGTAATTTTTATCTCAGGAGTCTGAGGGTGTCAGAAGCTACCACTCCTTGCCCCTCAACGTTTAAGCACAACATTGGACTGTTGTCTATTAATTGAGGCTTTAACTATCTGGCGAGCAGGGTTTAGCATCCAAGGGGGAAAGATGGGTAAACATTTAAAACAGGGGAAAGCCATTGAAAAAGTTGATTCTGTGGCAGGGCTAAAGGCCAAAACTCAGCTAGCCCAGTCAAAAGCAGCGTCTTTGGCAGTAAGAGCCGAGAATACTACAAATCAATTTGATCTAAATTTAAGCCATGAGAGCTTAGCAGAAAAGCTACACAAAATGTGTCAAGAGGGGGTAGATCTCGTTGCACAGAGGGCTCAACCAGCATGGAAAAGGAACTAATTGCTGAGCCTACAGCGAGTGTAAACAAACATGCAATGAGAAATCCCAAAAACTTTCCGCTATTCTCTAAAGAATCCTCGCAGTCAGCCTCAGCTCTTGTCAAATCTACCGATATAAAGGATGGAGGGGGGATTGACAGGGGTGCATCTAAAAGCCCCCTCGACAGACTCTACTTCTGTCACCTCAGATTCAGATACCGGTGTCGGCGCTGGCTCCCTCAGTAACCACCTTACCACCACAAAAGCCCAGTCTATTTCTGGACAATCAGTCTGTTTCAGAAGAATCACCAACTCAGGCTTCGGCATTGGCCCGGTCACCTCCTGAAGATGCAACAACAGTGCAGTCGCCCAAGGCACAGGCACATTCTCCGTTACAGGCGTCTGTCAACCCATTTTGGATTTCCCAGACCAGCTTGTCGGGACTCAGAAGCAAGATGGGAAGCTACAATGGTACGAGTCTCAGTTATCGACCGAAGAAGTTTCTACTCACCAGATTGACATAAAGGCTATGTTGAATCTGATTTTGGACGAAATTAGAGAAATGACGAATTCCCAAGAACATGATATAGCCTCTCTCCATCTCCATTTAGGAAAAATTGAAGTAGCCGTGGCCTGTTTGCCGGCCAGAATTCAAGATGCCGAGTCAAGGATCTCTGTTTTGGAGGATCAAATGAATTCAATGCTCTTGAAAGTAAAGGAGGGAAAACTGAGGGGTTTTGTCCAAACAAAAGACGCCAAGTTGAACGTATAAATGCAACAAAATAAGAGGGAAAACCTGGCTGTCAATTTAACAGGCTGCTATTTATTTGAGTAGACCAAAAGCTTAGACCATTGGTTCTTAAGCTTAGTGTATTGTAATCACAATGCTTCACACCATTAGATACATTTGAAAAAACATTAGACTCATGTCTGAGTCAAATACACATCTATTACACATCAAATGTGCGATAAAACAAGTGCACATGTTTTGTCGCACATTGGTTCAAATTATGTATTTACTTTATAGGTTTCACAGTTGATGTGTAGTAGATATATTTGACTCAGACATGAGTATAATGTTTTCCAAAAGTGTCTAACAGTATAAAGCCATGTGGTTACAATGCACTAAGATTAAGAACCTATGGTCTGAGCTATTGGTCTGCTCAAATACATAGCGGCCTGATAAATTGACAGGCTGGTTTTCCCTCTTATTTTGTTGCCTGAAAGTAAAGGGGAAGTAAAAGATAAAGTTGTTCTGCAGAATAAACTTGAGGAATTTGAAAATCCTTCTAGACGTTCGATTTACGTCTCGTCGGAGTACCCAAGGGGAGCGAGGGTTCTCAAACTCTCCAATTGATCGAGTCATTTATAAAGCAGAAGGTCTTGCCAGAGTTTTATGGTGACCTCACGATTACAAAGGCGCTTCGAGATCCGTCACATCCCCTACCTAATTCAACGATCACACTAACAGTTCTAGTGAACTTTTCTGATTATCGGATCAAAGTGAGGATTTTGAATAAGGCTATACAGAAGAAACAATTCTCTGTAAATGAGATCTCAAAATGCCAGATCTTTTCAGACATGTTAGTGGAAGCCGCACGTAGGAGAAAATAGTTCATAAAACTACTGTATCTTTTCAAAGCTCAAGGGGTGCAGGCTTCAATAATCCAGCAATCAAAGCTTCGAGTTCTTATTAAGGGGAAATTGCATATGTTCTCTATAATAGAAGAAGCCCAGGGTTTTCTGAAAGAGATTTTATCTGTGAAATGATTTTGTATTTAATAGATGTCAAGGATCTCCAGGGTTTGGGGGAGGAGAGAGAGTCACCTAGGGCACAGTTACAAGGCACCCTATTGTGTATCAGGGGAGGGTGAGATGTGGCTGGTGTGGGTTTTCCATATTTCTGGTGTGGGGGTTAAGGGGGGAGAGTCGGGGGTTTAATAGCAGTAAAAAGAGTAGGGGTGTAGGGAACAAAGAGTGAATAAAATAGGGTTTTGAATCTGATCAATTATCATGGCTAGTAAATGTTGGATTTTGTCGGTAAATGTGAATGGTATACTAAACAAACAAAAATATGGAGGGCTTATAAGATTTATAAGATGGCCAACCTCCTTTATGCCCCAAGTTCTTTTCCTCCAACACACATCCTAAATCAAATTCACCTAAGCTCTTTCTGCTGAGAGAATTTTCAGATACCTTTTTTACCTCAGCTGTGTTAGCAATGAGAGGTGTAGCTATCTACTTTTCTAGATATATGTGTTGGGAATTTGTTCAAGTCCGGAGAGATCCCCAGGGAAGATGGTTATGGGTACTGGTGAAATTAAATGGGAGTATTTTGAACTTTCTCAACTACTACAGTCTGATTATAGATATTGCCTCAGCGTTGGCAAAGATCAATGAGTTGCTTAGGGGTGCTCCTGGTCAGATCATTTTTGGTGGGGATTTTAATTATATCCAAGACTTAAAAAAAGATACTTCTAACAAAAATAAAAAACAACTGAAGCCAAAGACTAAAAAAGGCTTCAAGGTTATAATGCATGACTATCAGCTGATGGATCCATGGCGTAATGCTAAACAGGCTATACATGCCATTCTCGCCAATTCCAGACAGCATCTCCTATCATTTTTTTTAACATCTCAGTCATTGAATATCTTAAAGGCAGAAATTGGGGCTAACTCATTTTCCCACCACTCTTTTATTAAGCTTGACCTAGAAATTGAAGAGTGGAGGAGGGAAAGATCCATGTGGCAGATGGATCGTCTTCTTCTTCAAGATCAACAATGGGCGGAAGGTTTAAAAGAACGTATTCTTACATATTTTAGGCTCAATGAGGGGATAGTAGATCCATTCTCAGTATGGGAGGGGTTCAAGGCAGCCGTGCGCAGGCAAATGATCACCTTCTTGACCGCTCGGTCTAAAATACGCTGGGTTAAAATAGCATAACTCCTGCAGGCAGTTGAAAGTGCTCAGAACCTGAGAAATGTGTCTCAACATAGTCAGCTTGAAAATGCTAAAAAGGCGCTAAGGGGATTCTTCTTATTAGAAGAAATTAGCAGCTCCCGAACCTTACAATAACAGGTACATGAAGAAAGCCAAAAGGTGGACAAATTGTTAGCGGGGTCCACTAAAACCAGACAGGAAGCGGCCCTAATCTCAGAGGTGGTAGACCCTAAGATCAGATTTGTTGTAACAAGTAGGGAAGAGATTGCTCAGGCTTTCATGGAGCATTACCAACAGCTCTATACAACTGAATATCCAGTTGTGCAAGATGCTATACAGAATTATTTCAATGGCGTAAATCTCCCTAGACTGTCAAATTCACTTGTGGAACAGATACAACTAGGTATATCAAGTGTCGAAATTCTGGCAGCCCTGAATTCAACTGCTGGAGCGAAAGCCTCTGAAGATAACGGGCTGCCCATAGAATTTTATAAGGTATTCACAAAGGTGTTGACCCGGTTCCTGACAATGACAAAGCTATTCAACCATATTAAAAATGGTGGTGCTGTTCCTTCGGCTTTCAAAGAGGCGATCATTGTCAGCTTTGTGAACAAGGGCAAGAACGCTAAGAATGTTAATTCCTATAGACCTATCAGCCTTCTCAATGCTGATTACAAGATCTTAATGAAGACTTGGGCGTAGAGTTTTATACCATTAACACAGGAAGTAATCCATAAGGATCAGTCTGGATTCATTGCCGGGAGGTCGATGTCCTCAAATACTGAATTTTTAATACAGACTCTTTATTATTTCAAAACAAACTCTACCCCGGCTTGTATTATGATGGTCAACGCCAAAAAGACGTTAAACGTGGTAAACTGGATTACCCTTTTCTATGGTCTTGACAGGTGCGGAGTTCCTCCTCAGGTTATTAAAATGCTCTATCTATTAGGGTGCTCAGGCACAGGTGGTAATAAATTCAAACCATTTAGGTACAATTAAAAGAAACCGGGGGACAAGATAAGGGTATCCGCTTTCCCCTTTACTGTTCACGTTTTTTATTGAACACCTAGCTATCCAAATTTGAGAAAATGTAGCAATTAATGCTCCAATTTCAGGTATGTCTAAATTAAAGTTGTTCGAGGACGATATTATTTTATATCTCAGTCGCAATAGTCAGAATTTGGAATTGGTTTTAACAGAATTTAGTAAATTCAAATTGATTGGGGGCTACAAAATAAATCAAAACAAAACCGAAAATATAGTTTTAAATCTTTACAGGATTTTCCTTCCTGTTAATCTTCAATACCAAGCTGCTAAGTCTGACCCGATAAGTTATTTGGGGATTTATGATCAACATCAACAGTTATATAAGCTGAATTACATAGCTATGCAGGATAAAATTAAGAAACTGCTGGACAAATGGTGGCTACAACCTTTACCTTTGATAGGCAGAGTATCCTTTAACGAAAGGTCCATACTCTCTTTACTTATTTTCCTTTTTTATAAATATACCTATATAAATCAATATCAGTTACTTTAAGGAGCTGGAAACAATGTTTCGACAGTTTGTTTGGGGGAAGAAGACACAGAGGTTTAAACTCCTGGTGGGACAATTACTCATCGATCAGGGTGGGTTGGCATTACCACATGCTCGTGTGAAGCAGCCCTTTTAGATTTAACAGCCCATTTGTTGGTTTCAAATGGTGTAAAAGACAATTGTTTGGGGATAAAATGGTGCAGGAAGCCGGCTTGTAGATCCTGATATTTTTAAAAACCTCTAAACGTCCCAAGAAAACGAGATACAAGACTCTGAAGGATTATCCATTAGATTACAATCCTCTTTTAAGCATGCTGGTACTTCTGGGTTTTATTATCTAAAAATAGGTGAATGGAAACACTTGGACCTCCAAATTCAAACTAGCCACCTTAAAAATTTGAAGAACTGTGTGGTCGAAGAGATAAGGCGCATCTCAATTCAGAACAGAGTAATTACCTGGCAAGATATTAAGAGGAAGAAACAACAGTGGAAGGTTCCCAAGTTGACAGCACCTAGTCAAGGATTCTACAGAAAATTATTGTCTTTCGGGCCCACCAAGGTGGCAGTTAATGATGACGTCCCTGGATCTTCTCCCGTTATCAAGGGGTGTATATCTTTGTCCGCGATGTTGCACTATGGTGCAATGGGCATCTAAGGGTGATTAACACAAGGCCATTTAATCTAATCGCTTTCATGAAGGAATGAGATAGGCCTCCTATATGTACACCAAAGTGTGCACTGTTACTTCCATTAACTGGAATGAGGTTAAGAGATTTTGACATACCACGTTATTATACACACCTATTTACTTTGGTTCTTTTCCAGCGGATCAATTTCTCAAAGTGACAGTGTTGGTCTATTCGGATTTGATAAGAGCCAAATTACACCAGTAGTATGATAAGTTTCAATATTCTACATTCAAGCCACCTGTAAGATAGACAAGGGCTCGTAAAGTTTCTTGATAAAAGATAATGAGGGCTAATAAAAAAAAGAGAGAGGTTAGCTAAGCGTCAAGTTATAAAAAATAAACAAAAACATGACACTTACATCCCAATGAGGATAATTATTCCAAAAAATAATGAACCAGGGTAGAGGGGTAAGAGAAGCTCCGTCTGTCGTCTAGGATGAACAAAGATGTGGAAAAAAATATGGAAAGAATAAGCATTACTCGAACTTCAGGTCTCAAGATGAGTCACATTATATATATGCTAAGCCATGAGGCTAATGACAATAAAAGTGTCTTCCATGGCCACCCCTAATCGATATGCCATATTATGGTATTCCAACTCGAAGGTATTCCCATATCCTGGTTTATGTTATCTAGCAACGTAAGGGAGCTTACCTTCTAGAGCTTTTTCTACTTCATTCCTCTTTTTAGTCGAAGAGTGAATAGTAGTTTTATTCTCAAGACAATCTAAGAAAAGGAAAACAGAGAGAAACCTTAAAGGGCTTCCTGTTTATATATGACATCTAGTTAGGAATATTCGTGTATCCAAATACATTCAGGGAAAAGGGATAATCATTTGTATCCATCATATATATTAGATGTCAACTCCCTGATCTAGCATAATGATCACAAGCAGCCCCTCCATTCCTAACATTTAGAATTACCCCAAAATTATCTGTGGGGATATCATAAGTATCTATTATATATATTTGATGCCAGATACCTAAACAGAATGGTAGTATCAAACAGCCCCTCCATAACTAACAAGTAAAGTTTCCCCAAAATTATCTGTGGGGTTTGTCACGGGAGTATGAAGCTAGCCTCTTAATTCTGAACCAAAATCTCATAAATCCCTGTGCTTCATAGGATTAGGTGTCCCCTTTACCTTAGTCAAATAAAATATCGCTTCCCCTGGTTTGTACGTGGCTCGGTGAGGAAAAGGAAGAGAGACAGCACCCTCCGTCAAGAAGCTGCACAGAAATGCCATTTTCTGTTGGATTTAAATACTCATGTCAATTGCCTCTCACTCCCTACACCTGGTTTCAATTAAAACGGCAAACTCGGCAAAGACGCAACGGCCATGTTGCTTCGGTGTGTGGTTTCATATTAAACCCTTAGTTGAAGTCACGCGTCCACCATATTTTGTAAGGGTGGAATCCCTGCCCGTGTCAAAAACCGGATAACAACGTCCTGTCTTAAATCAACACAGCATCACGCACGTTGGTCCAGGAATTTAGTATGTGCCCAAAATATTTGCTGGAATTAGAGATCGGACAACATGCGTCTACAAACAATAGTATTAATGTTCAGGGCTAAGGTCCTCGAATGTAGGGAATATTAAGATTCTAAGACCTCTGGGAATCTTTTCGTTCTCTATATATTTACCCAGAGTTGTCCCATCCCACCACCGGGACATTTCACTCTTTCTGAGTTTTTCTAGTCTCTGAAATTTTATTTTTAATCCCTCAGTGGAGGGAATGGTTTTATTGCTCACACTGGGATTGGTGGCAAATAGATCTTGAGCTAGTTCTTGTCTCCTATCTTTGAAGCCTGGCATAATGATTCGCTATAAAATATATAGTCAGAATCTGTAATTTATATATGGCAAGAGGTCAAATGTGGAGTTGGCTAGTGCTACTGGGAATTGTAACAGTTTATTAAGAGGAAGAAACAACAGTGGAAGGTTCCTAAGTTGACAGCACCTAGTCAAGGATTCTCCAGAAAATTATTGTCTTTCGGGCCAACCCCTAGTACCCGGGGCAGTCTGTGTGCACACTCCACAACACCCACTGTTACAGTGTAGGTTCAAAACATGAACTATGAGAGAATTTGAGAAAAGGTCAAGGTGCACCACTTAAACATTCTTAGAATCTGTTATCTCTATCAAGGTAAAACAGTAATGATCACAGCAACTAATTCTTATATTCTTGAGGTTTCTTTATTCAATTCAGTTGAAACAGTATACACAGGGTCTACAGCCGACGCGTTTCGTCCTCAAGGGACTTCTTCAGGGCTGTTACAAAAAGACAATATACAAAATATACAATTAAAACTTAGATTAAAAAGAACAAAACATTTAAAAAGCAACTAAGCTAATACAAAAAAGGGGCGGGCCAGGCTTCATTAACAGTGCTATGACAAGTTTGAATCTAGCACAGAACCTATGATGACAATCCCATGAGTTGGGATGCATGTTGAACTAACTCATTCTATCAGAGACACGTGGTTTGTTAACACAATTTCTTGGCTGGTTTAAATACGGATAATAATGTTTTAAATTAGAGTCCTTTGTCAAAAACTGTCTGTCTGATTCAAGAAAAACATAACATTAAATTCCTGCTTATCATTTTCCCCATCTCAGGCTTTAAGGATTGGCAAGGATACATGCAATATTATTTCAAGGACAAACATATTTTTAATGTTTACACATCATTTTCCAAGTTGGCATGCCCCTCTGTTGTTGATGGCACCCACACCCTGAATTTATTGGGCACCATGAGAGTAAAGGATTAAAACCTCAAAGGCCGGAAAGAGGAGGAAACAGAGTTCAGAAAGTATGTATTGATGAACAAAAGACTAAGGACCAAAAAAGACAAAAAAGCAAAAGGGGAATCATACCAAGGTGGCAGTTAATGATGACGTCCCTGGATCTTCTCCCGTTATCAAGGGGTGTATATCTTTGTCCGCGATGTTGCACTATGGTGCAATGGGCATCTAAGGGTGATTAACACAAGGCTGGAGGCTATTCTAAAAATAATTAACTCTTGTTACCCTTATTACCCATAGGGATTTTCTCCGGTTTTGTTTCACACCGACACGGTTGCAAGAAAGAAAAAATAATTTTGTCAACTAACCATCGTTTATTTATACAAACAGGGCAATAATCTCTATTTGATATGAATATCAATTACTATCAATAACTGTCTACCTTTTTATTGTAAATTGGTTATTGGTACAACTGTTTGTGAGTAGCAGAGAGGGATTAGAACTCTTTACCGATTTGTTAGAGAACATATTCTCCCAATCTAAAATGGCCGCCGTGAGTTTGTATAAGATCTGGGATCGCTGTGTTGAACGCATTCTTTTCCCATCTTTTAATTCCAGCAATTTATTAAGTGGGCATTAATTTTGTAGACTGTCTTATATGAAATGTTTGACTTAAGGCAGTACGATGTTCTGTGGGCCTCAACATGTACGGGCATTCCGTACTTACACAATATGGCGGCCTCGTGACCTCCTCGTAAGGTGTAACATTAAGACTATTGTTTGTAGACGCATGTTGTCCGATCTCTAATTCCAGCAAATATTTTGGGCACATACTAAATTCCTGGACCGACGTGCGTGACGCCGTGTTGATTTAAGACAGGACGTTGTTATCTGGTTTTTGACACGGGCAGGGATTCCACCCTTACAAAATATGGCGGACGCGTGACTTCCACTAAGGGTTTAATATGAAACCACACACCGAAGCAACATGGCCGTTGCGTCTTTGCCGAGTTTGCCGTTTTAATCGAAACCAGGTGTAGGGAGTGAGAGGCAATTGACATGAGTATTTAAATCCAACAGAAAATGGCATTTCTGTGCAGCTTCTTGACGGAGGGTGACGTCTCTCTTCCTTTTCCTCACCGAGCCACGGACGAACCAGGGGATGCAATATTTTATTTGACTAAGGTAAAGGTGACACCTAATCCTATGAAGCACAGGGATTTATGAGATTTTGGTTCAGAATTAAGAGGCTAGCTTCATACTCCCGTGACAAACCCCACAGATAATTTTGGGGAAACTTTACTTGTTAGTTATGGAGGGGCTGTTTGATACTACCATTCTGTTTAGGTATCTGGCATCAAATATATATAATAGATACTTATGATATCCCCACAGATAATTTTGGGGTAATTCTAAATGTTAGGAATGGAGGGGCTGCTTGTGATCATTATGCTAGATCAGGCAGTTGACATCTAATATATATGATGGATACAAATGATTATCCCTTTTCCCTGAATGTATTTGGATACACGAATATTCCTAACTAGATGTCATATATAAACAGGAAGCCCTTTAAGGATTCTCTCTGTTTTCCTTTTCTTAGATTGTCTTGAGAATAAAACTACTATTCACTCTTCGACTAAAAAGAGGAATGACGTAGAAAAAGCTCTAGAAGGTAAGCTCCCTTACGTTGCTAGATAACATAAACCAGGATATGGGAATACCTTCGAGTTGGAATACCATAATATGGCATATCGATTAGGGGTGGCCATGGAAGACATTTTTATTGTCATTAGCCTCATGGCTTAGCATATATATAATGTGACTCATCTTGAGACCTGAAGTTCGAGTAATGCTTATTCTTTCCATATTTTTTTCCACATCTTTGTTCACCCTAGACGACAGACGGAGCTTCTCTTACCCCTCTACCCTGGTTCATTATTTTTTGGAATAATTATCCTCATTGGGATGTAAGTGTCATGTTTTTGTTTATTTTTTATAACTTGACGCTTAGCTAACCTCTCTCTTTTTTGTATTAGCCCTGTAATGTAATGTAATGTAAGGGACATTTCTACCGCGCGACTTCCACTCCAAGGAGTATCTTGGCGCTCACACAACTCAGATGGAGGAGTTGGAAGGGAAAAAGGATGTCCTGATTTATGCACACACATTACACTAAGGTCCTGCAAATGGAGTCAGGCAAAGAGAAAATCCAAGTCTTTAATACCTTCCTTAAGAGGGCCTCCTGGGAGAAAGACCGCAAGGAACGAGGAAGTTTGTTCCAGGCTCTAGTTCCCAGTACAAAGAGGGATTTGCCACCCTTTGTGGCCAGCTTGAAATGAGGTGGAGTAAGTAAGTTCTGGCTTGCAGATCTCAGACAACGCGTTGGATGGTATCTTTTAAACCCGTTTCGTAAATAGATTGGGCCTCGTTGGTGGAATGCCCTAAAGGTGATTAAGAGAAGTTTAAACAAAATTCTTTTACCTATTGGCAGCCAATGGAGGGTGTTTAAGGCTGCTGAGGCTGACGACTTACGGGGTAGACGCAGTGCAAGGCGGGCTGCCGCATTTTGGACCATCTGTAATTTGTGGAGAACGGTTTTATTAGCTCCGACATATAGTCCATTACAATAGTCCAGCCTAGAACTTATTAAGGCCACTGCCTCATTATCTTTTATCAAGAAACTTTACGAGCCCTTGTCTATCTTACAGGTGGCTTGAATGTAGAATATTGAAACTTATCATACTACTGGTGTAATTTGGCTCTTATCAAATCCGAATAGACCAACACTGTCACTTTGAGAAATTGATCCGCTGGAAAAGAACCAAAGTAAATAGGTGTGTATAATAACGTGGTATGTCAAAATCTCTTAACCTCATTCCAGTTAATGGAATTAACAGTGCACACTTTGGTGTACATATAGGAGGCCTATCTCATTCCTTCATGAAAGCGATTAGATTAAATGGCCTTGTGTTAATCACCCTTAGATGCCCATTGCACCATAGTGCAACATCGCGGACAAAGATATACACCCCTTGATAACGGGAGAAGATCCAGGGACGTCATCATTAACTGCCACCTTGGTATGATTCCCCTTTTGCTTTTTTGTCTTGTTTGGTCCTTAGTCTTTTGTTCATCAATACATACTTTCTGAACTCTGTTTCCTCCTCTTTCCGGCCTTTGAGGTTTTAATCCTTTACTCTCATGGTGCCCAATAAATTCAGGGTGTGGGTGCCATCAACAACAGAGGGGCGTGCCAACTTGGAAAATGATATGTAAACATTAAAAATATGTTTGTCCTTGAAATAATATTGCATGTATCCTTGCCAATCCTTAAAGCCTGAGATGGGGAAGATGATAAGCAGGAATTTAATGTTATGTTTTTCTTGAATCAGACAGACAGTTTTTGACAAAGGACTCTAATTTGAAACATTATTATCCGTATTTATAACAGCCAAGAAATTGTGTTAACAAACCACGTGTCTCTGATAGAATGAGTTAGTTCAACATGCATCCCAACTCATGGGATTGTCATCATAGGTTCTGTGCTAGATTCAAACTTGTCATAGCACTGTTAATGAAGCCTGGCCCGCCCCTTTTTTGTATTAGCTTACTTGCTTTTTAAATGTTTTGTTCTTTTTAATCTAAGTTTTAATTGTATATTTTGTATATTGTCTTTTTGTAACAGCCCTGAAGAAGTCCCTTGAGGACGAAACGCGTCGGCTGTAGACCCTGTGTATACTGTTTCAACTGAATTGAATAAAGAAACCTCAAGAATATAAGAATTAGTTGCTGGGATCATTACTGTTTTACCTTGATAGAGATAACAGATTCTAAGAATGTTTAAGTTGTGCACATTGACCTTTTCTCTAATTACCTGGCAAGAGGTACAGACTAGGAGTAGGGACAGGAGCAAGCCAATTTTTTTAAAAATATTTACAGATTTTGCATTTTCTAAATAGACTTTACTTTTCTTGTAATAAAGCCCCATATAAGCTGGAGACTGCCTTTTTTGGAGCAAAGTTAAGAGGGGTGGGGAACTGGTATTGTCTTTTGTGTAAACATAGTCAATTTTTATTGTTCGATAAACGCTTAGGAAGGGTAATTCGGGAAACTCAATGTACCTTCTCTAGTCAAGAGTGTCAGGCCATATGCCAGTTAGGGAGTAAGGCCTTCAGAGCAGCCAATTTTAATAGAATGGCCTTTCTGTCCCGGTGGTTGGCATACTTTACACCCAAAGCCCTTAATAAAAAATACCCATAAGTTGAGAATAGATGCTCTCGCTATCAGGCAGAGGTGAAGGGGCCTAGCTTCATATTTTCTTAACGTGCCCTAGGCTAGGGCCTTTTTGGAGTGAGATTTTCTTGGTCTTAAATCGGGTGATTAAGAAGAGGGTACATAAACAATCTTAAAAAAAATTACATTTTGTGACTTTCATGTGTGCTGCATTAAGCAGCACACATGAACGTCACAAAATGGCATTTCAGGATTGTTAATGTGCAGGAAGGGACACCTAATAATGAGGGGCAGCTAGCCATGAATTTGTATACAAAACCTACAACAAGAAATGCACTTCTAAAATATACAAGTTGTCATCCACGTAATTAACGTGATAACCTCCCTTTTGAACAGTACTTGAGAATCAAGCATAACTGTATTAGAAGGGAGGACTATTTTAGAGAAGCAAAAATCTTACAAGCAAAACTAATTAAGAGAGATTACCCTTATCGGCTTGTAAAGAGGTCAATGAAGCAAGCTTGGCATTATAACAGAGAAGCGTTGTTGCAGATAAAAGAACATCAGAATGTTGATCAAAATGCTATCACATGTGTAACAACCTATGGCACAGAGTCCAACGATATTAGAAAGATTGTTCTCAAGAATTGGCATTTGATAATCAAAGTTGATTCACTATGGCAGAGACAACGCTTTGCTTTCAAACGCGGGAGAAATCGGAGAGACCACTTTGTGAAGACATATAATGAACCTAGACCAACCACGTTACAGGATATGTGGGGGCTTATGCCAGTAGTGGGACATTATCCATGTGGGCATTGTGCCGCCTGTGCCACCACTACAGTTGTGAAAACTTGTACTGAGAAGGACAAGGAATGGGTGTTGAAACAGCATTCTAACTGTTTGTCTAAAAATGTAATTTATTGTATTCAATGCCCTTGCTCATTGTTTTACATAGGAAAAACTACACAAGAGGTGAAAAAGCGTATAATACAACACCAAACAAGAATATGTTGTAAAATAACAACTGCACCACTTGTAGAGCATTATTTATTGATGTCACATGCTCCAACAGACATGTAATGGTTTGTATTAAAGACAGTCAAGGGTTCTATACGCTATCATAACGTCAATTGTCTGCTCACACTGTAAGAAAACAGATGGATTTCTTCTGCTAAGACTGTGGAGAAAGGCTTGAATTAATTTCTGGAATGGCACACTTTGGCAACAATGTATCGCTAATGGTCTAAGTAATTTGTTGTCGTGGAGTTTAAAACCGGGTTTGAATAAGTGGACTTGTTCTAGGAGTAATGTGTGTGATTTTAGATCGCATATCATGTTATGGTTTAAGAACATCAGTAAGTTTCGGAGTGCTACCATCGCTATGAAATTATAGAGAAGTGGAGAAGTGGAGAAGTGTGGCTCACTGGTTAGAGGAGGCAGACCTGGAAGCAGAGGTCAGCTCGGGACCAGGGTTCAATTCCATGCTGGGCGGGGTCTTGAGTCCTAAAATGTCCATGGACTCGACAATTCTCGCTCTGGTGCCTACTCGATTCACGGGTGCACACTCTGTGACTCTGGGCAATAGCTTGCTTAATCTCCACAACGGCCCCTCGCGGCAGGATGCCTCGCTTTCACCTTGCGGATACCCTGCCTGGGTTATTTCACAGGGGAATACCAGGACGGGTTCCCTAAGCAAGCGCTTAGAAACCGCTCGGTGATTAGCGCTATATAAATTCCTGTACATTTACATACTATTTATACATGATAGTTGATCATTATGTTGTTTCTAGAGTGGTCCACTTGATTGAAATATTTGTGGAGATACTTGTGCACATTTTGGTAATTGCCCGTTGTAGTCTTCTGAAACCGGCGCCAATTAACTACTCCCAAGATGGCGGCGATGCCACGTAGGGATGCACGCTTACAGGATTATAGGTCAGCGTCAGACTGGCAGTCTCCAACGGACTTTGAACGCCAGGAAAGCTGTGTCGTGAAATTGATTTTCTTAAGACCTACTTACTTGTAAGTAGAATTCTAATTTTAATACTGTGGTTTTACACATAGTATATAGATAGAATAGAATAATGGAGTGACTATAGCTTTCTTTCCCTTCATTCACAGTTATGAAGTGGCCGTTTTCAACAAAGGTAAAACTGTCGGCTGCCTTGGCGGTTTACGTAGTATTGGTGTGTTTGAATATTTTGAATTGGAACTCTGCATCTTAATTAGAGGTTTTCATCCAAACAGCGACTATATTTTATGTCCTTACTTCAGATATTTGACTGAAACTAAGCAGGATGAAGATACTATTCACTACATAGAGTAAGGAGCTGTGTTTCTTTGGGGGGCCGGTCACAAGCTTGTGGATCTTGGGCACGTTTTGATGTTTGTATGGGTCGTAATTGGTTTCCTTTTGCACATTGAGTGGTGTGATAGTATTTGGAATGATTTGAGGCTTCTCACATTGTGGGCTTGCCCAGTGCGTCAGTCACTGATGTTGGACTGCGGTGTGAGCAGACGATACTTTTAGAACCTAGGGGGTATTCACTCGAGTATGAATTGTTTTCCTTTTTATACAGGAGTTGTTGGATACCATCCTGAAGATGGTCTGATGGATCTATATGACCTACCTGAGACCTAAACATCGACTTATTGGACACCAATTTTGCATATATTTGCCAACAAAGTTTGATATTAAGTTGTACATATATGTATAGAAATAAAATATATAGGAAATCTGGAATTGGAAATTGTATTGGATCTGTGTATCAGATATTGTTCACAAAAAGGGTGTCACACTACTACAGAAGCTGATTTTTTTTTAGTAGTGACAGTATTGCTAAGGAGTCGATTTTGAATTAAAAACAAACCATAAATACAACTCTTTTTGTATTCTATTCTGTGATTTATTTCTGAGTCCATTTTATGGTTATATAAATAATTGAATGATTTGTGGAATAAATCCTTAAGGTACATTCTTATAGATGACACTGCTAAGTTTAGCGCCATCGCAGGGGAAATGCAAGGCTGCAACATATTGTTGGAAATATGGTGTAATCTTGCATTTACAAAGTGGCAGAGTGAGGCGGTAAGCCATGGCGGCTAACGTCACACTCTGTCACTTAGGGGGGTGAAAACACAAAACGAAAAAAAAGAACCAGGTTTTTCAGCTAAAGAAACACTTAAAGGGGTACCCAATAGAACACTAACAGAATTAGATAATTGTTGTGTAATAAAGTTTTATATGTTTGAGGCGATGCTACAACCATTTCCTATAAATAATGGGGAGATTAAGCATCCAAACTTGGAATGTTGGAGGGCTATTAACAGGTGATAAGCGAAGACGCTTGGCTGAGCTGCTTAAATTAAACCCAGTAGATGTACTTTGTCTTCAAAAAACCCATGTGCCATGGACTAAAAAATCGTGGTTAAATATGAATGGGTACAATCTATTGGCTGTCTCCACACAATCCTCGAATATAAGGGGGGTTGCAATACTAGCAAAAAACAATCTTGGATCAGGAATACGACACCTTTCAGATCCTCATGGCAGATGGGCTATTGCTAAACTCGCTTGTGGTATAACCATTTGCACTGTATATGGCTCAAACCAAGATGACCCCACAATCTTTGAAGAATTAGAGATCGAATTAGCCACCTGGCAAGGCCTGTTAGTTCTATGTGGGGATTTTAATATTTCATTAATACCACCATTATCTAATATGTCCTCCAAAACAAAATATCGAGGTAGTAAACCAAGAGTATATAAAGCAGTGAGGAGGCTTAAAGGTAATCTTAGCTTAACTGATATGTGGCTACACAACAATTCATACGATCAAGGATTTACCTACTTCTCTCACTCGCATCAAAAACAGGTTCGAATCGACTACATGTTTGTTACTGGAGACCTTATTCCACAATCGAATATTAAAAAAATTCCAAGAATAATCTCAGACCATAATGCATTAATCCTTGCAGTTACAATCACTCCTCTATTTACTCAACAACGATCTTGGTCATTTGACAGGAAATTACTGTCCAATACTGAATTTATATCACACATTAAAAAATGGACTGAAGAGTTTTTTAATATAAATCGGTTCAGTACGTCTAGAAGCGTAGTTTGGGATTCATATAAATCTTCCTTAAGAGGAGAGATCTCCAGTTTTCAATATGCCGCACGAACCAAAACAAGAAACTATCATGAGTAAAGCTGTCTGAACTGGCTAAAGCTGAAATAGAGCACACCTCCTTGATTGAACAGGGCAAAGAAGCCAATAATCAATGGCTTCAGGTTGCAGTCTTAAAAGCTGAACTTAATACTGATCTTAGTCAGAAAGCCGCTCAAACCTATAGAGCCTATAGAAAGAAAGCTTACGAAAGTGGGGAAAAAATAGGTAAACAATTGGCATTACGAACCCGTCAAAAAAATGTTTCTAATAATTTTACCACTATTGTAGACGGCAGACAGACTTATGTCCAGCCGACAGATATTATTCTACAATTCCAACGATATTATCAAAACTTATATTCTGAAGAAGTGACCAATTCGGAAGAAGACATTGATACCTTCCTGGCTGGCTTTCTTAATAATTCGGCAGCCACCAGTTTATTAGACGATGCGGCTAGAAAAGAACTTGAAGCCGAGATCACATTGGCTGAAGTTGAGGCAGCTTTATCACTCTTATCTTCTGGTAAAGCAGCAGGCCCAGATAAATTGCCAATCGAAATATATAAAACTCTTAGTTTCCAACTAAGCCCCCTACTATTGGATTTATTTTTGGGTGTTTAGTACAATGGCATTCCCCCATCTTCTTGGGATGAGGCTAGTATTATAGTATTTCCTAAGAAGGGAAAATCGCCCGAGCAGTTGACTTTTTTTTTTTTTTTTTGTATGTTCTTATATAGCGCTCGACTACCCGGAGGCATTTCGGCGCTTGCCTTGGGAACCCGTCCTGCCTTTTCCCTGTGAGATAGCCCCTAACGGGCATCCCCAAGGTGAAAGCCAGGCATCCCGCCGCGGGGGGCCGTTGTGGAGATTAAGCAAGCTTAATGCCCAGAGTTGCAGAGTGTGAACCCATGATTAGGTCAGGCACCGAAGCGAGAATTATCGAGTCCGTGGACATTTGAGCTCAAGACCCTGCCGCGTCGGGAATTGAACCCTGGTTCCGGGTCTGACTTCTGCTTCAGGGTCTGCCTGCTCTAACCAGTGAGCCACACTTCTCCACTTTGTATCGCCCAATTTCTTTGATAAATTCGGACTCCAAATTATATGCCATGGTGATGGCTCTCAGACTCAGCGGGATCATTGGGCAGCTGGTCTCTCCGTGGCAGCATGGCTTCATTCCGGGAAAAGGGACCACTGAGCATACTCGCCGGGATATTGCCCTTTTCGATGCCATGTCTGTCACGGGGGGCCAGATGTCCATGATCCTGCTTGACGCTGAGAAAGCCTTTGATCGTGTTTCATGGAACTTTTTGTGGGGAGCCATGGCACGTCTTAATTTCGGCCCTAAATTTCTTAAATCTATAAAATCCATGTATCGTCAACCTAAAGCAAGAATATCATTGTCAGGTTTGGAATCCGGTTATATTAATATTGAAAGAGGCACAAGACAAGGGTGTCCCTGTTCACCCCTACTCTTCGCCTTCTATGTTAATCCCCTTATCCTAAAATTGTTAGAAAATAATAATATCAAGCCAATTCTATTTAAACAATACAAAACCAAAATTTTTGGCATACGCTGATGACATAGCGGTATTAACATCTCACCCGACAGAAGCTCTGCACGAAATCGAACTGCTCTCCCTGCAATACTCGGGTTACTCTCTGAATAGGGGAAAAACCATTGTATTGTGCACCGATAATACTCCATGTTTAGATACAAGAAGAGCCAAAACTGCTACGTATCTTGGAGTGATCATGTCTACTAACACCAAGATTCTAGTTAAAAATAACTTTGATCCACTTATAGATAAGATTAAGACAGATCTGGACAGGGTAAAGGGATTATATCTTTCCATTATTGGCAGGGTGAACTATTCGAAAATGAATATATTACCGAGATGCCTTTATCTTTTTCGATCAATCCCTCTAATCGTAGATCCTAAGATACTTATGTCAATTTATAAGCTCACATCCAAATTTGTCTGGCAGCATGGGAAAATCGGACGGTCACTTTCCTACTTATCTATTCCTTTCAATAGAGGTGGGCTTACAGCACCGAATATTATCCTGTATCATTGGGCAGCCTTTTTAAAACATCTAAAACCAATGATTCTAGAATCATCGTCTGTTTTTGGAACAACTAATACCACAATCCCTACAATTTATGAACTTGTACTTGGCCAAGAAGCCAGTGGCCTCTTATTAAGAAAGACTGAAAATTTCTATTATAAACAATTTAAGGGTGAAATCATTAAAAGCGCCTGGATACTTTGGAATAAGGTACTCAAACATATGCAGATAGGCAAAATTAACCGGTACACACCTCTATTCCAATCCACTTCTGGTCTTGATTTTGATCATACAGCTAAGAAATGGCAAAGATTGGGCATAAGAACAGTTAAAGATGTTTGGGTAAATGGCTCACATACTACATTTCAAGATCTAAAAATAAAATGTGGTCTTCGGGAAGGGGACTTTCTCAAATTTGCACAGCTCCATGCGAAATTAAAAGCAAAAAGGGACGTAATCAGTCTCCTGAAGATTGACCTAATTGAAGTATGGCACATTCTATGACATTCTTTTAACAAATATTAATGATGATATTGAGAAAACAGAAACTAAATGGGCGGTGAAATTAAACAACCCCGATATTGATATAGATACAGTACTTGATATGAGCAATAATTTGTTTATGGCTAGCAATTTAAGGGCACAACTGTATAAAACAATATATGATCTATATCTTACCCCGGACAAATTATTCGCGTGGGGTAAAAGGGAGACCAATTTATGCCCACGCTGCTCACAGGGCCCAGCGACATTAGTTCATATGTTTAGTAGCTGCCCCGAACTTCTTATCATAAAAAGTATGATTGCTTCATTTTGGGAGAAAATTTTCCATCATAAACTTCCTGAATCTGACACCCTATATGTTTCGGGATATGATGAAACGTTAAACTTAGCTAAATCTGAACAAAGATTAATATTTATAGGCACAGCTGTACTGAGGTTAATTTTATCTGCTCGCTGGAAGGATGATCTTCCCCCTAGTTTTCAAATGTGGTTAGCTCGTTTTCTTGCTGTCTTTAACTATGAATTTGCCATATTCGCCACTAGGGGATACAAATCAAAACTCAGTGGTGAAGGACTTTGGCGTCCAATTTCTATTTGGAAAAAAGGTTTATTTCCTAGTGGAATTGGCTGAGATAAATGAGACTTTATCGAGTCATGTCAGTAGCCTTTGTTAATCTCCTCCAACACATTTGTTCTTCTGTTTTCTAATTCTCGTGTATTATCTCTGTTATTTGTTTTATCATTATTACTTTACTGATCCCTAATGTATATACTTTATTCAATGTCTCTATGTTAAGTGTATTGTCTTATGCTGATACTGGTTCTTTAATAAAATAAAAAAAAATTTAAAAAAGGATGTTGTCTCTGGGAGTATCTTGGGTCTGGCCTGGTCATTTTGAACCGCTGTGTTTTGTTCACAAATCTATCTTGACAGTTATTTGTGTCTATTGGCCCGATCCACCACTTTTTCCAATCAGGATGTGTTCTGTTTTGGTGAAAAATATGGGAAATGTCTATCTCCACATCTGTAGTGCTATCACTATCAGTTATGGGTTTCGGAATAGACGGTGTATTTAAGTCTTTTATCTTAGCTAAGCCAAGACAAGTAGTTTGTTGAATTGTGTCATTCAAAAATATCATTTGTTCTGGAATCATGCAGGCCCTAACTAATGCTTCTAGACCCTGTACTTGCCAATCTTTGGTACCCCAGATCATTTTTGTTTCAATGTTGTTTTTCCAAAATTCGAAACCAAATGTAGACATTTTGTCATAAAATGTTTCTGAATAAATAAATTTAGTATTTGTCTACATTGTTTTCATTCCTGTCCTATTTAACATTTTAAAATAAAACGTTTTTGGATCACTGTTGTCAAACCCTGAGAAGTACTGGAATTTCTCATAAAATGTTTTCGAGCTGCCTTTTGGCAGTGGTGGACAGTGTTCCCATAGGTTATAAGATAAAACATTTCAAGGCTGTGCAGTTTTATGCAAATAGTGATCACCAAAGTGGTTATAACAGTATAACTCTTCATAATTCGATGAACCCTGTAAGTAATCATGTTCTGTAAATTTGGCTGACATTACTAAATCTGACATCATATTAGTAATGTTTTCAAAGTCCCAATCATCAGAAAAAGTACTCGGTGTCACATAGTCACTTAATGAAACCTTGAACTGATGTGGATATTTCAAGAGTTCAACCGGGCCAAAAATTTCATAATCAGTTCTATCCCATGCTACCCCACCGGGTATTGGATTGGCTGAGATGTTTACTGATGACAGTTCTCTTTTCTTGATGTGGGAGGATGTGTGAGGCTTTAGGACCAAGTTGATGTTCTGACTTGCTGTGCCCATTGTACTATATTTTCCATCAATGAATTTTCCCAAACATAGAACCATGATGAGCCAAAGCAGGAGAGTAAGTACACCTAACACAATCCAAAATTCAATCCATGGTGAAATCAGATATGTTTCTTTTAATTGGAGAGAAAGTTCAATTATTTTGTCTTTGAAAGTTTTTTGTTGCCGGCGTTTCGTCATGTTCACTTTGATCTTCTGAGAAGTCGTCGAAGTTGATGAAGTAGCAAGATGCAGTTCTGTCAATTGTTGGGATTTTTTCCGGATTTTCATTTGCTTTTGCATTTTTCTTTGTTTCATTAGAATAGTCATAGGCTACATCATTGTAGATTGGTGTTTCATGATGAACTGTTGTAATTTGGGTTTCAAGAGGCACAAGTTCCATGGCATTATTGCATAGTCCTTTTTATTCACCGCAGGTTTATCAAATTTGATTAGTCTCTCAGCATGAGCCTCTTGGATTGTAGCAAATTTCGGTATTCTGCTATTTCTTGGGAGTCCACTGGGCCTACTACTTATTATTGGCCATATGATTGTGGTTTTACCAGGTCGATGATACAACTCTGTTCTCCTTTTTACCAGCAGGGGGCGGTAGTACGACTGATCTCGTTCCGTTGATGGCTAAGACAGGTACAGCTTTTCTGTAAGAAGGCCCAAATTCCTTCTTCACCGCGATCTTCTCTCTGACCAGATCCCCAATTTTTGGAATCCAGACAGGTCTTGCTGGGACAGGTGGTTTTCTTCAGTGGTTGTCAGCTTTTGTTTCAATTTTGTTACTCAGGCTTTTTCTTGTTTCATTTAAATCCTGTAAAACAGCCAAACGGTCTTTGATTTCAAAGTATTTTTCTTCTACCACTGAAGTGTGACAGTCAAGATCCTGAATTAGCATTCTAGTACCGAACAATAGTTCGTATGGAGTGAGACCTTTTAGAGAATTTCTTGGCAGATTATTAAGACTACGTTGGACACATGTTAAATGTTTGCCCCACCCATCACCCGAACCTAATACCCTCGCCGTTATAGATTGCTTTATGTCCCGGTTTTTTCTTTCCACTACCGCATTTTCCCTCAGGATGGAAGGGAGAAGAGTACTGCAATGCAATGTCCATGCTGTTCATGGCCTCCTTGTAAGCTCGAGAGCTAAACACAGGACCCTGATCAGAATGTAGCATGCCAAATTGCGTATATGCCAAAAAAGACTCGCAAATCTTTTTATAACAGTTCTGGCATCAGCCGAGTGCTGCTGGTCTACATTTTTAAGTTAATTTGTCCTAATAATTATTGGGACGCATTCTCTGGTTGGATTTCTGTATTATAGATAGCCTGAAGCTTTCTAACAAAGATGTCCGGGCAATAGTCTGGTCCGGTTCACAGCTGCGATATCTGTTGCAGTCTGATATCTGTTGCAATTTTGTAAATTTGCACGCTCATTCCCGGCCACCAGTACTCTGATTGTAATTCTATTAAATATTTCAAGATCTGTTGGTGCCTCGGAGAAAACTCTCTGGTTCGTGTTTGGAATTACTCTATCCCCCACTCCAGGGATTTGAGCAATTATGTATGTATTACTGAGTGGATAGTTGAGAGGTAATGCTGCATAATTGCCTTTTGATGAGGCTTTTACCACCAGCATGGTTTCCCCATCTATGTGTTTTTCTGAACGCTTTTCAGTGGCTACGGAAGCCGGTTGAACCGCTTCCGGTGTGGCTGTGTTAGCCAATGAATTCCCTGCAACGTGAACGCCATCACGTTGATGACTTAGTGCGTGTATCACTTGAGTCTTCTGTAGTTCTTTCTTTAAAAGAACTGCTTGTTCCCAAAACGTTTTATGCTTTATTGTGGCACCTGTGTCATCTTTGTAACCGTTTTTACTCCATGTCTGCATGTCACTGTTGTAAGACTTGACACAGAAATGCGAATCGCACACTATTAGTGTCGGGAATTCACGATTGGCATTTTCAAGCGCCATCTTTAAAGTTCTTATTTCAGCTCGCTGAGCTGAACAGTTTCTGAGTGATTCAGTTTTGGTAATCATCGGTTTGAATTTACCAGAGCGCCAGCGACCTTTAACAATCGTGCACGCTGCATTGTAGGATTTTTTCTCTACATCGTAGTGTTGTTCAAATCTGTCCATGTAGATTACACATGTGTACTGTTCGAGAGGCAGAATTTCGATTGGCAGAGGATATTCTTGTTCGTATTCTAGATCATCTACTTTCTTCAGTTTTGGGTCAAAATAGTATTTCACGTCTTCTGCAGCAAGAGAATTTTCCCATTGTATCCATTCCGGATGTAATGCCACAGCATTCAAATTGCGTGGGCTTGTTAATGCCTCAAGGGCCGATTCTGCTGTAAAAACAGTTATCCTTCTGCTTTGGGCTTGGGCTCTTTCTTTTGCTACAGCAGTTTGAACCGTTATCAGAATTTTTCCTGTAGAACTGGATTTCATTTCAGCTTTAGTGTACAAATGTGATTTGTAAGCTATAGGTACCGTTTCTCCCTCATTAGAGGTTAGGTATGTGAATCCGCATCTTCCTGGGATGACTTGGATTACAAGATTGTGTGTGTTTTCACGTGTTTGCAATTTTGTTTTAGTTAACATGTCTGTTTGTAGTGATCTTAAAATTTCTGTGTGTTTCTGAGTCCAATTTATTGGTTTGAAATCAGGTCTTATTAATTCATAGAGAGGTTTAACTCTCTCTGCATAATTTAGTATGCATGTTCTTCCGAAATTCAGGAAACCTAGTACTGATTGTAAATTCTTCAGAGTTTTTGGTGCTTGGAGTACAGCACATTTCTCTAAGAAATTGTCTGCTAGGCTCTTGCCTTCACTTGATAATTCATATCCTAAAAACAGGACAGTTAGATGGGCAATTTGTGACTTTTAAAGTTGAATTTGTAACCCTCTGAAGCGAACCAAAGTATTATGGTGTTCACTCTTTTTAAGTGAATCTCCAAGTCATCATCTGTGAGATAGATGTCATCGACATAGGATAATGCCGCATCGTTGTATATTTGTAGTAACTCTGTTACCCTTGCTGAGAATAATCCTGGGCTATTCTTGAATCCATGTGGGAGTCGACAGAAGTATTTTTTTGACCCCATTATTGAGAAAGCGGTCAAATACCTGCTTTCAGGTGCTATGTTTTGACAAAAGAATCCATTAGAGATATCTAATGTCGTTTTATATTTTTTGCGCACAATGTTATTCATTAGTGCTGCACTGTGTGAGTTTTGCCTGCAAATGTTTTACAACAGGAGTTAAGGTGTCTGTAGTCCAAAACTAGACAATATGAATAGTCTGGCTTGGAGACAGGAAATAAATGATTGTTCATTTGTGAGGTGCATGTTTCAATCACCCCTTGATATTCAAGTTGATCTAAAATCGCCTTGACTTGTTTTTTAGATTCTTGTTTAACTGGGTACTGCCTTCGTGCAGTGGGTTGATTTTTTAACTGTATTTTGTGGTGAGGTTAATCCTCATCCCATCCTACATGGTTTTTATATAAAGCTGGAGCTTGGGCTACTGCCCATTTTCTTGCAAGTGTATATTTTTTTATGAATTGGTATATGATTAGAAAAGGCAGGCATAATTATTTCTTCACCATGAGGGCACTCCCTGACAAACTCTGGTGGCCAGTCTTTTTCAGCTAACAGGATGTCATAGCCTTTCGAAAGGTTATCCCAAAAGAGACCCCTTACTTTCGTCGTCTTGTCCCCCTCTATACGTAATGTTATTTCGTATATTTTATGGGGTTTACTAACCGTGGTATCTGCAGTTTCCACCTGAATGTATTCATTCGTGTCCACTGTCTCCAGATGATTCATCAGGATCTTGCGAGCTATGGTCACTTCTTCTGCGCTGTCTAGCATTGTCTGGGCCCACTCTCCGTTTTTCAACTGTGTCCTCTGAATTCTCGGCATGTTTAATCTTAATTATTGCTACCTTCTTTCTGGGATATTGTGATTTATTACTTTGATGAGCAGGTTCCTTGTCTTTGGACTTGACATGCTCTTCTCTCTGTTCTGATCGTCCTCTCCTTTCCGATTTCTGTGAGGAAGATCGAGAAAGATTGAGTGAGAGGGATCGAGAGGGACGTGTGTCAATATCTTGATATCTATCAGGTTTTCTCAATTTATCCCTATCTCTAAGGTTGTACCTTTTTTCAGAGGGCTTGAGATTTTTCTCTCCGTTGAGGAGACCTTTCTCTGGACTGGAATCGTTTTTCCCTGGGAGTGGACTGTTTAGTACCCTCCCAGCTCCTTTTTGGAGTATTCAGATTATTTTTAATAAAGGTTTTTTCAGGATTTTCAGTTAGTTGGGGTTTTACCGTTTCCCACCCAAACTATCTCTTCCTAGTTCTTCATAGGATTTTTCAATGATTCTGGCAAGTTCAGATGGTTGTTCTGCTATATCTATCTCCTTCAATTTCTGGCGGATCGCCACAGATGCTGCCAATTGAACTAATTCTCCATATGCCTTTGTTAATTCTTTTAGTTCAACTAGGATTCTTCGCTTGACATTGTTTCGATGTCTGGGTGTGTTGCGTAACTTGCTAGAACCGTCCCCATTGCTTCCGGTCTGCCTAGTGGACCGTGCCTGGTGATGTGATTATTATGTTTTAGGGTGCCATAAAACCAGAGCAGGTGCTCTTGGTAATTTAGTGGGATTTCAACATCCTCCAAAGGAGTGTATATATCCAGAGGTTCCTCTATTTTGTAATAGTGGAATTCTTATGTTATAGCGTTTGCTGCTGGAAAGTGTATCCATGAATAGAATACCTCTGTCTGCCGATATTCATGGGCCTCTACCACAAATATGACTGTACCACCACGTGATGTCAGTCCATTTTTTATAAGTGTAAGAGTTACAGTTCTCCTCACGTTGACCGGAATGAGTATAACACTCGGGTCATTTTCTTGGATGGTTGTATCATCCGCCATGAGTTGAGCTGCTATTCAAGCTCTCTCTGCTTCATCGTCACTTTCCACCATTCTTACAGACAGAAAGCTTTTGTTGCAGATCAAGTTTCAAGGAAACAAAGATTAGGTGCACAATATTTTTGGAACACTGTATCCTTCAACGTTGACTAAACCAAAAATTAATACATAGGAATCTCTTCCTACTAAGTTCTGGCGGATATTAACCTTTCACCCATCCCAGACGTCTTTTGGAGTTTTTACGGAAAAAGGGTTCTGTGTGAAAAAGCATGACTGAGTTACTCTAGTGTCTTGCGTTAGATTATCCACTCACTAAACGTTGGGCACCATGTAGGGTAGTTCCTATATTTCCAATAGGCTCTGCGCATTGGAATAATATAAACAGCAGTGTAGACGTAGGACTGAGGTCGACTAGGTCTCTACTGACTATATTAGACTTAATTAGTTTCGCCAGCTAGCTCAGAGGTCACTAGAAACTTTCTCGAATGTTCCTGAAAGAGTTAACTCTCCGGATTAGACAAGAAGGGATTAGCTTTTGACAACCGTACAAACATTACAACTTTGCTCCCTCAGAATAGAGTGTATCTCTAGAGTCGTGTGAAAGCAATAGGCAGCTATTTCACTCAGTCAATCGTGCATACTTAGTTTCACCAGAGTGCAGAGAAATAGAGAGACAGGCGTTTTTAATAAAGAGGTGTTATTTTATTGAGCAGTCTTCTTTCTCATGCAAGAGAAATGAATTGCCACAATTGCAATACTTATTATGAAGTAAAGTGCGTACAGTAAAAGTAGTATTATGAAATAATACTGTAAAAGCATAGATATGGTTTCTTAGCCATATGATACTTTAAAATAGATAATATATATATACATACATAAAACCATTGACTAACGTACTCAACTGGTGCTTCTAACTACGCCTACCCCGATGTACCTGACCTAAGCCTAATACTTGTAAAGGAGTAAGTAAGTAGCAGTTTAAGTTAAGTTGGTTAAGATTGTTTTTGCCTAGGATCTGAATCAAGAATTCTCTTTAAGGGTTTAGTCAGCTCCGTACCTTAGTAATAGAATTTGGGAGGTCTGGTATCTCTTTCTTCAGTACTTGATCTCCCAGCAACCCGCAAGGGTGACTCGGGAACACCGGAGCTGGATTTTCTTGGCGTGAGAAAAAGTAGCTTCTCCAGCGCGTCAAAGGGGAGGGGCGGCTTCCGTGGGCTCTCGCATCAGCTGGGCTCTCGGGCAAGTAGATAGCCGCTCTGCTCCAAACAATTGTGTGTTTGCTTAAGGCAACTGTTGGTATTTTATACCTGAAAGGTGCCGGGTTTGACGTAAGGTTGGACATAAGACGTCACTAAAAACTAACAGTTCTTGCTGGACTCCAGGAGTTCTTGTTCAAATCAAAACAAAAGCAGGGGGGAATTTCCCGGGCTGCTGGAGGCTTGGTTTGTTTAAAGAACGCGTTGTTCTTTCTAGGAGTCGATGAGAGTAGCCATGCTGTGCTTTGGACTGCATGGGCTATTACTGAATATGGATATGATTCTTATGCCTTTGTAAGGATATTATTGATAATAACCGCACAAGGGCATGAATCGGGAATATCGAATTATGGTCCTAGATAGAAATACAACACTATGGCCCTTACACATGGGTGCAAGAATAATTTATACAGCTGAGTCTTCCTCAGGACAGCTTGATAGGAGACACCACAGTACTCCTATATTCTCCACACTAGCTTGCAAGTCCCCAGTTGGTCGCTTGTACCTACCTTAGTAAAGAGGGACGCTAAAGCACTCTCTTCTTTACAAACATCCTATTCAGTCCCCCTTTTCTTTTAGAAGTGAACCAACCTAACCTAAGTGATTGCCAGTGGTTAGACTGTTTACAAGCATCCCTTCCATTACTTTTTGTGTGTTTGAAGTGATGCTCTGAGGAGCCATTGGTATGTACAGACACAGTTCATGTGTCTATGTCGCTGTAATCAAGTTGCACCCAACTGTAGAGGTTCAAATAGGCTAAAAGGGTTCTGGGTTGCTTGTCTCCCAGTTCGTAGAAGAGCGGAATTGGCAGTTTGAGGCGCACTGTTCCCATAGGAGCAGGGCCAAGGCTGATTTGCATATGATCATGCTTAATCTGAGGTGGCATTGTGGGCAAAAAAAAACGATTTGTAAAGCTAACCTGAGTGATTGCCAATGATTACATTATTTGTGAGCATTCCTCCCATCACATATTGTGGGTTAGATAACAAATAGTGCTGTCATTTGCAATCCATCTATTTAAAGCAAGTAGTTTTAAACCCTAAAGAAGTGTTTTCAGCCCTTTTTAATATGGACTTTTAGAAATGGTACAAATCATGGTACCACCAGGATTCTGGCCTTGCACCAAATATTAAATGAAGATAAAATGTGGCAATGTGTTTGGGCTATGTGACCATCCACACTGTGCGCAACTTGACGTTCATGAGTTTTAACCAGGCCCGGACTGGCCGTAGCGGGCACTGGGCAATCCCCAGGTGCACCGCAAGGGTAGGGGACGGCTTTTGCAGCATAGCTGCAAAATCGGCCCTGTAACAAAATTGGCCGAAAACCGGCCCTCGCAAAGAGCTCAGCAACACCCCCAACCCCTGGAGGGGGGGCTGGGGCCAGCCGAGCACTTTGTCAGGGCCGGTTTTTGTTCCTAGTCCGGCCCTGGTTTTAACCCCAGAGTTTGCAATCAGCCTATTATGCTCTGAGTGGCAAGGAATTCATGTATAGCAAAGCCTACCTTTAGAGATTTTTGAGGATTAGAATATAAAGCGCTGTGTTTGAATTGAGTAGATGTATGAGCAGGCATGTCGTAAATTGTGTTATTCGTTTTTGGAAGATTTGCTTGTTTTAATGCTTCATTACCCTTGCATGACATTCTTAATTGATATATATTTTACTACATACTAATAATGGTCCTGTTTGTCCCTTATTTCAGACCCCTGACGAAGGGTCAGATGTATATGACCCGAAATGCATTGGGTGAACTAAAAAGATATTGTAACATCAACATTGTGACATAAGAACATCATTATGCACACAAAGAAGTTATGTTGACATATGATGGATTAATCTTCTGTTGAAAATTTAAAACTGGATAAATAAATTGATGAACCATGGATAAGAAACCATGATGATTCTAAGTTAATTTTGCGCTCAGCCTCGAGGATAGATGACTCTACCCTCAACACTTGCTATCATTTTTGAAAGGCACGACCTGACTTCGTGCGACGACCAGAGCGCAGTATTTAAACTGTGATATTTTTTGTGTTTTAAAAAGGTAAATAACGAGTGCACAGGGATCACATACTTTCTTAATACCATTATGCCCCAGGAGCACACAAAGTGGGCGCACACACCCAACCCTGGGGCATAATGGACAATGCGGCTGTGGTGCAGTAAATATTACATTACTCATGATTCCGACCTTTATGCAAACAGTGGTTTCTACGTGGGTCAGAAAACATCAACCCACTCATAATCAGGGCCATAGTGTTACTTGCTTGAATATTTCCACAATGTGTGCGTTTTACCTACTAGTAAAAAAATAAATACTTCTCCACATATTTAGATTGTGGAAAAAACCCATCAAGCAAATGTGATTCCCCCTTACAGGCTTAACTGCACAGACACTATTTTAGTCCTTAGAAATGCCATTGCTTTCCCAATTGAATTATAAACTTACGTCATTTTCAGCCTTTACTACTCATGTGTGCATTCATCTTGATTGTTAATGTGTAATTTATTTATTATTAATTTTATTCATATGATATTCAATGACTGAAGTTACATATAATTATAAAATCGCTTTGGAAAATGTGTTGCCTGAGTTGCATTAGCATATTTTTGCAATCAGGCACATAATGTACTGTATGCATATTAGAAAACGTGACATTAGCAGCTATAAATCATTTACAAAAGTGTCACCGAAAACTGCGACTTACTAAATACAACTGGCATTCTTCAGGCAGATTCGAAAACATTGCTTCAAAACTGACTACAAGAAGGGAATTACCTACATGTCTTGTCAAACCCCTCCACGTGCAATCTCTCTTGTTAACAAAATGTATATTATATTGTTCTGTGCACAAGAACAGAAACTCAGAAATGGTATAAAAGTTGCAAAACAATGAAATAAAAGTCCTTTGAAGTTCTCACTAAACTTAATTCTCTTGTTCCAAGGAAGTCAAACACTAAGTCAAAGCAAAATAACCTGTTGATATATAAAATATTTTGTTTGTTTCAAAGCAGGAAAGGAAACTTTCAAGGGATTATATAAATTGCATTGCTCCGGAAAATTTAATTGTGTGTCTCTTCCTTTTAGGGGCAAATTTGATCAGTTCAACGTCTTTTTTAACTGACCCCCGAAAAAACCCAACACGAGGATAAAAGTGGCTGAAGTTTTCAGAGTGTGGGGGCCGGACATATTCTCCAAGCAGAAGATGCATATCGCCTGGGCAAAGAAGGATTTACTTACTTTAGATTAAGGGATACTCCCTGGCAGTATGCCCTTCGCAAAGTGTTACCAGTGAGAGGTGCGGGGGTAGTGATATTAATGTAGATAGGCCACATTGTGATAAAAATGACTCAGGAACAAAAAAACTTCAAAGCAGAAAGCAGCATCCACATCTACAACAAAAATTATAGGAGTTCCCGCATTAGGGACTCCACATTCTAGGAAAGGGGCATATACTGCAGGTCGACAGATGGCCGCAATATTTGTGCCATAAGTAATTTTATGTTGGATACAAACCGTAGCACAAACATGGTACACAACTATTTAATATTCAAGCTTGAAAAACCAACAGAACTAGGTGCTACCTAAAACTGTGGAGGATCAACAACACCACTGACGGCTTCAATACAAAGGTGCAAGAGTATTGGGGATAAGCACAAGCACTACTCAGAGTTGACACAAGTAAGCCCCTGACAAAAACGTTTGCTGCCCCATGTTGGAGGGATTCTGCTCGGGCTTGTGATCTTAGAACATTGGCATGTAAGGACTGAGGGGCATATTATCAAGGGGGTTTATCTCAGCTTTTTTGGCTTTAAAAGCCAAGAAAGCAGAGATAAAATTATCTCCCTATTACCTAGCTGTCGCTAACACCAGTTAGCGACAGCTAGTAAGAGATAGCGACCATCTTGGGCCACGCTTTGCATGTCAGTGATATTTATCACTAATGACATGCAAAGTGGGCGTGCCAAGATTTTAGCGACTGGAAACAGTCGCTAACATCGCTATCTCCTATTACCAACTTTTGGAAATATTTGCGCTAAGCGCAAATATCTCCAAAAGCTAACACCTGCCACTGAGCAGTTCTTAGCCATGTTATCCAATGGTAGGTGGATAACATGGCTAAGAGCATTAGCTCGGTAATGCATGAATATCGCTGACTTTTCTGCGATATTCATGCATTTCGGCCATTTTTTATCGCTTAGGAGATAAACCTTGATAATAGCAAGGTTCCTAAGCGATAAAAATCGCCGCAGCTCGGCGATAAAAATATCACCGCTAAACCAACAAAGCGATAATTATCGCTAGTTGTTGGTAATATGCCCCTGAGTCACCAGATTACCTCAGTATCTATGAGCCCGAGTCCGATTAGCTATAGTGCCTCATTTGCCCTCCTAACTTTCCGGAGAAATAAGTAGTTGGCACCCCAGAATGCAACACTCTTGATCCTCTCAGAAAGTTTAGGATATTTATTTAAACTATCATGCTCTAAGATGCAGTATTTGCGCCACAATAAGAAATACAAATGAATTGCAAAAATATAGCTAGCATGGTTAACAAACCATATACCATAAAAAGCCCTGTCATGTTAAAAGGCAGATTAGCCTAAACCCTCTCCTTCTACTAACAATAATGATTCTATATCAAAGATCTCTGGGATGAGTGGTGCACCACATACCTTAGCATACATAGATGGCATGTAATGTTGCCTCAGGATCTTTGCTCAGTGTGTGTATTTTAGAACTCTCATCCTTAGTAATATGACAAGATACGTGTGCTCACAAACAGCAGCTGCATTCTCATGTTATGTCTAGGTGCTAATGTTCGACCAGAGAGAATAACAAGGGACATTGTTGTTTGACCTTGTCTATGGTGTTCAGACTAAATCCCAGGACAAGAACAAAACATATGCAGGTTCTGTGTGAAAATCAAATGTGGCACATAAGCAAGCGTGATTATGTAATAACATATGCAACAGAAATGTGGCCTACAGTATGAACAACTAGGCTAACATAAGGAAAACAACAATGGACCATGCAGAAAACACACAACAGTAACATTGGCTTATGCACAATAGGCATATTTAATTTATTTATAAATCCCTTGTAAAGTGTATTAGATATTACCAGGGCCTACAAATTAAATGCTACAAGTGGGCATGCAGCACTTATTGTGCCACTCACATACTTAGTCCTTTAAACGAACCTCAGGCCTGTCATTGTAGCCTGTGTGTGCAGATTAAAACTGTCATTTCAACTTGGCAAAGTAAACCTTTTGCCAGGCCCAAACCTTCTATAAGTCACAACTAGGGTAGGCCCTTGTTGGGCCTGGCCCTTTCTGCAGGGCCATCCTCAAACCTTTTGCCTTCCTCCTCCTACTTGTTGCCGAATTCCTTTTTGTTGGCTTTAATTTGCTGTTGCTATCGAGTGCTAAAGTCGCTGGGCTCTATGCTCAAAACATGGTAACATTGCTTTATACCCAATTGGCATATTTAATTTACTTATAAGTCCCTCTTAAAGTGCTCTACAAGTGCCCAGGGTCTGTAAAGAAAATGCTACTAGTTGGCTTTCTGTACTGATTGTGCTACCTATTTGAGTAGCCCTGTATATATGTCTCAGGCCAATAATTGCAGAGCTTGTTTGTGCAGTTTCAACTTGCATTTGTACCTGTCAAAATAAAGTTTTTGCCAGGTCAAAACCTTCCTTCTTAATACATATAAGTCACCCATAGAGTAGACCCTGGACAGCCCCAAGGGCAGGGTGAAGTGTATTTAAAAAGTACATGTACTGGTAAGCTTTACATGTCCTGATAGAGAAAAACATTTGAATTCCTTTTTTCACTACTGCAAGGCCCATCTTTCCCATAGGATAACATTGGAGTTGCATATTACATTTTATAAGTGTAATTTCCAAATGGGAAGAAATAACTGGTTCATGTTTGGTGTCTCTGGATTCCTGATTTAAAATTCTAACTCATGGTGAAATTGGATTTAAATTACAATTCTGAAAATGCCACTTTTCGGAAACTGGCATTTTCTTGCCTTAGCCATTTGGTGCCTGCAGTCTGTCTCTGGTCACAATACTGGGAGTAGTTAGCAGTTGGGCTTTGCGAATTCCTTCTAGGCGTTAGATGTGGCTGGATAGGCCATCACTGGCAGGATGGGAGGTAGGAGCTAGACTAATTTCACTCACACGTGAATAGTCTTTGTCCTGTCTATACCCACACAAAGTGCTGCGTACCCCCTGTAGTTAGTCTAGAGGCAGGAATGGCACCTATGTACTTCAAAGACATATCTCTAGAAGCTTTACCACACGTCAAAGGCAGAACTATGTATAAAAGAAGAACCTCAAACACCAACTCTTCAGTATTCTTCTGGGCCTATTGATACTCTGCTAGGAAGAAGGACTGTTGTGCTGCTACAAGGACTGCCAATCTGTTCTGCTGCACTATAAGGAACTGCTGCACTGTTGTGATGACCTCCTACGTGCTTCCCTCTGCCTAAGAAGAACTGGACCAACAACTCCATTGTGAACCTAGGGCCCCAGAGTAGGGCTAGGCTGATGGCCTCCTGATCTTAGACTCAGCAACAGAAAAGGCTCCCCATCAGCTACTGCCTTTGTATTCAGCATGTTTTGGACCCCCAACAGGGGCAACTCAAGTCCTGAACCCTTGGTGTGACTCTTGAACTCCTAAATTCAAGCATTTAGGCTCTTCACTACCGCTAACTGGCCCGTTTGCGCCACAACGCGCTGCTCGAAGTGAAATTTAGAGCAAGCTGCATTCAGCCCATTCTCCCATGGAAAGCATAATTCGCCCATAGAGGACCGTCAATGCAAAGCACCAGCCAGCCCACCTGTCTTCATCGCCCGACCTGTTCCTAGTGCCATGCCAACCACCACCTGTGACACCCTCTTTGCTCCTTGCAACCCTCTCCAAAGCGTGCAAGACTCTTGTCTCAAAACTTGAATATGGAAAATTTCAGTGGAACTAATCTGGTACTGTACCTGAACCATGCTCCAATGTGGTTAGCCTGAACTTTTTACTATGACCCTATTCAGGGCGACCATATAGCCACAGTTAGCCCTTTATGCTTTTAGGAACTATATTGCAGCTTATTATTTAAAAATCCATAACTCTGGTTTTACTGATTCGATCTTTGTAAATTTGAGCTTGTTTTATTCAATAAATTAAGACTTTTGTTTTCATAGCCTGGTGTGGGATGCTTTTTGTGCAGTGTTTTCACTGTTTCCCTGTTTGGAGAGTTGCCCAAATACTTTACCCATTGCCTCAAAGGTAAGCCATACTGCTCTGTGCCAAGCTATTTCTAACATAGCCGTTCAGCGGTGAGGATAGGACTTGTGTTTGTGCACTTCCATCCTATATCTGAGACCATTAAAAGTTTTCTTCATATTCTCCTTTTTCGCTATTTGTCAATTTTCTAAATATGACTCCTGCTTTACCTTAATGCACATGGGACTCTTTTGTTCTTGTACCTGTGATACCTTGCCAGAATACAACTGGATTTCTCCTGCCTGTCATTGTACAGTACAAGGGAACTGAAGGAGTTCTGCAAGGAGAGGGGACTGACTGTGAGGAGGAGGTCTACTAAATGGGAGCTTCCTAGAGCCCAGTGAGCCTTTGAAGAAGCATGCAGTTGGGGCTTCTACCAGAGGACCATGAGAGTGAAGACTCTGGAGAAGAGTCTGAGAGGACTGCTTTGCAGCCCTAGGGTAAGAGAATGCAGAGCCCTTGTTACTCCTGGGCTCAAAACCAGATGACTGTGGGGCAATAGCCCTGAGAAGGAGGAGGAAGAGGAGAAAAATGACTTGTCAATGGCTCCAGGGGAGAGGGTGGGGGCCTCAGGGAGGGAGTCCCCTGCTGGATCCAATGCAGGAAGCAGTGTATCCTCCTAAATCCTATCTCCTGAGGAGTTGAAGGACAGACAGGCTGAGAGGGACCTGAAGCTGCATCTGGACCAACTGGATGCAGAGGAGAGATGAGCTGAGACTGACAAAGTCCTGGAGCCTTTGATAAGGTCGCTAGATCCTTACTATGGGCTAAAATGAAGTCTTGGGAAGCCCCCACAAAATGGTTAGATGCAATCATTAACCTATACTCAAAAACATGGGTTCAAATCAAAATGGGGGATGGTCAAAGTTTAACTAATAAACTCTCGACCGTAAACGGCTTAAAACAGGGGTGTGTTTCTGCTCCCTGTTTATTCAACATCTGCACAGCCGACCTAGACAATAACCTTTGCCTAGCACAAGGGGACCCCCCAAAACTGGTCCATGTTCGAACAATAAGTATACAATATGCGGACGATATAGTGCTGCTATCGCAAACGCCCAGAGGTCTACAGCACCTGATAAGTCAATTAGCACTATACACAGCCTCAGTTCAACTAATCATACATTTTCGGGAAAAAAAAGTTATGTGTTTTTCAAATTCGCATTAAAAACAAACAAAACACACCTGGACGATAAACATTGACCCCTGGATAAGGTGGGAACAAATAAATATCTGGGGGTACTGTTAGACCAACACCTTAGTTTCAGGCAACATCTAGAACTAGGGAAAGTCAAAGTAAAACAGCTATTATTTGCATTTAAAATTTTGCAAAAAAAACAAAGCGCTACTTCAACAACACACTTGTTGACAGTCGTGGTGGCAACATTTTTGCCATCAATCACGTATGGTTCTGAACTTCTAAATACAAAGGATGCAACAATTTTAAATACTACTCAAACTAGACTCTTTAAGAACCTTTTTTTAATTCCGCGCCATATTTCACAAGCCTTGTTCAGACTGGAATTTGGTTTAAAAAATCAGATTCCAACAAGACAAGGAGCACTTGTCAAATATTATTGGAGCATGAGGGCAGCAGAGGAAGATTCTTTAACACATAATTGCTGGCTGGAGGTTGAAAAGCAATCTAGATTGACTAACGGAGTTTGCTTCTACTTAAAACAATCCATCGCAGCTCTCAAACTAGAGGACACTTGGAATACAATATTGTCCTACCATGAATTTAACAAGTAGTCAACAAAACCATCAAGCTACAATCTCAGGCAATAGACAAGGCCTCCTTGACTTCAAAAGCCAACGCCTGGATGGTAATGACAACATACAAAAAGCTAAAGCCTCAATCATACCTAACAGAACATTTCGCAAATCAAAAAAAAAGGAAATTGATTTTGTTGACACTGGGTGTGTATTCATCAAAAGATCTCACTCCAAAATGGAAACAGGCTTGGCCCACAATGGATTGCCGCCTGTGTGGCCAAGGAGAAGAGTCAGTCAGTACTTCACCTACTATGTATTTGTCCGGCATTACTACGTATACAGAAAACCCTTCTACGGCCACTATTTAACAAAGAACAAATAAGGACTTGCAGAACTGCTGTAATCAAATGCCTAGGAGTCTCAACAGTAAAACTGGCTTGTAAGGCAATAACGTTTCTGACTATCGCAGCAAAGGAACTGGAAAAGAGCGACTGCCAGTTAGAACTAACTGGGGATACAAGGTGATAAATTGCGAAACACACGGAAATTAACAACAGTAGTAGTCTCCAGCCTAGATAAAGTATAAATGAATTTTTTTTTTACTACTGCAGACTATTTTACAGCACCAAGCACTTTATCCTGGAATCTCTCAATTCGATATACGATACTAGTCTTCTTTTAGATCACCAATTCACTTGTATCCTTTTAACTTGTTTTATTGTAAATCTTAATCCGGGTTTGGTGGCTAAGTGGACTAATGCGTCTACTGAAGGGTCCTGTGTTCGACCTTGTGGTCACAGGTTTAAATCTCGGTGGGTCCACTCAGCCTTTCGTCCATCTGAGGTCGATAAAATTAGTACCATTGAGTTGGGTAACAACAAACATTTGTTATTCAGAGCCAAGATACCCGTAGTGGTGAACGTGCGCTTTACAAATACACATGTTATGTTATGTTATGTTAATGAGACTCATGTTAATTAATGCATTTATATAATAATTTTAGTAAATTGTATGAGATTCATGTTAATTGTGCATTGATATAATCATCCGTATACATTGTGTATAATGGTGGATGTGCCACCCTTTTATGATTTGAACTAAATGAAATAAAAATAATTATCTAACTAACAAAGTCCTGGAGGAGGAGAGGAGGGCTGAGAGTGCCTACGCCAAGGACAAACATGACATGGAAGCTGAACAAAGAAAGGATGAGGCTAAGAGAGCCTTGGGAGAGAGAAAGATCTTGCTGGCTCATAACCTCAGTGAATTAGAGAGCTGGTCTTGAAAGCCAAACAGCTGTTAAATTTCAGCAGGAATGGTGGAGGTGAAACTACTGTGTCCAGTGGTGAAGGAAGGATCCACATATGCAGATACTTGGTGCTTGACTTCAAGTAGGGGTGTGATATAGAGAGATGGTTGGAGGCCTACGAAGTAGGCCTGGGAGGAAAAATTCACTCCGATTGCGTAGTTGGGAGAATTCGGGAACTCAGTGCTATACGTTTAATGCGGAGTTCCCACTAAATTCTGCCATCCAGTGCGTGACAGGACTTATTTTTCTGTTGGCATGCACAAGACTTGTTTTGGCATGCGCATCTTACCAGCCACTAGTGCAGTGTTCTTCAATCTGTGGGGTGCGCCCCCCTGGGGGGGCGCGACGCCATCCCAGGAGGGGCGCGAAGCCATCCTTAACTCTTACCATTGTTTCCCACGTCACAAGTCATTTTCTTTCTGGTATTTCTTTACCCATTTCAAATGGGGATTTTAGATTGACCAACTCTGGAACAGCAGCCCAATCAACACATAGGAATGTCACCACTGACGTTCCACCAATGAGGCTACAGCAGCATAGATGGCAGGAAGTGCCGTGAAATTTGCTTGCAAGTAACTGCTGCATACACCAACTTGTTTCTTCCTTCCTGCTGTTTGTTTCATGGTTTTACCGCAGTGCAGTGTAATATATATTGTACATACTTTCTGTACTTAGTTATTGTTTAAGCTTGCCTTATCTTCACAAGTTCTCATGTGTGTTTATTTTGTTATTGGCATGTGCGCAATAGTTGTTATACGCGCATGCTGTGTAATTATTTTTTAAACAAGCAAGTGTTGAAAAAGCATTCTCGTGCTTCCAACCTCCTCCTTGAAGTATGAATGGTCTCAAATTACAGATTCCGTTTGGACTTCAAGGAGGAATGACGCCCTCCAGTGGCGACTTCATTATACTTGAATAAATCATCAAATTATCTTCAAACCTGCTTTGTTGGATCTTCTTTATTTTGGCAAGAAGCACTTCATTTCACGCAGTGAAGTAGTTTGCTGGTCTCTTGACGCCTTGGAAGATCACCAACAGGTAAGTGGAGTGGGCTTTTGTAATGGAATTGCATCCTAATATACTGCTGGGCCATTTAGTGCTGCCCAGTTTTTGATGATGGGTGAGTGAGTGAGTAAGTGAAGGGATGGGTGGATGTTAGAGTGGTTTAGTGAACGGGTGAATGAAAGGGTGAATGGATGGATAATGAAAGAAAGGATGGATGGGTGAATGGGAGGATGGATGGATGAGAGAAAAGATAAATAAATGGATGTATGGGTGGATGGATGGATGAGTGAAATGATGGATGGATTGATAAGTGAAAGGGTGGATGGTTGAATGAAAGGGTGGACGTAAGGATGGATGCGTGAGTGAAAGGGAGGGTAGATGAGTGAAGGAGTGAAAGGGAGGATGGATGAGAGAGGAAGGATGAGTGATAGGGTCAATGGATGGATTCATGAGTGGATGAGTAGATGGGTGGGTGGATGGAAGGCTGGATGATGCCTAAGAGAAAGGGGGATGGAGAGAGGTAGGGAGGATGGATGGATGACTAAAAGGGTGAATGGGTGCAAGGGTGGGTGACTGGATGGATGCATGAGTAAGTGAAAGAATGGCTGGATGGGTGAAATGGTAAATGACTGAATGGATGGATGGATTAGTATACAAATGGATAATGGGAAGGGGTGGATAGAGGGATGGATGAGTGAAACAATGGACTGAAGGATATATGATGGATAGGTTTGCAAATTGTTGAATATGTGTGGCCATGGATGGGCACACAGATGGAAGGACATGGTGAAATGAATGAATGGTGAAAGACTGAATGATGGATGAAAGAATGATTACACTTTGTAGCCCCAATATTTTCAGAACATTGACTTTCACATTTGTATGAGTCATTATCTTTATATAATATGTGTGTGATGTAAAGCACTCCAACACCCTGCCGTACATACTTGGGATGAGTAGCACTATAAAAGAAATCAAATACACATGAGGGACGGTCTATGCGAAGATGAGGGGCACCATTGAAGGTTGTAGCAAGGCGGACTGGGTGCACCGAGTATCAGGCATTTCTCTGAGAGGCTGGAAAGGAGGGGGCGGGTTTGTTACTGGGGTCTGACACTGCAAAGTTCCTTGTATATCCAGCATTCTTTAGGCAACAATAAAAGCGGCATCACATATTCATGTGTGGTTCACCAGGGTCTGGTGACTAATGTACCTGCTGGAGGATTGAGTTTTGAGCTGTGTAATAAGCCTCTGTCATTTAACCACACCCACTCACAAACCTGCAGTTAGCCTAACACACTTGTTGTGTTGGACATTATTTGCCGGATATGGCCTGGTATATGAAGGTGGCGGTGGGTTATGTGGTGTACGAGATTCCAGAGATTTGTGTCAGGTGAAGGGGGGGCCCGACATTTAAAAAAAATCAGCAGGGGGGGCTCAGCCTACAAACATTTGAAGACCTCTGCACTAGTGAGTGAGTCCAAGATTTTACGCCCGTTATCGCAGGTCTGGCCACAATGGTAGCTTATGTTGCCTTTTTCAGGACGCGGGCGAGTGCGAGCCACCCCGGCTCTACCTCAAGCAGATTCTCAACTCAGGAAGCAACCAAATCTACCCGAAAAGATGTTTTGAGTTAATATTATACTTCAACAAACTGTTCAAGTTTTTTTTTGTGAGAGAAGCCTTTTTTTATAAACTTAACAAGAAGGAAGTGCTCCAGAGACTCGAACTTCCTGTTCCTGTTCAGGAGACTCCCCCAGTGCTTTGTCCATCACCTGGCCCCTTTTCATTTGGATTTGTAGCTGGAAGGATCATTTTTGTGGCTGCTGCATATATACTATGAGATTTAAGGACTTTGTTTTTGAAATATCACAAGTAAGTTCAAAAACTCTTGTATGCGGGTGTTGTTTGTTTGATGGAGGGCATGCATCTGTATTTATTTGTACTTTTATTTTAAAAAAAATGGATTGTGATGGGTGGCCTGCAGTTTCTGAAGGGGCCTAATAATTTTTTTGCACGTCATTTTTCATCTTTTGTAAAGGAGAATTGTTGCACATTTCAGTACATTTTATCCATGTTTGTTAAATTTGCAATATTTATTTATTTTGCTATGTGGCCTCGTCTGCCAATGGCCATGTAGCCAGTAAGCTCAGTACTAGTCATGGGTGCATGAGACAACTGTTTCTGTGGCATATGTTGTTTTAAAACATTATTTAGGGCAGGGATGGCATTAGATTAACAAAAGTGGGTTCTTTTTGTATTTCACATTTTATTTTTCTGCAAAAAGTGTATAGGCGGGGTAGTATTTGTTGCCTTGGGAGGATGTGTGTTGTTATAAACGTTTTATAGGTCAGTTAATTTTTGTTTTTGGCATTGCTGAATAATGATAGTATTTTCTTCAGTGTTACAATGCCTCCTTTGTCTGACCTGTATCTGTGTTTGTCATAGGCCACCATATATATTTTTTCTCCATCCATTGTAGCCATTTTGTGTAGTCAGTGTCCATAGGCCTGCATGTGTTCTTTGTTTTCCATGCATCATTGCTTGTTGTTTGATCATGTGGCCAGCGACTATTTATTGTAGCCAGCCAGTGTGCTTTGCCATAGGCATGCATGTGTTCTTTGTTGTGGCCATGCCTCCTTACTTTCTGTTGTTTGACCATGTGGCTATTTTGTTTAGCGTAGCTAGCCAGTGTTCTCTTTCCATAGGCCTGTGTGTGTTGTTTGTTATGGCCATGCCTCCTTGCTTGCTATTGTTGGTTGACTATGTGGCCGGTGGCCAATTTGTGTAGCCTGCCACCAGTGTGTGTTTTGCCATAGGCCTGCATGCATTCTTTGTTGTGGCAATGCCTCTTTGCTGGCTGTTGGTGGTTGACCATGTGACCGGTCGCCCTTTTGTATAGCCAGCCAATGTGCTTTTGCCATAAGCCTGCATGTGTTCTTTGATGTGGCCATGTCTCCTTGCATGCTGTTGTTGGTTGACCATGTGGCCATTTTGCATAGCCTAGCCAGCCAGTGTCCTTTTGCCATAGTCATGAATGTGTTCTTCGTTGTGGCCATGCCTCCTTGCTTGCTGTTGTTGGTTTTCCATGTGGCTGGTTGCAATTTTGTGTAGCCAAGTCAGCCAATGTGCTTTTGCGATATGTCTGCATGTGTTCTTAGTTGTGGCCATGCCTCTTTTCTTGCTGTTGTTGTTGACCTTGTGGTCTTTGGCCATTTTATGTAGCCAGCTGTGTGCTTTTGCCATGGGCCTGCATGTGTTCTTTGTTGTGGCCATGCCTCCATACTTGCTGTTGTTGGTTATCCATGTAGTGGGTGGCCATTCTGTGTAGCCTAGCCAGTCAGTGTCCTTTTGCCTTAGGCCTGCATGTGTTCTTTGTTGTAGTATTTGCTTACTGTTGTTGGTTGACCATGTGGCCATTTTGTGTAGTCGGCGAGCGTGCATTTACCAAAGGCCTGCATTTGTTCTTTGCTGTGGCCATGCCTCCTTCCTTGTAGTTGTTGGTTGACCATATGGCCAGTGTGCCATTTAGTGCACCCACTCTTTTTCAAGTTTTCAAAGCCATTGTCTAGGGAGATTGTTGGGAGAGGGCAATGTCTTTTTGTTCATTTTGTTTTACTTTTACCTGATATTGGTTCAGTAACATGCTTGAGAATCACTGTAGTACATCTATATTATGATTATGGACAGTGTTTGATATTATATGCATTTTTTACATTTTTCACCTGCACCTCCTTGACTCCAGTTGTGTTTCTCATATTTCCCTAGTACACCAGCAATTAATGGTCTTGTTATTTATTATTTTTCTTTTTACTTTGATTTTTTTACTTTTGATTAATTTTTTATTTGTCATTTTTGTAATTGGTTTTTACACTTTCCCACCATTCACCCCCTGCCTGCCATAGGAGCTCAGCTGCACAAAAGCATTATTTGTTTCAGCATTATTCAATTTTCCCCTGGATACCCTGCTACCATAGGTGCTCACATACCAGCATTCAGTTTTTAAAGTTTATTCTATTTCCCCCTGGGCCCGCTTGCTTGCCATAGGTGCACACCAGCATACATTTTTCAGGGATTTTACAATTTTCCCTTACACCCCCTTGACTGTCACAAGTGTATGCCTTAAATGCACATAAGACAACAGTTACATCTGTGTGTTGTTATCTTGATTGGAACTGAAATATAATGTTATGGCGGTGTCGCTTGACTTGAGAATGGATATACAATTGTTGTTATATATGTAGGCTAATAACTTAAGTTACAACACTAAATTGTATTTTATTTTCCTGTTCTAATTAAAACTGTAACAATTCAGTGTTTCTGATAAGTTAGTGAGAGACATAAGGTCAAAGGTGAAGTAAGGATAGACATATGGTAAAAGGTGAGTTAGCCAAAAATAACTGTACAGAGGTTGGGATTGATAAGAGAAGTAGAGAGATAAGTAAAGCTATAGAGTGCGATAGATATACCTGAGACAGGAACAAAGAAGCATAGCATGTGGGTTGGGATGTGCAGAGCAGCACAAAGAAGCAAGAAGTAAGACCGAAATACCTGACTTAGTGAGAGAAATAAAAGGTGGTGATGTAGAGAGAAAGCCAAAACAAGAATAAGGTGTTGAAAGACATGTCAGGTGAAGAGAGGTGTAAGACAGATAGTAAGTTAGAGAGAGGGGGCTAAAGGTAATTCAAAATGCAACAATGCCATGTTTCTGATGAGGTAGTGAGAGACATAAGGTCAACGGTGAGGTAAGGAGAGACATATCGAAAAGGGTGAGTTAGCCAGAAATCATTGTACAGAGGTAGGTAGTGAAAGAGAAGTAGAGAGATAGGTAAAGCTATAGAGTGAAATAGATATAGCTGAGACAGGAACAAAGAAACATAGGGGCATATTCTGAAGGAGTTATCGCTAAGGTAATTGCACTTTATCACAGCCAAAGTTGCGATAAATGTATCACCCCATTCACAAGCTGGTGCTAACAGCCCATAGCACAAGTTTACCCGCGATAGTAGCCGCAAAAAACATTGCAACTGACGACCCCAGCAACTATCGCTAATGAGATGCAGAGTAGGCGTTCCCATGTCAAAAGCTGTGACAAAACCATGTCGCAACATTCTCAACGACCTGCCACATCAGCAAAAAGACCATGAAACACGCGTTAAGGCGCATTAGCTGCAGGAAATTAACACCTGCCCTGACCTGATGTAATGTCGGACGGCAGCCTGCACTACAAAAGGGAGCCCAGGTCAGAGCCACACCTGAAGAACAAAAGATGCCATGGAGCCACAGAACATGCAGGACGGACACCCAAGAGGGCCACAACCCCCACCGCCACCACCCCCCGAACCAACACTGAGGCAGCGCAGACAAAGACAGCGACCCCAGAAAATGCACCAACCTCACAGCCCCAACAATAGAGAATGTCATTGCCCACTACTTGCTCAAAGGGACAACCCTCCTCCGCATCCTGACTACTATTGGCCACAGGCTGATGGTACAAACACAGCGGACAACAAACATTCCACCTCAGACAAAGCTGCTGCCTGTGATGCACCTGTTAGCCTCTGGTACCCTCCAACCAACATCTGCACAAGTCGGAGGAGTCACACAGCCAGGCTAATCCAAGTCCTTCACAATGGTCATGGATGACACCATCAGCTTGGTACCACACTATCTATACTTCCCACACACTGCACAGCAACAGTCGGAGACCAAGCACAGCATCTTCACCACAGCTGGCGTCCCGCACTTGTCAGGGGGCAATTGACTGCACACATGTCCTACTAGTGGCCCTTGGCAACACTGCGCAGAGTAAGCGCAACAGGAAGCGCATGTATCCCACCAATGTGCAGGCACTAGATGACCACCGGGGAATCCCTGCCAACATCGCCGCCAACCACATAGGTAGTGTGCATGATTCATACACCTCCAACAGACAATCATCAACCTGCGCTACCATAACGGCACCCACGGAAATGCGCTGCTCGTTGGCCAATACCAAATGCACACACCACACACCTAAACTCCACAATCATGCAACTCACAACACAGGAAATGCACATGTCAGAAGCTCACATACAGCATGCACACCCACCCCACATGACAGCACAACTCACTGTGGGAACCGATGAATGAGAATGTACACAATGCCAAGTGTGGCGTGGATGTGATGGCCAGACTGCAGTATGCATGACACACACCGCTGGTGGTTGGAGTGTAGTGGACAGTGGACGCAACTATGTCACCCTAGCCAGTGGGGAAGATCACGTAAAGGTAGCTTGTTACATTTCCCCCGGTAAGCGTGAGCTGAATAGGCTGGCCTGCGTAGGGGTGTGAATATAAGGCATGTAACTCTGGCCATGGTCCTTTCTCATTTACATGCTCTACTGGCTGGCACTGAGGACAATAAGGTCACATATTTGGAACTGAGTCTTGATTACACCATGGCAGAGCATATTAATTATGGCTGCGTTTATGTCACTATACTCTCTTCGATGTGGTGCCACCAGGTCTTATTAGTGCATCACAACCCCAAGATTCTGTGGGCCCATGTGGACTACTGCCCTTGGCCTCCGCTGTGCTCGAGTAGGTCACACTGAGCATCGATTTTTCAAAGGCAGAGTACATATCATTGAATGCAAGGAAAGGTGTAAGAGGATGACACGTTGCTTTTGGGAGGAAAAATTGATCATTGTTATGGGGGTGATCAAACACTACAGACAACTGCCCTGGTGTCACTAACTCTGTGCATCGCGAGCCTATGACACATGGTTGTGGGCCACTTCTGACTGCTGTCTCCGGACTACACTGCGGTCCAGTAGGTCACAGAGTCTTGATTTAGCAATGGCGGAGTTCATAACAGTGTACCAGCATCATTGCAGACTGCATCCTTCTCAGCCCCGATGCCACTAGGTCTGTTCCCCGACATTAATGGACACTCTCTGGTCGAACATTTATGGCGTCCAAGTCTATGGACTCGGGGGTAGTTTTCATCCTCATGTAGCTGATACCGAATTGGTGGTGGCAACGAGGCTGTGGCACTCCACTCCTCCATTTGCTGCTTCCGGATAGCATCTTCCCTCTGCATCATGCCCTGGAGGACAGCTTCCAATGTTCCTCGCAACCCTCTGCCACATTCACCTTTGACATCGACGAGGGCCCACTCAGTCTGCATCGCCCTACCTCAGTGGACCGCAAGTCACCGCCCTGTGGCGGGGTGCCTGTGCCGGCTGCTGTGCATCGGGCCACTAACTCTGTGATGCTCAAGTCAGGGACCCTGTCTGAATGAATATTGGATGACCTCTGTGACGGTGGTCTTGGGTTCATCGACGACATGTGTATATGGCCCTGCGCTGTCTGCTGCCTCCGGCCTCAACAGCGCTCCAACAGGGTTCACACATGAAACGAGTCCTGACTAGCCCAGATGTTGCCTCACCGCAGGAGGCACACGCCACCATCGCCAGGGCCAACTCCAACCACCATCGGCCAGAGTCGACCCAGTGGTACTGGCAGACTAACGGAGTTGCTCACGTGGATGCCATCATATGCCTGATGCCCTGCTCAGCACTCCAGGTGTCACAGACTCAGTGCACCGCAACCCATGGACCGTTGCTGATTGAGTTTTGTGCTGTGGAGAGGTTGTGCAGCAAGGTCACATTAGGTAGTGTGGGAGACCTGGGATGTTGATGAGGAAGATGATGCAGGTCTAACACACCCTACTGCATCTGCATCAGGAATAGCCCGAATGAACACAGTCCTAGTCATTTTCATTACATGAGCGCGCTCAGCTCTAGTGCACTGCAACTCACGGAAACTTCTGTTTGCATGTTGGGTGACCTCTGTACTTGCTCCGGCTCCCTCCATGTTGCTCAGCAGTTGACTCTGTTATGCACTGTTCAAGTTGTTGCCAGCACCAAGTACTCCGTGCAGGCTGGCTTACACTCACCCCACACACACCCAGCACAGGCGTCATTGTACATGTCGCCCTGCCAATAAAGGGGTCGGGCGCACATGCCCGTAGCCAGTTCAACATAATATCTGCGTGTGTCCCTGTGGTCTTGTTGTATGCATGAGGGCCATGGGCCCTACAACTTTGCATTGTGCTGTGTACAGCGGGCACAGACGTGTCACTGCAGGCAGGCGGTTGGAGTTAGGACATGTAGCTTTGTTGTCACCTACTCAATTCGTAAGGGGAGTGGACTGGGCCATCGTACGCAAAGCCAACGTGGGTGTGTGAGTGATATTTGGTTCCCCTGGGCCTAGTTGTATTCTGGGAATTTAAATCTGCATGTGCCTCTATGGTAGTGTGACTCTCCTTTGTGGGGTGTAGGTAGTCCTTGAAGGATATTAGACACTCACATATGTGATCTAGTTTGCCTTCCATGGGTTCGGACCCCAGCCGCACCTGTTCAGCCACCTCCGTTTGGAGTTCTGACACCTGGAATTGGGGTGCCATGTTTGGGTCGGTGAAGTGTTGTGAGACAGCCGTGCTTGCGGGTGCTTCCTGCTATGTGGTCTTTTGCAGGGTCCGTGTTCTCTTCTAAGTAGCTTGGCTTCCCTGGTCCTAGTGGTTGCTTGTGTGGGATGTCCCTGGGCTGTTGTAGGACATCTGTGTCGAAGGTGGGGTGGCCCTCTCCAGCATCACTAAGGTGTGGTCTTCTGTGCTCTGCTGCAGGTGTTGCGTGTCCCTCTGCAATGTGAAGGGGAGATGCATGTTGACATTATGTTGGAACATGGTTCTTGTTTTCATGCAGACTGTATGACAATGTACATTGTGACTTTTTCAAAGGGGCAGGATTTGGATGCGGGACCGTGTACATTTGGAGTACATCACAGATGTGAGGTTGTACGCGTACATTTCGATTTCACAATTTCCAGCTCTGTTAGATGTAGTAGGCCTGTTTCTGCACGTGTGCAGAGCCAGTTGTGTCCTCTTTTATGCAGTGTCGGGTTTGCACATTGTACCACATTGTTGTCAATATTGGTGTGCTGTTCTTGCTATGTGTGTGTGCTGGAGTGTGCCACGGGGATCAGGGACATGATCCAGGGTCATTGTGGGTGTGCAGTGTGCTACACCTCATTGTGCATGTGTGCCACTGTGCCCATCTCCCCCGTCTCCCCAAAGTCCCTGGTCGTTACTCACCCTGTTGATGTTGTGTCAGGTCCTTTCTAACTGTGTCTGTACTCCCCACTCCTTGCACTGTCTCCACACTGATGACTGTGGCCTCCATTTCCTCCAGCTCCTCCTGTGGCACAGGACTCCCACCTCCTGTCGCCGCCTTCCTGTTGGCGGCGGGTTTGTGTCTGTTTAGATTATCACATCATGCCAGCGCCTCTTGGCCTCCTCCATTAGCCTCCTCAGCACTCCTACTGCATTCCCGGTGGTCTACTTGTGCGTCAGTTGATGGTAGTGTTCTTTCACCTTCATGACACAGATTTACTGCGGACTGCACCCGTCCTCCTCTCCCTTTTCTCCTTGGCCGTCTTGTCCCCATTGTTCCTTGCTAGTGGTCTGTGGGGGTTGTGGGATTCGCGTTGGACTCTGCGCTTGGTCAGGGTGCATCCATGTTGCTACGCGCTTTGGATGGTTTCTGGTGTGTTGTTTCTGTAGTTTTTATAGTGCATTTTCCCACAAGTCTCGTGGGATTTGCAGGCCTGTCATTGTTTTTTACTGCTTTTTGTGCCATGATTGGCCTCTTCACAAGATTTTTGGCATTCACGTTTCGCATTTTTGGGGCATGGCGTTGTTTTTAACGCGGACATTTGAGGCGTTATCAGGAGACTATAGCATGGTACCACCGTGATGAGAATGCTTCGTTAACACAATGTAATTTTCCTGCGATAGACTGCGACGTTAGAAATTAATTTGCGATGGTTATCACACGTTCTTGAGAATATGCCCCCTAGTGAGTGGGTTAGGGTGTGCAGAGGAGCACAAGAAGCACAACAGAAATACATGAGGTAGTGAGAGAAATAGATATTAATGAATGGTGCTGATTTTGAGAGAAGGCCAAAACAAGAATGAGGTATTGAAAGACATGTCAAGTGAAGAGAGATGTAAGGCAGATAGGAAGTTAGAGAGAGGGGGTTAAAGGTACAAAGAGAGATGGGGTATAGAAAGAATCAAAGTTGAGAGGGTTGAGATAAAAATTGCATAGATACATTGAGTCAGAGAGGGAGAGAGACAGAGAGAGGTAAAGCAAGAAAGGGAGGGAGAAGACGTCCGGTGAACTATGTAGAAAGACATGAGAAAGAAAGAAATGAGGAAGAGAAAGAGAGGCTGTACAGAGTTGACATGGATTAGAATATATAGAGAAGAGTTATAGAGAGAAAGTCAATGATTAGTGATTGGTGAGGTGTAGAGACAATATACAACTAGAAGCAGAGGAAAGAGTAAGATATGAATTAGAGAAAGGTGAAATAGAAAGAAAGGGGAGAGGTAGAGAGGGATTAGAATAGTGTTGATATCTGTAATGTTATGGGAATGTACCTACTTCTGAGTTGTGCAAACTGTATGTTCTAGTGCTATACATACTAGTTCATATGAGGATGGTGCAATGAGGATAATGGAATCAGGACACTGCCGGCAGATAGATAATTCTACTGCATTGTGGCAGATTATGTAAAACCAGTAATCTCGAGAAAGCCAGGAAACATGAACAGTCCCTTGGTGCATGAAGTCCCCCAAGCACAATGAACTGCATTTGCTTATTCGATCTGCAGTGATTATTCCTGGTCATCTTTTGGGGCAGAAATCAAAATAATTGTGTATTTACTTAAAAAAGGATGCCACATCATTGAATATGTGAGCAGCAGGGGCAGCTGGTGATGTTTGAGATTGGTGCAGCGTGGAGGTTGATGGTGGGTGTTGCGTGGATAGCGAGCAGGCCGGCTGTCGTGGGGGGGACTCGAGGGGAGAGGGACTTGCAGGGTGTGTGCGGGTGGAGCATTTTGAAGTGGGATTGAGAGGGCGACTCAAGACTGTTTGTGGAGCGGTTCTGTAGGTGTAGACTTGAGGTGTGCAGGTGCATTGCAGGGTGCCCCATGTCTTGCAGCACTGGGCGGGTCTCCTCTGCTCTGCGTGCCTCTTCTGCCCTCCGTGCCTCCTCTGCCTTACTTGTCTCCTCTGCCCTCCGTGCCTCCTCTGCCTTGCGGGCCTCCTCGGCTTTGCGTGCCTCCTCAGCCCTCTGGTCCTTCTTGCCTTGTCCTGCTCTTCTGCACTCTGGCTCGCCCCATCTGCGCTCTGCTGCCCTACTGCCCTGTGGTTTCTTCTGCCCCTTCCCCAGCCTGGTCATCTCCCTGCACCTCTCCCACTTCGTCTGTCTTCTTCTCCTCCTCTTGAGTCCCTTGCACTGGCGCGTGGGCGTGGCAATGGCACTCTGCTTTAAACGCCTGGGCCACAGCATAAGCGCCCCATATACAGGTTAAACATTACTGCTTCCACCGGCCACTCCTACCATGTTGACATCGCTCTCTCCTCGTGTGTGCCTCAAGGGCGAGTGATAGCAGTCGCCCCAGCCTGGAAGCCAGCACATGAGCACGAGGACGTCCCGCAGTACTTAAAGCAACAGAATCGGTGTTACAGTTAACACGAAGCAGAGAGCATTTTATTTAAAGCTGCTTTGTGCTGTACATTCATTCTCTCTTTCCTCTTGGATGCTAGGTAGGGCAACGCCCCTTTCGCCTGTTATAACCAGCCGCCATTGGTGAGCAGTAGTTTCAATGTATTTTAATTATTCTCAAATATTATAGAACAGCCTGTAGGTTAAATCATATTTTATCTTCTGCCAGTACCTCAAAATCTCCAGAATCAGCAACATACAGAGACTCAAAGCCTCAATTTAATCAAAACCTGGATGGCACCAAACCACCTTTTATTAACCCCACAAAGACCCAATTTTTCCTGTTTGCTAACAATGCCAAACATTCTCTGATTCACAACCCAAACCAACTTCACACACCAATTGGCAGAACAGGCAAAATCTCTCCGAATTACCATAGACCTGAATCTCTCATTCAAAGAATATTTTGCCAAGTAACTCAAAACAGTCTGCTTCCAACTTTCTCTCTTGAAAAAACGTACACCATTTCTCCAAAGACAGCCAATTCAAAGTGACAGTTTAATCCCTAATCCTGGTGAATGAAATCACAGAGAGACTGGCTCGGGCTGTACTTTTCCCATTGGAGCAGGTTTAAGACCAATGTTCCCTCCAAATATTTTCCTGTGTGTGCAACATTTAAGGACTTCTGTGCACTGCTACCACCAAGGCTGTGTGCTCTGGGAACCAGTGAAAATTCACTATGCAAGTAAGTGTGGTGCGTGAGCTTCTGAAATTAGTTGTGTTCACTCCGATTAAGGTTTATTTGAAAATGAATGCAAAATGCTTCATTTTGTTCAGTTTATTAACATGTGAAAGCCACTTTTAAAGCAACTGATTTAATGTTATTGCATCGCAAACCAAAATGGTCACATCAACACCTTGTACTTTGGGTTCACTTATGGAAAATTGAAAACATACACTCTCAGCTATTTTTTCGGACTTCAACCAGTTTTTTTCCCATTAGTAGAAAATCCTCAAGATGAACAAAAAATAATACATGCCTGACTCCCTGATTTAATAGAGCACAGAGGCTCTCTATTTGTCCTAGACATGGTCATTTCTGGTAAACCCAGTAACATTCATTAATCAATTAAACTATCCAACTGGTTAGTGTCCCACCCTGTCCTCGCAGTCTATTCCTTCAGTGATAACTGCAATTTGAAGGTCATAGATTCTCTTGATCCACACGCATAGGATTTAGGACCAAGCATCTGTCATCATTTGTAGGCCTGCTTGTTTGAGCCACAGTTTGAAGGTCATTTAGCCACTCCTCAGCAGCACAACATGATTCAATAAGTCGACTTTTCATCAATAGATTCAAATTTCTTGTTCAAATGCAGTCACTTACTGTGAGGTAGTTTCCAGTTGGGATGACTCAAGCCTGCGAGATGGGGATGGAAGTGACTTAGTGGATTTTAGTGTCCTTTAAACCTCAGTTTTTCAGAAGCAATGTTTCCTCTAATTTCTTTTCTCCATATGCATTTATTGAGCATTTGTGTAAGCACTTTCATCAGCCATGTGCAAACCTGAGTGGCTTTTTATTTCACTATGGCACTGCCCTCACTGAATGGGCTATGTATCGGGTAGGGGAAATGTAAGAGGTGTCCTCCATCACTGTGCTTCTACTTTTGCCAAAATAAAATCATGCAATTTAAAAGCATTTTTATATAACTACTAAATTAAAACACAAGAGTTTGTATACAAATAGCTTGACAAGCTGTATAAAAACAAAGTTCCAAAAGGCATACCTTTCTCATCTTTGAGGTCCCCATCCCAACAATAACTTTATTTTATTTTCATAATTCAGCTCTGTTAACAACTAGAACATCCCACTATGGTATGCAGTGCACTAGAAAAGCACAGGAGATTTGAACCTATAAACTAAGTAGGAAAGTATATTTTCTAGAGTTCTCTCTTTGAACTGAATAATTTCTGGGCACTTAAGTATCATGTCCTGCATTGAAGTATAAGGAAAACAATAGAGACCCATTTTCTGGCTTATTTGTTCAAAGTGAAATCAGAAAACCTGGATAAATCACAGCCTCCCCGCTTAAAGTGTGATCTTAAGCTAATACATTATTTCACCCAAACTCTTTTTTCCCACTATCGTATATGAAAGCACTTTCGAATATGTGAGTTCAGACTTCCAGTTGTACAAAATATCAATTTTAATAAGAACTTCTTAGTGCAGTGCTATAAAGTGCCTTATTAATGTTAAAGCTTCCACATGTTAAAGAAATAATTGAATTTTGAAGAGACATTACTATATGTTAATCAAGTCAAGTCAAGTCAATTAGCTTTATTTCGATAAAAAAATATCTTAAAAGCATTACAACAAAAAACAGTAAAACACTATGATTTAAAAACATTGGCTAACAATTAGGATAAAAGTGCTTTCCAATAAATTAATGTTTGTTACTTTATTTACATAGCAATTATTTGATATAAGTGCTTACATTGAGCCAGTGGTTTCCTGTGCTCTGTGCCAGCCTTTGATTTGTCAACAATGGCGCTCATGACAGTCTACCACAGCAACTTTAATTATTAATTTAGTATATATAAAAAATGACTATTACCTGACAGCCAAGCCATTCTTATAGATTTAGGGGCCTGGAATAGTCCGAATTGTCACACTTTAGGAGTGTGGTGGTTAATAGTTGTGTTGTTACTGTCATTGGCAGCGGCAATGGGTGGTGGAATCTGAAGTGGGATCCTTCTGAATCAATTAAACTAAGTAGACCCAGTCAATCATGATGAAAGCACAAAATACACAGCAAACAAAAAACATTCCTTTCTATCACTCAGCTTCCACCCCTCACACCCTACCCTCTCTCCCCCAGCCCCTCTTTCTATGACTTTAATTCCATGACTTTACTCTTTCTGTAGCTTACTGTCAAAGTTTAACTCCAGGGGGCTGGTAATCTGTCAAGGTCACAGCAGACAGCCCAAATGAGGGCAATCTTACTGGACAATGCAGGAAAGTTTACTTGCTGTGTGATGTTGCGGGCTCTTAGGCACACGCATGTGCAGTTGGAGTTCTATTGGTGCACGCCTCTCTCTCTCTCTCTCTCTCTCCCAAAAACCAGAAGCACTGCTAAACAAGAGAACACACACATTTCCACTAATCTCCGCCACCACATATTGGCAACAATTGTTTTACATTGTGCGTCTATGGGCTCCCAGACGAGCATTTGGTTCACCGAGCAAAAAGTTGAAAAGCACTGTTTTAAACATAAAGGGTTTCTCTACAGGGGATGATTACAAAGTCATCAGTATGAATGCATGTTTTATTTTTTTATTTTAAGGTTTTATAGAGCTCGAACCAGACCCGTGAGGGTATCAGTGCGCTTTACAGGTTTGAGGGTGGCATACAAAGCATTAGGAAGGGAGGGGAACAGTTGGGTAAGATTGGGAATACATTATACATTATACAAGAAAAGCACGCATTTTAAGGTAAGGTGGGGGATACATTAGTCCAGGCTACAAGCAGGATATAAAGATAGCAATAGGAAGAAACTTATGACCGAAGGCCTGCAGTCTCAACTCTTGGGTTGGATATCCAGGGGTGCAGTATTAGGTGTCCTTTGCAGAGCAGTGGATGATATCAAGGTGGAGAGTGGAAACAAGTTGCTCCGGTGATTGCGATGTAGTCATCAGACAAGGTATTTGCCCATTAAGAAGGTTTTGGTTTCCTATTTAAAGTGTGCCAAGGACAGAAGTCTTCTAATGGTGGGTGGGAGAGAGTTCCAGATTCTTGGAGCGGCCCCAGAGAAGGCCTGATTGTAGGTTTTTTTCTTGCAGAAGAGGGCATGTTGCAGCAATAGGTCTTTGGCAGATCGGGAGTTTCTGACTCCATCTGATATCACAAGTTTATGGGAAAGAAAAGCAGGGGAATTGGAGTAGAGAGCTTTGTGAGTAATGCAGGCCAGTTTGAATTGGATTTTGGCCTTTAGGGGAAGCCAGGGGGAAGCCAGCTCAGAGTTTTGAGGTGGGGAGAAATGTGGTCAAATTTCTTTGAGCCAGTTAGGAATCTGGCGGCGGTTTTGAGGGAGGCTTTCAGTGGGGCCAGGGAGTCCTTGGGTAGCCCTGCAAGAGTGGAGCATCGATATTCTAGTCTGGAAATGACTAGAGCCTGGATTGCTGTTTTGAGGTCGGAAACCTCAAGGAAGGGTTTTAGATTTCTTAGGTAGCTCAGGTGGAACCTGGCTGTCTTGGCCATCAAGTTTATATGGTCGCACATGTTCAGGCTGCTGTCAAGGGTTATTCCAAGGGATTTCGCAGAGTCCACAATGGTGGGAGGGAAATTTAGTGCTGTGAGGCTCTTGATCCTTTCCTAGATGTCCAGGTTGGTTTTGCGTGGGGAGATTAGGAGAAATTCAGTTTTATTTGCATTGAGTTTAAGCTGGTTGGCGGTGAGCCAACGGACTGTCAGCTTTAGTGCCTCATTAAGGGAGCGAATGTCCTCAGGGGAGGAGATTTTGATATAGATCTGTGTATCGTCTGCGAACATAAGGTAGGCGATATTGGCTGAACGTAACACCTCAGTGAGTGGTTCGAGGTAAAGATTGAAGAGGGTAGGGGAGAGGGTTGATCCGTGGGGAACTCAATCCGTGACCTGAGAAGGGGCAGAAAGATTGCCATTGATGAGGACTCTCTGAGAGCGGTTTTTGAGGAAGGATCTAAACCATTCAAGAACCGTGCCATTTAACCCCATTCTGACTTTGAATCTTTCAAGTAGGATTTCGTGGTTAACCATATCAAAGGCAGAAGATAGGTCTAGGAGGATTAGGAGACAGGTTTTGCTTTGGTCGAGGGCTTGGAGGGCGTCATTCACGATGTGGAGGAGGGTGGTTTCCATGCTGTGTCCAGGTCTGAAAATAGATTGGAAGTCATCTAGCAGGTGGAAGGCTCAACTGCTGTTGTACACATTTTTCTAGAACTTTGGCAAGGAGTGGGATGTTGGATATGGGTCTGTAGTTCTCAGGGGAAGCAGGGTCCAAGGTAAGTTTTTGTTAGTATAGGGACAACTTGGCCAGCCTTGAGTGAATCAGGAATAGAGCCCTGTTCGGGGGAGGCGTTGATTATTGAGGTCCAGGATGGAATGATTGCCTGCGAGGCGGCTGCTAGGCAGTTAGAGGGGAGAGGATCATTTAAGTGGTTGTTCGGGTTTAAGTAGGCGAGAATTTTTGAGATGGAGTGTGCGACATAGAATTTAAAGTTGGACCAGTGCGCCAGATGTTTGGGTGAGGTTTGGGAAGATGGCGCGTGGAGAGGAGGTGGATCTGAAAGGTTTTGGTTTTGATGGTGAGTTGCGGATTTAAGTTCATTTCCTAGGGAAGAAATTTTGACACCGAAGAAGGAAGAAAATTCCTTGCTTGATATTAGGGGTTTGGGTGTTTCCTTGGAGGTTTTCGCTAGTTTGTTGGATTGGTTTTTGACTAAGTTGAATAGTTTGCTAGGTGGTTTTTTGGCACTCTCAAGTTCGGTTTTGAAGAATTCTTTTTTAGAGTTGAGTATTTTCTTGTTATAAGAATTTCTGGCCTGGTGGTGAAGTTTTAGATGGGATGCTGATGGGTGTTGTTTCCAATTTCGTTTAGTCTGTCCTCTCCTTGTTGAGGGATCTGCTGAACCAGGGATTCCTGTCCTTGATCTGGGTTGTTTAATGCTGCCCTTTGTTGCACCCTGCCCTCGTGCTTGGGAGGGGAAAATGTTGGTCTTTCTATCTCATACTTAAAAGGAAGAAGTGACATAGACACTGCCAAAGTGTTTTATACATTCCTGAAGTGAATTAGAAGTGTGCGCGGTCCTGCAAATTGGAATGTGCGGGGGAGAAAGAAGAGCTGTGCGGCCACTCATGCCCGCACCTTTGAGGACCGTACGTTAAGACTGATCTACATATCACTGGGACCAAACTTAGGTGGAATGGTGTGCAAAATAACAATGGACCGGGAGTAATTACAGGTGGCTGGTATTAATTCAAGCATTCCAGCCATTACTTTTTTTTGCGTAATTCAAAATATCAATATACATAGATATATATTTATAAACACTTTTGAGCAGTTCTACTATGGTGTTAACATTCCAGTCCCTCTGTATGAAATGTTTAGTGACTTGTATCACCTGTATCCGGTTGACCATGTACAATTTGGACATAAAAATCATCGACAGTATTAGAGCCCAAAGGATTTAAGTAGGGGCTGCGCTTGTGGTTTTTAGGCCAGTCATTTAGGTGTCCCCGTTTAAAAGGTCTTTAATTGTGATGACCATTATACGATTCGGGATTCTGACTACTGGACCGTTCTAAAAGTTTTTATTTATCTTGATAGTTAAGAAACTGCTTTCACTCATAAACGTTTTTTTTCCACTCTCCTATGCATATATTTACATGTTTTGACCCATAAATTAGCCTCTGTAATTTGTCAGAGTCCATGTCTGGGCTGTGGGACTGTCAGGTCTTTTAAATGACACTGTGAATGTTCAATGATAATCACGATATCTTGGCTGTGTGGTCAACCTGCACTTCTTCATCATATATGAGTGTGTGTACAGGTAATTCTTTATTTTTATGGTCCAGCTATTTCTTGTTTATTAGTTGTGACTCTGTAAGTGGACGTGCTGTGCCGTGCTAGATAATCCCATTCAGTGAAAAACTCTTCTGATGCCTTTTAGCCCTCGGGTCCACAGATTGTTTGCTGATAGCCACTAGACCTTTGGTTGCAGGTGTTTTGGGCTGGTGAAGGTGCATCCTACCTAGTATTACACTGAATGCAGACAATTGAACCTAAGCCACAATCCCCAACCGCATTCATTGTATTACCAGTCACTTGCAAAGAAGGATTCGTGTCTAGCCATCGTGTGGTTGGGTTTGATGTTTTATTGTAAAGGGTAGGGTTAAAGAGGCATTCCTTAGCCTCGTCTCCATGACATAAAAGATGCAGGAAGACACTGGCACCAGGAACATACTGCGAAGCACAAAATTACCAAAAGAAGTCACATGAATAAAACACATCTGCTTGTATTGTGTAGCGAACTGCTGGTGTACATTATGCAATAAAGGCTATTGATTATTTATGTGCCTATGACATATGCAATGCAATGTGCCTGGGGCATAATACATCATAGTCAATATTTAGGTAATAGGGGTGTTAATTAGAAGGTAGCATCGGGCAAGTGGAAGGAGGAATGCGAATTGATCCCGTTTCTTTTTTCCAGATCCAGCGAGTCAAGCACAATTTGATTTGCAAAGTCATGAGAATGCTGTCAAAAATTGTGATTTTTTTGCTTCAAAAAGCACCCACCGTTCTAAAACAACTCAAGAAAAGCAGACACAACCGACATAAATAATGCTATCTAAGACCGTCACAAAATCCAATAATGTCATTTATCCCGCAGTCTCAAAGCGAAAACAAACAGAAAATTATGAAGATTAGAATTGTAATTTCAAACTCATGTGGAAAATTACACGAGACTGCAACTCGTATAACGATCTAACATCTACTATAATTATCAAGGAGTTGCTAAATTGCAGATGACGACAATCTAGGAAAAACAGGGAATACGGACAAACGAACAGGCTGTATTTAGTTTAGTTTCCACACTTTTTGTGGCAAAGTTCTAAAACTGTTGTTTGCCAAATTGTATTTTTCAAAGTTATTCTGGTTAGCAGATGAGTCTCAACACACAGGGTCGGACTCGGACAAACAACTGGCACAGGTATCAAAATAAAAGTGGCCCTCATTAGCAAACCAGATAGCTAAACAAGCATTGGCATAGCCAATAGGTCTCGCCTTTGGGACCTTATAAGTGTTTAGCCATGCAACAGTTGATGTTGTTGCACCAAGGATATTGTGCTTCATAACTAAATACTTATAAGGTCCCAGAAGCGAGACCTATTGGCTACGCCAATGCTTGTTATTGAACCTGGGTAGCTCTAGATATATAAAAGGTTGTAGATCCCTGCACTAAAGTGAACAATGAGAAAATAAAGTGATGCAGGATAGCAAATCTGTGTACGTTGTTGGGGCCATTTAGATTTTTATGAGGGTTATTATCAATCATTAATAAAGTGGCAGCAACCAAATGAAGGCGAGGTAACAAGTAGGCAGAAAAGAACAGAGAAGAGATGTGGCCTTAACCACCGCTTTATAACTGGGGAAACAGAGTGGAGTCTAGAGTCGGCAGAGTGTCTTATGATTCTGGGCAAATCCAATGGTCTTGGCCCAAGTTTTCGATATATTTAACTACAAAAATCAATGCAGACTAAGGATTGGTGAGTTTGCTGTAGGAGCCGTATTGTCAGAGGTATGGGGAGTCCTAATCCAACCTCATCACACCAATCCGAAGGAATTATTTTAAAGCGCAGGCACTTATGTCTAAACCAACTATCTTAAAAGCAAAGCACATATGCAACAAACAAGGCAACTCAATTATCAATAAATTGTTTTTTTACTTCTCTAGCAACTTTGGAATGGCCAATACCCTTCCATGAATGTAAAAGACTGTAATAGGTTGTGATGCGGATTCTGGCAGGGCAGATGTGCAGTCCAGTGCTAGAGACGGGCTGCAGCTCCCTCTCTGCAGCCACGAGCACCACATACACGCAACGAGAATGAAAAGGGTTGGAGCCACACCCTTTGCGGAGTCAGACTTTCATACCACACAACAACATACTTACATGGCGGGCCCATCTGAAGCACGGTGGCGGGCCCATCTGAAGCACGGTGGTGAGCCCCTCTGAAGCACGGTGGCGGGCCCATCTGAAGCACGGTGGTGGGCCCCTCTGTAGCACGGTGGTGTGCCCCTCTTAAGCACTGTTCCAGGCCCATCTGAAGCACAGTGGTGAGCCCCTCTGAAGCACGGTGCCGGGCCCATCTGAAGCACGGTGGTGGGCCCCTCTGAAGCACAGTGGTGTGCCCCTCTTAAGCACTGTGCCAGGCCCATTTGAAGCAATGTGGCGTGTCCTGTAAAGCAAACTGACGGGCTCCTTTGAAGCACAGTGGCAGGCTCCATTAAAGCACAGTGACATGATCAGCACTATAATGAGAAAGAAAGTACTTTTGATGAAAGGAAGACATTCTTCAGCTGAATAGAGAGATTAATTTCAGATGTTGCTACTGTAACTCTAGATACTTCCTCGGTAGTGTCCTTGTGTACAGATGTTGTATATTCCCATGAGCATGAGACCGAGCTATGGCACTCGACGAGTGGGGCTGAAGCCCTTTAGCCAAATTGGCGTGGCGCCCCTGTATGGGTTTTATTTCAAACTCGGTTTCGCGAGGATCGAGCACAGATAGTAAAACAACGCCTGTCACGCCAACCTTTCTCCACAAGGAGCTCCTCAGCAAGAGCGTATTTAAAAGGTGTTAGAGCACCATTTGTCCAAATCCGAAACCAACATAATGATGGTGAAAGCCTCGCAATGTATTTAGATTCTTGACACCCAGCTTTAACTACAGGTCCTGTGTTTTCGCAGGAAGCTTCGTCAAAGCGATAGAAAACTGTATTTTAGCCACTCTCGAATTATACAGTGCAGCAAAACTCCAGATTCCCGCGGCATGCAGTGCAGCAGATTGACCTGCGCCCAACCAACCCGAAGGGCGGAAAACTGCCCGAAAGTCTGAGCTATTCGGATAGCTCAACGTGGCATTGGCTCTACACTTCAACAAGCACACGCCTAGCGCGATCGCAAAAAAACAAAAACAAAACGTGAGTGGTGCGCCCGCGTGTCACCGCAAGTGCTACCTTGCCGGTCACCAGGTTGCTATTACATGCATGCGCACGCACTTTTGTGCGTGTTCTAGCAAGCTGGTCGCCGGGAAAGTAGCACTTTTAAAAGCAGCTACCAAATGTATTTGCCAGACCAGCGCATGCACTGGATCAGGCCTAGACCTAAAAAACAGTGGCCCACTTTTACAAGTCAGACTAGTTTTGAAATTGTAAAGACTGGCTCTATGTGCATCTTTCAAGGTCTAGGAGACTGCATGAAAATATGTTTGCTGCAGTCAATGTCTGAGTCAATATCAGGGAAATCAACAATGAAAACAGGCCCTTCTGGCCATAAAACAGGCCCATAAACTGCTAAAAAAATGTCTCACACTGATCTGTCAGACCAGCCCATCGGGCACTGTCTGATTGCCCTATCGCCCAGTTTGACTCTGCTTACACAGCTCATGTAACAGGGTAGCTACTTCAATAAACACAATGGTAATAGTCTTATGGTACAGTGAGTTTACATATTTCTTCGAGGACTCAAAAAAAAATCATGCGTTCCAAAGAGGGTCGAAAAGGGAGTGTGACCTAACTGCCTGCTTAGAACACTTACATAAAAAAAAATCTCAGAAAGCGGGCACATCCTAAAATAGAACTAGAAATTGGCACAACAAACCCACCCTTATTATTACCTTCAACTATTCTATTTTAAAGTGGGTCGTCTAGTACAATGCTCACAGCAGGGGTAGAATTTACACTATGGCTAGCGATACCAAGCATTTGCAATGCAATCAGACTACCTGCATAACTCAACTCCATGGCTGCTAAGGCAATTCCCCTCCTGTGCTGGGAATTGCTATTTGACATTATTTTATGACGAGCTGGGCTCGTCATCGGTGTACGAGGAGGCTACACCATGACGAGCCCAGCTCGTCATCAGCTTGGAAGGGGTTAAGCTAACATACTCCATGAGCATATGCCCTGCAGGCACTGCCATTCTATAATTAAGCGAGAGCACATTATCAGTGTACTTTGGACTCCCCCAGTAACTGTGCATGACAGGGAAACCAGGGTCATGCGCACGGCCTGTTACATGACACAAGGTATTGTTTTCTAGTGGTCTTCTAAGACATGAATTCCCTGCTCAAGACAATAAAACTAAAGTCAGCATCCTTTTCATTCGACGAGGAATGTGTGTCAGCGTACAATGTGTGCAATTAAGTACTAAGAACCTAGACTATAGGTCCTATTGTGCATAGTGCCTCAGGCTGCAGTGGTTTTGTATGCCCCCTGGATACAAGGTATTACAGAAGGGGCAGCCGATGGTTGTGCAGCCCCTTGTTCAAGATTGCTAGCCCTGGCACACATGTAGCACTAGCACCAACTTCAGAAGGTGTTCTTTATTCATATGAGGAGAGGCCCAATACAAATGAGTTGATCACTTTGCCTCTGCAACTGGACCCTATTACAGATGTGGGTGCAGAAGTAAACAGTCCCGTAGGAGGCACACTAAAGTGGGCTACAAAGAGGTAGCATACTGCCAGTGGGTCCTCTAAGGGCTGCCTTCTGGAAGGCAAAGTGGGGTCACATGAACCTCCTGGACAACCCCTGCAGGTGGTGGCAACCACTCACTGCACCCGCTTGCAGATGGATCTCTGTACCCTCTTAAAAGTTTAGGAGCCTGCTGCCATCTTTGTAAAACATGGGACAATTTGTAAGCAGCTGTACTTACAGACACAAACGATGTCTAAAGCAGGAATGCACTGTTCGAACTTGCACAAGTGCAACTAAAATTCTTCTGCAATTTATTTCATCGTTTCAAACAGTTTCAACGTTTCTTAAAAAGTCAAAAAATTACTTTTGGTACATGTAGTCATCAATGATATACCTCCTTGTTAGAGCACAAGTAAATTATAATTCCATATGGTATTTCAAAGAAATCTTTATGTTTCAAATTTTTTGTTATTCATAAACATATACATGATTTAACTTCATTGAAAATGTGGATTACTTTTTCTAACAGATGCCACATTAATACTGCAAACACAAGATAATTTCATCAAACTTGTGATAACTCCCAATGCATTTCGATGCTTCAGCATCTTCGTCAGGGGAAATGCTAAGTGAAAAAATATATATATATGTCAGCATCTACAATCAAGCACTTTAACCTCAAGAAAACATTTTTCAATTTATGATCATACATTATATGTGGGCAGACCTTCTAAATAGTGATATTTTTACCAAGCAAACCAGCAATTCGTACAGATCAATAGTTACTTGTGGTGCTAATACCCTATACATGCCATCAAGTGTGTTATAGTGTAGCCAACGTGTGTGTTACATTTCATGTACCAGTGCAAAATAAACCAAACAAATAAAGTAATGGACATACCCTCCAGACGGGTGTGTGGTGAAATGCTCAAAACCTCTGGCAAAAAGCGGTTAATTCTGCAAATACAACAAGATTGGTGTAAGTATACACCATCACTATCGTCATTTTATTATAAACAGCCCTTCCGATTTCCTTACTTACTTCCTATTCCACTGAATGTGCTGCCATATTATCCTGGTCTTAGCCAGGTGTACCTTTTGAAAGGTGTGCCATAGCACAAAATGCCAAAGTGCTCCCTATGGATAATGTGGGTTCGGATATCATAGCAAATCAGGTGTCAATAATAAATAATAGGGCCCTTTTCTGTAGTTCTGGGCATAAAACTCTGCTCACAAAGTTATTGGAATTCGGTGACTCTGTGTTCCGCGGAGAACATGAAGTTATGGATAAACTCTGTACTCCGTAATGGAGCAGAGTTTTTTTGTTAGCGCACTCAAAATGTCCTTTCACATACGCAGGAGTGACTTGCTGGGTGTTTAAGTCACCCGCAAGAGTTTCAGAACCATTTGCGGTCACCACAAGATTAGCTAGCCGGACGCATGCTTCCCCAAGATTTTGTGGTTGCCAACACATCAATAGGGCGCACCAGTGACATCCGGCAGATGTTTTCTGCCATATGCCATCCCAAACGCGCAGGATCTACCGCCCCTGCAATCTGGGGATGATTAACTCCTTGAGAAGCATCAGAATCTTCACGAAATGATGATTTGGAGTCAAAAACCTCCTCAGATGGACATTTGGCATTTGTTTTTTTTTGGTGCGAGGAGTGTTTAAAAAAAACTAATTTTTTCCAACTGGAATGAAGTACCCCATAGTCTCCAGCTTCCTGTTGGTATCCAGCAGGCTCCTCCCAGTGTTTTGGCCATTTCCTGGACACTTTTTATTTGGCTTTGGAGATGGAAGGATCAGTCTTTGTGTCTGCTGCATATACCATTGGATTTAAGGAATTTGTTTTCGAGATTTCACAAGTAATTTGAAAAAATTGTGTTGTTTGTTTGAATGGGGCCATGCTCCTGGATTTATTTGTACTTTTGATACTTTTTTTAATTTATTGTGGTGGGGGCCTCTAGTTTTAGTAGGGACCTTCTTGTTTCTTTGTAAAGTTTGCAAGTCATTATTCTTCTTTTATAAAGGAAAAATGTTGCACAGTTCACTAATTGTTCTCCATTTTTCTTTAATACATTTGTAATATTGGTTTAATTCACTTTGTGGCCTAGTCTGCCCATTGGCCCTTCACATTAGGCTCAGTGGTAGTCATGGGTGCATGACACAACTGTTTCTGTGGTGTCTGTTGAATTTGAAACATCATTTAGGCCATGGATGGATATAGAATGTAATACAAAATGTGTTTTCTTTGTGGTATTTCATGTTGTTTCCCTGCAAACAGTGTATAGGTGCGGTAATGCTTTTTGAGGATATGTTTTGTTAAAAACATTTTTAGCCCTGTTATTTTTCATTTTTGGCAATGCTGAATTATTACTGTGTTCTCTGTTTTACCATGCCTCCTTTGTCTGGCCTGTGTGTGTGTGCGCATTTGCCATAGGCCACCATTTGCCTTTGTTCCACATGCCATGTGGCCAGGGGCCAAAATGTATAGTCACTATCCATAGGCCTGCACGTGTTCTTTATTTTTTAGAACTCCTGCCTCTTATTGTGACCATGCTGCCATTTTGTTTAACCTGTCAATGTGCTTTTGCCATAGGCCTGCATGTCTTCTTTGTTGTGGCCATGCTTTCTTGCTGGTTGTTGTTATTGCGACCATGTGGCTGGTGGCCATTTTGTATACCCAGCCAGTGTGCTTTCCCCATAGGCATGAAAGTGTTCTTCTTAGTTTGTTCCCGATGCCTTCCTTCTTGTTGTTGTGACCATGTGGCTGGCAGCCATTTTATGTAGCCAGACAGTATGCTTTTCCTGGGGCTGACATATGTTCCTTGTTTTCCAGGTGTCCTGCTTCTTGTGACCATGTGGCTGGTGGCCATTTTCCGTAGGCAGTCAGTATGCTTTTGCCATAGCCTTGCATGTGTTCTTTGTAGCCATGCCTCCTGGCTGGTTGTGGTGTTTTGCATATCATTATTCTTATTTTGTACAGGAGAAATGTTGCACCGTTTAGTACATTTTCTCCATGCTTTCTAATACATGTGCAATATTCTTTTACTTGACTATGTGGCCTAATCTGCCAAGGGGCTTTCCAGCCAGTAGGCCCAGTACTAGTCATGGTTGCATGAAACAATAGTTTCTGTGTTGTCTGTTGGATTGAAACAGCTTTTAGTGCATGAATGATATTGGATTGAAATACAAAATGTGTTTTTTGGGGCTATTTCAAGTTTGGGTTCACCTGTAAACAGTGTATAGGTGGGGCAATGCCTTTGGAGGATGCATGGTGTTGTAAAGTATTTCAGCCCTGTTCATTTTCGTTTTTTGCATTGCTGCATTAATGCTGTGTTCTCTGTTTTACCATGCATCCTTTGACTGGCCAGTGTGTGTGTATGTGGTTGGCCATAGGCCACCATTTGCCTTTGTGCCAATGCAATATGGCCAGGGACCATTGTGTATAGTCAGTGTCCATAGGCCTGCATGTGTTCTTTGTTTCTCAGACCTCGCCCTCCTGCTTCTTGTTGTGCCCATGTGGCTGGTGGCCATTTTGTATTTAACATATAACAACAACAAGAGAGAGAGGGAGAGAGACACTCTTGAACACCCTGTAAATATAAAGGAAACAGCCAAAGAGTAACTGTGGAATTACTAGGAAAACCTAGAAAATAAGACAGCAAAGGGCAAACAAAAGTTTTTTAAAAGAACACTCACTCACCAACCTATTTGGTGACATGATTCATCATTGAGTTCCCACCAGAAAGGCCGAGTACCTCTCTGGTGTGCTACGAAACCTGAATTACAGTGGAGCAGGTTTTTTGTGGGGGCGGAAGTGAAGTGATATTCATGTGCAATTTAAAAGGTAGCCGGTTTTAACCTATCAACTAATTTATTAAAGGCAAACCAGTTACCATTAAAAACGTGTGAACGGATGCAGACTAGCGGATTAGTTTAGCCAGAGTCATCCGATTAGTATGAATTAGTGAACAGGATTGATTGACATGTTTTAGCTTGTAATTGCAATTTGCTAAGCATTCATCAGGACCTACGATAGTTCCACGGTGATATGCGCACCCTAACCTGAGGAACAATGACGGTGGTAAAACTCACGGTTCCACAAGTGTGGCCTCCTGGAAAATCCTAGACCACTGGAGCTTGTAAACATAATGCGATTTGCATCATGGGTCCAAGGGTAGGGGAAATGTGTGCTGTTAGGATTTCTAAGCTCGCACACTCCCGATGTAAACATCACGGTGTCCTCCTTGTCCTGAATATACTGGGGACCATTGCTTGTGCTAATGACATGTTGAATAAATCTGTGAGTTTACCCGTGAGCAAAGTAGCAATAGTTGAAAAGAAGCGGGGTGAAAGCGGGTCTACTGGGGAACCCCATTTAATCATAGCCAGAGTGGTTAAGCCTTCATCTGAAGTAAATGCAGTGAACTCCAATAAAAGAGGAAAGGTGGAGTCAAGGTTAGTGACTGGATTGTTATCAGGATTTTTGATATAGTGGTGTGAAAAGGACCTTTGAATTGATTTAATCTTTTCATCAGAAAAAGTTGATAGCGTGTCAACTCATTTTTGCGAAGATGTATTACAAAGCTGGTCAGAAAAAGGAGTAGTAAACATATTTATTATTTTGTAAAGCTCCTTATTTGAATTGGCAGCTTTTTTAATCCTAATAATAAGATACAACTTTTCGGTAAGTCTGATGTTATCTAACTAGCCTCGATGGATCTGTTTATATTTTTGATGATCTTCACTGGTCTTAGTTTTTCTCCATTTATTCTCGGGATTCCTACTAGACAGTTATTCAGCTTTCAGTGCTTCTGTGAACCAGGGTGATACCCTAGGCTTGATCTTGACCCTTGACAGAGGTGCCACGGTGTTCAGGGCCAATGTGATTGCGTCCTCAAAGGCTGTTACTGCATGATCAATATTGTTGGTTTGGGTTAGAGAGGGGGGTTAAAAGGAGTCGAAAAGGTCCCTGAAGTGACTTTATGCCATGGCCTTCTCCAAGTGGGTTCACTACTAGGATAGTTTATTGTGGTGCCTATTGTTAAGGAGAATTTTAGCAGGTTATGATCAGACCAGAGCAGGGGGAAGTCAACTCTAACATTGGTTGAGTTGGTAAACAAAAGATCAAGAGTATGGCTAGCCAAGTGAGTTGGTCCCACTACTATCTGGACTAGTCCCAATGTGTTCAGATCCATCACCAGTTGACTTGTGTCGGGGTCTGATAGCAGCTCGGCATGGTAATTAAAATCTACAATAAGGATAACATTATCAGCAGCTAATACATGTGGAGCAATTATCTCAAGTAGATGGTTTATAAAATTAGTTTTCTGGCATGTAAATGTAAATGTAAATGTCAAGGTATTTGTAGAGCGCACTGTCACCAAGCGGTTTCCTGGCGCTATTACTAATACCGCTGTGGAACCCTTCCTGGCTTTCCCTGTGAAGTGTCCACTCCTAGGCACCCCCAGGGTGAAGCCAGGCAACCTAGCGCTGTTGAGGCCGGTGTGAAGGTTAAGCAAGCTATTGCCCAGAGTTGCAGCGTGGGGCCCATGATTAGAATAGGCACTGAGGCGAGAATTGTCAGGTCTGAGGAAATTGAGCCCTAGAACCCTGGTCCCAGGCCAGAACTCTGCATCAGGGTCTGCCGCTCTAACCATTGAGCCACACTCCTCCACATGGCATGGAGGTCTGTACACTAGGGCATCTCTCCAAGTTCCTTTTGATTGTGTTTCAATTTTGAAAATATACATTTCGGACGTTTCTGTGGTAGCGGTATCTAATGTGATAAATTCTTGTTCCGCCCTGGTGGCTATTGCGATACCTCCTCCTCTTTTGGCATTTCTGTCTAATCTAGTTAGATGATATTCTGGAGGAAATGCTGTTACCACGTCAGGGGAGGCATATTCATAGAACCAAGTTTCAGTAATGAAACAGATATCTGACTTTTCTAGGTCAAGAAGGTTCCATATTTCCAATGTGTGCTTTGGGATATACTTGCCATTAAAATAAAGACATTTTAGTTGTTTAGGGGTCTCAGTGATGTCTCTGACTTTTTTTGATTGGGATGCAGTGAAAGGAAATGACTTATTGAGAATGGTTTCAATGTCTGCTTTAGGAGTGGCAGTATACACAAAGGTATCTAAGAGGCATTCGGGTACAGAGGTAGTAAAGGCTTTATTTAATTATTTAAGCTCTTGGCTTGAGTAGTAAAGGTGTACCATATCTGCAATGGGCAAGGTTGGATTATCTGTCATTTCAGAGAAAATGAGCAGGGGTCCTGGCGGCTGGCAGCGTTTTTTCAGACGGGGATGTTGGAAAATACAAAACATGGATAGCTGAGCAAGTCAGTGAGCTAGATAAAAGAACACAGGGAATGAGAGGCCTACTCCTACAGAGTCAAGTCCTTCAGGGCAGCCTTCAAGTTCAGAGCCTAAGCTCAGTTCTGTTGGCTCACAGCAGTCAAAACCAACATCAAGAAACACCATCAAGAACAGGACCATCATCCCCAAAATCTGCAACGGAGTCGTTTCTACTGGCAGGGCTTAAGTCCAGTTCAGAGGCGAAGGCAAAAGAGATTGAGCAAGGTGGAGCACCAATGACCATTGAGCGGATGGTACAGGTCTATCTGGAAGACCCAACAGAGGTCTGCCTTGATCAAAACCCATTGGTGTATTGTTATTGAAAGAGGCGCCAATGGCCAGTGCTCAGGAGGCATCCAATAAACTATCTGGCTTGTCCAGTAGCCAGTGTCTCCGCTGAGCATGTTTTCAGTGCCGTTGGTGCTGTTGTTATCACAGTGAGAAGGACCACTCTCTCAGCCCAAAATGTGGAGAGATTAATCATGATCAAAATTAATCAATACATCATACTACCGGATTACTCCATACCTGAAGTACGACCGGGAGGAAGATGAGAGAGATTCAGGTATGGAAGTAGTATGTTAGATGACCTACTTTTGGGAGAACCACCAGAGCTTGAGGACGAGCTCTACTTCCCTGACGACTAGGCCCGGGCCAACAACCATAGAACGTTCTCTCACAGGCTCTATTACTGATCTGCTTTCTTTCTTTGACGCCACCCCCAAAAAAGATATATAGCTAGGGTGGCAATATTTAATTGTATGTATTTGTGTCTGGTTGACTAATTCATCCCCACCATCTTACTCTTAGACACATTTTATTGCCGGATTGGAGTTGCAACACTATGCAGTGTAGAAGTCCACCCCAACACCCGTTTCCCTCAAGCGCATTGGATGGAGAGAGCACAAACAAATGTGTGCCTGCCTCCCACCCTGGGTCATGACTACCTATCCTTGCCTAGTTTATTACCCTAGCCAGACTGCCCCACATTATTTGATTTACGCTGGCCAATGTCTGCTTCGTGAACAAAGGTGAATAACCCCATTTGGATAGATTTCATCCATAGCTTTGATATTTTATATTTTCAGGAGACCTGGCTGCTGGATTAAGTAAATATTGATAGGTATAAGACCTATCATACCCCAGCAATACAGTCAACCTATGGGAGATACAAAGGTCAAAGCCAGACACGGTGCAATGGGGAAGAAGGGAAACAAAACAAGAAAAGTAAATATATGTGTCACAGTCGTACTTCTTGCACTGCCACTATAGGTGGAACGGATATATGCAATTCCTGGGTGACACAAATTACAACAGTTATCAGAAAATATAGTTAGGCTGGGATATTTATCTATAGCTTATTTTATACCTGGCCCAGCACAAAAATGTGCAGGCCAGGAACTATTCACCTAATTAGTTCCTTAGGAATATGGTATATATATATATATATATATATATATATATATATATATATATATATATATACTAGCAGCCCGCCCCGGTGTTGCCCAGGGCAGAAGGGGGCTGGGGCAGCATTTTAAGGCTCTGTGCACTCCCGCCCACACCGACATTGCCCAGACCGCATCCCTCCCGCCTCCTGCCTCGCCGCCGCCCCCCGCCGCCCGCCCCGACATTGCCCAGCCCGCCTCCCGCCTTTCGCCCCGACATTGCCCAGCCCGCCTCCCGCCAGCCTCCCGCCTTCGCCTTGATCCTCCCACCCGCCGCCCGCCTCCCGCCTCCAGCCTGCCTTTGCCTTACCTGAGCCGCCCGCAACGGACTTCACCGCCACTCCTCACCGCTCTTTGCCTTACCTGAGCAGCCCACTCCGGACTCCACCGCCACTCCTCGCCGCACGTCACAGCTCCTTCCCCGCATGTCGTCATCACGTCTAGGTCGCGGTCAGCGCTACGTCACGGCCAGCGCTAGTTTTAGGGGACTACTTTGTTTTGAAATTAAAATTTTTTAATTTATGTTTTTTCTTATTTTATGTCGCCTATGTCCATCTACACACCCTGAGGATTCCAACAATGTATTGGGTGTGTATATTGGCGCTGTGTTTCCTGTGTTTACCTTGCCAAAAGGATTCTGTTCTCTCTTTATACTAGTAGTATAGATATATATATATATATATATATGCCAGTAAATTCGCCAATCGACTCGAGGCAGCCGCCCCAGCCCAATCCAAAAGACGAAGGAGCAGACCCAGGATTTTGTGCTTTAGTCAAGGTGCTTTATTTCCTCCAGCAAGCCAACCGCCATTACGCGTTTCGCTTCACCACAAAGCTTGATCACATGGCAAGTTGCTAAGAGCTGGTGCCGTTATTTAAAGTGCTAGTGCGCGGCAATTACAAGGTACAGCCAACAACATAGAAACAATACTTTCCAATTGTGCTGTACATCATGGTATAAAAGGCATGAATGCAGTTTTACACATTTGAACAATTCATAAAATATATAAATAATTAAATATTTTAAAAAATTCATTGTCAATTCATGTATAAATACAAAAAGTACTGAAAGCATGTGTAAAGTACTTCTACCATGAGGGACAAAATTCTTTGATCACCGCCAAAAACTGGGTACATTTTTCAGCAATTGTATAAAAATGTCTGAAATAAACCATGTTGATCTAGGGTAGTTAAATAGTTAAATCACCATTTCAAATGTGTACTCAACATTTTATAAAGAAATATATATATATATCTCCAAAAATTAAAGCCAGCACTCGCAGGGGTTAAATCCTAATGGGATTTAATTGGCACAAAAGAAATATGCACAAATGCGTTTCAGCGGTACGCCTTCGTCAGTGTAAGGTGGCCGCCATGACGCTTCTCATTAAGTAAACAAAACAAACATCGTAGAGTCCCGTGGGATGTGTCACCATGAAGCGCCATGATAATGTCAGGCATAACGGATGTTACACACAAACAATTAGATAAAGCATTGTTATTGAGGAAAAAGTGGCGTAATGTGTCAGCGTTAATGCACAGCTTAAACCAAAGTTCATAACACGTAATCAAGGCACAGAAAGGAATTATTGCCAAATGTAAAGAGTGATTGTCCGTTACAGTCACATGATGAAATTGTAACTTGGTAGCAAAAATATATTATGATTTGTTCAAATTTAAAACACAACATAATTTCAATCTGGGTGCTCTCGCTTAATTCATGATTATCCCAGTAGGTCTGTCACTTGATTTCATGATATAGCACTGAATGGGCTGGTAGCTACCCTAGTTCAGACCAAACTCTCAATGAAGCCCTTGGATGGGCAATGTTGCGGAAAAGAAAGAAAACCTCATAATTGTGAACATCATACACTAGGACTGAACAGACATAATAAAAATAAGCTGGAAATGCTAACTGAGTTCATGGCTAGGTGACCTAAAATCCCACAACTAACTACTGAACCCAAATTGTCTTTATACATATATATATATATATATATATATATATATATATATATATATATATATATATATATATATATATATATATATATATATATATATATATATATATATATATATATATATATATATATATATATATATATATATATATATTCTTCCAGCTTCCAGGTACACCAGTACAGCACTAACGAGAAACTTTTCACCCAAGGTTTTATTAGGGTTCTTTGTAACACAAAAGACGCGTTTTCAGCGACTGCCTTTGTCAATTTCACACGGCAGCCCGAGACAGCGGTATTTACATCAAATGTCAAAACAATTCATTGGATGTTCATAGTGAGGTAAAACCACAGCAAACAAATGACTAACCTGATGGGCTTATATTACATTTCAGCCATCTTGGAACTTGCAAATCCTTATAATAGTAGTGCAAGTGAGTTCAACTATATTCCATCATATAAGTGTGCATCTATGTACATATATACATAATAACAAAAGAATTCATAAGAAATAATAATGCCCTGTATGGGCCTATGCTGAGCATTAGTTAATTAATCGGGATGTAATAGGCAATTTGAGTAACCAAAACAAGTAACAAGATTCAACCCTGGATGGGTACATTGCCTGAACAATACTAATGCCCTGTGTGGGCCTACGCTGTGCGTTAGTTAATTAATCGGGTTGTAATAGGCAATTTGAGTAACCAAAAAATGTAACAAGATTCAGCCCTGGATGGGCACATTGCCTGAACTGTCAATATCGATCTTATCAGTCTGAACTCAATACCAAAGAATAAAATCTATACATTTTATATAAACTGTACAGAGCACAAAAACATTTTTCATACTTAAAACTCAAAATTACGAATGGAGACCCAGCTTCCTCAAGTAAAAGATGATAAACTGATTATCAAGGAGCATCGGTTTATAAAGAAGTTATGATGAGTTTCAATCTATTATAGACATAGAGATAATTAAAAAATGGACTCACATAAGATGTGACAGTTATCCAACAGTATGTCCAGTATTTACTTATATGTACATATATTTACATGAGATCATAGGTGCACAGCTAGTTCCTCACCACTATTAAGTCCCTGAGGTATTTTGGTCTGCATGTCGATGATGCAGTTCATAAACTTTTCAATTGTTTTGGGTGTCCTCACGCCTGGTACATCAAACGATAAAACATTGTTGCTGCTTTCATCCTTGCACTTTTTGCAAGGATGAAATCCTTTTATTGGGCCCAAACGAGCATCACTCTTTCTTAGGGAGTAGTGGCTCTCGACCAGATAATCTTGTATGACCCTTGACTTTCTAAAAGACAGTTGGGTTGATTTTGCTAAGCCCTCTCCGATGACCGGATCAGATTTGAGGAGATGCCACTTTTTTCTATATATATGTAGGTGTTAGATACCTGATTCCTAAGGAACTAACTAGATGAATTGTTCCTGGCCCTGCACACTTTTGTGTATTTTTTCTTTTCTATCCAACTGGGAAAATATGTTTTTTGTTTTTTTCCTGGGATATGTTAGATATTAAGTTGTGGGCTTGATTGGATTGCTTTGTGATGTATGAATCAGTCAGTTTCACTACTTATTTTAATATACTTAATTCTGTGGTTGCATAGACTACATTGTCTAGTACTTAGCTTCTCTATTTCTAGATATATCAACCAGTACTTGTTTTCTGCGTTTCTATGCAATGCTTGAAACGTAAGAGGGACTCTCCCCAGGGAGTTACACTTTTAGTGGGAAATAACATAAGCTATAGATAAATATCCCAGCTTAACTATATTTTTTGATAACCATTGTAATTTGTGTCACCCAGGAATTGCATATATCCATTCCACCTATAGTTGGAGTGCAAGAAGGATTTCTCCAACTCCACTGCCTTTTTCAAAACTGCTTCACTTCGATGAAAGCAAGCACGGACCCCAAGATGAGTTCCTAATTTATTTATTTGTCATCGGCCATAACACGTTTCAGTCCAGCCGGACCTTGATCACATGACAACGCTCATGGTTTCTTTCACCCTTTTAAAGTGACTTGTGCTCAATACCATTGGAGAATCACAATAGACATAGAAAAAATATGCTTTTTACATAAAGATCATACAATACCACACATTATAAAAGATAGAGTGTAAAAGGTAAAGAAGAAAGACCTCCATTGATTGCTGTTTCAAATAGTCCCTAACATTATTAAACATATATAACTTCATAGTAAAAGTCTGTGATGTTTCATTTATGAGTTATTGAACAGTATCAATAAAAATACTGTCAATAAAAATACTATTAAAAAACATAGTTCTCATGACATTAAATTGAATAAATATATAAATACATAAATATTCATTTAAAAATCAATTGTAGAATTTTCAATATGATTTTTTAAGGGAAGCAAATTCATTTTGGCGGTCAAAATTGATGTATAAATGCAAGGTTTACTTATTGTAAAAACAAAACAAAATTCCTACATCCCTTTTATATAAGTATGAATATATCCCAATCCCTAGTCTCCCGGATTCCGTCTATATATATATATGTGTTTATATATTGTTATTTGCAGACATCAAAAAGTGCAAGTACCAAAATAAATAACTGGTAGTGTATTTTTTGACACGGGGATTCATTAAAGAATGTATGTTCCTCTAATTGAATTTCAGGATGCACAAGAGGAAGCTGACTTGTTTATCCACAGTGAAAGGTAGCTGCGGTAACTTGAGATCTGATGTAGGAACATGAAGCACAATAGTTACCCGGAAGAGTCTGCAATGACCCGGATGCAGAAGCATTGGCGTCTGACTAGGGAACGGCTGGCAAATCCGTAAACAGTGGTGTGGAAAATTAGGCAAATAATTGCAGGCAGGGAGGCGCAACGAAGAAGGAACCCGGCTGAGCTGAACGAGAAGTGCGTTCATGCCAGGCAAAGCCCATTTTGTACTGGCTTGAATTCGCCCACTTACGCATGCGATTGGGAGCCGAGCAAACCTCACAGGAACTTAGGAAAGGAGTTATGTACTAGGAAGTTACTGAGTGGGCCCTGGGAGTGACAGAAAACACAACTATTTCTCACATTTCCATGACATTGGTGAATGGGGCTACACATTAACTGAGGCAGATGCACTTTGCACTGCCAACAATGGAAAGCCACCAATGTAACCATGCAGCCATTAGTTCACCAATAGGTGTCACAGGTGAAATGTCATGGGTAGGGAGGGAGGGAGGGAGGTCATTGATGATGGGTGGGAAGGAAGGATGCATAATATATGTCATGCTTGAAAACTACTTGAGTTGTGGCAATAGTTTGAAATACTACCTCTACCCTTTGAATCAGAAACCTTGATAAAAGCCATTCCAAGCAGGTAAAGATAAAAAGAATGCCACTACAGAGGAGCACGCTACTCCCTTCTTTATTCTTCTTACCAAGGATTTTTCCATTCATCATTGCATTGTTCTTCTACTATTTTTTATTCTTCACCCTTGGCTTTGCTACTCAATGTTTAAGTTTTCCATTCTCTCAATCCGGTCTTCACTATTGAAAACGATGCACACACCCATATATCCATCCATCCAAACATGGCTCTCGGACTCAACAAACCTTTCTCCAAGATACATTTGAAATTTACCCACCCATACTTCCTTTCACCCATCAAAACCCACCAGAGGATTACTTCCACCCACCCAGGCAGGCATTCGTTCACCCATACACTTTCACTCATCCAGGCAGGCATCCGTTCACCCGTGTACCCTTTTATCCATCCTTCACCCACCCAGGCATCCTATCAGCCACCTATAGTATATACATCCTTTCACCAATGTATCCTTCTCTTCCAGTCTTATTACATTTCACCCGTCCTTTCTCCATCCTTCCTTCTTTTCCTATTCCATCGATCCCTCATAGTTAAATATCTTTATGAAACATTTTCTGCTGAGTTGAAGATGGAAGAGGCCATTAGATTCTCAAATCAACAGCCACTGTATATGCTGATCAAAGAGGGGTGTGTTCAACTGTTCACAAGTCAACAGTACACCCTTGCAGTGAGTATATAATTAATTGTCAATAAGCAAGCCATATGACTTACCACTGTCCGCCATGGCCGCTGCCTCACCGCCTACCGCTGCTGCATCTTCTTATTGGCTGGCGTCTTTACTGCTGGATCCGGTACTGGTGGTTATTACGGCTAGAAAACACATTACACATTTTGTAGATTCCAGATATGTCTCCCCCTATTAATTGGTTTTATTGCAAAATACACCACACACATCTCTACAGTTAGGTTACAAACTGTCTCTTCTACCAAAAGTATCAGGTTGGGCATTTTGTTAGTGGCAATTTTTGTAAAGCCTCAATACAAACTGTAAAGGAACTACTAGATCTATTGATGAATCTGAGTTTTGAAAAGAAATAAAATAGTGGACAACTGGATATATGGTTGTAGTGTAGTTCCTATATACCCAATAGGCTCTGCGCATTGGAATAATATATCCTATAGATTGGACGTTGGACTTGGGTTGACTAGGTCTCTACCGAATATATCAGACTTAATTGTGAGTGCCAGCTAGCTCAGAGGTCACTAAAAACGTTCTTGAATAAACAAGAAGGGATTCATTTCTGACAACAGCATAAACATGACAACCTTGTTTCCCCAAGAATAAACGTATCTTCAGAGTCGTGGAAACAATAGATAGATATTTTACTCAGTCAATCATCCATGCTTCGTTTCATCAGAGGTGTGGAGAAATAGAAAGACGGGCGTTTTCAATAAAAGGATTTATTGAACAGTCTTCTTTCTCATGCAAGTAAAGTGAAATGCTACAATTGTAATACTGTGGTACAAAAGGGGGGTGGTAATGGACGGAGCATCTGAACCAATCAAACACTCACACCCAGTCAAAAGATCTGGGTTTAATCCATCACCGTTCATAGCCCACTCTGCCACCCCAGTTCAGACATGGCTATATGCAAATCAGTCTGACCCTGTGCCTCATGGGAACAGTCCAGCCCGAACTGCCAAGCCATGTCTTCCCTGGACCGGAAACAAGCTTCCGAGGACCGGTTTCTGGCATTCCAGCCGTCTTCAGCCCGGCGGTGATGGATTAAACCCAGATCTTTAGACTGGGTGTGAGTGTTTTATTGATTCGGATGCTCCTTCCATCACCACCCCCTTTTGTACCGCTGTTGGCCGCCATAAGTGTGGCAGGGTGTGCTCAGACGTGAGTCCCTTGCTCACTTTGCTACTGGATTCAAGCAAGCCGGGCTGAAGACGGCTGGAATGCCAGAAACCGGTCCTAGGTAGCTTGTTTCCGGTCCAGGGAAGACATGGCTTTGCAGTTCGGGCTGGACTGTTCCCATGAGGCACAGGGTCAGACTGATTTGCATATAGCCATGTCTGAACTGGGGTGGCAGAGTGGGCTAAAGAATGGTGATGGATTAAACCCAGATCTTTTGACTGGGTGTGAGTGTTTGATTGATTCGGATGCTCTGTCCATCACCACCCCCTTTTGGTACCGCTTTTGGCCGCCATAAGCGTGGCAGGGTATGCTCAGACGTGAGTCCCTGGCTCACTTTGCCACTGGATTCAAGCAAGCCGAGCTGAAGACGGCTGGAATGCCAGAAACCGGTCCTCGGGACTTGTTTTCGGTCCAGGGAAGACATGGCTTGGCAGTTCGGGCTGGACTGTTCCCATGAGGCACATGGTCAGACTGATTTGCATATAGCCATGTCTGATCTGGGGTGGCAGAGTGGGCTAAAGAACGGTGATGGATTAAACCCAGATCTTTTGACTGGGTGTGATTGTTTGATTGATTTGGATGCTCCGTCCATCACCACCCCCTTTTGTACCACAATTGTAATACTGGCTGCAAAGTGTAATGCGTACAGCGAGAAGAGTATTATAAAATAATACTGTAAAAGCATTGTATAGTTTCTAAACCATAGATGAATACATACATAAATAACAAAGGCTAAAAATACTCAACTGGTGCTTCCAAAATGCGCCTACCCCAATGTACCTAACCTAAGTCTAGTACGAGGGAAGAAGTAAGTGAGGTGTAGCATAGGTTTAGTTTTTCTTTTCCAAGAATCTATCCAAGATTTCTCTTAGGGTCTAATCAGCTCCGTACCTTGGTTTTAGAATGAAGGAGGTCTGGTATCTCTGTCTCGGGACTCGATTACCCAACACCCCGCGAAGGGAGCTTGGAAACACTGGAGCTGGATTCTCGCCGGGAGAAATGCAGCTTTCGATCAGTGCGTCAGCTGGAGTGTCGGCTTCCTTCAACACTTGCTGTGGCGAGCTGCATCGGGCAAGTGGATAGTCGAACTGCTCCGAACCACTGTGTGTTTGCTAGGGCAAGTGTAGGCATATTTATACTCTGAAGGTGCCTAGTTTGACGTAAAGTCGGGCATAATACCGTCATCAAAGAACCCCAAGGGAATGGTAGTTCATTGAAAACTTCATGAGTTCTTGAACAAATCAATATTCAAGCAAGGGGATGTCCCTGACGGCTTAAGCCAATTTTTCCAAGAAATCGTTGTGGCTTTTTGGAACGGGTGGAAGTTGCCATTCCTGTATTTGGACTGCATGGGCTATGTCTAAATATGGGTATGATTTCTATGCCTATATAAGGGCAATGTGAATTGTACCTATATAACGGCATGAATCAGTAAATTTCGCTCGGAACCTAAACGCCATACAACATGGTTTTGGTTGGCAAATGCAATGGCCGCCCTCATACTTCCTTCCAGCCATAGTGCATGGTAATCAGTTCACCAACTGCTGCTAATAATACTAAACCTAACTGAGAAAACACAACTTTGGGGTGTTCAACATGGCCATGGCCACCCTCTCTCTCATTTTACTGATTGATCATTAGAAAGTAAAAGAAAGCCTTCTCATCTCAACAAACATGCATAGAATACCTTACTTGGGCATGCAATCTGCACTGCATAGTAGTAGTAGTACTAGAACGTGACCAATGGGTTCTCTGAGTCTTACAGTCCCACCACTAGGCAGTCCACCAAATATGATATAAGGGGAGATTGAAAGCTGACTGACAAACCAGAAGAATGGAAGCTACAGACAAACTAGTACAGACTAGAGACATTTTAAAGTAAAGTACAGACACTAGGAATATACAAAATAGGTTAATACACGGAAAACAAGAATTTAGAAACCAGTAGATCGAAGAGGATTTGGGGAAAAAAATAGGAAACCGGTAGAAATAAAATTCAAAACAAGGAGCAGTAAAAGTTAGGGAAATAATGATTAATGTTAAGAACAGGAGTACTTACTGGGGCCAAAAGAGCCATTGATGAAGAACGTTGGGACTGGGAGGCACTTCCAGCTCCCTCAACTGCTTCAGACATCTTCTTGCACCTAGATGCTGATGTAAGACATAAAGACAAAAAAAGATTGGTGATAAATAAATAATCTCTCCAAATTAATTTTTTGACAGGAAAAGACAATTGCAACAACATTGAACTTTTCTAAATAAGATTGACTAGGTGTAGACTGGTATCACGGACTTTCTTATCCGATTCCAAATTTCCTAAACCTACGTAGCCCTTGCTCTAAATGTAGTAAACTAGATTTTAGAATTAAGAATAAATTGCGACTTCTTCTCACCTCATTCGCAATCTCAGTCCCCTTTGAGGGCCAATTCAATAAGTCTGCATTTTTCTTTAAATGCATAGATGGATGCAAGCATGCACCAAATTGGTTGCTTGTCACTGTTCGAGCTACAAAAAAGGCTCTAAGAACTGAAGTCAGATGACGCGCACCGCTTATTTACTAATACTAACTACCACTATTTTTATAACAGGACAAAGGAGTTTCTGCATTGCTTCTTACACAATCCCATAATATATTATTTGTAAACTTAACTTACCAGAATGTGAGAAGCATGCTTGCTATTTGGGAAAAATATTAGCAATAGAATAGAACACGCAGGTCCTGCTCTCGGGCAAGGATGTCAGACCACCGGTGCGTGAGCTGATTATGGGTGCGTGGACCCCATAGCAGTGATACACTGCCTGGCACAGCCTCGGCCAGAGCTGCCCAGACTCAGGCCTGCCACCTACTGCCAGGGTGGAGGGGAGGTGGTCATAAAAAACTGTGCTCTCACCTTCTCCTCGGAAAACAATGCACAGGACTGCACCACTTCCTGGCACTGCCTTCCGCAAGGAAGGCGACTTCTTATTGCGGGTCTTTTTGGGAACCCTTTTCTGTCATGGCGCCGGGGAGAGAAAATGCAGAAACAGGGATAGGTAGTAAGAAACGTAAAAAAAAATTAGATAGGAAAAAACACAAAAAAGTTGAAAAAAATACACATTCAGAAATATTATGGGTAAGATAATAAATAAAAAGATGGGGAAAAACATTTTAGGTGACAAGGATGACAGAGATTGATGACATAGTAGGCCCCAGCACCATAAACAGAGGGAGAAACAAGATGGCCCCACCCATACAAGACTGTGTGGTGCAGTTTGAGTGATATCTCCACCTAAAAATGTAATTTGTGTTGCCATACGATAGAAAAGTCACAAGAACGGGCAGGATAGGGGAACTCTGCCCAGGCGCAGAACCCTGCATAGCGTGGCAGAGTTTTTTTGCCACATCGCGGAGTTCTGTGTAGCAGGGCTATGCGAACTCTGTCAGGGCCTACTTTTCTGATCGATATTTCCAAACAATGGAGCTATCATTACCGGGAACAATGGCGACAACAGTAATTCCATGGTCATATAAAACTCCCCAGAACATTTTATTAGACAGGACATGTGGAAATTGGTGTTTCCTCAGGGATTTTTCTCTTCAAAAAGTCTCCAAGTGAAAGACCACATCTTATAATACCAATGGGGCAGGTACCAGCTGTTACTGACCCCACTAGAATTTGGTAAGCACACTTAATGGTGTTCTACATTAGAGGAGATGTAATTGAGTCATTAAAGTAGAAGAGTCAAACTTTCACTTGCACTAGATAACAGTAATGCAAAATGACAGGTCCCCTGCATGAATATGCTCATGGGCCTCCACATTTCTCATATCTCACAACTATTTAGTGGCCTGGGTGAAAGACACTCCCAATAAAGAATTGGGGCTCCCCTGGATGGTTGGGGCCCCTGGACCGCAGGGGCTTTTGCTATCTCCCTGCTAGATATTCTATCCATTAATGACATGTAGGATACTTGATATAAATGTACTGAGGAAGTAACATGGTTAAAGGAAATAAAGAATGCAATATTTATTCTTTCTGAAAACTTAGAGCTGCTAGCAATGGCTAATTATGATCATAAGACCCCTAACAAAAAAGAAAAAGTATATCAAAATTCTCACTAAATTATTTCTGAACAGAAAAGGTATAGCATACGTAAACAAAATGTCTCTACACAGGGCTGATGATAAATAATCAATGTACATGCACTGCAATTGAACCTTTCCACCATTCCTTTGACTTCTGGGTGAAAAATACCAGTTTTCCTGCAATGTAATGGACCAAAGATCTATATAAGTGTTATGAATGTTGACTTTCCATCTACTTTATGCTGTATGAAGTTAACTCTTTGCAATAGAAAGTGTTCCAAACAAAAAAGAACAGTTTTCTCCTGTCTAATGCCCCTAATGGCCAGAAAGGTCTCCATTTCTTTGGAGCCCTGATGTCAGACAACTAGGTTGCAGGGAATCCCTCATTTTCCAAAATGCTCTCAAGAAATCTTATGACATCCTTAGTCTCAATGTTTTTTAAGTGCAATTTCCAGCCACCTAGAGTATACATTCATTACCACAATGATGTATTTATCTTTGGAAATCTTGATAGGACCCAAAATGTCACTAGACACCTCATTCCAAGCTTCTTTGGGAAGTTTCCTTAAGTTCATGGGCTGCAGTCTGGGTTCAGCACTGTGTCACGTTTCCCACACTTCAAACATTCTCTCAATGAGGATGTCAATGCTGCCCATCAATACATTTGTTTTAATATATCTTTAGTCTTAAAGATGCCAGGATGGCCATCATGAGCAAACTCAATTAACTGTTCTCTCAAACTGCCAGGTGGAATCAGCCTGGTACCATGCAACAACAAATCGTTCTGATAAGCAAGTTCACTTTTCACGCTTAGAAATGCTTTAAATGGTTCCTCTACACTTGAATCTTTTCTCCAGCCTCCTCTGACACCTTTAATGACTACCTTCCAGTTCTTTAGCCCATTCGTCCTCATTGATAACACTATCTCTGATGAGACATACCACATAACCTTCAAACTCACTTGACTCTTCCTCATCATCTAACTGTCCTGTGGAGTCCTTATTAATCAGGTGCGAACAACCATCAGCCAAATTGTTTTTCAAGACAGGCACATGATCAACATAAAACTTAAATTCCTGCAGAGGAACAACCCATCTCCATATTCTGGTGGAGGTGTTGTCCAGGCCCTTTTTGCCAGAATTCTCCATAAGAGGTTTATGGTTAGTCTTAACTTGGAGCTTACAACCTCAAACACATTTTCTCAACTTCCATATAGCCCAGAAGATTGCCAACGCTTCTTTTTCAACAGTGGAGTAGTTTAGTTCAGCTCCTCTTAGACACATGGAAATAAGCACTATGATTTTCTCTCCACCATTTTGTCTCTGTAATAAAGCAGCTCCTAGGCCAGTTGAGCTTGCACCTGGCATAATGATGGTGTCCTAGCCCAATCCAAATCCAAACCTGGATTTACAGATTCACTGAGTTCTGATGCTGTTTTACATCTTATTAGGACAATTAAATCCATACTTAGAGAGTTTGTACCCTGAAGAGCAGAAATGTGGAGCCTGTACAATTTTTCTAGCAAATTGTAGCCCAAGGAAAGAATGGACCAATCCAGGACAATTTCTAACATCGGAACTGGAATAATCTCCCACTCTATCATTAAATAAGTCTAGATTGCAATAACAATAGCCTTCAGTCCTAGGAGAGACTCTGGTCACACCATTCCGTAGGGGGGGTATTTATGTAAAAATACAAATCAAACAGGAAAATAACTCATTTTATAGACGCTAAGCACCGAAACCCTGGGGAAAGGAAACAGTGAGGTAATCAAACAAGGCACTGCAATCAAGCAGTAGCGGATGCCATGGGTCCGGTCCAAGCAGGAAGCAATACACATTGACTGCTGTTGGGTGGTAAAATACAGCAATTATCAAGGATCAATGTTCCCTTTAGGCATCTGGGACCCCGTGCTACTGCACCTGCTCCAGTAATGGTAGCTACGCCCTTGCAATCAAGCAGCAAAGCAACTGTAAACTATAAGAAACAAAGCAAACCATTCGCTCTAGAAATGCTCAAAACTAAATCACAGCTTTTGTTTATCATAAATAAGATGTATTTCTATGAGATAAATCTGATTTCCCTGAGGAAAAGAAGCCCCTTTTAGGTACTAAAATGAATCCTATGCTTTGTGTTGAATGGTAGAAGACAAAGACGTTTTTCTGGTGTACATAAATGGCCTATTACATACATTTATAATATACATAACAAGGAAGAAGTCAGTGATCAGAGAAAATAGGCTGGAAACCCAGTAGCAGCTCGTGGAGGGAATGCCCGGGGTGGCAGGTTGGGGGAGGGGCAGGTGGCGGGGTTTGGTCAACTCCGGCTCACAGCCGACCGGAGTAATGTAAAGAACTAAGTTTCAGCGCGTACAATGAAATTCGTTTTATTTATTTACTTTAATCCGGTCGGCCGTGAGCCAAAGTTTACTACCCCCACCTTGGCCCTCGCCCGCCTCACCGCACCGCGGCACTTCCTCCACGAGCCGCTACTGTGAAAACCGTAATGTGAGACTGAGGGACATATTTACGAGAAACTGGCAGAGGATGGTGTTGCACCAAAATTGGTAACTCTGCGTTCCGACAGTTTACAAATGCAGGAATGCGTCGTATTCACAAGAATGCGGTGCACCCCTTCATTACTCCTAGCTCCGGTGCTAAAACAGCACCCTAGTGCCATTTATCTTGGGTCCCTGCGCTGCAGGGTAATTGTTTAAGTGCAATTGTTTATATGCAGGAAGGGACACCTTCCTGCACATTAACAATCTTTACAGGCGATTTGCTCTTTGTGTGCTGCAGAGTGTATAAATTAGGAGGAATAAAACATTTCTCCTTGTATCGCCTGTTTAAGACCAGGTATTGCATGGTAGTATTTTTGGCGCTGCCCCATACCTTGTAAATATGGGGCAGCGTAAAAAAGTAATGGGTGTTGTGGTGGAACGCCCACTGCAACACTCATTGCACGTCCCTTTCAACTAACTGCTGCGTGAATAGAGGCATTATGTACACGGCGGCGTTAATCCACACTAGGGGGCAGATTTATGAGGCCCTTGCGCCACGTTTACGCCGCTGTTGCGTCACTCAAGGCGGCGTAAACGTGGCGCATCCCTACGAACGATTTACAACGTGACGCATCTAGGCAGATGCGTCACGTTGTAAAGCCCTGCACCGCTTGTGGTCGTTCCGGCGCAGGGTGAGCTTTCCGGGGCAGGTGCGCCTCGCAAAAGAGGCTGAGTGAAATCTATGAGATTTCACTCAGTCACTTTTAAGCCAATGCTGCATCAAAAGCCTGCGCCTGCTTGAAGCAGGCATAGGTCTTGACGCAGCATTGTTAAAATGGGGCACCCCCGAGCCTTGCTGGAGCTGCGTCGCGCTTGCGACGCAACTCCAGCAATGCGCCACATTTCCGGCACAGATGCGTCACGCATCTGTGCCATTTTTGCACCATGGTGCGCCGCATTATAAATGCGGCGCACCATGGCTGGCGGAGCTGTGGCGCACTGTGGCGCATGTTAACTGGCGCATCCCTGGGGATGCGCCAGTTAACATAAATCTGCCCCTAAGTGACTTAACAACACCTTGTAAATAAGGCGAAGGAGTTAAAGACACTACAACATCAGAAAAAGTGATGTTCTGAAGGCGTTAACTTCTTGCAAATATGCCCCTCAGTTTTGCACATTCAGAGCCACCGGTAATTACACGGGCCACATCCCAATCCATAGTTTTTTTGCAAACCATGTCACCTCAGTTTGAACCCAGCAATTTGCAAATCATTCTTAACCCTGCTCCAATTGGAACAGTCCAGCCTGAACTGCTAAGCCATGTCCTCCCTGAACCAGAACACAACTCAAGACCAGTTTTGTCCTACTCATGGACTCGGCAGTTGGGTGCAGCTTAGTTCCAGTGACACAGTGTGCATGGACCCATGTTTGGGCTTACCTCTCCTACTCAGGGCGACACACTGAAGTACACAACAAAGTGATGGATGGAATTCTTGAATTAATCTCAGCCACTGTATGGCATTGAAGAAAAGATCAAAAGGCTCCGGGATAACAAATTGAGTGCCCACTGGTGCTATTACATGAGAGTCTGGAGCACACAGGGAAATAGAGAGTGAAATTAATGCATTACTTGTTTGGCAGAGCAGTGTTGGATATACAGAAGAGATAGAATATGGATTTGGCTAAGGAATACTACCTTAAGTTCCAAAATAAAGTCGATGGCCATCAGAATAGCTGTCTCTATAACAGGTACAGTGTCCTACAAACAGGATGGATTATACACAGAAATTTACAGAAATATAATGTATTTCATTTTTATTTTCAGATTACATGCACAGAACCGTATGATTAATACAATACGAGGATATCAGGGTTTTCACTAGGGGAGAGCAGGTTGAATAGGCAGCCCAATACCTTTTTATTTAAATACAGTTCCTTAAGAAATCCAGGGCTTTGCTTTGTGGCTTTGGCACAAAAACCGACAGGCGTTCCTCAGAGAATTGTGACTACATTTTTAAAGCGCACCAAGAAAAAATTAAAGTCCAAAAACAAAACAGTAAAATTCCCAAAAACAAATTAGTGAAAAGGAGAAAACTTTAACTTAGACCAAAATGACAACATTTGATAGGAGGATCAGAAGATAAGTGTTTGAAGAAAATGCACAACAGCACACATAAGTCCAAAAAATCAATAATGCCTAGGGGTGTAGATGAATGGCACCAAGAGATATTCGAGGTCAACTCTGATGAAGCACCAGTCTGATACAGCCTAGAGGTTCGGCAGTTTTGCTTCGGGACTTAGAGGGTCACTTTGATCATAGCAGGAGGCCTGCCAGCTCTCCAAGTCAGTGGAGGCCATAGCATCAGCCCACATACTCCCCCACGCCGACAGAGAATCCCATTCCATATTTAGAGAACCCCACCACCCTGGTGGGGTCATTACATAAGAAGTGCATCTGCCTTTGCCGTGCAGAACTGAATTCCGACCAGCTGCAATGATGTTTATGCGCACCCTGCACTTTTTTTTGTTTTTCACAAACAGATTTGCAAAGCGGAGGTGAAAAACAACAAAACAAAATAGCGCTGAAACACAAGAACCTTTCATCCTGCATTATGTGGCCATTCGTTTTTTTTGCACTGTCATTGACTGCCAGTTCTCAATGGCAGACGCAAACAAGGAAATTCACCATAAGTAAAGCAGGCAAACGCCACAATGACCTGTCTGTCATGTGGTGTATAGGCAAAGGATATCGAAAGCAAAGCAAGGTGATGCAGCCAGCTGATGTTTTGCCATTGGAAACCAGGCAGTTCTCCCACCTCTAATTAGGGCGAGAGACTACACCATGAACTACACCAATTTAATGAAGAGAAGGAACTCCAAAGACCCATTAGTGTTGTAAACGAATGCCAGATTGATTGTGCAAACAAGAGGAATTCTGTGGCTGACCATCGCGCCCCAGAATCGGATTTGATGAATTTGGGCTTCTGCTGACACCCTCAGTTTGGCGCCTCAAGTGCTGACAACCAAGCATAAGAGATTGAAATCTGTCGCTGCCAAGTTCAGTTAGCAAACCAGGTTACTTACGCATCGTTTCCTGCTGGCACATTGCTTGTTCGGACTTGCTTTTTGGTTCACTAAATCTTCAACCAGATAGGCAGGTAGTAAGGCAATGTCTATGACAAATGGCCCTCTTCTGAGCAAGGTCCCACAGAAACGTTATTACTTGCAGCAAAAAGCTCCAAGTGTCACAAACTAAACATTCTTGTCTCTGAGATAATGCCTTTCTCAGACAGCCTGAGCACCTGTGTCAGTCCAAGGCAACCAATCAAGGGTTAATAAAGGCAAAACCAGATGAGGCTCTGCCATTAGAAATTGTTCGGTTCCCCCACTTCGAATTAGGATTGCAGAATAGTGAGTTTGGTGAAATGGGAACTCCACCGGTTTAGGAAAAAGCAAGGGACTGAAGCGACCTCCTAAGTATCTCACACAAAATAGCCAATGCAAGATGCAGTATCCGAAGAGGGCCTCACAACGTCGGATATGATAGGTTTGCAGGCCCTAGGGCACCTTCAATTTGACGTCAATACTCCGAGAAATAGTGTGTTGAAATTTGTAGCTTCCAATGAAATCCTGGCCCCTGCTAATTACTGATAATTATGTAGTTAACTTGCGCACAAAAAAGACGTTCAACCATACTCTCAGGCTTGACAAAAACGTGTTCCGCTTAGCTTGTTCACACAATTAAAGTGACATAGAGCCACCAAGTTGATATTTAGGTTAGCTTTATTGCAGAAGAACATTAATTGTCTGGTTACAGCAGTGGCCAAGTGTCAGCTGTCCCCATATGGAATCCTCTTACTAATGTATGCACTGTCTTTTATGGCATTTTAGCCGAAATAAAGAATTTAAATGAAAATGAAATGAATCCTCTTACTAAGAACGTCTCAACATTCTACTAACACTCTACTATTTCTAGATTACTCTATGCTCCACTCATTACACTTAAACCTAAGAAAACATCATAACACAAGTTACCTCCCTAATGGGATAACAGTGCCGCCTTTTCCCCCCCGATACGCTACATTTTCAGAGTTACCGCTAAAGTGGAGATGCATCGCTCCAGCTTTTCAGCAGTGTAACGAAAAATGAAATGATAATAACTAAAAGTTATATCATTTTTTTTTCCCGTTGCAGGCACAACTGCTTTGCCAGGTGGGTTGGGGCAGGGCTGCTTTGCTGACAGAGCAGGGTAGGGAGGAATGGTTTTCACTCCCTAAGTGCGCATGAATGTTTGACCAGCCAAACATTCATGCACACTTAGCATGCTCTCCACCCAGGCTGCATTACAGCGTGGTTGGAGAACATGCCCAGGCTCCCAGTCCCCATCTAAGCACTGAACCATGTGCTCTGACCAATCACAATGTGGCATTGCAGTGTTGTGATTGGCTCAGGGGAGCCTCAGCCTGGGTGCTTACTGATCCGTGTTCTGGTCGGAGGAGAGACGTGATGAGGAGAACGCGGTGAGGGAGGATGTGGCGAGGAGGTACATTTAATTTTATTTAGGATTTACCCTGTCACCCTCCCACGCCTGCCCGCCCCACGACCACAGATCTGTGACAGCCACCCTAGATCTAACACTTTCTGCACGAGGTTCAGTTAGAGTTTATTTCTTTCAGCTTAAAATTCAGAGTAGAAAAAACAAGAACATCTTGCCTGTAGACTTTGTGCCTTTCTCAAATAGCCTCAATACCTTGCACTGGCAATCTGGAGGTTCCACTTTTTCTATAATTATTAATTTGTCTTGCTCCTGTCACTCTAACATCTCTCAAATAGTAGAGAACAACTTCTAGGCTACCAGGAACAGAAATAAGAAGAAAGCACGTTCAGTCTTTCTGTTCAACCAGTGCCCAGACACAGCCAAGCTTCAACTGATTAACTTGTTTCTTTAATAAGCTTCTCTTCTTTCTCCTTTATCTTCATGGAATTACAGGAAGCTAGTTGTCCTTGTCCTTAATGAGCACATTAAAATCTTGGATGTAGGAACAGCAGTATTTAGGCCTTAGGCATTACCCAGGCAAGCTAAAGGCCCAAGTAATAGCAGTACCCGAGTACTGATTGGTGTCACATTGTAGGCATATCTTTAGCCTTGTGTTCCCACATTAGGCCTATACCATTTTTGCAGCACTGTCTTTTATTTGTGATAAAACCAACTCACACACTATTCAGCAGGCATTTGAAGATAGGTGACCCTGCATCTATGTTAAGCTTGGGCATCCCATCCATGGTCCGGCCTAGTAATAAAATGGTACTCTCCTTCCCACCAATGTAAAAAACAACCCAGATTAGACTGGCTAGGATCCCAAGTCACTTCCTATGTTCTTCAATGCAACGGTAGGGGGAACGTTGTAAGGATAAATGTTGAAAAAGTAGACCTTTGAAAATTAAAGAACTTGTATTTTGAGCTAAGAATAACTGAAAGGAAATGTTTTCCATGGCTCAGAGTTTCCTGGCTCCCAAAGCGCAATCAAGTATGATTCCATCTTCTGCCTCTTGGTGCGAAGTCCTCTCCATTTTCTTCTTATGAATAAAATTCAAACCATACATGCGTCCTTTACTTCTTTCAGAAAGGACTCAGGTGCCCTCCTGGCTGTAGAGGCCCCATGGGCCACTCCCTTTAACTCGTTGGTTGCATTTGCCCCCATTAATATACCCAGCTCTCTTAAAATTATAAAGGGTCTGAAATCAGGATCCCCTTCGGACCCTTTTGCTGTCAGACTTCTGGCTGACGTGGCGGATATTGTTAATCCAGAAGTCAATATACTTTTACTATGTCCCTCTCTGAAGGTCTTGTCCCGGCCACCTGGAAGCAGGCCATGATTCTTCCTCTTTTAAAAAAACATCACTTGACCCTCTGATTCCAGTAAACTACCGCTGACTCCCTTTTGCCTAGTGTGGCTAAGGTATGTGAGAAAGTGGTTACTAGTCAGTTGACCGACTTTGTAGAAAGGTCAGGCCTTCTTCCTGCACAGTCGGGTTTTAGGGCCTTCTTTAGTACTAAAACAGCTCTGGTGGAAATCACTGAAGCCATCAGAGACTGTTTGGATGCCGGCGGGAGGGGTGCCATGGATTTGCTGGACCTCTCGGCGGCATTCGATATGGTTCCTCACGCATTGCTGCTTACCCGACTGGAGGATATTGGTGCATCAGGAATTGCTTGGGGTTGGCTCAAATCCTTCTTGGATGATCGGACGCAGCAGGTGCAGCTCCCACCATTTTCCTCCTCACCGAAGAAAGTGACCACAGGGGTCCCACAGGGTTCTTCCCTAAGTCCTCTTCTTTTTAATATTTACGTTACTCCTTTGGTTTAGCTGGCTGAGGACTTAGGTATGAAGATAATTGCATACGCTGATGATACTTAGCTCCTATTCACATGGGGAAAAACAAGTGCTCTATCTTTGCCGCCAAACATTGGTTGACCGCAGTTTTTTTATGGCTGGCTGCTGCAGAATTGAAAAGTAATGAGGAGAAATCACAAATCCTCTTATTTGGAAAGCTTCCCTCTCAGTTTAGGGAAACACTCTGGCCTTTCAATTCAGTGCTTCCTGCCTCATCAGGGAACCCAGTCAAGCACTTAGGGGTCTGGTTCGAGGACAATCTCTTATTCTCATCTCAGATCAAGAAGCTGTCAAGGACCTACTTTGGATTCCTAAAAATTCTCACGAAGGTCCTTCCCCTTTTTCCTCAGGCAGTCAAGGAGACAGTTACCCGAGCCCATATTCTCTCTCGGCTAGATTACGCCAACGCTTTATATATTGGAGTCCCGAGTTACTTACTAAATAAACTGCAAGTGGTGCAGAAGGCTGCTGCCAGGCTTCTCTTAAATATATCCCTGCCAGATATAGCGTGAGACAACATCTTCAAGTTCTACACTGGCTGCCTGTGGCAGAGAGGGTTAGATTTAAGTCCGTAGTTATTGCCCATCGTGTTATGTATGCCACAGGGCCTGGCTGTCTTCAGAAATGGTTTCCTTTTAAACCCCTGCAAGACACCTGCGTTCCTTCTCCCAACTCCTGGCTCAAGTCCTAAGTTTTTGCTTGCAAAGGACGGGCAGCAGCTCTTTGGCTGTGATGGCCGCTTTGGCTTCAAATGCTCTGCCCCTCGCTCTCCAATACACTCAGGAGCCTAGTCTCTTCAAAAAGAAGTTGAAAACTTACTTATTTCCCTAGATTTATCTCCCCTTTATTCTCTCAAGGTTCGCGCCGGAACCCTCTTGTAATATCTGCACACGTTAGAAATTAAAAAACCATCACATAACATAACATTGGGCTGCTGCATCTTCAGATTAATGCAACGCAGGTTCACTGGGCCCGCCCTGATGTCATTCCACTTGGGGAGCACTTTGCCTGCATCATATGACATTTATACCACTGGTACACTTTCCGCACCATATCACTTTTGCTTTACTCGTACAAATAAAAGAAAACCGTGATGGATAGAATGCTTGAATTAATCTCAGCCACTATTAATTACTTTGGTATCCATGTCAGTTTATTGCTATTTTGTGCACCATGCGGTTTGAATTTAGCCTTATTCAAATCAGCCTTGACCCCAGCGGCGGTCTGTGCAGATAACAGTGGTGAGGCGGAGGGGCCGGGTGGGTTAGGGGGGATTTTGAGGGAAATTAAATAAAGAATAATTTTTTCATCTGCATCATCCCTCGAAATCCCACCCACACGCCCCCACCGATGTCAGCTGCAAGGACTGCTGCTGTTTGACCCTAATCCAATAGGAACAGCCCAGCCCAAATTTCCAGGTTTGGTCTTCCTTGTACTGGAACACAAGCAACACAAGACCGGTTTTGCCCTAGTTAGGGCTCATCAGCCAGGTATAGGTTGGTTCCAGTGACAAAGTGTGCACAGGACCTGAGTCTGGGCATAGCTGTTACACTTAGGCCGACACACTAAAGTAAACAAAAAGGTGATAGGTGGAATGCTTGAAATAATCTCAGCCACTGGTTATTGCTTAGGTCTGCATCCCAGCCTATTGGTATTATGCACAGAAGGCCACTCAATGTGCCTTTAGCCTTATTCAAATCAGTCTTGATCCTGCTTCAATAGGAAGAGTCCAGCAGAACTGCTAGGCCAGGTCCTCCCAGAACTGGTGCACAAGAAACCCAAGACATGTTTCACTCTGACTGGGATTCATCAGTTAATTGCAGCTTGGTTCCAGTGGCAGGGTGAGCATGGTACGCATGTCTGGGCATTCTGCCACACAAAGGGCATCACACTGAAGTAAACAGAAAAGTTATAGATGGAATGTTTGAATTAATCTCAGCTACTGGTAACTACTTAGATCCGAACCCAGTCAATCAATAAATCGCATAATATGGCACCTCAATTTAGATCCAGCCGTATGCAAATCAGTCTTGATCCTGTTCCAATAGGAATAGTCAAGTTTGAATTATTAGGCCAGGTCCTCACTGAACCGCAACAGAAGTAACCCAAGACCGTTTTCAATCTGATCTGGGGCTTCTCAGTTAGGTGGAGCTTGGTTCTGGCATCACAGTAAGCACATAACCCACATCTTGATTGATCCGGTTCCAGTTTGGAGAGAAACTGGTATGGAAGTTGGAAGTTTGAACTGGACAGTTCTTTTTGGAGCAGGACCAATACTGATTTGCATATGGGTGGGTATAATCTTAGGTGACATAGCGAGAAAAAGAATGATGGGTTGGAATACTGTCCCACTATCCCATAGCGATGGCCACTGGTTAGCCAAATTGCAAGTATTTGTTCCATCACCTTTTGTATGTTTAGTGTAACGTCCTAAGTGGCCAAGGGTGTGCCTAGACATGGGTCCCTTGCTCATTTTACCCCTGGAACCAAGCTGCACCTTGCTGAAGGGGCCCAACCAGGCCGAGACTTGTCTTTGGTTTCTTGTGTTCCGGTTTAGAGAAGAAACAGCAGTTCATACTAGACTGTTCTTAGTCGAACAGGACCAAAACTAATTTACCTATTGCTGGGTCTCATATGAGGTGGCCTGGTGGGCAGAAGAACAATGGGCTGGAATGCTACTCTGAGTGATTGCCAGTGATTAGACAGATTGAAAGGATTCCTCCCATCACCTTCTGTATGTTTGATGTAAAGCCCTAAGTGGCCCTGGTTATGGCTTGACATGAGTCCCTTGCACACTGTGACACTGGAACCAAACTTCATCTGACTGAAGAGGCCCAATCAGGCAGAAACTGGTAATTGAATGCTTGTGTTCCAGGTCCGAGAGTACCTGACTTGGCAGTTTAGACTGAATTATTCCTATTGGAGAAGTACCAAGATTGAATAGTATATGGGTGGGATTAATCTGAGGTGGCATGATGGCGCCAAAAAGCACAATAGTTTATAATATCACCACAAGTGATTGCCATTGGTTAGATAAACTGCAAACATTCCTCCCATCAACTTTGGCGTGTTTACTTATGAAAATGGCAATTGGGCTAAGTTATATATTACGTTTTTTAAAAGCAAGATCACATGAACTTGTAGGTATTTTGCAGCCAACCATTGCTGGTAGTAGAATTTGCTGTTAAAGCCAGTCAGTAAACAGCAAAAAAAACTTGGGAGAACATGTGAAACAGTAAATTTACCCACACAATTTCTAGTCCCACAGACGTTTTCTTACAAATGGCTTTACTATCAAAAGTGTGTTCCAACTAACTTGAAACTTGCATTTCGTGCACAAACCCATTTTCACTTTTGGAAATGTTAATCAAGCACATGATGTCATATTTTTCTGTAATAAAGCAACAAGTAATGGAAGTAATTGTGCTATCTCTGATTTATGCACACAATCCCTCATTCCACAGAAGGTCCATGAGTAATCAACGTATAGTGACCTCGTAATATCGCAAGCTAGTATTAATGATATTTCCAGTAGCAGTAATATTGTGTGTGATATTACCACATGCAGTACTCTTGTAGGACTCCGGCCACTGGTGTGGGAAGAAGTGCCTTCGTTTTTAACACAATATTTTTTTTTTTTAAAGTTTGTTTTTATTGTTGCATCAGGCGGATCATGGGTACAAGAGACATAACCACTCGGGGGAGCGTCAACATTCCGCTCTTCCCGATATTCTGCAACTTTTTAATAGTCAGTTACATATCTTTGAGCATGATGAACTTGTTTTTCATTTTCACCCCAAACTCCCACCCGCCCCCCAGAACTCCCGAAAACGTCATCAACTGAGAGGCCTCCATCGAAAACCCCCCTTCCCGCCCACCCTTTCTCCCCCCCCCCCCCCCCCCCCTCTGCAGCACACCATCCGTCCTCGCCACCTCCCCCGACCCCCGAGCCTCCCTCCCCCTCTAAGTCATGACATAGAATATATACAATCCAGCAACCCGGACCCTCCGAAGACTACTATGCTGGAATCAGCGTCGAACGTGTGTCCCAGCTATCCTCCCTTCCACCCACCTTCCTCTCCGGACAATCCTACTCCAGTCCATGATAGTGCCTCCACTTAGTCCAAATTTTTCGAAATTTACGTGGGCACCCTCTAGCCTTGTAGGTCACTCTTTCAGCCGCCATATACATATCTAGACCCCTCCTCCATTCCTCCAGGTCGGGCTTCCCAGGCGCCCCCCACATTCGTGCTATATCTCTTTTTGCTACCACCAAAGCCAGCTGCAGGAAAATGAGTAGGTATCTTGTAATGTCCACCTCCGTTGACATTCCCAGAAGTGCCAGTTTTGGATCGCTAGGAATCTCCATTTCCAATACCATACTCAGTTCCCTAAATACCTCGCCCCAATATTCCTGTATCACAGTGCAGCCCCAGATGATGTGGTAGAAGTCGCCTGTTTGGTGCTGGCATCGTATGCATGAGGTGTCGGTCACCCTCCCCATCCTGGAGAGCCTCACTCTGTCGAAGTAAGCCCGGTGAAGGACCTTAAACTGTATTAGGCGGAGCCTCGATTTTATGGCCACTTCCCTCGGGTGCATGAGTGCGAGTTCCCAATCCAGGTCCTCCATCGTGCCCACATCAGCCTCCCACCTCGCCCTGAGTGCCTGCAAATCTCCCAACATATTATTCGTCAGTGTTTTGTATGTCATGGATACTGCCCCCCTCTGTATCCGCTCCTGGAGTAATCGGCCCTCAAGTGGTGCAAACTGGGGTATGTCGGTAAGCGATATGTGCTGTGCTCCCCATGCGTGTCTTAACTGCAAGTATTTATAGTATTGGGTGTTGTGGAGGCCAAAGTCCTGCTGCAGCGTCCGGAAGGTTTTAAGTTCCCCCTTAGCTATGACATCTCCCACCGTGGAGATGCCGATGTCGTCCCACCTGTGGAATCCCTTCAGTTTATACAGCTCTGTCAACCACCTACACGACCACAGGGGAGTCTGTCTGGTGAGCCTTTCATGCCAGCCCATCCTAATTGTCGCTCTGCGCCACGCCATCAAGGTAATCTTCGTCGCAGGTAGGAGCTGGCGGCCTCCTTTCCCGCCATACAAGAAGTGTAGTACCGTCTTATTGCCCCATTTGGACCTCTCTAGAGCATAGGTGGGATGGTCAGCCGGGGCGTGTAGCCACTCATTGATCGGGGCAAGGTGTTCTGCCCAGTAATAGGCCTCCAGATTAGGTAGCGAGATTCCCCCACTATATTGGTGGCGTTGCAGGGTCGTGAGTGCCACCCGGGATTGCTTCCCCAACCACAGGAAAGAGCGGAGATCAGCATGGATTGTCCGCAGTGTCGCATCTGGTAAGGGATAGTACTCATTTTGCAGGGCGTATAAAAACTTCGGTAACAGTATCATTTTATACAGGGCGGCTCTGCCTAACATGGTGAGCGGCAGCGGTCTCCATCTATCCATCTCCGTCTTCGCTGCCCCCAACACCCTAAGCACATTGTCTGCGTAAGAGCGCCTCCTGTCCCGGGTGATAAAGACCCCCAAATACCTGAAGCCTTCCGTAGTATGAATGAGCAACTCAGGCAGGCACTCCCCCCGCGGCTCACCTTTTGGGTCGTAGAGGATCGACTTATGCCAATTTATAGTGTGTCCGGCCACTGCTCCAAAGTCGCCTAGTTCCCTGAAGAGGGCCGGTATTGTCCTAGCCGGGTTCGTCACATATAGCAGCACGTCATCGGCGTACAGGGAGATCTTCTCCTGGTCAGCTGCCGAGTCCCCCCAGTGAAAGCCAGTCACTTCTTGATTGAGCCGGATGCGGATCGCCAGGATCTCAATTGTGAGGGTAAAGAGGAGTGGGGACAGCGGGCACCCCTGGCGGGTCCCCCGTCCTATCGCGAACTCTCTCGACATTCGCCCATTCACTCGCACTCTCGCCCTAGGGCTCGAGTATAGAAGACTCACCCAATGTCGGAACTTGGGTCCGAACCCGAAACGTTCGAGAGTGCCCATCAGGAAGGGCCAGTGGACCGCATCGAACGCCTTCTCTGCATCCAATGAGAGGAACCAGTGTGGCTCACTTTTGTCACCGACTTCCTGGAGCCAGTTGTGTGTGCGCCGTAGGTTAAGTTTAGTGGCCCTGTCCGGCAGAAACCCGGACTGGTCTGGGTGTACTAGGTCCGTTATGACCTGTCGGAGTCGCCTTGCCAGAATGGTGGCGAGAATTTTGTTCTCAACGTTCAGAAGGGAGATTGGGCGGTAGGAAGAACAGTCCTCCCTGGGCTTGCCCTCCTTGTGGATCGGGACTATGGTGGCTAGGGCCAGGTCTGGCGGGAGACTACCGGAGTCAAACGCACCCGCATACAGTGATTTCAAGTGACGTGCCAGGAGGTCCCCCGTCCGTTTGAAGAACTCCGCCGGGAAGCCATTAGGTCCCGGGGATTTCCCAGGTTTCAGGACCGCCACTGCCTCCGCGATTTCATCCATGGACAGGTCGGCTTCCAGCGCCTCGCTATCTTCGGGGGTTAACTGCGGCACTTCCATGCTACCCAGGAACAACTCCACCACCCCGCAGTCTCCGAGGTCCCTGGCCCTATAGAATTCTTCGAAATAGGTCGCAAAGGCCTCTGCTATCGCGACATCTGACGTCGCTCGTGTCGGGCCCGGTATCCCAATCCCATCAACCCATCTGGCCGCCTGCTCCCGCCTGCTCAGCCATGCCATGAGTTTCCCGGATTTGTCGCCTACATCATACAGGCGATGGAGGGTGGCCAGCGCCTGTGTGCGCGCTTCGTCCGTAGTTAGTTCCCTATATAGCCGTTGAGAGTCCAGCAGAAGTCTCAGATGCCCCTCCCTTTTCGTTATGAGGTAGTCAGCTTCTTGAGTCAAGATGTCGGCCTCCACCCGCGCCACCTCCTCAGTGCGTTTCCTTCTGGCCTCCCCCACCCTTGAGTTGAAACGGTCCCTCAACACAGTTTTCATGGCTTCCCAAAGCGTGACCCCCGATTGCACCGACCCCTCGTTTTCCGCCACAAAGACTTTGATGTCCGCTCTAATGCCCCCTAGAATCCCAGGAGTCTGTAGATCCCACGGCGACATGCGCCACTGTGCCTGTCCACTCCCCCTGCCATGTCCTATGTGTACAGACAGCGGGGAATGATCCGAGATACCCCTCGCCTTATAGTCGGCCGAGTCCCCCGTCGAGAGTTCCTGGCGTGTAGTGAATATATAGTCCAATCTAGAAAAAACCTTGTGGGCCCCAGAGTAAAAGGAGTAGGCTTCCTGCACAGGATGAAGCCACCGCCACACATCAGTGAGGCCAATCGTGTCCATTCTGCGCGCCAAAGCAGTCACTGCAGCCACTGCCTGGGAGTTCCCAGATCTATCTCTAGTCGTGCACATCACATCGTTGAAATCCCCACCCATAATCTGCACCGTGTCTGCCGTGTCAAGCAATATGTTCGTGATCTCCTGCATCGTCCGGTTTTGTAGTTTGGGTGGAGCATACACCGACAGTAACGTGTACCTGCGCCTCTTCCATGTCCCCTGTACCCCAGCAAACGTGCCCTGCGGGTCCAACCATGTGCGTGTCACTGTGAAGGGTGTCGTTTTCCTAATGAGTATGGCTGTGCCCCGTGAGTCCTTAGTGTATCCAGCATGCGCTAAGACTATGTAAGGCCCACGTGCTAAGAAAGCACAATGGTTCCCCCTCAAATGTGTTTCCTGGAGGAATATGATGTCTGGTGCCATGCGTTTAATATAGGCATTGACCAAGCCCCTCTTAATTTTGGAACCCAAGCCATTCACATTCCAGGTTAGCGCCTTCACCCCAGCGCCATCTCGGGTTGTTTCAGTTAGTGTACCTGCCATTGCACTTCACACTGACCACCGAAAACCGGACTCTGGGCCCAGGGTAGTAGCAAGGGTGAACTCTGCTGCCTCACTGATACCACCCCCCTTCCCCCCCCAACTCCCCAACACCCCAACGTGGGACAAAAACAGTACCAACATTCCCTACCCTCCCCCTCCCCACCTCCCTCCCCTTCCAGCTGCGCCCCAACTTGGGACCAAACCATCCATGGGAGTAGGTCAGTCGCCCTCCCGCACATCCCTCCCCAGTCTAAACTGTGTTTAGGTCAAACACACAAAAGAAACAAACTGCAGGGGGTGTGCCAACTTGCGTGCTCCGTTATGCCGAGCTGCCATCCCATCCGAGCTGCACGGTCCTGCCTTCAAGAATGTGAGTCCTGAGTGTCTATGCTCGGGTCTGGACCCGAGGAGTCTTGTTCCAGCTGACGGATCTCCTTAACCAAGGGGTGTAGTGATTCGCCCACAACGACCATATCTTCCTCACCGGATGAGGGGCCTTCCGATCCCTCCACGTCATCTCCCTCGGAGCGTATTCCTTTCCTCAGACTGCTGAACCTCGAGCCCGCCACCGAGTCTTTTCCTGGGGAATCCGACCTGCCTCCCCCGTTGTTCGCCGAACCCCGAGTCCTGTATGGCGTCGCCGAGACTGTGTGTTGGGTCCTCCGTAGCCTCCGTCGCTGCGGCTTCGGCCGCTCCCAGCTCGATCTTTCCCTCACCGTTCTGTCCATTGCGTCCCGACTGGCTGTCTCCCTACTGTTCAAGATTGGGCGCTCCTCCAACCACTGCCACGCGTCTTCCGGGTGGGCAAAAAAGATAGATTTGTCTTTATATATCACCTTCAGCTTGGCTGGGAAGAGGAGCATGTATTCAATGTTCAGGGATCTCAGTTTCACCTTCACAGCGTCAAAGGAGCGGCGCTGTTTCGAGACCTCCTGGCTGTAGTCCGGGAAGATCATTATTGTAGTGTTCTCCAGGCGGATCTCTCCCAGGGCCCTAGCCTCCCTCAGGATCAGGTCCCGATCGGCAAAGTTTAGGAAGCGCGCTATAACCGGCCTTGGTCTCGCGCCCTCAGGTGGCTTGGCCAGAAGCGCCCTATGTGCTCTTTCAATAATAAAGCATGTGGAAAATGGCGCCGTTGGGAATGTGGATTTCAGCCATGTCAGGAGGAAGGCGGCCATGTCCTTCTCCTCAATCCCCTCCCTAAAACCTACAAAGCGGAGGTTGTTGCGCCTGGACCTATTCTCTGCATCGTCCACCTTCCATTGGAGGTGACGGTGCGCAACCTGTAGTTCCGCCATGTCTTTCTTGAGCGTGGTGATCGCCTCCCCGTCCTCTTTCAATTTGTCCTCTGCCGCCGTCACTCTTTCGGTCAGGTTCCGAAAGTCCTGGCGCAGCAACGTCACCTCGACCCCAACCTCGCCAATCTTGGTCTCCAGGGCGGATCGCGATGCCTGGATATCCGATCTGGACGCTTGGATGGCCTCCAGTAGCATGGCCGTGTCGGTGTGGGCGCCCGGATGTTCTGCCATGGGCCGTGGCGCCGCGAAATTGTCCATAGGTCCCTGGCGTGGGGGTTTGGGCACCGGGTCTTTCCTTCCCATCTCTGCACCGTATAGCCGCCCAGGAGAAAACGCCGGGATTCCTGCTTCTGCAGTTGGGCGCCAGCCAGTGTGTGAACCGCCGGATGGCGGGAGCGTGGGTCACTGCCTCTGTGTCTCCCCCTCGCCAGACAGTCCCCCAGGCACTGGGTCTCTCCCCTTGTTACGCCCGTATGTTGCCGGTTTAGCGGGTCAGCCCCCTCTCCTGTGGGTCGTATGCCCGCTGCCTCCCGGGAGCCGTCTCCGCCACTTCGCTCTTGCTCCCAGCGCCCCCGGGTCTCTTCACCCCCAAGGCGGCTCCAGCCGGCGTCCCAGGGGGGGGGGGGGGGGGGGGGGGGTAGGAAAGCTGGCCTCGGCGCCCGTGGACTGGGGTGCTTCACCCCTCTGCTCACCGTGGGTGTCTGGTCCGCCTCACACAGTGGTGCGCCGCAGTAGGCACCGGGTGCGTCTCCCGTCACTTCACCTCCCGTCGGCGGCCATCTTGGTGCAGGCTACCGCGGCCCCTCATCTCCTCGCGCCGACCTTCCCCAGCTCCCTGCAGGCTCGCGGCTTCCCCCGGCTGATTGGAGACCTCCGGATTGCAGGGCGGAGAGCACTGCCGGTCGCGTCAGTTAGGCAGCCAGCGGACCCAATTCACTCGCGGCCGCCATCATGGCCGCCGTCCCTTCGCCAACTTCTGCCTTGGACGCGAACCACTCGATGCGGAAGGCTGACACTGCCCGGGCTGCTCGCTCCCGACCCCAGAGTACGCTATCTTCACTCTGGCAGCGTTTTAAGCTCGGTTTGGGCGGATTTCAGGCGGATTACGGGGCAGCTCGGCCGGAGCTCCGGAGTGGCACGTCTAGTCGGCCATGCTGCTGGCCACGCCCCGTTTTTAACACAATATTAAGATGTTACCTACAATTACACCATCCTAGAGGAAACTGAAGGTTGCAGAGGCGGTGGTGCAACTCTTCCTCAGTGAAATCAGCAGACACGAAGGAAAAATCTTTGGGTCCTACCCAAATAACTGAATTTTGTAGTGCACATATTATTGCAGTGGTACCGCTTGTGTATTACAATATGGTGTTAACTTTTCAATGTGTGGAGACTTCCACCGCGGCCAGTCCAATCGTTTCTGTGCCAAAACCGCCACCACATGTGTGTAGCTCTCTGCACAATTATGTCTACATTTAAGTAGTAAATGTGGGAGCAACAGGGTTTGTGGCTGGTTAATGGGCAATATTTAAGACTAGATGAGAGGGAATTACGGAGGTGCAAGGAGGGGTTTGGGGAGAAAGATGCATTTAAAAACACGCACCCACAAAAGAGTAAGCCCTTTGCTATTGACAAACAAACTACACTTCTAAAGTTACTACAGACAAAAATGTCTCAAAAGAGTAGTATAGAGTATTAAAAATACTTCATTTCTCCAAAGCACAAAGGGAGAGGTGGAGGTAAGCCAATGCACAGCCTCTGCAGTTTAATAATCACATGGAAAAACAGAAGGCGATGGCTAGTGGTTAGAGCTATATTGGTCTATAGCAAAGTCATTCAGTGTTGGGTATCAGAGATTTTCCCATTGAGATGCCAATTTTATTGGAAGAGAAGGCCTCACCCATTGTTTGTGGCATGCTTCATCATCAGCAAACTCACCCCACCATGGTAAGATAATACTAGCAGGGCTGACTCAACCTCAAATGAGAGAGAGTTCTTAGCTAAAACATACTAGATAAGAAGGGGCAAACAGTGTGCCTGCCTCCCTCATTAAATCAGGCGCCTCCCAGATGTCCATCTTGACATCTGTATATGCCAACTGTTTTTGCAGTAACTCAGTCCCCAACATCTGTAAAGGGTCCATTTTGGCCCCAATGTACAAGAAGGGATGTCACCAAGTAACTACAGATTGATAGAGCTTTTGTATGCGGAGGGGAAAGGATACTGCTACATGCAGACTTGAAGCTTGGGAAATTGCAAAATAACTGCTTCATTAGTTTCAACCTGGATTCCAGAAAACTGCCATATAGAGGACAACCTGCTAACCCTGAATGGTTTGATAGAGGACTCGACACAGCTAAAGGCCCTGCCAATATAGGCAGTGTTTATTAACTTCACCAATGCCTTCTACAATGAGCACGGTTGTAGACCAACCTGAATGGTTGGGGAACTGCACCTTTCCTCCTCAAAGACTTGAAGGCCCTAAATAGTGAGACCTGGATAAAAATCAAATTGACAATAAACAGGTCAACCTCAGAAAATTAATAATGATAAAGGCCGTAAATAAGGGCCCATCCTTGCTCCTTTATTATTTAATCTTTTAAATGTCGATATGGAAAGTAACTTGACAAGCACCAGAGAATGCCCTTGTGCCTAGCTAACAAGAATACGGGGATGATATTGTCATTTTGGACCCCACTGAAGTAGGTTTGCAAAGCAACGCCCTGGTCCATTATTGCAACATAAATTCAATCAGAATCAACTTGGAGAAAACAAAAACAATTATATTTGGTATGAAACTCACCAAGAAAGGTGCATGGTCTGTGGGAGGTGAGAAACTAGAGAGTGAAAATTATTTCGAATAAATGTGAGTGCATGTGGATGAAAGAGGTGGGAAAAGGGTTCAAGAGGAGGCGGTAAAGACCACTGCCATGCATTTACAACTAGCAATGGGGTATCTAAAAAGGAATCTGGCTGGCCCAAACCTGCAACGTCTGTTGACTTTGGTTGCTACTAAAGTGATGCCTACCCTATCTTATGGCATTGTAGTGTTCTAAGATCACTTATTGAAGCTTTTAGATAAGCTGCAAAGTGCACAATACAGAAAACTGTTTGCCTTGCCAGAGTGCACCAGCGAATCCCAAATCAATCTGGAATTCTACATCCTGAAGCAAAAAGATGGAGCAAGCACAAGAAATGAATAGACGTCTCGGAGAGAGAGAAAGTCTCTCTCCACACGTTCCCCCGACGGAGCTGACTTGCAAATCAGGTACAACTCACCTATAACAAGTCACTGTGCTATTAAGCAAACGTAAGAAGAAGGGTAAGTGGATTACTTACCTGTGCACATTATGACATTTGAAATGTGCTACCCCTTGGTCCTGAAGAAAAGCCCAATGACCATGCGGTGCCCTAGAGGGCTGAAACATGCCACTCACGCTTTTTAAACTGGTGCAATACAACCATATGGCTGAGATACCCGCCACCCCCTCTCAACACAATCCCCAAAGGAGGGAAACCGGAAACAGTTCTTGAAGTTTTTGGAAGAGGGAGGGAGTAACCCTCCCGGCCGTATTTATTAAAACAAAATTAAAACATTAAATCAACATTTTATATTATGTACAATTTCATTACCACATTGCGATGTTTGGCTAACCTTAACAGATTCTCTAATACAGAGGTTCTCCTAGCCGAACTAACATCCTACACACATTTACTTGAAATTATGAAATTGTACATCCTAACGTTTAAGGGCCAACGGCAAGGTCGTAACCGGTGTCAAGATCCCTAACCAGAAATACCCCCCCCACTTGTGAGGGGCGACAGCACCGAGGCGTACCTCAAGTGCAACTACCAATTTCCCTTTGACTTGGCGGGGGCACCAATAAAACTCGACGCCACTTAAAGGTCGTTCGAGGACTCGTGTGAGGTATCTAGAAGGTAGCGTAGACCCCCCCCCAAAAACCCCGCACAACTTACCACATCTGCCGTCGCAGACGTCACTGGCCCCGGGAAATTCCCCAGGAGGGGGCTGTAACCCCTCCTACACAGGAAGGGGCCTTGACCGCCTTTCCTTTTCTTTCGGCGACCCATCCTTAGAAGGGACCGCCTCCCCGTTGAGGGGCCAATGGCCACCTCTCCCGAGCGCTCCCATCCGTGTTGGGTGACGCCCACTCATAGGGATCTTCCAATTAGTGCTCACCGATCATGACCTTACCGCCCGACCAAAATAAATACGACAATGCTAACTAAATGACTAAACTAAAATCACAGTAGCAACTATACTTTCATTAAAAGCATGCTACCAATGAACACTAAAGCAGAATTTCTTTATTTGCAAAACGTACCACAAATCGACATTCTTTATTACATACTCAAAATCATCACGATAATACCACAACCTGAAAACGAAAATCAGAGTTATCCATTAACTTTATTCAAAACCACTTGCTGTCATCAGGGGCTGGTGGGTGGGTAAAAATTGGCTCTTCGTTCCGTCTCGAGCTCACGTGCAGCGAGGAGGTGCAGCTTCAGAGCACAGGAACAAGAGGATGCCTTCCGGTCTTGCGTCCCCTTTTATCCGTCTTCAGGGCGGGCGTAAACCCGCCCCTGCCTGCCCCGAGGGCGTGGCCAGCCGCGTCAGTGTCTAGGCCAGCCCTCTCTAGGGCGGGAAAAAGCGCGCCCCGGCTACGCCGCTTCGGGCATACCAGCCGAGACACGCCTCCCGCCCAAGATGGCTTCCCGGGGGGATCGTGGTACTCTGCCATACGTGCGGGGGGACCGAGTGGTCGCCCCTTTCCATATGGCTGAGATACCCACCACCCCCTCTCAACACAATCCCCAAAGGAGGGAAACCGGAAACAGTTCTTGAAGTTTTTGGAAGAGGGAGGGAGTAACCCTCCCGGCCGTATTTATTAAAACAAAATTAAAACATTAAATCAACATTTTATATTATGTACAATTTCATTACCACATTGCGATGTTTGGCTAACCTTAACAGATTCTCTAATACAGAGGTTCTCCTAGCCGAACTAACATCCTACACACATTTACTTGAAATTATGAAATTGTACATCCTAACGTTTAAGGGCCAACGGCAAGGTCGTAACCGGTGTCAAGATCCCTAACCAGAAATACCCCCCCCACTTGTGAGGGGCGACAGCACCGAGGCGTACCTCAAGTGCAACTACCAATTTCCCTTTGACTTGGCGGGGGCACCAATAAAACTCGACGCCACTTAAAGGTCGTTCGAGGACTCGTGTGAGGTATCTAGAAGGTAGCGTAGACCCCCCCCCAAAAACCCCGCACAACTTACCACATCTGCCGTCGCAGACGTCACTGGCCCCGGGAAATTCCCCAGGAGGGGGCTGTAACCCCTCCTACACAGGAAGGGGCCTTGACCGCCTTTCCTTTTCTTTCGGCGACCCATCCTTAGAAGGGACCGCCTCCCCGTTGAGGGGCCAATGGCCACCTCTCCCGAGCGCTCCCATCCGTGTTGGGTGACGCCCACTCATAGGGATCTTCCAATTAGTGCTCACCGATCATGACCTTACCGCCACAGGCCGGATAGTTGACCGGCTATCCGGACCCCCCACAAAGCTCCTACCTAAAGGTCATGTTTTAACGTTTTTAACCATGCTAAGAAGTCTCCTATGAGTAACTCATTCCCCACCCGAGACAAATGCACACCATCCCCCAAATACATACTGTCATCAGTAATGCAGCCATGCGAAATAGAATGCAATGTCCTGGAACGGAACAACCTACTCACTTTGTTATTAAGCTTTCTAACAGAATGATTCAAAGCAGGAATAGAAATAGCCCCTCGCCATACCTTTCGTGGGATCATATGGGACCACGCAATTATGCACCCCGGAACTCTCCTCGCCAACCAACTTACAGTGGAAAGCATTGCCTCCAGGAGAAGTCGTCTACCGGTGGTGACTAAATCATTGCCCCCTAGATGTACTATGACTATAGACGGCGGTGACCTCGTCCGCCCTAACAAACCCTCGAAAAATGTTTGAAACTGGTCAATACAGAGACCGCCTCTTCCGTAGAAGGACACCCTGTACCCGTATTCCCCAGCTACGTGAATCATGTCACCTGCTTTGAATACGTCCGCGGCACGCCTCACGTATGAGTGGCCCACGACCCACACCTCCTTTTTCACAGCCGGTGATGTCTGACCGCTGGCCAGGTGTTGGGTCGACTGCATAGTCCGCCCCGCCTCGTAGGCTTGCGCAACTGAAAATCAAACAAAAACAAGAGGCGTGAGTACATCATTACAGCTTCACAACATGTGCAACCGCACATACCTCTTATAACAATTGGAGGACCAACGCCCCATTCGTTTTACTTGTTCAACATTAAGACCCCTAGCTGTAGCTTCTGTAGCAGCCCCTATCCGAAAGGAATGGGTCCCAAACTCGCCCGGGTTCAAGCCCGCAGCGGCAATTGACATCGCAAGCACCCGCTGAAACTGAAATTTCGTCAGTGGGGTGGCGTCCGCGTGTCTCAACAAGGTCCCCCCCCATGATGCCACCCTTCGTGCCAGGTAGTCATCTAAACACTTTACCGGACACATGGAGGACCCGGGAATCCTGCGTATGATTATGCAGTCACCCATCCCACCCTGATCGGTCTTGGACCTGACAAAGGAGACAGTCATTGTCTCTCCTCTGATCTGAACGTGTTCCTGGCACAAACCCCCTGTCACATCCTGTTTGTTCCTTGCCACTAGTTCGCTTACCCGCATCGCCCCATGAAATGCCAGCGTAAAAGCGGCTCGGAACAACACTGCCTCAAACTGAGACGAACATGTGGAAGGGAGTGTGGCCAACAACTGGGCCAACCTATCCAAACCTATCGGGCGCCTCTCATCTACTCTGCGACCCTCAAGGCGTTGCCACCCACGCAGCGCTTTCTGTACCACGAAAGGCGCTGTCGGGTCCTGGATACCGTGAGCCCTGGCAACAAAGGAAATGGCAGCACGATGCCTCTGGGCCGTAGCCACTGATTTCCCAGCCCTACGTAAGGACATTAGAAAATTCACTACCCATTCTTCGTGGCCCCAAAGCCCCTCTCTATCGGTCCCCAAAAAGGCTAAATAGGACCGAAACGCCCCTTCATATGCCTTCCTCGTCCTTGGTGCTAGACTCTCTCCCACGAGGTGACGAAGTTCGGGGCACCGAGAGACCAGAGAGCTTTGGGAAAGGGTGCCGGCTCTGGGTCCGCTGTGGGAAGGAAACCCGAGAAAGCCTGCATATGAAAACGAGACAGTGCATCAGCCGCCTGATTCATTACCCCCGGAACATGTTTTGCTCTGAATAGCACATTCAGTTGCATACACAGCAACACAATTTCTTTGAGCAGTCGTAAAATCAGTTTACATCGTGCAGCCTGGCTATTGATGCACTCGACCACGGTCATATTGTCAGACCAAAATATCACAGAGTGATCTTTGAACCCTTCTGGCCAGGTTCTCAGGGCCACCAAAATGGGGAAAAGTTCAAGGAAAGCAATATTACTTGTCAGACCATAGTCATGCCACCATGTCGGCCACCTCTGTGCCGACCATTTTGTGCCGAAGATGGCACCAAAACCTATGCTACCTGCTGAATCTGTCCATAGCCCCAGCTCTTCCGAGGACACGGCTGGTTTGTTCCAGACGACTCGACCATTAAAGTCCGCCAGGAATGCTAGCCAAATGCGCATGTCCTGGCGGACCTCAGCCGATAGTCTCGTGCGATGATGGCCCTCCTTTAAGCCGACCATAGCTTGGGCAATTGAACGGGAGAAGGGGCGGGCCATTGGTATAACCCTCAGGGCAAAATTTAACTGTCCCACCAACTGCTGTAATTGATGCAGCGTAACTTTAGATCCATTTATACACACTCGCAGGGCTTCCCTGAACTTCAACACTTTGTCAGCTGGCAAACGAAAACAACCCTCACTGGAGTCTAACTCGATCCCCAGAAACTCGAGGCAAGTCGCAGGACCGACCGTCTTACCTGGTGCCAATGGCACGCCAAACTGCTTCATCAACCTACAAAATTCGGCCAAGGCCCGGCCACATTCAAGATCCCCTGCTGCCCCAAGGAACAGAAAATCATCAAGGTAATGCATTACATGTTGGAAACCCGTCTTCTTTGTGAAGACCCATTGTAGAAAACTACTGAATTTCTCGAAATAGGCACAAGATATAGAGCACCCCATCGGCATACACCTATCCATGTAATAATAACCCTGAAACATGAAACCCAGGAGACGCTGGTCGTCTGGGTGTACCGGGAGCAATCGGAACGCTGACTCGATATCTGACTTCGCCATCAGCGCCCCGGGCCCCAGGCGATTCAAAATGGCTACGGCCTCATCGAAGGATGCGTACCGCACCGAACATACATCCGGGTCTATTGCATCGTTTACAGAAAAACCACGTGGAGCTGATAAATTGTGAATCAATCGGAACTCACCCGGGTCCTTCTTGGGGACCACCCCTAAAGGAGAACAAACAAAATCCTGCACCGGGGGTACACTAAACGGGCCGGCGACCCGACCTCGAGTAACCTCTTTCCGGATCTTATCCTGTACCACGGTCGTATGCTGCAGGACCGACAGTTGATTTTTACACTTCTCCACACCCTGAAATTCCCCTACCGGGATGCGGAAACCATACGAAAATCCGTTCCGCAGCACCCCAGCAGAAGTACGATCCGGGTATTCACTGAGCCAGGGAATCATCGCCAAGGTATCAATCGGGGTAGGTAAAGGCGCCCCTCGGACTATGTTAGACCTGTTTGGCGCCTCCTCTCCCCCCGTTATCACCCGTTTTGGCTCTGCACGTGGACTCAGGATGGGGCGACCCGCACCCACTACATTCATGTTTAAATTTACACGATCCCTGTGGCCTAGTACATTTACCTCTGTTGAAATTAAAGCATAACCCCTTTTTTCCTGTATTGCCGGCAGGTCTCGAGTAATCGTCGGTACCCGTACCTGAACGAAAGGGCGTCCCCCCATATTGGCGGGAGGATTCGCCAACATTACTTCCTACCAATGGCATTTTCAACATACCTGTCTCCTTCATTTTATCCCATGTCAAAGAATCGTAACAATCCCAGGTTAAGCTTTTATTATGCTCTTTAGCCTTTCTAAAAAGATTATCGTAGCAAAACCAATGGTTACCCTGGTATGATGTCGAGTACCCCATGATTCGCGACTGATAGGTCGGCAACTCGGCAAGCAACTCGGGCCTACGTTCCCCCAAGATCGACGTAAAGATTCCCCATGCATTGCCCCAATTGCCAATATTTTCATTCACTTTAAAGGCGGCCATTTTTGCGCGCCAAACACTCGGATGCATGAGGTCCTTCTGACCCTTAACATGCTCCACCTCATAATGATCAACAAGCAACGAGAAGATGTTCACATATTCCCCCGCCCAAATCTTCTCCTTAATTGCCAAAGGCACATGTTGACCCAACCTTTCTCTACGAGAGGGTGCTGACTCATCCCTCGCAATCGGCAATGGCCGCTTACCTGCACCGGACGCTGCCTCTGCGGTCGCAATCGTCCCTTGTGGCTTGTCAACTACTGCAACCGGTGTGGACACCTTGGCTGCGTCCCGTTTCTCGCGCAATTGCTTCATCAGCGTCTGCGCCTCGGCAGCCGTGGCGCCCTCACTACTTTCGCCCAACCACGCTGCAAGTTGTGCTGCCAGCTCGGGCGGCATATCCTCATTGGACACCGGGGTGACCACCACGGGAATCGGGTTCCCCTCCGCCGGTACTGGGGTTGGCGCTTCGAGCGGGGTACAGGGAACCGGGACGTCTCCCCCAGCCGGTCCCCTCCTTGGCCTCTTGGCTCTCCCTCCTGGGGCTGCTCCAGCCGGCGGACGTTCCGGCCCCCCTTCCCCGTCTCTCTCCGCCACCCGCTTCTTCAGCTCGGTCATCTCCTTCATGAGGACCCGAACCATCTGTTCAGTCGTCATTCTCTTCCCGCCTTTCTTGGGCATTTCTCCGACAGAGTATCTGTAAGACAAAAGAGAGATTACAACGCTCAAAATTGGCTCTTCGTTCCGTCTCGAGCTCACGTGCAGCGAGGAGGTGCAGCTTCAGAGCACAGGAACAAGAGGATGCCTTCCGGTCTTGCGTCCCCTTTTATCCGTCTTCAGGGCGGGCGTAAACCCGCCCCTGCCTGCCCCGAGGGCGTGGCCAGCCGCGTCAGTGTCTAGGCCAGCCCACTCTAGGGCGGGAAAAAGCGCGCCCCGGCTACGCCGCTTCGGGCATACCAGCCGAGACACGCCTCCCGCCCAAGATGGCTTCCCGGGGGGATCGTGGTACTCTGCCATACGTGCGGGGGGACCGAGTGGTCGCCCCTTTCCATAATTCTTCTATATTACGCATAACCCTTTTCATTTTAAGCCTTACCCCATCATCAACATGATAAAATCTGGCTCTGAAAGATGTAGTTAATTTTAAATGTACTTCATTTTCACCCTACTCATCTGTGAATACCAGATGGTCTCCCTCCAGGCGGAGGAAAGCATAATAAAAGACCCGATGATGATGCTTTTCACATAGTACTCCTTGCGAAAAACCAAGATATACTGCACCTACAATTTTAACGTGAATGAGGGTTTTTTAAGATGGTAAGTACCTAAGACCCTGGTTAAAAACAGGACGAGGGATTCATTTTCTCTTGATTACTTGCAAACCCTGGTCCGGCATGCGAAATGGGTAGCAAACTGCTTAAAATTGTTAAAAAACAGCCACACCCAACACTTTAAAACAGTTGCTATGGAAGAAAATCCAGGGGCCAAATTCTGAATAGGGGGTATGCTTAAGAAGGTCATCCAGGTTCTGTAATTTGAGAACATTGTTAATCCAACAAAAACCATTGCCAAACTTGCAATGAAGAACACTAAGGCCTTATCTCCAATAGAAGACCTAAAAGACCTATGGAAAATGAAGCATGGCAGCTTGGCCGACAGAACTATATTTACAAGATTGCCTCTCTACTTATCTGTGCTCGTCACTGCCCATCAGAGCAAAAACTAGCCTCAAGAGATGGCGATTCAGCTTGCTCCCTTTAAGATGTTACTGGTTAAGATGACAAATGGGAGAAACAAACAAGCAATGCATATTGCGTTGCAAATCAGAGGCACTGACACGTGATCTGTATTTATGAGCGTTTAATTCCCTTGAGGAGACTCTGGCTCTGACCAATGTTTCATATTTCCTGCAGGAGTGCCATCCTTTTCTGTTTAAAAGGTGAATCATGCCAGTTCTCCAGCTGCCTCATATGGTAGATGAGGGCAGTGTCAGCTGAGCAAATCCTCATTAGCTCGATCGACATAGACCCTCAAAGAAGGAATATGGACAAAGAGACCGCTTGTAACATGACCAGGTTTGAATCCTAGCTTGCAAAATGGCGACTGATACGAAAAATTGGCCGCATAGACAGTGATACTGTTAGGAAGAAACATGGCCGAATCAGTTAATACATAGGCGGGTAGGGGAAAGGGAATGTGTGAGGTGGAGTGCTGTGCCCTAGGGTACCTCCAAGTTTTCTGATGCAATAATAGGTTTTAGTATACCGCTTATAGATGAATCCCCCACTCACTGTTACTGTGTGGATATGGCTGTGGCACAGCGGTCAGTCGATGACAAGGGACAAGGGAGAGGAACGAAGAGGGCCCATTGGTGTCACGGAATGCTTACTGCAATAATAGGATTTGTGCAATAGTGACTACAAATACGTTGCTTGGAATACAATCTTCCCTGAGGATACCCGTTATATCTATGGCCAGTAATGAGACCCCATCCCCCAAAGAAAGTGTACAAATATGAATTGAGTAATTATTGTTGATTGTTGATATGTTTGTTGATGTGTTCGCACTATATTTTTTAAAGTGTAAGGTTTGGGGGGCGCATACATATATTTGTATACTGTAATGATTTTAAATAATTGAACAGTCAATAAAAATAAAAATTCTGCAAAGGTAAACATGTTCAACAAGTGCAACCACCAGTTTTTACCTGGCCGTGGATCCTGGCAGATCAGCAACAGCCCCTGGCTAATCACACAGAAGGCACTTTTTTCATTCTTGGCATTTGCATAGAATACAATTGAACATCATTACCAGGGCTTTTCTGTGCAGGATTTATTTTTATAACTTTTGACTAATTCTACTATATTCTTCAATTTTCAGACATTTCTCTTAATAATAATAATAATAAAAATAATAATAACAATAGTTACATTTGTAAAGCACCTGGGTACACTGAGGCCAGTGTGTCCCAGCCCTACGGTAACAATGAAAACAGCAGCAGCAACCATGAAACAGGGCAATAATTAAGAAGTCGGAAATAAGTGCGTCTTCAGACCTTTCCTAAAGATGGGTTCAGAACACTCCAGCCGGAGTGCCTGAGGAAGCAAATTCCACAACTGGGCTGCTAGATAACAAAATGAGCGTCCACCCATCCTGGCTCTTTTAATTTTGGGGACATGCACCCTACCTGTTCCACTGGACCTTAGCAATCTGGTAGGTTCACAGGGAGTTAGAAAAATATGTAAGTATGTGGGTCCTTTTCTTTGTAAAATTTGATGGCTCACACACAAAGCCTTCAATATCACTCTTTCCCTAATAGGGAGCCAGTGCACTTGTCGCTAAAGCACTCTTAGGGAGCATGAGGATTAATCTTGCTGCTGCATTCTGAATGCATTGCAAGCACCGCAGGCATCTGACAGTAGCACCCAGGTACAGAAGATTGCCGTAGTCCAGGTGAGAGGTTACCAGCGCGGGAACAGGAATTTTCCTAGATTCCGTGGGGAAGGCATCAAGAGTTTTTCGTAGTCTCCTCAGAATACCAAAGCAGGCTCCTGCTACCCGCCCGATGCAGTAGTCGAAGAACAACTTATTGCCCACCCAAATCCCAATATTCTTAGCTTGTTCACAAGGTATGGGGGTGGGGCCCAGTGACTGGGGCCTCCACGCCGAGGACCATACTGATGGGGCCTTGCCTACCACCAGCACCTCGGTTTTACTGCCATTCAGCCTCAGGCAGTTGTTTGCCATCCAGCCTGCAAGTTCCTGAAAGCAGGATACATAATTGGAGGCAGCACCGGCCTGAGCCTGGATCAGAGAGACCACCAGCTGGGTGTCATCAGCATAGGACAGGGCCTTAATCCCAAATTTATCTGGGATTTTAGCCAAGGGGGTGACATAGAGATTGAATAGAGTAGGGCTCAAAATGGCGCCCTGAGGCACCCCCTGGGTCAGCTTGATGTTTCTAGAATAGTAGCTGCCCTGCATAACAGTGAAGTTACGCTCAGATAAAAAGGATTCCATCCACTTTAGTGTTCCGTCCTCTACATCCCCTCTCGCTAGATCATAAAGTAAGGTATGGTGGGCAACAGTGTCAAACGTGGCATTCAAGTCTAAAAGAATTAAGGACGCTGTCTGTCCTTCGTCCACATACTTCCTGATGATCTTAGTGTAGTAAAGCAGAGCCGATTCAGTGGAGTGCAAAACCCGAAAACCCGACTGGGAGGGATGGAGAAGGTTGTTGGTACAGATATGTGCAGCGAGCTGAGTGTTTACAATTTTTTCTGCAACCTTTGCAAAATAAGGAAGCAGGGGGATGGGCCACAAATTATCAATCTGATCAGCGCTAATATGTGTTTTTTTCTGTAACGGAAGTACCACGGCCTCCTTCCACATTTCCGGAACCACTCCAGAGTTAAAGGACAATTCTAAAAGGTTTCAAAAAGGAGGGTTGCTGAACTGTTCCTAAAGGAGATTAAACAGATTGGCTCGACCGAAGGTGTGTATTTTACACCTTTGGGCATCCATTATGTTGGACGTGTTTGCCTCACACACCCAAGGGTGTCATGCTTCATCATAGGCGTTTGCTCCTCGTCGGGGAGGCGGTGCAATCCCCGACGGGCTCACCTCAGAGAGGGGCTCTTTGGCGGAGATCTTTTTGTCCAACAGCCTATTGGTGAAGTGCGGGTATGTGGGCCAGGGCAATCAGTATCCTGATGAAGAGTGAATTAAAATGTAGCAGGGGGTGCCGGAAACCACTTTATTCTGGGGGTCCCCCTACTGCAGTTAAAAAAGTGGGAATAGCTCGCTGGGTGACGGCAGGTTAGGTAGCGTAACCCTAAACGAGACTAAAGTGAGGGTTGGTCAACATGTTTCTCGCATGGGAAGTTCCCGTGATTCTTCAGGACCTAGTGAAGGTGAAAAGTTATTAAAAGGATAAAAGGGAAACCATGCTAATTTCATGTGTCTCGTGTGAATTACCTCAAGTCACCTACCCATCACCGACTTCGCACGGACACGGGTAACTAGAGCCAGCACTATAGGCAACCCCCGTTGTACCGACCCGCCGACAACTCAGGTGGCAATTAGTCCAAGACCTTTAGGCATAGGATTATCCCCTGAGGTAAATCCCTTGAGGTAATTCACACGAGACACATGAAATTAGCATGGTTTCCCTTTTATCCTTTTAATAACTTTTCACCTTCACTAGGTCCTGAAGAATCGCGGGAACTTCCCATGCGAGAAACATGTTGACCAACCCTCACTTTAGTCTCGTTTAGGGTTACGCTACCTAACCTGCCGTCACCCAGCGAGCTATTCCCACTTTTTTTAACTGCAGTAGGGGGACCCCCAGAATAAAGTGGTTTCCGGCACCCCCTGCTACATTTTAATTCACTCTTCATCAGGATACTGATTGCCCTGGCCCACATACCCGCACTTCACCAATAGGCTGTTGGACAAAAAGATCTCCGCCAAAGAGCCCCTCTCTGAGGTGAGCCCGTCGGGGATTGCACCGCCTCCCCGACGAGGAGCAAAGGCCTATGATGAAGCATGACACCCTTGGGTGTGTGAGGCAAACACGTCCAACATAATGGATGCCCAAAGGTGTAAAATACACACCTTCGGTCGAGCCAATCTGTTTAATCTCCTTTAGGAACAGTTCAGCAACCCTCCTTTTTGAAACGTTTAGACTACACGGGCACAAGCTGATACTGAACCTTCCTCCCTCTCTTTGGGTGGTAATTGGTGCCCGTCTGATTGACTGATCCCTCTCCCTCCTTTTTTACGACAATTCTAAAAGGTGTCACAAAAATGTGTGCTTCTCGACTCTTAAAACGTGTACCATGTAAATGCATTGGCAACGTAGGCCTCAGTGCAGAATTAACATTTCATTCATGGAAGGTCTAATGACTGACATGTTAACGGTGGACGCAAATGCATAGGCGTCATCATTTCGGCCATAGAGGGAAAATGCATGGATGTCATGCACATATACTACACGTTGGGGTAATGATATCAGCATATGTATACTCCCCCATGCGGAGCATGTCTTTTAATTCACGGTGGAACCCTGCTGGGTCTTTATCATGACAGGGCAGTAATTTTTTCATTTCCAATAATTCCATTTTAGTCAAGGGTGTGTAGACGAATACTCGTTGGAGCACACCAGCTCCAGTCCTAACGGGATGAACCTCTCGTAGGGGGTTCTGTCTGTCTATGTAAAAGGTCTTTCTTTCTCGATGTGGGGCAGGAATCAAGTGCGGGGTCAGAAAGGTCGAATACTTATGTCGTTGATCTAGAATGACATTAATTAATTCAGAGCCTAGGCCTCTCCATCTTTCCAAGAGTAGATCATCCAGTATTTTATACAATGGACCTGGATCAGAATGCTGACTCTCATACGAGGTGATGAGATGTTGAATCATGTAGATACCAGCCAAACGCTGTTCTTCCGGATTAAGACTCAAAAATGTTTGCGCTACTATGTCATCTTTATATATATCAGAATTACAAGCCCATTGAACTGCAGACCGGGCTAGTTCCTGTTCATGCATGGTACAAAGTTCACTACTACCTACTCGTTTTTTCAGTGCATGTTCAGTAGCTTGGAATAGGTGTTCAAGAGAATATCGTTCTGGTATTGGAGAGAGGGAACTTTTATTATGATCTAGGCGTATGGGTCTATCAAACGGTCTTGCCCTACCTACGTAATGTATTTTACTTGTGTCCTCTGTTACTATATCATCGTCGTCTGAGACTTCATCATCCTCTTTCTCGGCTTCTTTCTCGGCTTGTTCTTTCTTGTGTATTTCAAGAATTTCTTTACGAATTTTCCTGTACATGCTTTCTACTCTACTCTGTGTATCATGTTTACCAGCACTTATATTGTCACTCCAGTTTATCATACCTTTTGTTACTTCTTTAGTTGGCTGGTCTCGTTCCCTGATCAAACAATTAATCAAAAACTGTAAGAGCATGCGTTGAAGCTCCACTTTTCTATGGGCCATGGCCTCATGAATACTTTCTGATCCCTCCCCCGTTCTAATGAAGTGGTATATTTTATCTAAATGGTCTTTCATGTCTGGTAAAGTAATCAAATAGTCTGCAACGCGTCTTAAACGTATTGAGTATATGAGCATTGCACCCTCACCTGGTACTGGATCATATATACAATCAGTGAGAGACTGTCTAAGGGTTGCTAATGTCACTGGTTTTGGCGTGTGTTGTAGTGCTAAATCTCGTAGTGTTCGTTTCATTGGTGGTGGGGTGGAGGGCCCCCCTCCCGATGCTCCTAGACTTGAGTCGCCTTGGCTTGAGTCAGCTTTTACTGCCAGCGCTGCCGCTGGTAATGCGGGTTGATCTTGTGCTACAGGTGGTTGCGGGTGAAAAGGATTGGTAGGGACGGTGGCAGGAGCACTAGTAGCACTGGTTGAATTAACAGGATTGGGAGGAGGTGAATCTTCATTTACATACTCTGGAGCAGCGTCATCTAAATAGGAGGAAAGAAAAATGTCCACTGCGGTCTGTTTATGACTACGGAGTTTAGTCGGGATCAGTGGTGGTGGCAAGTTACTGGGCACTTCCGGGGTCACTCTAGGTAGGCCCTCGGCGAGGAGGGGATACATGCCTTTAATAAGGGCATTTCTTTGTCTCTCTAATTGTTCTGCCTTAACCCGTTCACCTTCTTCTTTTAGCTCTTTATCTTTGGCTTTTTCTGATGCTTCTCTACTTCTCCCTGCTTTCTGCATTTCTTTCTCTGTTCTTCTATGCGCTTCTTTACGCCACAATTCTATGGCATCTTTCTGGGATTGTCTAGCTTTCCTTTTCCACAGTGCTTCCTCTACTCTCATGATGCAATCAGCATCCCATGTCCCTGAGACAGGCCATCTATTTCTCTTCCAGATCCTTTGTGTAATCTACCCATAAATCTAGGTACAGTATGGCATCTAGGCCATGCTTGTGGTACATAAAGTGTCCAGGAGTGTCCCTAGGCGGGACGGGAACTGCCTCTTCGAGTATCCCTTTCCTGGTCCCTATCTGACGTAATTTCGAAAACAACGGCATATTTGAACTAGTGTGAACGAAAACACAATAAGTACAATAATGGACTGTAAACAATCATTCATACCACAACATTAAAACATTAGAAACAGATACATAGAATACATAGAATAACACAATCCTAAGATAAACCTCGTTTACTAGATGCACTGCTAGAACAGTACAGTCATACCGGTCTCACAAAGAGACACGTCATTACCGCATCCACCGAGATGGACACGTCTGTACCGGATCTGTGTACCCAGACCCGTCTTGACCGGGCTCAAATAAATGAACCCGTCTATATGCGTTCCCAACAACGGTACTCACCGGGAAGCAAAGCTGAAGGCCTCGGAAACTCGATACTGGACTGGACTGCTACGGCTTCTTGCTGCGCATGCGCCTCGGAACAGGTGGGCCTCGGGATACCTCGGACCTTGCTCTCTCGGCTTGGGCTCTGGTCGGGATGGTCCGCAATCCTCACCGCCTCGTGTGGATGCCTCGTCGCAGTCTCCGTCTCCTCCGTGGGCCTGAGGGAGTTAGCAGGAAATCCCGCGGATGTGTACACAAGTAGTCCGTCACGGCTATAGAAGGGGTCAGGGGCTGCGCTTACATCGCCGGCGCGTGGGGAAGGGGACTAGTCCCTATTCGGGTGCCAGATTTATGTGGTAAAATAAATTACCCGGACTTAATTTCTATACATTAATAAAGAATAAGGATAGCTCATAAAATGAGAGGCAGAGTCCGTGGTGTCCGAGTCAAAAGGGCTTTATTGCAATGGCTCGAGCCAGGGGAGAATCGGGTTCCATCACCACTAAGGTTCAGGAAGGGATATCTAACGTTTTATTAGCATCACATATTATATATAGTAAAACCATACAATTGTAATGAATACAGTAGGCGGAACACTCCAGGCGGAGCAAGTGAAAAGAGAGAGATAAGAACACATGGGCGTGGAAGAAGGCGTGTACAAAGGCGTGTTCACTTGATGAGTCATAGGTGTGTCATAGGTGGGTGGATGCATAGAGGAGGTCTGCAGGGTCAGCAGAAACCTTTACCCTACATGTGCGCGCAACTGGTCATGACGTGAAATTGACGTGTAACTGGGGAGAGCTGGGAGGCTGACTTTAGCACTAGTGGAGGAGTCTGGAGTCTGGGATGTCAGAACGACCTGTACCTTTGGCACATCTGATATCTTGTGTTTGGAGGATGTATTGTCTGAAGTAAAGGTCTCTCGAGTAAAGGCTGTTCATCACTAAATGCTAGTGTGCGTATATATTTCTTCGTGCATTGCGTGGGGGCCATGGGCCTACTATGGCAACGGATTCAGTAAATCACTTGCATGGAGACAGGAAGGCTAGGCCCTATGCTCTGCAGGCGGAAAATGTTTACCTCTTTCACTAGACTGGAATGTATTTTTCCGGAGGCTGAACAGATAACTATAGGCAAAATACCGTCTTGGCAGGCAGGCAGGCCAGGCCGGGCACCTCTCGGCTAAGCAGGGAGTAAGGGAGAGGTCAGGGATGCATACCTAAACTGCAGCTTTCAGAGACAAAAGAGGCTCGGAGCCTGAATTCAGGGCCTGGCTCGGCTGGGCCACAAAAACGTGTGCTTCTCGACTCTTAAAACGTGTACCATGTAAATGCATTGGCAACGTAGGCCTCAGTGCAGAATTAACGTTTCATTCATGGAAGGTCTAATGACTGACATGTTAACGGTGGACGCAAATGCATAGGCGTCATCATTTCGGCCATAGAGGGAAAATGCATGGATGTCATGCACATATACTACACGTTGGGGTACACGCAGGGGACACATAGGCCATTTAAAATTCCATTTTCCTCAGATGGGCCGCAAATTATCGATCTGATCAGCGCTAGTATGTGTTTTTTTCTGTAACGGAAGTACCACGGCCTACTTCCACATTTCCGGAACCACTCCAGAGTTAAAGGACAATTCTAAAAGGAGTCACAAAAATGGTTTGAGTACATCTATGCTGCCTCTAAGCACCCTCGGTGTAGCAGGGTCCCTAGGGGAGCCCAACTTAATGCAAATCGTCACCTTTTTAAGAATGTCCTGGGAGGGCACAATGAACTTATGGAGACCTTGTATTTCAGACATGACCACACATTCCTTATCAACTCTTTTACCCTCATGTGCAGAATCAGGAAAAGAGGAATAAATCCTTTCAACCTTATCTGCAAAATATTCAGCAACTCGATTGCATGACTCTTCAGAGCCTGCAATAGGCGTTGCAACGGATGCCAAGGAGGATATCTCTTTAAAGATCATAAACAGCTCTTTAGTAGAGTTCTCCGCTGTTTGGATCCTAGTATTAAAATAAACTGCCTTTGCCTTTCTAATGAGCGAATGATGGTGTTTAAGACTGACTTTGTATTCTACTTCCAGGTCAACTGAAAAATGCTTCCTCCAGCGCCTTTCTGGTTGTTTACAAGTTGTTTTAGCAGCCAGTGGCATTTCACTGAACCAAGGGGCTGATTTACGTTTGTTTGTCACCATTTTAGTTCACCAGGGTACAGTGCAGTGAAGAGAGGCAATTATACGCCTCTCGAGAGCTTTACACACCCCATTTACATCCCAGCCAGAGGGGGGACCATCCCTTAATAAGGCCAGGTAAAAGGCTCCCACTTCCTTATCTTTATATCAGACTTAGCTTTCTCCTGCTTTTTTTGCAGGGGCAGCTTTATCACAAATGTGATCAGAAAATGATCTGACCACAACACCGGAAGCGGAGGCTTAATTTCCAATGCGTCCCAGTTGGCAAAAATAGGGTCAAGTAGATGTCCCAGTTTATGAGTCGGGAGTTTCGATTTTAAGAATATTTGCAGCACTTCAAGTTCCTGGCGCAGCTCATGTGCCCCAGAGTCGAGTGCATCATCAAAATGCAAGTTTAAATCCCCCAGCACCAGTAGTTTTTCGTATCGGAGAGCTGGTTGAATGAGGTAGTCAACAAGACTGGGTATGAAACATGAGTGTGGTCCCGGGGGGTCTATAAATCAATAGCCCCTTCATAACATAGTTAGTGGCTAGCCTGATAGTGAAGAAGCCAGCCTCCCCATTATCTATGCCAGCAGGTACAAGGGAGCACCGAATATCATGCTTATGGATAATTGCCATGCACCCTCCCCTTCCTGACATTCTGTCCACTCTCATGATCCCATAGCCACTAGGGAGTGCCTCCAGAATTTCAGGTGCGGAGTCAGCATCAAGCCATGTCTCAGTAAGAATCATAACATCAGTTTGACCCTCTGATAATATGTCACAGATCTCAATCCTATGCTTTCTCAAGGATCTGCAGTTAATTAGCGCTAATTAATGCATATTTAATACATATTTGTCATTTTGAATAAGTTGGTTGGGACCCTTTTTTTCTTAACTATATTGTTGTTTGGCTCGTTGTTGCATATATCCCTTATGCATTTTCCTTGAGCCTTTGAAATTTGTGCCAAGCTACCTATATTGAGCCTAGGTATTACTCACTCTCACCAGTTTACTTTTGTGAGTTTATTTATATCTTTTGGGAGTTCATTCACATCCCACATCACGGCCGGGAATCCTCATAGACTACCACTCTCATTGCCTATGAGAAGCACTCTACGGGGGAAAGCAGAGAATAGCATGATAATGGAGCTCACCCCTCTCAATTGATTGCCATATGGTATGGCTGTTACATTTAAATGAAGGGCTTTCACTGTGGGTTTTAGCAGCTGAATGTATGGTGCTGTAAATTTCCTCATAATATGGATGGGTGACTTCTGAGACCATGGTACTAAATTGGAAACTCAGATCAATTTGGTATGTGCCTCGTTCACTGTAATCACTTATAGTCAAAGCAAACCATCACTTGTGGTAGTCGCTCAAAATATAAATATTATGATCAAATGTAGCATTAATGGGAATGCAACGATGGGTTATTGTTATAAAACCATCCTCCTCTCGCAGCTATTTCTTGCGTAGTCCCTAGATTTACAGCTACATAAATCCTTTGCTTCCATGTTTATTATTCCTTCTTTTGTGTGTCTCTGTCATCGGTGATATGACACTTCTTCATTGCATATCGAATTAAGATCATGTACTATGGGCCTATGTTCCTTTCCAATCCTTTCACAGTTGCCACATCATTTATCTTTATGAGGATGGTCTGAACAGATAGCACCGTTGATATGGAAGCTTGTTTTATGCACAAGTGCCTCAAGTTTACATCTTTCTTTCTCCAGGATCAATGAAGTACTTTATGACAGCAGCACAGGGCATTGTGTCTTTTTTAATGATATTAAGTCCCTGTGCTGGTGAGCTTTAATGCGATTGCTTTCTGCAAACGATGTATTATGCATTCTGTGGTGATAACACCATTTGAACATATACAAAATGTCATAAGGGAGATAAGAAATTGCTTTGCTTCAGACAAGGCTGCTAAATATACTTTCGTTGCTCTATGAAAAGCTGGTCGCGCTATACTTGTTCTTGGATAAACGAGCAGGAGCATCACATTTTGTGCAAACTATCTGTCATTTCAGCAAAATGATTAGTGTCCTGAGCAAACAGAGTTAGAAGTAGCGGAGGCTTGAACAGCATACCAATCATCAGTGAATGCAATTAAACTAGCCCACGTGGGTCTAAGTGATAATGAAGAATGCAACATTAATTAAATGCATTTACAAAGGAGTGATTACTAAGCACCTATTATGATGAAAAATGCTGTTTAAAATGCATTACGATTTTTGAACAGACTATTGAACAGTATAAAAGAATTAGAAGACTCCATGATAATTCTAAAGCCAAATCTCTAAATATAAACTTTGCCACTTCCCTTACCCTAGCCCTAACCCTAAACTAGACAATAAAACTAATCCTAAAACGAAAATGAAACATCATAACGGGCCCTGTCAGAGCAATGGCTGCACCTGCAACGCTTGGCAATTATCTGAATGCATTCCTTAAAGTCCCCTCTTCACTCGCACCCCTGAGGGCTTCTCAAAGTATTGCTCAGCTGCCAGAGCTGTCTTGATTCCACCTCATGCCTCATTTATTCACCACCAGACATTGCCTGATTTTTTACTTCACATTTTCAGGTTCTTTTTGTCACTGTAATTGCGTTTTTCCTGTCTCCTTCTTCCTCCCTTCTATATCTTTTAGGCGTGGGCGGGAATTGCGGAATTTGATTCCATGAGTTACATTAAACCTCAGCGAGGTTCTGCGGAGTTCTATCAATAGGCGGAAATAGGCATGTCACACTGCCCGCGCTGTGGTTTAGTGCCAGAGGCGTGTTTCACACTGGCGCCATGCAGAGTGCCAGAGGGTGCAGCTACTCGAGTTGATTTTGCTGCCGCTCCACAAGATATTCTACTAGAGCTGCAGCCTATTGACAGTGAATGGTCATGACCACCAAATTAGAAATATCTCACCAGATGCACTCTTAGCGACCGGAAATTGTGCAGGAGATGCCAAATCTAGCTTGCGCTTGCCAACTTACCATTTTGGAGATGCATGAGAGAAGAATTTCGCCATGCTGCAACGGGTGGAATTTGGCCAGAATCTCACATTACAAGAGTAATGCGAAATCACTAATATCCCGCCAATTCCGTTGGCGGACACGAATATCTCACCTACCCCTAATATTTTTCTCTCTCTTGCTCTGTGTCAAACTCTAAAGAGGAAATATAATTGCCAGTCCCCAAAAATGCATGCTGGTGGGCACTGACTAGCTTAAGGTAAGCACCGCTTCCAATCAAACTTTGGTTTCTTAGCTCTGAGGCCTAACATCTTACCCCCACATCCTGTGTCCTGTGTCCTGGTACCCTCGCTGGTACACCCTTCCTTATCTTGATAATGTAATCAGGGCTGATTTCTTAATATAGTATGTCCATGGGGCTGGTGAAGCTGTTCCTCTTTTTAACTACATGTGTTTAACCCATCCTGAAGCTCACATTTTTAAAACAATATTCAAATTTCTTACACACCTACAATTAGCACATTTTGTTTTATGGTATGTTAGAATATTCATTGAAAATAAATCGTAAACCAAGTCTAAATTAGTGCACAAGTATATAACCTACAACAAATTGTAATGGCCTAACTTGAAAACTTTGGCCTTGCAAAACAATACATAATTAAGGTGTTCGTTATTGTCTCTCAGCGATATTATCCAGTTGTTCATGGAGGCCTGAATCACAGAGCAGGAATGCTGATTATGGGGACTATCTAGTGCACGGCAGGTGCTGCATATGCATTCCTGGTACATTGGCACCTGCCTTGAGGAAGTAAGCTGGCTGGATTGCAGGTTATAAAGAAACAACTAGAATGGCCTATTATATAATTTGTAAAATTGCAAAAGCGGACTTGATAAGTCGTTATTTTTTATATTGAATCATGACAATTAATTTTTTATATTATACAAACTATCCCCTCATTCGGCACAAAACCAGTCTTATTTTGCCTCTAACTGAATCTAAAAAGCAATTAACATAATTGTAGTTACACCACATACCACACAAACCGGGGAAACAAACTACAAGGATTCATTAACCACAAGCTACATTTACAACAAATTCTTTAGAATGAATGCATCTTTGCCACATATATTTTTACAGTGAATATGCTTTTACCATGCATGCATTTCTCAGGTAAGTTTATTTTTTATATATATATTTATATACATATATATATATATATATTCACTGAAAAAAACACAGGTTTCAGGGACGTTATAGTTAGAAATTAGCATTTAAAAAACATTTGAAATTCATTGAAAAAACCATAGGTATCAGGGACGTTATAGTTAGAAATTAGCATTTAAAAGATCTTAGATATTCACTGAGAAAAATAATAGGTTTCACAGACTTTGTAGTTAGTTGGCCATTGCACTCGTACAAAACCAGAGAAATGTGTCCTAATAAATAGTTCAGCTAACAAGAATTCGTGCCCCCGCAATGCACTGCTGATGACGTCACATATTACATCATTCATGACATAGTCAGTGACATCACTGAAGACAGCACTGATGACATCTCAATTGACATCACTTATGACACCATATATATATATATGTATATGGAAAACAAATTGCCCTTCAGCAGCGGGAGGGCACTCAACGGCGCTGTGGAGTGGAACTTTCTCCAAACCACGAGGCACAACGCTCCCATGCACAAAAAAGAAGCCTGCATCCCTGCATCCCGTACTACTAAAGGAACAAAATGGACTAAATTTGACTTTTGGAACAATGTACCCACTAAAGGTTAGTCGCATGTACTCACCATTAGGACTATAAGTCCCAGCATACAATCGGGCTAAATGTTGCCACGCCCACTAATTGATTTGAAGATACAAAATAAAGAACATTTTATGGTGAGCCCACAGTGTTTCTGAGTCTGCCTAAGAAGAAGAGGCGTGATGCCTCGAAACGCGTCGGCTTTATTCATGAATTAAGGGGCACAGAGAGGCGAGCTGCAGCGAGGCTGACAAAAGACGGAGAGCGCCGTTGAGTGCCCTTCCGCTGCTGAAGGGAAATTTGTTTTCCAGAAATTTCACAGCGGCCCGTGCCGTGGGGATTGAGCACCATTTTCTAACAGGAAGGAAAAGGCTGTGGAGTGGAACTTTCTCCAAACCACGAGGCACGACGCTCCCATGCACAAAAAAGAAGCCTGCATCTCTGCATCCCGTCCTACTAAAGGAACAAAATGGACTAAATTTGACTTTTGAAACAATGTACCCACTAAAGGTTAGTCACATGTACTCACCATTAGGACTATAAGTCCCAGCATACAATCGGGCTAAATGTTGCCACGCCCACTAATTGATGCGAAGATACAAAATAAAGAACATTTTATGGTGAGCCCACAGTGTTTCTGAGTCTGCCTAAGAAGAAGAGGCGTGATGCCTCGAAACGCGTCGGCTTTATTCATGAATTAAGGGGCACAGAGAGGCGAGCTGCAGCGAGGCTGACAAAAGACGGAGAGCGCCGTTGAGTGCCCTCCCGCTGCTGAAGGGCAATTTGTTTTCCATATATATGTATATATACATATATATTTGCCTCTCAATGGCGGCGGGCTCGAGACGAGGACGAGACCCTCTTCAAACTCTAACCTTGATATCTCCAGCATTCACAAAAGTATTGTTCGAGCCCAAATTGATTTTGCAAAGTGATGATTTATTTAAGACATGCAAGCAAGTAACACACATTTCGGTGCCAGGCACCTTGGTCACGGGTCAAGAACTGTTTGAAAATGTACTTTACATATAGTGCAAAAAATTCATAGAAGTTAAGGTAGGATTACCCGTCTCTACTCTCCGTTTTTGGCGGCCATTTTGCAATGGTGTTTTATATGCATTATCGACAATAGCAAAGTACTTTCAATAGTTTTTTGAGAGAAACCTAATTCATACAATATAAACAATAAAACAGGTGCTTAACCCTTCGCATGCTGGTGACGAACCCCAGCCATCACGCTCCGCGGTACTCGTGTGCTGTTGACGGCTGGGGTTCGTCACGGGCCCGCCCTGTTAGTTTGTTTACCGCACAGCGGCAAAAATGGGCCAGCAGCGAAGGGGTTAATTGTACATCGGTATATTGATATCCATATACCTTTAATAGTACGGAATAGTACTGCAATGAAAGGGTGATTACGGCTGGAACATTCAGTCTTGTACTGGTAAAATTATCAGTCACCATGAATATACTGAACTGAATTTGAAATGCTACTACGCATGTTAAACAATTGAGCCCCAGTAGGCTTTTGAATAAATTTGGTTAATATCACCATAAATACATTTTTATTGTATGACATGAATACAGCTGTTCCAAAATCAATTCTGCCCCAGTGGGCCAAATATAACACATCCCATTACGTGCTGTCCCTTGTGCATTTCCTACGATAAGCACTCTAGATTATATCTCAATAACTTTGAATTCACATAGCGGTTGTCGATAAATTATGGATGCCAATTCTTCAACCTGAGTTGCAGACAATTTTGTCTCCTACAAAAAATGATAAAAAAGTGCAAATAATGTATTTAAATATAGTTAAAAACAAAACTTAGCTTTGATTTATAAGATGTATACACACTATAGGATATATTTACAGAGTTAATACATTTCACATTTCTTATTGTACTACCCCAAGTGTACCCACATTTCCCCATATTTATTCAATCCTCTGGGAAACCCCATGTCATTTTTGATAATTATCCTAGGCTCAAGGCATCTCAGTTCCTTTACTCTATTTCCTCCCTGTTCGGATTTGGAAATTCTATCTAGTGCACAATATTGTAAAAGGCCTACATTTTTGCCATGTGCTTCTTTAAAATGCATCGCCACAGGATATTGTTTATACTCATTGGCAATTGCCCGAGTATGTTTTAATATCCTCTCCTTAACTGGATGTATAGTGCTCCCTATATGTACCAGCGGACATGGGCAACTTAAGGCATAAACGCAGTATTCTGATTTGCATGTAAGATGTTTAGTTATGGTGAAAGGTTTTTGATTATCAGATAGGATCCTTTCTTTACATTTGCGGCTGGTCTTACAGGCTTTGCATGATTTGCAGGGATAGAAACCTTGTATGGAGTTAGGAATTGTGTCATCTGCTATCACATTACTGCACAACATATCTGATAATGCATCACACTTTCTATAAGTAATTTTAGGTTGCCCCCCTTCACATTTTCTAAGGGTGGAGTCAGTGTTTAAAACATGCCAATTCTTCTTCAGGCATTTGTGTAACTCCCAAGACTGATTGTAATAAGAAGTAATGTACCTTAAAGGCTCTTCTTGTTTTGACAATTTAAGTTTACTGGATAATGTGGATGCTCTGTCAATTTTTGAAACTTTTGAGCATGCCTGGTTTACAGTGTTCAGGGAATATCCTCTTTCTATTGCAATCAATCTTGGGAGTTACGCAAATGACTGAAGAAGTATTGGTATGTTTTAAACTCTGACTCCACCCTCGTAAATTTTGTTTTAAAGAAAATAACCTCAAGAACTGATTTCGGCACCACCCTCCTGGATCTCTTAAGTAGGTTATTTCTATTCCCACTTTTTTCAATATTGCTTATACGATTTAGGTGGTCCCCCGCACTCTGTTACCTTGTTGCCACATAAATAGACACAAATAATTATGTAGCAATGCCAGGAAGCCATCTCTATCACCTTTTTTTGTTTTTCTCTATTCGTAATCAGATCCCAGCATGACTGTAGTAATTCTTAATTTTCCATTCCATTTATTTTTTGTTTCCTATTTTTATAAACTGAGTCATCCATCAAAGTAGTGATAGAGCACAGCTATGTTTTATAAAAATACCCATAGGTTGATAGCGTGTTTAAAGTCAATTAAAAAAGTTTTTTACTGTAAATTGTTTATATAATTTAATTGAAACAAATCCATGTACATTTTTATCCAGATTGGCATTCCCAATTCATATTAATCAAAATCATATACTTTGCAGATAACAGTTGTATAGATTTGTATTCTTTAGACATGTGTAACCCTATGAAAGCAGCAACATATATAAAAAACTAAAAAACAAAAACAATGTTTTGGAAAAATGAGCTCTACATTTTGTTTATTTAATTTTAGATTGTTTGTTTGATGGTAATTTCCAGATGAAGACACATTCAGTGTCGAAACGCGCGTCAAAGAAACCAACGTTATTCATTCTAAATTGTTGTTTTTCTTTGTAATGATTTTTAAATATATTCATGAAAGTCATTAATTGCTGTTTTTAAATACAAACCTCAATTGTTGAAATTATTAAAATACATGATTTAAAAAAAAAATCTGAACTCTTTTTTCATACTGCTTTTGTCACATATTGCCTGGGATTGTTGTTTTCCATTGATGACCTTTATGAGTAAATACATATGTTTGAAACTAGTATATGTGAGTATTGGTGTATATAAGTTAGTATATGTGAGAGTGAGAGATTAGAAGAGTTCCTGTATAAATAAGTATGTGTTCCTATAAGCTGTTGTTTAAGAGAGTAAGTATGTGTAAGTATGTAGGTGTGTGTAAGTTTCTGTAGAACTAAGTGTAGTGGTGTGTGTATAACTGTATATGCAAGTAAATGGATGTTTGATTCTTTATTAGCATGAGTGACTATGTGAGTGAGTAACTCTATAAATTAGTGGCGGTGTGTAACAGGATGTATAGGTGTATGAGTACATATGATGAGTGAGTACATGTATGAGTGACTATAAAGGACTGTTGGTGTATAAGTGAATGTGAATGTAGATCTTGGAATTACTGAATAGGTTGTTGTAACTGGTATTGGTATGTCCATTTTTTTTGATAATTTTAGTTTCTATTTTTGAATGTGTGTATCAAAGGTTATATTAGGGTGAGAGGAGGTGTACCAATCTATCACAAGGATGATGTCATCAGTGATGTCATTTGAGATGTCATCAGTGATATTATGAGTGATGTCACTGACCATGTCATGAGTGATGTAATATGGAACGTCATCAGCAGTGCATTACAGGCGTGCAAGGTATAGTTAGTTGAACTAACTATAACAGGGGAATTTCAATGGGTTTGTGCAAGTGAAATGTCCAGCTAACTATAACGTCCCTTAAACCTATGTTTTTTCAGTGAATTTCAAATGTTTTTTAAATGCTAATTCCTAACTATAACGTGCCTGAAACCTATGGTTTTTTCAGTGAATGTCAAAGGTTTTTTAAATGCTAATTTCTAACGTGAATGTAACAAACCTTTGGTTATTTAAGTGAACTTCAATGCTAGTTTCTAACTATAACGTCCCTGAAACCTGTGTTTTTTTCAGTGTCTACAGAGGTAGGACATGTGAAGAAAGAAGAAAAAACACACAGAAAGAAGAAAAAGAAATGCAGAAAGAAGCAACAGAAGTCCTCAAAGATGAAGAAAAGTGCAGGAAGAAGGAAGACGTGCAGAAAGAACAAACAGAGGAGCTGAATGAGGCCTTGTTGCAAAATCATCCTGTATCCTCAACTTTTCAAGATGGGTACTGGTGGTAACTGACTCTGACTAACCAGTACTAGAGCCAGTGGTATGCTAAAAGACATTTAGAATACAGTTAAAACACCTACATACACTAGGGAACACTATGCATTGGGATACCCCTGTTATTAGCATGACCTCCTCTGTAAGCAGCTAGTACATAAAAGGGCAGGGGGATTAAAAAAACCTCTTAAAATGTGCCACAAGGCGCGTTTCAACACTGGTGAATGGAGGGGGGTGTCTGAGCTGACGTGTGCAAACACACCCTGTGGCCGTTTAAAGTTGGGAGATTAACTTGCCTTGAATTCTGATGGTGTCTAGGTGCAAATTAGCCTACTAGGTACCTCCAGTATGATACAAGAATTTGGGTCAACCCAAAAAGTCACTGGGACCTGGGTATATAGTGGTATAGAAAAGGAAGAGTCCCAGAACATAAGGATGATTTTAAAAAAAATGCAAATTACTCTTTTTACATTTTCGGGAACACAATGTTATTTAATCACATAGTGTTCGAGAACATCTTATTATACAATATATTCAATGCTTTTTAAGAATTTCGGTGCCCAAAGGTAAGGAAAGGGGAGGGTTGCGAAGTGGTTGGAATTTGTGAAGATAAGGATAGTGACAAGGTTAACATTTTTGATATGTAATTACTACTGGCTTCTCAGGGGGGCCAGGTGAGAGTACATCAAATGTGTTACGTTTCTCTACATAACCATCCTTCTATAATTAGCATTGTAATTCACACTTGTGTTAGAAGTTGGCAATGGAGTATTGGTCTACGTTTCGACCCAAAAGTAGTAGGGTTAGTGTCCCTTACAAAAACGGGTCTTTTTCAGGACTGGGGGATGGGCAATTTCATGTGAATCAGGCACAAGGTCCTTAAGATTGTGACCGCTGTGGTTCGGTGGGAGGTTGGATTCATCTGAAATGTTAGAACCCGGCTAGCAGTGGAAAACAGTCATTCATACCATGTTTTTCTGTGAATGGGGTCAGATCCTCCGTCAAGATTTCAAAACTGCTGGCGTAATAACTCAGTGAATACGCCAGCAGTTTTGAAATCTTGGCACTATCCTTATCTTTACAAATTCCAACCACTTCACAACCCTCCCCTTTCCCTACCTTTGGGCACCGAAATTCATAAAACGCATTGAATATAATGTACAATAAGATGTTCTCGAACACTATGTGATTAAATAACATTGTGTTCCCAAAAATGTAAAAAGAGTAATTTGCATTTTTTTAAAATCATCCTTATGTTCTGGGACTCTTCCTTTAATATACCAGGTGCCTCCAGTAAGCGCTGTGGCAGAGAGGTGTAAAAACCGGCACGGCCTGCACCACCTCTCTGCAACGCAGCGCAGTAGCGCTTCCTGGAAGCACCTGGTGGGCTACTTGGCCCCCAGGGTTCTTTAGGATTGAAGGGGGATTATTTCCCCAACTTAAAACGCACCACAGGGCATGTTTGCGCATTGCTTTTCCACATGAGTAGCAGCGAACATGCTGCTCCTCCTGTGGTAAAGCAATCTGCTTTGCTTCATTGAAGCAAGAGCAGGTTTCCCTGCTATTGCTTTGATGAAGCAAAGCAGTTTGCAATGACATTGCAAACTACAGTCTCCTGGGGGTGGCGCCCTCCCATATTTTACAAAGCCCAATTTGAATCTTAAGAGCACCGGGGAGGTGGCGGTCCCCGGGGCCTGTGGGGGCTTCCGCCCCCACTCAGGATTTAAAAAAAATGAATCAACAAAAAAGCCCCGGGGGTGGTGGTCCCTGGGGCTGCAGGGGGCCCTGAGCTCCATGCATATATTCTGATAAAGCCCCGAGGGTGGCACCCCCTGAGCAGGCCTAGGGGGTCAGGGTGTTTCTACCCTGCCCCCTTTTTGCATTCTGCGTGTTTTTTTCTTAGGTTTCTTGTGCCTCGGTTCTACTAAGGCACAAGATGGCTGCCAAAACTTCCTGGTTTGGAGTGTTGACAGTCAATTAGCACGCAGCTTGTGCTTGGCAGGGTCCGTGGATCCTGCGCGGCCATAGATATATATGTGAATTTACTTTTGATTTTCTCAGGAACTACTGAACGGATTTACACCATTTACCAAAAGGCACGACTCTGAACCAAGGGCTACCTTTTTGTCAAATTTGGTGTAATTCCGTTCAGCAGTTCGGGCTGTAGCTGCGATTAAAGGTTCCTATGGGAAATTGCATAGGAAAAACACGTGTTGGGACCCCCTTTTTTCTCAGCCCCCTTGATGAATCACCCCGAGACTTTCAGGATAGGAGCAGACTAGAGCTGCCACCAGTTTTGAAAATGTTGCGAAGATTCGTCAACCGGCGTCAACGTTATTCCAAATAGAATGTTGCGGATTTCCTATGGATAATAGGTCCTAAGTATAACTTCCTACTGGCAACCACCCGGGGAAAAATATTTAATGTAATGGGGGCACAGAGGGGCCCCCCAGCCCCAGGGACCACCAACCCGGGGCCTTTATCAAATGTGTGCGGGGGGCTCACAGCCTCCCCAGCCCCAGGGACTGCCACCCCCGGGGCTACAAAATACATGGGTGGGGGGCTCAAAGGCCCCCCAAGCCCCGGGGTCCACCACCCCAGGGTTTTATAGCAATATATACAGGGTGGCTCACGGCCCCCTCGCAGCTCAGGGGACCGCCACCCTCCAAGGGCTTCATTTTGCTTATATTTTGTTTAAAAATGTGGCGGGGGCTCAAGCCCCCCCACATGCCCCCGGGACCACCACCACCCCGGGGCACTAAATAGTAAAATTGGGGTGTCCTTGACTCACCCCCTAGCCCGGGGACCACCACCCCCTGGGGCTTTGTAAATTGTAGGAGGAGGGCTGCACGGCCCCCTTCCTGTCGCCTTGTCTTGGCCCTGGGGACTACCATCCCCCAGGGCTGGTTCCTGCAGTGTCCCGGAAAGCCCACCCCGGGACACTGCAGTTTGCTATGGCAGGGCGGAAGTCTCGTGGCTCCCACCCTGCCATAGCAAACTTGCTTTGGATTTTGAAAGAGAGAGCAGGGAAACCTGCTCTCTCTTTCAAAATGCAAACCAGTTCCCCATGTGGAAAAGCAATGCCGGCTCCCAAAGGACGTGGGGAGATGGTGGGACCATTGGGGCATTGGGACTCCCCCCTTGCTCCCCAATGTTCGGTATAAGCCCTGGGGCAATGGGTCCCCAGGGAGATTAGAAATTAGTGGTAGGTGCTAAAAAATGTTTTACGGTAAAATTAGGAGTTGCGCACATATCGAGGCTCTCAGCACGGCCCCCTGGTGTGAACGCGTTGGGGGCGCAACTCCAAAACGCTCTGGGTGCGCGACTCCAAGCAAAAAAAGTAATATTCTTTAAATATACATCAAGCTTATGTGTTTAGATCTTAGGTGGCTCTAAAAAGAGCCCTTTAAGCATGGGCGAATTTTGCGAATCTGGCGTTCGCGAATTTGCGTATTTGCGAACTCGCAATCCGCAAAATCCATGAATTCTCGCGAATTTGCGGATTTTTTTTGTGTGTTCGCAATGGTTTCTGCCAGTTCGCGGGGGTTTTGTACCAGTTCGCAATTGTGAACTTACTTGTCGGCTCGCAACGGTCGCGACTATGTTGTTTCTACGTCTGGTTCATCATCACAGGTTCACAGCACCCTCTGTTTCACCCATGCCATCCTCTGGTACATCAATGCCACCCTCTGGTTCATCACTGTAGATTACGGGGGGAAAGCAAGCACACCTGCCCTGCTTCAACTGACATGAATTAATTTGGGGTTGATTTATTAATGTGTCACTGTTTTAAAAATTCAGTCTGGCACCTGCTTCCTTATCTGTAATTTGCTTTCTGTTGCAGTGCAATTTTTTTCCAGGACCTTTGTGGCCTACTTGTAGCTATTCTATGAGCCTGCTGTGAGGGTCAGAGCAGGGTCATAGTAGTGTTGCAACAAGCAACTGAACTCTGGAGGGGCCCCAGTAAGGAAGCACTACAGGGAATGGTTACTAATGATAAGTTTGAACTTTTGCACCTGCTGAGTGCTTTCAGTTTTGCCAAACCCGTTTTTCTGCAGAACAGCAACTGTAATGCCCCAATCAAACATAGGCAACTGAACTCTGGAGGGGCCCCTCAGGAAGTACTACAGGGAATGGTTACTAATGATGAGTGAACTTTTGCACCTGCTGAGTGCTTTCAGTTTTGCAAAACTCGTTTTTCTGCAGAACAGCAACTGTAATGCCCCAAACAAACTTACTTGTGAAAGTTGATTTCTAATCCAAAAGTGATCCAAAGAAAGTCAAAAGGCCTCAAATCCAAAAAAGTGCAGGCAAATGTCAACCTGAGGAGTTATTCTGATAAAAATCATTATTTTCAGAAGGTCTATGCTGCTTGCTAGTGGATTTCTTGTGCAGAATTACTAATTTTGTAATTTCGCGAGTGCGAGATTGTTGCTGCCCGCCGCACCTACATGTTCGCAATTGCGAACTCTCGGGATGTGTCGCCAAACTCCAGCGGGATCCCGCAGCAAGATCCCAAATGGCGCAGCACTCGCAAAATATCGAGAAAAACAACTCAGAAAACGCTGAATGACGGTAAGTGAATGCCGCACGTCGCAATATTGTATCACCAAGAAAAAAAATCCGCTACGTGCGAATTTGCGGATTTTTGGTAATTTCGCGAGAGTTCGCGGATTGCGAATTTACCGAAAATCCGCAAAATCCGCGAGCGGAACGGATTTTCCGCCCATGCTTAGAGCCCGTGTGTTTGTTGAGAGATTTTGGTACCTATAAGTTAGCACCTATGCAGAGTCTAAAGTTGATGAGGAAGACTCTGTTACCCTCATCTGTAAAATGTACACCATCTCTCCTATAGATGCCATCCATATTAAAATGCAGATTGTTGTGGTAAATGGATAATCTCGGAGATCAGCGGATACAGCTTTATTGACATGTTTCCTAGCTTTCTCAATCTGTGGACAAAATTGAATGGACCAGTTCCATTTCTGTCTTTGGAATATGTTAGAATAGACAAAGGCAGTTTGGGGGAAAAGTGACATCAATTCCCCAAAGGTGTCCTTCGTAAGAATTTCCAGACCTACCCCAGTCAAAGTGCCTAGGTCATTACCACCACAGTACACAATTATGAGGTGAGGGTGTTGGAGATGCAAAAAGGATTTAACCAATGGCATCAATTGGTGCCACTCTAATCCTCTCTGTCCAATCCATTTAATGTCTACATTAGGCAAAGCTAGGGCTTTGTCAATACCTGTGTTTTCTGCATACCTTTGGATCCAGAAAATACAGCTGTGTCCATAATGCACACTCTAAGCATCTTGAAGGGAGGTCTGGGTGCACTCAGAAGGTGTCTGTATGTGAAATGGGTAGTTTGAAAGCTAAGATTTTTATAAAATGGTGTATAAGATGCAGTTTAAAAAAAAGAGAAATGATTGTCTGTTTGAGAACATTATAGACTGAAAAATAGGGTGCATGTTTCTGTGTTTTAAAAGCATGTTTCTTATTGGTTAATGAAATCTGTTTGAAAGGAACATTACATAGTTCCTGTTATGTTATGCTCTACCTTGTCAATGCGCCAGGACGCTCCTTAGCTGGAGTAGCTGTGCGCACAACAAATAACAATAACATAACAATAACATAACATAAGCTGATATTTTGAAAAAGTCAAGTACACATGCTGTTTGGATTTGCAACATTGTGTGCTGAACTTGTGACCTGTGTGTTCAGCTGAGTGTTCCATGAACTGTTACTATGGTAACAGGCATTGAGCACAATGGGAGTACAGTTGTTTTAGTTGTATTAGAAGCCAGTCATTGTTTATGCATTTGCAGAATGGGTCAGGCATTCACACTAGAGTGCATTAGTTAAATATGTAGAATGTGTGCATTCACCTTACCCCTTACAGACTAGTGAGTCTGTTTTGCTAAAATCCAAGGAATAGTGTTGCTTGTCTAGAATCACACTGATAGAAGCACGTATGGGGCAGATTTACAAGCATCCTGAACCAACAAAATGTCACTTTTTGGAACATAGTGATGGCCTAAGACACTCTGTCATATTTACATGGAGAGGAAAAGATACTCTGTGTAGCTTTTTTCCTCCATGTAAATACAACCTCATCATACACACCATTTTGCGTTGAAGGGGAGTCCCATAGGTGTTGCTGTGGGTGTTTGCACACAACACTCCTGGAACATAAATCATAAATCTGGAGATGTGTGAATGCTGCACCATCCTCTATTTGGTGTAGCAAGGTACAACAAGGAGAATTATTTTCATTTCTCCTCATTTTCTCTCTTTCAATATATGCTGCACTGCACAGCATACATTGAAGGAGAAAAATGCCTTCACTGATTGTTTTTGTGCAGGAAGGTGTGTCTTCCTGCACAAAAACAAACTCCGCACGACACAGATATCCTTGCACCATGGTGCAAGGGTGCCTGTGTCACCATGTGGCTGCAGTTTAACCAGCAGTGCAGAGGAAAGCATAGACTTGCAACATATTTATGTACATATGTTGCTTCCCTGTGCTTCGGAAGTACCACAGCACACTGCAGCTAAAGAGCTTACAATGTCATCCTGCAGCACTTCCTTATAGTTTTTCACTTATACATTCACCATACACTACTAATGTGATCTTTCAGTCAATTGTGCACTAAGCATACATTCAACCAAACTTTCACACACTATCATACAAATATAGCTCTTTCTTTAACCAGAGAAGTTAGTTCTGAAAATAACTTTTTTGTTTGTTGTTTTTTTGTTTTATATTTTTTTGTAGTTTTCTAAACGATTTTGTTATTTTTTTGGGTGTTTTTTCAAAAGGAAAAAGGATGAAAAAACAGGCAACTTCAGGAGTTAACAGCCATTCCCAACAAAAAAAGGCAAACAAAAGTCTAACAACGATGAACACACTACGTCAATAGACTGCTCTCCAAAGCATAGAAACTGGATGCACTTTATGCAGTGCATCTTCAGCTGAGCAAATTCAGGACGTATGTCCGGTCGTGCTGGTGATGTGGAAGTACTAGGCACTGCAGGCGGAGGGTTGTGTTGTTATCTCCTGCACTCCTCCCGAGCCAGATTCACTGGGTGAAGAGTCTTCAGATGTTAGTACATAGAGGCAGTACAACATGAATATTTATTCTCAGCACTACCTCTTCATAGGACTCTTTCACATATTTTCCAGGTGACTTTGGTGGCATTCACCTTCTTTTGGCCTTCTGGGAAAGTAAAACACTTCCAGACCCCCGACACAGGTCTTTCAGGACGTGGAGGTTCTTGAACAAATTTATCCTCTGAAGAATGTTCTGCATCTTGGGGTGGCTGCTGTCCTGAAGACATTGTCTCCTGGATTTCAAAAATACCACAAAAGAAATTATCCCAATAAAGTTCTTATAAACTGAGAGATGTCTCTCTAAAGAAGCTCAAAGAAGAATGATTGAAATGGGTGGGGTCCTTCAACAGTTACAATGGAAAATGTTATGAACCAATCAAATCTTTTTTTTTCAGGTCACATGGGGTCCGCGCACCCTGCGCACAGGCAGCACGCACCTAAAGCGACTTCGCCAAATTGCATTTAAAAATAATATACGTTTATTACAAGTAAAAATATATTTTTTTTATTCATAGCTTAGATAATGTCTTGCCCTAATATGTATATTAAAGACTTATATATATAATTTTTGACAATAACATTTTTTGCGGGAGTAATGTATATGTCGTCGCATGGAAGCGCGCGAGCGTCGTGTACAGTAATGCGCATGTGTCATGAATGCGCAGGAGCAGGAGTCGCGTACCGGTCCCTTAGCAATCGTGCAAGAAAATACGCACCCGCCACACACCCTATGCGGATCCTTCACAATATTCCTAAAATGGCGGCTAGGTTACGCGCAGTGATTGAGAAAGGTCTGCTTTGGGTGTCCGAGTTAAAAAAAAAATGAAATAAAAACCCAATAATGAAAATAATATAAATATATTAAAATATAACTATAAAACAAAAAAAACATTATTTGAGTTTCAATATTTAAAAAAAACATTTGTTTCCATTTATATTAAAAATATATAATGTAATTTCAAGAATAAAATAAGCAAAAATAAATATAACTATTATTAAATTTAAAAATTGTCATTTAAAAAACCTTTGATATTCACTAAAAAACCATAGGTTTCAGATATATTATAGTTAGGAATTAGCATTTAAAAAACCTTAGAAATTCACTGAAAAAACATAGGTTTCAGGGCTGTTATAGTTAGCTGGACATTTCACTCATACAAAACCATTGAAAATCCTCTGTTATAGTTAATTCTACTAACTATAACTTGCGCGCCCGCAATCGACTGCTGATGATTTCACATATTACATCATTCATGACATGGTCAGCGACATCACTGATGACATCTTACATGACATCACTGATGACATCACTGATGACATCATCCACGTGACAATCTGATACACCTCATCACACAGAAGTATTACCTTTAATCACTCAGTATAAAATACAAAGTACCATTTTGGAAACATTGACACACCAATTCAAGTTTTAAAAAACCCACTCAGTGATTCCTGGAAAGGGAAGACCACTCGGTCCCCCCGAACGTATGGATGGGTGCCGTGATCCACCTGGGAAACCATTTTGGGCGGGGGGCGTGGTTCGGCTGGTATGCCCAAAGCGGCGTAGCAGGAGCACGCCCTTCCCGCCCAGAAGGGGTTGTCCTAGACACCCGCCCGGAAGACCGCGTCCAGTGGGCGTACCTGAGGAGGGTCCCCGCCCTCCCGCAGACAGATAAATGGAGCGGGAATCCGAAGAAGCGTCCTCTTGTTCCAGTGCTCTGAAGGCTGCACCACTCGTTGCTTGTGAGCCCTCGACGGAACAAGCAGCAATTTTGAGAACTTATAATCTTGTTGTTTCTCTTTCAGTCCCAGGAGTGTGAAGGACCTGGAGCCTTGTCGATCGACTTGAGCGGAGTAAACGAAGCTATGGCCAGCAAAAAAGCGGGAAAGAGCTCCGAGCTGGAGAAGATACTGCGCACCTTGTCGAATCGAATGGCGATCATGGACCGAAAACTGGGTAAAGTAGATTCGATCGGTCGAGGTTTGGCCGAGGTTAAAAAGCAGTTAGCGGCCCAGAACAACCCCTCGGGCCGTCCTAAGAAGGTGATAGGCCCGGCCTTGCCGGGAGTTGGCCCTGAGGGTAGGGGGAAGCATAGTAAGAAGAGGGCGGTCTCCGGGGAGGACCCGGTTCCGTAGGTGCCCCCTGCTGCCCCATCACACCGGCGGACAGCCCGGTACCGAGTCCAGACATAGGTTTACCAATCCCTGTTGTAATTACCCCGGTTAATGATGATCAGATGCCCCCAGAACTGGCCCTCCAGTTAGCGGCAGTGTTGCCCTGGCTTAAAAAGAAAGCAGGGGGGCAGTAGCTGCGGCGGATCCAGCCGAGGAGGCTAGATTAATAATCGAGCAGTTACGGCAGTCGAGAGAAGCCGGGACGGCGAATGTTCCTTCTATTTCCCCACAGGTGGCGCCAGGAATATCGACGGTTGGCCGGGAAAAGACAGCAGACACGGCGGTTGAACCCGGTAAGAACCCATTGCCAATGGTGGGGGAAAGTTCAGTGCCTTCAAGGCGCGAGAGGGTGGCCCAGCACATCCCTGCGGCCACGAAGGAAATGATATGGGGGGGACAAGTATGTTAATATGTTTTCATTATTGACCGACCATCGTGAGATGGAATACGCAAAGACTCAGAAAGATTTATGGCACCCCAGTGTATGGCGGGCCAAGATGGCGGAATTTAGGGTCGACGAGACCGTAGCGAACTGGGTGAAGGCCTTCTCTATATTTACCGCAGTAATGGGGGAACGTAAGCCTGAAGTGTTGCCCGAGCTATCCAGTTACCAGAATAGGATCATGGATTTTTATAACATGTACGGGGGGAATGAGTGGAAAGGATATGACATGCAATTCCGAAAAGCTAAAGAGTTTGATGTAACTTTGACATGGGATTACCTCGACACAGTATCGTGGCATAAGCAGCTCTTGCCTGGATCGGCAGGTACGTCCTTGCCGGGTGGGAGCGGGCCCAGGACAGTTCAGCAAAGGCCTGCGCAGCCCTTTCGAGCAAGCGCCGGTGGGGAATCACAGCCCAAGACCGGCGTAAATGGGGGCAAGCGCGGGGTCTGCTGGGGTTTCAACAGAGGTAACTGTAACAGGCCCCAGGGAACATGTAGGTTCCGGCATGCTTGTGCGGGCTGTGGGAACTCCTCACACCCGGAGAGTAGCTGTAGATCCAAGAGTGGTGGTTCGGGAGGAAAGGGGGGGTCCAAGCAAGAGTGAGGCGATGTTTGAAAAACAGTCGTCTTCGCCCGTCGACATAATGGCTTTGACTCCCTGGTTGAATAAATACCCTGATCATGTATCCGCCGGGAATTTGAGGAGTGGTTTCCTGTATGGCTTCAACATCCCGGCGGGGAATTTTCGGGGGAGCCCCTATTGTAAAAATCAGCAATCCGTCCAACACAACCCAGCAGTGGTAGCCAGGAAAATCTCCAAAGAAGTCAGTTTGGGGCGGGTAGCAGGACCTTTTCCATGCCCACCGGTGGCGGACTTTGTGTGTTCACCTCTAGGAGTAGTTCCGAAGAAAGACCCGGGGGAGTATAGAATCATTCACAATTTGTCGGCCCGAGGGGCTCCTCGGTGAACGAAGCCATTGATCCGGATGTCTGTTCGGTTCGGTATGCATCGTTCGACGATGCCGTTGCCCTACTGAATCACCTGGGCCCCGGTACTCTGATGGCGAAATCGGACATCGAATCGACATTCAGATTGCTCCCGGTACACCCGTGGGACCAGCGCTTGCTAGGATTTATGTTCCAGGGGAAGTATTACATGGATAAATGCATGCCCATGGGTTGCTCAATTTCTTGTGCTTATTTTGAAATGTTCAGCTGTTTTTTAGAATGGGCGTTCACCGAGGCCACGGGGCATAGACAGGTGATGCACTATTTATACGACTTCCTATTCTTAGGGCCGGCAGGCACTACGAAATGTGCACAGGCACTGCAGGACTTCTGCATCCTCATGCGGGAGTTTGGAGTCCCATTGGCACCAGGTAAGACGGTGGGGCCATCTACTTCACTGGAGTTTCTGGGAATTGAGCTCGATTCAGTGGAAGGATGCTTCGTTTGCCAATGGAGAAGGTGGCCAAGTTCAGGGCTTCCTTGACACAATGCCTGGGCAAAGAAAAAGTGACCCTGCACCAGTTACAACAAACAGTGGGTCAGCTTAACTTTGCCTTGAGAGTAATACCGATGGCTCGCCCCTTCTCACGCTCCATTGCACAAGCTATGGTCGGCCTCAAGGAGGGACACCACCGCACGAGACTGTCGGCAGAGGTTCGCCAGGATATGCGCATTTGGTTGGCATTTCTGGCGGACTTCAACGGTCGAGTAATGTGGAACAAACCCCCAGCATCATCGGACGAACTGGGTTTGTGGACCGATTCAACCAGGAGCGTGGGATTTGGCGCCATCTTTGGTAACCGATGGTCGGCGCAAGTATGGCCGACGTGGTGGAACTCCAGCGGTCTGACAGGTAACATTGGGTTCTTGGAGCTATTTCCCATTTGAGTTGCTCTATTGGCATGGCCTGACGATTTTAGGGACCGCTGAGTAGTGTTTTGGTCGGGCAATATGACTGTGGTCGAGTGCATTAATCAGCAGGCAGCCCGCTGCAAGTGGATCTTGAGATTGTTGAAAGAAATTGTTTTACGTTGCATGAGATTGAATGTACAGTTCAGGGCAAAACATGTGCCGGGTGTACTGAATAATGCAGCTGATGCACTCTCTCATTCACACATGCAGGCTTTCAGGGGCTATCTACCCACAGCGGACCTAGTGGCGGCACCGTTCCCTGAAGCACTATGGCTGATCGGTGCCCCGCATTACAAGACCTCGTGGCAGCCAGCTTAGCGCCCAGGACGAGGAAGGCTTATGAGGGAGCGTTTCGTTCCTACTGCACCTTTTTAGGCCCGGCAGGGAGACATAGCTGGGGGCAGGAGGAATCCTTCCTGGGTTTCTTAGTAGCGCTGCATAGAGAAGGCCGATCAGCTGCAACCGCCAACAGACATAGGGCGGCCTTTTCATGCATGGCACAGCTCCACGGCATAAGGGACCCAACGGGCTCCTTTGTAGTTAGGAAAGCGCTCCGCGGCTGGCAACGCCTGGAGGGTCGCAGACAGGATACGAGGCGCCCGATTGCTTTAGAGAGATTGTCTCGGCTTTTAGCAAAACTGGATGAGACATGCTCCTCCCCTTCCGAAGCAGTTCTGTTCCGGGCAGCTTTTGCTTTGGCATTTCATGGGGCCATGCGGGTAAGCGAACTCGTGGCGAGGAACAAGAAAGATATGGAGGGAGGCTTATGCAGGGATCACGTACAAATACGGGGTGATTCGATGCTGATCTCGTTAGCCAGGTCCAAGACAGACCAGGAAGCTATGGGAGATAGTGTTGTTGTGCAACGCGCTCAAGGGTGCCCCACTTGTCCGATAAAGTATCTAGAGGAATATTTGGCACAGAGGCCGGTGACATGGGGAGGGAGCCTGCTTAGGCACAAGGATGGCACCCCTTTCACGAGATTTCAGTTTCAGAGGGTGCTAGCACTTACAATCGCTGCGGCGGGCATGGACCCGTGCAATTTTGGGACCCACTCATTTAGAATAGGGGCCGCTACAGAGGCTACCGCCCGGGGTCTGGGGGCGGAAGAAGTGAAACAGCTAGGCCGTTGGTCCTCGAACTGCTTCAAGAGGTATGTGCGATTGCACATGTTGTAAAAGACTGGTGAAATGCACTCACGCTTGTTGTCTTTTGTTTGAATTACAGTTTCGCAAGCCTGTGACGCGGGGCGGAATTTGGAGTCAACCCATCACCAGGAGACCAGCGGTCAAAGATCACCGACTGGAGAGAAAGTGGTATGGGTCGTGGGCCACTCATACGTGAGGCGCGCCGGGGACGTATTCATGGCAGGTGACGCGATTCACACATCTGGGGAATACGGGTTCAGAGTGACCTTCCATGGGAAAGGAGGCCTCTGTGTTGACCAATTTCAACCATTTATGGAGGGTCTCTTAGGGCGGCAAAGGTCACCGCCATCTATAATCATAGTACACTTGGGGGGCAATGACTTAGTGAGACTGGGAAGACGAGTGTTACTGGAACACATTTTGTCGGCAGTCAGCTGGTTGGCTAAGAGGCTCCCGGGGTGCACAATCGCCTGGTCCCACATGATCCCCAGGAAAGTTTGGCGGGGGGGTTTCTCTGTGTCAGCGTTGAACCACTCGGTAAAGAGGGTCAACAATAAAATTGGGAAATTGTTTCGCTCCACGCAGTTGCATAGCATTCCCCATGGGTGTATTCGGGGTGATCACTTTTATTTGAATGATGGGGTTCACCTGTCCAGGGCGGGGAATGAATTACTCATAGGAGACTTCATAGCATGGCTAAGGGGTTTGAGGAGGCATGACCTTTAGGAGGTGTGGGGGGCCGGATAGTCGGTCAACTATCCGGCCTGTGGCGGTAAGGTAATGATCGGTGAGCAGTAATTTTAAGGTCCCTAGGGGGGGCGCCACCCAGAATGGATGGGAGCGCCCGGGGGAGGCGGCCATTGGCCCCTCCCACAGGGAGGCGGCACCCACTACGGGTGGGTCGCCTAGGGGGAGACGGCCATAGGCCCCTCCCAGGGGGAGACGGCTAGATGCCCCTCCTACGAATTTCCCGGGGGCCGGATATCCACTCCAGTGGAAGAGAGTGTGGGGAAGGGGGGGAGTCCACGCTGTTCTTCTTACAGATACCTCACACGGGAACTCGGACGACCTTTAAGATGGCGTTGAGTGAAAGGGGGCCCCCACGACAAGGGAAGTTACAGTTGGCAACAAGGGTAAAGTCCTCTGCGCATGCGCCACTCACACCGTGAGGGTGGGAGTTTGGTAGTAGGGATCTGACACCGGTTAAGACCTTGCCGTTGGCCCTTAATGCTAGGATGTACAATTTTAATTTAGAATGTATGCATTTTCAGGATGCTAGACTCGGCTAGGAAACCTTTGTATTAGAGATCTGTTAAGGTTAGCTAAAGAATATGTCTTCATCAAAAATTTAATGAAAGTAAAATTGTACATAATTCATGAAACGTTTTAATTTAATGTTTTAAATTTTGTTTCATATTTTAATAAATACGGCCGGGGGGGTAACTCCCCCCCGCCTTCCAAAAGCTCAAACCTGTGTCTGTCTCCTCCCCTTGGGGAATTGGTGTTGGGAGGGGGTGGCGGGCATCCCGGCCATATAGGTCTACACATACATCTGAACACTCACCTATAAATTGACTCTTACACGATATTACAAATCAATAGAACACTATATGCACTTATACACCTCTATCGACATTGACACACAAGTACACATCCTACTCACTTATACAGTCATCCTACTCACTTATGTAAACTATTGATCACACTTACATTTATTCAGCTACACACTTATACAAACACTACTTCATTTATTTAAACAGATAGTATTTCGTACTTAGTGTCCTATAAAATCACTATTACAAGTATACAGTCATCCATACAGTCATTTACACAATCACTGTATTCTTATGTATAGCTTTTTATATACAACAACTGTCACATACACTGCCTTTTATTTTTTTTACTTCGTTGCCCATGTATCACTAAGAGATATATTTGCTCATCAACACATAAACATGCTCACTCACCCAAACAACTGTTTCCACATGCACTCTTAACCTCATATACTTAGTGAATCAACTATTCACATATCACACACCCTCACCAAACCATACACATTCACTGTCCCATACAAATACTTACCTAACTAATCAATATCTAATATATACTTTCATGTAGCTAGTAAGCAACTGAAGTAGCACTTTACAAAATAACAGACAGAGTGATATAGACATTCAAACAGTTTAGTCACTAACTCATATATTTGGTGAGACACTTTAAATTAGTCACTTAAACAGTCAATCACACAGCTAGTAAATCCTTTATCCAGACACCAATACATCCTCTAATTGTTCAATGCAGATTGCTATTTATATAATAATACATATTTAAATATCAAACTAAACCACGTGCACTGGATGATGTCATCAGTGATGTCATTTGAGATGTCATCAGTGATGTCATCAGTGACAACACTGACCATGTCATGAATGATGTAATATGTGACATAATCAGCAGTGGATTATGGGTGCGGGAGTTATAGTTAGTAGAACTAACTATACCGAAGGAATTTCAATGGTTTTGTACGAGTGAAATGTCCAGCTAACTATAACAGCCCTGAAACCTATGGTTTTTTCAGTGAATTTCTAAGGTTTTTTAAATGCTAATTCCTAACTATAACATGTCTGAAACCTATGTTTTCTCAGTGTATATATATGTATACATATGTATGTATATATATATATATATTTCTGTATAATTTTACATCAAATAACAAGGGTTACAAGGAAGTTATAGCTATGAAATAGAATTTTAAAAAACATTGAAATACACTGAATAAAAAAAAGGTTACAGCGACATTACAGTCAGGCATATATTTCACTCGTACAAAACCAGGGAAATTCAGCAGTTATAGGTACCTGAGCTAACTATAACTTTCGCCCCTCCAATACACTACTTATGTTATGACCTAACATATTACATCACTCATGACATGGCCAGTGACCTCACTGATAACATCTCAAATCACATCACTGATGACATCATACAGTGAATGTGAGTGTTTTCTAAACGGTTATGTGTGCTATACGTATGTAGTAATGTAACAAAAAAGTAAAATGAGAATACTTTGTCTGCTACTAATGACTGATTCTTTTCTCTAACATAGTTTATCTGAGTCACTATGTGACTCTGTGTATCCGTGTGTGAGAGGTTGTCTGAATGACTGTATAGGTTTGCGAGCGGGTGTGTAAGTGGATTTATGGGTTAATAAGTGGGTGTCTGAGTAGCTGTGTGGGTGACTTAGTAGCTGTGTCAGTGGCTGTATTGGTGAGTGAGTGGGTGTGTCAGTGGCTGTATGGGTGAGTGAGTGGGTGCCTGAATGACTGTATGAGTGAGTAACTGGGATTTGTAAGTGGATGTATGGGTGATTGTGTGGCTGTTTGAGTGAGTGTTTCGCTAAGTGATTTGGTGTGTGGGTAGCTGTATAGTAGAGTGAGTATCTGTGGATTTGGATGTATGGGTGAGTGGCTGTGTGAGTGGTTGTATGGATGTGTGAATGGGTATGTAAGTGTTTGTGTGGGTGTGTTAGGGGTTGTATGGATGAGCTCTGTTGAGAGGCTGTATTTGTGAGTGAGTCAGTGTGTGAGTGGCAGTATAGGTGAATAACTGGGTGTGTCAGTAGCTGTAGGGGTGCGTGTGTGGCTGTGAGTTGGTGTATGGGTGAGTGACTCAGTGTATGATCAGGCTCTATGAATGACTGAGTGGGTCTGTAAGTGGCTCTATGGATAAGTGAGAGGTTGCATGAGGATCTGAGTGGGAGTGGTTCTGTGAATTATGCATCAGTTATGTCATTTGAGATGTCATCAGTGATGTCATCAGTGAAGTCACCGACCATATCATGAGTGATGTAATATGGGAGGTCATAAGTAGTGCATTATATGGGCGTAAGTAATATCTCAGGTAACTCTAATTACTGAATTTCATTTGTTTTGTATGAGTAAAATCTGAGCCTATCTATAATGTCCCTTTGCTTTTTTTAGTGAATTTCTATTTTTTTATTTATTCTACTCCTAAACTATAGCATCCCTAAACCTTTAGTTTTTTTAGTGAATTTCTACATTTAAAAATAAAAACTTTTTTCTAACTGTAACCACTAACATTTGACACTGAGTGTGTGAGTGAGTGCATGAGTGTCTCAGTAGATAAATGAGTGTCTCAGTGGATCTAAGAGTTGGTTTATGAGTCTCTGATAGGGATGGGTCCACCATACACAGTTTTCTCATCAATAATTTCACAGAAAATAGTTACCTGAGAGAACTCTAACTATAACTGCTGATTTTTTATAGTTTGTACATTTAAAATATGAACCTAACTATAAAGTCCCTGTAACCTCCAATGTTTTTTTTGAATTTCTTAGGCTTTTTTAATTCTATGTCCTAACTATTGTCCCTGTAACCTTTGTTTTTTTCAGTGAATTTCTATGAATTTTAATGGTATTTCCTAACTATAGCATCCCTGTAACCTTTGTTTTAAATGTAAAGTAATATTTAATTACTAAACGGTAATAAAACCATCGCCAAGCATGGCCTTTGGACATGTACAGTAGGGGGTTGGCTGCAGGACCTGGCCTGCAGCCCGGACCTGCAGCCAACCCTGCAAGCAGTTAGCCCCATGACATGCATAGCATTCGGTCATGTACAGCAGGGGGTTGGCCACAGGCCTACCCCGCACATCCTCAGGCTGATTTAATCAAGAGTCTTCTTCCCAAAACTTGTGAAAACATGAATCCTAATATACAGAAGACAAAAAGGCTACAAAATGGTGAATCTCCACAAAACAAGGGTTGTTCCTCTTAACCATACTTTACTATGAATAAAGTGTTTCTTAGTTTGGTGTAGATGTCTTCCTATTCCTCAGAATTGCACAGAAAACACACTTGCTTTACCTTTGCCAAGCCTAAGAAGTTAGGAGTTAGTGGAGGAGTGTGGCTCAATGGTAGAGTGGCAGACCCTGATGCAGAGTTCTGGCCTGGGGCCAGGGTTCAATTCCCGCCTCAGTGGGTCTTGGGCTCAATTTCCTCGGACCAGACAATTCTCGCCTCGGTGCCTATTCTAATCATGGGCCCCACCCTGCAACTCTGGGCCATAGCTTGCTTAACCTCCACATCGGCCCCAAGAGCGCTAGGATGCCTGGCTTCACCCTGGGGAGGCCCAGGAGTGGACACTTCACTGGGAAAGCCAGGAATGGTTCCACAGCGGTATGAGTAATAGCGCCAGAAAACCGCTTGGTGACAGTGCGCTCTACAAATACCTTGACATTTTATATTTACATTTACATTTACATTTTAGGATCATTTGTCCTTTACAGAAGTGGAGCTTCAACTGGGGCACCTGCTATGTTTATATTTGCAAGCACTTACCATTGAGATTTAATTTAAGTGAAATGAGCATCAGGGCCTGAACCAAACCTCATCTGCCTGTTTTTCCAACAAGAGTCCACAGTTTTACACAGAATGTTTAACCGACTGGAGTACTTTTTAATGGTTAATTAGTAAATGCTACCTCGTTGGGTAAATGTCTAGTGCATTTTCTCCTCTACAATTGCTTAATGGACCACAAGGAAATGTTTCCAGTGACCTTGTGTGGATTTATTTCCGCAGTGTGATTGTTCCTTGAGTGTTTTCTTCCAGAAATCTGTGATAACATGAATCATCGTATAGAGTAGAGTATAAGACTACAAACAGGTGAATCTCCATCAAACAAGGGTACTTCTTAAATATATGAAGTATGTGCTTTGTTTGGTGGAGATCTCCCCATGTTCCTCTGCATCAAGAACGTGACACCAAAATCTGCGGTAAATGCGCTTGTGGGCCTTTTGGTAAGCTGTCCATCATCCTGGCTAAAGGTCGGAAGACCTTTGCATACTACTAAGGTAGACGGGGAGGGGCCTAACTTCTAGAGGATTATGAGCATTTGCATACTCATAGTAATTTTAAGAGAGAACCATAGACTCTGCTCTCATGAGGAGATGACTAGATAGAACCAATTGTCACAGTCAATACAAATTGCGCTCTGATAGGTCAATGATGCATTCACCCCCACCAAGGATTTCACATGTTTTTTCAATGTGGAATTGCTGGGAAAACACACTAGCTTTGCCTATTTCAAGCTGAGGAAGTTAGGATCACTATAGCAAGGCCTATGTCTCCAACAGGTTAGCATTGGAGCTGCATTTACAAGTGTGACTTCTAATTGGGAGCAGACTGAAAATTGGAGTTTGGTGTCTCTGGACTCATGATTTAAAAACAAATCTTTTTGTGGAGTTGGTTTTGAATTGCAGGCGTGAAAATGTCACTTCTAAGAAGTTGCCATTTTCATACCTTAACAATTCTGTGCTTCTGCCTGCTACTATACACGTCTGAGTTAGATGACAATTGGGCTTTGTGAATTCATTCTAGACAGTTACACGCAAAGAGAGCTGAGGTGTGCCCTACATATCCTGATGGCCCATCAGCAGTCTGATAAGTCTTCCTGAGGTAGAATGGTAGGAGGATAAACACAAGATCCTGCACACTCAGAAAGAATCTCAACAACAATGTGAAGATTAGATTTGAATTAGCACAAAAAGAAATTCTTGTCCAGCGTCGTTTTCATGGAGGTTCATGTGTCTCTCCTTTTTATTAGGTCATCAAAATAGGTGACTTTATACACAGCCAGCCGACACATGTTTCATTGTAGGACTATACATACACAGGGACTACAACTCTTCAGGGCTGGAAAATACAAAAGGAATGACCTAAGTCGCACTCCTGCGAATGCATGTCAAAAAAAGGACTCTGTCATGCACTGTATACCCAAAGGTGACAATTTAGTCAATAGACACCTCCTTTTGTGGAACCCCTCGAGAATTAATAGTACATTGGTCTTCAAACGGTACAGTTTAGTCTCAAAAAGACTGATCGTTATTATGACCTGGTGAGATTGGGAATTACGGTTGAGGCGCGCGGAGGCGCTCTGGATTATGAGGTTACATACAGTTGGACGGGGACTCAACTGTGATCCGGAGATGCAATTCTTCTTAGGCGACTAGGGTCCTAACCTTTAACTCACCTTGTCATCCTTATGTCCTCAAATAATCTTGATGAGCAAACCAACTTAGAGGACCTTGGAGATAATGTAGATACTGGACCAAATGTGATGCACCTCTGGGAGTAGATGTTGTGAGCTCTCATGTGAAATTTAGTTTTGGTAAATTTCTCATAGTACACTATGTGCCTAATAAAAAGGAGATACACATGAACCTCCATGAAAACGACGCTGGACAAGAATTTCTTTTTGTGCTAATTCAATCTAATCTTCACATTGTTGTTGAGATTCTTTCTGAGTGCGCAGGATCTTGTGTTTATGTTGTAAGGGTGTTTTTTGTTACGCTCTAATTGAGGGGTTCTCAAGGGTCTCCCCTCCCTGCTTGCATCATTACTCTTGAGATAAAATTATCACGTTTACTTTGCTTGAGCGCCTATAGATCCCGAATACTTAAAACCCTCTTCTCTGATATCACAGAATGGTAGGAGGAGTTGACAGTCAATAAACTTTATTTCAAATCATAAAAGTATACACAAATTTCAGAAGGACATTACACAAACCACAAATAATTTAAAAAGACCGTACAGTTATTTTAGCATCCATAAACATGTTCTCTATCCAGATTTAACATTTCAGTACATTCAAGATATATTACAAATAAAATCACATAATAAAACCAATCTATACACTATTCTGCTAAATGTAAGTCAAGAAGAAAACCATAAGTGTACATAATGCTGATCAATCTCGATTTCTAATTTTGAGGGCCAGTCTGATAAAACTGAGCACATCACTACATATAGCTGGAGTTGATAAGGATACTAAATATTCAAATCCATCCTTGTAACAGAGAGATCCAAGGGTTAACAAAACAGGCTTAATAAATTGGTTTCTTGGATCTTTGTACAAATTACAAAAAAGAATAAGATGCAGAGTATTTTGTGAAACTTTGTTGTTACAGGGGCAAGGAGGTAGTCTCTCACACCACCCCGCCTGCTTAGGAAAAGCAAAAAGAAAATGCAGTGTCTCAAGACGAAACCTAGTCAAACAAAAACGCCATTGGGTATGTATAATATATGATAGGTAAGGTTGTTGCTGCATCCTACCCCCTTCATATATCGCGCTCTCACTATTTCGCAACATACCCAATCTAGTACGATACGCCTCTTTTATTATTAATTTGGTCTCTTTATCAACTGCTTCAGGATTTAGGTAGATGTCTCCCAGACCTATCTTTGCGAAAAGTATCCCTGACATATGATAGCCATGGGATCTTCGCAGGATAATCAAGCTTTATACAGTCCCCTCACAAAGAGCTGCATGCCCCCATAGAGTGTGTCTGGAGCCAGGGCCAGGAGGGGGAGGGTCTTGTGCACTAAAAAGGCCTTTCTTTTTAGTCTTCATACTTCAAAGGCTAAAATGAGTAGAAGTACTGGAACTCTGACTCCATATGCTCTGCTGCTTGCTTTGCTGTCTTGTCCTGTTGCTTCTTGCCTCTGAGTGTGAGGACTGGACCATACTCTCTGTGTCCTGCTTTCTAAGGTCCTCTAAGGGACTGACTGAGCTTACATCTTGTTGCTAAAGTCTCAGGTACATCAAGCACCTTCATCTTGCTACCAGCACCTCCTCTGATGTGAATCTTGACCTGCCAATTGGGCCAAATCCTGACCTGGACCCTTGGAGGTAATTCTGATGATGTAACCAAGAAATCGACACATTGACTCCAAACATTAGTTCGAAAGCGGTGAAACCCTGCGAAATCGATGCATCGCCACTGCCTACACCAAAGCCGTGTACACCGCTCACTGAGTGAGCAATGCAACCACCTCAACTTTCAATGCAGCCCCGCCTTTGCTGCAGCTCCGCCGAAGAATTGCCACTGCATGAGCCGTGGACATCGCTCCACTGATGCCTGTGGTACACGTCTTTACTCTGACACATCCCCGGCCCTGTACGGCTTTTGACCGACGCATTGCCTTCAGCCCTGTGGTGTGATTTCGACACTGTAGAATCAGTGCCCTATAAAGCGAACAGAGCCTTACGCTCTGATCAGAAACATCTGCTTCAGGTTCCAAGAGTTCATAAGGCCCGTACTGGTGGCAGAAGATTTTCGGTTCACACAGCCACTCTCTGGAATGCGCTTCCGTTGAGAATGCGTTTAGAGACCTGCACTCTTCATTTTCGGAAGCTTCTGAAGACACATCTTTTCCATATTTAATGTGTTTGATCTGGCTCTGTGGTTTGTTGGTTGCTGCATGGACAAGCGCTGGGATGCCCAAGGGTAACTACGCGCTATATAAAACTCCAAATAAATAAATAAATAATTGCATCATGTTGTTGAGATCAATGCAATATAGACAGCATGTCACACCCGAGGTCTTGCACCCACAACCGATGCATCACCTCATCTGCATAATGCATCATCTCTGGGCAACAAAGCTTCAACGTACTTGCACTACTTTAACAAACCAACACATCACCTTCATCAGCAGTGTCTCATCTCCACTGTACCACTCATAGTCTTCGGTTTCCGACTGTCATGTAGTTTCTATAAACCTATATAGGATGTGTGCATTTAGCTCAGTCACTCTTGCTTATTTTGTCTCAGAGAGATGCACAGAATAAATGGTGGGGATGTTGTCAATAAGCATTTATTGAACCAGCGTCATTCTAGTGTAAAATAGGTGGGCTGAAAAACCATTAGACAGAAACAGATATAAATGATTGTAAGCACCAACAGAGTAAAAGGATGGCAGATTTCTACCATCATGCTACGGGCAGCCATAACAATACATGACAGTGATAATGCATACTCCTACGATGCGACCCTAACTAGATGTACCTAGCATGCATGTAGGTGTAAAATAAAGAATCCCTGTAGGATAAAATCTACCCCTTTACCTGAAGTGCGAGACTGTGGGACCCCGTCCTAGTCTTGAGATGGGCACCGCGCAAGGGATGTCAGACCACTGCGAGCTGGAGTGCCTGCATGCAGGAACCCCAGTGTCTTATGTCAATGTATCAGCATGGAAGTCCTTTTTCTCCTCTCCCTGCCACAGCAAAGATATGGTGTTTACATACCCAAAATGGAACCCACAGGAGATCTACCTTGCTGTGTCATGTCAGATTTAGGATGACAGAGGAGTTACCCTAAAACATAGATATTATGCAGGAAATGGTAGTCCTGCTTAGTTTCCAAGAATCCTCATGCATAATGTATGAAGCTAGTTTTCAAGGAAAACTCCATGTCCAGTTAGCAGTACCTTAACTAGGTAAAAGGTCAGTCCCAGGAACCATTATGTAGTGAAATGGCAGGGGAAATATAGGTGAGAGGTTAGGTTGCGACCTGAGCCTATATTGGGGTACCTATATGAAACATAACACCCACTCCTCATCCGACTGGACAACATACTAAAAGTTGAATGTACTTCTAGGTATTTGTACGCAAAATGTATAAAATATTTTTAAAAATGCTAATATTGTGTTTTAGAAAAGGGCGTGGTGATGAACAGAGTGTCTGAATTAAGCAGACCACTCTTACCCAGTCCAAAGATCAGGGCTTGATCCATCACCGTTATTTAGCTCACTGCACCATCCCAGCTCAGAACCCGGCTATATGCAAATTAGTCTGTCCCTGGCCCAGTGCATCATGGGAACAGGGCAGACCAAACTACCAAGCCAATTCTTAACCAGAAAGGAGACAAGCTTCCGGGGACCGGTTTCTGGCATTTCAGCCGTCGTCGGCCCGGCTTGCTTGAATCCTGATGGTGCAGTGAGCAAGGGACTCATGTCTGAGTATACCCTGCCACAACTATAGTGGCCAAAACGATTCAGAAAAGGGGGTGGTGATGAACAGAGTGTCTGAATTAAGCAGACCACTCTTACCCAGTCCAAAGATCAGGGCTTGATCCATCACCGTTATTTAGCTCACTGCACCATCCCAGCTCAGAACCTGGCTATATGCAAATTAGAAGGGTAAAAGTGCCTTCAAGGGACTTATTCAATCTATATTTGTTGATTGAGATTATTATAGAAAGGACCAATGGATCATCCTTGGGGTGAATTAATCAAAACTAATCAATTTATATTATCAACATATAACATATAAACAAAGACACAAGGTGTATACGAAAAAGTTTTTATCAAATAGTTAATTAAATCAGCTTCATATACAGATAAATAAACAAATAAGATTTTAGGACTGTGGGTACACATATAAATAAATTGCTAAGTGACTCAACAGAACCTAAAAAACACCTATCCCAAAACACATTGAGTAAAACAAAGAAGGGGATGAGATGTATTGTCGACGTTTCGGTTTCTTAATAGTTATTTGATGAAACCATCCTCAGGACCATTATCAGTGCTGATCTGTATAGAAATATTGTAGTCTGCTCGCAAATTGCAATCGCAGTTTCACGCAGGGAAATCGTTGGTGGATCACAGTATCCTAATGCCTTAACTAGTGGATGCGGAAAGCGCTCATCAAGGCTGGATATGAAGTCAAATCTTCACTCCCATACAGTTCATGTATTTTATACCGCAGAAATCGTCCGGTATCAATCATGCGGAGTCTTATCTGATCTTTAGAAACAGTCTGAAGTAATTATGACCAGTTTGAATTTAAACAGGTCAGTAAGCAGTCATCGGTCCTGCAGCGCCTAGAATTCTGGCGAAGTGGAATCACAAACACGTCCCGTCTGGAACGGGACTTCATTCCAGACGGGACGTGTTTGTGATTCCACTTCGCCAGAATTCTAGGCGCTGCAGGACCGATGACTGCTTACTGACCTGTTTAAATTCAAACTGGTCATAATTACTTCAGGCTGTTTCTAAAGATCAGATAAGACTCCGCATGATTGATACCGGACGATTTGTGCGGTATAAAATACATGAACTGTATGGGAGTGAAGATTTGACTTCATATCCAGCCTTGATGAGCGCTTTCCGCATCCACTAGTTAAGGCATTAGGATACTGTGATCCACCAACGATTTCCCTGCGTGAAACTGCGATTGCAATTTGCGAGCAGACTACAATATTTCTATACAGATCAGCACTGATAATGGTCCTGAGGATTGTTTCATCAAATAACTATTAAGAAACCGAAACGTCGACAATACATCTCATCCCCTTCTTTGTTTTACTCAATGTGTTTTGGGATAGGTGTTTTTTAGGTTCTGTTGAGTCACTTAGCAATTTATTTATATGTGTACCCACAGTCCTAAAATCTTATTTGTTTATTTATCTGTATATGAAGCTGATTTAATGAACTATTTGATAAAAACTTTTTCGTATACACCTTGTGTCTTTGTTTATATGTTATATGTTGATAATATAAATTGATTAGTTTTGATTAATTCACCCCAAGGATGATCCATTGGTCCTTTCTATAATAATCTCAATCAACAAATATAGATTGAATAAGTCCCTTGAAGGCACTTTTACCCTTCTATTTTCATTACCCAAGCCCTCAAGGGTATTCCGGGTTGCTCACTTCCTTGATAATCATATATGCAAATTAGTCTGTCCCTGGCCCAGTGCATCATGGGAACAGGGCAGACCAAACTACCAAGCCAATTCTTATACTGGGAAGGAAACAAGCTTCCGGGGACCGGTTTCTGGCATTTCAGCCGTCTTTGGCCCGGCTTGCTTGAATCCTGATGGTGCAGTGAGCAAAGGACTCACATCTGAGTATACCCTTCCACGCTTATGGTGGACAAAACGATTCAGAAAAGAGGGTGGTGATGGACAGAGTATCTGAATTAAGCAGAACACTCCTACCCAGTCCAAAGATCAGGGCTTGATCCATCACCGTTTTTTAGCTCACTGCACCATCCCAGCTCAGAACCTGGCTACATGCAAATTAGTCTGTCCCTGGCCCAGTGCATCATGGGAACAGGGCAGACCAAACTACCAAGCCAATTTTTATACTGGGAAGGAAACAAGCTTCCGGGGACCGGTTTCTGGCATTTCAGCCGTCTTCGGCCCGGCTTGCTTGAATCCTGATGGTGCAGTGAGCAAGGGACTCACATCTGAGTATACCCTTCCACGCTTATGGTGGACAAAACGATTCAGAAAAGGGGGTGGTGATGGACAGAGTATCTGAATTAAGCAGAACACTCCTACCCAGTCCAAAGATCAGGGCTTGATCCATCACCGTTTTTTAGCTCACTGCACCATCCCAGCTCAGAACCTGGCTACATGCAAATTAGTCTGTTCCTGGCCCAGTGCATCATGGAAACAGGGCAGACCAAACTACCGGCTCAGAGTATCAAACCGTATAATGGAAAAATTCAATGAAGGCCATAACTGTGCCTCCCTGACTGTGTGGGTTTGTGGAAACAATACTTGAATACAACAAGTAAGTCTGGAGTTAACAGTGACAAGATATGCGATGCCCGGAAGTAACCCACAACAACCTTGATCATTCAGCATCAAGTTACTCCCATTTGAAAGAAACTTGAACACCGGATTAATCACTGCAGCTGGGGACCTTTTCAAGTGGCAGGACAAGTTTGCGACAATCCCCGTGAAGCATGATATTCTGGCATATGAGAGATCCACTTAAAGAGTTCTCGCAGTTTGTACCGCTTAGAAATACTTCCATGTATCCACTCATGCATCAAAATCTTATGACAATTCCCAAGATTTCTTGATGAAGTCCCTACCCATTTCTTCATATCAGCCTGCCTGTTATTGTTCTAAGCAATACTGAAACTGGAAAGTTATAACCAGTAATATTATATGAAAACTAGAATTCTGACAAGGGTTCAAGTTAACTCTCAACTATAATGTGAGATGTAAACATAAACAATGCCAAAATATTGAGGCACAAAGATAATAAAATTAGAAAGACTTAAGAAAATGAAGACAGAAATAGAAAAAGAAGAAAATAGAACAATGTTTTTGAACATATATCCCCAGAGAAATGGAAAATTATTCGAAAATCTATTGATAAGATAATAATAGTAGAAGCAATAAAATACTGAAGGTGTTCAACACATTACACAAACAACCATAAGAACAACATGCTGTGTATACATACAAAGAGGCTGAGGAAAAATATACATATATGTTGTTTAGCCAAACCAAAAAACAACTTATAACACAAATGTGTCCTCTTTAATTAGGTCCACATATGGGCATCAACGGCGTTTCAACCATATTAAGATTTGATGGTCATTATTAGGACAAGCATTGATGAATACTGGAGCATCCAATATGGAAATTTGCTGAGAATAAATGGGGGAATATCACATTATTATATATACCAGGAATCACATTATAGCACACAGTAAAAAAGTGAAAAAATGAAAAAGTGATAATTTGCGATAAATGCCATAGTGCACCCAGTATCCCTAAGACCAAAATGTGATTAAGAAACAGAGCATGTGGACTTCATAAAAATGGGGGAAAATAACATGTGCTAAATAAAGATTGGCCATTCGCAAAAGATAAAAAATGGAAATAGAAGGGATATATAGTCCTCAGTACCAAGAGAAAAAGAGAACACTTAGAAACTTGCAAATCACCTAAGGAAAACAAATCCACTTCATATATCTAGTTAGTTAATGAAAATTGTTCTTTCATGGAACTTCAAACCAGGAACTCAAGGCATACTACATCGAGACATATAAGGCCAAAATTAGCTACTGCATACACCAGATCAGGCTATTTTAACTTAGATGTATGTTCTCCTATAAGAGATACTCACTGGCATGAGTCTTTCTACATTCATATATATCTATATGGATGTCACCTAGAGCCCGACCAAACAATCAATAAAAGGTGGACAATACCCAAGACTTATTTGTAGGAAAAAGAGAAACCGCAGGGTGACAATTATTTTTGTGTAAAAATCCAAGGGTTGTGTCAAGGAAGGTTGTAAGAGTGAATAATAAAACCATAGCAGGCCCATAGGAATGAATGGGGAATACCGAATCGGTAAATACTAATTCAGTATTTACCGAATTTTACCGATTCGGTAAAAATTACCGAATGAATACCTACATACCATTTACCCATTCTAAAATACCGAATTGGTAAAATTGGGTAGAATAAATTGTCCCAAAATCAGTAGGGAGAGAACAAATCACTAAGCATTACATTTCATTACCTTGAATTCCCAAAAACAAAATTTTTATTTAAAAAGATGAAGTTTGAGCTTTTTCAGAGAATAAGAACAGTCAGAGCATACAGACATGGAAACCATCTTCATATCCTAAGTTAATGCACAACTTAAAATTAACAATGAATGTAGTTTTAGTCAATGTTGCCTATTCATGTTTTCAGAAAGGAAAGTACAATGGACACCAAAGAAAACATAATAGTTATGCTACACTAAGGACAATTGCAAAGAACCAGAAACGAGCATTGCCAGAAAACAGAAGGCCACGATTCAACATAATTGAGAAGATTCAGCCCGATATTATGGCATTACACTCCTCCAAGGTGTTTAAGCCTTTGTAATTGCTATCATATCTTAAGATCCTATGTTCCCTACTCTTGGTGGTTTCTAAGGGCCATATGTATGAAAAATGGATTTCGCGATACTCAAACAGAGATTTTTTGCGAATCGCATTTTGAGAATCGCGAAAACCGATGTAGATAAAAGATCCTAAAATCTTTGCAATTCTCAAAAATTCGCAGAATAATAATGTGAATTCCTCAATAGGGATATCGCAATTAAGGAATCGCAAATTAGAGAATCGGCAATTCAGATGCAGTTTGATGAAACCACAACCAGGAAGTGTGACTGCCAATGCTGTACCTGATTGCCAGAAGCTGATTAAGAGGCTCTGAGGGGAGGTGGAGAACTGTGCTCTGCAACTGAAAGAAGGAGAAATGGAGTCCCAGGAGGCAGAGAAGCAGCAGGAGGAAAATGTAAGAAAGAGGAAACAGAAATTCAGTGAGAGGGAGCAGGAGGTCCTCATCCAGGAAATGGTCATCAGCCATGAGCTCTGAAAAACAATGGGAGAGATAGGGAAGTGCAGGAACACTCTCTTGATCCCCAGTAATATATCAATAAACAAAAGAAGAGAGGTTGATGTCTCTTAAAAGCCACTTGGATGGAGCCACCAGATTTAAGATAATCACACCCTATTTGGGTTTGAAGGAAAGCCCTCACACACCGACCTAGTCAGTGTCATGCTTCATCATCGGGCCCCACCGAAGAGACCTAGTGCCTCTTCGGTGTGCTGCGACGCCAGAAGACTGCGGAGCTGGTATTGTGTAAAGGGTGTGTTGTGAGGAAAAATAAACTTAAACTTAAAAGTGTCTAAAGGGTATCTAAAAAAAGTTTATTAGTGATCCCTAGGACACGAATACAAGAGTTTTATGTGTCTGAATTGTAAAGCCAAGGTAATGGTTGGTTTAATTCAGAATCAATATATCATTAGTATGTCAACATGTTTCAGCCTTAGTATTGGTTTAATTTTACCTAGGCATTCGTCAGGACAATGATAAACCCCGGCGGTATGGACTCTCTAATCGTCCACCCTAACCTGGGGACGTGAAAGTGAAAAAATAAAAAGTGTATTAAAGTGCATAAAAATAGGAAGAGCGAATGCTCATTCCAAAAATCACTCCTAGTTTGGAGTGTCTCGGCACCTGTAGAACAAAAAGTACGAACAGACATATAAGACAAACAAACAATTATTTGTAGGGCTATGCCAGAGTACTTTACGGTTCATGGTGTTCCAAATCAGTGGCAGCAAACGTGTTCCCAGAATAACTGTTAGCGTTAAGCACCATCCAAATACCCTCTAGGGATGATACAACTAGTTCTGGGAAGTGTGGTGAAAATAGTGATTTAAAATAAGCCAACAATGGCTTCAGGGGGTTAAAATCACATGGTATGAGTGTTTCAGAGGATCAATAGACAAAGAGTCAGTGACCCCCACACGCAAGTATAATATAAAATCAGGTCTCACTTTAAAGATTGGCGCTATCTGCACCATGGGTCTCAGGAGGGGGGTTGGAGTGTCCCTGGCACATCCTAAAGGTAAGAAAACATAGGCTAGAAACATACGGAATCGCGATTGACTTAGCTTGATGGTATGGAGTTGTTCCGATCCTCACTGCAGCATTACTCACGCCCTCTGCACTCTCAGCCCGCTTGTACACCTAGTACTGCCTCTACCGGACCCCGACGATGGAGAGCGGGGCCGGTGGATTTGTTTTAAGGGGCTATGAAACGCTGTTCGCGCTTTTCCGGGTGGGCGTGGCTAATCCAGACCGAGGCCAGGGCGTTCATACCAGTGGGCGCGGTCGCTGAAAACGAGTGAAAACGAGGCTTGGTTGCACTCGTTGTTATAGAAACCTCGTGTTGTTTCTCCAGAGAGAGGCTTGCATTTTAGCGGACCAATCCTTGACAACGAGGCTTGGTTGCCTTCGGTGCTATGGAAACCTCGTGTAATGTCTCCAGACAGAGGTTTACTTATAATGGGCCGATCCTTGACTTTAAGCTTCGGTCTTTTGTTTTTAAAGAGAACACAATCAAATATATAATAAAGGATGTGTATGGCGGCAAGCCATGGTAGTACTTGTTGCCATGCAGAACATTGCGTAGTGTTTATTTTACATCGGGGCTTACTGATGCGCCAGTAAAGCACAATTTGAATTGGTTTGTGTGTTTAATTGAGATCTGCTTATATCTACCCGTTTTTTAGTGCGCGGGGTAAAAAAAGGGCTCGATGTTTTCTACATGAATATGAAAATTCTCAGAATCTGGAGATTAGGTTCTTGGTGTTTACAGCATTGGCGTTTGTTTTTAAATGGAGCGCTACTGATCGGACTTACATGGTTGGTGACTTTGACAAACATTAGAATTAAAGGGTTTCAGTTAAGTACAGTGTTCCATGGGATATCATCATTGAGCCCAATGATGTTGGTTCCTAGACGGTACACCCACCGCTGGTCTTTCTCAAAGAGTCTGGTAGGGATGTTTGTGGTACCGGTAATTTTTTCAATTATTGTCCATTTCATATCATTCGGGGTATGGTTGTGTTCAAAAAAATGTCGGCTCAGTTTAGTTGTTAATTTCTTGCATCGGATATTACTCCGGTGCTCACCAATGCGCTGTTTCACCTTTCTTGTAGTCATGCCGATGTAACGTAAGGAACAGGGACAAGTTATCAGATATATCACAATATTTGAGTTGCAGTTTGTATGGGCAACTTGTGTCCAGATTTTACCTGGTTCCAAAGACAGTGATTTTGTAGCTTCTGTAAGATGGCATATACTACAGTCTGAGCAGGGATAATGTCCTGTGATGGGAGGAAGACCCCATGCTGTTGTGACTGAAGGTGTCTGAGGGTCAGTCTTATGTTTCGGGCGGGTATGAACCAGGGCATCTCTTAAGCTTCGGCCTTTTTTAAAAGAAAACATGGGTTTTTCCCAGTCTTTTTGTTTGCTGACTTTATGATGCTCCAATGTTTATTTATGGTTTTTTTCATGTAGTTTGATAGCCCGTTGAATGTTGTCACACAAGTGAGTGGCACTGGTTCTTGGTTGTTGACTTTTTCTTCTAGTAGGACTTCTCTTGGCTGATTCCTGGCTCTCTTAAAGCCTTTGTTGAGGATAGCAGAAGGGTATCCTCTGTCTTTCAGTTTTTCAGTTAAACTTGAGGCTTGTTCCTTGAAGTCAGTAAGTGTACTGCAGTTCCGCCTTAACCTCAGGTATTGCCCATAAGGAAGGTTCTCTTTTAGGGGGCGTGGATGAAAGCTACTGAATTCTAATAGGTTATTCTTTGCTGTTGGTTTATGATGAGTTTTTGTGGTTAAACATGTGCCAGATATTGTGATCAGTACATCCAGAAAAACAATATCAGTTTTGCTTGTGGTATTTGTGAATCTCAAATTGTTGTCTAGAGTGTTAATCCACAACAGGAAAGCTTCCAGGTTACTCTCACTGCCTGTCCATAATAGCAAGATATCATCAATGTAGCGCTTCCATAGAAGGATTGATGACCGAAATTTTGCAGTTGGAGGAAGAATGTGCTGGGCTTCAAAATCCGCCACGTACAGCCCGGCCACACTAGGGGCAAAGGTACTACCCATCGAGGTACCCGAGCGTTGAAGGAACAGCTTATCCTTAAAAGAGAAAAAGTTTTCTTTGAGTGCTATTGTCGCACAATCAATGATGAATTTTTTGGGGGTTTGATATTCCCATTCGATTGAATCCAATGCTTTCCCCAGGACTTTGATGGTATCGTCCTGGGGGATGCTTGTGTACAAGCTTTCAACATCCAAGGTCACTAATGTGACTGAGTTGGCCTCGAATGTAATGTCTGTCAGGAGATGTAGTAAACTTTTGGTATCTTTCAGGTACGAAGGAGTTGCCTGTACCAGGGGCTTCAAAAACTGGTCACAGAACCTAGAGAGAGGTTCCAGAATTGATCCGATCCCGGATACAATTGGGCGACCTGGTGGTGGTAACCGGTTTTTATGCAGTTTAGGTAGTGTATAGAAATATGGGATGATGTTGTCATTGGTATTTAGAAACTCTGCTTCATTTTTGGAGATGTGTTCATTATCTACAGCCTCTTTAACTAAGGTGGTGATCCTTTTCGTTAGATCAGAAGAGGGATCAGTCATTAATGGAGTATAGTTCCTGTTGTCATTTAGAAGATCCTCACAGGTTTTTTCATAATCGCTGGTGTCTAGTATGACAATGCCACCGCCTTTATCAGCTGGTTTTATGGTTATCGAATTGTCATTTTGTAGAGCTTCTAGTGCCTTATATTCCGCAGTCGTGAAATTTCCAAATATTTTGGGGTTCTGGCTAGCCTCCAAATCCTTGAAGACTGCCTGTTCAAAGGCCGTGATAGCTGCTGGTACCGTATGCGGAGGGGGGATGAATGTTGAGTTGGGTCTAAGCCCCGTATCTCCTTTCCTGATTGTCTCGTTGAGATCTGTTTTTCCTTCAAAGAAAGCCTTAAGTTTCAGTTTCCGAAAGAAACCGGCAAGTTCACAATGAAGTCTAAATTTATCGGGTCTTGCTGTGGGGACGAAACCTAGGCCTTTTTCTAGAACCTGGTTCTCCATTGGTGACAGGATTCGTTTGGACAGGTTGGTCACTAGACTTACAGTCCGCTCGTTCCTGGTTGTTGGGCACTGCTGCGCGTGTGGTTCGACACTGAGTCGTCCTCTGTCCAGGAGACTCTGTTGTTGTTGTTGCCTCTCCTCCTGCCTCTTCCTCTCCGGCCGCTCTCTAAAAAAGGCTGCCTATATTGATTTTGAAAATGGATTGGAGGCATGAATGCTGGGTTCCAACCCATGAAAGGATATTGGGGTTGTTGGTAAGGGTAGGGAGTTGGGCCCTTCTCCATTTGTGGTGGTTGCCACTGTTGATGGTAATTCGGGTTGCCTGGTCTTCCTCTGTTGTTCCTGTTCCCCCGGTTACCGGCCATGAGCTCCTGTTTGGGAAAAAATCCCTACGTGTGCCAAAGGCACGCAAAAGGAAGATATGAAATGACATACAGGAGAAAGTCAATGTCATCGGCGTGACCCACCTGACTGTTGAAGACCTCAGAAAAAGGTGGTATGACATGCATCAAAAGTCCAAGGAGAAGGTGGCAACAAGATTGGGCGAGGCAAAAAAGACTGGTGGTGGTACATCCACTGCAACAGATTCTACACCCCTGGAGGAGTTGGTGGAGGGCACCCTTCATCCCCAACCCACTCACACAAGTAGGAAACACCCAGACACCAAACATGATTGCAACTCCAGTACATGTTCACATGCACACCCAGCAATGCATTATGGGAGATGTAGTCACATGCATCAAAACCTGGAGCAGTGAGACACAGCAAGGTGGAATAGGGATGAGCTATCCAGCAAAGGCAAAAAACAGACAGATAGGACTCACGTAACTCAAAATTTGTTAACTGTATTGCATTACCAATGCGAGGCAAGACACATAATTAATGTGTGCATTTATATTCACAGCAGCACCTGCAACACAGGAATCCATTGCAGAAGGGGAGGACACATCCGAAAATGAGGACAAGGCAGGGCCGGAGGAGCAGGGTGAAGTCAGACCAGCAATCCCTGTGCCAGGCAGATGGCGACTCATAGTGCCACCACTACCACTTCTGGAGGCAGGGCCCACATACAGAGCAGGAGAGGCACAGCCAGTCTAGAGCCAGCGTGCAGGACAGCACACATTACAGTCCCCTGTCCATCTCAGTGAAGGGAGTGGGTCGTGACGCAGGGCACGGCCATCCACCAGCACTGCTTCTGTCGGCGAAGACACAGTGTTCTCAGGGCTTGAAGTCAGCATGCTCAAAGTCCAGTGCCTACAAGCGAAGGCATTGAAGTCAATCCAGCGCCAGTTCTCAGCACAAAATAACAACATGACTGAGATGAGGGGTGGTGTAATGGTCATGACAGGCGCACTGGAAGGACTGTGCAGAGAGTTAAGGAGAGACCGGGCCAGGGGCAATGAGAGACTGCGTCTCCACAGCCGGCTGGGCTTGTACACCTGAGCTGTGAACTGCCTGTCAACTGCCAGGTCCCTGCTGGCACGTCGGTGTGTGAGTATGCAGCATGAAATGGCCCACTTTTGCCAGGATGTGGCCAGGGGCCTTGTGGAGGTCACACATGCCATGGATCAGATATAGGCTGCTGTCACAGGTGGCATAGGACCCCTGAGCACTTTGGATACTGTTGATCAGTCCAGCAGGAGCAGCATCACTCCCCTAATTCCACCGGACACACGCGGCAGAGGAGACTAGCTGATGACTCCATTGAGGGCAGTGGGCACCCCGAGCGAGGGGCAACAGGCCATGCCCTCAGGAGGTTAAGTGACTTCAGGGGCATATGGAAATGTGTGAAGCAACACATTGCATCTTGAATGATTGGATGACGGACATCCTTGCACTGTGGCATGAGCACGTGCAAGCAATTGTAACAAAGTCAGGCTATGTGACAGATATATTCCTGCACCCAAGGAAATTAATAACACAGTTTAGCACCAACCTGTAGCATTGTGTCCTTATTACTCACCTAGAAATAGTTGTGTGTGATCTCATCTCGTCTCTGGCGCCTGGCAGCCGCCCCTGCACCACCTGCTGGTTTGCGACGTGGAGCTGGTCCGCCTCATCTGATGGCTCTGAATCTGTGAGCTCCAGTGGGGTGCTTTTCTTGGTAGCGATGTTGTGCAGCAAGGCACAGGAGACCACAATTTGCACACATGTCTCTGGGCTGTACTGTAGGCCTCCTCCACTATAATGGATGCAGCGGAAAGGGCTCTTAAGGATTCCAAATGTTCTCTCAATAGTACAGCATGTGGCTCTGTGGGCGCTGCTCCCCTGCAGTGGCTGGATTCAGGTACGGAGTCAGGATGTAGTCACGTACAGCATACGCACTGTCTCCTGCAGGGCGACAAGAATTATGTTACACACTGTCCAGACACTCCTGGCCTTTACTGATTGTGTGTTTTGAAGCCATGCATTTTACTTAGCATGGAGCCCTCACCAAACTCGCCATCTGTGAGCCAGCGGTTTATTCCACTGTGGCGGAAAAGGAATGAGTCATGTGTGCTGCCTAGGTATTTCACTACTATGTCAGTGATGGTATGTTTAGCATTGCACACTACCTGTGTGTTCACGGAATGATAGGACTTGTGGTTCCTGAACACATACTCATTCTGTGAGGGTGGGGATAGTGCGACATGGGTCCCATCTATACAGCCGATTACGTGGGGGAATTGGGATATCTGGTAGAATTCCAGTTTGGTGTGATCAGTGCCTGTTGTGTGCTGGGCAATTGGATGTGGTGATGCAGCCTTTGTGTCATAGCATTAAGGAAAACGTGGAAGAAGAGCAACAGTTTACTCTGTGAGACCCCTCCTGCTGTGGCTATCAACCCCTGAAAACTCACTGATATCAGTAAGTGCAGTGAGCACAGGACCTGTATATGGGAGGGAATGGAGTGTGCCATGCGTATGGGATGTTCTAGTATGGGTTTGAGCTCCTCAATTAATTCCAGGATGCTGTCAGCGTCCAGCCTGTATTTCACATGGATCTCCTCCTCTGTGTGCTGGAACAGGGTAATGTGAGCTCTGAAGATCCTTTCCTGGCGTCTCCTTCTCTGTGCAGCAGCTCTGATTCAAAGCCTCCTGGCTATCACATACAGCCCATCCGTTGTGGATCCCTTGAAGCATTGTGGGGCCTGTTTATATGGGTTGCACCTGGTTACCACCTGCTCTGAGTTGGTGGTAACTGCGATGAGCAAAATCGCGAATTTTGCAAAATCGCCATTTGGGATTTTTCCATGCATTTCATTTTGCAAATTTGCTAATTGCGAGCACGTTATTAGCAAATTTTGCACCAGATTGCAAGTTTGCATATTTATTAGCAGAATCCTTGACTCGCAAATTTGGTAATCACTAAATTTGCGATTCCCATATTTGTGCACAGGATCCCCTTCTTACACGGGGAGACTGTTTTGCAAAACAAACACTGTTTTTTGCGATTTGCCGTGTTTGCAATTGCAAAACAGCTTCATACATATGGCCGTTAATCATTTCAATGACCTGCCAGCGTAATTCCGACTTGGCATGATTAAATGAAGGGAAAGGGGACACCAATGGAGCGTTTTCGTTCTTACATTTAATACAGCACTTTTGCCGAGAGATTTGAGTTTTGATTTTTTGAGTGGTTTGCCCAACATAGTTGAAATTAAAGGGGCACCAAATGGCATAAATTACATTCTGTGAATTACAGTTTGTGTGGTCACGAAGATCATAGATTATTTTGCTGTGCATGAACAGCTTTGTGTTAAAGGTAGAACCACACCTCAAGCAGTCATCACACCAATAGGGGCCCACAAACCTGTTTAGCCCCCACAGTGTGGTCAAGTCAGGTGCATCAGTAGTAGGTATAGCAGCTGAACCAATTGGTCACCAATGATTCTGCCTCTCTTAAAAAAGAAAAGGGGTGATTCATCTGTAAATACTGTCGATTGTATTAGGGGCCAATGTTTTTTTGATTATCTTTGTTATTCTGTTGCTCTGTGTGCTGAATGTTGTCACACAAGGAAGTCGTTCCATGTTTTTTTTCGGATGGGGGCAGAGCAAAAACTCCTGGTGGTTGTACCACGCTCTCCTAAGATACCTTTTAATTAACTTTCTCAGATAACCATGTTGTTCCACTTTTTTTTGAAAGGATATCAGTCTCCCGAAAAGAATCTTCTCGGAATTAGCAATTTCTGCGTATACGCAGAAATTGACCAAAGGGAAGGCCATCCTTCAGCTTTTTGGGGTGAGGACTTGTGTACTGCAATAGGATGTTTCGAACTTAGGTTTTGGTGTATAATTTGGTGGCTAATTTCCCATCAAAAGGAATGATCGTGAGATCTAAAATATCAACGTGGTCATTGCTGGCATGCAGGGTAAACTGAAGATCAGGGGAGCATGAATTTAACCAATCAAGAAAAAGGAGTAGAGTGGAATTGTTGCCTGTCCAAATAAAGAAGACATCATTGATGTAACATTGCCAAAGAAGTACATTGACAAAGTATGAATTGATCTCAGGGTTGTGGATATACTGCTTTTCAAAGTTATCAGCATACAAACTAGCAAAATTGGGGGCATAGGAAGCCCCCATTGAAGTACCCTTAATTTGTAAGAGATATTTCCCATTAAACTCAAAAAGATTCAGAGTTAGTGAGATGGTCAACAATTCAATGATAAAATCAGTGGGAACAGTGACAGGATCTGATCTAGTTTCCAAAGCTCGCCTGATTACTTCAATGCCCTCCAGCTGAAGGATATTGGTGTTTAAGGACTCAATGTCCAAACACACCAAAAATTCCAATTCAGAGGCACATTGCATTTGTTTGAGCTGGGCGATAATATCGCCCAGCTCGTATATAGCTCCAAGTATTGACGGCTAGATCTTAAATAAACTCAACAATATATTGGCAAAGTGGTTCCACAACCGACCAACACCCAGAGACAATGGGTCGGCTCGGAGGAATTATGAAATTTTGTGCATCTTGGGGAGGGTATACAGGACAGGGGTACATTTGCCCACAGTTAACTACTGGCCATCTGCCTGAGCCCTCCCTGGCCTCTATATTGGACTATATAATGCAGTTCCAAGAGGAATTACGATCCCTATAGTCTCGCTGCCAAGCGACTTTGGAAGCCGAGATAACTAATGTAAAGGACCAAGGAACATCTCATGCGGCGTGTCTAACTGATCTAATGGCCAAGATAGAGGAGCAGGAGAACACACAAAGGAGGAATAATCTGGATCCCCGAAGGCGTTGAGGGTGAGGATCCCAGAGGGTTCACTCTTAGACTACTCCGAGCTGCCTTCCCCGCACAGACCAGTTGCAACTGGGACCAAGAAATCTAGAGGGCACACTGCTTTCCGTTCAATCTGAAGCAGCAGTGAGATGGCAGTAGCTTTGGCAGTGGGAAACCCAGGGTTTTTTTTGTTGTGAAATTATCTAGAATCTCTCATTTAATCTCTTCATTTTTAGGGGTGCCATCAAGTTTGTTTCTACTTTATTATCACTGTGATTCTAGATAATTTCACAATGGGTTATGTTAAACCTGTACATAGAGCTCTCCTAGGCACCTGACACGCCGTACAATATGAGACAAGGAAAATCTTTCACGCTTCCAGAGTTTTTTGTACTCCATGTTCGTATGCCAGGCCATTGAAATGTTTTTGACGTTCATTATGGGATCTGAACAGTATGCCTCCTTTTGCAGTAATGAATGGTTTGATAGCATAAGATGTAGCTACAACCATGCTTAAATATACTATTTTGTTTTTCTTTAAGATTATTGCTTTTGGACTATGATCATCCCAGAGAGCGGGCCTCTTCAAAAACATGAGCTGGTTCCGAGAGAGGTGAGGTCTAGTCCTCAACATGCATTGGTAAGCATCTCTATTCTTTCCTACCATTGCTCTTTTTACGTAATTATAGGTTGTCAAGACCTAAGGTTATGAGATTCAGATTAATTTGATCCTCATTTATCTTTTAGATGTCGCAAAAACATCATGCCTGTACAGAGGATCCGAATACTGATATAGTAGAATCTAAACAGTATGTATGATAACCTATGAATTGCAGTGACAAAGTTGTGTACATTGAGGTCCTGAAGAAAGCCAGGGAGAACTATCCCATTGGCTAAAACATGTCCACCGCATAAGCAGTGACTAATTCGCAAATTGCTATTTTTCACTTTTACACTGTTTTTAAACAGGAAAACAATTCAGAGATTGTAAGAAAGAGGATTATCAACATACTTCATCTCTGTTGTCTATCCTATTTTATGGTTTAACTCTTTTTTTATTGAAAATGTCATCAAAAGGAAAAGCAATATGTACAACAATCACCTTCGTATCATATGCAGGCACAATGACATAAAAGCGAATGGGGTTTATTGCAGGAACGCTGCAGTCTCCAAAGTGTAGTCTAAGAAACCCCCATCCGCTGAGATGTCTAGCTTGGTGATAGTAACATATGAAGGTACCTGGGGAAGGTGAGTTCCCTGAATTCCGTGACCAAGAGTGAACAAAATGGTTGCCAAAGCTCCTCATATTGGTCTTCCTCCCCCGCCATGGTGAGTGATAGTTTTTCCATGCCCAACACTTGCCACAACCTATGCAGCCAGCCGGTGATGGAAGGAACTGTGTCGGTGCGCCAATGTGCAAGGATGTTTTGCACCACTGAGCCTAGTGCAATTGTCATTTTAGCGGCCTCTGCGGGATAGTAAGGGATATGTGAGGGAGTTAGGCAGCCCTAACAGTACATATGCTGGGAAGCGCCAGAGCTCTGTTTGGAAGTGTGTGTCTACCTCGTCTAGTACCTGTGTCCAGTACACTTGAAGATAGCTGCATTCCCACAACAAGTGAACCAGGTTGCCAACCTGGTCACAACCTCGCCAGCAGAGGTTCTCTTTGTTACGGTCCATCTCGTGCAAGCGTTCCGGAGTGTAATACCAATATGTTGTTAGTTTCGTAAGTGTCTCCGTAAGGCCTATGTGGTATGCAGAGTGTTGTGCCCTGTAGGAAATCTTCCCCCACTCTTTATGGCTAAAAGCCCTGCCCAGTTCCCTCTCCCATCGCTCCCTGCTGGGGTTGTACATGTGCGTCTGCGGTGTCTGCAGCATTTTGTATAGATCAGATATGAGTTTAGCATTTGAGGTGCGAGACAAGAGCCATTGTTCATACGGTGAAAACCGCATGTCTGCATCTGCCCGCACCAGTGGCTGAAGTGCCCAGTGCCTGACTTGAAGGTACTGCATCCGGTCTGTCTCTGGCAAGGTATACTCTTGTTTAAAGTGGGTAAATGGAAGCACTCCCTCCGGGCTGTAGATGTGGTCTAGAAAGCGGCAACCCGCTGGTCTCCAATGCGCAAAGGCTGATTTCTCCATGCCTGGTGTAAAGTCTGTGTTATCTGCCAGAGGTGTGAGTGGGGGCGGGAAAGTTGTGAGGCCATGTGTGAGGCTAGTGGCATCCCACACCTCCATAGGGATGCGTGTGATGAGTGAGGCATACAAAGTCTATCCTATTTTAATTCACATTCTTTTCATTTTCTTGCACTGCACTAAAGAAAATTCGAGATAAAAAGAAAAAAGTCCCTTCTATATCTGTTTCCACTTGTGAGAACCCCACAAGAGGATACAACTCATTCTTTCTCTTCCCCTCCTAGATTGAGGAAGGACGGAAGAGAGTTGTTGGAATCCCAGATGATGACACTGGGCACTTTAAAGTGTAATGATGGGACACCATTTATCCCGAGGTGATTCTTGCTAACTACTTTATCTTGCTTATTAACTATCTTTTCTGCATCTCAATTTTTCTTTTTGGTTTCTTAGTTATTATTAAATACATCAGCACCATAATCTGCTATTGTCTTCAGAATTGTATCACACTGTTAATGTTGAGGGGATCAGGGAGGGGGGCTATGTAATGAATTACTCTGATTTTGTAAAATAAGGTATGGTAAAATAAAAATAAAAAAAGAAGTGAGCGTTTGGAACTCATATAAGGGATTAGATCTTAACTTGGCATAGTGATTCACGTTGGACAGTTGTTTCATAATTTCCAACTTATATTTCTCAATGGGCTGAATCACAATACCACCTCCCTTGTTAGCAGGCTTTATAATTACTTTGTGATTAGTTTTTAATGTACGAAGAGCTTTTCGTTCATCAGGTGAAATATTGTATGAGATGTACTCAAAGACTTGGTTAAGGGCTGTAACATCCTTTATAACCATTGTCTCAAATGCCAAAAGTTCAACCGGAATCTTACTTGTAGGTGGATTTAACCTGGATAGCGTTCTCAGTTTAGATGGATTAAAGCTTTTAACATGTATATTGTCAAAGAAGAAAAAAAGCTTTAGAAGTTCAATTTGAATATCGAAGAGACTGGTTTTCTCCGTTGGCACAAAACTGAAGCCCTTACTCAATAGAGCAATTTACACTGAGGACCAAAATGTTTTCTGATAAGTTAAAAATAGGAATGGTTACAGGTTCTTGTTCAAGTGTTGGTATATCCTCTATTGTGGTGGACCCCACTGATAGAATTTCCGGCTGGTCTGTCGTTCTCCCGCCTGGAAATTCCACTGTTGAGGAGGAGGTCTGGTTTTCACCCGGCCCCTCCCTCTGACATGTTGACCTACAAAAGAATTGTAACCAGAAGTTGAAGGGCCCTGACCAGAGTTGGTACTCGTTTCCAATTCTTCCGCTGAACTGGCAGAAGAATTGGAAAATGTAATAGCTGTATTGCGTCTAAAGCGCCCCCATGTTTGGAAGTTGTCAGAATATTGTTGTCTTGGTTGAGAGTAAAAATCATCTAGAAGGTATATACAAATTACAGAACACAACCACTTAAATGTATTATGACTGACCTTGTAGTCTGTATGATTTTTAAAATCCCACATTGGTACAATATAAGTAATATAGAACAAGTGTTCATAGCAATTTAACATAAAATAGAAAGTATTTAGGAGTCTTGATTGAGTTGCCTCAAAGTAGGTATCATAGAAGCAGACAGCCGACACGTGTTTTGTCATTTAATATGAATTTTTCAAGGCTGTTGAAACAACATACAGTTTTGACATTCCATGTTATTCATCCAATATTAGATGCTACACATCTTAATATATTACATGCCTTATTTAAAAAGCAGAGTACCTATACAAAGACCAGCTAAAATGTGTTATTATACACTAGAAAGACAGTGTTTTTCAAGAAATCAAAGTCTTAAGATATTATCATGACCTTTTTTTCTAACAAAAAGTTGAAGAAGATTTAAGGTGTCACCCGTCGTTGAAGAAACGCAAAAGAAAAGTACAAAAAGTATAGAAAAATCGTCAAAAGTTAAATAGTGGTAGACAAGATCAGTGCAACCCAAAGAGGTTCAAAGAAAAATGGTTATCAAAAAGCCCAATGTGTAAAGGATTCTTCATCCCCAAAGTGTAAACCACAGTGTTCCTTTAGAAGAGAACAGAAGAAGAACATGTACCTCGCAAAGTATTACTAAAGCATTAGGTGAAAATATTCCTCAAAAGCCTCTGATATTTCAGAGGATCTGTAGTACACAAGACCAGTGTAATCAATAAAGTTAAAGGAGGCCCCCTTAACTGTCAACTTTGGGACAGGGGAGATAGCTTAGGAAACCAAAAAACGTCCCACAGGTTTACCACAAAATGGGTAGGAAATGGAATAGTAATGTATAATACGTTTTGCAATGTTTAGCAATACCAGTCATATACTTCTACTAGTTACCAAAGCGTGGAATGCAAATCATAAACACAATGTTGTACTCAGAAGACCACCAACAGTTATAGATATAGCACCAATAAAGCACACAGTACGTCAAATGTAAAAAACAAATCAGAAAATAGTGTTTTAGGAAAATATATATATTTTTGTCTATTTATTCAAAAAAACACATTATCAACACAATTACAACAAATCATTAAAAAACATACAAGTAGTATGTTATAACATTTCATAAAAAGTTTTTAAAAAACACATCACATAAGCATCAGGTTAAAAAGTTCGAAGGAACAGGGGTCGACGCGGCGTTTCAGTTACAGGTAAATAGACAACCTTCTTCAGGACCAAGTTCTAGAAGGAAACATATAGTTACTTTTCTTTACAAACCCGATTTTTCATACAGAGTCATTTTCCAAAACAACATTTTTGCTTAAGCTATGGCATTTGACAATCGGTACTGTTATTACACTTGAAAGAGGGTGGAAAGGTGGTTGGTTGTTACGGTATTGCTAAAGTGCATCGCGCATTAATACTGATACCATTTCGTGGGTCACTATGTTGCCTATCATAGTGATAAAGGAAATCACTTATGTGGGTAGGTTTTACTCATATTCACCACTATAAGGTTACCTGACATGATTGATATTACTGGGAGTGCCTAAATTCTTATCTATGGCACTTACTGGTGAGTCGCAGTTTGTATATTTGCGAAAGTGGATAGCTTTTGTTACTGTTATATCCACTTCAGAAATTACCTTAATAGTTTTAGTAACCTCCAAATAAATCCAGGAGGGCACTGGGCCGGTTCTATGATCCGGTAGTGAACTGGAATAAGTTCTCGCTGTTATAATATAATTCGTCGGGGTATCTGTAAATGGCAATAAGGTTATGTTTTATGTTTATGCTCTATGCATAAGGAACGTAAAGTAGTAATGGGTCAAAATTATGAATTGAAAATAACTACCTTGAGATTAAATAGGGATAAACCTTGTTCTGGTAGTAGGAGCCACCGATATATATCTTCTGTGTTGCTGTAAATAAATGCCCCTATTAGTTTATTGCAAGTAAGGAGTAATAGCAAATAGTCTACTAGTCTTTTTTGATACATAGATTGTGGATACAGCCTAATTGTCAAAGGACTCACTTTTTGCTCCAGCTGCCGTTTTCCGCTACAGGAGTAGCCCAGTTCACCACCTGAAGCCCCGCAGCGCGACTGGGAGAGGGAGGCCGCAGAGGAGGACGAGGCGCCGGCCCCAGGACTGCGAGGACCAGCATTCACCATCTCCAGCTGGTCCTCTTCCTGTGAGAGCCGCGCCCCCTTCCAGTGCCCCGCCCCCAGCGAAGCGCTATAACTTCTCGCGGCACCCGCTGCGCGGGTGCCACTCGTGGATACAGCCTAATTGTCAAAGGACTCACTCTTTGCTCCAGCTGCCGTTTTCCGCTACAGGAGTAGCCCAGTTCACCACCTGAAGCCCCGCAGCGCGACTGGGAGAGGGAGGCCGCAGAGGAGGACGAGGCGCCGGCCCCAGGACTGCGAGGACCAGCATTCACCATCTCCAGCTGGTCCTCTTCCTGTGAGAGCCGCGCCCCCTTCCAGTGCCCCGCCCCCAGCGAAGCGCTATAACTTCTTGCCGCATCCGCTGCGCGGGACGCGCGCGGGACGCAGCCCGGGGCGAAGCCCGGGCCACGGGCGGGCCCGTTGTTGCCCGTTAGTGCCCGGTAGAGACCGGACCGGGCCATTCCCCTTACATCGACGACCCAGGAACAAGCAAGCATGCCGCCGAAAACCAGAAGTGCCTCCAAACCTAAATCCAAGCACGCACAGGAGGTAGCACAAGTCACAGGTCCTATCGATCTATTCCTATCACGGGTTAACGAAACAATAAACCAAAGTATAGCTATAATGGAAAAGAGAGTCTCAATGGACCTTATGACCGCAAATGCTAAGCGCTCATCACTTGGCGCTATAGCGAGCGCTGCATCCCCAATCAATCTGACCTCCCAAAACAGCTCACTCCCAGTGTCTCTACTAACCACAGAACTAAACATCGTTCCTTCAGTAGTTGACCTGTCAGTCACGCACTCTGAGTCGGACCCCTCGATAACATCAGAAGACCTGGAAGCAACTCCTGATTTAGAGGGATGTCAAACTCAAGGAAATATCCAAACCATCGAAAATTTGCCCCAGCTTAGTGAGAGGGATGGGGTAACATCGGAGACTCGCCTAACACTTAGTGGAAAAACACACAGTTCATCCACGACCCATTCAAACTCCCCATCCTCCAACACCACACTGTATATTCCCGATTCTATCCTCCCACATAAGGCAATTTCTAATAACAACACATCAGAGCAATGTAAGACCTGTAGAATTACATCACAAGTGCTCACCACCACCAAAGATCTACTCTATCAATATCTAAAGCCAATCCAGCTGAGCATCAGAAACCTCGAAGCTCAACTGACAATAATATCGGCCACTCTCCTAGACACAAACACCAGGATAGACGTAAAGGGCCAGCGAACCATCTCACACCAACCAAAAAAATCAAACCAAAAACATACACAGAAAGCAGTCAATATCCCAAACGCAACATCTACAGTACAGAAGAATTCAAACCCACCGTCCACCACACCCAAACTAACTGTAAATACGCCCCATTCCCAGCAGGAGAAACCAACGCAACATAAAGCACAGCAAGCAGCAACCACAGGCAAGGTCACCGCACACACCTCATGTCCAATACAAAACGCAGATTCCAGTAGAGTCCCCCTAGAGAAACCCGATCCCCAGCCTACGAAATCACCACCTCCCCAAAAAGTATCTAAAAATACTTCGGAAACAACCCCGAAAAAATTTCCCACAGCTAGACGTCCAGCCCACCTGCCTCCCGAAGCTACTCCCTATACAATAGTTTTAACAGGAGTACCTGAGCTAGCAGAGGACACCCCAGAAACTGCATGGTCACTTAAAAATAAGGCCATGCAGTGGCCCAGCATAAACAGACCTCTCGAATCACACCTATCGGGAGGGATCACGTCAGCACGCAGGGTAGCTTGGATAGGAAAAACAAAGAAAACAACACGCGGTGACTGCATCATTGTAACATGCAGAGATCCCGCAACGGTAGACTACATCTGTGCCTGGCCACAACTCGAGAAAAAAGGGGGAATAGATGCCCGCCACCTTTCTTTCTTTTACCCCCCAGCGAAACAACATCACAACTTCCCACCCTGGGAATGGCATCATCACCCCAAAGCCCAGCGTAACCAAGACTCATGGCGTCAAACACCATGGAGCCAGAGGGATTACACATGTGAGTACCTAGACAGGGGGGGGCCAAGAGAAAGGTACGTCGATGGCCAGGTCCCATACTGGCAGGACAGACCTTACTCGGCATACGAAGGTTGGCAGGGCTTCCCGACCCAAAACCGATTCGAGTGCCTCGATATGGTCGATTGACCATTCACGGTCGAACCCAGTTACCACACAGTAGATGTCCTACATCACTCTGTCTCTGACAAGCATCTGATAGTTCCACCAAACTTGCATGACATTTCAGAGACACCAACGATCCATTTAAACAACCTTTTGACCCGCACTCCCCTCGTAGAACTGGCCACGAGCGGAAGACCATCCAACGAGCAAGTGTTAGCCACAGAAATCCCTACCAACCCTAACACAGTACCCGCTATCTCGATAGATAAAGAGGCCATGAGTATAGGCATAGCCTTCTGGAATGTCGCAGGTCTAACTGGAAAAATAGCATGCCCTCAATGGCTGGAAATAGCAGGCAGCCACCAAATCTTGTGCCTACAAGAGACCTGGCGTACATCCCCCCTCCACCTAGTGGGATATAAGACATTTTTTACTAAAGCAACGCCAAGCACAATGGGAAGACCAAAAGGCGGGCTCATGATCTACTTTTCAAACACCATAGCAGTCACGGTAAAGCTAACAAAAGAAACACCCATTTTTCAAATTATCCAAATTACCCACCAGACCACAGCATCGAGAAATATATTCATACTCATAAACTATTACAATAACACAGGTACTTCGGACTGCTGTACCTACCTAGACGAAATGGTGGCCCACATATCCACACTACAAAGCGCGAACTTAAACGCGACAATGAAATTCATTTGGGGAGGTGATTTCAACCATCCACTATGCCCAAGCCACAAAAGTGGAATCTGTGGCTTGCAATCGGAATCCGGAAACCCCATCCCTCACTTCTTACACACTCAAAGCGGAAATAAGTTCAACGAAACCATATTCACTCTGGACCTAGACTTCGTAAATGAACTAGTCGTCCCGCCCCAGGAATTCCTACCCACCTTCCATGGGCGAGGTTGTACGTCTACCATTGACTTTATTTTAGCCTCTAACACCTGCAAAAGATCGCTAAACAACTACAAAGTAGGGTCCAGTCCGATTAGCGACCACTATCCCCTAAGCGTGGAGCTCATTACAGAAGAAGCAGGCCCTCACAAAATAAAAACCAGCTCTCTTGACCAACAATCAATAGCAATAAAGAAGAAGAACGGGTACGCCATCAAATGGGCGAAAGTCGACCCCGAAGTTACCTCGCAAAGGATACTCGAAAAAACGTACCCCTGGCAAAGGGACTGTTTGTCCGCAGAGGCCTCCCCCGCACTAATTATTGCCTCTTTTCATAATATCCAAGGGGCAATAAGAGATGAATTATTTAAACATATGGCAAACAAACCAAAACCCCAAATAAAGAGATGGTTCAACTCAGATTGCAGAAAGGCCCTCACATCCTTAAAACAAGACTTTGCACCAACAAGACTATCAATACTGATACAGCGCCTCTCCAAATAGATGCCGACCTGAAGCAGAATACTCATTCTCTAGATACCTTTCCTCCCATTTCGTCTGATAACATCCTCTCTTTGATCTCACAGATCAAAAGTGGTAGCCCAGACGATACTATTCCAGCGAGGATAATGCCTGCTCTAGCTGACCAACTCCGCCCCATGATTGGAGACTTGGTAAACCTTTCGCTAAGCACAGGCAATGTCCCTAAAGAATGGAAACGAGCCATTGTTAGACCAATCAGGAAAAACACTGCGACTCCGTGGACTGAATTGGCCAATCTGAGGCCCATCTCCCTACTACCTTTCCTAGGGAAACTGACTGAGAAGCATGTCAACCACCATCTCTCCAGCTACATCGAACTTGCTGGAGCTCTGGACTACTCTCAGTCAGGTTTCAGACCGAAACACAGCACTGAATCCACCCTTCTGTCAGTCACTGATGACTTGCACATGTACCAGGACAAGGGCATCTCAGTAATCTTGGTTCTTTTAGATCTGTCTGCAGCGTTCGACACCGTGTCACATTCCATCTTGACTGAGCGGTTGTCGAATGCTGGCATTAAGAACAAAGCCCTTGCCTGGCTAAGGAGTTTTCTATCCGATCGCACCCAGACTGTCACCATGGGTGCATATCGTTCAGCGGAGATGGAGATATCAAAAGGGGTGCCCCAGGGTTCGTGTCTAAGCCCGACCCTCTTCAACATTTATGTGGCCCCCTGGCAAGAGTGATGCGTAGGTACGGGTTTATCCCTGTATCCTACGCTGATGACACCCAGCTCCTCTTCCCCTTCAAAACCCTCTCCGCTGAAGTAAGAAACTCCTTCTCACTAGGCATGAAAGCAGTGGCGCACTGGATGTCCTCAAACTGCCTTCAGTGCAACGTCAGCAAGACGGAAGTCATGCTGTTCGGAGAAGCCAGGATGCTATGGGCCCCGGATTGGTGGCCACAGGACTTGGGAGCAGCCCCAGAACCCAAGCAGATAGTGAAAAACCTGGGGGTCCGTCTGGACCAAGAACTATCATTAAAACAGCACTCCAATTTCATCTCGGGTTCTTGTTTTCATACCATCAGCCTGCTGCGTAAAGTCTTTCCTTTACTGCCAGATTCCTTTAGGAGGACGCTAGTATAGGCACTCGTGCTAAGTCGGATCGATTACTGTAATGGCCTGCTGCTTTCTGCCAATGAAGGCGTGTTGGCTAAGCTCCAGGTCATTCAAAACACAGCGGCCCGCCTGGTTCTGAATGCTCCGCCAAGAACTCCATCTAAACCCCTTCTTGAGCAATTACACTGGCTCTCGATCCGGCAAAGAACAAAATTTAAGATAGCCTGCCTGATACACAAATGTCTCCATGGACAAGGGCCTGCATATCTGGAAAACAAATTTATTCCCTACATTCCATCACGGACACTAAGATCAAGCAACAATCTGCTCCTAGTGGTGCCCCGCGCTAAGAAAGCAAGGCATGGGAATAAAGCGTTGTCAATTGCAGGACCTACATTATGGAACAAACTCCCTCTGTCCCTAAGACAGTGTACTGAGCACTTAAAATTCAGAAGGCAACTGAAAACTGTCCTATTTAAAAATGAAATCTAGCATCTGCTCCAATCTACATCTTCTGTTTTGTCGGCACCATAAGCGCAGAGATACTCCATCTGGAGTTGATTCGAGCGCTATAAAAACCAGCAAATAAATAAATAAATAAAAGAAGCCCTTCGACAAAAACCAAGAGACGTTCAATTAATCTCACTTCGGAGGAAAATGTACAATAAAGCTAGGAAAAACCGAAGGCACCAGATAAAGAAAGATCTATGGTGCCAACTGCATGAGAGTGCACTAAAAAAGGATAGCATCACTTTTTGGCAGGTTATTAGATCACCTTTTTTAGACAACAACACCGATCCATATCATCTCGACGTAGCAGTAACTGAGAACGACTGGGTCTACCACTTCACAAAAAACTTCGGCCAGTCAACTGACATCTCTCAAATAGAAGGCGAGGACGAAGCAGAGAAAAATTCTCTCCCTATCGATCTACGCTTCACCGTCAGTGAGGTCAGAAAAGCAATTAAAGCGTCAAAAACTGGTAAGGCTCCCGGCCCTGACGGGGTACCTATGGACCTGTTCTTATACAACAGCGAATATTGGTCACTAATAATAACCCGGGTAATGACCGCAGTCACCGAAATCGGTCTCCTCCCATCATGGTCATCATCCACCCTTGTGCCAATATTTAAGAAAGGGGACCGAAATGATCCCGCGTGTTACCGGCCGATCTCCCTTCTGGACTCCACAGGTTATGTTATGTTATGTTATGTTATGTTATGTTATGTGGTTTTTATTTGGCGCACAGATGCTCCAGCTAAGGAGCGTCCTGGCGCCCGACAAGGCAGCTACACAACACAACTAAAATAAAAACAGCACAAGCAAATGACTAAGGGAATAAAAATGTTTTCACGGCGCGACGAAAAGAAAGCAAAATTGCAGGTCGATTACTCCTGGACCGATTACAATCTTGGGCCCAGGAAAACAACATCTTTACAGACCTGCAATATGGCTTCCAGAAGGGGCTCGGAACGGTAGAACAGGCCTTAAACCTGACCCTTCTGGCCGGAAAATACACACGCGCAAAAGAAGGAAAAATCTACCTGGTATATGTAGACCTAAGCGCGGCCTTTGACTGTGTTCAGCACGCAAAGCTGTGGGATATCATGACCAATCTTGGAGTAGACCCATCTATACTGGCCTTTCTTCGGGGTCTATACACCAACGCAGAAGGCCGAGTGCGTTACGGCATTGGTGGCGAACTATCACGTCCCTTCAAAATCACAAGAGGAGTAAGGCAAGGGTGCGTACTGGCTCCCTTTTTATTCAATCTATACACCAACGGGATTGAAAAAGCTATGTTGGCAGGGAGTCAGGACCTCCCACAGATAGCACGCCGCCCTATACCCATCCTCCTCTACGCCGACGATTCGGTCATCCTGGCCCGAACAGCCAATCAACTCCAGCGTCAGTTGAACAAATATGTGACATTCATGGACTCTCTGGGTCTAAAAGTAAATACAAAGAAAACATTTACAATGATCATAGGACCCAAACACGGAACCCTAAAATCCATACACATAAACAATACCAAGCTGGAAAAAACATCAGTATATCCCTATCTGGGTATACTTGTAGATGACTCAATGACATGGCGTAAAGCCATCGAAGCCAGAAACCTCAATTTTTGCCGAGCAACATCAGCACTATGTGCCTTTTCCAGGAAACTTGGCAAACCAGCTCCTTCGGAACTGCTAACGCTGTATTATGCAAAATGCTACAGCGTGGCTAGCTATGGAGCAGGCATCTGGGGCCATGGAAGCATTAACCAACTACAGGTAACGGAGAACGCCTTCATCAAGTATGTTCTGGCTCTTCCCCAAAGCTCTCCGATTCTAGCATCACATCGGGAGCTAGGGATGGAATTTGTGACAGACACCTTACGTTGCCAGCCCCTCATCCTATGGCACCGCATATGGTGCAATCCAGAAAGCCACATAACGCGTTCCCTCATTACCGACTGCCTCAGCCTAGTCCACTGGAGGAAAATTCCCTGGCTCAATTACATCTCCAAATTTTTCCAAGATCTTGATCGGGAGCAATATTTCCTAGATCCATCTTCAATAGAAGATATTTCAAAGAAACAACTTAAAGAACTATGCATGGGTCATCTAAGAGAACTTCGCAATCAGGCAGAGATCGTAAAAACACAAAATGGAAAGATCTGTCTATTGCAATCAGGGAAACTGATACAGCCCTACCTGACGTTTTTTCTTTCGAACTATGAAAAGTTTCTATTGACAAGGCTTCGGTTCGATCTCTTCTTCCGCTTGGTTTCATTCCCGGAACAGTATAATTGGTCTCGGGTCATGACTTGTTGTCCGTGTGACGGAGTCTCTAAACAATCAACGGTCCATGTCACACTGTTCTGCAAATTCTACAGAGCAGCCAGAAAAAAATGGATCCTTCCTCTCCTTCGCTCAAGTGGCCTTAGAAGCACATACCCAGCTCTTGCCTACCTCCAGTCACCGGTAAACCCGCACGAAGCTAAAATGATAGTGACTTTCCTAAAAAAAGCACTAAAAACTCGCAAGGGCATTGTTTTATAAACCACAACATGTGTATTTCTGTATAAACTGATGATTTTTATAAAATTGTACTTTTTATGATTATGCAAATTTTTATAATCGAATAAAAGTTTATGAAATGAAATGAAATGATACATAGATTAGACATTAGTACTCACCCAGATTTAAATGACTGGCAGTTGTATATGATACACATGCTTTTCAATATGCTTGTATATCAGCTTTTAACGTTCATTTCGTGGTGGGGATTGTCCTGCCACTGGGTCTTTGGGGATTAAATAAGAAAAAGTATCTTGTTAGAGTTCCAGTCTAGCTTACTATATGCTGAGTCTATATCTCAAACAGCCTTATCTAATAGATCTTAATAGTTGGACTTGAAGTATCTAGTTGTACTAATGATGCGTTTTTAATAATGTGATCTCGCTGTTTTTCATGGCCTTGGCTTTATTTCCTATTGTGCACATGAACTATACGGTGCAGGCACAGCATATAGTAAGCTAGACTGGAACACTAACAAGATACTTTTTCTTATTTAATCCCCAAAGACCCAGTGGCAGGACAATCCCCACCACGAAATGAACGTTAAAAGCTGATATACAAGCATATTGAAAAGCACGTGTATCATATACAACTGCCAGTCATTTAAATCTGGGTGAGTACTAATGTCTAATCTATGTATCAAAAAAGACTAGTAGACTATTTGCTATTACTTCTTACTTGCAATAAACTAATAGGGGCATTTATTTACAGCAACACAGAAGATATATATCGGTGGCTCCTACTACCAGAACAAGGTTTATCCCTATTTAATCTCAAGGTAGTTATTTTCAATTCATAATTTTGACCCATTACTACTTTACGTTCCTTATGCATAGAGCATAAACATAAAACATAACCTTATTGCCATTTACAGATACCCCGACGAATTATATTATAACAGCGAGAACTTATTCCAGTTCACTACCGGATCATAGAACCGGCCCAGTGCCCTCCTGGATTTATTTGGAGGTTACTAAAACTATTAAGGTAATTTCTGAAGTGGATATAACAGTAACAAAAGCTATCCACTTTCGCAAATATACAAACTGCGACTCACCAGTAAGTGCCATAGATAAGAATTTAGGCACTCCCAGTAATATCAATCATGTCAGGTAACCTTATAGTGGTGAATATGAGTAAAACCTACCCACATAAGTGATTTCCTTTATCACTATGATAGGCAACATAGTGACCCACGAAATGGCATCAGTATTAATGCGCGATGCACTTTAGCAATACCGTAACAACCAACCACCTTTCCACCCTCTTTCAAGTGTAATAACAGTACCGATTGTCAAATGCCATAGCTTAAGCAAAAATGTTGTTTTGGAAAATGACTCTGTATGAAAAATCGGGTTTGTAAAGAAAAGTAACTATATGTTTCCTTCTAGAACTTGGTCCTGAAGAAGGTTGTCTATTTACCTGTAACCGAAACGCCGCGTCGACCCCTGTTCCTTCGAACTTTTTAACCTGATGCTTATGTGATGTGTTTTTTAAAAACTTTTTATGAAATGTTATAACATACTACTTGTATGTTTTTTAATGATTTGTTGTAATTGTGTTGATAATGTGTTTTTTTGAATAAATAGACAAAAATATATATATTTTCCTAAAACACTATTTTCTGATTTGTTTTTTACATTTGACGTACTGTGTGCTTTATTGGTGCTATATCTATAACTGTTGGTGGTCTTCTGAGTACAACATTGTGTTTATGATTTGCATTCCACGCTTTGGTAACTAGTAGAAGTATATGACTGGTATTGCTAAACATTGCAAAACGTATTATACATTACTATTCCATTTCCTACCCATTTTGTGGTAAACCTGTGGGACGTTTTTTGGTTTCACAAGACCAGTGTAGACATTACATTCTATAGAGCAGAAGACGAGACTGCAGATAAAAGAAAATTGTTTACTCATAAGAAGTAATCGGTTTGTAGGTAAGATAGGAAAAAGTTAGCATAAAGACCATCATAGTCTGCTCTTTTACAGATGCTAGGCAGTCCTATACTGATGCTCAAGCCCAAGTTAATTTGCAATCTAAGAACTTGTTCCATTTTGATAACAACCTCAGAACAGAATTTCGAAATTTAAGAACAGAAAGGGAACTGTGACTTATTTCTAGTCGAAAGGAGAAAAGGGGGGAGCCCACTTTCTCTCGTCCTTCAGTTATGGGCGAAATAGTCAAGTAGCTCATAAAGTGACATACATTAAAACAATCTCTATTGGCACCAATAATTCTCTCGCAGACGGTGCATCAAAGTTGCATTTTTAAAGTGGTTGGTAAACATGCAACCCGTTAAAAATTAACTCTGGCAAAGCACTACGCTACGCTCGCCTAGTTTGCGAAGTTTACGCTACTTTGCAGTACGCAAACTGTACCTAGCACAGTGCAAACACACGTAGCATAGTGCAGCGGTAATCTTTTGCTTGCTTGCGATTCTCAACATCAAGTTCCCGACCACGAGCAAGCAAAATGACATCCTGGCAAGACTTTTTCCTCATTTACGATCAGCAACATCAAGTTGCCGATCACGAGCGCGGAAAATAAACCTCCCCGCGAGACTCTTAACGCGGGGAGGTCAGGTTTCTCATTGCGAGTGGTCGTGTATGCTCGCGATGAGAAACTACCAGTCCACGTTGAGAATGCTGCCGCTCGAGTAAAAATCTACTCGAGTGGCAGTTAAAGACAGCTTGCACTGTGCAAGATGCCGTTTTCAATGATTGTACAGTGCGGACAAGCACTGTCCAATCATCGTGAACAGGGTAGTACGCAGTTCACGTAGTGCTACGCGTAGTGAGTAGTGCACTTTGCGTAGCTACGCATAGCGCTACTTCGTGAACTACGCCCAGGGTTAGTAAAAATTTTCTGAAATCCAAAATGGATAGCAGTGTCATCAGCAGAAGATTAATTATGACAAAAGAAGACTCGTAAATAATCTTGAAATATTGTTTGCTGTGTTAAATGTCAAAAGCAGAACTAACAACTACAGTCATTATAAAGTAGAAAAGATATGGTAACATTAGAAGAGTATTAGATATCCGTTATAGCCCCTATAGTATTGTGCATCTCCGTACGCCTACCTGGTGTGCTATAAGCTTGTACTCAGTAGTGCTTGAATTGTAGTAGATTCAGCGCTTACAGTTGTGTTTCTTTTGAAAAATATAGAAAAGTGCCTCTAAAAAACTCTGCTTCCACATATGTATCCTGTAAGATTACAAGTAACCAAATCCCCAATGGTTAAACTACTAAGTTTATTGATCACCTGATAAGGACACCCATGGTACTTTAAACTTTAGCTGTATAGTATTAACTGCATAGCATCATACCACCAATAGTTTCACCCGTGTAGAATATCCATCGCAGTTTCCCTACAAGTAATTACCTTTGTAACGGTGAACGCGTCCCGTTCAGTAAAGGCGTCCTCGATAACCCGGGCTGATCCTTTTCATTAAGTACTCACCATGGCGTTTACTTCATAATTGAAACGCAACGTCAGCCGGAACCGGTCATATTGTTGACGAAAAGAATCAATGGTTGAGAGTGACACCATCCTTTACATTTTACAGTTAAAACTTCTTTTGAAATGAACTTTTATCTCACTATCCTTAATAACAGTGTCACCTCCGTTGTTAAAATTGCAATAAAATGTAACATATGTAAATCGTAATCTGATTTGATTGATTTTTATTGGACACAATGAAAACCGGAGGCACATGGTTTTCAAAGGGAGAGATATGTGATTAAATACCAACGTCATTTCGACATGATAAAAAGAAATTGGATATCCCATTTAATTCCACATTTAAGTTCGGGAATTTCGTCCCTGATAATTATAACAATGTCATTTCCGGCAAAAGGTTAATTGTAATGATAAAGTCCAGTGTACAAGTATAAAGTATAGTAGTGAAGCCCAATGTGCAAGTATGAAATGATGTTCACTTTGTACTGCGGGACATATACAATTTAGTAAATAGCTTATGGTTTGTCATTTAGGCCACCAGTACAGAAATTATATAAACATTAACCATGGGCTGAAAATTCGTTGAGCTTGCGGAATTTGCGGATTTTCCGCGATTTCGCGATCTGCAAATCTCGCGAAATCGCGGTAAAATCCGCGAATCAGCAGGGACGAATTTTCAGCCAAGCACTTAAAGGGTTACAGCAGCAGGTGCAAAAGTTGAAGCTAATTTTTTGTACCCTTTTACAAAAGAGTTACAAAGAAATTAACTTCAACTTGGGCACCTGCTGCTGTAAGCCTGTAAGTGCTTCCTGGCGCCTCGTTGCCTACTTGCAACTATTCTCTGACCCTAGTCTGACCCTTGAAGCAGGGTCAGAGAATAGTTACAAGTAGGCAATGAGGCGCCTGTCACGAAAATTAAACCTCAACAGGAAGCACTGACAGATATAAACACAAGCATTTGCAATGCAATAGGTCTCGCATTAGGAAAGTTTGAGCTATTGGTCTTGTAAATGACAATTCTTTTTATTTATGTGTTGGTTTTGAAAATAGCTAAATTAATAGCTTTGTCATTTACAATGCCAATAGTTATAACTTTCGCAAATGTGACATCTATAGCACTTGTAATGCAACTTGTTTTGTATTTACGTGACTTAGCTGTATTGATATTACAAATTACAATGGCTTTTAATTTTTTTAAATAATTAATACTTTAATAAAAGTGATTTTAATTTATAATGGCAATAGCTTAAACTTTTGTAAATAACTTTTGTGAAGATTATGTTCAGTGTATTTTATTGTGATGAAAATCCAAGAACAGATGTGAAATATTAACATCTTTTTGTGACATTTGTAATAAAGTTTGAAACATTGAGAGAACATATTTGAACCAGTTGATGTTGAATGGTTGCGCAGATTGATGCTGGGGTGGCGCTGAGTGGTGCTGTGGTGGAGCTGAGTGGTGCTGTGGTGATGCTGAGTGGTGCTGTGGTGGTGCTGAGTGATACTGGGATGGTGCTGAGTGATGCTGGGGTGGTGCTGTGGTGATGCTGAGTGATGCTGTGGTGGTGCTGAGTGAGGCTGTGGTGGTGCTGAGTGGTGCTGTGGTGGTGCTGAGTGATAATGTGGTGGTGCTGAGTGATGCTGTGGTGGTGCTGAGTGGTGCTGTGGTGGTGCTGAGTGGTGCTGTGGTGGTGCTGAGTGATAATGTGGTGGCACTGAGTGATGCTGTTGTGGCACTGAGTGATGCTGTGGTGGCACTGAGTGGTGCTGTGGTGGTGCTGAGTGATAATGTGGTGGTGCTGAGTGATAGCGCCGAGATACTCCCTTGGGAGTTTATTCAAGCGCTCTACAAACCCGCAAATAAAATAAATAAATAAATAATGTGGTGGTCCTGAGTGATGCTGGGGTAGCGCTGAGTGATGATGTGGTGATGCAGAGGGCAGAAAGGCATAAAACGCAGTCTAACAAAGGGCAGAAGGGCAGAAAAACAAGGAAATAACGAGTCTAACAGAGGGCAGAAGGGCACAACAGTCTAACAGCAGTCTAACAGAGGACAGAAGGGCAGAAAAACAAGGGAAAAACGAGTCTAACAGAGGGCAGAAAGGCACAAAAAACTAGTCTAACGGGGCAGAAAGGCACAAAAACGAGTCTAACAGAGGGCAGAAGGGCACAAAAAACGAGTCTAACAGAGGGCAAAAGGGCTCAAACACAAGGGAATAACAGAGGGCAGAAGGGCACAAAAAACGAGTCTAACAGGGGGCAGAAGGGCAGAAAAACAAGGGAAAAACGAATCTAACAGAGGGCAGAAGGGCAGAAAAATAAGGGAAAAACGAGTCTAACAGAGGGCAGAAGGGCACAAAAAACGAGTCTAACAGGGGGCAGAATGAATCCCGCCCTGCGTGTTTGTCCACGAAGATGCCACCTTTTTGTGCAATACCTCTACTCAAGTGGAGTACTTTCTACTGTCTAATCAGTAAGTGCTACCTCGTTGGCTAAATGTATAGGGGCAGATTTACAATAACTGGCGCATCCCCACGTCACGCGTCACGCATCTGTGCCGTAAAAGCAGCGCATTGCTGGAGCTGCGTCGAGCTTGCGATGCAGCTCCAGCAATGCTCGGGCGGGGCCTATCTCCCCAATGCTGCATCAAGTCTTGCGCCTGCTTCAAGCAGGCGCAGGGTTTTGAAGCAGCATTAGCCTAAAAGTGACTGAGTGCATTCTTGTAGATTTCACTCAGCCACTTTTAGGAGGCGTTCTTGCGCAGGAACGCCCTCCCCTGCGCTGGAACGCCTCCTGATGGCGGAGGGCTTCACAACATGATGAATCTCTCAGATGTGTCACGTTGTTAATACCCAGCACCATGGCACATCTTTTGTGCTGCCGCTGCGTCACAAAAGGTCTCGGTAGAGGGTGGGAGTGGTGAACCAGAGGGTGACAGTGATGAACCAGAGGGTGACAGTGATGAACCAGAGGGTGGCAGGAGTGAACCAGAGGGTGACAGTGCTGAACCAGAGGGTGACAGTGCTGAACCAGAGGTGGCAGGGGTGAACCAGAGGGTGGCAGTGATGAACCAGCTGGTGGCAGGGGTGAACCAGAGGATGGCAGTGGTGAACCAGAGAGTCGCAGTGGTGAACCAGAGGGTGGCAGTGCTGAACCAGAGGGTGACAGTGGTTAACCAGAGGGTGGCAGTGGTGAACCAGAGGGTGGCAGTGCTGAACCAGAGGGTGACAGTGGGTAACCAGAGGTGCTATGATGAACCAGAGGGTGGCAGTCATGTACCACAGAGTAGCAGGGGTGAACCAGAGGTGCTGTGATGAACCAGAGGGTGGCAGTGGTGAACCAGAGGGTGACAGTGCTGTACCATAGGGTGGCAGGGGTGAACCAGAGGGTGCTGTGATGAACCAGAGGGTGGCAGTGATGAACCAGAGGGTGGCAGGGGTGAACCAGAGGGTGGCAGGGGTGAACCAGAGGGTGGCAGTGTTGAACCAGAGGGTGACAGTGGTTAACCAGAGGGTGACAGTGGTGAACCAGAGGGTGGCAGTGGTGAACCAGAGGGTGATAGTGCTGAACCGGAAGGTGGCAGGGGTGAACCAGAGAGTGGCAGTGCTGAACCAGAGGGTGGCAGTGGTGAACCAGAGGGTGGCAGGGGTGAACCAAAGGGTGGCAGGGGTGAACCAGAGGGTGGCAGTGGTGAACCAGAGGGTGGCAGTGGTGAACCAGAGGGTGCTGTGCCCATACACGACCGCATGGGTAACTTCCCCATGCAAGCGGCCCGCGAACACGCAAAAAGCCGCGCGAACACGCAAAAAACCCCGCAAACACGCAAAAAACCCTGCGAACACGCAAAAAAACCCAAAATCTGCAAGTTCGCACGAATTCACGGATTTTGCGGATTGCAAATTTGATTTTGCGCGAAATCACGGAACGCGAAATCGCAAATTTCGCCCATACTTAATAAACATAGAAGTTGAAATTATCATAATATTTGCAAGTTTTTGTAAATATATAATTCAAGGAGCTGAACTTTTTCGGCATTCAAATTAAGAGTACATGACAGAAGACGATTAAGAAAAGTAAGAGGATAAAAGCCCAAACCACATCATTGTTACGTGGTTAGATAGACCATTCGCAGAGTAGACATAAGAATGTTCTTCAACATATTTCAACCTCTTTGTAAACATTTCTTCATAGACTTTTTTAACAACTTTTGAAAGGGGCACACAATCATAGTATTATCCATAGGATGCTATTGACCCCATGTTTGGCATCACAATCAGACCCAGTATGGTTATCAAATAATCAAAAAGATGAAAGTAGACTAAAGACATATGACAATCTTAGCAGAGTATATAGAGGTATATATATATATTCCAACATACACAGTGATCTTTGTTAGAAGAATGCTTTTTTGTTGAGACATAAATATAACAGCATCAAAAAGGTTGAACATCTGCACAATACATTTTCCTACTCCTACTGGAATTTGGTTATCAAATCCACATGGAGGATACAGCAATTAAACACTTCCTATTTTAGGGTTCAATCTTTCAAGAATACTGACAGCTCCCTGTCAGTATTAAGTCCATGATCACCTGCCCTTAATCTATTGATCCATGTTGCCTCTAGTTTTTGTATAATGCAAAAACAACAGTTGATGGACAGAATGCAGAACATTGTCGTACATTCACCCCAGTACAGAGATCTGGGCCTAAATCTATCGTTTATTTTGCACTCCACACCACCCCAGTTCAGACATGGCCATATGCATATCAGCCTTGACCCTTTGCCTCATGGGAACAGTCCAACCCGAACTGCCAAGCCATGTCTTTCCTGGACCGGAATCAAGCCTCCTAGGACCAGTTTCTGGCTATCAGCCGTCTTCAGCTAAGATAGCTTGACTCCAGTGGTGTGGAAAGCATGGGACTCGCGTCTGAGCATACCCATCCCACGCGGGGTGACAAATGCAAAAACAACAGTTGATGGACAGAATGCAGAACAATGTCATACATTCACCTCAGTACAGAGATCTGGGCGTAAACACATCGTTTTTTGCACTCCACACCACCCCATTTCAGACATGGCCATATGCAAATCAGCCTTGACCCTGTGCCTCATGGGAACAGTCCAGCCCGAACTGCCAAGCTATGTCTTTCCTGGACCGGAATCAAGCATCCTAGGACCAGTTTCTGGCTATCAGCCGTCTTCAGCTTGGATAGCTTGACTCCAGTGGTGTGGAGAGCATGGGACTGAGCATACCCATCCCACTCGGGGTGACAAATGCAAAAACAACAGTTGATGGACAGAATGCAGAACAATGTCATACATTCACCACAGTACAGAGATCTGGGCCTAAATCCATTGTTTTTTTGCACTCCACACCACCCCAGTTCAGACATGGCCATATGCAAATCAGCCTTGACCCTGTACCTCATAGGAACAGTCCAGCCCGAACTGCCAAGCCATGTCATTCCTGGACCGAAATCAAGCATTCTAGGACCCGTTTCTGGCTTTCAGCTGTCTTCAGCTAGGATAGCTTGACTCCAGTGGTGTGGAGAGCATGGAACTCACGTCTGAGCATACCCATCCCACTCGGGGTGACAAATGCAAAAACAACCCGAACTTAGCAGTTCAGCCTGGACTGTTACCAAGAGGCACAGGGTCAAGACTGATTTGCATATGGCCATGTCTGAACTGGGGTGGCTTGGTGAGCAAAATAACGATGGATTAAACACAGATATGTGACTGGGGGTGGATGTTTTGCCATCGTGCAACATTCCGTTCATCAGCTTGTGTGTTTTGCTGTTCACCCTATGTGGGAAGGGTGTGCCCAGACGTGGGTCCCTTGCTCACTAAGCACTGGAGTCAAGCTATCCTAGCTGAAGACGGTTGATAGCCAGAAACCGGTCCTAGGATGCTTGATTCCAGTCCAGGAAAGACATGGCTTGGCAGTTCGGGCTGGACTGTTCCCATGAGGCACATGGTCAAGACTGATTTACATATGGCTATGTCTGAACTGGGGTGGCTTGGTGAGCAAAATAACGATGGAATAAACCCAGATCTGTGACTGGGGGTGAATGTTTTACAATTATGCAACATTCCGTCCATCATCTTGTGTGTTTTGCTGTTCACCCTATGTGGGAAGGGTATGCCCAAGACGTGGGTCCCTTGCTCACTAAGCCACCAGAGACAAGCTATCCTGGCTGAAGACAGCTGATAGCCAGAAACCGGTCCTAGGATGCTTGATTCCGGTCCAGGAAAGACATGGCTTGGCAGTTCGGGCTGGACTGTTCCCATGAGGCACAGGGTCAAGACTGATTTGCATATGGCCATATCGGATCTGGGGTGGCTTGGTGAGCAAAATAACGATGGATTAAATCCAGATCTGTGACTGGGGGTGAATGTTTTGCCATTTTGAAACATTCCGTTCATCATCTTGTGTGTTTTGCTGTTCACCCTATGTGGGTAGGGTATGCCCAGACGTGGGTCCCTTGCTCACTAAGCCGCTGGAGTCATGCTATCCTGGCTGAAGACGGGTGATAGCCAGAAACCGGTCCTAGGATGCTTGATTCCGGTCCAGGAAAGACATGGCTTGGCAGTTCGGGCTGGACTGTTCCCATGAGGCACAGGGTCAAGACTGATTTGCATATGGCCATGTCTGAACTGGGGTGGCTTGGTGAGCAAAATAACGATGGATTAAACCCAGATCTGTGACTGGGGGTAAATGTTTTGCCATTGTGCAACATTCCGTCCATCATCTTGTGTGTTTTGCGCTAGTTTTTGTAGGCAGTGTACCCTATCACCTCCTCTTGGATTGTCAAAAGCAGTTTCAATCCCATGAAATCTCACCTGGGGTAATTCTGCTGAGCCATGGATAGAGTTGAAATGTACAGCCATGGGGTAATCTCTGTTTTTATTTCTGATTGCCTTTATGTGCTCCTGTAATCTCTTTCATTGGACGGATAGTACTGCCAATGTAGATTTTTTTACATGGCAAATGATACAATAGACCCAAAAATTTGGTGTTATATTTCATAAATGCTTTGAGTGTATGTGTTGTTTTAGTATTGTATTTAAAACATTTCATCTTATCACAAGCATATTGCCAAACATTGCAGTGTCCACATTTGTAGAAACCGAATGGAGGTGCCCCCATCCAATTTGTATCTTTCTTCTTTCGGCTGGGTTTGAGGAAACTAGGACAAAAAGGCATTTTGTAGTGTTTGTCTACGTTTGAAAATAATACTTGGTCTAGTAGATAGAACTCTACTCACAATCGGCTCTAAGCGAAGTACATGACAGTGTTTGTTCAAGATTTTATACAGAACACCACGAGCAGAATTATATGGTGTAAATAAAGATAGTTTATCTTTAAATTGTGTCCCCCGTTTTGTCTTAGATTTGTTTCTTAGTAGTTCTGGACAATTGAGTCTCATTTTAGCTGGTCTTTGTATGGGTACTCTGCTATTTTAATAAGGCATGCAATATTAAGATGTGTAGCATCTAACATTGGACGAATAACATAGAATGTCAAAACTGTATGTTGTTTCAACAGCCTTGAAAAAGTCGTAATAACCGACGAAACCGGTGTCGGCTGTCTGTTTTAGGATGCGTACGTCGAGTCAACTGAATTAAGACTCCTAAAGACTTTCTACTTAATGTTAAATTATAAGGTAAGGATGAGCTTTCACCTGATCAAAGTTGGTTAATTCTTTTGGATTTGATTGATTTTCTTTGTAATCTCTAATCTCTCAAATTCAATGATTGTTTTATTAACTTTTTCGAGTGCAGCTTTAGCATCTCCTATCACATTACCCTCATGTATGTGTCTTTCCAAGTCAGCAATAATTTCCAATTCCTTCTTACTGTGCTTCAATGCCATATCAATGCCATGGACTAACCAATGGCGGGAGCAAGTCACCCCAATATGGCTAAAACCCTTTCTGAATTGGGGTCATTAGTAAAAATCACAGAGACATTACAGACTTGTAAGGCCACTGGGATTGTATCTTTCTTGAGATACTCTGTCATCATTAAGGCATGAAGATTAGTATGAACATGCTTTTCTTGGCATTGCTCCAACTCATCCAGCAATGCCTGAGCTTCACGCACCACAGTTGTGGCGGCAGTAGGTCCCAATAATGAAGGACTATTTTTGATTCTAGAGATATATTCCTCCGAATAAATCGAGGTATCGGTATTAGTCATGTTCAATTAGATGTTATATCGAGGCTAGAAGCCCTCACAGCTGGCTGCTGTACTGATGTAGTTACCGCAAACAGGAGTAGCCCTCAAACTTGAACCTAGGGCCAAATGATAAATAGAATCCCGGCAGGGTTGAAGTTACCTTTCATCTATAATGTGAGATATGAACATAAAAAACGCCAAAAGATTGAGGCACAAAGATAATAACATTTGAAAGACTTAAGAACAAGAAGACATGAATAGAAAAAGAAGAAAATAGAACCATGTTTTTAAACAAATTATATCCACACAAAACTATGTTTGAAAGCTTTCTTCTTGGATAATGTACATGCTGAAAGCTTCAATCCATGTAAACTGAGACTACCATCCACATTTAATCCACCTACAAGTAAGATGCCGGTTGAACTTTTGGCATTTGAGACAAAGGTTATGAAGGATGTTCCGTCCCTTAACAAAGATTTTGAGTACATCCCATAAAATATTTCACTTGATGAAAGAAAAGCTCTTAGTACATTAAAAACTAACCACAAAGTAATTATAAAGCCTGCTGACAAGGGAGGTGGTATTATGATTCAGCCCACTGAGAAATAGAAGTTGGAAATCATTAAACAACTGTCCAATGTGAATCACTATGCAAAGTTACGATCTAAACCATTATATGAGATCCAAAAGCTAATTTCTACTGTTCCAGCTCGACCAAATGCAACTTGTACCTGAATTGGAATTATTGGTGTGTTTGGACATTGAGTCCTTATACACCAATATCCCTCAGCTGAAGAACATTGAAGTAATCAGGCGAGCTTTGAACACTAGACTGGCCCTGTCACTGTTCCCACTGATTTTATCATTGAGTTGTTGACCATCTCCCTAATTCAGAATTATTTCCATTTTAATGGGGAATAATTCTTACAAATAAAGGGTTCTTCAATGGGGCTTCTTATGACCCCAATTTTGCCATTTTGTATGTTGATAACTTTGAAAAGCAGTATATCTATGACCCTGATATCAATCCATTCTTTGACAATGTACGTCATTGGCGACGTTACATAGATGATGTTTACTTAATTTGGACAGGCAATAATTCCAATCTTGTCCTTTTTCTTGATTGGTTAAATTCATGCTCCCCTGATCTTAAGTTTACCTTGAATGCGAGCAATGACCACGTTGATTTTTTTAGATCTCACGATCATTCCTTTAGATGGGTAATTAGCCACCAAACTATACACGAAACCTACAGCTTGAAACACCCTATTACAGTACACAATTCATCACCCCAAAAGAGTTGAAGATCAGCCTCCGCTTCGGTCAATTTCTGTGTATATGCAGAGATTTCCCAATTCTGAGAAGATTATTTTCAGGAGGCTGATATCCTTGCAAATAAATTAGAACAACACGGTTATCCGAGAAGGTTATTAAAAGTTCTCTTAAGAGAGTGTGGTACAACCACCAGGAGTTTTTGCTCTGCCCCCGTCCAAAAAAAAAATGGAACGAATTCCTTGTATGACAACATTCAGCACACAGAGCAACAGAACAACAGAGATAATCAAAAAGCAATGGCCCCTAATTGAATCGACTGGTATTACCCATGAACCACTCCCTATTGCTTTTAAGACAGGCAGAAATATTGGTGACCATTTGGTTTGGTCAGTACTGATGCACCTGACTTGACCACACTGTGAGGGCTTAACAGGATTATTGCCCCCTATCGGTGTGGTGACTGCTTGATCTGTGGGTCTACCTTTAACACAAAGCAGTTCATACACAACAAAATAATCTATGATCTTCGTGACCACACACACTGTAATTCACAGAATGTAATTTATGCCATCTGGTGCCCCTGTAATTTCATCTATGTGTGACAAACCATTAGAAAAATCAAGATTTGACTCTCTCAGCATAAGAGCCTTAATAAATGTAAGAGCCAAAATGCCTCATTGTTGTCTCATTTCCTTGCATTTAATCATGCCCCATCAGAATTATTCTGGCAGGTAATTGAAATGATTAAGAAACCACCAAGAGGAGGAAACCTTGTGAATCTGTTGAATGAAACGGAGTGTCACTGGATCTTAAGATGCAATAGCATTAACAAAGGCTTAAACACCTTGGAGGTGTGTAATGCCATAATACCGGGCTGAATCTTCTCCGTTATGTTTAATCTTGGCCTCCTGCTTGCTGGTAAGGCTCATTTCAGCTTCACTGCAGTTATCCTTACTGCAGCATAACTCTTATGTTTTCTTTGTGGTATATTGTATATTCCATTCTGAAAACATGAATAGGGAACATTGACTAAAACTACATCAATTGTTAGTTTCAGGTTGTGCAATTACTTTGGATATAAAGATGGTTACCATGTCCGTATGCTCTGACTGTTCTTAGTCTATGTACAGCCTCAAACTTCATCTTTTGAAATAAAAATGTTGTTTGGGGGAATACAAGGTAATGAAATGTAATGCTTAGTGATGTGATCTCTCCCTATTAATTTTATTTCAATTTATTCTGTGGATTACTGAATATATGAATTTGTAATTCGTTTTGGTGTACGATGCAAGAATGTTCTGCAATCATTGATACACTGTTTGCTCAATGTATATGAGTTATATGTTATCTTGGGTTGAAATTCCTTACTGCTAACCCATGTTGGGCAACACATCCACATTACATTAATTGCAATGATATGTGGAAATTTACGTATTAATGAATACAAAAAGGACATTTTGGTCCCCATTTATTGTAATGCTACACACAGCACTGGACTAGACCTCCCCATTATCTTGTTGTGGCTGGTCTTGGCTGTGGGTAATCTATATTATACAATTCTGGGTAGCCCTCGCTTTGGGCTTGTGGGAGTCACACACAACGTAAAGAAATTTGTTTTTATTTATTACATTACTATTTTTTTATTTCCTCACATCACTATTATTTTTTACTCTTTTACATTTCTGTTATTTGATATCTCTTTCTTGTGCGGAATACTTCAGTTCCACTCCACGCATGCTCACTAGTTCTTTGATGTCCTTGTGGCCGATATGTTAAAGGGTTAAAGGCGCTTGGCTCATTACTCCAACAGTCCCCTTTCTATGCTCATGCCTCCACCAGTTGTCAGGAATTGTGTGTATTAGCTGCTGTGCCCATTTTTAATTTGTATTATTAAGTCTTGGATCGGCAGATGACGTTATAAACTTGAGACGCAGTCCTCTCAGCGTGCTTTCCGACATTCGGTCGGTGTCTCTCTTTTGTCTGGCATGATGGAGTCTTAATGGATTCATCTTAAGCAAGGGAAGCCCGTACATGAATGTCTCCCTAGTTGGAGAATAATAGTAAGTTCACCGTTATCAGACATTTTTAAATGTGCCTCAATTGCTTTCTTTACAGTTGGGCTCATCTCGAGGGACTGTGAATTTAGTTTTTGGTCCGATATAATTTTTGTGCATACAATTGGGAAGTAATATGTTTAAGATTACTTTTGTAATTGGGTCCAGATATTAGTGGATCAATATTTTCCTACTCTGATTTTATTATTCGCTCTTACAGCCTCCCTTGAAACAACCCTTGGATTTGTACACAAAAATAATTGTAAACCTGTGGTTTCTCGTTTCCATACAAATATCTCTTATAGGAAAACTTACATGTAAGTTAAAATAGCATGATCTGGTGCATGTATTAACTAATTTTGGCCTTCTATGTCTCGATATAGTATGCCTTGAGTTCCTTATTTGAAGTTCCATGAATGAATAAGTTTCAATAACTAACCAGATATATGCAGTGGATTCGTTTTCCTTGGGTGAATAGCAAATTTCTAAGTGTTCTTTTTTTCTCTTGGTACTGAGAACTATAAATATCCCTTCTATTTCCATTTTTTATCTTTTGCAAACTGACAATCTTTATTTAGCACATGTTATTTTCCCCCTTTTTTATGAAGTGCACAAGCTCCGTTTCCTAATTACATTTCGGTCTATGGGATACTGGGTGCACTGTTGCATTTATCACAAGTTATCACTTTTTCATTTTTTCATTTCTTAATTTTTTACTTTGTGCTATGATTTTATTCTGGTATATGTATAATAATTGGATATCCCCCCATTTATTCTCAGCAATTCTCTCTATTGGACACTCCAGAATTCATTAATGCTTATCCTGATGATGACCATCAAATCTTAATATGGTCGAAACGCCGTTGACGCACATATGTGGCCATATTTAAAGAGGACACATTTGTGTTATATGTTGTTTTTTGTTTTCTCTAAACCACATATATGAATATTTTTCCTCAGCCACTTTGTATGAATACACAGCATATTGTTCTTATGGTTGTTTGTGTAACATGTTGAGCACCATCAGTATTTTATTGCTTCTACTATTATTATCTTATCAATACATTTCCTAATAATTTTCTATTTTTGTGGGGATATGATTTGTTTAAAAACATTGTTCTATTTTCTTCTATTTCTGTCTTCTTTTTCTTAGGTCTTTCTAATTTTATTATCCTTGTGCCGAAATCTTTTGTCATTTTTATATTTATATCTCACATTATAGATGAGCGTTAACTTGAACCCTTGTCAGTATTTTAGTTTTTATTTGGCCCTGGGTTCAGGTTTGAGGGCTGCCCCTGTTTGTGGTAACTACGGTAATAATATATGGCCATGGTTTAACCATTCTGTGGATGGTGGCTCTGCCACAGTAAAAGGTAATTTGTCCAGTTTTTCAATACGCAGCATTGTATATTTTTCTCCCCTTTGTGGCATAGTTATCAGTTTTTTTAGATAGATTGCATGCAGAGAACAAGGATGCACTGTTATTAAATCACTATGGCATATGACTAGAACCTAATGATTGTAGTATCCAGCTTTACAACATAATAGAACGTAGCTGAGACTGTCCGTGCTGTAATATGGACAAGTCCTAATCTAGTATAACATAGCAGAAGATACAATATTGAGTCTCTCCAGGGCTTCTTGTTGAGAGATCTTCCAGAATTCATTATAAACAGCGTATAAGAAATGTTTCTGACGTGGCTTTCGGTGGCCTAATAAAAAGTCCCTCAGAGCCATGTCTTCTTATAGTAAGGATAAGTGTTGTTTCACCTGGGACCGTGTCAAGGTTTTTAGCCAATTGAGGCATAACTTCCCAACACTGTAAGATGTCACTACCCCCAGATGTTCTCTTTGTACATAGCATTGGTCTGGCCTATGGATTCTAAACCCTTCAAAGGTGCCCCTGAATCTTATTTGACACCTGTTTGTGTCTGTGTGCCTAACTAACCATCCCTTCCAATTGGAGTCTGATGAATTATATTGCATGTTGTCATATACTTTATCCATGTGTTACCCACCATGTGTTGTAAAGTTTTGCCACCTCAAAGTGTGATGGTGAGGGAATCTGAGGTGTGTTCAAGTCTTTGTTCTTGGCTAGTCTAAGACATGAGGTCTGTTACACAGTGTTGGTAAGAAATATTATCTGCTGTGGAATGAAGCATGGTCGAAATAGTGCTTCTGTTCCCCGAACTTGCCATTCCTTTGAACCCCAGACTGATTTTATGTCTATAGTGTCCTTCCATAAGTCAAGACCCTGTTCAGACAGTTGGGAAATAAAGGATGCAGAATAAATCTTTTTGGTGTTAGCATATTTCCTGTGCAGTTGCAGGTGCAACCTTATAGTAATATGTGGTCAGGTCAGAAGTGTTAAACCCTGAAAAATAAGGAAACTTCTTTGCCAACATTTTCAAACTACCTTTTGGTGGTGTTGGTCAATGTTCCCATTGGTGGGATGTAAAACATTATGTGGGGTACTGGATATATGTAAAAAGTGTTGACCATAATGTTGGTAATAGTACATGGTGCCAAAGTCAGATGTGTCCTCTAACATTTCGGTGCTTGAAAATGCAGCAGATTGTTTCATATCAGACAACATATTATTTACAGTTTCAAAATCCCAATCGTCAGAACTTGTACTGGAGGTAATTATATAATTTAGGGAAATTTTAAATACATGAGGTTTTTTTTTACAGTTCTGTGGGACCAAATACATCATAATAATCACTGCCCACACTATACTGCCAGGAATTGGAACAGCTGTAATGTCCACAAAGGACAGGTCTCGTTCACGGTGAGATGAGGTATGAGGTTTCAGGACCAAGTTCACATTTCATACTGCAGAGCATTCTGGGAGATAGTTTCCATTCATGTGTAAGCAGAAGGCCAATACAGAATAGAAAAGACAGTATTTCAGTTATTGTCCAGAGATGTAGCCATGGAAAGACCAGGTTAAGTCCTTTTCAGAAAAGTGTAGACGTCATTTAGTTGTTCTTTATAGTAAACTTGAGCTGGTGTTTCAGGTTCACTGGGACCCAGAGAGGATGTATCAAAATCGATGAAGTAGCCAGATGCAGTTCGATCTATTTTAGGTAGCTCAGCAGCTTTTGATTAACTGGCAGACCTCTCTTGTGGAGGCATATTGATGTAGATATCGGCGGTAAACCAAATTGATATTTGTCTTTCATTTGTGTTTTGATGTTCTGTTTCAACAGGAACGAGTTCCATTTCATTGTTGGTAAGTCCTTTACTTGGTATTGGTGACTCAAATATTATGAGTATTTGTGTCTGAACTTCCTGTATGGTAGCGAGAGGAGAGTGTTAGCTACCCAGGAGCTCACGAGGCCTACTATTCAGTATCGGCCACATAGTATGGTTTGATCAGATTGATCGCAGTAAATCTTGTTTCTTTTTTGCCGGCAAGAGTTTGAAGAAGTTCTTTCTTGTTCCTTCGACAGTCAGGACAGGTAAAAGCTTTCTGTATGATGGTCCAAATTCTTTCTTGTCCACAATATTTTCTCTGACCAGATCCCCGACTTTTGGGATCCAGGCATGTTTTGCCATGACTGATTTGACTTCCCCAGTGTCAGTGCATTTTACTTGCGCGTTGCTTTGTAGTGCCGGGAAGTCATTGAGATCATGTAAAACAGCCGAACGTTCATTGATGTCAAATAGTTTTTCATTCGCCAATGTGCTTCCAAAATCGAGATCAGGTACCTACATTTTCATACCAAATAGGACTTCGTAAGGAGTGACACCTCCTAGGGAACTTCTTGCATATTATTGAGTGCCCTCTGGACCCCATATAAGTGATTGACCCAACTACCACCTGAACCTAATACTCTTGCTGTTAAAGATTGCTTCAAGTCCCAGTTTTTCCTCTCCACGACCAAATTTCCCTCGGGATGGTACAGAGAGGAGTTTTCGCAGTGCAACACCCAAACTTCCCATGGCTTCCTTGTAATCCCTAGAGCTAAACGCAGGGCACTGGTCAGAATGTAATGTGTCAACTGTGTATGTCCCTATAAAGACTCACAAACCTTTTATAACAGTTTGAGCATCAGCCGAGCGCTGAGGCCAAACCCATAGGAATCTAGAGCATGAGTCCACTGCCAACAAGATATCCTTGTAAGGCCCATCTGATTGTAGGGGGTCTCAGTGGTCCAAATAGACACAAACCAGTGATATGTCTGATATCTGTAATGGTGTCAGCACTGGATGTGCTACAGTGGAACCCTTCATCTGCTGACAGATGCCATATTTTAAGACAAAATTCTTGGTCAGTTCAGTTAATCCTGGCCACCAATAGCGTTTTTTTAATGTAAAAACCGTTGTAGTGATCCTAGAAACCTAGACCCTTGTGTGCAGCAATAATTAAACCTAATCTGCGATCCATGTTTGGTATTATTCTATCCCCCGCTCCTGGAATTTGAGCATACAGAATTTTTTTTGCATCTAACTTGTAGGAGTACTTGAGCGGAAAGCCTTTCGCTAAGGCTGTGCTGTTTTTGCGTGAAGCAATGACTGCTACCATTATCTGTCCATCTAATCAAATATTTGAATGAGTAATTGCAGCTACAGCAGCAGTTTGTACTGCTCCCTTTGCTTTTTCATCGGCCAATGAATTCCCTTCAACATGAACGCCATGCCATCACGTTGATGACTCAGCGTGTGTATCACGTGAGCTCTCAATAGTTTGTTTTTCCAACTCAGCTGCCTGTTCCCATAGTATTTTATGCTTAATTGTGCTACCTTTTGAGTCTTTAAACCCATTTTGACCCTAGTAGTGTAGATATGCATTGTATGACTGGACACAATAAAACAAATGGCACACAATCAGTGTGGGGAATTCACAATTCGTATTTATTAGTGCTAGTAACAGGGCTTTTAGTTCTGCCAGCTGTGCCGTGCAGTCTCCTAGAGACTGTCTTCGTACTGCTAGGATGGAACTTGCCTTCCTGCATTTGTATGCTATGGGTACTGTTTCGCCTTCATTGAAGGTTAGGTAGGTATACCCTGATTGACCCGCTATAACAAGGATCACCAAATTTGTGTTGTTTACACGTGTGTATAGATGTTTTGAAGCTATCATGTCAGCTTGTAGAGAACAAAGGATATCTGTTCCTGTGTCCAATGCATACCTGAAAATTCAGGTCTTATTAGGTCGTAGAGAGGTTTAACTTTTTCTGCATAATCTAAAATGTATGTTCTGCCACAATTCAAGAATCCCAATATGGATTGTAAGTTTTCCCACGATTTAGAAGGTTGGAGCAGCCCAGACGTTTCTAAAAAGTTAGCTGCCAGGCTCACTTTATAGCTCATATCTGAAAAATAGGACATTGAGGTAGGCTAATTTCGATTTTTTTGAATAAAATTTGTAGCCCTCAGAGGTGAACCCCAAAATTATGTTGCTCACCATGTTCAAGTGATCCTTTAAATCATCATCCATCAGATAAATATCATCTACATAGGGCAATGCCTCTTCATCCACATTCTGAAGAAACTCTGTTACCCTAGCGGAGAACAACCCAGGGCTATTCTTATACTCTTGGGGGAGTCGACAAAATTAATGCTGAGAACCGAGCGCTGAGAATACTGTTAAATATCTGCTCTCAGGGGCTATATTTTGGCAGAAAAATCCATTTGAGATATCGAATGTGGTTTTGTATTTTTTTCCACACAATGTTATTTGTTAATGCGGCAAAGTGTGCATTCTGTACTGCAAATGTTTTTGTGCATGTGTTCAGATGTCTGTAGTCTAAAACTAGACGGTATGAATTATCAGGTTTCATTCAGTTTCTGGCGAGCTATCTTTACTTCTGCTTTGCTGTCTAGCATCATCAGAGCCCATTCGCTGGTCAGTTGTTGAGTCCTCAGAATTCTGGCCATGTCTAACTTTGAGACCTGCTTCTTTCTTCTTTTTAAATTGAGGTTTTGATTTTGGTTTCTCTTCTTTTTTGGAAGTATAGTCTGAAGCTCTTTGCGTGTTTCTGGACTTTGTACGCTCTTCTTGTCTGTGTTCTGACCGTCCTACCCTCTCTGAGTTTTTTTATGAACCCTGAAAGGAACAAGAGGAACGTGTATCAGTATCCTGATACCTGTCAGGTTTTTTTATGTTATCATGATTCCTAATGTTGTACTTCCTTTCGGAGGGCTTCTGTTGATGAAACCCACCCCTGGATTGTCTATTTTCTCTGTTCTTTTATTTTTTATTGTTATCCCATTTCTTCTTAGAGGCACAAGGTGCTTGCTTGGTGTTCTCTGTTTCAGGACTCCCCATGAGTTGAGGTTTTGTTGCTCTAGCTCCCAAACTATCTCTACCTACTTCAGCAAAGGTGTCTTTCATAATTTTAGGTAATTTACGTTCCTGCTGTAAAGGAGTGAATTCCCTCAGGCATTGGCTTATTGCTACTGCTGCTGCCTCCCCTTGTATGTTTGCTAACATTTTATCCCTAAGTTCAGAGAAGGTTCTGCTCCATACTCATTCTGTATCTGTCTTAATACATCTGATATTACTGCTAAGGGATACCATGAGTTCTGGCATAAATGGCAGCAAAAACTATATCCCACAAGGTGCAATCCTCTATCTGGGGAGCTATCCCCATTGGCAAGCAGACTGTTACGATTCTGTGTTTTTCTTCAGGTCTTGTGTGTGGACATTCTGCCTCTAGCTGTGTTCTTTTTTGAGCAATCCAGAATGGCATTTGCTCATGTTTAGTGGGCATTTTACCCATAAATGCGTGTAGCGTTTATGGTGTTATTTTAGTTGTAGATCCCTGAATTTGTCCTGCTGGTGTAGCCTTTGCTGACTGAAGTGTTAGTGTTCTCATTACAAACTGTGGCAGATTTCGATAAATTTGTATTGTTTCTTTTTAAAATGTACGTAAATCTGCTACTGTCAATGTCTGGATGTGGTGTGTATGCTTCTAGGACTGGCCAAGTTGCTCCATCTCATCTGAGCGGACTGAGTCTTGCTTTTTCTATTGTTTGTGGAGGGTGCTTTTGAACCAGTTTATGTGATCCTGGTAGGTGAGCGGAATTTCAATGTCCTCATACGGACAGTATTGATCTGATGTTTCATCTTTAGTAAAAAAATGAAATATATGTGTTTGTGCATCTGCTTGTGGGAATTTAACCCATGATTAGAACACATCTGTTCTGTATGATTTGTGTGCCCCAATCACAAATGTGACTATCCCACCCCTAGCTGTGACTCCATAGTCTGCTAGTTTTAAAGTAAGGGCAGTTCTGACATTTTCTGAAATGTTTATTTCATCTTCTTGTTCCTCCCTTGCTGCAGCCGCACGTTGTGCTTGCGCAGCCGCGTCTTCTTCAGGCATTATTTTGAAGAAGAAAAAATTCCAAGGAATCTGAGATAAGGTTTTATACACAATAGGAGCTATTTGTCCTTCAAGCTTGATAAACCTACATCCAACACATTGGATATGCCGACTCAGCTGTGGCGGACAGTTCCCTTCCCACTCCAGATGTCTCTGGGAAAATGTGAGTATGGGTTTCTGAGAATAGCATGACTGAACTACTCAGTTTTGACCGTTAAATAAGTACCAAATCAACGTTGGCGTTCCATGTTGTGTAGTTCCTACAAACCTATACAGAATCTGCATGTTTAGACAACATAGACTGTGGGATTGGGGTCCAGACTGATTGCAGACACCCCCACAGGGTATGAGTGACTGTGATGGGTTTGGATTAAGTACAGGAAGTGATGGCGCTCTAGTGTGTACCTTTAGAAGTTTAAGATCATAGCACGTGAGTCCACAATGCAAACAGGTCAGGGGGAACAAACCCAGAGCTGAAACAACCCCTGCAAAAGTGTGGGTCAAGACCCAGACGCCACAATTAGGTCAAAATCCTGTGCACACGTTTTAGAGAGTAGTTGGGTTTTGAAGTCAAAACCAAGTGTATTAAACAATGTTCGAGGGAAGAGTAATGAAGGTCAACATCCAGTGTTTCATGTGGAAAATATTTATATTTCAATTTGATCAGTACAGAAAGAAACAAATCAGCTGACACGTGTTTCGTCACACTGTGCAACAGATGTGACTCTTAAGGGCTGTAGGTCTAGAGGATAATTCCAGAAATCGCGGAACTGGTGTAAAAATCCCAACCCAGTCACAGCTTGGTAGAGGGTAGAGGGTACAAGTGGGAAAGTGAAATGGATCTGGAATCCCTAATGTCCCTAGTGCCGAGACAAGGAGGCAAAAGGACGGGTACGTCCAAATGCTACAGGAGTCCTAAGCTCCCGTCGCGGTTTGGGGTGATCGCTTCACGTAATCCTGGTAATGGATTCCACTAATTGTACTGATCAAATTGAAATATAAATCTTTTTCACATTAAACCCTGACGACTGAACCTTTGGATTTGTTCCAGTCAAGGGCGACCAAAGAGCCTGAGGTTGAATTTAAAACACTCTGTCTGGTTCATAAGGCACTGTCGGGAGACGGGGCCTCTGATCTCCAACACCTATTCACAAGGTACCAGCCAACCCAATCCCTGAGGTCTGCCATGCAAGGGCTGGTTACGGTCCCCAAGAACAAAAGACAACGTTGGGGAGGTAAGGGGTTTTCCCATCTGGCCTCTAGGCTTTGTAACTCTCTACCGCAGCAGTTAAGACAAATTCCCAATCGTAGGTTGTTTAGGAAGGAAATCAAGACATGGCTTTTCACCCAATAGGACAGCGGCCAGCTCATACTTAGTTATCTTACATAGCGCCAAGACGCCTCGGCATTAGTGCGCTTTAGAAATACTTTCAGACAGTCAGTCAGCTATTAACTTCTAAACACTGCATTTTGATTTAATCTTTAAACATTCATAAATTGACTTGTGTATGTTGGATTTTGTTTTTTTGTTCTTGTTTTTCTAAACTGCTGTGGAGTATCTTTGTTGTGTTTTCACTGTGCTACTGTGTACACAAATACTTTACACATTGCCTCTTTAGTTTAGCCTGACTACTCTGTGGCAAGCAACTCGAGGGTGAGCACAGGCAAACGTGTAGTGTTTACTGCACTTACTGACTGGAGTGTGTGGACAAGGTGCATACTTCTGCCAACTAGAGATCCCATTTCTAACTATATATATAGTAAAATTCACTTTTTCGAAAAACTGTCTAAAAATGAGATTAGTAAGTGATGGGAGATGACCTCGCTGATGAGGCACTTGGAGGTCAACAGTGTACCGAAAAGCCTGAGAGTCCCACACCCGGGATTGTTGGTGGGCAGCATTTACTGCTAAATCAAGTAATGCCATGATTGAGATTCTAGTGAAGAATGCAGAATTACATCTGGCAAAAATACATGGCAAATTAAACATTTTACAAGACGGTGAACCTGACCCCCCGACTGGGTTTGCTTAACATATGGGAGAATACAGACCTAACTAAAATCGAGCAACAATTGGTGACGCTGGGGTACACATTAGTAAAAAGAGAGCTGGCACAGGGATGGGGTGGAGTGGCACCGCCCACTGTGTTGGTGTGGCTGAAAAAGTTAGACAGGTGTATGATCACGGAGAAAGAAGTATTTATAACCAGAAGATGCCAGAAGAAATGGGATAAAAAATGGTTAAAATGGAACTCTTATAGGGGGGAGATCTGTGTATCACACATGGTGGAATTGGAAATGCGAAGAAATATGGACAGGGATGTAACTGTTTAAAAAATCTGTTTTCACAACCTCTGTAACATGTATGGTGATGACTGCAACTGCGAATACCATATGTTAGCACAGTATACCTGTCGGCCACTAACCTTTATCAATAAAAACAATTTAAAAAAAAAATCAACATTTTACAAGAGGAAATTGAGAATTTGGATAATCAAGAGGCAGTCAAGGAATTTCAGGACAAAATGATGGAACGTTTGCGCAAACATGGAGATGAGGTGAAAATAAAGAAAAAACTGAAATTCCAAAGAGATCAATGAGATTACATGGAGGGGCTTACACTAACCTTCGCTAGGAAGTAGACATCTACCGAAAGGAGTTACTCCAAAAGGATACACAGAGAAGGCAAGACCTTATTTCCACTGGTTCCAGCTCTGATACATTGGCTTATCACAGTGAGTATCGCCTGTTGAGACACGCTGAAAAACCAAAAAGGACTGCCCCCCGAGGGAGAGGGGGGACAAAGGAAAAGACGCAAACAAAGATGGAGGATCAGATGAGGCAACAGGTGAAACCACCCGGGGCAAGCTCAATATGTGCCAGAATAAAACTGAGAAGAAAAACTGACTGTCCTCAATCAATCCCAAAGGAACCTTACCCTAGATGAAACCTCATTTTTGGAATTAAGACTTTCATTTCGTCCTACCTCAGGATTTAATTATTCACAGGTCAGGATTGACCTTTATCTGTTTATTAGAAAATTAAAATTTAACAAAATGCATAAATCTGCTAAGACTCAACTGAGTATAATTTGAAAAGATGTTCCTACTTGTTTACTCATGAACAAGGAGCCAGGAGGTCTGAAACACTCAAAGCCTGTTAAGCCATTCAATAAATCAAGCTGGTGGATGAAATTGGGCCATGTTGTATCTTTTCTGGAATATTTGAGCACATTTTGGTGGATATTTAGGGGCTCACTACGCCATCACGGCCCATTATGGAAAGCAGCTTGAGCACAATGACAACGGATTGTGTGGATTTATGTATACATTAAAAATTGGGTTTATACTCCACTGTAAATTTTTACCATGCATTTGCCTTTACCATTAATGCCTTCAAGTATAAACCCTTTATATATACATAAATACTGTCACGATCGGCCAGATTCAACATAGGCCCATGAACAATAAAAAACAAATCAGTCAGAAGCGTTACTGAAAACGATTCAAAATAATGGTGACTAAACTCTTTCTGAAACAATGTTTGTTGATTTTGCAACAGTCTAACATGGCTGATGTCCCCCCCCATCAGAGTGGGAGGTCAGCATTCTAGTGTTCAAGTGGTTCGCGGCAAGCCAGGTGCCAAGAGCGCGAGCTAACTACTGAACTGCGCACTTCAACCGTTGAATTAACGAAGCAAGCTACGTTTGTTAATGCTCTGTCAAGAAATGTTAGAATCTTAGTCGTAGAGTTTATTTCCTGTTTTCCAGAGTCACTATGCGCACTAGTTCTAGTAGTTAGAGTTGAGAGTTGTCAACCCCTGCGCAACGTGGGACAAACAAGGAACTTACTCGGCACGGAACTTCTTCAACGAAGACATCGTGTCAAGATCCTAGCACATTTCTTTTGTAGTTCCAGAAGTGGTGGTGGTAAGAGGTGTCAGAAGACACCGTATCCAGTCATCACATTTGTTTTCAGTTCTTTTATATGGACGTTATCTGAAGGAAAACAATTCCGTACTGCATTGTTACAGTTTGACAAATATTTAAGAAAAGACAAGACTAGCAAGATTTAGGTTGAATGATTCACCCGTTGTTTTTAGGGTAATTAAATAGATTAAATAGCAAATTTACGAAAGGCTAGAATGATAAAACTATGTTAATAACTCTGTGTCTCAATTTCAGGTGCATCAAATTTTCAGTAATTTCTACTTACAGAGAGAAGCAATAGCCTATAGCCCTTGGGTAATTAGGCTTATTAATAGATATTACGTCAAGTAATTTGCATTGGATTTTGAGGGTTGTTGTTCATAATATCTTCCTTCACTGCAGGCACCGAACTAAGAAGTGTACCAACTTGGCTGTTCCTACTGCACAGGCAAGAACAGGAACCAGGCAGTCTCTCTCTTTTTTCCACTTCCCCTTTCCCCCCTACTAGTGTACTGCTTTGAAGTTTTATCTTCGGGTGGTGCACTGGTGGTGGGGTGTAGGGACCATCGTCGGCTCCTGTGGTTCCGGTTTGGCTTCTGACAGATTGAAGTGCCAACTGATTTCCACCCGAGTCAAGATGGCGGAGGGCCTAGATATTGAAATCTTAGCGGGTATACTCGATGGGTTACAAACTCAGTTAACGCAAACTGCTGAAGAAAATAGAAGTCTAAGAGAGGAAGTTAATAGATCACAACAAGAGACTCAACAGATTAGATTAAGAATGGAAGAACTGCTGTCAGAAGCTTCTTCTGTACCAAAATTTGGATCTGATAGAAGGTCGGCCTCAGAGGTGGCAACTCAAGTCATACATTAAGTAGCGCCCATAGTTCCCTTAGCCACCCCAGAAAGATTTGCAGGTAACCCACACAAAGCCCAAATATTCCTCACTCAATGCTCCCTGCATTTTGTATGTAGACCTGCAGTGTTCACCGAAGATCAGACTAAGATCGCTTTCATGCTGTCCTACATGAGCGGCGATGCGGCCGCATGGTCAATGCATATGATCTCTCGGAATGACCCCGCGCTATTTCATTATGACCAATTTAAAAAGGAATTTTTGAGGATATTCGACAGAAGAACTGTGATTCAAGCCACAGACAACGAGTTGCTAGAATTGAAACAAGGGAATCGTGAACTGGTGGCGTACATTGCTCAGTTTAACAAACTCATCGTTGAAACCGATTGGCCAGAGAGCAAACGTGCAGGCATTTTTTATCGTGGTTTAAAAGACGAATTGAAAGACGCCCTAGCTCAGATACCCAACAGACCACAAGACATCTCTGAATTAATTGATCTAGTACTGCAACTTGAACACCATCAAGTCGAAAGAAAATCCGAAAAGAAAAAGGATTATCATGCTTATGTTACACTGTTTGATCGAGTCAAGTCGGAGAATATTAAATCCGATCCTTCCACAGGTGAAGAACCAATGCAAATTGGCTCGGTTCAAGGTCCACTTTCCAAGGACGAAAAAGAGATGAGGCGATCAAAATATCTGTGTCTGTATTGTGGAGGATCAGGGCATTCTGTAAAAGAATGTCCTAAAAAACCAAAAGGTAATCAAGGGTTAAAAGACCGATCCCATCAGTAGAAGGAGTTACCCTGCTGGGATTAAGTAAAGAGTCAACTCAAGAATCACAGCGATTAGCTAACACCTTACAAGCAGCTGCGCCACATTTGACTGTGTCTTGTACTGCCAGGTTCGGAGTCTGGGAGGAGAAAGATGTGTCTGGCAACTGGTAATTTTTGCGATTTAGAAAACTCAAAGGAGATGGGATTCCGGGCAATCAAGAAGAAACATTTGAAAATGGTGAAGGCGGTGGATGGTTCGAATCTTACATCTGGTCCAATTACAGATAAAACTGAAACTTTAGAGTTAATTGGATTACAAGGTCATCATGAGTTTATCAGATTTAATTTGATTGATGCCCCGCAATTCCAGTTAATCTTGGGGTTGCTCTGGCTGTCACAACACAACCCTAGAATCGATTGGGAAAAGAAAACCATGGATATGACTTCCAAATACTGTAAGGAAAACTGTTTCACTCGGAACCCTGAAAAAATTACAAGGTCACCAGCTGTTGAATTAGCCCAAATTAACCATCAATTATGCATTGTTGACTTGAAGGAAATTCCAAAAGATTTGGCCAGTGTCTTTGACAAAAGATATGCAGAGCGTCTACCACCACATAGGGAATATGATTGCAAGATAGAACTTGAGCCTGGGGCCAGATTACCGGGCAGTCGTATATATGCACTCACAGAAACTGAAAATGCATATCTGAAAGAATATTTGGAAGAGTATCAGAGAATCTAGTTTATAAGGCCATCACAATCATCAGTTTTGTCACCAATATTCTTTTGACCTAAGAAGGATGGAACACTGTGCTCATGCATCGATTACAGAGCCATAAATTTGGTGACCATAAAAAATCGGTATCCTCTTCCTTTGATTTCTCAATTATTGGATCAGGTCAAGGGAGCCAAAGTTTATACTAAACTCGACCTCAGAGGCGCCTATCACTTAGCCAGAGTTGCTGAAGGCGATGAATGGAAGACAGCAATTCGCAAAAAATGTGGCCTTTTCGAATACCAGGTGATGCCTTACGGACTGAGCATCGCTCCAGCTGCCTTTCAGCACCTAGTGAATGATGTCCTTGGAGAATTTCTGGACAGAGTGGCTGTGGTGTACATTGATGACATTCTAATCTTCTCTGATTGCATGGAAGATCACGTGAAACATGTGCGAACATTTTGCAGAAATTATTAGAAAATCAACTCTACGTGAAATTGGAGAAATGTTAATTCCTTGCTAAACAAGTAGAATTCCTTGGATTTGTGCTGCCTGCAGATGGTGAAGCTATGGATCCTGCTGAGGTTCAAGTTATACAGGATTGGGAATCCCCAAAAAATGTAAAAGAGGTCCAAAGTTTCCAAGGCTTTGCCAATTTTTATCGGAGGTTCATCCCTAATTTTTCCACTAAAGTCACTCCAATCACTCAGCTTTTAATAAAAGGAGTCAAATTTGTTTGGTCAGAAAATGCTGAGAAGGCTTTTTGTTATCTAAAAGAGGCTTTTATCACAGCCCCGATTTTGGCACATCCAGACCTGGAACAAGCCTTCTTTGTGGAAACTGATGCGTCAGACTTAGCCACTGGAGGAATTTTGTCTCAAAGAGACAAAAGAACAGGACAACTTCCTCCAGTCGCCTATCGGTCCAGAAAGTTAACGGAACCAGAACACAATTATTCTATCTCAGATAAAGAATTGTTAACGGTAAAAGAGGCATTCCAAGATTGGCGACATTATCTGTTGGGAGCTAAAGACTGCGTCACAGTATTTACCGATCATCGTAATTTGCAGTTTTTAAAATCAGCCAAAGCATTAACTCCTCGTCAGTTGCGGTGGTCGTTGTATTTCTCAGAATTTGACTTCGTAATCACGTACAAGCCAGGAGAAAAAAATGGGAAGGCTGATGCTTTATCCAGATGAAGAAAAGGCGCCCTCCAATGAACCAATCATTCCCAAGGAAAAAATAATTGGTGTTATCCTTTTAAAGGAATTTGCTCAGGAAATCCATGACCATTATTCGCCTCAGAAATTACAGGATTGGGCCCGAAATGATGAAGAGAAAACTATCAAAGAAGGTCTTCCCTGTTACGAAGAAGCGTTGTATCTGCCAACTAAGAATTTGCAAGAAAAGGCTCTACATCACTGTCACGATGAAGCAATGGCAGGTCACAAGGGCATTAAAAAAAAACTTAAATCTGATTAAAAGACATTTTTGGTGGCCAGACATGGCGGCTCATGTGGCACAGTATGTGTCGACCTGTGAACTATGCATTAAAGGGAAACCAAACAGACAAGCCCCGCAAGGGTTGTTACAGCCCCTTCCCAACGCCCCACACCCTTGGCATACGGTGACATTAGACTTAATTGTAGATCTTCCACCTAGTCAGGGTTACACTACTATTTTAGTATTGGTAGACACATTTTCCAAAATGACTCATTTTGTGCCCCTCAAGTCCCTCCCAACGGCAATGCAGTTAATCCCACTGTTCAATCAACCTATCATTCGGGCTCATGGGGTTCCACAAGTTCTCATTTCTGATAGAGGAATGCAATTTGTGTCTAAATCCTGGAAGAAATATATGCAGAGTTTAGGAGTAGACACACGATTTTCCACCAGTTTCCACCCTAAAACCGACGGTCAAACGGTGAGAGTCAATCAGGAACTAGAGCAGTATTTGAGACTCAATCTGTTGGAACAGGAGGGTAACTGGTCAGATCTGTTATGGACGGCTGAGTTTGCATACAACAATGCAATACACGACTCCACTGGGTATACCCCATTCTATTTAAATTCAGGTAGGCATCCTCATTTAATGACTGGAAGAAAAGATGGCTCAGTACCCTGGATTAAAAGCTATTTATCATAGTTAGAACACTTTCACAAACTGCCTCAGGAGAATTTGCAGAAAGCTAAAATATCCTGTAAGAAACAAGCAGACAAAAAAAGAAGAGCAGGTACAGACTTTAACATGGGAGACCAGGTGTGGTTGTCCACTAAGCATTTAAAGTTGAAAGGGAATAGGAAGTTTCAGCCCAGGTATATTGGTCCATTCAGAGTTATTAAAAAAATTAATCCTGTAGTGGTCAAATTAGAACTTACAAAACAGTTAAAAGTTTATTCGGCATTTCATGTCTCCCTCCTTAAAAAGAACCCACCCAATGTGAGACTTAAGAAGCTTCCAATGTCTATAAATGTAGAGTCAAATGAGGAATATGAAGTTAGCAAAATATTGGACTCGATATGGTCTAGAGGAAAACTGTATTATCTAGTAGAAAGGAATGGTTATGGTCCTGAAGAACGGTCTTGGGAACCATCCTCAAATGTTCATGCCCCCAGACTCTTAAAGAACTTTCACAAAAGTTATCCAACAAAGCCCAAAGAGGAGGGACTCCCTTTGGAGGGAGGTACTGTCACGATCGACCAGATTCAACATAGGCCCATGAACAATAAAAAACAAATCAGTCAGAAGCGTTACTGCAAACGATTCAAAATAATGGTGACTAAACTCTTTCTGAAACAATGTTTGTTGATTTTGCAACAGTCTAACATGGCTGATGCCCCCCCCCATCAGAGTGGGAGGTCAGCATTCTAGTGTTCAAGTGGTTCGCGGCAAGCCAGGTGCCAAGAGCGCGAGCTAACTACTGAACTGCGCACTTCAACCGTTGAATTAACGAAGCAAGCTACGTTTGTTAATGCTCTGTCAAGAAATGTTAGAATCTTAGTCGTAGAGTTTATTTCCTGTTTTCCAGAGTTGCTATGCGAACTAGTTCTAGTAGTTAGAGTTGAGAGTCGTCAACGCCTGCGCAATGTGGGACAAACGAGGAACTTACTCGGCAAGGAACTTCTTCAACGAAGACGTCGTGTCAAGATCCTAGCGCATTTCCTTTGTAGTTTCAGAAGTGGCGGTGGTAAGAGGTGTCAGTAGACACCGTCTCCAGTCGTCACATTTGTTTTCAGTTCTTTTATATGGACGTTATTGGAAGGAAGACTATTCCGTACTGCATTGTTACAGTTTGACAAACATTTAAGAAAAGACAAGACAAGCAAGATTTAGGTTCAATGATTCACCCACTGTTTTAAGGGTAATTAAATAGATTAAATAGCAAATTTACGAAAGTTTAGAATGATAAAACTGTGTTAGTAACTCCGTGTCTCAATTTCAGGTGCATCACATTTTCAGTTATTTCTACATACAGAGAGCAGCAATAGCCTATAGCCCTTGGGTAATTGAGCTTATTAATAGATATTACGTCAAGTAATTTACATTGGATTTTGAGGGTTGTTGTTCATAATATCTTCCTTCACTGCAGGTGCCGAACTAAGAAGTGTACCAACTTGGCTGTTCCTACTGCACAGGCGAGAACAGGAACCAGGCAGTCTCTCTCTTTTTTCCACTTCCCCTTTCCCCCCCTACTAGTGTACTGCTTTGAAGTTTTATCTTCAGGTGGTGCACTGGTGGTGGTGTGTAAGGACCATCGTCGGCTCCTGTGGTTCCGGTTTGGCTTCTGACATATACATATATATGGCCAGCCCTGTCATAACCAGCACAAAAAACATATACCAAATGCCACTCTTATTTGTCCAGATAAACCGTCGCCCCATTGTCGCCCTGCACATTAAGCCGGGACTGCAGAACATGAGGGGATAATTCTGGAGTGCATGGCATAGCCTAGAGAGGATCATCATCTTTGAAGAGGGATATCCTGCCCATAAGATAAACGGGCTGTTTGTCCCCTCGGGACATGCCGTCTCAGGTCCTCTGAACCGAAGGGTGAAGGTTAAGGCTGCAGGTATTTTCTGGCTCCCAGGAGATGTGCATGCCCAAGTACAAAAAATTGAGAAGGCGCATGGGGATACCTGGGTGCCAGGCTTCATCCTTCTATCTCCCTGAATGGGAACCAGGAGGGATTTGACTTAGTTGACCCGCAAGCCAGAGGCTGCATAGAATGTACACAGGATGTGAATCAGGTGAGGCAGAGAGAGGAACAGCAGAACATCGCCCGTATATAAAGCTTTTCTGTCATCTGTCAATAATCCCCAATCGAGTCCCCACACCTGCATGTCACAGTGCACTCAAACCCCCCTGGAGGCTCTATAGCAAGCATGAAGAGGAGGTGAGAGAGGGGACAGCTCTGCCTTTTGTCTCACCTATTGGAAAACCTAGGCGACAAGACTCCATTTGTTCATACTTGTGCTTGTGGGGTCGCATAAAGGACCATGATGTATGCCTGATATTTGTGGCCAAACCCCATTTTGGCAAGAGCTTTGTCAAGAAATGACCAGTTCAGAGTGTTGAATGCATTTTCTAAATCATTCATCAAGAGTGGTGCATAGCCTCACAGGTAACTGTAAATGTAAATGCCAGCATTCGTAAAGCTCACAGCTACCTCCGACGGAGGTGTCCCGGTGCTGGGGGCCGTCTGGAAAATTAAGCAAGCTATTGCCCAGAGTCACATGGCGCTGGGCTAACCTGTTGCCGGAGCCAGGGATTGAACCTTGAACTCTGTGGTCTGGAGCCAGGCACCCTGGCTGCTGTGCCACACCTCTTATACGAATACGGGCCAGCACCAAGAGAACCCTTCTGATGCAATGTTGTGTACTACTGTGATGGATGAAGCAGCACTGATTTGGGTCGAGCAGGTGACAGTTAGCAAGCAACTTGGCCCAGAGCTTAACCTCTGTATTAATGAGAGAAGTGGGTCAGTATGAGGTGCAGCGGTCTGGCAGATGATCAGGTTGGGCAGGACAAACCCCGGTCACTAAGTCTGCCTCTAGTTGGAAGCGGCATTGGTGATCCTGGCCTTGAAGGTCCCCCCCTGACTCCGTGGAGCCCTCCTCTGCCGTTGGGAACATTTCTGCCAAGTCTAAATTGTCCCCCCAGTCCTCACCCTCCAGTTTTCAAAAGGAGTGGCCGACTGCCACCTCAGGGCTGTTTTATGGCCTGGGGTCGTTATTCAGTAAACCAGACCTGGGCCTCCTCCGGGTTATCAAAGAAGAAAGTCTTGGAGTCATTAAGCACTCATAGCCGAGAGGGGTAAATAAGTAAATAAGAGAGGAGAAGCATATAAGAGAGGTTCATGTTGCCCAACTTCTGCTTCAGTTTGTCGTAAGATTTGTGGAGCATATGGACCTTGCAAGTAATCAGGACATATCAGGAAACTGTTGTACATCAGGTGCCCCTCAGAAAAGCAGCTCTGCCTCTATAATTCGAAAATCTTGCTATTATTGGGTTGAGGTGTCCTGGGGAAAGCTTCTGGGTCAATGACCAGTGGGCACTTTTAAGGATAAAACAGAGGGACAAATCAGCCTCATCCATCCAGGAGTGGATTCATTGCCCTATGAATATTTAGGGGCCGAGTCCTCTGCTCCCTCTGAAAATCCAATAAACCAGAGAATGTTGCACCGAGCACTATATTCAGCATTTTCCACCCGGTCCTGTAGAGTCTTGGTAGTGTGCAAGAGGCAGGCCACCAAAAGGAGAGGCCCTGCATAGTGTCCTCCAGCTCAGATATCCTACCTTCCGCCTCGGTCACTCGGCCCACCATCTGGTGGAGGTCTCGATGCAACATGGCAATGTCTACTCCAACCTCTTCTATCTTACACTCCAGTGAGAACTTGGAGTCTTGAATGGCACGCAAGATGACTGATGTGTTGTCTTTGCTTGGTCGGTCCATGGCGCTGGGTTATCCATACGGGGGCCCACTTTGCACCCTGACGGGGACTGAGTACTTCCATTTTGGCCTTGGCCTGTGGGCCCTTATTGAGGCCCATACTGCCTGCGATCATGAGCTCCCACTGTCTCTGATAAGCACTGGTTCAGGCGAGTGCACTGGGACAACTCCTCAACCACAGTTGACCTCCATGGGACAGGACCACTGCTTGTTGGACGTCTGACCCTTTTTCCCGGTGTGAAATTTGTGGAGCAGCATGAGCAGACGGGCCCCAGAAGGTGGGCTCATGAATCTACCCTCTGCAAATCACACTACCCCATGCTAGGCGGATACCTCGATGGGTGTGAGCTGAAGACAGCAGGTCAACCTCCTGTGCAAGTGTAGAATCAAATAGTGTTCTTTGAGGCGTCCAGCCCCCAGCCCCTCCTGATGCCTCCCAAATGAACACCAGGGAGGGAGGAGGGGTAGAAGGAAGAAAAAGGCCCTTCACCAGACACACTTACAGCAGCTCCAGTTGGCCTCTATGGCTTTTTTGCCCTTCCTGGTGGGGACCCTGGTACAGCCTCTCTGTCTTCCGGTGTCTGTGTTCAGCCCGGCACCTTTGTCCGGGGAGACAATGGGCCAACAGACGTCATCCCCGCTCTTCTCGGTGTCCCTTGGGTCTGATCGCATTCCTTGGCTCTTCAAGTCACAGGACTGCTGCTGCCCACTGGGTGTTTGTAGCAGCCGCGGCCCATGCAAGTTAGAGTGGTAGGGCAATGGAGCAGGGTTGGGGAGGGGATTCAAGAAACCATGAGGGAAAATTAAATAAATAATTAATTTTCCCTCGTCATCGTCTTTCAAAATCCCCCCTACCCGGCACCACTGCCCCACCTCTCTTACCTGCACGGGTTCGTAGGCCCGCTCCTTAGCCCTGGGCCACCCATCTTGCAAACACAGCCCTCAGTTGTCTTGGTTCTGGCTTAGTCTATCTACTAAGCCGTTGGGGCCGACACACCATTTTCACCTCCGGCATGGTCAGGGAGCTCACCAACCCCAGTGCCGACTGATTTTGGCACTACAGGACCCTGAACAATGATCCTCTGATGGAGCCGGGTGAGAGCTCAACACAGTCCGTCTGCCATAGGCCGTCCAGGACCTGACCTCAATGCTTCAGTGCATCTGTCATAGGCCGTACAGGCCCTGCCCTCCATGCTTTAGCATTCTTACAGCATAGCCTCATCACCTACATCTACAAAACATTGAAAATTAACTTCATTTTTCAAAGCAGATATCTGGGTGGGATCTATCTTTGAAACTCAAATTAGGCTTTTCTTTTGGTGATATTTTGGTGAGTTTAGCTTAGTAAGGCAACGTTATGAGGAAGGGGTTGATATAAAGTTATACAGCCCATTTGTTGCAATATTTTCTGCTGTTCAAAGTCTCCTGATTTTCCCAGCTAATATTTTGTTTGTTTTCATAGTTACTACTTTTGGGGAAATAAATACTTTTGCATCCTCCCAGGAGCAATGAAAGAAACACACAACACAGCTGTTTGCTCAGGAACAAATAACATGTATTTGTGTCAGTATTCATGCATGCTTACTAGCCAGCAAGAAAAAAGGCAGTGCATACACTGTGGCTCTCAGCCTGCGTCTTCCCTGCGTGGCTGGTTTCTGGGCTATATATACACTTAGTAACACAACTTTAGCAGAACCAAAAGGGAGAAGGTGCCAAATATGGTAGAGAGAGGCAACATTAGCACTGTGCCAATTAAACATCATGCCAATTATGAAGCAGATATACAGTGTAAGCAGAAATGAACAACCTAATGAGCAAGCAAACATGGTTGTCAGAAAAATAAATGACCTCTAAGTTGGTTCTGAACAGGTGTTGTAGCTTGTCGAGGCAAGGTCAGATATGTATTTAGTGCAAACATATGGACAAGTATTGAAATATATATTTCTCCCCCACAATCCTCTCTTTAGGATAACTATATCCTACATTTCTTTAAAATCTAAAATATATATATAAAAGAAACATAGGGCCGGATGTACAAACATTTCATTTTGTGAGTCTGTAATTGCAATTTGTTGTGACTCGCAATGAGAGACTCGCAAAATGAAATGTACTAATGTGTCTCAGAAACATTAGTGATTACCAATGGGGTGATAATTGGTCAGCCTCAATAATATTCATGAGACAGATCGCAATTTTTGACCCATTAGAAATGGGCAATATTACAAAAAGGGTGGTCTACGGAGGACAGCAGACCACTATGCATGTGTTTTCTTTTAAATAAAGCAATTTTGTTTTACAATGCAGCCTGTGTTCCTTAAAGGAAAACAGTATGTGTTTCATAAAGAAAAATGAAACATTTCTATTTCATTTTTTAAAGGTAGGCAGTGGTCCATGGGCTCACCGCCTGCTCTTAAAGATTATTTTCACTACCATTCACAAAGGGCAAGAGGTCTCCTGGGGACCCTTTCCTATTTGTGACTGGCTTACCACCTATTTGAAGTAGGTGGTAAACTACAGTTGTTTTGTGGCCACATTCCAAATGCAAAACAATTGTGTATCTCCCTGCGACTCTCTATTAGGAAGGGACACCCTTAGCACACCCCTTCCTAATAGCGACTCGCAAATCCTGTTTTGCGAGTCTGTAATAGGAAACATCAACTCGTCAATCGACGTCATGTAAGTGCATTCCCGATATTCTTTGGTCAATGCTCGTTTTGGTTTTAGTTTATTTTGACACTTGGTTATAAGGTGGCGCTGAGCACTGCACTATACATAGAATTTTATTTTCACCAGACACAACCAATGAACACTATGCACTATTGAATTGCATCAGAACATGGTTATATATGTTACAATTCGTTAGAGACTACATAATGCTTTATTGTCTATTTCTTTAGTACTACTCCCTGAAGAAGGGCGGTTCTTAAGCCCGAAATGCATTGGAGTATGCTTCAGTAATGATGTATGAGCAACGGAATCATTGAATGAAAAGGAAAATTCTTTGAAATCATTAACCCCTTCGAAGCTAATGACGAGCTGGGCTCGTCATGGCGCTTACCTGCCGTGCGCGGATGACAAGGCCAGCTCGTCATGAATAATGGTTATTTTGGTGCTTCAGCGCAGAACGGGAAAACGCCTAGCAGCCATGTGGTTAACAATAAAATAAGAAACATCAACATTTTCGAAAAAAGTGTGGAATACTCATTTCCTGGCTGAGGAATAAAAGTGTGCCTGTGGGGATGCAACTAATGACCTATTAGAAGCACTTTTCTAATTTAATGATGATTATCTCATCAGTGTCTATCTATGTGGAAATATATCAATTTTACCAAAAACACTGTTTAATGCCATCAAAACATATGGAACTATGGGCCATATGTATGAAGCTTTTTTCAGCTCACAAACTGCCCAATTTCCAAGATCTGACTGCAACCAGGAAAAAGCATTTTGAGAGTTTGGTGGATACTTCAGAAATCTCTTGGCCAATTCCTCCATAATACCAGAAAGCTCTTCTATAATTAGTAGAATTAGGTCCAGAGAACACTTATTCAAGATTGCATACCATTATTCTTGAAAATGTTTTGAGTTTTTGCAGAGCGATGGTTTAAGAGCGATCCGTTGGCCCCGAGGTATGCGCTGTGATCGATGGTATCTTATTAATGTGCTGGCATGTAATTTCTGATTGACCTCCCTCTTTGAAAGGTATAAGAGTTGTCTCACACATCATTACTGAAGCATACTCCAATGCATTTTGGGCTTAAGAACCGCCCTTCTTCAGGGAGAAGTACTAAAAAAGATAGACATAACACTAGATACGGATACGCGTTTGGCGTGCCGGTGAAAGGAAGTGAACCGGGAGTTTTGCGACCACGAGGAGTGAGATCATTACACCAACAGGTCAGTGTGTTAACAGAGTTAGACACCAAATCCATTGCGTTTAGATCAAGGCACAAACGTGAAATTTAACGCTGATATTTATATTGTCTTTATACAGATTGCTCATAACTCGTCAATCGACGTCATGTAAGTGCATTCCTGATATTCTTTGGTCAACGCTCGTTTTGGTTTATTTTGACACTTGCTTATAAGGTGGCGCCGAGCACTGCACTATACATAGAATTTTATTTTCAACAGACACAACCAATGAGCACTATGCACTATTGAATTGCATCAGAACATGGTTATATATCTTACAATTCGTTAGAGACTACATAATGCTTTATTGTCTATTTTTTTAGTACTGCTCCCTGAAGAAGGCCGGTTCTTAAGCCCGAAATGCATTGAAGTATGCTTCAGTAATGATGTGTGAGCAACTGAATCATTGAATGAAAAGGAAAATTCTTTGAAACCATTAACAATAAAATAAGAAACATCAAAATTTTCGAAAAAAGTGTGGAATCCTCATTTCCTGACTGAGGAACAAAAGTGTGCCTGTGGGGATGCAACTAATGACCTATTAGGAGCACTTTTCTAATTCATTTATCAACGTCCATGAATGGAGGACGCCACTCATAGAGCACCTGGAACATCTTATAAACCTATTAAATAATTGAGAAAAAAACAAGGCTGTGCACCCGCCTCATCCCAAATATAATCATCATTGAAACATAGACAGTGATATTTTGGTATTCAATGCATACTACTTCCCAGTTGCATTATGATATTAGCCGGTGGTGGTAATACAGCAGCATACTCATAATTGAGTGTCCAACAAATATTGTTTGCACTATGCAATGCATATTGCTAAGGTGCATCTCAGTCATTCAGTTCCAGGGAACTTTCCGCAAGTGTCAGAAATGAAAAGGCATGCAGTGTGCAGTCATCTGCTTCTCCTCCTGGTTCGCAGTCGTCTTGTTCAGGGGTGGTTTACCTGCCCTGTGTGGTTCTCTTCAGTCTATTTATTCCTGTTGGTGCAGACCATCACCTTTCAGCGTCAGTTGATGTCACCGTCACAGTGACACTTTATGATGAGCCCTCAGCACGGCTGTTAGGAATGGTCTGGTCTGTCCTCTCCTTGTCTGATGTGCTGCGCACCTGCTCAGGTGACAGATGTTCATCAATTTCAGATACCTCCGTCTGAGCCGTTGGTGTCGCAGCCCTACATCTTGTCCTCTTAATCCATCTGAGGCATCTGTTCACCATCTGTGGTTCAGGCCACCTAGAAGTAAGAGAACCATCTTTAAATTTTCTCACCATGACCATATCTCCAGAGCTGCAATAGATGGCTTTGCCCTTATGGTGTGCAGTACTAAAGGCAGAGCATCATAATATTTCAGGCCTGCTGCATCAACTGTCTTTACTAATCTATTTTCTATTTGTTTTGGAGTTCATCCACTCTCCCTGGCCTGAACTTTGGGGCGCTGGTATGGGACATACAGTTCCACTTTATTCATGGGCATGCCATAAAGTCCCCCCATCGCTATTTATGCTCTGTCGAATCCCAAACCTTTGTATATTGTCTTTCATCAAGCTCTGCTGCATCATCTTCCTTGTTGGAAACACCTCCATTCATTTTGAAAATGCATCCACACACACCACCAATATTTCAAATCATTCACTGGGCAGCAAATTGTATCTGGGCCTTCATACCCCCTTGTGCAATATCAGCGGCGGTTTCTCCAGAGGAGCGTGGGAGCACCGCCTCCCCACCGCCACACACATTACCATTAATTTAAAAAAATCCATAGATGTTTTAAATGTATTCATAAGGGGTGACTCTAGCGCGGCCAGCATTGTGTGCCAGCTTCTGGGCAGGGCGTGGCCAAACCTAATCATTGGCATGCAGCAGGAGTTACATTAAGTGCCCATGTCTGGTTGGAAAGGTATCCTAGGCTGTCCAAACACACTGCACACTTTAGTGCTCCTGAGCCAGTGCTGTTAAGGAGCCAGGGGGACACAGTACAGCCCCCCTGGTGTCCTTTGGAGCACTGGGCTCACCTGCTCCTACCAACCCTTGCGCTGTTCTCATGCTGTTGTACTACATTAATAGCACGAGAGTAATGCGAGGGTTTGTGCTGTTCACTGCAGTTCCCGTGCTCAGAAGGCAGCGCAGGGGTGGGAGTAACACATAACATGGCCAATCTTAAGTCTTGCAATGATTCGCCATGTTCTGATTCTTGGTCACATTGTCGAGACCCTTCGCTTCGTGTACAGCACACCACTGTGTGTGAAGACGCAAAGGTACATTCTTTCGAAACATTCTGTGCTTCTTGCGTGAAATGCTATCAGACTCTGAGGGTCAAGCAACGATGACTCCAATATTCTTGTTACCTGCTGTAGCATTAAGATCTTGTCCCTCAGTTCGTCTCTGTTGCTCTCAATTAATAACATCAATCACACTGAAGTGCATCAAACAGGCCGAAAAGAACCTATAATTTGAAAAGAAATCCTAAGCTTGGAAAAATAACTTTCGAAGTGACACAAAGGTAAGATTGTGATATTATTGGATGCATTTTTGTAATCTCTGAAAAAATGTGTTTATGAGAAAATGAATACACGCATCTTTCATCTGTTAATTCTTTCTGCCGAACATTACTTTATTTGGGGCACCAGGGAGGCTCTGAGTACAATAGCATATCTTTAAAACGGTTTACAACCACTACAACATATATATAGTGCTCTATTTTCTGAGTAGATGTTTCCCAAAACAAAACCATCAATAAGATCGCATCCTCTGGGTAACTCTTGAATGTAAATGTTGGACAAAATGGCAAGACGAGTTTTGTGCCTTCGACTTAGCTTGGTCTGGTGGCTATGGTAAAAACATTGAAGATTGTTGTTTTTGCTGATCGGATATCATTGTGGTCTAAAACGCCGAGGACAAAGCAGACCAAATGTTAAAATATACTCTGATGTTAGGGACTTCCCCTGAGGACAGACATAGCCCCCGTCATAAAGGGAAAAAAACAAAAAACAGAGAGCGTGAGATCCGAGACGGTCAGACTGCATTTTGCTCACACAAGACAACTCTCAGGTTTGAAAATTAGAGGACATTTTGAGGCTAAACTGGGGTTCATTAGCTGGAGAAGTAAGGGCGAAAAGAAGAACAATCCCCTGCCCAAAAAGAGGGCTGTAGCCAGTGTTCTCAAGTAAAAGTGACAGCAACCCTACTATTTACAGCCCTGTAGACTGGAGTATAAGACAGCAATCCCAAGGCACATTTGGAGTTTCATACAGTGGGTGGAGCTAGAGGGTGCATGCAGGCGACAGAAAAGGAATCCATACAAGAGGAAACAGAAAAATTGCAGCACATTCCAGCAACAAAAACAAACAAGGGAAGGGCTGCAATACTGTGTCACTGAAAGTTTTTTTCCAAAAATATTACTCTGGAGTTTTACCAGCTTTCCTAATAAAGCAAACTCACTAGCTAAACTTTAAGGGGGGCAGCTGTCCAACATTGAAGGGGAAAGAGCGGGAGCCTGGTAGTAGGTTCCACTTGGCCTTAGGCAGAAAAATTCATTATATTCATCTCCCACGCACAAGTTACGTTGTTTGAGAAGCAAGGGGAGTCCAAAATAAGGTGATGTGTAGATCTGCAGGCTTTCAGTCAGTCATCCACCGACCTAAGCATTCACTGCAAAGGATTTAATGAGCCGTGCTGTTACTGGTGCCCTCAGCCGCTTCCAATGTTTTTTCATCAGTTTTTATTAATATTTTCAACTTATTTAACATTACTTTTTCTTTTTATATTGTTATACGCAACAGCATTGATAACCGGTGCATGTGATTGATGTTTTGTTGTTAGAAATAGTTAAGGAATGAATTTGGGATAGAATATATTCCAATTAGTGTCCTTTTTGGAATAGAAGCCACCATGCCAAGGCAGGACAGGACTGTCACTGTGTATGGCTTATTTATTAATGAACGAAGAGTGTTTTCACAGTATAGCTTTCATGGTGGGTGTTGGGCCTTACACTGTGCACTGATGTTTTATTTTATGTTAGATTTGTGACAGATAAAAATACAAGTTAGGTTTAGTCCAACATGATGTCCCTTTAAATGATTATTGGAGTGCAGGTGTACTTTACTTAGAGCATTCTGCCTCCTCCTTACAATAATGCCATTAATGAACTAAGCGACAACTCAGTTGTCATATGCACCCTATATGTGACCTAGATTCGTATTGCTTTTTTAATTATTAGTTTTTTTACAAAATTAGCTTAAAATGCACTATTTACCTCTTTTTCCTACAAAATGTTCTCAGGGGGAGTACCCCCCTTCCTGCCTTACGCTAGTCAGGGTCACTTGTGAAGTCAAACTTGCCCCTAACTTTTATCCCTAGCACTTTCAAATGTCACCATCCACCAATGTGTAAGATCAGAGGTTCCATGTTCAAGCATTGTAAGGGAAAGGAACATACTGCGTCGGGCCACAGGTCTTCTATCCCTGTAGGCCTGCAGTCCCTCATAATTCTACTCGCATGCAGGATCAGTCCACACTCGCTCTTCTTCTGGTGTTGCAGACCATTGTGCTTCCTTCACATCAGCTATCAACAATTGTCTCTGAATGAGCTGGATTTTTGGAATGCCTTTATTAATTAAATACACCATCTATCCTGGCTGTAACATGCACTCTCTTGCTGCTGTGTCAGCCATGACATTACCTCTGGCCATCTTAGCATTAGCTTCTCCTGTGTGGGCTCACATTTTATTACTGCTATACTGTTGAGTAGTAGTATTGCTTTTCACAAGTTCTTACTAAAGGGCCATTTTGAATGGAGCATCCTGCTTCTGTTATGAAACCACACCAAAATAGGACAACTCCAAAGCCATATTGTGAGTCAGTGTAAATTAGCAGTTTTCCCATTAGCTAGAATGCATACTCTTGTTACAGCATACAGCTCAACTTAGTCGGCAGATGTGCCAGGTGCAGAGCTGCACTTTCAACAATGGTGTCAACTGTTTTATTAGTATGCCCTGCTCTCTAATTAGTGTCTATTAGTCTGCTGAATGAACCATCAGTGTACAACTCTTTGTCTGCCTTTTCTAATGGTGTCTGCTGCAAATCTGGTCTTAATCTGGTGCAATTGTCTAAAGTGTCAATACAGTCATGCTCTGGGGTGTCATCAGAATAATCGTTTGCAGTTAATTCTGTTGAAAATGTAACAGGTGGGCATCTTCTAATTATGATATTACAGTTCGACAACAATAACCAATTTGCATGCTAGCAGAAAAATGTAGTGGCACTCCAGATGATAAAAACAACTGTACCTAATGTGGCACCTAAACAATACAAGTATAGTCCAACACAATGGGAGCGTCCTCACTACCATCACAGCTGCCGATGCATAGTCACTGCTGAAGGCAAAGTCACATAGTAGTATCCCAGAGGTCTTTTTTCAGCTTTGTCAGCACCCCATTTGCAATGCCATTTTGCTTTGACACATAGAAATCGGAGAGCAGTTTGTTGTCAGGCAGCCACAATGCTGGTACAGTACACAAGGTCTCTTTCAGTCTCTTGGAACAGTTTGCAAGTTCATTAGTCGATCTCAAGATGGCATCACAGCATCTGCATTGAGGTTACCACACTCAGAGGCAGTTCATCATCCCCTGGAAGGACATCATTCCTTTTGTGGTGGATAGGGGGTGCATGCCCAGAATCAATTTTATTTTGTCTGGTGACATGCGATGTGTGCCTTGGAATATTACATAACCCAGGTAAGTCACCTCTTTTTGGCAGCGCTGGCTTTTTTGACAATGAGTCTTTTGTGTTCTCTCTCCCGGAAACTGTTCAGCAGAGCTACAGTGTCTTTTTCAAAGGCCTCAAGTGATGGAGATGCCACCTGGAGGTCATCAAAGTACTGTAAGTCTCTGTCTAGTGCCTGCGCGTTGACCCTAGGATTCTCAGTGTAAGAAGTGCACTGGATATATTTTAGGGTGAAGGCAAAGAGGTCCTCACTCATGGATGGCCATTAATGGTAAAAAAAACACGGAGGAGAGAAAAATACTCTACCTCTGCAGGTATATAGTTTGATGTCAGGCACAACAGGCTTTAAGGGAACCACACGTTTGTTTTATCTGGCATAACTCTGGTATGGCCATAATACAGGAGTAAACCCCTTGACCCAGCTGACACCTGGCAAGATTTGTACAGAAAACAATAATTTCTCAACTGGTAATCCTTTAAGAAAAACTGTTACATAAAGTGCATGAATCACTAGGGGAGGAAAACAAGAAATAGGGAGACCAAGGGTTTGAGGATAAGGGTTGTTATTTGCAGGTAGTTATAACAGCACTACATTACAATTAGATTGAGGTAACCATAACAACCAAATGTGCACTGGATGTGCATGTGTGAGTAACAAGTGCAGTGGCACTAGTGATAAAAGGCAGCGTGATACAGCGAAAAAACTGTAAAAACAAACAATAATTTGAGAATCAAAAATATAACTTAGATAAATACAGCAAAAAAGTGTTTAAGTTAATTTGAATTGATCCCATGGAGGCCATGGTTGATGCTGCAAAGTCGACGGCGTTTCGACCTATTCAAATTAAGGTCATCATCTGGACGATGGTTACAGATTCTTAAGTAGTGCTGTGTGAGAAAGAGTGGAAAAGGTAATAAGGTAAGAATAAGAGGACATCTGAGATAGGTGTACGGGAGAAGAAATGGCAACAGGTAAGGGAATTTCACCTAGTAGCACAAGGAGTATCAATTAAAAAAGGAATCCAGCGGAGAGAATCAATCAAAGCAGGAATGGGCAGCGAAGGGGATGGAAGAGAATGCCAAGTTAATGACCGTTGGAGAGCCATACCAGTCAAAAGAATTGAAGAGGGATCCAAGTGATACCTGTGTATGCAGTACGGCAATTCCGTGATGGAATAGTGGAGGATTAGGAATGTAGAATGAAAAGAGGGGAGGGGGCGGGGGGTGCGGGGAACCACGCATTAGACTAATTAGTCTATGAAATGAAATAAGGGCTTGCATTAATTAATTATGATGATCAAAGCGTGCTGAGCCTTACCTCGGCATGAGGAGAATACTGCCATGAATGGAAAGGAGCCGGTTAGGTAGGACGGGTGCCCAGAGTTGGCGTGCGGTTGTCCCAGGAATTAATCAAGCTCGTGGGGGGGGGGGGGGACACGTGTTCAGGCTTACTGTGAGGCAGCGTGGGTATTGGAGTGAACCAGGCTCATCAAGGGAATAAATCTGTGAGGACGAGTTAGGCGTCCACGCTTACTGGGAGGCGGCGAGGGTATTAGTGCCGGAACTAGGGACTTCCGTGTCACGTTGTACCAAAGGTACTAGTGTGAGTCTGATCTCAAGAGCCAGTGCCCCGGGGGAGCTGAAGAGGGAAAGACGTCTCAAGAAAGATGGTGATAATAAAGAGAAGCTGTCTGAAGGAAAATAGTTTATGCAGACCATGTATGGTGCTGAAAACAATGTCAAATAAATTATAAATGCGATGGTAAATGTTTGTTCAAGGACCCAATAAGATAACAGTGAAAATGCAGGTAATGAGAGATCGTCAGAGAGCTGAGTATGTTTTTGAATTTGAAGGGTACATAATACATCATCAATCAAAAACAGAACAATGCATGTAGAACGTTTTATAGCACATGATGGCATAAGGCGGGGTATATGCACAGTTGTGGAGGGCGGTGGTGTACGCAAAAAAAATGCTGATACATCCCCTGGTGAGGCACTCCGTGGGTAATCATAAGAATGATTCACAAAGTTGTGGTCCAAGTACTATTTTTTATTCAGTAGTATTCATATTAATGTCTTTTGAGATGATATTAACAACATATCAATCCAATGTGTAATTTCAGTTCCTTTAAGAAGATAAATACGACCTCCTCCAACGCATTTCGGGCGGGGTGCCTTTTGTCACGGAGTGCTGCAAGGAAGACGGGTAGGGATGAGAAATGAGGTAACACGGGGCGTGTGGTATTATCAATTTAAGTGCCGATCAATGGGGGTGCGTGGTGTATGGTTTGTTGAATGGTGAAGAATATTAGGAAATCCGGGATGTGAACTAAAGGAGTAGTAAGGGGTACTGGGGTCTACGAGGTCGTGTGGGGAAATTAGGTCGCGTGAGGGTAATAGGCTATGCTGTTAAAACGCTAACGACGCATAAATCTACTCTAATGGTGACAGTGCACGAACTTACTTCATGTCAAACGTAGCGGGGACCGCTGCTCGACAGTTGCAGGGCCGGAGTTCTATGCTGCGGTGCCGGTGTGGGTGGGATGGTGAGAAATGAAGAGTTACGGAAGGGGTAGGCATAGAAAGCGGACTGGAGGGCTGCAAAAATTAAGGAGGGACTAAGGGCAAGGACTGGAGGGACATATTGGAATGGTGAGGGAAAAGGTAAACAAACGATAGGGGAGGTTCGAACCACATAGAACGAAAACATAAACATAAGGTGAAGCAATAATGAGCAATGCATAAAGCAATTACTACATCTCTCCAAACGCCACATTAACCAGAAACTCCATGCGAGTACATTACTTAAATATCATCGAGCCCTCAGAATCCCTCGCGGGTTACGGATAGCCTTGAAGCCTTCCCTTTGTAAGAACTCCAAAACATTTAAGGACAAATGAAATGGAATACTTAATAAATGCAGTCTCGACTTGATTCTACTTATAGTGGAAGAACTTGCTGGTATACTTAAAGAACTTGAACAAGAAATTCAAGACATCGACAAAGAACTCAAAGACATGCTGACACCTGAAGAACTCACCACCACCCTTGAGGACCTCAAAACCATCCTTGATAAACACCAAAAGGAAATAAATGAGCGGAAAATTAGAAAATTCCGAAGAGACACGCTTGATTACAAGCTGGATGAAGTATACTCATGGGCTGAGGTCTATGCCCAAAGACGCCGTAACAGACCCTCTAATACACAGACCGACACATCATCCTCTGAAAGCGACTCCACATACCATCCGCCACGTAAATCCTCGGCTCCCACACAATCACCAAACGAAGACCAAGCCAGCACATCCGCAACCAGCCACGAACAAACACCTGCTGTACATTTTTTAGAATCAGGCCCAGACACCATCGAAGACTCCGGCAGAGCAAGAACAAAAGAAAAGGAAAAAGGCCCTCCGAACACACGGAGCACAGTTGGCAAGAAGGATCTCAAACCAAAAAAGAACATCTAGTTATCAATATTTCCGACATGGTCATCTCTCCCCATCAAATCAATTTACTTAAGAAAGGCACGTCATTTATCCCAATGGCACACACTAATCTTCTAGAACTAGAAGTGAGTACCTTTAAGTTCAACAGGAAACTTAAACTACGTCATTTTTTGACAATACTCTACCTCCTACAATCAAAGTCAAACATGATGAACTCAGAGGTCTACGACCTCCCAGCACGTACCAAGCCCCCAGCAGTCACAAGTGCATTGATTTATTCGAAAACCTAGTTCGCAATGATCTGTCTAAAATCAATTTAAAAAGGACACCGAGACACCAAAACCTCACTACCAAGGATCGGGATACACTTAAATCTTTGGCCAACAATCCACAAATCAGGTGTGTCAAAGCCGACAAGGGAGGCGCTCTTGTAATCCTCAATACCACCATGTACACACAACGACTGTATGAACACATACAGGACACTACGGTCTACATGCCACTTGACAACAACCCTACCAGGGAGTTTCAGAGCATCCTGCACAACATAGTGACCACAGCACACCGAGCTGGCATTATTGAAGACCGCACTAAGAATTATTTATTACAAGAACATCCCAAGAGCCCTACCATACACATGTGTCCGAAAATTCATAAAGACCTTCAAAACCCTCCCTTCAGACCTATCGTTTCCACGAAAGGATCAATACACGAACCCACTGGCAAATTCATTGACAAATATCTCCAACCCTTGGTCACCAAAACCAACAGTTACATCAAAGACACTACAGACATTTTACTGAAACTATCTGGAATCCAAACTAACAACAAAGATCCACTTATACTATGCACAGCCGATGTCAGCTCCCTATACACATCGATACCCCATCAGGGGGGCATCGAAGCCATTGAACAAGCACTTCTCAATAGTGACATTGATGAGCAAATGCAATCCTTTCTTATGGAACTCATGGTATACACTTTATACCACAGATATTTTCAACAAGACGACAAATGGTACCTTCAGCTATCTGGAATGGCTATGGGAAACTGCGCTGCTCCCACATATGCTAACATCTACATGGAAAATTTTGAAAACCTCCATATATACAAAAGCCCCATGTTTCAAGACAAAATCAAAATGTATGTCAGATACATTGATGACCTGTTTTTAATGTGGACGGACACCAAAGATTCACTAAGCAGTGCATTAAATGAATTGAACAACAAGGACGATCGCATCAAGTTAACATGGCAAATCAGTGACACAGAAATCACATTTCTAGATGTCAACATTAAAATTACCCAGAATGAATTAATCACAGACCTTCACAGGAAAAGCACCGACCGCAATAATACCTTGCACTACACTAGTTTCCACCAGGGTTCCCTCAAAAAACACTTGCCATTCTCTCAAATGTTGCGTGTCAAACGCATAGTTTCAGAGGAACAGACCTTGGATATCCGCATCAAGGAAATGCATGACCGCTTCCTTGATAGAGGCTACCCCGAAGACATCCTAAAGGAGGCTCAAACTAGAGTGGCAAAAATCACCAGACAAGAAAGCCTTTCCAAAACAACCAAAGAAGTGGATCAGCGCATGGTTTTAGTTTCCAAATTTTCAACGGCAAGCACCATATACAAAAGAATTATACTTAAACACTGGCCGATGTTACAAATGGAACCCGATTTCCGAGACATTTTTCAGAACCCTCCTCTATTCGCCTACACAAGGAGTAAGAACATCAAAGAAATCCTCTCTAAACCCACTCCTACAATCAAACAATACAGAGGAACTCAACCATGCTTAAACTGCAACCATTGCAATTGCATCATCAAGGGTAATATCATCCGACACCCCATGAAAGGCCACGCCATCAAATTACAAGTAGATGCCACATGCGATTCCATGAACCTGATTTATGCCTTGAAATGTCCCTGTGGGAAATTATACGTCAGCAAGACGGAAAGCAAAATAAAGACACGCATGAACGAACACAAATCAAACATACGCCTGAAACTTGAGAAATCCAATATTGCCATGCACTTTGCGGAATCTCGCCACACCATCGCACAACTCCAATTTATTGTTTTGAAATCATTACCAAAAGAGAAGGAACTGACAATCGCAAATTACTTCTCAAGAGAGAACTTGAATGGATGTACCGCCTACAGACTTTGAAACCACATGGTCTTAATGATCGGATCGAATATGGTTGTTATCTGTAATTTGTTACTGCATCATTAATGTTTTGCATTGCTCATTATTGCTTCACCTTCTTATGTTTATGTTTTCGTTCTATGTGGTTCGAACCTCCCCTATCGTTTGTTTACCTTTTCCCTCACCATTCCAATATGTCCCTCCAATCCTTGCCCTTAGTCCCTCCTTAATTTTTGCAGCCCTCCAGTCCGCTTTCTATGCCGACCCCTTCCGTAACTCTTCATTTCTCACCATCCCACCCACACCGGCACCGCAGCAGCGTAGAACTCCGGCCCTGCAACTGTCGAGCAGCGGTCCCCGCTACGTTTGACATGAAGTAAGTTCGTGCACTGTCACCATTAGAGTAGATCTATGCGCCGTTAGCGTTTTAACAGCATAGCCTATTACCCTCACGCGACCTAATTTCCCCACACGACCTCGTAGACCCCAGTACCCCTCACTACTCCTTTGGTTCACATCCCGGATTTCCTAATATTCTTCACCATTCAACAAACCATACACCACGCACCCCCATTGATCGGCACTTAAATTGATAATACCACACACCCTGTGTTACCTCATTTCTCATCCCTACCCGTCTTCCTTGCAGCACTCCGTGACAAAGGGCACCCCGCCTGAAATGCATTGGAGGAGTTCGTATTTATCTTCTTAAAGGAACTGAAATTACGCATTGGATTGATATGTTGTTAATATCATCTCAAAAGACATTAATATGAATACTACTGAATAAAAAACAGTACTTGGACCACAACTTTGTGAATCATTCTTATGATTACCCACGGAGTGCCTCACCAGGGGATGTATCAGCATTTTTTTGCGTACACCACCGCCCTCCATGATTCTTTGGTGTTTTGACGGAAACACTACCCTCAAGAGCACCCGAAGCTGAATAGACTTCAACAAACTTTGTTCACAGTCGCAGTGCACCACCTACTTCCTTTTTCAGTCCTTTTTCAGTCATATGCACAGTTGTGACACAGTGGTATGAGTGATGTGAACATGTCAACAAGAACGATCTGTATATTGATTAAAAAGAAACATTGATCAAAAGGAAACATATTCAGTACAGGAAGAGACCATTTGGTGCATGTTTACATCTATGCACATGGAGAGCTATTGAGGAAGGGCGTAGTTTTAGGATGTTGTGATAATTGTATTCCATTCATCAAGGGAATTTAGCCTGTGGGTCACAGAGTTGCAGTGTGCGATCCACCTGCATTCGAATTTATTGAGTATGAGTTGTAGGTTGCATTTTACTGCTACTTCAAATGTGCATTTAAAAACTAATTGCTTGGCCTTAAACTCCCCTTTTTACTACAGATGATTCACCCCAATTGTAAGGGCTAAGTAGCAAATAGGGCAGGGTGCTATATGTATATAAAACAAGGTTATGCATGTACTTTTAAGGTTTACATGTTCACTTCTAGAATGTAGGTATTTCTCTGCTCTTACAGTTCTGTTTGGATGCAACATGTCTTTAATATACATCTAGGCTTTGTTATAGCTACACTTTGTGCCTTCTCTCTCCCTGTGCATACCAATGCTCACACTAATTAGCATATTTTACACAGTATTTATTCTTATCTTTATCTGCAGGGCTATCTGGTGATGATTTTTAAATCTGTCTCTCCTGCCAGCCTTTTAATCAACTTTCTAGTGGGTTTACCATCGTTTTTCTCAGAGATCCAGTACTGTGAAATTTGCTTTTTACTCACAATGTGTACTTGCACCCTGAAAGATAAACACAGCAAAATGTCTCCTACAATTAAAAAATGTTAGGCAGTTGAGAGAGGGAGAAAGAAACCCTCAACTGTTGACACTTTTATGTGTTACTCAAAGAAACACAGTCATTATGTAAATGTAACAAAACATATGTGCACATTACCATTAGCTAAATTACAAATCAATTTTCAGTAATTGATCAATATTTTGAAATCGTTTCCTTCTGCACAAGTGCAACCTGCCAATCAGACGCTCCCCTCAGTATACTCTGGGAGGGTTTCTTCTTCTTGAGGCCCCCCCAAAAAATCCTCATCTGGCACAGGCTCTTCTGCGTGGATTTACAGTCCCACGTAAGGATAAACCACTATCATCCAATTTACTGATAAGGAGAACTTAGTTACACCTCAGTCCCCTGTTTAATTGCCAGCTATATGTGTAGGTACACCTCAAACCCCTGTTTCACTACCAGCTATATTCTAAGCATTGAAAGGCCACAATAGCAACCTCACTTATCATTACTTGTGCAAAATTTCACACCATCCCACTATTGAAGCCATTTGTTAGGGAAATAAATAGGTTTGTACCCTTCCAGGAGCAAAGAAAGAAACACACAATACAGTAGTTTGCTTAAGAACAAATGAAATATATTTGTCTGTATCCATGCATACTTGCTGGCCAGCAAGAAAGAAGTCAGTGCCCACACTGGTGCTCTCAGCCTGCGTCTTCCCCGCAGGACTGATTCCTGTGTGTGGTATTTATACACGTAGAAATGCAACATTAGCCGAACTAAAAGGGACAAGGTGCTAAATATGGTCAAGTGAGAGATGCAAGATCGGCACCGTGCGAGCTATACACCATCAATTATAATACAGACATAGTTATTTGTGAACTTCTCTCAACCAATTAATTCGGAGATGCAGATGAGACAGGATGACTTAACCATCGAGAGGGCAGTGCTATATGCAGCCCAGTTTTTTATTTAGCTGTTTCTTTACCAATACGAGTGAAAGAAGTCACAAATAATCCAGCTTATTTTTGGAAGGCGACTGCTTTTTGGAGGAGGTTTACCATAATTGTTGATTGGACCCCATACACCAGGTGTAATTGATGTATTCCTTACTTGGGACTTTGGACAATTGTGTTGAAGATTGGTTCTCTCCTTGGATGGATTTTTAGTCTTTAGAATTCTAGATTGACTCAGATGGTTGCTCCCAATGTTTCTTGTCCTGATGATGACCTATTGAATTAAATTAATAATTTTTTCATTTACACTGCTTTCTGTATTGTATGTTTTGTGTAACTTTATGAGCACCATTTGAATGGTGCACATATGTTTTGGACTTTCCAAACATTTTCAACTATAATTGTTGTTTCATATAAATATTATGTTTACCTTATTTCATCGTTATATGTATGTGTTGTGCTGTGAGGAGAACTTTTTATTTTTGAAAAGAAACATCCCTGAACCATTGTTGTTATGATACTGTTTACTAGCCCCAGGTTCCTGAGAAGAGGGCTACCCCGGTTTGTTGCAACGATATTGGATACATACAGCACATTCCTGCCCTATCCCTATGATGTAGGGCAGCATAGCAATGTGACTTGCGGCACTGCCCTGCACTACAAAATTCACAAATATGTCCCTAAGTCTCATGGTAAAACCTAGCACTGGGTCAACCCTGTTTGGTATATCTGACCTATGCTCATCTCGGTTGGCCTAAAAACATAGTTAGGGCCCAAGTCTACCAGAACCAGTTAGCTCATACTGGTGATTTCTGCTTTTTAGCGCTATATTTAACTAAAATTTAAAAAATTCATACCTCTGGTTCCCCTCACTGGATTTTTTGTCATTATTGTGTAATTTTGTACATTAAAGCTTTCTCTATTGTCATAATTTAGAGTGGGATTGTTATTGTGTTGTGTTTTCAACTTTCTAACTGCTTTGATATTTCCAAATACTTTATACAATTTCTATAAGTTAAGCCTGTCTACTCTGTGCTATAACTACGTCTTGGGAGGATTGCGCAGTTGTGCACGCGGATGCGCAGTATTCTTAAGATGTACAGCGTGGGTGTTTCATTTTGCATGGACGAGCCTGGAGACTGGAGAGGAGACAGCCAAGCCAGGAGGAGGAGGACAGCCCAGGCACGGAATGGGTAAGAAGTACCAGGTAAGCTGCGCAGGTGGCTTCCTACATCATGCTGCAGGCAGGCGGGGGGTGGAGAGGAATTCCACTGAGTTTTTAGGCAACTCCATGGAATTCCGAGAAGTTGCACTCTGCTGACTCCACCCAGGCTTAAAATTAATAAATATACAAAAACATTTTGTTCAAACCAAATCAGGGTTCAGAATACAGTGGGGAAAGGTTTTTGCTTCAAGCACTGGCAGTAAAAAAAAAATTATCTTGTAATTTTCCTCTTTTGAGTGTGCTCTGCTATTAGCCTGAGGTAACACAATGTCATGTGAAAGGAGACAGTCAACAAAATGAATGCCCAGGAAGATTGAAAGTTTAACAGACTGGAAGTTTGACTGTCCAACTGACTTGTAGTGATGAAACAGCCTATCTAACACTCATGTTCTTGGTATTCTTAACAAATATGGGCCCAGATTCTGAAAGGTGTACGCAACACAGCGCAGCAGGCAAAAGTGCTGCACTATATTGTGTGACAGGGAAAGAGCACAAGAGCACCATATTCACAGAGGTAAGTATCTCTCCTCCCCTCTCCCTAGCACCAACACTGATTTTAGCAGCTGTACACCAGGCACACCCCATAGTGCTAGGGTGGGTGCCTGTGTCTACCATATGTTTTGTAGAGGAAAGGTAACCTTCCTGTACAAAATACTATGCATAGACACACCGTAAAGATTTACCTACTTTGTATGTGTGCTGCACAGTGCAGCATGTATGCAAAGTCAGATAAAAAGGAGACATTAAAATATTTCTCCTTTTAACGCCTGCTTTCCAGCTGTGTTAATTTTTGGCCACAAACCCTGTTTGGTTAAGCATCAAAAAGAATGGGAGGTTGCATGGGAATACCCATGTACCACCCATGTAACACCCGCTTGACTCAAAGTAATGCAACTCTGCGTTTCACTCTGCTTTACGTAACTTTCCCCTACAAACCAACGCTAATACCTATTAGCGTTGGTTTGTTAATCTCCAAAAAGGTTTAGCATAGAGTTAGCATTTGAAAAGTAACGCTAACCCGACGCTAAACCTTTGTGAATCTGGGCCATAATGCAGATGGTCTGATACTGAGAAGAAAATGTAAACTGTGAGAGTTGAAAGCTGCATTCATATGAACGTTTTTCACGGTTGGCGCAGATATCCGCTATTTTCCACAGGTCTCGATTAACAGAAATGCATGCTGGTCAGGCCTGACTTCATTTCCTTGAAGTGCATCTTCTGCAATATGTGGATATGTATGAGGCGACTGATGTAGCAGTGAATAACAGCAGGGAAGGCAGTGAGGATTCCTTGCGGACGGGATTTAGACACAGGCACAGATGCACATGAAATGCTAATCCTGGCGACAGAAAATGACTTTAAGACCTACATGCTGGTGTAAAGCACATATTCACAGCTGGAGAGGAAGTGACTTGGACATACTGTGTGTGACATGTAGGTTGGCATTTTGTTCTTTTCGGGAAAAGAAAGTCAACAGTTATAAGTTAAAGAGAAGATAATTTATCTATATGGAAAAATGTACTGCAGCATCAAACCAATGAAAAATAAGGTGGGGGATAAAAATGAAATCAAATAGCAAAAGGAAAAGCTGTTTTTATTTTTATTTTAATAAAACAATTAATGCTGTTTACCCAAATTATGAAGGGCTGAAAATTTGCTAATGCTTTTCATAAATACTGTTTTCAAGCAAATCATTGAACATATGGATAATATTTTTTTCTTAAAACTAAACAGGCTCGTTTAAAGATGTAATGGTCCTGACCAGCATGGGGCGAAGTGAGGGCGCATTTACATCTAATTTCTAAAGTTAAAAAAAACAAAATTTTGAGTTGCACTTTTTCTGAATTATTTACCTAAATGATTACACTCTTTATTCATGAATTTATGATGAACAAAAGCAAATTTCAGAAATGTATTTTTCCACCCCTATTGTCATGTAGTCACACAAACAGGTGCAAAGTATGCCTATTGGTGATTGAAGTTCATACTTCATCTGCCTACTAAAGAATATTCACATGGGATACAAGTTTAAAGCCCTGACCTAGCTGCAATGACGATTTCCAACTCTAGGATATGTAGTGTCTTGTGAGTTTGTGATGACGAGACCCTTTTAGTTCCTGATGGACTCCGTAGAATAGTGACATAGGTGGGTGGGTGTGGCTGATAGGATTATTAATGTAGAATGTCCAGTTCACAGTTACAGGATGATGAATAAAGACACGTGATACCACACTCCATGTATGGTGTGATAATTTGCATTTACCCAGACTGGGGCTGGACTTTATAAATGGTGACGAGGTACATAATTACGTAAATCTCGCAACCCGAAGAACCAAGAGTGTTCTTCTGGAGAGTTTGCCATGGTCCAGCAAACTGCAGTGAATGACACAACTACCCCAGTCAAAATGAAAATCAACGGTTTGTGTATGTGGAGTCAAAGCACAACTCCAGTCATTACAAGGTCTATGAAGAAGCTGAATGCCTTACAGAAAGTTTGTTTGCAGTTGGCTAGAAATTTGCTGATAAAGTTGAGACAAGTGGTAATGCACCACAACATGACACAGAGCTGTCATTCATACAGTGCAACATAGCTAAAGGCAGTGACACCCAGGTACAGAGAAGCGCTAAAGGCCATGATAACCGGTGCAGCAAAGCACTAAAAGCAGAAACATTGCTGGTGCAAAGAAAAGTTAAGGCAGTAGAAACCAGGTACCTTGCAAGGAGGTGAGAAGGGTGAAGAACCTGTGAAAGAGGCAATACTGCTACTCACTGCAAAAAGAGAATACAGCTCCTTATAGCCCAAGAGCAGGCGCGATGACCCAAATGTCAGAATGCGTCCAGTATGTGAGGAAGCTGCTTGTACAAGTGGGCAGCAGACACCGCCAGAGCGAGCTCCGCTCCCGGTAGCAGAAAGTTCCACATGTTATGATGCTGCCGCCTTCCTAAAACCACCCCATACCTTCAATACCCCCAAAAAGCAGAATATTGGTGACAGATGGACTGCCTGAATCAAAATCTTTGATGATTTCATTGATGTGGAAGAAGTAAATGACAAAAATATCATTAAACATCTAAAGAATTTAGCAGGTGAAGGAGTGACAGAAGTGATAAAGAAAATACCACAACGTGATTAAGTGACATACCGTCAAATCAAAGAGGCGCTAAACACCAATTTCAGTCTGATGCCTTTTGTCGACTATGTAAGGTACATTTTCAGTTAGGAAAGACAGAGAGCTTGTGAAACAATGGATGAGTTTGTAAAAAGACTTGATGGACTCCTAAAGCATTGCAAATTCAGTGAGTTCAATGATGAAAGTGCAAAACTCTTTTGGGTACTGTCCCTAGATCAAGCTGAAAGTGATTGGTTGCTTCAAACCTTTTATTATAGACATTGGCGCATCAATAAACATTATACCAGTGGAAAAGTACAATGAACTGTCTTCAGTGCCCCGTTTAACTCAGTCGAAAACCAAAGTGTATACGTGGACTGCCTCAACGCCACTGCAAAGTCAAGGTTCATTCATAGCAACTGTGAAGCACAAAAATCTGAATTTACATGGACCAAATGAAGTCTTGTCAGGCATTTCATCAAACACATGTTTACTCAATTTCAGAACTGCTGCTGACATGCGGCTGATACTGTAAACTACAATGTCACTGCCTATCATGAGATACTGAATCAGGTTTCATCTTTGTTTCTTGGACTAAGAAGACTTAGAATCATGAAAGTGCAAATTGAATGAGGACATCCATCTTTTTGCTCAAGGACATCATCAAATTGCATTTCATGTACAAGAGGCTGTTCAAGAAAGAACCTGAGGTACTAGTAAAGCACAACATCATTGGGCAATCCACTAGTCCGACACCATGAGCCATGCACAACTGCCTTGATATGCGTCAAGCGAACAAGGAGATTGAAAGAGAACAACATCCAAGTCCACACATTCCTGACATGATTATGCAGCTGAATTGAGTCAATGTCTTTTCCCGCCTTGATTTAAACAAACAATATCGTCAGCTCGTATGAGAATTGCACGTACATTACTACTTTTTTGACTCATGTTAGTGTATTAGATAGAAAAGGCTAATTTTCAGAGTGCCGTCAGCTGCAAAACATTTTCAGGATGTCTTCCATCATATAATACAGCCAGCTACAAATGCTTTCAATTAGAGTGATGACACTAGTTTTTTGGGCCACATGAAACGAACATGATAAAGCTCTTACTCAAGTGTGTCATATACTTGCTGATGTAGTTCTCACTTTAAATGTGACAAACTGAGAGTTTCATCAAAACAAACTCTAGTTCTCTGGCCCTATATTTCCTGATGGGGAATGACTCTGGATCCAAATAAAGTACAGGCTTTGTCATTCACTTCTCTCCCACAAGCTGTATCTATGCTGAGATGTTTTCTTGGTATGGCCATTCACTGTTAAGGTATATATGTGACGTTGTCACTGTTAGTGCCACATTGAGAGAATTAATTAAACAAAATGTCCCATTTTCACGGTCAAGTAATGTGAGCAAAGTTTCAAGAAAATCAAGCATTCACTTGAGAACCAAACTGAAATGGTATGCTTATATCCGAAACTGCAGACAGAGGTTTTTATGCAAGCCCTGTGAGGATGGATGCCATCCTTGCACAGCACACTGGACATCAGAATGCCCCATGGCACTTTGTGGCTTATGTTAGCCAATGTTTGTCATCGACAGAACGCTCCCATTCACATTTGGTGTGGGCTTTGTTAGCATTTTACAGTTGTCAAAGATCACAAAGCATTGATCACCTTTTTTAAAAATCCTAAAGCCAAAATGCCACCATTGAGAGGTGGGGGTTGTGCTTGCAGGAGTATGATTATATGATTATTCATCATTCAGGAAAAGACCAGATCCTTGCTGACTAGTTCTCACAAGTGTCAAAACAGTGTCATGGCACTGCTTCTGAAGCGGCTGATGCTTATGTTCACTTCATTGTGAAGTCCAGTACCCCTGCCGTCATATCAGTACAACAAATCATTGCTGCCACGAGTACTGACAGGGATTTGCTGATACTCAAAGACATTATTACGCACCAATTGTGGCAAAAACATAACCAACCTCTTCATGATGACCTTGAATACCGGAAACTCAAAACTTTCAGTTATTCCAGAAGGCATAATTTTACGAGGTTCGAGATTTGTCATACCAGAGAGTCTGAGACAAAACCTTATTGAATTCGCTCATGCGGGACACTGTAGAAAATGAGCTCTACAAGACAAAGTGTGGTTAAAGGCATGTCATTTTTTGCTGTTTGTCATCTAAGACAACATCAGAAAAGCTCAACTCTCTGGCAAAAGGTGACTGGTGTGGTAGAGAGATTTATCAGCACCTTCAAGAAGACCGCTCAGCAGGTTGCATTGGAAAAACTTGAACTCAAATCAGTTCTTCAGTCTATGGTTTGTGCATACAGGTCAACTCTGCATTCTACCACAGGTGAAAGCCCTGCTACCTTAATATGTTGGAGAGCCATGGGCACCAAATTGCTACAATGGACCAATGAGAGATCTATTGATAGACTTCACACTACCGACTTGTCTCACAAACGGCAAATGAAGACTTATGCAGATAGACACCACTGTGCTCAAAGCACTGTGTTCAACAGAGGAGACCAAGTTATTTTTATCAGGCAGAAACACAAGTGTAATAAACACAAGTGTAATACTATTCTTGATGCAGACCCACTGAGGGTTTTGACTAGAAAGGGACACATGGTGACTGCTTACTGTCCTGAAAAGTCAATAACGCTCATTTCAAGCATTTACCTCGACTTTCGCCAGCTCCCGATGTCAGAACAGATTTTTGTCCACCTGAGCATCTGGAAAGCCCAATGACTATCAGTATCTCTGTCACCAGTGCCAGTGTGAGTCATGGACACTTCTCCTTTATCTCAACAACCTAACAAGACCAGATCTGGGTGATCGATTTGTGCACCAAAATGACTTCTTAAAGAGTTGCAATGTATATATGTATTATTGGTACTTTTTTATGTAACAATGGGGAGATGTACTGTCTTGTGAGTTAGAGATGATAGGACTCTTTGGTTCCTGAAGGACTCCATAGAATAGTGACGTGAGTGCGTGAGTGCGTGAGTGTGGGTGATAGAATTCTAAATGTAGAATTTTCAGTTCGCAGTTAAACACTGATAAATAAAGACATGTAATACCAAGTGCTGTGTTTATTGTGCAATCATTTGCATGTACCCGGGCTGGGGGAGGATACTACAGGATATTGGTGGGGTATGAGGTACCAGTGCCCAGTGAGGTGCAAGCGCCAAGGCAGCGGATGCTGCTGGGTGTGTGTATGTGAGAGGGAAATGGGTGAGGGGCTTGAGGAGCATCAGGATTGGTGGCTAAGAAGAGGGACTCAGAAGGTGAAGGGCAGAATAGACGGGGGAACCTGGATTGGAGGTAGGTGGGGTTTAAGAGTTTTTAGGGGGTGGGGGGCAGCTGCCAAGAGGCAACAGGAACATTTTCAATTTTTTTATTTTTTTTTTATTTTTTTTTATTAGAACCAGCATTGACAGAGGAAAATACATATTCAGTAAAATACAATACATTCAGTATTTACATTTAAATTCAGTAAAAAGAACCATTAACAGAGAATACAAAATAGGGCTTCCAATTTAATTTAACCAATTCCGCTAGGACATAGACCTTCTTTCCAGATAGACATAGGGTGCGACAGTTCTTTGCCACGAAGTTTTGTTTTGGTTCCCCTAGTCGCATATATTGCGGATTCAAATTTAAAGACAGCGAGAAAGCGAGCCAGCCACATTTGGTAACTAGGGGGAAGACTATCCTTCCAACGCGGAGACAAGATTAATCTCAGTACAGCTGTACCTATAAATAATAGTCTTTGTTCCGATTTACTTAGTTTTAGCGAGCTGTCACATCCTAAAACATATAAGGTATCGGACTCTGGAAGTTTATGATGAAAGACTTTCTCCCAAAATGAGGCAATCATATTTTTTAATAGAAGTAACTCGGGACAACTGCTAAACAGGTGGATTAACGTCGCTGGACCTTGTGAACAGCGTGGGCATAAGTCGTTTTCCCTTTTACCCCATGCAAAAAGTTTTGCAGGGGTAAAATATAAATCAAAAATGGTTTTGTACAATTGTGCCCTTAAATTACTAGCCATAAATAAATTATTGCTCATTTCTAGTGTTTTATCTATATCGATATCAGGATTATTTAATTTTACCGCCCATTTAGTTTCTGTTTTCTCGATATCATCATTGACATTTATTAATAGAATATTGTATAGTGTTCCTATTCTAGTTTTTGCGAGGTAGCATGCTTCTATTAGGTCGTTCTTCTGGAGATTAATTAAATCTTTTTTAGCTTTTAATTTTGCATGCAGTTGGGCAAATTTGAGAAAGTCCCCTTCTGGGAGACCAAATTTTGTTTTTACATCTTGAAACGTAGTCTGTGGGCCATTTATCCAAACCTCATTGATTGTTCTTATGCCCAGGCTATACCATTTCTTGGCTGTATGTTCAAAATCAAGATCAGAGGTAATGGTCGATTGAAATAAAGGCGTATATCGGTTAATTTTACCGATCTGTATATGTTTAAGTTTCTGATTCTAGATTAGCCAGGCGCTTTTAATAATCTCACCCTTGATTTGCTTATAATGGGCATTTTCAGTTTTTCTTAATAGCATACCATTAGCTTCCTGCCCAAGCATTAGTTCATAAATTGTGGGAATAGTGGTGTTAATAGTATCAGTGGCAGAGGGTATTTCTAGAATCATTGGTTTTAGGTGTTTTAAAAAGGCTGCCCAATGGTACAAAATAATATTCGGTGCTGTAAACCCACCTCTGTTGAGCGGAGTGGATAAGTAAGGTAGAGATCGTCTAATCTTCCCATGTTGCCACACAAATTTGGAGGTGAATTTATTAATTGAATTAATTATCTTAGAGTCTATAATTAAAGGGATAGAGCGAAAGAGGTACAGACATTTCGGTAGTATATTCATCTTTAAATAATTCACTCTGCCTATAATGGAAAGATGTAAACCGTTTACCCTATCCAGGTCTATTTTAATTTTGTCTATAGGTGGGTCAAAATAGTTTTTAGCTAACGTCTTTATATCGGCGGATAGAATCACACCAAGATATGTCGCAGTTTTTGCTCTTCTTGTATCTAAGCATATAGTATTGTCTGTGCACAGTACAATGGTCTTTCCCCTATTCAGAGAATAACCCGAATATTTACCATATTGGAGAGAGTGCAGTTCAATTTCATGTAGCGCTTCGATCGGGTGAGATGTTAATACCGCAATGTCATCAGCATATGCCAGAACTTTGGTTTCATAATGGTTATATAAGATCGGCTTTATATTATTATTTTCTATTAATTTTAAGATAAGGGGATTAATATAGAGGGCGAAGAGTAAAGGAGAGCAATGACAACCTTGTCTTGTGCCTCTTGTTATACTGATAAAACTTGATTCCAAGCCTAATATTGAGACTTTTGCTTTGGGTTGATGATACATAGATTTTATAGATTTAAGAAATTTGGGGCCGAAATTAAGAAGCGCCATGGCAACCCAAAAAAAGCTCCATGAGACACGATCAAAGGCTTTCTCAGCGTCAAGCAGGATCATAGACATCTGATCCCCGTGACCGACATGGCATCGAATAAAGCGATAGTACGGCGAATATGATCAGTTGTCCCCTTGCCCGGAACGAAGCCATGCTGCCACGGAGAACCCAGATGTCCAATGACCCTGCTGAGTCTGAGAGCCGATTTAGAAAAGGGGGTGGTGATGAACAGAGTGTCTGAGTTAAACAGATCACTCTTACCCAGTCCAAAGATCAGGGCTTGATCCATCACCGTTATTTATCTCACTGCCCCATCCCAGCTCAGAACCTGGCTATATGCAAATCAGTCTGTCCCTGGCCCAGTGCATCATGGGAACAGGGCAGACTAAACTACCAAGCCAATTCTTCACCAGAAAGGAGACAAGCTACCGGGGACCGGTTTCTGGCATTTCAGCCTTCTTCGGCCCGGCTTGCTTGAATCCTGATGGAGCAGTGAGAAAGGGACTCATGTCTGAGTATACCCTGCCACACCTATAGTGGCCAAAAACGATTTAGAAAAGGGGGTGGTGATGAACAGAGTGTCTGAGTTAAACAGACCACTCTTACCCAGTCCAAAGATCAGGGCTTGATCCATCACCGTTATTTATCTCACTGCCCCATCCCAGCTCAGAACCTGGCTATATGCAAATCAGTCTGTCCCTGGCCCAGTGCATCATGGGAACAGGGCAGACTAAACTACCAAGCCAATTCTTCACCAGAAAGGAGACAAGCTACCGGGGACCGGTTTCTGGCATTTCAGCCTTCTTCGGCCCGGCTTGCTTGAATCCTGATGGAGCAGTGAGAAAGGGACTCATGTCTGAGTATACCCTGCCACACTTATAGTGGCCAAAAACGATTTAGAAAAGGGGGTGGTGATGAACAGAGTGTCTGAGTTAAACAGACCACTCTTACTCAGTCCAAAGATCAGGGCTTGATCCATCACCGTTATTTATCTCACTGCCCCATCCCAGCTCAGAACCTGGCTATATGCAAATCAGTCTGTCCCTGGCCCAGTGCATCATGGGAACAGGGCAGACTAAACTACCAAGCCAATTCTTCACCAGAAAGGAGACAAGCTACCGGGGACCGGTTTCTGGCATTTCAGCCTTCTTCGGCCCGGCTTGCTTGAATCCTGATGGAGCAGTGAGAAAGGGACTCATGTCTGAGTATACCCTGCCACACCTATAGTGGCCAAAAACGATTTAGAAAAGGGGGTGGTGATGAACAGAGTGTCTGAGTTAAACAGACCACTCTTACCCAGTCCAAAGATCAGGGCTTGATCCATCACCGTTATTTATCTCACTGCCCCATCCCAGCTCAGCACCTGGCTATATGCAAATCAGTCTGTCCCTGGCCCAGTGCATCATGGGAACAGGGCAGACTAAACTACCAAGCCAATTCTTCACCAGAAAGGAGACAAGCTACCGGGTACCGGTTTCTGGCATTTCAGCCTTCTTCGGCCCGGCTTGCTTGAATCCTGATGGAGCAGTGAGAAAGGGACTCTTGTCTGAGTATACCCTGCCACACCTATAGTGGCCAAAAACGATTTAGAAAAGGGGGTGGTGATGAACAGAGTGTCTGAGTTAAACAGACCACTCTTACCCAGTCCAAAGATCAGGGCTTGATCCATCACCGTTATTTATCTCACTGCCCCATCCCAGCTCAGAACCTGGCTATATGCAAATCAGTCTGTCCCTGGCCCAGTGCATCATGGGAACAGGGCAGACTAAACTACCAAGCCAATTCTTCACCAGAAAGGAGACAAGCTACCGGGGACCGGTTTCTGGCATTACAGCCTTCTTCGGCCCGGCTTGCTTGAATCCTGATGGAGCAGTGAGAAAGGGACTCATGTCTGAGTATACCCTGCCACACCTATAGTGGCCAAAAACGATTTAGAAAAGGGGGTGGTGATGAACAGAGTGTCTGAGTTAAACAGACCACTCTTACCCAGTCCAAAGATCAGGGCTTGATCCATCACCGTTATTTATCTCACTGCCCCATCCCAGCTCAGAACCTGGCTATATGCAAATCAGTCTGTCCCTGGCCCAGTGCATCATGGGAACAGGGCAGACTAAACTACCAAGCCAATTCTTCACCAGAAAGGAGACAAGCTACCGGGGACCGGTTTCTGGCATTTCAGCCTTCTTCGGCCCGGCTTGCTTGAATCCTGATGGAACAGTGAGAAAGGGACTCATGTCTGAGTATACCCTGCCACACCTATAGTGGCCAAAAACGATTTAGAAAAGGGGGTGGTGATGAACAGAGTGTCTGAGTTAAACAGACCACTCTTACCCAGTCCAAAGATCAGGGCTTGATCCATCACCGTTATTTATCTCACTGCCCCATCCCAGCTCAGAACCTGGCTATATGCAAATCAGTCTGTCCCTGGCCCAGTGCATCATGGGAACAGGGCAGACTAAACTACCAAGCCAATTCTTCACCAGAAAGGAGACAAGCTACCGGGGACCGGTTTCTGGCATTTCAGCCTTCTTCGGCCCGGCTTGCTTGAATCCTGATGGAGCAGTGAGAAAGGGACTCATGTCTGAGTATACCCTGCCACACCTATAGTGGCCAAAAACGATTTAGAAAAGGGGGTGGTGATGAGACCCTTGCTCATTGCACCATTAGGATTCAAGCAAACCGGGCCGAAGACGGCTGTAATGCCAGAAACCGGTCCCCGGGAGCTTGTTTCCTTCCCAGTGTAAGAATTGGCTTTTGTAGTTTGGTTTGCCCTGTTTCCATCATGCACTGGGACAGGAACAGACTAATTTGCATACAGCCAGGTTCTGAAACTGGGATGGTGCAGTGAGCTAAAAAACTGTGTTGGATCTAGCCCTGATCTCTTGACTGGGTGAGAGCTTTCTGCTTAATTCAGAGACTCTGTCCCTCACCACCCCTTGTTGTAAATATTTTTGTCCACCCTAAGCGTGGAAGGGTATTCTCAGATGTGAGACCCTTGCTCATTGCACCATCAGGATTCAAGCAAACCGGGCCGAAGACGGCTGTAATGCCAGAAACCGGTCCCCGGGAGCTTGTTTCCTTCCCAGTGTAAGTATTGGCTTTTGTAGTTTGGTTTGCCCTGTTCCCATCATGCACTGGGACAGGAACAGACTAATTTGCATACAGCCAAGTTCTGAAACTGGGATGGTGCAGTGAGCTAAAAAACGGTGTTGGATCTAGCCCTGATCTCTTGACTGGGTGAGAGCTTTCTGCTTAATTCAGAGACTCTGTCCCTCACCACCCCTTGTTGTAAATATTTTTGTCCACCCTAAGCGTGGAAGGGTATTCTCAGATGTGAGACCCTTGCTCATTGCACCATCAGGATTCGAGCAAACCAGGCCCAAGACGGCTGTAATGCCAGAAACCGGTCCCCGGGAGCTTGTTTCCTTCCCAGTGTAAGAATTGGCTTTTGTAGTTTGGTTTGCCCTGTTCCCATCATGCACTGGGACAGGAACAGACTAATTTGCATACAGCCAGGTTCTGAAACTGGGATGGTGCAGTGAGCTAAAAAACGGTGTTGGATCTAGCCCTGATCTCTTGACTGGGTGAGAGCTTTCTGCTTAATTCAGAGACTCTGTCCCTCACCACCCCTTGTTGTAAATATTTTTGTCCACCCTAAGCGTGGAAGGGTATTCTCAGATGTGAGACCCTTGCTCATTGCACCATCAGGATTCGAGCAAACCGGGCCGAAGACGGCTGTAATGCCAGAAACCGGTCCCCGGGAGCTTGTTTCCTTCCCAGTGTAAGAATTGGCTTTTGTAGTTTGGTTTGCCCTGTTCCCATCATGCACTGGGACAGGAACAGACTAATTTGCATACAGCCAGGTTCTGAAACTGGGATGGTGCAGTGAGCTAAAAAACGGTGTTGGATCTAGCCCTGATCTCTTGACTGGGTGAGAGCTTTCTGCTTATTTCAGAGACTCTGTCCCTCACCACCCCTTGTTGTAAATATTTTTGTCCACCCTAAGCGTGGAAGGGTATTCTCAGATGTGAGACCCTTGCTCATTGCACCATCAGGATTCAAGCAAACCGGGCCAAAGACGGCTGTAATGCCAGAAACCGGTCCCCGGGAGCTTGTTTCCTTCCCAGTGTAAGAATTGGCTTTTGTAGTTTGGTTTGCCCTGTTCCCATCATGCACTGGGACAGGAACAGACTAATTTGCATACAGCCAGGTTCTGAAACTGGGATGCTGCAGTGAGCTAAAAAACGGTGTTGGATCTAGCCCTGATCTCTTGACTGGGTGAGAGCTTTCTGCTTAATTCAGAGACTCTGTCCCTCACCACCCCTTGTTGTAAATATTTGAGTCTGAGAGCCATCACTTTGGCGTATAATTTGGAGTCTGAATTTTTCAATGAAATGGGTCGATAAGAACTCAACTGTTTGGGTGATTTTCCCTTCTTAAAAAATACTATAATGCTAGCCTCATCCCAAGAAGGTGGGGGAATGCCATTGTACTGTACACCGAGAAATAGATCCAATAATAAAGGGCTTAGTAGGGAGCTAAGAATTTTATAAATTTCGATTGGCAATTTATCCGGGCATGCTGCTTTACCCAAAGATAAAAGTGATAGAGCTTCTACAACTTCATCAAGTGTAATCTCAGCTTCAAGTACTTCTCTCATCCCATCATCTAGCAGGTTAGTAGCTGCCGTATTGTTAAGAAAACCAGCCAAAAACATATCAATATCTTTTTCAGAATTATTCCCTTCCTCGGAGTATAGATTTTGATAGTACTGTTGGAATTGAGAAATAATATCTGTAGGCTGAACGTAAGTGCGTCCGCCATCTACAATAGAAGTAATGTTATTATAAACATTTTTTTGACGCGTACGCAAAGCCAGTTGTTTACCTATTTTTTCCCCCGTCTCGTAGACCTTCTCTCTATAAGCTCTATAAGTTTGAGCAGCTTTTTGACTTAATTCAGTATTAAGCTCAGCTTTTAAAACCGCAACCGGAAGCCATTGATTATTGGAATCTTTGTTCTGTTCTATCAAACAGGTGTGCTCTACTTCAGCTTTCGTTAGATCCGTTAACTTTATTTCGTAAAGTTTTCTAGCTTTGATTCGTGCTGCATATTGAAAACTAGAGATCTCTCTTCTTAAAGCAGATTTATATGAATCCCAGACTATATTTCTGGAAGCACTAAAGCGATTTATGTTGAAAAACTCCTCAGTCCATTTTTTAATATGTAGAATAAATTCAGTATTGGAAAGTAGTTTCCGGTCAAATGACCAAGACCTTTGTTGAGTAGAAAGAGGATTAAATGTAATTGCACGGATTAATGCATTATGGTCTGAGATTATTCTTGGAATTTTTTTAATAGTTGAGAGTGGGATGAGGTCTATAGTTGCAAATATGTAATCAATTCGAACCTGCTTTTGATGGGGATGAGAGAAGTAGGTAGAGCCTTGATCATGTGGGTTGTTATGTAGCCACATATCTATTAATCCAAGATTATTGATAAGTCTACTGAGGGTTTTGTAGACTCTGGGTTTGCGTCCTTGGTATTTTGTTTTAGAAGGGATATTAGATACGGGTGGAATTAATGAGATGTTAAAATCTCACATAGGATTAACGGGCCCTGCCATGTATGCAACTCAATCTCTAGTTCTTCAAAAATTGCGGAATCGTCTAGATTTGAGCCATAAACTGTACAGATGTTTATACCACAGGCAAGTTTTGAAATAGCCCATCTGCTATGGGGATCTGATAGATGTCGTACACTTAGACCCAGATTTTTTTTCCCAAGTATTGCAACCCCCCTTATATTTGAGGTCTGCGTGGAGACAGCCAATATATTGTACCCGTTAATATTTAACCATGATTTTTTATCCAATGGCAGGTGGGTTTCTTGAAGACAAAGTATGTCTACTGGAGTTAATTTGAACAATTCAGCCATTCCTCTTCGTTTAATTCATGTTAATAAACCTCCAACATTCCAAGTCTGTACATTTAGCCTACCCATTATTAATAGAAAATGATTGTAGCAGTGCCTCAAGCAAATACAGCTTTATTATAAAATAATGTTTTATTTCTGTTACTGTACTGTTTGATCTCTTTTTACGTATTTCCTCTGCAAAGAAAACTGGTTAATTTTTTTCCTTTTTAGTTTTCACCTCCCTAGGTGACCCACCCCTTGAACCCCCCTCCCCATTCAGTGGGCAATCAGACTCAACCAGAGTTTGAGTGATGTGATCGCAGCATTGTGTTTGACCAGCCGCTTCAAAAAAACATTAGATAAGAAGGAAAAAAAAAAAGGGTAAGAAAAAAGGATTAATAAAAGGAGAGTCAAAAATAGACAGAACATTTAGTCAATAACAGTGCAATATAGAATATAGAACGTGAAATACCCCCATGATGATACAAATACTAACAGAGATGACGCATCATCTAAACGTGTATAGAAGTGTATAAGCCATTGATTAAACAAAGCAGTTTTTCAATTTCACTCACATTCTGATAAGCATATTAAGGAATCTGATCTAAATACGCTTTTGCTTTGATCTCTGAACGGAATTTTTTTATAGAGGGTAGGTTAAGCTGCTTCCTCTCTAAAATGAATTACAGATTAGTAGGAGCTTGCTTAAGAAATGTGTAGCTGCGGGTAGGGCAGCTAGGCAACTGTTCTATACTAAACTGTTTTCCAAATCTCTCTTCTTTTGAATGTTCAATTCTTTAAAGATGCTAGATTTCTCTCTTTGCATGCAAATCAAAACAGCCAACTGACAGGGATCTATGTGAAAATGAAGAATGCTATTAAAAGAAATATGGCTGCAGAAAACTTAGCAAATAATTCATATTGATGTTTCTTTTTTCTTTTTGCATTAGGTTGACAATAAGGATCAGCATATTGAGATATACCAAGCATAACGACCAATGTACAAAGGCATTTATGAGTATGTTAAGTGGTACTGCAGGAGGGCTCCTTCCCTTTCTGATAATTCTCTATGTGAATTGGACTTTAAATGTGTAACTCCCTATTAGTGAAAGTGCAAAGTGGTCATATTTCTTTATATGTGTTCTAAATGTAAATACCTATTGCCTGAATATTACCATTTTATTCCTATTTTAAATGTTCTTGAGCCAATTTTCAAATGCATTTAAGAGTACCTGAAGGCTAACAACTTCATATGCTCATGAATGTCTTCATGCATGGGACAGTGTTTGAGGAAAATACACCCTATTGTGGATTTAGAATCACTGAGGTGAAGAACAACTACAGAAAATTATTAAAAATACAAAGAATTCTAGTTAGAGTGCCAGAGAAATATTATTTCAAACCTTATCAAGAGCTTCGGGATTTGTGGGTAGCATGTCTTGACTCAAATATCACTAAAATTAGAGTTCACTATCAGCCGGGGCGTAGCTTCAGGGGGAGTGTTAGGTTTGTTACACTCCCTGATAAATGTATTTTCTGGTCAATAGTTAGGTGCAGGTGCTTTCAGTCGGGTATGGTGACGTGTCTGTCAGATTTCACCAGGTTTTTTTCCATACACACAGACAAAAACACACACGTTCTCTGTCCCTCTCTGCTTTGAACGTCTTATGAAATATTGGTTACTTTACAAAATATTGTGTTACTCTCACTTCGTACCCATATCAATCCGGAGTCATCTCCCATTCCACTGTATTGTATTGTATTGTATTCTATGAATGTTTTGTACCGCGCATACTGTCACCCTACGGGTATCCTGGCGCATAGATTTTACAATATCAGACTCAGATGAAGAAGAATCATGGGCGCAGAGAGCACTAACAAGTCGGCGGAAAAAGCCAGGTTTTCAGGCTGGCCTGAAACTCATAAGGGACTGACTCTGTCTAATGCTCAGGGGAAGTTCATTCCACCGGCGCGCCGCAACCACCCGGAGGGCCCTGCCCCCCAGCCTAGCCCGCTTGACTCTTGGAACTTCCAGCAGACCTGCACCAGCTGAACGGAGTTGTCTCTGTGGCCGGTACCAGGAGAAACACCCCTGTAGCGCAGCTGGGCCTTGTTCATGCGTTGCTTTAAATACCATACACAGAGACTTGAAAAGTACCCTCTCCTTGATCGGCAGCCAGTGCAGATCACGTAGGGCTTGGTGAGATGAGGCACGGCGATTTCTTTTTAGTGCCAGCTTTGCCGCTGCCGATTGCACTCTCTGCAGCCTGTCAATGACAAACTGAGGCGCTCCCAGATATAACGAGTTGCAGTAGTCCAGCCTGCTCTGGACAATGCTCCTCACCACCAGCGACCGTTTGTCATCTGGCAGGATCGGCAGGAGCCGGCGCAGCATCCGTAGGAGACCGAAACACACGCCAGCTATCCTATTGGCCTGTGACTCCATTTGTAGATTTTTGTCAAGCAAGACCCCTAGATTTCTTAAAGTATCAGACGATGGCACTGGATCCTCCTCCGGGGTAAGTCTAAATTCCCTCGGTAGGTGCTTGGTTAATCCTGCTGGGGCACAGTACAACACCTCTGTTTTCTCCCCATTAAACTGTAGGGAGTTCTTCCTGAGCCACCTGGCTGTATGGCGCATACATTCCTGGAATGTGTCCAGTGTGACTGCGTGCTTCCCTTCCAGGGAGAACGCCAGCTGCGTGTCATCTGCGTAGTTTACTACCTCCACAGCAAATGATTTAATAAGGGGGAGGAGCGGCTGTAGATATACATGAAACAAAATGGGTCTGATGGCCGACCCCTGAGGGACCCCATGATCTATTGCTGTTTTATTAGCAGCGAAGGGTGCCAATGTGACCACCTGCTGTCATCCTGAGAGGTAGGAGCGCATCTATTGTAGTGCACATCCCCGCACACCAATGCTCTCAAGCCTTACCAGCAAAGTAGAGTGGTTAACCGTGTCAAATGTGGCCGACATATCGAGAAGCACTAGCACCGTGACATTCCCGCTGTCGGCCTGCATTCTCAGTTTGTCCAGCATCAGGGTCAGCGCGGACTCCGTCCCATGTGCTGGGCGGAAGCCAAACTGATCTCTGTCCAGCTTCTGGTTTTCCTCCAGGAAACCGGAGAGTGACCTGCCCACTGCCCGCTCCAGTATTTTAACCGGATAGGGGAGCAGGGAGATGGGTCTGTAACTCTCCGACTTGGCAGGGTCCAGAGATGTTTTTTTTAGCAGGGGTGTCACCACTGCCTGCTTCCAGGCATTTGAAACCGCTCCCTCCTCGAGGGATTCATTACAGATACATTGCAGCCATGGGAGGGTTACACGACCAAATGTTTTCCAGACTCTTACCGGCATAGGATCGTCCGGAGAGCCCGAGGATACGCTATCTGCCATGCTGTTAAATGTACAGTCATTTAGGCTCGGAAATCTATCCAAGGTGGCTAACTGAAGAGGGATTGGTTCCGCCTTATATTCCACAGGAGCAGGGTCACCGGGATCTTGGCCTTGAAACTTGTCAACAATCTTAGCCACTTTATCTGTAAAGTGGCAGGCTATATTGTTGCACAGGTCCTGTGACGCAATGGTCTTATTACCAAGACAAGCCGGGGCGGAGAGCTCCCTAACTATTTTAAACAGAGCTTTCGTGCTGTTAGGGGCTTGTAGAATAGAATTTGCACAGTACTCAGCTTTACACTCCAGGATCAGCTTCTTATATTTCCCCTGTAGCGCTTTTAATTCCTGTTTTCCCCCTCTAAGTAGTTCAAATGCCACTTTCTTTCAGCTTTCTTACATACCCGTCTCAGCATTCTTAGCTCATCCGTGTACCAGGGAGCGGATGGTTTCTTCCTACTTTTATCCTTTTAATCGGGATCATCCTATCCAGAGCTCTCGTGACAAATTCCCAGTAGGTCTTATAGTTCCCTTCTACCGTAGCCTTGGGATGAAACATCTCAACCTTGGGGAGGGTCAAATGAACATCCATTCTATCCAGTTTTGCCCACTCCCTGCCTGTTCGAACTGCCGCTGAGTGGCTGATGGGGCCAACTATCCCTCCTACCAAGATTTTAAAGCAGATTAGATGGTGGTCAGTCCAGCTTTGCGGAGTGATATCTATTACTTCGGTCTCCTGCGGGTTGGCAAATAGGAGGTCAAGCATGTGACCACCCTGATGGGTCACGGAGTTTACCAGTTGTACCAGATTTAAATTCTTACAAGTATCCAGTAAATCTCTCAAATGGGGCCCCAACACACCATTGTCCCACAAGTTGAAGTCTCCCAGAATCACCATTCTGGAGTGGCTTAGGGCTTAGCCTCTCAATATAATGTATTGTAAGATTATATACCAGTGTGATTTTTGGAAAATCTGTAGCTCAAACCTCCTCCCCCCACTCTTACTAACCAAACTACGCCCAAACTATGCCCCTGACCATCGGGGTGATATTTTGTATGCTGAAACATCTAGTTGCTGCTATTCCTGAGCACCAGAGTACCCTTCAATAATTCTGATGTATCAGTTTTGTACGTAATCAAAATGGTGAGGGCATTACCACTTCTGCCATTCCTTTCCAACAGAGAGAACATCTAATTCCAGCTTCAGGATTTCCTAATGACCTAGGAGTTAATTGATGCAAAGTACATATTTGTATATTTTGTCTTACTATTTTGCAGCACAGATACTTTAAGTACGATCCTAGCTCTGTGTTTAGAACTCTGTTTATCATTAAGGCATTAGTTTAAAGCCTTGTGTAGCAACTCTGCTTTTTCTGTGAGATCACACCCGCATTTTCTCCTTTTTCTGGATCCTGTATTTTCGCTGGCATTAGGACTCTGTGTGCATACCCCTGCTAAACAGGAGTAAAGGGATTGAGCTCCTACTTAAAACATGGTTAAATTGGTATACCCCTGGTTGACATAGTTAAATTGCCTTTAAATTCTTAGTTTATGCTGTAGAAAAGGTACCCAGGGCCTTGAAGGTAAATGCCGCCCGTGGACTGCAGGACGTACTGGGCCATCCACAGAGTTGGCCTATAAAACTTGGCTACAAGCCTACCATATGTATAACTAGGCCTGGGCGAAGCACTACGCTACGCTCGCGGAGTTTGCAAAGTTTGCGCAACTTCGCACTACGTGAGCTGCACGTAGCACAGTGCGAACACGCGTAGTGCAGCGTAGCGTAGTGCAGCGCTCATTTTTTACTTGTTCGCGGTCCTGAACGTCATGTTCACGACCGCGAGCAAGCAAAATGACATCCCGGCGAGATTCTCAACGCGGGGAGGTAAGGTTTCTCATTGTGAGTGGTTGCGCATGCTCGCGACCGCTCTCAATGAGAAACTACCAGTTCGCATTGAGAAAGCTGCAGCTCGAGTAATAATCTACTCGAGCAGCAGAAAACTACAGCTCGCACTGTGCAAGATGCCGTTTTCAATGATTGCACAGTGCCGGAAGCGCTCCGGTGCACGCAGTGTCAGCGCGTCAAGTCATGTGACATTAAAATAACACTTTTCATTGGTTGCTAACAGTTTTTTTTACAAAGAATGAAATCCCCACCCATTTCCTTCACTTCTTCTTTCACTTTTGTGACTGAAAGACCTGCTTTTTTGCTCTTGCGTCTTTCTGGGTTAATCATGGCTGCCAGACCATCCAGCAGTGAAGATGAGCCTGAATTCATCGATGAAGAGCCTCCTCAGCCAAAGGTGAAGGAGCATTTCATTTGGAAATTTTTTTCAATACCACCTGACCAGAAAAAGGTGAATGCTCCAAAAGTGCAATATCTGCAAAAAAGTCCTGTCACTGGGTGACCCCAAAAATAAATATTCTTTTGGGAACTTCACAATGATACGGCATGTGGAGAGGAGGCACCCCCAGAATTTTGCCCGGGAAAGTGTCAGGGCTCTGGCACAAGAGGTTCCCAGTGATGGGGCTTCTACATCCACCAGAGGAGCAACTACTTCTGTGAGGGGGCGATCGCAGGAGCTGGTTCCAAATATTCAACCTGCTTTCAACAAAGGTGTCCTGAAATGCAGATACTGCGATCAACTCCTTACCTATGGGGAGCAAAGTGTCCTGCTCATGGTTCGAGCATTGGAGAACCATCACTGCCGTTCCCAGCCCTAATTTTTTTTGTTTTTTTTGCTCCTGTTGAGCAGTTTCCATTCCCTGTTATTGTTTATGTTCTTAAAAAAGAAAAAAGCAGAAAAAAAAGTTCTTTTCAGAACTACCTCCAATTCTCATCAAAGAGCTATATTCTTAAAAAAAAGAAAAAGAGCAAGTGAAGTGGAGTGCATTGATAATGGAAAGGAAAATGAGTACGAAAGAACAGAAAAGTATGAGAGGAGAAAGGAAGTGAAGTAGGGGGACTGAAAGAAGGTGAGTGTTGGGAAGGAAGAAAGGAGGAGAGTGAATATGGGGAATGTGGATATTCAAAGAAAATGTTGAAAAGGAACAGGGGTGTGGAAGGGTAAGAAAAGATACATTGCTAGAGTTGAAGACTTAAGGTCTCATTTATGAGGCCAGGCGTAACTTTTACGCCACCAGAGCGTCACTTTTTGTCACGCACCAGTGCTGTAAAAAATGCACCTTATTCAGTCATATTTACAAAGTGACACATCTAGGTAGATGCGTCACTTTGTAAGCCCCTGCGCCACATTATACCTACGTCAAGCGTAAAGTATGCAAAAGGGACGTATTGACTCAAGAAAGGGTCATAGAGGTGACGCAGTGAAATCTATGAGATATCACTGCGTCACTTTTATGACGCTGTTGCGTCCAAATCTTACGCCTGTATCACAGCAAGCATAAGACTGATGCAAGCCCTTTCACATGGGGCCTGGCCCCATGTGAAAGGATGCATTGCTGGAGTTGCATCATTTTTGTGACACACTCCAGCAATGCATCTCTTTTGCGCTTACAGATACGTCTGAAATACTGACGTATCTGTAAGAACTTCCAACATAATACGTCATAAATTTAATATGACGCATGAGTAGAAGACCGAAGGCCTCATTTATGAAGCCATGCGTCACTTTAACGCCACCGGAGCGACACTTTTTGTGACGCACCAGTGCTGTAAAAAATGCACCTTATTCAGTCATATTTACAAAGTGACGCATCTAGGTAGATGCGTCACTTTGTAAGCCCCTGCGCCACAATATTCCTACGTCAGGTGATATGTATGCAAAAGGGACGTATTGACGCAAGAAAGGGTCTTAGAGGTGACGCAGTGAAATCTATGAGATATCACTGCGTCACTTTTATGACGCTGTTGCGTCCAAATATTATGCCTGTTTCACAGCAGGCGTGCAAGCCCTTTCACATGGGGCCTGGCCCCATGTGAAAGGATGCATTGCTGGAGTTGCTTCATTTTTGAGACACACTCCTGCAATGCATCACTTTTGCGCTTACAGATACGTCTGAAATACTGACGTATCTGTAAGTACTTGTGACATAATGCGTCATATATTTAATATGACGCATAGTAGAAGACTGAAGGCCTCATTTATGAGGCCATACGTCACTTTTACGCCACCGGAGCGTCACTTTTTGTGACGCACCAGTGCTGTAAAAAATGCACCTTATTCAGTCATATTTACAAAGTGACGCATCTAGGTAGATGCGTCACTTTGTAAGCCCCTGCGCCACATTATTCCTACGTCAGGTGTAATGTATGCAAAAGGGACGTATTGACGCAAGAAAGGGTCTTAGAGGTGACGCAGTGAAATCTATGAGATATCACTGCGTCACTTTTATGACACTGTTGCGTCCAAATATTACGCCTGTTTCACAGCAGGCGGGCAAGCCCTTTCACATGGGGTCTGGCCCCATGTGAAAGGGTGCATTGCTGGAGTTGCTTCATTTTTGTGACACACTCCAGCAATGGATCACTTTTGCGCTTACAGATACGTCTGAAATACTGACGTATCTGTAAGTACTTGCGACATAATGCGTCATATATTTAATATGACACATGAGTAGAAGACTGAAGGCCTCATTTATGAGGCCATGTGTCACTATTACGCCACCGGAGCGTCACTTTTTTTGACGCACCAGTGCTGTAAAAAATGCACCTTATTCAGTCATATTTACAAAGTGACGCATCTAGGTAGATGCGTCACTTTGTAAGCCCTTGCGCCACATTATTCCTATGTCAGGTGTAATGTATGCAAAAGGGACGTATTGACGCAAGAAAGGGTCTTAGAGGTGACGCAGTGAAATCTATGAGATATCACTGCGTCACTTTTATGACGCTGTTGCGTCCAAATATTGCGCCTGTTAAACAGCAGGCGTGCAAGCCCTTTCACATGGGGCCTGGCCCTATGTGAAAGGATGCATTGCTGGAGTTGCTTCATTTTTGAGACACACTCCAGCAATGCATCACTTTTGCGCTTAAAGATACGTCTGAAATACTGACGTATCTGTAAGTACTTGCGACATAATGCGTCACATATTTAATATGACGCATGAGTAGAAGACTGAAGGCCTCATTTATGAGGCTATGTGTCACTTTTACGACACCGGAGCATCACTTTTTGTGACGCACTAGTGCTGTAAAAAATGCACCTTATTCAGTCGTATTTACAAAGTGACGCATCTAGGTAGATGCGTCACTTTGTAAGCCCCTGCGCCACATTATTCCTACGTCAGGTGTAATGTATGCAAAAGGGACGTATTGATGCAAGAAAGGGTCGTAGAGGTGACACAGTGAATAAACTGGGTTTTCCCCATGCTTCGCTCCCCGGTACGCTGCCCGGTGCGCGTACCGGGCGCTCCCCCCGCGCAAATCAAAAAAAAAATTTCATAGACATTAAAGACATACTACTTAACAAGTCTGTGGTTGTTGGATTCGTAATAGAAGGGCATAGGTGTGATATTGCCAACCCATCAAATAACTCATGTACTGAATAAATTCGGTAATTATCAAAAAATAGAGACAGTCATCCCTACTGGAAATTTCATAAGAAAATCATATCTGCCTGAATGCAAGATATTAATGAGGTAGTCTGAAGTGTATTTGTGCAAAAAATGCAGATGTAAACATATAACAAGCGTGCAATATATGTTGCAAATGTAAACATATTAACTGTGCAACTATACGCATTTGATAATATTATATCGATTTAGTTAAAAATCAATAAATCATATAGAAAAATTATCAAAATTAAATAACATATTAAATACTAAGTAGTTAGTATGCGAATGTAAACATCATAATTGTGCAAAATATGCAAAATGGTATAAATACTAAAACAGACTACAGCAATAAATATAAATATCTTATTACTATGAATGGAAAAAGACAGTAGGGACATCAATAATGATGGCAACCCTTCTTTGAATCATAAAAGACCATATTAAAGTGTATGTTAAAAATTATACATATATATATATATATATATATATATATATATATATATATATATATTTTTTTTTTTTTTTCCCATAAACCATTATTTACAAGATTGCAGAGGCATAATACATTCTTGCATCAAATCAGAGCACTGTATACACAGCTACATTTGCAGATAGAACAGAACGCCAGTGAGACAGACCAGCATAAAGCAACATCTTATACAGACACTATGAGGACATATTTGGCCATTAAACAATTGTAGGGGTGGAGCATATAAACTGCGGGGGAAGTAGCCGGCCTGACTGGCGAGGAGTGAGGGCAGGGAAAGGGGTAGCTTCTGACCTACACCGGCGGCCACTACGGACAAAGTGCCGGCAGGGAGAGCGGGGGAGGCAGTCTGACTCTGGGGTGAACGAGTAAGAAGGTATGTCCCCAGGGGGCCCCAAATGTCAAGTGGGCGAGATCTAGCAGGCATAGGATCCCAGATTTCAGATAATAGTGTCTGGCATCGTGAGGCATCCTCGAGACATTGGGCGAACTTAGGCGCAAGTTTGCGGCCCCAACACATGGATACCCTATGCCGTGCGAAGATGAGCAGCATAGCAATCAAGCGGCGTGAGGCGTCTGGGCAATATTTAACAAAGCCTAAGAGCAATAGCAGAGGCTCAGGCTGAACCGGAGAAGAGGTGATCTCGGATATTGTAGTACAAACCTCCCGCCAATAGTCGGAGACCTTTGGACATAACTAAGCAAGATGAGAAGTCCGCGGCAGGAGCAGAACATCGCAGGCATCTGTCACTGGGGATGAGTACCAATTTGTTTAGCTGAACGGGGTGCGATAGAGCCTGTGCAGATATTCAAAATGTATGAGGCGCAGGTGACAGTTCGGAGATAATCGCTTCGTTTGTTTGCATCAGTAAAGCCAATCGGCCCGGGAAATATCCACACTGAGGTCCTCGCCCCATGCCACATGAGCGCGGTCAGCGTAGATAGAGGTGACCACCAGCGTGAGAGAATAGAGGTTGGTAACCAACTTCTGAGGAGTGGGAGACGATTATAGGTCGAGAGTGGTCATCGATGGAGGGGGCTTGGAGAACGTGGGATACAGCTCCCTCCAGATGGTCTGTAATTGATAAAAAAGTAAAGTGTCCATGGAGCCATATGCAGCAGCGGAAGAAAAGAACGTGTCCCTCGGGTAGAGGTCCCCTATAGCTGTCAGACCTAGGCGGGTGGCGTGTTTAGCCATACCAGAGGGCTGGAAGGGAGGGAAGGTAGGATGCCAAACAATCGGCATCGTGCTTGCCAATAGCATTGGAGTACTGGACAGATAGCGTCGACCATCCCAGGCCCCAGCGCAAGGTCTCAACCATGTCTAGTTCGGTGCGTGGGAGTTTGGCTGGGACAAACAGGGTGGTAGCGTGTGGCCACAGGGCTGCAAGATCAGCTTCAACCACCATGTGTGGCTGGTAAGGAGTGGAATAAATCCAGAAGTGCAAAAAACTGGCCTGAGCACATAATGCGTAAAGCTTAAAGTTAGGGGCACGCAGGCCACCACACAACATCAGGAGGGTAAGAGTGTCATACGCAATCCTGGGTTGTCTACCAGCCCAGGTTAGAGAGATGATCAGCAAACAGGCTGTTAGGGGAACAGGGACTTCAGGAAAAGATACAGGAATTTCAGGAGAACCTCCATCTTTGCAATGGCTATACGACTAGCTAGCAATAGGGCATGCCGGTTCCAGTGGGGTATCTTGGACTCAAGCCAGTCCACCGCACAACCAAAGTTAGCCCTCCAAAGTTCATCCATGTCCCTGCTAAGCCAGATAACCAAATGGCGAGTAGGACCAGAAGCTCAGACGAACGGGTAGTCCAGGGTGAGGGCGCAGTGGCATCAGTAAGAGGGAAGAGGACTGACTTACTCCAGTTCACTTGAATACCAGAGTATCTGGGCACCGTATGATCTTGCGCACCAGGGGGTTGAAATTTTCTTGGGGGTGACAGACATATAAGGTAATATCGTTTGTGTACATGGAGACCAAGAGGGCGTGGGAGGCAAAGCAGATTCCCTCTGAGTATGGTGTTGTCGAAGTCTGGCACGAGGGGGTCCATTGCGATGGCAAAGAGCATGGTTGAGAGAGGGCATCCCTGGTGGGTACCATGCCCATTAGGGATGGGATCAGATATCTGTACATTAATCTGAAGCCGGACGGTGGGGAGAGTAAAGAGGAGTAGTATTTTGCATACGAATACAGGGCTAAATCCAAGACTTGGGTGGAGAAAGAATAGGAAGGACCACTCCAGGGTTTTGAAGACCTTGGTGGTGTCGAGAAGAGCAGCCACTGCGGGGAGAGCTGGATTATTCTGATGGAGAACGGAGAAGATGGTCCGAAGATTGTGTGAAGTTGCGCGTCCGGGAATGAACCCGGACTGACCAGGTAGGGCAATGAGTGGCATGAGAAGAAGAAGGCGCGAGGCGATTAGCTTTGCAAAGATCTGTTGTTTGTGTAAATAAGGGACAGGGGCGGTAGGAGTCACGGCATTCAGGGAGTTTGTCCGGCTTGAGGAGGAGCGTTAGCATAGCCTCACGGAGCGATGGTGGGAGGAGACCACTCTCGAAAGAATCATTATACATTGCGGCCAGGTGAAGTACCAAAAGATGGGTGAAGGTCTTGTAGAATGAAACGGGAAGAACGTCCAAACCAGGGGCTTTGTCGCCAGGCATACTATTGATGGCTGCGAGAATTTCCTCTTTAGAGAAGGGCTCATCAAGGAACTCACGATTATAGTTTTCAAGCCATAATAGCTCGATGGTGTCGAAATACTGGTTAAAGACTTCGCGCGAGGGGGTGGAGCCCGCAGTATATAGTTGCATGTAGTACTCTGTAAATCACGCCTGTATTTCCTCAAGGGATGTAGGTTGAGTGGGGCCGCCATCCTGAAGCGCCGTGATGAAGAATGTGGCACAAGGAGGATGGAGAAGGTTGGCGAGGGTATCACCAGGCCAGTTGCCCTCGCCAAAACGGCGTGCCCGGCCCACTCTACCCAGGAATGAGAGCTCTCTGTTGGCCTCTTCAGCAAATTCTGAGTGTTTCTCGTGTAGGAGAGCAAGAGTGTCAGAGCTGGGGCAGAGAGCATGGACAGAGTCCAGAGACTTAATTTCTGATTATAGCCTGTCAAGAGTGCTGCGTATGGAGCGTAAGACCCCGGACTGTTTAGAAAAGCATTTGCCGCGAATGACAATCTTAAATCCCTCCTAGAGCATGGAGGGAGAGTCTACAGAGCCCACGTTCAGCTCAAAATAATTGGTGATTGCAATCTGGACCTCATCCCAGAAGAGTCTCGAATCGCATTCGGGGGGAGCCTCCAGGAAAAGGCCCCCAAGGGGAGTGAAGTAGTCAAAGATTAAGCTGTACCTGCGCATGATCTGAGAGGGTGTGTACCATATCATCTACGGAGACAAGCAGGAGATGATATCAGGAGTGGTGATCCAAAGATCCAGACGGGACCTGGAGACGTGAGTTCCAGTGACGCAAGTGCCCTCACAGACATCAGGACGCAAGTGGCGCCAGGCGTAGTAAAGGGAGTTTTCAGAAAGGATGGAGCTAAGGAGAGCCGTGGAGCATGGGTGGGAGGCATAAGGGCCGGAACGGTCCAAGACTGCGGAGAGCGTCACATTAAAATCCCTCCCCAGAGGAGTTCAGCAGGGCCTAGGGACGAAATAAGGTGACAGATGTGCGCAAAAAAATCCGGGTCATCAGTTTTAGGGCCGTATACTGCAGCAATCGTTAAAGGTTGGGCCTGCAGGGAGCCATGGAAAATAAAGTAGCGCCCCTCTGGATCAGTGAGTACCTGGGTAGTTTTCCAAGGGAGTCCACTGTTTATCACAATGGACACCCCCGAGAGTAGTTGGAGTAAAAAGAGGAGTGTAATTCTCCCCAGTGTCTGGAATGTAGTCTAGTAGCAGTTGCAGGTAGCAGGTGGGTTTCTTGTAGCAGACAGATGTCTACTTTGTGCCGAAGAAGGTGGGCGTGGATGAGTTGGGCTTTGCGGTGGTCATTTAGACCGCGGATATTCCAGGTCCAAAATACAGTGTACTGTGTTAGTGCAGGGAAGAGAGGAGCGCAGTGTGGAGAGTGCGGTCAGGAGCTTAGGATGGGGGCGCATGGAGGTACGATCCGACTGAGAGAAGGATGAGCAGTGGAGCAATGTAGGGTGTGCAACAGGACCAACAAGCGCCAGCCTAGGCGGGCAGCTGGGCATTAACGGGGAAGCAGTTGCCACAGGATGGATGACAGCAAGTGGAGTTGTACCCTTGAGCGGGCCATGCAATGCACCAAGGCGGCACGGGAAGCATGTGTAATGGTAATGTGATGCAAGCAAGATGTCAATAGACTATCCAAATATGTAAACAACATAGCCGCAGAAGGAGGCAGAACATCCCCAAGAACCCCCGCCCACACTGACCCCCCACTCGCATTGAAAAGCAACAACATAAGATGTGCAAAAAAACAACAAAATGCATACAATCAAACAAAAAAAAGGAGGACGCGAATAACCAATATCCACCCTCCCTTCGCCCACACCAACCCCCCAAACAGTTTGAGATACCACCCACAGCCACCCTGGGAAACCACAACTTGGAAAGGGGGAACAATAGCAAGAGTGGGAATCATTCCACGGAGGTATGGTGTCGCTCAGCGTACAACTCTGCCGGAGAAGGCAGGGGGGCCAAATGAGATGTGGAAGCAGACTTAAGGGTGCATCACAACATATAAAGAGGGACAGCTATGCCCGGACCCCCGGGGCAGCAGCAGGAGGCAAACATTCAAAAAGTCAGGGGGGGGGGCAAAGCGGCTATGCCAAACACATGCACAAACAGTCATGGAGAGAGAGAAAACAGCCAGGGGCAAGTAAGGAGATAGAGTCAGTCATTATCGCTGAGGTTGGCTGCATCTGCGTCCTGAGAGTTTCCTGGGGTGGAGCGATGGGAGCGATCCAGTTTCTTGGCGAGGGCGAGAGTGCGCTTAGGGGCTGGGAAGACCAGAGTCTTGGACCCTAGCCTGATTTGCAGTTTGGCCGGGTAAGAAAGAGAGTATGAGATCTCATGTTTTTGTAAAATGTGTTTTGCGGACAGGAACTCACGTCAGGCAGCTTGCACAGCCAGGGTGTAGTCAGGGTAGAATGACAGTGAGTTGTCCTGAGGACAGATTTGACCTTTTTCCCTGGCAGCCCAGAAGATTGCGTCTCGATCACAGAAATTTAGGATTTTGGAGATAAGGGGGCAGTGCGCTCTTTCCACAATGAAGACTGGATAGTTCACGTCACCAAACAGATCGCCCACCAGTTTTTCCACATAGTCTTCCATCACCGAAATGTTAGTGGACTCCGGCACTCCTGTGATGCGGAGGTTGCTCCAGCAGAAACGCACCTCCAAATCTTGGTTTTTGGAGCAAAATAGTTCCAGGATTTTGTCCATTTGGAGGAGTTTTTGGCAGTCGTGAGGGGTGGCATCCTCAGCTTTGGAGACCCTTGAGTCGACATGCAGCAGGCGACTGTCGTAAGAGTCCACACGGGATTTAACCACGTTGAGGCGGGAGGACAGCTTTTCCAACTGAGTAGCGATGCCAGAGACGGCAGATTTTACCTCCAACACGATGGCTTTGGGGTCACCTTCACGACAAGCAGCCATCCCTGCGGTGGCAGTCTGGTCACCCCTGTCAGCAATTGCGCCCTCCTGGCGCGTCAGTCTGCGCTGGTTGAAAGTGAGCCTGGGTTGTTTAGGGTTAGCCTTTCCCATATCGGTCACTCAATACGAGGAACACACAAGGGGAACTCATCAGGAGGGAGAAGGAGAAATAACCAGTCTTAAAATGGCCCAAGTAATGGAACAAGGAAGCTGATGGACAGAGTTGAGGAGGTGTCCGCCGGCCAGTCGCCTCAAGGGGCCACCAGCCAGGCCCCCGGGTCGATGCAGTTTATGAGCTAGGGAGGAGACAGGGGCAGCAGGGATACGAGGAGGGTGTACGGCTCACCCCCACGAGGCAAGGCCCTGCAGGCACAGGGTTGAGGCAGAGGGAGCAGGGTGAAAAATGAGATGCAAGGCATCGTGGTGGGCGGAAAAGCCCTCAACCCAGCCACGGTAGCCTCTGCAGTCCGCGCACCTACCCCCCAAAGATTATTACAAGCAACAGCGATTGTGGGATGCTGGTGGGGGCCCTGCAGGAGGAGCAGGTGGACACAGACTGGGCGGGCGTGTCTTGTAGGCCGATTGCAGGCGGTGACAAGCAGGAGTGCCCAGATCGGGATAGCCGTAGATCATGGGCCCACCAGTGGGCCGCAATCTGCAGCAGGCAGACACCCTGGCATGTGGGACAGAGGTAGGCAGGTAGCAGGCATGGTGGCTGTGGGGCGCCTTTGGGGGGATAGACGGCTGAAGAGGGAGGGGGAGTAGCCCGCAGCAGGGAGACACAGGGAGTGCGCAGCCTGTTTCACCAGGCCTGATGGCGTATGGCCTCTGCAGCGGGTGTCAGGGTCCGAACTTGAGGCACCCTCCAGTGAGCAGGCCGGGCCGGGTGCTGTGACACGTGCGCTCTCAACCCCACCGCAATTTTCCCCCTGCAGCGTGACTCACTGCCTCAGGCACTTGAAGCGTGGTTGCGGTATAGAGAGCAGGAGAGCAGCCTCCAGGGAATCGCAGGCGAGCAGCACTGGAAGGGCCCTGACCTAAGACACACGTGGTGCTGAAAGCAAGCACTGCAGGGTCGTAGGGCTGCTGAAGATGGCCCAAACTGTGCCCCAGGATCAGGTAGGCAGCGATGGCGGGGTTCCAGGATGCGATGGGAATTGAGTCTGTCCATTAGTTGTGCACCACACCATCACGTAGGTCTTAATGAAGTGCCACACGACTCTTTAACAGCAACAAGGCACAAAACATGTCGACCCTACACACTGTGACAGCCCGTTAGGAATATTATATCCCCCATAGGGCGTCCACTCATTTTTAATTAGGCTGCATCTACCTAAACCATTGAAATTGCTTATGTATAGGACTGATCCAGACTTATTTTTAGGGTCACCTCACGCGCACTACACTCCCTTTGCCCTCTTACCTGCATGCACCCCACGTCTTCTTCAAAAAGATCTCCGGCAAAGAGCCCTGTTTACAGTGTGCACGTCGGGCATTGCAGCGCCGGCCCGACGAGGAGCAAAGCCCAATGATGAAGCATGACACCTCTCGGGCTGTGTGAGGGCATCATGAAGAAAGACCTGTCTTTCCCCCTCCCCCTCCCACTTTAGGAACTGCATACCATCATATCCACTCCCAGTCCCCTTTGTCTCACACAGCAGAGTTCTGTGACCAAGCTACTGGCAGAAAGGCAGAGTAAATATGGGCACAAAAACGACAACTTTCAAAAGTGGAAATGTTGCACATGGAACTTAAAACCCAACATTACCACGAAAGAGAAGTTTAAATCACATATCAAAAGATACCAAGAAGTATGTCTCTACCTGCTCCGAATCTAAAGTTAGCACGTATTAAATGTAATAAGGCTACTGGAGAGGTAGGCCTTACAATAGCGAAAAACAACTTTTTGAGTTTTTCACTACCAGGACATTTGGCCTAATAATATACACCCTACCCTTGTAACTTCTAGGGCCTTACTAAGGGGTAACTTATACGTATTATAGTGGATGGTTTAGGCCTAGCAAAAGGTTTAATTTGCCAGGTCGAAATGGTAGTTTAAAACAGGACTACAGGTTGCAATGGCAGGCTGGAGACATGTTTTAAAGGGCTTCTTTAGTGGATTCAGAAAAGGGGGGTGGTGATGAACAGAGTGTCTGAATTGAGCAGACCACTCTTACCCAGTCCAAAGATCAGGGCTTGATCCATCACCGTTATTTATCTCACTGCCCCATCCCAGCTCAGAACCTGGCTATATGCAAATCAGTCTGTCCCTGGCCCAGTGCATCATGGGAACAGGGCAGACTAAACTACCAAGCCAATTCTTCACCAGAAAGGAGACAAGCTACCGGGGACCGGTTTCTGGCATTTCAGCCGTCTTCGGCCCGGCTTGCTTGAATCCTGATGGAGCAGTGAGAAAGGGACTCATGTCTGAGTATACCCTGCCACACCTATAGTGGCCAAAAACGATTCAGAAAAGGGGGTGGTGATGAACAGAGTGTCTGAATTGAGCAGACCACTCTTACCCAGTCCAAAGATCAGGGCTTGATCCATCACCGTTATTTATCTCACTGCCCCATCCCAGCTCAGGAACAGACTAATTTGCATACAGCCAGGTTCTGAAACTGGGTTGGTGCAGTGAGCTAAAAAACGGTGTTGGATCTAGCCCTGATCTCTTGACTGGGTGAGAGCTTTCTGCTTAATTCAGAAACTCTGTCCCTCACCACCCCTTGTTGTAAATATTTTTGTCCACCCTAAGCGTGGAAGGGTATTCTCAGATGTGAGACCCTTGCTCATTGCACCATCAGGATTCAAGCAAACCGGGCCGAAGACGGCTGTAATGCCAGAAACCGGTCCCCGGGAGCTTGTTTCCTTCCCAGTGTAAGAATTGGCTTTTGTAGTTTGGTTTGCCCTGTTCCCATCATGCACTGGGACAGGAACAGACTAATTTGCATACAGCCAGGTTCTGAAACTGGGATGGTGCAGTGAGCTAAAAAACGGTGTTGGATCTAGCCCTGATCTCTTGACTGGGTGAGAGCTTTCTGCTTAATTCAGAGACTCTGTCCCTCACCACCCCTTGTTGTAAATATTCTTTAGTGGATGGCACAACGAGTGCTGCAGGCCCACTAGGAGCATTTAACTTACAGTCCCTGGGTACACGAAGTACCATTTACTAGGGACTTTAGAGTAAATTATATGTGCCAACCAGAGCACAACCACTTTAGATCAGGTTAGCAGTGGTAAAGTGCACAGAGTTCTAAAGCCGACAAAACCGATTGTGTATTTATTAAAGCTCCCATTGTCGTTTGCTATTTACATTTCATACCTAATTATGCCAAAGGTGAATGTTTTGTTTTCATTTCATTCTATCCACCGGCATCTGATTTTATGTTAGATAATAGGGCATCATTTCCATTTAATTAGAGGATTCACGAAATCGATAAAAAGCAGAGACCTTTTAACAGCTTTCATATTTGATTCATACAATTAATCATTTAAAGAAAAAAAATTGTAGTTACTAATTAGGTGCAAAATATTTGTGTCTGTTTTGTAACCCACCATAAATTATGTGCCAAATATAACCTCCTTTTTTTAAGCCTGATAAGGCCTTGAGCAAAATTGGGATTAAAACCAAAGCTAGGCAAACTATTTAGTTGCACGAGCTGTTGTTTTAAAAATTACAAACGTTTAAAATATGCACGAATTTCATTTATTGCACTTTAATTGTAAAGGTATTTACAAGAGGTAGAAGTAATGGGATTTCTGCTAATGTGGTAAGCTTCCACAAAATAGGAGCACTGGATGTAGAGTGGAAAAAAAGCTCTGCCCCCAGCTAGTATAATGAAGAGAAAGTATTCAAAATGTGAACTAATGAAGTACAAAGTGATGAATATTTAATTTGTATAATTTACCGAAGAGCTGCTAGGAATCAGAGCCACATACTTCATAAACACAATGTTCATTAAACCTTAACTGTATCCTGCATGCAATTACCACGTTTGTTCCTGTAGTACAGTGGCTGGCGCGGAGGTGAGTGCCAATCCCCTGGGAGCAGGCGGGTGACGGCTACATACAATCTCTGTTCCTTGTGAATAAGATACCTGTTAAAAGCGGCAGAGATAAAAGACTTCGGCGGGCAAGAGCAGCCTCAATAAACACAGGAAGCATATACGAAGGATTCTGTCTCATTAGGGCGCCTTGATTGTTACTGCAAATATCATGGGATCAGCGCCATTACTGCCGGCGCTTGCAGAGAAGCAGGGAAATGACTTTCCGAGGTTCATGAAACATGGCCGCTGTCCTCAGAAGGGCAACGCATGCTGCCATTAAATGCAGCTTATAGTTGGCAATCTAATCTTAGAAGAAGCACAGGAAGATGACATTAAATTAAAATGATCTTCAAATAGTCAAATAAATACGTTATGTGTGTGCTATTGCATCATTAAGTGACAGGCTTATTCTGCACTTAGGAGTTAGTGAGTCTGATCATTGTGATGTTCAAACTTAAGATAAAAGGGACTGCTAGTTTTCTACAGGGGAACTCTGGGCGCCTAAAACTACTCGGTAGGCTTGAGCAAACTCTTCCTTTGTCGCAGAACCATTGCTTAATTTGTGCTGGTGGTTAGCGGTGGTGGGCACCGACACTCATTTCTTGGGGATCAGATCTTCAGAGTCTGAGCCAGAGCAAAACAAAGAAAGTCAGACAAGGATGAACGAAATGTCCCGGTGAACAATGACAAAGGAAGACAGCAGGGATGAAAAAAATTCATGCAAGAGTCAAATAAATAGACAGGGTGTGAAAGAAAGTGACATGAGGTGGAATAAAGTCTAGGCAACCTTTGTAGTCAGCGACAGGGGAATTCAACCACAATTGCAAAGGAAAACTTTGAGTTCCTTCATTTAGTTTTGTGCCGCTTAATCACAGCCAAAAAAGGAATCACGGCTTCCTGGCTGTGAGTTATGTTTCATCTAACAGGTTGATAGGGTGGGCCAGTTGTTGATTAGACAATCATTTATTTGCTCTACTTTCTACTAAACGTTTCAGGCAGTTGTGTTCAAGGGAACACTGTGGGGCATATTTGCAAGGATTTAATGCCACCATAGCATTACATTTTTTGACAATACGGCAGCTTTTTTAATCGTCATATTTACAATTAGATGCATGTTGTCAGTGTCAAAGCGATTTTTTCATAGCAGCACTTCTGTTAGTGATTTACCGAAAATGAGATGCAAGGTAGGCGTTCCCGTGTAAAAACTCCTGCAGAACACACAACACAATATTTACAAGGATTTCCTTGTACATCACTAAAAAAGAAAAATCGGTGTTAAGTCCTATTAGAGGCCTTTTTAAACATTAGAAATTAGCTGGTCTTAAAAATGGTGCAAACACACTTGGGGCCTCATTTTTCCCCTACGTTGGTGCATAATGGCTGCCATGAGCCAACTCAGGCACCCTTGCCGTGCAAGGGTGCCTGCGTTTTGGAGATGATTGATGTTGTGCAGCTAGGGACACCCTTCCTGCACAAAATCAATCTATCCAGTAGACATAGAAAAAGGAAAAAAAGAGGAGAAATGCAACGTTTATTCCCGTTGCACCTCCCAAACACCACCCTTGGGGTGGTGTTAGATTTTCATACATTTCCAGGTTTACAGTTACTCGTAAATCTGGGAATGCTTCAGATTCCATGAGTTTTTGGTGGGAACACCGACAGCAACACCCATGGAATGCCCCTTTGATGCAGTTTTATGCATGAAAGGGGCGGTATATATACACTGCCATGAAAAGCCACATAACATGACTTTACCTGGCCGTGTTAATATGCTGTGACACATTGCACCACAGGAACATCAAAAACTTGACTATCCAGCGGTTGCAAAATGCCACTATGGCCTAATTTTTGGATAATAGAAGAACTCCCACAATTCATCCTTGGCAAGGTCAACAACGGCATGAACCTCCTGCCATTGCTGCAAGAAGCACGAAGGAGACCACCACCCCTGTCATGCTTCACTCACCTAAACAACTGTTCTGTTCCCTTTGTTTGGGTGACGACTGGACCTGGTCCCCTCTAAGTGCAGACCTTCGTACGCCAGAATGTCAGCAACAGGAGGCTGGAGACTGGGAACTGCAGAAAGCCAGAGACTCTCCAGATTTGTCTGGAATCGTGGCAGAAGGAGAGATGCACAACCAGTCAACCTTACATTAGGTCATCTGCCATATGAGGAGTCAAATACGGGGACCGCCTGGACTCCACACCGGATGGCCATCTTGCAGTGGACATGCGATAGCAGCTGTACCTGGCTGGGTATAGCTGTCCCCCCGGGCACCGATGTATGCTGAATCAGCTCTCGGTTTATCTTATGTTCATACACTGAAACGTTTATAGTTTGTATTTCAAAATAATACCATTATTCCATTATTTCTGAACATTTCATTTATTTCTCATGAAACTGTTTTCTTTTTCAAAACATTGTTTTCATTATTTCTCATAATACATCCAATGCATTTCGGCAGTAGGATCTGCCTTCATCAGGGAAATAATTGATCTACAAATAAAAAACATGTGCGTATTTTCAATATAACATGCTATGATATATTATGCAACTACAACTTAACTTTATACGTTTCAATCAAAATGTTATTTTTGTTTCACTAAGGGACCTTTGAAAACCTCTATTCTTCGAGTGTCTGAAACTGAATGTACTTTCCTCGTTTTCAGTTTTAGCCATGCATTACGCTCGTTTCCTGCTCTTGGTTAACTGCCATCTATGTTGCGAGGTTTACCTTTAAGATTATGCGCCTCGCATTACGCGTTGGTTGTATCACATTTTAAAAAAACGCCAGCGCGTCTGTCTTTCATGTTATACTTGTGACGGTTACTCCGGCTCAGGTTAATGCTCCTATTTAACGCGCTTAGTTAAAGTTACAAGCAATGCGGCTTACCACGGCGTTTCTGTCTTCCACGCCATTCCTCTGCGGACGGGTTCTGTTTCCTTTCGGTTTACGCCCCTAGCGCATGCGCACTATTAAATTCTCGCGGACCCGTTTTTTTTGTTATTTCACTAACTTTACTGTTCTGTGTTAGGGGATCAAAACCAGGGCTCGTACTACTATGGGTATACGCTGCTGATACGCTAGCACGATGTTTATACAAAATCACTGTGGTGATGTACAATAATGTGTTCATGATGGGTTGCTGAACTGACGAAAATTATAAGTAACAAAGAAACTCAGTCCTTTCATTGAGTCCCCCAGGCTTTAGGCTTCCCAACTTATAAATCCAATAGTTCTCTTGTTTTAGCAATTTGTTTTTGTTTGTGGAACTTTCCGTTCTGGGTAACATCTCCAATACACATACTCGTAATTGACCAACATTATGTTGTTTCTCAGTAAAATGTTCTGCCACACTCTTGCAGTGGAGTCATAGTCGCTTGGGGAGCATTCAGGGGAAGTGTCAGGATTCTGTCTCTGAGTGCAATTGTGCATCGTCCCGCCGCATGCAGCGCCTTCCACCTCTCTTGTATAACGTGCTTAAGATTGGGGTGGTTTGTACTTGTGGTGGGGATGCCTGCTCCTCCTACGCCTCCCACTATGACTGGCTCAGCGAATAACAGCTTGTCGGGCAGACCCCTCACTCCCTGTCTGCAGCACTTGGCAACCAGTAGATTTCAGCATGGCCCAGACCTATTAAGTGGTGTCACAGAATCGTGTGTTATCATCTGAGATCACTCGCAGCCTTGCCGCAGAGAGAAGAGAGCATTTGATATCCTACTCTTGGAGGCTTCAGTTAACCACTAGAAACAACCCCCTCTACAAGCCCATGGTGTGGTCAGGGAAGAAAAGTACTGTGGCATTTTCCACTTCACCTCCCCCAGCTTGCATACCTCCCTCAGGACAGCATCACAATCCCTGTAGGAGACAAAAGAGAAAGGATCTAGGACCTGTCCATGGCAGCAGATGGCTTCCCAAGCATTTGATGAGCCCGCTCCACAACAAAGAATGGGGAGAGTGCCCCTGCTGGCAGTAGGTCACACAACTTTGACTCAGTATATGCCACTGCATCAGCTCCTACTGCTACCTCAAGCAGACTCACCACCCGCACACAGTTCTCCATGTGCAGGTGGCCAATCGATGCTCCAGACATCCAGGCCCTACGTATGACATGTGGTGCAGTGCAGTGTGGCCAGCTGGACCCTCTCTTCAGTCAGATGGATGCTAGCCAGGAATCTTCATTTGGGCAGCACTGAGGGAAATTCCCCGTAAACCCAGAAGCGCACTAACAGGAGGTGGGGAAAGGCAGCACCAACCAGCCTCCTCCACTGATCTGACAGTGGCAACCAGACTCCGTGTTCCCCAGTGCCCCAGCAAGTAACGGTGGATCAAGCTGTGTGTCCAAGAGCCTGGGTGCAAACCGACCCCGTGTGCCTGGCACCCGCAGCCACCAACGGCCAATGTCAGCGACTTGAGCCAATTAGTGGAGTCCCCTACCAGTCTTGTGAAGTGACCATAGCAATATGGGTCTGTCGCAGTCCAGGGATTGCTCAGGACATGGTGAGCACCACCCACAGGCGCTAGGCCCGGGCCCGACAAGACCTGCGGGTCTCCTCCCCTCCCGTCCTATCTTCTCCTCACCTGGACATCAACACTGGGGCTCAATCTGCTCTCTCCGAATCTGTGACTCAGCCAGGCCGGATTTCACAAGCCTGGGTACAGCAGTCACCGGCGAGTCTGCTGGGAAACCTCCTGATGCAGTAGATGCAACAGGGTCATCTTAGGCTCGAAGTTGAAGCGCTCCCACCACACACATTTGGCACAGCTCAGGGACCGCACCCTCCACAGCTTCCGGGCAGTGCCACGTCCTCCCACCTGTGATGCAGAGAGACACGGCCCACCATCGGCAATCTCCTCCGTGCACCCCGGTGTAGTGGTTGCATATGTTATGCAAAGCAGACCTCCCCACGTTGGTGCGCAGGAAAGCCTCGACTGATCACAGCTCCAAGAGGCACCTGGCGGTCTTCTCACACAGGTCAGCAATGTGTCTCCATGAAACCCGCCAGACTACACCACCAGATAAGGGGGATCACCGACGCCTCACTGTATAGCTGCGGTCCACAGGCTTGAATCCGATGCGGCCTTCCCCCATCGTCAGCATATAGTAACTCTGCAGCATCAGCACCTCCCATTCCAGGTCTCAGATGCAGGCCCTTGGAATGTCTGTGCTTCCAGGCATCGCCCACCATGGTGTCTCAAGAATGGGGCAATGAAAAGTGCTACATCATTGTTTTTCCCCAGTGATGCGCCACTTTTCTTAAAGAGGTCCTAATTCTGCATTTCCTCGTCCCCTGGGACTCTGGCTGGTCATCCAGGCTGTTGGGTGCTGAACTTAGTCCTTGCTGCTTTATTCTGCATTCTGGTGTTATTTTTTCTTTTGCTTAGAGGTATATTTGTAAGCACTTTTTGCTTCTCGAGGCTCAAAAGTGACATTGGGCTGACTAACATGATTTTTCTTTCCCACTAATTGGCTGAATGCCACTTTTTTATGCTGACGCGTATTTTTTTATCGCCTTGGCGCTAGTCTTAGTGACAATTTTTCCAGCTGCTACCTAATCCTAACGCCATGTAGTGACATCTTGTGAATACATCACAAACAAATTGCTAGGATTTGGCAATCGGCAGCCGTAAGAAAATTGCCACTAAGCAACATAAAAACTGCTTAGCGGCAATTCTTGTAAATATTCCCCTGTATTTTTTTAAGTAATCAGCTGCTCTGAATTTTCTCTTCCTTTTTCTTGTTCAAAATTGACCCACCGCTCTCTTCCATGAGCTATGTGATGCTGAATGGAGTAGAAATGGGAAGTAACAGAGCTGACTGCTGACTGGGCTGCAGGACTTTGAAATTCTGTTGTGCAGGGTAAACATGAATTAATCCACAGTGGTCTTTGGTACAATAATGTGTTACTTCTAATTTCAATGGAATGTTTGTGTTTTTAAACATTACTGCATTGCTGTGAGTGCTGTGCCTCACTTTCCTGTGACCCAGAACTATACTGGGGGTGCAGTTTCAGGTGTATGTGATCTGGAAAAGGTGAACAGGATAAAAACAAGGCAACCACTGGCTGAACAGCTGAGCTTTGAAAATGTGTGATATGCTGTTGATATAAATGTAAGCTTTAGATCAGGGGTTGGGGCAATCCTGATGCATAAAGGAATGTTGTTTTGGATCCTGGTTACATAGCAGTAGAAGGTCAGTTGCTTTTGGTTTTCTTTTGTCTCCAATTTGCTGGTGTCCTGGATGTGCAAGAGCCACCAGTGATGATGAGCTTGTTGGCCAAACAGACTGGGGTGCTGAATATGGAGCAAACTGACATGGAGAGCCACTAGGGTTTCATTACAGTGGGGATAATGTGGTCATATTTCTTCAGGCCCTTAAAGATGTGTCCTCTCATGTTTAGGGTTCTCTTAAGGGGGCACCCTTGCAGATGAGGACGGTGAGCAGGGTGAACCCAATCGCCTTGGCATTTGGTGAAAACTGCTGTTCATCCCATCCAGGTTCACGCTATTGAGCCAGGTGCTGTAGCCTTTACTTAGCCCATACAAAACGTATTTAATCTTATGCTACTCATATATTCCATTGGTCCGCCACAGGCTCTTGCTTTGTGCTGAAAGGGGTTGAATATTCGGGGAATGGACAGTTACCCGAGGAGGACCAGGAATAGGATAGCTTTGACTAAAACCCAAATTCATTATCTCATAGAATAATCTTGCCCAGTGCATGAACAACCCATAATTAATGCTCACTCACAAGGAATGACGAGGCAGAACAGCAGAGTCAGACCAAATTTTAAGTTATTATTCAATCTAAAATGTAAAGAACTTTTGCATTCAATAAAGTAGCATACATCTCTAATAATCAGTTAGCATAGAATTAAATACACCAAGCCTCTGGGATCCAGGCTATCCACAAGAAATGTGCACCCTTTTTTTTAAACATACTGGGGATTCTAAAAGTATCCAGGGTTTGTTGATTCCCCTGAAGGGGACTTAGGAAATAGCCAAAATATAGCACAATTTTGTGTTTTTGAGAAAAAATAGGAAGAAAGTGCTTTAAGTAAATGTGTCTAATTTCTTTCATGAAAACCACATCAAAGAACGGTTTGCTGTGCGAAAGTCACCATCTTCCCGGCTTTGAGGAATATGCATTACTGAATCAAAGAACCTAGGGGCATTTACAAGCTCCTATTGCCGCCACAAAGTCACTTTTCGAGACTTTGTGGTGGCGATAGGGGCTTTGCCTTATTCAAATGACGGCACTAAGCCACTTAACTTGACTTTACACCAGCTTGTGAATAAGGCACCCCATCACGCTATACCTAGCGTGAAAAGAGTGGGCAATGGGTGTTGTGGTGGACATTCCACAGCAACACCTATTGATTTTGATGCTGCCCTATATTTACAAGGGTGGCGTAAATATGGGTCTGCTCCAGAATTAAGACCATGGAAATTCTGGTCTGACCCTGGCGCAATGAGTAGAAATGTTTAATTTCTCACTGTTTTTGCTGTTGGAAGGGCCGAGTTCCTCCCTACCATAATTACTGTGGAACTCACGGCGAATGGACCTTTATTGCCAGCTGAGAAGCATAGAAGGGAGAAACATTTCATTTAAAAAACGTCACAATTTATAAGAACTATGAATCTGAAGAATCACAGCCTCCGGACTCCAAGTTAGTGGGTTTATTACAAAGCCAAAAACAACTGGATGTACAAGCACCTCATTACGAGGGTGTAGAAGTACATGAGAACTAATACAAATCCAAACCTACAGCCTAACTTTATGCAATGGATCTTAAACATAAATACAGTCTCCAGAAGCAGAATGCAGGCAATAATTTCCCCAAGTCAAATTCCGTCTTCATCTGTGGAGAATGAACAAAAAGCATTAGTTTGTCCCTACACTACCATTATCGTGACATCTCTACTTAGCATTACCCAGGCAAATAAGGAAATAGGTGTCAATGTGTGAAGACTTCCTAAGAAGTACACTCACGTTGTATTGAAGGACTGTGTTATTCTAAGACCCAGCGGTGCCAGGGGACAACACCTGAAACCTTCGTGGGTAACCTGTTCCGGCGAACAAATGACAGAGACACGGGACACTTCCTTCGGCGTCAAAGATTCGAGGTTTATTACTGCAGGGAACACAGAAGTCACGAGAAGTACATAGCATGTAGGTTCACGGAGCCTGATTCGAATTGCTACTGTAGGTCGCTCCTTTTATACACATTTCTCTCATAGGTTAACATGGTACACAAAGGTTTACAACTCGGTTCCCATCGTAATCACCAGAAGGGGTTGCTTTGATGCATTCAGGGCCCGGAACATAAGTACGGAAACATTTGGTGGTTCCCAACTGTAAAAACCCATCTTCCCACCATTAGTACATTCCAATTGGCAGTAAACAGATCGAAGAAGGAACAGAGACAGGTGCAGAGGAAGGCAGAAACAGTGGGGAGATCGGAAAGGGTGTAAAAGGGGTGGTATCGGGAAACACGAGCTGCAGGCATCAAAGGGACGTGCCTAATGAGATGCACGACTAAGACAATGAACCGGCACGGCAAGATGAGCCTCGAGCGGGGCCATCTGCCTTACAGTGTCATCCCCCTCACCATAAAGACACTTTCAAAGGAAACGTGTCTTCCGCAAAAGTCTTGGGAATCCCAGGGTCGCGAAGCGGACAGCGTCCGTTCGCTGGCTACTTGAGGGCAAGAAACAAAATGGATGCCGTATCTAAGATGGAACCCGTGGGTACAGATAGAGAAATCCACGAAACAAACGAACGGTTTAGGCTAGCACAGCGAAACTGCGTACACCCACTAAACTCGTTATTTGCGGTTCGTAGATACCAGACTCGACCATATTCGTGCGAGTCAAAAACACCACTTACAATCGTTACGGAACCTCAGTATGGGTCACATAACCAAGGCCACAGAGCTCGTTCTAAGATGCTCCTTCTCTCTCCTCCGATCTCCTCACCCCTTCTCCTGACTCCACCCCGGCACACTCTCTGTAATACAAAACATAAAACACACCCTCAGATCACCTTATCTTGCTGGACACTTAGGTGATTTTCAAAACGGTGTTGGTGCTCCCAGCTCCTGGCTTGATGATCTTGATTCCCAGGCCTCCCTCAATGAGATAGAACACCCGGCTACCATTTATCAGCTCTCCTCACCAAAATGTATCACATCCTCCCGAGTCTATCCTCTCCTTAACAAAAGACGCTAGACGACTTTCTCCACCTGCAACAGAAACGTGAGAACAGAAGAGATTCAACATGCACATGACATTTCTAACAGGCCTGCTCAGAGCCGTCAGGGAAAAAACGTGAGGCCTACAGAAATCGGCAAACATAAGTGTCAAACACAGAGGCCTTTCAAATACACACATAAGTGAACATTCATTTAGGCCTTTCTAATTCATTACATTGCAAAGAACATCAAATTCATTGTTAACTGCGAGCGGCTGCTGAAATCCTACATGTTAAAGGCGCTTTAGTCACGTCTATGTGCAACTTTAATATGGTACACATACACATCACATCACATATAAGCAATTTAGTTAGGCAAATGACATTGAATACTATGGATTACAATATCATAACATGAATGCTACGTTATCTCTTTACATGTCACAACACTTTTCCTACCATTTACACTTTCACATGTTATTACTGAACACATTCTAATGGTCAAATGTTAATACAACTTAGGAATATATGCGGGTGTGGACTATCCTTGATTATGATGCACCCCTACAAATTACAGAACACCATTGCGCTCCATCACTGTTTCCATGTGTGCTATATTGTGCAGCACACATACAAACAGCAAAACACCATTGATTGTTTATGTGAAGGAAGGTGTCCCTTCCTGCACATAAATAATCATTGAAAAAGGCATTTTGCAACGTCTATGTGTACTGAATTTAGCAGCACACATAGAAGTTTCAAAAATGCCATTTTAGATCATGTACAGGAAGGGACATCTTCTTGCACATAAACAATAATTCCCCTTAACGCAGGCACCCTTGCACCATACCCCAAGGGTTACTGTGTTGGTGCTAGGCAGCTAAATAAACACCATTGCATGGGGAAATGCAAGGCTGCACGGTATTCTTGTGAATACGGTGCAGCCCTGCATTTCAGAAGTGGCCAAGGAGACTAACGCTGCACTCCGCCACTTGCTTGCAAAATGCTCTCTCATTTTTTACCAAAGTTTTGGCACTTTTCAAAGAGGTAGACCATTTTTCTATTTTATGTGCTTTCAAACTATTTTCAGTTTGATGTGGAAACCAGTGTAAAACCCATGGGTTATCCAGGAAACCTATATATTTCTGAAAAGTTGACACAATCCAAAATTCAGCAAGGTGGTCAAATGTGTTGATCCCTCAAGGTTTTCCAAAACTAACTGTTGAATTGAAGAAACATTGAAAACGAGTAGGTACAAACATTGTTTTTTTCAGTAATTTTTTGTCACGATAGCCGATTTACAAAAGCAATGTGCCATTATCTTTGCTAGATCTTTTTGGTTGTGGGGATATATAGGGTTTGTAGGAATTCCCAAAACCAGAGGTACCCAGCCAACAACTGATCTGCAATGTACAATGGTTTTTCATTGTGTACTATAGTATAGATCAGAATGTATGGTGAAAAACAGGTATCAAGGTAACATACACACTTCTGAAATGGGCACAAGGTGTGTAGTTTAGGAGCAGTGTTTATGTGCACATCACTGAATTTGCGGGAACCCACATGAGCATATGATGCAGATGGCATTTTTCCTGGGGCACATTCTGAAGCACTCATAGAAGGAGCAAATTGCCAATTATAATTGCTTATGTGCAGGAGTGTGTCCCTTACTGCACATGAACAATCATCCCTGAAACGCAGGCTCCCTTGCCCCATGGCGTAACGGTGTCTGCATTGGCTCTACGCAGCCTTTTTAGCGCTGGCGCAAGGGAAAACACAGGTGTGCGCTTTATTCTTGTGAACACGACGCATTCCTGGCTTGTGAAATGACCCAGTGCGTCATTTCTTCGTGAATATGCCCCCTTATTTCTATTTTGCTATTTTCCCCTTGGCCTACCTCTCCCCTCTGTCTGCTTTTCCTTTGATTATTTTCGTGAGTGCTAATATGTGCGCCTCATTTATGAATCTCCGTATAGTCAGCGCGCGTGGACCAGGCTTGTGTAACATGAAGATTCTGTCTTGGGAAATTTGGTAGATAAAACGTCAGAAGCATCCGTTTGCTTTGAATCCGATGCTTGCAGTTCTCTATCTGCAATTAAGGCTCACATCCCTGCAAGGGGAGGAACCGTGACACCAGGGGGCATCAATTACTAGAGGAAACCATTGGTGCCCAGGCCTGGATTTGGATCTTGAAAAGACATTAACACAAAAATGATCCTGATAAATGATACATGCAGAGGAAATGCTCAAGCATCATGCTGCGATTTTCGTTTTGTCTTAGCCATTCTAGAATTAAAGGATAAATTGCCCTTGTCACAGGTCACCCTCGGCTGGTCCCTTAACTCGCATCTCTGTGAGTAAGCGGCGCATTCCGAGCGCGACCCTTGTGTCGACAGCTGGCGCGCGCCCTGGAAAGAGAGATCCCTCCCTCTGTGTTTGGCACACCTTTCACTCGTGTGGAGAGTAGTTAGTTGCACAGGCTCTAAGGAGAGTAACGCTCGGCCAGTCAGATGGCAGGATATAAACACCCTGCCTGGATGGCGAGCCATGGAACGGACCATTTACAAGAATCGGCAGGGGTGTAGAGTACTTCATACTAAGGCGAAAACAGAGTCTTACATTTTTTTTAGAAAATTCAGAAACGAAATTATTTCGGCAATTTTATGAAACAAAGAACGCGATGTGCACCAGGCAGTAAAGGATAACCACGCTAGGACATTTTCCTAGATTTATGATTTTTGCCCATATTGCTTATCAGTGAAAATGGAAAAAAAAATAAAAGACAAACAGGTCTTCTAAAAAGAAAACACATTTTTACATCATTGACCAGAGGCATAGTGAAGTAAATATTGAATAAAAAAATACCCAACCAGTGCAGAAAATAAATATCAACGATATTAAAACAAACAAGAGAATATGAGCATTACAAAAAAAAAAAAAAACAGGCTGATGCAAAAATAGAAATTTATTAGCAATGCACATAGCATAACTATATATCCAAGCCTAAAATAGAATATAAATTGGTAGTGCTATAAAACCGTATTAGTCTGAGCGTCATTTAGGATTGTCGTCTGGCTTTCCTTGCCTACTTCTGGAGGTGCCTGTCTATCCACTGCACCTGTCCCTAACTAGCTCAGTTTGCTTTTATTCACTTTATGATTTTCTGATTCCCACTTTTTCCTACCTTTTTAATCCTTCCCCATGGTGCTGGTGGCACAGGGGCTCATAACTCAGCACCAGAGACACCGGGCTCCAGTTCAATTTTAAATGTTCCCTACCTTTTTATTGTCACTCTGAGAGAGCGCAAATTTGAATAAAAATTATGTATGGACCATATTTACAAGCATATCGCATAAACGTAGGAGTTGTAACATGAGGGAACACTTATAGCATAAAGCCAACCGATATAATCAAAAGTAATATAGGAAATGTAACTGTATTTACTCTTGAACATGTATTAGATTTAGAAGGCCCATATACGTAGTGGGCTAATGTCGAAATGTGTAGAAATGCTTACGAAATGTAGAACGTGCAAAGTAGAATTCATGTACGTGTGTAACTTTAAATTGGAGAAACCGCGTGAAATGTAACATGGAGAAATGTGCAGAGAACATATACGGCGATGTAACAAATGAGGATATAAAGTTATACTCTATGTAATTTATATTCTATGTACAATGTATTCACTTATACGTAAAGGATTTGCTAAAAATGATTGTATATAAATGTGTGTTAAAGGTTATACTGTGTAGAAAGCTTCTTGTAGGAATGTTAGAAGAGTTTAGGTCATTTGTGATTTTAACCTCATTGACCAAGAGCTCGCAGGAGTGTAGTCCGCTGTATGTAATTTAGTGGGCTCACAGGAGTCGTGAACAGCCTTGATGTGAACGTGCGAGCCAAGGAGTCTAGTTCTTGCTAGATTTAAGGTGACAATGCTGGACGGAGTTTATGGCCTAAACGTGATAAGAAGCGCTTGGAATTTGAGAGTTGTTTTGAGAAGTCCGTTCACAGGACCAAGAAAGGTTATATACATAACTATAAAGATTAAAGTTCTGCTGAGGTTATTGACTTTTGATCCGAAAGTGTCAGATGAAGTCACCAACAAGAAGACGAAGATGACGCCTAAAGGAGCAAGGTCAACTTAACGGACGACGGAAGAGATGAAGCCATAGAAAAGAGCAAGGAATGACCTCACGGGGAAAGTCCGTGGTGGGCGTCGAAGGGGCGTTCCACCCACACTGTGATTGTGTATTTTAGGGACAGCACCCCGGGGATAAGATAGCGAACAGCTCCGAGCAGAGGCCATCATAGAGAGCTCAGAGAAGATAGCGGAGAGCGAAGGGCGAAGAGTAGATGACTTGAGCAGATGCGCTGAGAGAGATCAGAGCGCAAGAGAGCAGTAGGCCGAGGACCCTTAGTGAGCGGATGGGTAGGCAGCAAGGGTACTGCTTCTTAAACTTAAGTTACCTTTAGAGGCTAAGAGAGTTTGAACTTCTTTGGGAGTCAAACTGCTGACACCTTTTTAGGTTAGGAACTTGCGAAGTAGGGATGTCACGTAGTATAGAGTAGGGACAGATTTAACTTGATTATTTTCTCTTTCTGTAGATGACGCAACAGGACCACATTGTATTGATACTTTAATCTGGAGATTTGGAATTGATTTTTGTATTCTTTTGTATACTTTTTGAGATTTATCCTGAGAGGATTGTATACGCATTTAATCTTGACTTTTATATAAAACTTTCAAAACGTCACCAGTTGTAAGTGGTTCTTCAGAGTTGCGTCAGTTTTTGGGGTTTATCTAACTTATGCGGGGTTTTGTCTTTTACTCAATGACAGATAACAAGCGATCCAAAATTTACGAATGAGATAAGTAATTAAATTGATCATAAAAGATATTAAAATCTCATTCCCCGCACTCCATACAGCGCGCTCTAGTTGGAAACTTCCCATGCCCCCACATCATTACTAAGTGTTATGTCTATTTGTAGACACACATCTCACCCAGGAGAGGTATCCAGGTGCTATATAAGAAGGGGAATGAGCTGGCCGAGTCTGAGGTCTGGGCAGAGAGCCATGTCTTCAGTTTTTTTGTGAAATTCAATGACGGAGGGGGACGATCTGATGTGCAGGAGGTGGTCCTTCCAGGCCTTGGGTGAGAAGTATGGGAAGGCATCCGGGGTGCAACTAGACCCAACTTTCGAGGAGTGAGGAGGGGGAGGGGAGTGCTAACTCTTTGAGGGAAAGAAGTGTCAAACTGCAGGTTAGACATATTAGACAAACACAATCTTATTATGAGTTACAGACTGGAGTCTAGATTTCTCTGCCTACATTTCTCACTTTAGCCCAGTTGTTTGGTAGCGGGCCTACTTTCTGAGGCCATACGGTTGATGGGCGTTTTTTGATCCATTTACGGCATATTGATATTTCAATATGTGACGTGTTTATTTTGCTGTGGATAGCTGTCAGCCATTATATGACTTTGAGATATTGTCCGATTGAGTATGAGTCCAGGTCAGATGAGCTTTCATACTTAAGTATGATTTGTTTATTATCTGCTTAACAGCAACACTTGAAACTGAAGGAGCCGATTGGGTTCAATATACACCTAAGGTAAATGTTAAAGAGAGGGTAAAGGTGTTTGATGCATTTTTTGTGAATTGATGGAGCTCACATGAAGCGAGCCATGAGATGATCTGTCCGAAATCATGCAATCCGCTTCAGTTATGCACCCTGCACTCTGATGTTCTCAAGCCTCTGTAGAAGCTTGGGATGGTGAACAGTGTAAAAGGCTAAGGAGAGTTCAAGTAATAGTTGTGGCCGTACTCCAGTTTTAATCTACTGTTGTTTTGAAATTATCCCATGTGGAAATCACTGCTGCTTCTGTGCCTCAGCCATACTAGAATCTGTTGTGCAAATCTGAAATCAGGTTATTTTCTTTGAATTTAGGTATATGTTTTGAGGCCTTTCTTTCAATCATCCTATCTTTTTTACTAAACGCAGTCTGTTATTGGCCAGTGGTTAGGAGGATCTCTTGACTCACAGCTTTTTGCTTTAGGGAGGACTTTATGTAAGGCATTTAGAATTCTTTTGCAAAAATACCTATATTTATTGAGTTATTAAATGTTCTGACAAAATAGGCTGCAGAGCTAGTCATTGGCATGGGGCTGCAGGCAGTTCTGCTGGCTGGCAGGCATTTACAACATTGATGAAGCCTTGAGAACCCGTTCCATACTCTCGTCGGCCAATGGCTGATGCGAGCCCTCCCTCCCTGGTGCTGCGCATGACCGTTGGCCGATGCTGCCCCGCCCACCCTTTAGAACGCCCGCACCACGGCGGAATGTGCGCCGTGGTAAACGGGTTAAAGATGAGTGACTGTAGATGTTTTTTTCTTTTGTTATCTGGTAAACTGTATTGAGCTTCTGGAATTGTGGTTGAGCAGGGGAATGGATGCAAGAAGAGTGACATTGGTGGGTGAGACTTAATGCAGGTTTGCCTTCCAAACAGCAAGGGCAAGTGGTGAGGAGAACTTCAGCTGTACTGCCAAGGGATCAGGATGTTCAAAGGTACTGCCACTTCAGGTATTATGGCTGGTGGACCCTTTTTCCTCTGAAATCTTTTAGCGGAGCTGTTGTTTGTAACCTTGAAGACTTTCATCAGGCCTAAAGACCCATCAACAGCACTCTAATTTTAAATATCTGGCCCCATAGTAAGGGCTCAAGGGTACACTCAACTCAGCAGGCTGTAGGTAAGTTCTCTGGGACATAGGGCAGGTCTCCATTCAGCAAGGATGCCACCAAGTCACAAGGGATGTTAACTTTACTGGTTCAAGTCAGCTTTCTTTGCTACCAACTCATCATTCTTGTAAAGAAAAGAAAACAAAACAAAACATTCAAGCTAATCACCATTTAGCGTGTGAGGAGGGGCTATTCCTTCATGTGTGCACTGTGTAGAGATAGACAATGATCGGTAATAATATATATTTATATCAAGGATTATGCATTGAGGCACAACTATGCACTTGTTAAGAATCCACAAAATAGTATATTCATAGGAGTCAAGTAAAGATATATGTAGTGAAAAGACCATTTAGGAAAAATAATATATAATATTGCCTAAACATGATCTTGGACTAAGAATGTTCCCTGTGGGGTGTGCCTTCATGTTGCCTTGTTCTGAGTGCTTGACTGTGACTTAGTTATACCTCAGTTTTTGATTTTGGCTCTAGGCTCACTCTAATATAACATGTGCAGAGACCACCCCTGTCCCTGACACTAATGAAGCCCTGCAACTGTCCTGTGGCCTGGAGGGGTGCACCGATTGTGCTTTCAATTTGCCGTCAGTAGAATACCACTGTGTCATGTATTTAGCATGTACAGAGGTGGTGGCAGCATACCCTGTTTTGTGAATCCACAGTTGAGATCAGACCTTCTGTCTGTGTAGACGGCCCACTTGTGTAAAGTTCTGCATCAATGTGTAAACTAGATCCTAGTACTAACATTCAAGTGGATTGCGTGTGTTTGAGGCTTGCATAGTATCTGCAGCATGTGCATGAATGAGCTAGAGTAATGGAGGGCTGCAGGTCCCCTTCTGGGAGCACCTAGCCTGCTTATGTGCACAGGATGTAGGTGAGATTGCTTTCACAGACAGTGGAAGAGTATTGCTGAAATTCACTAAAGCAGCTCCTGCTGAGTGGAGCTGCTGATTAGTTTTCCCATGGTGCTGGTTTTAGGTGAAGTCAGCTTTTTGTCTTCATCCGGATCATTGTTCAGTGTGGCTGGTGAAAAGGCAGTTGCAGAAACTTCACGACTTTTTGGGCCTCTGTTGTGAGTACTCCAGACTGAAGACTACACTTCTGTGAAGAGCATCACTTTACACAAAGGGTCTAGAGAATAGCCTAGAAAGGACACTTGACAGAAGAACTACCGCAAGCCTGTCTTGAGATTGCAAACAGAGAATCTACCTTCTTTATCTGCTTTCACTACATAAAAGCGGGAGCTACTTACATCTTTGTTGCTCCAGGTCCATTTCCTTTCATCAAGGAAGAGAGTATGCCGGAGCATACTTTGGGCTCTTCTGTAAAACAACCAGATTTGGTGTCTGTGTCACAGCCAACTTCCCAGAGAGAGGGTAGTGGCGTCTCCCCCGCTAAGGTGGAGGAGCGTTGCCCCCCGGCTTTGCAGCAGTGAAACAAAGGAAATGTAAAATTATAATAACTTAATGTTATTCTCATTTTATGTCGTCCTGCTGCTGCAACTTTGCAGGCATGGCGAGGCTGGGCTGCTCATACAGGAGCAGGGGGAGGAGTGGCTTTCCCAGTCAAAGTGCACATAAATGTTTGGCCGGCCGTCTCGGCCCAGCCAAACAGTCATCAACACTTTGCATGTTTTCCACCCAGGCTGCATTACAGCCTCGGTGGAGATCATGCCCAAACTCCCACTGCCTGTCTGAGCACTGAACCATGGTGCTCAGACCAATCATAATGCTGCATTGTAGCATTGTGATTGGCTATGGGGACCCTAGTGCTTCCTGCTTCCAGTTCTGCCGGTAGAGATGACGAAGGGACGATGGAGGAGAGTCACAGACAATTTTTTCTTTCTTTTTTTTACACCTCCCTCAAACCCCCCACCCCAGATCAGTGCCGACCACCACTCGGAGAGAGTACATCAACTGGAGTCTTTACTTTCTGCTGTGTGGAAGAGCTGTATCCTTGACCTGAGGTACCGGGTAGCCAGCCTGCTTGCTGAGAAAGTGAAAAAGCTGTCAACCTGCGGGAGGTGTGACTGTCCAGATAGTGCCAGAAACTGCCAGACTCTAGTATGGAGGATCTACCAGGAGATACAAGACTGCAGAAAGCGATATGCGTGCCCAACAAGGGACAGTGCAGTCTCTTCAGAAGGGTGGTTCCAAGAGAGAACCACAAGCAAGCAGTCAGCCTTTCATTAGGAACAATCACGGTTGACCTCGCTGCTTAAATCAAGAGCTGTGCCAATGGTGAATGTAGACATCGAAAAACAGAGCTATTCCAGTGGCTGATGTAACCACAGAAGTCAAAAACCATGTCCATGCTGGACATCACCATTCTAGCCAAGTTTTGTACACATGATGGTCACCAAGTGCATCCCTTTCCTGCTAGCATGCTGTTGTGACACCTTTGTAAGTGGTGGCCCATCTGCAGCCTAGTGACCCAGAAGCAGGTCTGATGCCTGCCATGAGCGCTCAGTGACTTCCATTACCTGCATTCTTTGCTGGATTTATAGTTGCAGCTCTGGCTGTGCCATCCTGCTGTGGCATACCCAGACCAAGGGCCAATCCTGCAACCATGCTGTCTCATCCTAGAAGCGGGCAAGATTGGACACATGATGCTGAAACGCTTAGAGACCTGCATTGTGGTGAAGCTGTCTCTAAGACACTGCACTGAACTGAGCACAACCATAATTAAATTGGGGTACCTGCACATGAGCCTTGATTACTATCTGACAAAATGGACCGAACCGGGACCTGGTCAGACTCACAAGAGGAAAGACTTATGTGAAAGAAAGATGAGGAAGACAGTAAAGACGTTAGCCAAAGTTGCACTAGCCTAAGTGGCAGTGCATATTATTGGACCTGCTTAAGTATACTGTTTTCAGCGTGTCTATTAAAATATGTTTCCTATGCAAATAAAGCACCGGGTTGGACAAACAGACATTACACTCCTGGGTGATCTGAGTTCTGAGTTTATATATCCCTACACTACCTCCCTGAGAAGCGTGTGAATGCTCCAAAGTGCTACTACTGAGTGTCAAATGGTGAAGGGGTTGTACATGGCCTAGTTTGTGAAGCCAAAGTAGGAAAAACTTCGGGACATCCAAGGTAAACCACCCCTACCCCCCATAGCTACGGCCTACTAGCTCATGTTTGTGCTATGCACCCTAAACATGATCTGACACATAACCCCCGCCAGAAAGGTTATGTAATCCAAGTGATTATCTATACACTTTATGCCGCCTAAGTTTACATAGTCTGTGTCATCCACTTTGTACTAAGTTTTCAAAGGGAGGTAAAGGCACAATGGGTTTCGGTGGGAATGATGCAAGAATTACTAAAAGTATTGAAGGAATAGAATGAAAAAAAAAAGATTTTTTGGAAGAAACCTAATATTGTTTTGAAAACAACTTCACAACTTTTGCATAATGACCAGTACTCCACAACATGGCATAACTCCTTGTGTTATGCTTGAAGGGTTAATGTACTCAAGTTAATGTATAGTGCTATGATGTGAGTTTTTAATCACTATATTGAATGTGTTTCAATACTTCTGAGATGCACTTTTTAGGTTTGGCTAACACCATATCTTGTGTGATCAACCGAAAAAAGCTTTAAGAAACACAACCATCAGAGAGACTTTGGGTCCTCCCACTTGTTTACCTTGATTACTGCGTTTGATTGAGCAGACCTTGTACGGTGCTGCCGAGAAAGAGTGCAGTGCCTGTTGCACTTCTATTGACTTCTGAGTGTGTTGCCTCACCTAGCATGGCTACCCCATTAAAATGTAATAATGTAGCAGTGTGCAAGGAGCGGGCCCCTGCACAATGATGTGATAGTTTAGGCTAAGACGATTGCTCTGTGAGAAAGCAGCAGTATAACTAGTACAAGTATTGGTGAATGGAGCTTCCCAACTAGAGATTTCCCCCATCCAAAATGATTGCTATGTCCAGCGTGATGGCTCAGCTGCATCTAAGCCTGATTGCTTTATCTTCCCCATTTGCATTAGTGACATTCAACCGAAAAAGTTTGTTTTGCCCGATTTTTCTTGCTCTCCAGAAGTAATGAGCACTGCAGCCTTAGCCTATGCCTCATCCCAGACCCTCCTCCTTCAGCAACAAACACCCTCACTTCACTCCCAACTTCACAGGCTCCTACAGGGACTACGCCCATCTCACACACCAGCTATTGCCTCAGCACGCTCTTCCCTCCAATACCAGTCCTTGCGGAGCACTATTGCTACGCAGGCCAACAGGGCCCAGATGTTGACCTTCATCGTGGCTTCAAAAGCAGCAAAAACAGCATGTCTGGCCACAGGTGATCCCCACACCTTTCTTCACAGTGGCTGTTATTAAGGCCAATGAGGCTCAATGTAGGACCAACAAGTAGTTCTTGAGCTGTAAATTCCTCTCCCACGTGCAGTCTACTCCCACACCAGATCACAGCCACATGTGCAGTGCTTCATCCTTAGCCTGTTGTGATGCACCATGTCCTGCTACCTTCGCCTGCTTTCACCACTTGCCCTTGGCTGGTCCTTACAGCCTTAGACTTATCATGGTTCCCACACCTGTCCCCACTGCCCCAGCTCAAGCTCCTTTTTCCATACCATCTCACAATATAAGTATTTCTCCCCTTTTGCATTGCACCTGTAGTTACGAATGGAATTGAATAAGCATTTTGTGCTGCGGGAAGAACAAATATTCGGTGGCTGTATTTGAAGACGTGCATGTTCACAAGTGTTCAGGAGTTTAATGTCTGCTGTGTTAGACATGTGGTCTGGAAGTGCTGAGTGATGGTGAGTGGTGTAAGTGTAAGAGCACAGTGGGTGCAAGGTGAAAGAAATGCCTGTGTAAGTGCAGAGTGAGAGGTGTGAGTGCAGGTTGAGTGGTATGCCCTCAGTGACCAGTGTGCTCTTGTGAGTGGATAGGGAGAGCAAAATGTGACCCTGTGTGAGCAGAGGATGACCTGTGAACATGTATGAGTGTAGTATGAGCTGTATGAATGTAGGATCATGTATCCCTAGACAATCTAAGTAATTCACCTTCCCCTTAGCAAGAGGGTATTTAGGTGTAAATTTATCTATGATTATCAAAGCTGATCTTGCAACAAAATGTCAGCCTTTCGGACAATCCCAATCTGGGTTCCACAGCAATCACATCACTGAGACCACCCTGATTGCAGCCACAGCCGACATCCCAACCCTCCTCAACTGAGGAGAAACAGCAGCTGTGATCCTCCTCAACCTTCAACACCATTTTGAAGCACAAGCAGATTTAAAGACTCCATAAAATTGGCATCCAAAGGGACACGCTCAGATGGATCAGCTCCTTCCTCACCATAAGGACACAGAGGGGCCACAAACCACTTTTCACCTCCAACCTCAAGAATATCGTCTACTACAAAGATTTTTAAGTGACTACCCCTGCACACAAGACACACCATGACACAGATAACTTGACTATCACAATGCTCTGTACATAGACTTAAAACCATACAGAACACCGCAGCCAGTCTCATCCTCAACCTCCTCCTATGAACCTACATCATACTGCACCTCAGGCAACTCAACTGGCTCCCCGTACAGAAGAAATGTTAATTCAAGCTGCTCATCCACCAACACAAGGCTCTACACAATTAAGAATCCACCTACTTTAACCACCACCTGAACGTCCAACTACCATTGGGGAGATTACTTGCCCCCCATGCCTGGTATCCACTGAAGCAGAAGAGGAGAACAACCCTTTCCCTACATAGCAGCAAAGGCCTGGAACAGCCTCACCATGCAGCTCTGGACCATCACATCTCTTTTGAAATTCCAATGGGCCCACAAAACCAGCCTGTTCAAATGAGCCTCCGGGACCTGCAAGTGCCTGGATACCCAATTGGGTGATTAGCAGTGCTATATAAATCCTGACTGGTTGATTGATTGAAATTGTGCACCGTAAAACAAGAAAACCTGGTTTCAAACATGGTTCACCAGCTAGACAAAATATGTTTTACCCTAGGCAATTCCCTTATTTCACTGTGCCTCCATATCTTCTATCATCCCGTTTGAGAGTACCTAAAAAAAAACTCAATTTAGGATGTGCCCTCTACAAAAACTTCACTTTTATATGTTTTAGTAGACTTTATTGTTGCTACATATGTCGTAAAAATCTAAGCATGTTCACATGGCAACTGACTTTCCTCTTGGAGGACCAAATGATGCAGCAGTGTTGACTAAATTATGTGTCAAGAAAAGGCAAAATATGCGGTGTAACGCAGCAAATTTTGTAATAGTATTACCTCATTATTTTGTCATTTTTACACATGGAAATACTCTCTCTGAAAGACTTAATTTTATCAATACTAATTTAAAATCTCAATACAGCATTAAGCAACTGCTATATGACCATTCAACCTTTGCGAAGCGCATTCCAGAGTGCAGGAACATGTATTGCCAGGCCTTTAATAAATTTTGATCTGTTTGAGCTAGAAACTATCTACAGATTATGCAGCAGACAAAAGATTATGTGGCAAATGCGGCAAATCCAATATTATTTAACAAATTCTTGAATCGCATAATTCCAGTGGCATGCTGATTGCAGGCATGAATGTTTCAACGTTTACATTTGGGAAACTGTAAATTCTGATAAATGGCAGTCAATGCAAGAACTCATTTTAGCGTACTTAGTGAAACGCTTCCAAGTTAAAGAAATATACTTTTTGGAATATGAGTCTTTGAAACGTTTTTAAATGATGAATTATATAACATGTAGATGGCTCAGTTCCTGTTTTGGAGCTTAGAGACAAACCAGGCCAATGGTTGGACACTTTATATCAATGTTCTGCTTGCCCCAGTTTGTATTGTATTCATCCTTTCTCCCACTTTGGCTCAACGGTCCATAACACAACAGTGGAGACAGCAAGGGGGCCGGTAGCACACAAAGACCCGTAAACAGACAAATTGTCTTTTGAAGACCTCTGAAGTACTTTGGATGAGGCTGAGTCTGAGTATTCAGTCCCTGCCCAGCCGCAGTCCAGGTAGGGGGAGGGCAAAAGCCCTTTCAGGCTCATGGGTGTTACGCGCCTTAAAAGCGTGATCACTTTTTCTGGCTCTGTGGATGTGAGTGAGCAGCAAATCAGCTGATTGTAGGGTTCTGGTCAGGATGTGAAAGTTGATGTGGCTGTTGATGTAAGTGGGGCCAAGGTGGTGCAACACTTTTTATGTGTGGGTGAGGATCTTGGAGAGTGCATGTTTGTGGATGGAGAGTCAGCAGAGCTCTTTGAGGTTCAGGGTGATGTTTGTGCGGAGTGGGAGTTTGAGAGTGAGGTTGGCGACTGCGTTCTTTTTGACCTGCAGTCTTCTGTCGGGCATTTATGCTGACATAAAGGGCACTGCTGTAGTCCTGTTTGCTGCCGATAATGGCCTGGGTGATGGTTCTGTATGTGTTTTTGGGGGACGCCTGAAGATTTTTCTAAGGATATTTAGGGTGTAGAAGCTGAAGGAGGCAATTATATTGACTTAGCTGGTCATCAAGAGCTGGTTGTTCACCACTATGCAGTATTCACTTGGGGTTAGCTGCTCCTAAAAATAGAAGAGAGTCGCAACCAATAATGGTTGGAGATCTAGTTTAGTAAGATGTCAATCTCAATGAAGTTGTTTTATAAAGGTGATGGGGGGATCCCTCCTTTTAGGATGTAGTGCCCTCACACACCCTTGCGAGTGTCATGCTTCATCATCTGGCAATGCTCCTAGTGGGGGGGGGGGGCTCTGCTGTCTTCTACGGGCCCGGTTTGAGGGCTCTTTATCTGAGATCTTTTAAGGAGACGCCGCAGTTGTGCATGTGGCTCAGGGTGATAGGAAAGTGAGTGAGTTAAAATTACCAAACAATACCCAGAATCCAATTTATTCGGGGGTCCTTGTGGCAAGGTTAAAACAAGTGTTAGAGACTGGAGCTACATCTGTGCAACAAATAAGGAGGGTGGGTTATTTGGGTGTCTTTCCCCTGCTCTCAGAATCTGTGTGTGTGTTCAAGGGAAAGTGGTCAACATGTTTAGCGCATTTCATTGGTCCATAAGGGATCCAGAGGCGCTTCATCAGGACCGTGAAGGGTGTAAATAAAAAGGAATCAGGGGAGAAAGAACCCTGTATACCTGTGGTACCCCTAGTCAGGAATAAATGCATTCTTTGCGCTGGAACCAACGTGTGGTGCAGGTTCCTAAACCCAACCCCCAAATTCTGGAAAGCGGGCTACTTCGGCGCTCTAAGGTCAAGAGGCTGAGTATATTAGCTCACCCCTTGAGAAGTCCGTGGACCTTGCCATCCGTCTTAGTGTCCCAGCGCCACTTGGTGGACCACATGTTCCTAAGAGATGATGTGGGTTCTGCGGGATCTGATGATGCAGGCATATGTTAGACACCCTATTACGTGTATATGCAGCAGGGGTGCCAGTACTGAGCTGAAGGTGTACCAAAGGCAAGCCTATCCCTGCACAGACCTCATCATGCACCAGGACCCATGGTTGGTTTACCTCCATCTCTATTTCTCAGTTGACTCATTTACAAACTTCTTTTCACGGAATGAATCACAAAGGTAAACATCGCAGCTGTGCTGAACACACATTTAACAACCATCAGGGGCCAGTTCCATGTAAAAAATTAATTTTTTCTTTGCACATCAGTACATCCCAAGAAACACCAACTGATCCTAGCAATCACATTTAATCTCCCACTGCTCCTTTTTAGTTTTTTTAAGTCATATACTATGTCTACTTATGCATCAACTAGATGTATGCAACTTTCTTGATCCTCTCAGGTCCAGCTCAATCCTCCTGATTGAAACATGGCTCGATGAGTCCTCAACTGTTGAAATCACTATTGGTATTCAGTCATTATAGTCTATCACCCATTGTGATCACCCTAACCACCATGGCAGCAGGTTGGAAATCATCTTTCATTTTAATTATTATTGTGCCACCAGTGGTGCTCCCTTATTGCAAGGAGCATAAGCCTTGATATTGTCACTTAAACTATAAACATGTTTTTCTCTCTGGAGCTTTACTTCATCATCCACCAGGCCCCAAAAGTAGCTTCTGAAATCTAGCAGAGGCTAAGTTCCCCCATATACCTAAATATGCAAATGTAATTGTCTGTGGCCTAAACTATCATCTGGAAGACATGAAACTCTCCGGCACTACTACTCTTATATCTACTCTATTCACATTAGAGTTAACTCAAAAAGCTTTTCTTCCCACCCACATGGGTGGTCATCCTTGATTCAGTTTTTACTGATTCTAATGTTATGGGTATGAACACCTCCGGTCCACTGCTGTAGTGTGATAATTCTGCCATTCAGATCAGTTTTAGCATTTAGTCAAACCAATATGTTTTAATGTTTTGATATAGCATGCAATTTGAAGGTAAAAACTGTAGACAGAAACAACTTTATTTGTATGTTAAAGTACTGTGATAGGCACTACCAAAGGTGAACAATATATCTTCTGCTAGGCTACCCTAAGACCGCTGCTTCAATAAGTACAGCTAATCAGTTCAGGGGCTGCAAGTGTAAGTTAATGGTTGGATGCATATCAAGAAATTTAGGCTATACTCGAATGAAGTGTCGCGTCCACTCAAGCTCTGCAGCACACAAATGACCACACCACATATGGAGCTCTAACACACGTCTTTATTCTTCGGTATGCAACCATTAACTGAACACACTACATCATAGACTTTTGTGACCACACCCAGACAACCACAAATACCTACCAACCTTTTACCTAACTTTGTAAGGAGTCTGCAGAGAAACACAATGGTCCTACTGCATATGATCAAAGGACACTACACGAATCAGCAACCTCGTGATAATAACAACATGAAAGAATATATAGTGTAAATAATGCAAACACTGAAAATTAGATTTTGCAAATGCTAGAGTGAAGGTTGCAGTATTAACTAGGAGAGCAAAGTAGAATCCCTTTGTATGCCCCTGGTTTAGCATGACAGAAAATTGGGGTAAGGGCAGCTTTCTAAGACAGTGGAAGTATGTTGCCTGCATTCCTGGGACTGAAGGTTGGAGATCCAGACATTGAGATTCAGTGAAGGCTTTGTTAGCAAGAGGCTGTTGATTAGACTTCCTAAAGTGCTGCCATTTTGGAAAGGGCGAGGGGTGAAGCCACATATTATGTTGTGCAAGGTGACAGAGGCGTTTTAGGCAAGGCCCCATTTTGTGTCTTCCTTGATTACACTTTCAGTTCAGCTGATGACAAGAATTACAGAAAAATCACACCGCTGTGTGCCTCTATTGTGGGTGCTTCAAGTTGGGCACTGCAGTGCTGTTGTGAGTGCACCAGGTTGGAAACTACCCTGCTGTGAGAAGCATCACTACACAACCATTGTGTCTGGATAGCAGCCTTGAAAAATATTTGAAAGGGCAGGGTGGCAGAAGGATGCCTATCCAAAGGTTACTAAGTGACATTACCAACAGCGTTTTGATTCTTTATGAGAATGGTAGGAGGACGTGAAACTCCAGATGTTACTCTCTATTAAGACATTTCCCCAGAACAAATTAGAAAGATACTACCAGGGGGTTTTCAACATATGTCACTAACATCCAAATGATGAACTATAAACTGGACTAAATATATCTATGACATACTTGAATGACTACTGCCTTTGACTAACATTCTCATGTTTAAAGTACTGTGGTGTGTTTGCTAAGAATTGGAAGGAAAATAGTTGGTCTTTCTACAGACTGAATTAGCATACTCACAGATTCTGAGGGAAAATGTCATGAAACTGTGGAAAGAGTCCAAGCTTTATATGGAGTTTAATTGTTAAGTGCCTCTCTGCCGGACACATATGTATTTCTGTTCATATTCATAATAATGAGAGTTCCGGGAGTGCATGGTCTTGTGCCATAATCAAAACATAGGAAGAGTACATAGATTCAGGTGTAAAAAATGTTGGCTTATTTAATAAGGATAATAACTTAGGGGTTTATCAATGAGCCCTTACGCCACCTTTGCGCCGCCGGTGCGACACTTTTTTGATGCACCAATAAGGTAAAAAATGTGCCTTGTGGCACCATATTTACAAAGTGACGGATCTAGGTAGATGCGTCACTTTGTAAACCACTTCGCCACATTATACCTTCACCAGGTATAATGTATGCAGGGGGGCGTTCCGACGCAAGAAAAGGTCATAGAAATGACGCAGTGAAATCTATAAGATTACACTGCGCCACTTCTACTATGCAAATGCGTCAATATCTTACGCCTGCCTCATGGCAGGCATAAGACTGACGCAGGCATATTTCACATGGGACCTGCCCATGGGAAATGACCTCGTGGCGGATCCAAAATGGCGGAGTGAGAGTCCGTGCTGGCTGACTCACCTGTGTGCTCCACTCTCCACTCTCTCCTTCCTAGAACCTGCGCGGAACGAGGGACTTCAACGAATGCTGAAACGAGAATGAAAATTCGCTGAGGCTACAGAGCAGGTTTACTACGGCTGTCTCTTTGTTTCAACCAACCGATGCTTCTGCTCTTTGAAGCTGCTTGGCTGCTACGACAGCTGTTTGGAGCGCGGATCAGCAATTCCGGGTTCGGCTGTTCTGGTCTTTCCAACGGCCGGCGAGTGACTGCTGGAGCGCGCGGGACCCGAAGGATGTCTCCGAAGAACCCTTCACAGATGCCGTCACGCCAGACACGAAACAGCAAACAGGCGGTGGCGGCTATGACCACGGCGGCCGCTACAGCAGTGACTACCTCGCTTTCAGCCGCTGCTTCTTCCTCAGCTGCTACCATCACTGTTTCATCAGCGGCAGCTCCAACGGCAGTCGCCACCTCTCTGCAAACCTCTGAGACCTACTTTAATGGCGCCTTGATGGAAAACAGTGAGCCCCTTGCTTTAGTCTCTGCTCCAGCCGTCTCGACCCCAGCAGCAGAAGGGAAACCTCCAACGGGTACAGCTAAACAGGTAACGAGGCCTGCAATTTCTTTAACCGGGTCACAGATTAAGGGCTTAACATCCAAAACGGACAAAACTGGGTCAAAAATACAGGCAAAAGCAGGGGGGGTGGTAGAAGAGTCTGCTTCACAAGACCCCAAAAACACACTTACGACTTTAAGTAACCAAGGTGTTGATTCCAATCCCCCAAAAAAACTTCTAATGATCCCGACCCCCTGCGTGTGAGAACTATGACACCAGAAGCATCAGAACCCAACACGGGTAAAGCACCACAGGTGCTCCCTGAGCCACCACTTAATCTACCCAAACCGACCCCCGTCGATCTCATCACAAGCAACCTAGAGGTGATACCAGAAGATATGGGTAACGAGCTCGGGGGATCAAATGAGAATATAGCAAATACGCTGCTCCCAGCTGATGCCGAGCTGGATTCCTACGAGGACTATGAGGCTGAATCAGAGACAGAAGATGATAGGTCAGCGGATCTATTAACAGAGGGGTGCGTTTCAAAGAATAAAATTAAGGGGAAACCAAAAACAAAGAAAAGCAGCAAGGCTGGCGCTATCTCCAAACGACTTAAACAAAAGACAAGCAATAACTCCGCCCTGAAGAAGCATGTCTTAGAAAAAAGTTGATTGTAGCAAAGGGTTTGGTTAAAACTATGACATTGAGGCTATCAGGTGGGAGCCCTACCGACCCTCTACCAATCACGGTCTCCCCGGAGAAAAGTATTTTGATCAGCCCAGGTATCATGTCTCTGGGGGACAAGTTGGAAGAGCTACAATCTCAAGAGCAGGCCAACGGGTCACCTTACAACTTGGAGCTAACATTATTAGATGAAGCTAATAATTTGCCATCAGCCATCCAACCGTCCTCTCAGGCAACAGCAAGCTCCTCTTTTTCAATGGAGACATCCTTGGGTCCTGCCTTAGCTTCTCCTACGACGGTCACAAGAAGTGCAGAAGCTGATACTCCTCCCTCCCTAGATGAAATACTTACGATTTTGAGCAAACAACTGAGCAATCAGCGGGCAGAAGCGCAAGAATATTTTCTTCAACTCAGAGAAGACAATAATAAGACGCAATCTGTTCTACAAGATCTCACTGCTAAAATTTGGGGGGGTCTCTCAAGAAACTATTGAACTACAGGAACGGGTGGTACAGGTGGAGGAGACAAACACCAAAATGGTAAGAACAGTGGAAAAACATGATGATCATCTGAAGGTACTACAGCTAAAGGTTGAGGACTTGGAGAATCGTCAAAGGCGCTCCAACCTAAGACTTTTTGGCATTCCAGAGAGATCAGAGGGCGCAGACCCTAGAGCCTACATTGTAGGGGTCCTTCAGAAGGCTTTTCCGGACCTGTCAGATTGGGATTGGGACTCGCAAATCCAAAGGGCTCATCGTTTACCTCTGTTTCAGAAGAATATTGAAAACCAATTCCCACGTCCCTTCTTAATCTACTTCGGCAACTTCCTTCTACGTCAAGCGGTTTGGCAGAGAGCCCGCCCCAACTCCCCAGTAGCGGTAGGAGAATTTTCGGTTTTTGCACGTTCTGATCTCAGTAGGAATACTATGGACAAGAGGTGGCAGTTTCGTAAACTGATGGATCCAATTAAGGCCCACGGTGGGCAAGTATTTCTCCAAGAACCTGCTCGTCTAAAGGTTATAAGAATGGGCGAACCCATATCTTCAATGATGTTAAGGAAGCAGAGAATTATCTCTCCAGTATTATATCTAGCCAGAGCTAGACACAGAAACAATTTAACATCAGAAGTGAAGACTGATGTCAGAACAAACTATCTAATGGGAGTATGGGGGGCACAATTCCACAAATCCACGAAGTTAGAGGGGGGAAAATGAGAAAAAGCGAAAGGAAAAGAAAAAGATTTATGACACTTTTTTAGCACGTATAACGAAGCCTGCTTTAGGAAGGGGGAGGGGGTGAGGGGGGTGAGAGTGACACAGGGTGCGTCACCACACGCGCTGCCTCACTAACTACAGCATTCACTGGGGGGTGGTTCTTCCCCAGCTGGGGCGAGAATCAAGGGGGGGGGGGAGGGGGGAGGGACAGCATCTCCGCAAGATGGGGGCAAGGGGAGTCAGGGGGGGTGGAAATATAATAAAATCTGTGTGCAGGATGACAAGTGGAAACTATTGGATAAAATTCGCAACTTATGGTTTTTTTGTGGTATTACTGTTTGCTTTAGAGGCTCAAGAGAACTAGCTTTAGCTTTATTATCCTGTTATTTGAAGAGGGGCGCATTATTTCAACAGACAGTTAAATGCATTTAATTAAATGTCTAGCTTGGAACGTGGCAGGACTTTAATAGCAAAAACAAAAGATCCTTAGTATCAGAGGAATTGAAACTACATAACCCCCATTTTTGCTTATTATCAGAAACCCATATCATATGGAAAGATTGGAAAATTCTAAATCAATTGGGGTATGAAGTTTTGGCTTGTTCCACTTTTGAGAATCCTACAAGAGGAGTTGCCATTCTTAAGGATACTCAGGGTAGAGGTACTTCAAACCGCCCATGACAAGGATGGCAGATGGGCCATAGTGCAAATTAATTACGCTAATACTAAGTATGTTCTATGCGCAGTCTACGGCCCAAATGTAGATGATCCAAAATACTTTGATCAATTAAATGTGAAACTTTTGGGCTGGGAGGGGGAAATCATCATAATGGGGGATTTTAATTGTTTTATGGACTACAAAATTGACACTACTAAGCCGAATGCTCATCAAAGGATGCACAAGACCAGGTTGTCCATAATAGATATATGTCGGACACATAATATTAAAGATGCTTGGAGATATTTGCACCCATCTGTGCCTGGCTTTACATACTATTCTGCACCCCACAAGACGTGCACTAGAATAGATCTGGCTCTAATCAGTGATAAACTATTACAGGCCGGCTCTATGATTCTTTGTCCCCGGATAACATCTGATCACAATGCACTCATAATAACATTTGATACACGAAGCACGTGGACACCACCCAGGCCTTTTTCTTTTCCAAGACACTTACTTTCAGATCCAAATTATGTGACACAACTTAAAACTCATCTCAATGAATTTATAACCATTAATAGAAACTCAACTGGGTACTGCATGGTATGGGACTCTTGCAAGGCAAGTATTAGAGGGTTTACTCAAGCCTATGTTTTTAGGCAAAATGCAGAACAGAAGCAACATAAGCTCACATTACTAGATAGTATAACCAAACTGGAAGATTCACTCGTCAAAGCACTACAGCATAATTCCGCAGCAGTTATGGAAATTAACCTAAAACTTAACACATTGAAAACTGATATAAAATCTAACTTTATTAGGAAAAACAGTGCTAGGATCCACAAATTTAAAATAGCTCAATATGAGGGTGGAGACAAAATTGGTAAAGTCCTAGCCTATAAAGTAGCAGAAGATAGAGCAGATACTTTAATTTCTAAAATCCGAGGACAAGGGAACAAAATATATAATCAGCCACAAGACATACTTAATCAATTCGCTGAATATTACAGAAACGTATACACCCCAGAAAATCACGCTGATACAGAATTAATTGAGGAATATGTAGAAGAACATCCAGTGAGTACAGGGAACCTATTAGGCTTGGATGCACTCTCTAATGCCATATCACTGAATGAACTACAACAGGCTATCAACTCGTTACCAACAGGGAAAGCGGCAGGAGAGGACACAATACCTCTGGAACTCTATAACATTTGTGGCCTAGAATTAGAACAGTTATTATTGGAAGTAATACAATCGATTGGACCAAACGGAATGGCTCCTAAATCCTGGAACAGGACAAAAATAATCTTTTTTTTAAAGAAAGGGAAACCTAAGGAAGAGAGAGGGTCATATCGACCCATCTCTCTGATAAACACTGACGCGAAAATATTCGCTAAAATCATGGCAAACAGATTAGCCCCATTTATGCCCAAAATTGTCAATCCACAACAACATGGCTTTATTTCCGGGCGAGACACAACAGCGCACGTAAACATGGCAATCACAGTGTTCGATATCGCGGAGGTTAAATCCACTCCACTCGGCATGATATTACTAGACGCCGAAAAGGCTTTCGATCGAGTGGGGTGGACTTATCTCTGGTGTGCACTATCTAAAATGGTTTTTGGGGGAAAGTTTTTGAAGGATATAAAAGCACTTTATGACAAACCCACTGCTTGCATCAGCTACGGGGGCTTGACTTCATCAGAATTCCCTATTATGCGTGGGACTCGGCAAGGTTGTCCTCTCTCACCTCTTTTATTTGCCCTCTCACTTGAACCTTTTTTACTTGCCCTCCACTTTCAAAGTTTGATTATCCTATTTAGTTTCAGCTCACAGGAGCTGAAAATGACAGCTTACGCTGACGACATTGCCGTATATACCATGGACATTGCCAAAGCACTAAAAGGAATTTACTTCGAGGCTGAGAAATTTGGGCAGGTGTCAGGCTACAAGCTTAACGTTCAGAAGACGCAAGTCTTATCGAATTATTCCCCAACTGTCCCTATACCCGAGATTTGCAAAGAGGCCACATATCTAGGGGTTAAACTAACAGCCAGACTACAAAACATTAATAATATAAACTATAATGACTTGACTAAAAAAAACACTCTTATTTTGAAAAAATGGAACAAATTGCCCTTAAATATGATTAGTAGAATTAACCTTATTAAAATGAAAGTCCTACCAAAATGTGTATACCTATTTCGTTCCATTCCGCTGGCACTAAATAATAAATGTTTCCAACATCTAGACGGGCTCCTGAGCAGCTTTATATGGGGCTACAAAAGGGCCAGAAGGCCATTAAAAATAATGAAAAATAATTTAAACAAAGGAGGGCTGAATGTCCCAGATTTCAAACTATATTTTTGGTCTTCATTCTTTACTCGTATACGCTCACTATTACATGGAGACAGAACTCTTTTTTTTCACTCTTTTATGTTGAAACAAGACTCCCTACTTTTTCTGTTCAGAATCAATGACCCGAATTACTACAAAAGGGTAAAATTCAAGTCTGCCAGAGATATCGTTAGGATTCGGAATAATATACTAAAATTTTGCAAACCAAATTTCTATCACTCAAAACTTCCGCTGTGGGGTAACCCAGGTCTTCCGGCTATCTTTACAGATTCTATCACTAATAGCTGGGCCTCCTCTGAGATTAAGACTTTGGAGGATCTATACGGCTCGCAGGGGTTTCTAGAATTTAGTACACTTAAGCAGTTATATGACCTACTGGAATCTTCAAGGTTCAAATACATGCAAATTCATGACTATCTGATTAATTATAAAAAGATACAAAATATTTCTGACTGCGATATTTGGACATACTTTTATTCAAATAAGAATAAATCAGTCATCAGCGAAGCTTATAAAATACTTAGCTTCTTTAGAACCAACGACAGCGATAAACTGGTGGTGAAATGGAGTACCCAGCTAAACCTAAATATTACTCCTAACCAGATAGAACACTCCCGTACCAATATAAATAATCTTGTACGATCATCTAGCCTTCGGCTACAACAATACAGAACGACTTGCATGTTATATTACACACCGGAAAGAATTACCAAATGGTCATCGAACCCCTCTTTTAGTAGCCGTACTAAATGCCCCAAATGCTCGTTGGAAGCAGCTAATTTAGTTCATATTTTGTACTCCTGCCCCAAATTAAAGAACTTTTGGGGCAATATACTGAGTGTACTGAGACTAAAAAATATTTCATATCCCATCGTTACGGCTGCTTCGGTCCTATTAGACCTTAACACCTCGTTATCTTCACAATCATCTCTAATCACTATACTTTTTTCATGTGCTAAATTAACTCTGGCTAGGGCTTGGATAGACCCAGAACCACCGACGGTTTGGAAATGGTGGACCTTAGTAACAGAAATACACGCTATGGAGCTAGCCTTAGCAAATCTCAGGGGAATACGCTCATTGATTAAGTTTAATAGAATTTGGGGCACTTTTCTAGATTGAAAATCTCATATTGCTATAATTTTATAATTTTGTATGACTCTTAAGCCTCCTTTGTTTAATTCTACAAATGGAACTCCTTTATTAGTGTGTCTTCTTTTTCATAACTACTTTGTCTATAGCAATTATAATCCATTGGTTTTTAATATGTACTCTTTTTTTTATGAACTTGTATGTGAATTTTTGCTGTCTTTTGTCATCCTGCACATCAATAAAAATATTTAAAGGAAAAAAAAAAAGGGAAATGACCCATTGCTAGAATTGGGTATTTTTTGTGACTCACTCCAGCAATGCGTCATTTTTTAGCGCACAGATATGTCACTCCTTGTGACATGATGCATAATACTGTAAATATGACGCATCATTGGTTTCGCAATGAGGGCGCAATGAAAAGTGACGCATTGATGTTTTCTTGCAGCGATGCATCAGTTTTTATAAATGAGGCCCTTAGTTTCTTAGAAGGAAAGGTTTAAATGTGATGCCCAAGTGCCCGCATTGAAATTAGGTACATTGAAAAACGTCATGCATGCTTTATTATAGTGGTCAACATTATGGAGTGGTCAATGAAAATATTCTGCACTTATTAAACAAGTACATCCAATGTGAATTACAATATGTGATCTCATTGGTAATCCTGACCAGTGTGCTGATACCAAACATGAAAGAGTGTGAACAAAAAATAGGAAAGGTGTAGATCAGATGGTCAAGAAAACTCACCCATTCAAATTTTCAAGGCCCTTTTCCAGTGTGAATAAAACCCCAACGTGACCTGTGTACTTACAGTCATACATGTGTTCAAGGCGCATCTCCAGTGTGAATTTCGACTTGTGTGTCTAAACCCCCTGCCTGGCTGATGTACTGACCTAATCCAGTGCCTTACTGACATTTAAAAGACTGCAAAAAAGGAAAATTATGAAAAAATTTGCCATTAAATAGTCTGACGTTGTGCCACATGTGAATGATAGACAAAGAAATAAGGATTCCGATGGTCGTGTAGACACTCACCGCAATGTGCTTTCATGGTGCGTAATGTATCTCTGGTGGTGTCTGGAACCGGCCGCCATGTAAACTGTTATAAATGTGCCAAAGTTGACACTAAGAAAGGTCTATTATCTCAGCCGCGTTCTATCTAATGTTTCAACACCACCATTAAATGATGTGTAAATCTATGGTGACCAGATACGGATTCCAAATTATAACTATTAAAAACCATTCCAGAGCAAGATCAAAATGTCTGTCAAGCCACATGAGGGCAGTGGAGTGTGAACCGCTGGTCTGAACGTTCTAAAGCTACCAATGGGAGTGCTCATGAACAGAGATATTGTCAGATGAATATGACCTGATGAAGGGGGAAATAAGCACGTTGCAATCCATACATACCCTATATACTGACATAGTGGAGAAGAAAGGCACAAGCAGGGGTTTGAAAAGTAAGAGATTCTAAGTGACCAGGTGTTGAGATTCATCTGGCAGCTGGCAGACTCCATAGCCACGCTGTGATGAAGTGACCTTTGACAGTGTCACACTAGTATTGGTAGGCAGATTTTTAACCCATTAACACAGAGAGAGTGAGAGATTGCAATGGAGAGTGATTAAGAACTTCTCAGTATAGAAAATCCCTTGCCAAAAAAGAGAAATATTTAAAGAAGGAGGAAAAATTTCCCCCAGAAGGAACCATCCAGGTAAATGGCGGCCAAGAAATGGATATACACATTCATGTGGATTAGCCGATGGCACAATATATGTCCAAAGTTGGTGAGTTATGGTTTCCAGTGAGCGGGACCTTTCATATCCCCAGAACAGCACATTTTAGGATAAGGATGTATGATTCGAAACCTCAGCCTAGACCCAAGCAATTTGAAGCCCTAAATCTTTGGAAACAAGTAGTGAATGAAAAGAAAAGGAAGACATTTGCTGTGATAGGGCTCATTCATGGAGAAGAAGGATGAGGAAAGGCAGAGAAAATACAAGACTATTGAGGCATATCCTTTGATAGAAAGTAAAGAGACAGAAAAGAGGAAACCTAAAAAGGAGACAGAAATAGACAGGGTCCTCAGCATAAGATCATCCCCATACAAAGCGGCAGCTACTACACCGAGACCTACAGCCCCGGTGTTAGTCAAGAACAGGACAGTCAATTACCACTCTACGGAAGCTTGCATGCCCCCAAATTATACAGAAACTACTGTTTCACCTTCAGTTTAGATCTCCGCATCTGTAGCTGTAAGTACCCTGCCTTTGTCTGGTGCTGCATGCACTTCTCTCATAGAAGCACTTGTTAGTACTCCACCGATTCAACCAATTCCAAGTGTAGCCGAGGATCCTGCAGCAAGACCCAGAGTAATAGCATTAGGTCCTCCAATAGAAGAGAGTTTGGCTGGTAATGTAATAGGAAGTCAGATGATCATTACAGCCTCACCAGTCAACCAGCCAAGTACAGGACAACCCCCACAGAGACTTAATGTTGCTCAGCTAATAGCTGAATTTGAAGAAGTCTTTAAGGGAAACGTGAGAAAGGGTACTTCAATGAGAGCAAATTGCTACATAAGAGCATGGAAGCAGCATGGGTGGTGAGAGAGTATCAAGCGAGAATGAAGAAAGCGATTGATGAATGTGGAATTGATTTAAACCAGAGAAAGAAATTGAGGAAAAATTTTAGAAGGATGATGGGTGAAATGGAATGGAAAGTGGTGAAGCCAAGGGGATTGAGAGTCCATGTAAGAGAATTGATTGAGAACATTAGGGATTGGAGTGAGTCTGAAAAAATTAATGAGCTGTGGTCCATGAGAAAAAGGGTCAAGATGAAAAAAAAAGTAAGAAACTGCCAAGGAGGATGAAGTAGAGGCCAGAAAAGAGGCAGAAAGGGAACGCCCTTTAAGCGAAGTATAGGGATGAGTACGTACATGTCCTGTGGCCAGAACAGATTATTGATAAGTGGTACACACAGATGGACTACTAGACTGTGACCTTTTTAAAAGTCTTGTGGGAACATTTTAATGTATTGTTTAAGGTGAAAAACCCAAAGGAATTGTGGACAGAATGCAAGGGGGCAGTTGAATGGCCAACACACAGTAGCAGCCCATGTTTGGGACGTGTGGCGGTCGGGAGGGCTGGCCAGGGGAGGTGGGTTTGTAAGGAGGGAGGGGTATGGGGGTCACAAAGGGATGAGGGTGAAATAAAAAGTATAACAATTTTAAAAACACCTTCAGACGGCTGTGTCCTGCGTTGCGCTCCTCTGCTGCAGACAGGCACTGGCTCCCAGCAGAATTCCCTGCGCCCAATGAGAGCAGCTTCAGGATTGGCCTGAGCACCCTCAATAGGCACTCCAGGACAGACTGGGAGTCTGTGCCTGCTCTCTCCAACCCCAGCAATGCAGCTGGGTTGGAAAGAGTTTCACTGCGCATGATGGTTTGGCTAGTCTGAGACCACTTCCATCAGTGCTGTCACCTCCAGGCCCACCTCCAAAACTCAGCAGGAAAGAAAATATAAAACAACACATGTGTTGTTTTTTTCCCCTTCCTGATATTTTTTTTGGGGGGCAACGCTCCTCCACCACAGCGGAGGAACAGCTGCTGCCAACAATGCCAACAATGGACCCCCCCTGAGGAGCAGGAATGAATGCTCCCACAGTCACAACTAAGCACAATGAAGTTATAAAACATTTAAAGACTAAATTCCCCAAAGGGAAATAAATTGCTACAAGATTTCCCAAACCTCTCCAAGATTTCCCAAACCTCTCCAAGACCGGACAGGGAGCATGGCAGATTGAATGATCTGCTTGGAGACAATATGGGAGGGTTCCTTGCTTCTTTTGTGCAGGCACTAAGACCTGAAATCAGATCACCCAAGGTGTCTTTTGTTGGCAGAGTAAGCCACTTGATGCGAGCCTGCAGGGATTGGACATATTGTAAGGACATCCTAGAGGCAAAGCGAAAGCGGTTAAATGAAAACCTCATAATTGCACAGACCCAATTGCCACAAAATGGAGCAATAAAGGGACTTAAAGCGCCCTCACTGATACCCGAAATTGGTATGAGCATTCAATGAATTTTCATGGCGTATGGAGGTAAAGCCTTAGGAGTAGAGAAAGGTTGAGGTAATGTGTCAAAATCCACCACAAGTGCCCTAAAGAAGGTTACTCCTGCCATATTTGCCTTAAGGTCAGGCTTTGGAAGTGGAAGTGTTGTGGTAACCCAAATGGAGTTATGATTGATTCTCAAGCTGCAAATCTTGCAGTGCAAGAGGAGCTGCCTCCAATTCCTAGACCCTCTATGTCAGCCCCAAAGATACCGAAATCTGGCATGCCACTGAGTTTCTATGGCCCTATGCAGATGCAGGGAGGAAATCTCCATATCCAAGTCACAGAGTTCCCTAAAACCCATTTGTGCCCAAGAACTGCCCAGTTCTCATTATGTTTGAGAGTTCTACTGACTTTGATCAGGACTAATGATGGTGCCTGAAGGGGGAGGAGGAGTGCATACTTGGCGCAATCTTGGAAGTGCATCGGAGTGGAACATATGTGGATGGAGAGGTTAACGGACATCCTATATCTTTCCTGATAGACACAGGAGCCACTCACTTGACTGTTAGAACATTTGAAGTCCCTAACCTACTACTCACAGGAAAAAAGTCCAAGTTGTAGGCATCACCAATAAACAGAGTACCAATAAGATTACTATACTGTACTAGGCATTTATAAAGGGCATGTATACCCTTTGGGCCCCCCAGCGTTAAATGTCATGTCCGTTGCATAGTACCTGTGTAGTCGACTGATTTAGTCAAATAGATAGGTTGTAAGTAGTTTTCTGAAATTGGGCTCTTCCTTGATCATTCTCAGTGAAAAAGTAAGAGTTTTTTTAAAGTTTTGATGTCAAGTTCCATAAGGAGCGTCCCCCTTCTAGACTTCTTAACCCCTTCCATGCTGGGCCGTTTCTGCCGCTGTGCGGTAAACAAAAGAACAGGGCGGGCCGTGACGAACCCCAGCCGTCATCAGCACACGAGCGCCGCAGAGCGTGACGGCTGGGGTTCGTCACCAGCATGGAAGGGGTTAATCCTGCGTACCGAAAACAGCTTCTTTTCCATGGATCTTAAAGGTCTGAATGGGATGTAAGGAATCAAGAGCCACTGTAGTAATTGAGAGCTCTTGCCATGCATTGCTCGGTGGGCCAGGCAGAGAGATTTAAATTTAATTATTTTTAAAATTGGTAGCCAATGAAGGGCTACGAAGACAGGAGCGGCAGAATGATATTATTTGCAAAAAGCGTGCTGCAGCATTTAAAACCACTTGCAATCACTTAGTTACATATGCTGGGCAGCCCCAATAAACTGTGTTTCCGTAATCAAGCCAGGACAGTACAAGGCCCTGGACTACAATTCTGTAGGTGGCAGGGATGAGCCAGACTAGAGCTTTCCTCAACAGCCTGAGTATGCCAAAACCACTGGCCACCAGCTTTGTAACTTGAGGCTCCATTGTCAGAGGACAGTCAATCTAGAAGCCTAGACTTTTTATTTCATTTTTAGGAAGGGGAAAGAGGGCTTCCAGGTAGTTGGGCCATCATAGCTCTGTCCAGAGGGATGGATTGTTGCCGACCACCAGGACCTCGGTTTTGTCCCCATTTACTTAGATTATTATTTAACATCCAGTCAGTAACGTCTCCTAAGTAGGCGTTCAGATAATCGGAGAGTACTGTGGTGTCTGAGATGAGAGGAATAAATATTTAGGAATCATCCGTGTATGGTAGGATTGAAAATACATTTCTTGCTATAATATCTTCCAGTGGACGGACATAGACAATGAATAGTGCAGTGCTCAGAGGGGAGCCCTGTGGCACACCATATTACAAGGTCAGTGCCTGTCCAAGTAAAAATGGGCAATAACAATGATCTAAACCAGTTCCTAGTGTGTTATTTACGTCCTGTAAACTCAATGGGAAGGGATCATCTCTGCAAAATTAACTGTATCATTTACTGTATGCAGGATGGGGTTGAGATTGAGACCTAAGAAGCTGATAAAGAATTGTATCCGGTTATTACTAAGGAGGATCTAGTTGGATTTTAGAGAAACAGTTAGAGAAGATGTTTGACGTGTCACTGAGATAGAAATTGGAATAATTAAGGGTGCCAAGCCCATAAATATTACCCTTTGACCCAATGCTGTTTTCCCTCAAACCTGTCCTTACAAGATGACCTCAGAGGATATTGCAGGAATCACATCTGTCATCAAAAGCATGAGAGAGCAAGGGAGTTATCGGGAGCCCATGTAACTCACGAAAAGTGAAAGATAGTTGCGGATCTCCTGAAAATTAAACAAATTACAGTTCCAAGCTGTCCTGTGGTACCAAACCCTGCTGTGATTTTGTGCAAAAATTCCCCCAGAAGCCGAATGGCTCAGGGTCATTGACCTCTGTGAGGCCTTTTTCTCTGTTCCCCAACATGAAGAGATTTAAGTCCTTATTTACGAGAAGTAATGGATCTCTACATTAAAGCAGTGATGTGTCACTTCTCAGTGCACCCTCCTTGTGACATTATAGATGCGTCATATTTACTGTATGATGCATCATGTTGCAAGGAATGACAGATAAGTCAGTATTACTGACCTATCTCTCTGCCAAAACTGATGCATTGCTGGAGTTGTGTCAGAAGCGCAACGCAACTCTAGCAATGCTGGGGCGAGGGCTATTAATATAGTACTGTGTCACCCTCACACCTATTATGAGGCAGGCGTAAGGATTTGACGCAATGGCGTCCTAGAAGTGGCACACTGAAATCTTATATATTTCAATGCACCACTTCTACAAGGCTTGGGTGCGGGGGACCGACCACCCTGCATACATTATACCTGATGCAGGTATAATGTGGCACAGGGCTTTACAAAGTGACACATCTACCTAGATGCGTCACTTTGTAAATAGGGCACAGCTTGGCGCATATTTTATGCCGGCGCGGTATCACAATAAGTGATGCAACGGTGGTACAAAAGTGAAGTCACAACGGCCCCTCGCAGTGGGATGCCTGGCTTTCACCTTGTGGATACCCTGCCAGGGTTATCTCACAGGGGAATACCAGGACGGGTTCCCTAAGCAAGCGCTGAGATGCCCCAGGGTAAGTCGTGTGCTATATAAGTCTCATTCATTTCATTTCATTTCATTTCATTTCATGTACGGGGACATCAGATAGGAAAGGGAGTGAGGTGAGTGTCCCATGAACGCATTGAAAGAGTCCTTAAAATTAAGTTCTTAACCACACAGAGAGAAGTGCAAATGTTTTGGGCATGGCTGGCTTTTACCAATGATGGATTTTGAACTTTTTCTTTTTGGTGAACCCATTACTAAGGCTCATGGACACTGACATCAATGTCCCTTTACCAAAAGATGACAAAAGTAGGGAAGCCTGCAGGAGCTCAAACATTTACCTTGCAGCACACCTGCTCTTGCGTTTGCACAAATAGTTGAATTGATTGCCCTTAGTAGAGCCTGTTGTACATTGGAAGGCTCAAGAGTTATCACTTATACTGACAGCAAATATGGTTTTGCAGGTGTGCACGATTTGGGAAGTTGTGGTCGCAACAAGGTTTCATAACCTCCACTGATTCCACCATCAGGAATGGACCATATGTTTCCAATATATTGGACGCTTTGTAATTGTTACAGGTAATTGCAGTGGTGAAATGTGCTTCCCACAAGAGTGGCAATGACTTTTTCACCAGAGACAATCATTATCCAGTTGAAATTTCCTAATACTACGCTCTTGAGTACAGCACCTGTCACCTGGCTGAGCCATGTAATGTGGAGGGAGAAACTCTTTCAAACATTCTGCTAAATACTGTACACACATTAAGTGAACAGAGAGAACTGTAGTACACTAGCTCACAAGTAATCTAGTCAAAATGGTAAAAGATGGGATGTGTGAGTGATGCCAGTGACATTTGGGTGTCTAGTGATAGGAAGCAAGCTTTCCCTGATTCCATGTTGCCTGCTATGGTACGGCATGGCCCCACACATGTGAGAAGAGACAGGATGATGTCCACCTTCAATTTGTATTGGTACAATCCCCATTTCCGTTGAATGGCATAAAGTGTGTGCCATCGTTGCAACACTTGTCAGAAGCGAAATGTGGGCAAAAGGGTTGTGGCGACCATGAGCCATTTTGGAAATCTGATGCTCCCTTCAACCACCTATAGATCGATTTTCTGGAGATACCCTAATGTAACCAATTGAGCTATTTCCTCTTCATTATGTGTTTATTCTCACGATGGGTTGGGCTTACCCCACCAGGAGATATGACAGTCCGGCAGCCACTAAACTATTGCTGCAGGAGTTAATACCGCAATTTAGGATGCCAGATCATATTGAATGACCTGGTTCTCGGGTACTGCATGGGATTGGCTGATGTGGTATGTTTTATCTCCCATCAAGCTGATGCTGCTACTCCAGCTGTACGAAAATCTCCAGTGAATGATGTGTGCCCGGCAATTGCTTTCACATAAAGAAACATGCTCGCAAGTCCTGTCTGGAGGAGAGCTGAAGAAGCCCCTATCTGGAGATCCTGGTCACCACCACAGCCGTCAACTGCATTGGTCTGACAAACATGATACACTCCTCCCATACAAAGAGGGTAATATGAGAAGAGGAAGAAGCAGACCCAACATCCACCTATTCCCAGAGCCACCCCAGATTTGAAGTTTATGAGGCTTTTAAAGAGGAAGAAGACCAGTCAGTGGGGCGACCGTCTCCATCAGTAGAACAGCCACAGGAACGAAAACCAGATGAAGGTCTTGTCATCCAAGCAACCACTGTTACAGCAACCACTGGACTATGAATACACAATCACTGAGACAGTGAAAACTCATGGAATGCTCAAACAAACCTGCCAAAATCAAGGTTTCAGGAGTCAAAGGGTAGTGGGGTTCAGGTAAGTTCTAACTCTGAGAGTGAATCATCTTCATCCTACCTGGAAATCTCAAGCTCCTCTAAGGATTGTGGTTTGACTGAAGAAGACTGGCCAAAGACTACAACAACCGCATAGATATTAATGACAACTAGGAAAATACCAGAGACAATTAGAGAAGGTAAACACTTAGAAAAATCAGAGCTCCTTGAGCAACTTGATATTTTGGATGAGAGGGTAGACTTGACTATCCCAAATAACACAAGAGAAAGAGAAAGGTCAATCTGATGGGTGGGGATATCCCTCATACTACAGTAAACACTACAATTAAACTTGTTATAGGTAACCCAGTACACGAAAATGAAGTTTCCTATGTTCCACAGCATGAAAGTGTTTCTATCTTTAATGTCTACATTCAGATCCTAGCTAAATATGTGAAAGTTATGCAGGTACAACATTTATGTGTGTTCCTACCTTCCATTCTCTGTGGCTGAAGTGGAAGCATATTTTCATTCACCTCTGCCGTATTCCTTTTGCTGTTCCATTTTCCTAAATCTTTTCTATTAGCAGAACTCAATTCAACTGTTTTATTCTAATTATTATCAACCTTTATAAGATTTATCAATTGTGACTGTAGCTGGTATGTTTTTGTGGGCTACTAAACATGTTGATCATTCCTACAAGGCTTTTAATTCAAAGGATCAGCATGAGTATCTGATTAAATTATTTACTCCTGTAACTAACATGCTTGCTACTAACCAAAGCCTGCATGTCATAGCCTGTAGGATTAGAACAGATGAGAGGGTATTCATAGTTGAACTGAAAGAGAGAATGAGGAAAGTTGAAGAGAACAGGGAAAGGTAAACTAGTGCAAAACAAAAGATTAGAAAGGTCGGGGAGATTTTAGAAGAACTACTCCAGAGAAGAGCATTGATATTGCCAAGAAAGGATCCCCGTGCATGATAAGGAAACAAGACTATTGAGAGATTGGGGTGGAGTGATTGTGAGCACAATTACCAAGTCAAATTCATGACCTTTGCTGAGTTAGAGGTAAGTATTAAGGGCATCTATTATATGTGTGGGAAGTCAGCCTATTTCCAGATCCCACACACTAGTGTAGGTAGCTGTTACACAGATTTAGTTTTCCCCAAAATCTATTACATTAACAAGCTAGATTCTCCTCTTGATCCCTACATAAAATTAAGTAAACAAAGCTTTAAGCAGATCCTTAGTGACATCTTCGGAGTGCTTATATCGCCAATAGGAGGTGCATTAGACAATGTTAAGATGTGAAAGCTATCTACTTCAGTATATCAGCTTGCTGCTAACACTGCAGGAGCCTTAACAGTTATAAATAAGGAATTGCATGCTATGATAGCTATGATTATGTGAAACGGTATTGCATTGGATTGGCTCCTAGCAAAGGAATAATGCACGTTGTTCCTGTGAATAGATACTTAGCTTGATAGCTACATTACTAATATTACAAACATTACACACACACTAATTGAATTATAGGAGACAGGTGCTTGGGAAGGAATAGGTTCTGTATTTAAATCTATTGGAAGAGGCTTTTTCAAGATAGTAGCCTGGCTTGGTAGTGTTGATGGAGGAATATCGAAACTGCTTTTAACTCTTCTCTTGGTTGTTACTAATTGGCATTGTGTGTGTGCTTATCTTTTTTTAACATTTTGCAAGAGAATTTCATCATTAAGTAGTTTGGACTGTGGGTATAAGAAGCTGTCAGCAACAAGAGCAAGAAAAAGGGAAAGACTTGGGGGTATATTCACAAGAACCAGTGATTACTACCGCGAGAGTAGTATAACGCAACTTTCACCATCGCAGCCCATTGCGGGAAAATAACCCTATGTCAACTTGGAATGCGATAGACACCAGACAATGCGTCAAATGTCCACGTGAAAATCAATGCCATGCTGCAAAAATGCGATACAGTAACGCAAAAAAAAAAACAGGCGAAGAGGCCAACTGCAGTACAAAAAGTCACGAAAAACAGCCACAGCCCAGCAAACCCCACGCGTCTGGTGGGACAATGCACCGCAAAAACCACAAAAAACAAACAACCAGAAACAAGCCAAAGAACTTAGTATCATGGATGCACACTGACCCAGCAAAGAGGCAACTCGAACCCCACAACCCCCACAGACTACCAGCAAAGAACAATGGGCCGGGGAAGGACAAGGAGGAGAGGGAGAGGAAGATGGTGTGCAGACCACAGGATAACAAGACCAGCGTCACGGAGGTGACAGAACACTACCAGCAACTGACCCACAAGCAGACCACCTGGAATGCAGTCGGGGGTCTGAGGAGGCCTATCCAGGAGGCCAATAGGTGCCGGCATGACGTGACTACCGAAACCAGGCACCAACCCGCTGCCAACAGGAAGTCAGCAACGGCGACAGGAGGTGGCAGTCCAGCGCCAACTGAGGAGTCGGAGGAAACCCAGGCCACAGTCATCAGTGTGGAGATGGTGCAAAGAGTAGGCATATATGCACAACAAGGTTTAGCACACTGCACACCCACATTCACCCAGGATCATGTCACAGATCCCCTTGGCACACCCACATTGACAACAACGTGGAATAACGTGCATACCCGACACTGCAGAACAGAGGACACAACTGGCTCCCCACATGCACAAAAACATGCCTACTACATCTGACAGAGCGGGAAACTGTGAAATGGAAATGTATACCTACAACCTCACATCCGTCATGTAGTCCAAATGTACACTGTCCTGCATGAGAATCCAGCACCTCCCAAACAGTCACAATGTACATTGCTAAACAGTACAGAACCATGCCCAGGTGCACCTAATATCAGTCACACACCCATGATGACTCTGCATAGGACGGCCCTGGCCACTACCCTTACGAATTGAGTGGGTGACGATAAAGCTACATGTCAAAGCTCAAACCCGCTGTCTGCGGTGAAATGTCTGCATCTGATGTACACAGCACAATGTAATGTCGTAGGGCCCAGGGCACCATGCATACAACAAGACCACAGGGACACACAAAGATATTATATTGAACTGGCTACGGGCACATGCGCCCATCCCCTTTATTGGCAGGGCCACATGTACAGTGACGCCTGTGCTGGATGTGTGTGGGGTGACTGTAAGCAAGTCTGTACGGATTGCCTGGTGCTGGCAACCCCTTGAATATTGGACACCAGTGCAACAGAAATAGAAAACATATGCATAACAGAGTCAACTGATGAGCAACATTGAGGGAGCTAAAGAAAGTCCAGAGGACAGCCAAAATGCAAACAGAAGTGTCCATGAGTTGCAGTGCACTGGGTTGGGACACTAGAGATGAGGGCGCTTATGTGAAGGAAAAGTCTTGGATTGTGTCCCTTTGTTATATTCATGATGCAGATGCAGTGGGGTGTGTGAGACCTGCATCATCTTCCCCAACTCTGTACGTCTGTCAGGACCATGGTTTTGACTCTGGCAGATGGTGCTTGTAGGTGGTCCTTGCGATGGTGGCGTGTGCCTCCTGCGGTGATGCGATGTACGGGCCGGCCTGGACTTAATTTGGTTTGTGAGCCCTGGTGGGATGCATTTGGCCCCGGAGGCTGCGTACAGCGCAAGGCCACAGAAAAATGGCAGTGATGACCCCAAGGCCTACGCTTCAGAGGCCATCCAATCTCCCCGTAAAAGGGGTCCCAGACCTGACCAGCACAGAGTTAGTGGCCCCGGATGCACATCGGCCGGCACAGGCACCCAGCCACGGAAGGGTCACTTGTGGTGCAGTCATATGGGCCATGTAACCTGAGCGTGTCACCATCAATGTCTGAGGTACATGTTGTGGAGACTTGCGGGGGACAGTGGAAGGTGTCCTCCAGGGCTAGACACCAAAATGTTTGATTTTATCATGAAGCAGCAGATAGAGGATTGGAATGCAACAGCCTCATTGCCACCACCAATTGGGTATCAGATGCATGAGGAAGAAAACTGCCTCCTAGTCCATAGGCTCAGATGCCACCAAAGTTCAACCAGAAAGTGTCCATGAATGTCAGGGAACAGACTTAGTGGCACTGGTGCAGAGGGGGGATGCAGTCTGCAATGATGCCGGTACACTGATATGAACTCAGTCATTTGTAAATCATGACTCTGTGACCTACTGGACCGCAGTGTAGGCCGGAGGCAGCGGTCAGCAGTGGCCCACAGCCAAGTGTCATTGGCCCCCGATGCAGAGCGCTATTGACACCAAGGCAGTTGTCAGTAGTGTACGAACAGCTCCGTAACGATGATCCTTTTCTCTCCGCCAAGATGCAAGGCGTCATCCACTTACGCCTCTCCTTGAGTGCAATGATATGCAATCTGCCTTTGCATACTTGATGTTCAGTTCCAAATGTGTGACCTATTTGAGTGCAGACTAGGCCTTGAGCTGTGTAGGCCGGAGGGAGCGGTCAGCACGGGCCATTCAGAGAGAGTCTCCGGCATAGGTTGGTAGCCTCACCAGCCTGTGTAGTTCAGGTTCAGTGGCACCACATGTTCGGTCACCTCTATAACTGTGACCCGGCATTCGTCTGGACTTAGTCGTATCTTCCTCTTACTCCTCTCCATGCGACCACTGCTGTGGACTCTGCCATTCGTGATTCACGACTAGCTGCGGGATGTACGACCTACTGGTCCGCTGGGTAGTCCTGGTCCCTCATCCATGTGTCGCCGGCTGAAGTTGAACAGGGTTTGTGGCACCACGTGGCACCGACTGGCGTTGAACAGGGTTTGTGGCACCACGTGCCGCCGGCTGGCATTAAACAGTGTTTGTGTCACCACGTGTTGCTGACTGGCATTGAACAGGGTTTGTGGCACCACGTGTTGCAAGTAGCCCATATGGAACTATGCCTGACTGATCGGGGGTCTTATGCTGTGGCCGCTGTCCCAGATTTGGGGTCACTGCCATTCATGAGCCAGGACACACTTTCACATATGGGGCCTACTGGGCCACAGAGGATGCTGGTGGAATATGTAAATGAGGATGAAGTAATGAAGGCCAGCATCGGGGGCCAGCGATGGTCTGAGAAGCTGGCAGGGTCGCGGGCCTCGGGCTTGGAGCTTACACAGCATGTGGTGAGCCCTCCTTGACACACACCAGTGTCAGCTGGTGATCATTGTGGCCTGGGTGCACAGGGTAGGGCCTGACGGGTTTGTGGTCCAGCGGGCCGGGGTACAGCAGGCGCACAGTATCACAGGCAACTCCGCTAACGAGGACGGCGTCAACCTCGTGGCAGGGTGGGAGGCACTGCCCTGGAAGAGTTGTTGAGCTTTCCAGAAGAGGACCACGCTCAGGACTACATGCTTTTTATTCACACCCGTACGCTGGCATGGCGTACGCCAGGCTATCCCACTCTGCTCAGGCTTACGGGGGCGTAACAGGCAACATTTCCACGAGGACCCCCACTGGCAGGGGTGACATGGTTGCGCCTACTGTCCACTACACTCCATACACCAGAGGTGTGTGTCGCAGTGGTTATGGGTGTGTTCTGCATACTTTGGTCTGACCAGCACATCGCCCCCACTCTTGGGATTGTGTACTTTCCCAATCATAGTTCTACTGCATCCTTCGCACATGCCTGGTTGCCATCTCTCCCCACATTCAGCTATTGTGTGGCTGAGGTGCCGTGCCGTTGATTGGTCATGTTCAGGGCTTGCCCAGGTTAACATTGTAAGTTGTTCTATTTTTCTGGTGTGTGGGCATGTTGTTGTACATGTTGGTTGTGATTTTGTGACGTGTGCATTGCCAGAGTTGTGGATTGCATGGTTGTGGAGTCAAGGTGAGTGGGGTGTTCATTTGGCACTTGCCAAGGGGCTGTGCATTTCCCATAGTGCCATCCTGAGAGCGCTGTTTTGCTGATGGACTGTCGAAGGGTGAAGGGATCATGCACACTAGCTGTGTATTTAGAGGCGACATTGGTGAAGGTCCCACAGTGTTCTGATGTTGCCTGCACACTCATGTGTGACGTGTGCTTCCTGTTACACTGATTGTGTGCTGTGTCACCAGGGGGCATAGGTGGGACATGTGTGCCGTAGATTGACCCAACACCTGTGTGCATCCAGCTATGGCGTATGGTCCTTGCTTGGTCTCCAGCAGTTCCTGTGCATTGTGTTGGACGTATGGGGACTGGGGTGTCAGGGTGATGGTGATTTCCAGAACAGGTGTGGGTGACTTGGATGTGGCTGGCTGTGAGAATCTGCTGACTCTGCACATGTCCGCCGTGGGTGTTGATTGGGGTGTGCCAGGGGCCAACATCTGCAGCACAGCCAGCAGCTTGGTGTGGGGTGGAATGTTGGTTGAGCGATGTGTTGGTGCCGTAGGCCTGTTATGCGATGATGGGCAGAATGCATAGGATGGTTGTCCCTTTCAGCCTGTAGTGGACAGTGACATCCTTGGAATCATAATTACCAGAATAAAATACAGATTTTAATGTTGCATATAGAGGTAATTTCTGCAATAATGAAGGCGAGAAGTATAATAGTCCATAATAAATCTAGAGAGGCTTACCATAGGGTAAACTATAACAACTCATGTTAGACCATTTATGTTTGCAGATCTGCTACAATATTTACAAGATCCTAAAGAACATTTTATCGACCCCCCCTTCTGAACCGCGAATATAGGCATTGTTTATCGAAGAACAATACTTAGATAAGCTTGGTAAGCAAATCATTAGTACACATAATATACCTTCTAAACAAGGCATTTTTATGGCAGTAACGACAATAAAGGTTTGTTATTATCACTTAGAACATAGCTAAATGCAATAAAGCAAACTTGTTTATATTTTCAGCTCCACTGCATTAATCTTGGAATCACAATTAATGACCCGTCTATTTTAATCTTTCAAATGTGAAGGAAATATACAATTGAAAAGTACCATTGGATAGTCTAGGTAAGCGACCTACAAGCACATCCCATAACATCTCAGTAGTCTGAGAATTCGTTTTGAACAAATCTTTCCTATCCTATACCCCTGTAAAATTCTTAATGCTGACAAGTCACAGGAATTAACCAGACTGTTATGAAGTAAAAGGCTGGAAAAGTGTTGGTAAAATAACAAAACTAGTTATGTTGTTAATTTCGAGCAGAAGAAAGTTAGCCAAAATTATAATGCAAACAGTTTTCAACAGATGTTTCGGGAAGGTAAACAATACATAGTACCATCTTGGGTCAATCAAATGGAATTTTAAACTGAAAAATTAGCAAAATAGAAAGTTGGGCTACCTCCCCCCTTTATTTGGAAAAGAAAACTAAACAAAGATAGGTAATAGACATCTATGGCCATTCGAACTAAACTTCAGAGCTGAACTGAGATAAGAATTTAAGACACAGGGATGCTAACTTTCAACAAGCTTCCATAGACATGATTTTTAAAAATTCATGATTATATATTGTTTTTTATGTTTGTATTGTATTTAGTATTTTAGTGGATAGATGTGACAGTGGTTTTTGCCTAACCTTAGAGCTCTGAGAACCAACAATATTGTATGTAGAGGGTTCATTTTTTGACCACGCAGAGTTATCAATTGATAGCCTCCGCTTACACCATTAATCTGGTAATTTGGTGAACACCCAAAGGAAGGCTACCACTGAAACGCGTTGGTGAAATTTAACATCTCTAACCGGTGTTTTGTCAAAATTGGATGTATAAATGGTGCAAATAAGTCTACATTTGAGTTTTGTCTCAAATGTACTGAAGATAAAAAAACAATAGACTTTTTGTCCATCAACACAGTACGATTTTTGCACTATTTTCACCTACAACTGAAGACACTTATGTTCCTTACGCCAAAACATACCAAGTGATTATATGTGGTTTCTGAAAAGATAGGGAAAGATAGAGATATAAACAGATTTGTGGTGAAATTGTTATATAAATGTATGTATGTTTTTCATAAAATATGAAATAATTTATTGTGAAAAATATGGATCAATTTATCATGCAAAAATAAAATAAAAAGGAAAATAAGAAACTGAATAAAGAATATATATTTTTATAAAATATGAAGTTTTTTGGTTATGTAAACAGAATCCAGTTTCATGGTGTAAGGGCTACTAGGTGTATATCTAGCACTATGCCCAGTGCACAGCTTTTTCCAAGAAAGTGGACAGTGACATTGTCAGGTTTTGCGCCTGTGAGGCAGGTGCGTTTCCTGGGGGGCCGCTGTCTTTGTCTGTGCTGACTCTGCTGTGTCCTGGGGGTTGTGGGGTGTGCCGGGTGGGTGTTGTGGCCTTCTTGAATGTCCAGGCTGCATGATGACTGGCTCCATGGCATCTGTTTCCCTTCCAATGACGCACTGGGCTGGCATCCTTTTTGTGATGCAGGCTGCCGTCCGACTTTACACCAGGTCAGAGCAGGTGTTAATTTTCTGCTGCTAATGTGTCTTATCACGTGTTTTGTGTTTTTATCGCAGTTCTGGCTGGTCGTTGTGAATGTTCAGGTGTCGTGTTTTAGCGGCTTTTTGAAAAGGAATGCCTACTCTGCATCTCATTAGAGATAGTTGCGGTGGTCCTCTTTGGTGATGTTTTTTGTGGCTGCTATCACAATTAAACTGGTGCTGTGGGCTGTTAGCACCAGCTTGTGAATGGGGTGCTAAATTTATCACGACTTTGACTGTGTTAAAGTGCCGTTAATTCGGCAATAGCTCCTCGTGACTATGCTCCAAGGATGTAATGGTTGAAGAGGCACAAATAGATCTCTATGATACCTTGAGGGACCTAGGAGATTAAAAAGAGAAGAATCCCAAATTCATGAATGCTGTACTGTAAATAAAGATGTACAATGATGATTTTGAAATCACCGAAGGGGGTGGGGGGGTGTTGTGGGAGCTGTTTTACCTTTTGTATGTTTTACTTATGTTAGAAACTGTGCTTTCACTAACATAGACTGTGTTCACACTTTACTCCATTTTGAAATTATATCAAAACAGATCACTTGATGAATAATACCGTGTTTTTGTTTTAAATAAAGAAATGAGATGTTTAAACTAATAGATAGCATGAAACAAGGAGAAAGCAGTCCCAAAAAACAAGATATGGCCTTTATTTATGTAACATTAGAATGTCAGGTTGCCATCTTTAAAAAAACGAAAGAAAAACAGATTCAGAATCTAAAACCCTACTAATAAGCACACAAGGAACTAATCCCATATGAAACGAACGAACAACCAGCTTACTGTCCAAAAGCGATACCGAAAGCGGATCGATGTTATCCGCAGGAGAACAAGAGAAATCACCCAATAGGCAAACCGTTATGGCCCATTCGTTTTTGGTAACCTCCAACACCCGAAAGGAAGGTCATACTAACTCAGAGGGATATGTCCAAATGAGACCTGGGATTCGGGAAATAATTAACGAAGAAGCCAGAAATAGATGTCCCCTGGGGTGGAAGGAGGGGACACACCAAAGATGCAGGTACCAAGTACAAATTTGCCAAGGGTAAACGATTCAAATAAAATTATGTTACTGCCAAATTACATCTCAAGAGGTAACTTTGACACCCTAAACAGAGGCACAATCATAAAATTGGTAAAGGAAGTGCAGGAAATAGCATACATCAATTCTTCCAATTTGTTATTGATTGAATTTAAACCGCATCCATCTATGATTAAGAGAGAGGCAACAGTAACAACTTGGTCTACACCGGAAATTGCAGAGCATATAATGACCCATCAGCAACAGTTTCAGGCTTGGGGCATTGAATTACAAAGGATAGAGGCCCCACGTTACCCTGATCCGCTTATCCCCAAAGTGGAAAGTGAGGGATCCTTACTGAGAGGCACCATATGTTCAGCAACTAATCAGACAGCTTTTGAGAATCTAATAATCACAAGGCCCCTAATAACTGCTCCACTCGGAAGGCGTATAGACTAATTAAATACGACCAAACAGGTGACTAAAGAAAATAGGAGGGGGTTACCGAAACACCGTGTTAATTCGCAATCCTGATGAGCGTGAAGTTAAAAAATTCTCTAATATCTGCTCATGGAACACTCATGGCCTAGAAAATCTGATAGAAAACCCTGGTGCTCTGGAATTCCTGCAAGCGTATGACATCATCTTAGCCCAAGAAACTTGGAGCACAGCTCCTTACAATATTATAGGTTTTATCGGGCACCACGAACCAGCAATAAAATTGGCAAAATTTGGACACTCAAAGGGCGGTTTGTCCTCGTATTTTTCAACCAAATTAGACTGGTCATTAGAAAAACTCCCTATAGGGATGGATTGGGTTCTCGTATCCAAGCTGGAACAGCATAGGAACGAGGGGGCTCCAACAATACTAATACTACTAAACGTCTACATTCACCCAAGTGGGGAGACAAAACATGAGCATATGAATATGTTGTTTAAAATATTAAAAACATTACAAAGGCTGTATTATCAGGCACAGCTTATCATCTCAGGTGACTTTAACATCAATTTATGTAATACTCCAGGGAACCTGAACTAAAAGGGCATCAATTTTAGACGACAATTTGAAACACTAGGATTAATTCACCTTAACGGAAACACAAAAGAGGATTCACCAGCCGCAACAACCTTTTTAAGCGGGAACAAAAGTTCAACTATTGATTATAGGTCATTATCATACCCTAGTGAGTGAAACTGTAGCACGACAGACGCAAAAATTCCAAATCGTATCACGCATAGAGACCGATCACATGCCACAATCTTTGCAATTGGAGCAATTTACAGCCAGGCTGACAGCAACAACAAATCTACTCTCAACGCCACACGCCTACAGCTTAAAAAGATTGAATTGGCGAGAATTGGGGATCGAGAAGGTAATGGCTGAAGTATACTATGCACTTTATGATGTTTTGCACTTTATACAGGGATCAGAGGATCGAATATTTGTTACCGATTTTAAAAGAAGCAGGGTTTACTCAAGTAAGGCCAGCTTTGGTGTACCTACAGTCCCTTGGCAGTATCCGTATTACATACTCTGTGGCCAATTTTTTAGTGGAAGCATATAGAATTAAAACAAGGATTTTGTCTGCCACTGTTGTAGCTCAAACTTAGGAAACAACATGTAGTATGATCAGTTAAAAATTACCTGCCTTGCCTATTTTGCACACTATGTATATAATGACTGTTTTGTATGAACCATACACAATGAATTTGGATGTTTTAAATTGTATATATTGTTGTTGTTTTTATGGCTTTTATGATTTTAAAACAAATCGAATAAAGTGTATTTTGACTGACTGACTGGCTGAAGTATATCGCAAAGCGGGCAAGAGTAAAGGAAGCCTAGAGGAATCAGGAATTTCAGAGACAACGCAAACAGGGAAGGGTGAGAGCTTAAGCGTTTGGGAAAATCTAGTGAGAGCCCTAATAGAAAGCTTTATGGACAACACGAGGAAACATCTCTCTAAGTGTCACAGAAAGCACATTTGAACAAGCAGTCACCATCCCTGGTTCACCCAGGAACTACAAAATCAGAAAAGCCAAATAGTGCGTAAAGTAGGAGCTTTCACAAACCAGCTAAAAATGGGGGAAAACCAGACAGAAGTGAGCTCAAAAAATCAAGAAAGCTATATAAGAAAAACTGTTGGATAGCCAAAAACAGATACAGAGTTCCAATATAGAATAAACTTCTTTTGGCAAGTAAACAACGGAACCGAAAACACTTATGGTGTCAGATACATTTACTGACACTTGGGAATAATAGACATCAAAATGAAGGGATAAATGAAGATACATGGGTAGCACACATAATGAGTATGTACAAAGAACCAAAGCCCAAATCAACATCAGTCAGTCAAACAGCAAAAAAGAATTGCAGGAGGAACGAGGAATGAAAAAAGGAAATTCCCCTGGGGGTTATCAACTTGAATACCAAACATATCGCCCTACAACACAAAAACTCGGATGAATTAATGAAAGTAAGCGAATTATTAAAAATTATAAAGAAATTAAAATTAGAGGGCGCGCAAGGCCCAAATGGAATCCCCAATGCCCTTTTTTTAGGGAAGACGCCTCATATTGGGCCCATTACTTTACTCCATTCTTCAATGAGTTGTTCATTACAAATGGAATCCCAGGATCATGGAGGGGAAGCATCATCCAGCCAATTTTCACGGGGGGAAACTCAACAAAGCCGACAAATTACAGATTGATTGCTTTAATTGACGTTGAAGCAAAGTTATATGCAAGCTGCTTGTTAACCCAAGTGAAAAAAATGGTCAGACAATGACAACTTCATCCCAAGATCTCAAACAGGGTTTCTGGCTGGAGCAGGCATGCTAACAAATCTAACAGCTCTAACATTGCCAGCCAAAAAAGCCAAATTTAAGAACACCCGCATATTTACCTGTTTTTTGGACCTTCAGCAAGCTTTCGACAGTGTGCCCCTTAAACATGTATGGGAAAAACTGGACAGATGGGGCATCCCAACAAAGTTATTAAATGCCATCAGTGAACTATATTTGTGTACATGGAGTCGGGTAAAGTTAGGGGATGGCCAGTGGATAACAAAGAATATATACACCCAGAATGGTCTGAAACAGGGATGCGTGTTAGCTCCAACTCTTTTCAATCTGTACATATCTAATCTTGAAGACGCTCTCCTGGAAACCAATATACATCTGCCATCGATAGCCAATTAGGAAATCCGGTGCCTTCAGTACGCCGACGACCTAGTACTATTAAGCCAAACTCCAATCGGCTTACAACGAGGAATGAGCGCCTTAGCCAAATATTTGTCAGCACAAGGGCTAGAAATGAATTTACTAAAAACAAAGGTTGTGCGATTGGTGGATGCCAAATACAAGAGATTCATATGGCATATAGAGGGTAAAAAAGTTGAAGCAGTCACCTCCTATAAATATCTTGGGTTCATGGTAGAACAAAAATTGAGCTATAAATCACAGCACACCTCAATGAGGTCAAAATCTCAAAACCTGATATATGGTTTTAACGGTCTAAAAAAGAAAATAAGTTGTCCATCATACGGTAACCTATTAACCTATTAACTTATGGCACTGAAATAATGAAAGGTTGTGACATACCTGCCTCGAACAAAATACAAACAAAAGTTTACAAAAATGTTTTCATATCCAACAATGTGCATCGCCAGCCCAGGTGCGACTAGAGTTTGGCCTACAAAATCAGGAATTTCGAAGCAAAGGCGCCTTTATTAAATTATGTTGGAGGTTAAGTGCTTCTGAAAGCGGGTCCATAGACCAACTATGCTGGAAAGAAATAGGAAACCAAAAAGAAAAGAGGATACCCGGGTCCTGGGGTAGTTATTTAATCCAGGTGATAGAGGATCAGTCTGCGCAAGAAATTTGGAATCTCAGCATAGGGAAAAAGTCTTTTAACAAATTAATTAACACCACAATAAAACTCTTGTCTCACTCAACAAGACGGCATGCCTGGACGGTTATCAGCACATATGGAAAAAGGAAGCCACAGGAATATTTATCAGCCTATTTCTCGCCTACCCTAAAACATCAATTTATGAGGCTGCGTCTTGGCATGATGAAAACAAAAGATTTAATCCCAGCATGGAAGGATAAAAGTGATAACCGAGACTGCAGACTTTGTGGATACAAATACGAATCGATTCAACATATTTTTTGTGTATGCCCGAAGTTAATAAAAGAACGGAAGTCACTAATAAAAGCACTACTGAATAGTATGAACATTTGAACGTGCAGGAAAGCCGTAATCACCTGGCTTGACAGATCCTCAATCCCTCTAGTATGCAGGGGGGTAAAACTTTTAAATGTGAATTTAAAGGAAATTGGCTGAAACTCTGTGGAGATCGCAATAGACTGTCATAAAGACAAGAACTCCCAAATCTCAATTTTAAACGAAATTTTAAATAATTGATGTCTAGTAGTATGTTTTAGATCAACAGTGTAAACATTCTACTAATGATTTTACGTGTATGCACTAGTACTAATATAAATGTCATTGGTGTAATGGTTTTTGTTTTTAAAAAACCGATCACTTAAATAAATAAATCTTGAATCTAATAGATAATGAATGTTCTCAGAGACATTTCACCACACTGTTCTGAACCAAGGACATCCCAACCATCTCAGGCTATCTTTTGTACAATGTATCAACTATAATGGTTGAATAAATTATTAGAATTACTAAATGCAATATAATAGTACTATGGGAGTGTATTCAAATGTATTCTGTAGTAAAATGTTTTCTCTTGCTAGATTCCAATTGATGCATCTCATGAGAACCATGTACTTGTCTAGTAACATATGAAGGACTCATTTTACTGTACCTCAGAACCCCCATTTCCTATTCTTATGAGGCAAATCTATGCTGGGTTTTCCATAGACCTTTATTGAGTTCTTTATACTTGATATACTTATTGATGGCACATTTTATATATTTACCTATTATATAGACTTATGAAACTTTGACTTTGTGTCTTCTTTTCACTGATGATGTCATGGATCTAAATATTAAAATTTACTTTTTAATGCATTTGAGATGCATCCAATCAGGGAGCACCAAAGTCGGTTAAGGGACTACACTGCTCACGGTCCAAGCCATTGGCATGCTCTTGGTATGGTTATCAAACACTGGATTGTGCGCTGAGAAGCCCAAATGGCAAACCTCTCATTTATAAAGAATGGCCACCTATGGTGAACGGCAGATACCGCTGATAATCTTCTGCCTTCGGGACGTGTAAATAGGCATCTTAAAGATCCATGCATGTCATACAGTCCTGGCTGCTCACCAATGGATTTATAGGCTGCAAACTTACCATCTTGAAGTGTATTGTTCTCACCTAACTGTTCATTCTTTTGAGGTCTAGAACCGGGCGGGAGGATCCCCAAACTTTTTGAACCAGGAATAGGATGGAATAGCTACCCTTTCCATGGTCCGACAAAACAACTGGCACAATCACTTACTTTTCCAAGAGTGCTTGAACACCCTTCTAAAGTACAGTGAGCTTTACTGGATTCTTTGGGACGAGAGTATGGATGGCAACTAATTGGGAGGCAACTTGGCAAAGTCTATGTGATAGCCCTTCCTGGCATTATTCAGTGCCCATTGATCCGCAACATCGCCTTCACATGCCTTTAGGTAATGCGAAGGTCTGCCCCCAACTGGATAGGTGTTGCCTGTCCAGTAATTGTCAGGAATTTTGTTTGGAAAGGCCTTGTTGAAGTTTAGAATCTGTTTTGGAAGATTTCTTTGGCTGGAAGTTCTTCAATCAAATAAAGTAAGATTTATCATTTTTTCCAGTACTACCATTCAATAAGGATCTACAATAGTTTTGGGAAGAAGATGACTTCCCTATATAAGGCCCGGCATGTTTCCAGTACTTAAAAGCATTTGTAATTATTGTCTCTAACTATTCTCCAAACACCTCCTTCTTTTTTAATGGAATTTTTAGGAGTCCTACTTTTCCCATGGGTCCTCCCTCAAATCTTCCTTTCGTGAATTCATTCTTTCCAGGGCCACGTCCCTGTGGCCATAGCAGAGGCTTTCAGGACATCAGAAGATATGTTTGCCAAAAACTTTGCCTCCTGCTCCTTATCCACCACCAGCTCTAAGAGTCAGTTTCCTCCTGAATAGCCGTAGCCAATTTTTCAAAATTAGAGACCAAAGAGGAGGGACTGCTACTTTGCTACTTGCTCTGATATGTTGGCCTCCTGTGTGGGCAATCACACACGGCGTTCCGGTTGTTTCCTTCTTGATGTTGTAAGGTCCCAACTCCCCTGTGAACCAGCTAGTCAGTAAGAAAAATAACACTTGATGAACCAGCTTGTCCCCAAGGGAAAGGGGAAGGGGAGAGAAAAACAAGACAAAACACTGGTCTTCGTCTTGAGGAATCCAGTTGTTAGTTTCTCTTACAGAAGTTCTCTGGGCCTTGTGAATACCTTGCAGGCCGGCAACTTCTTCTTTGGGAATAACAGACTGAAATGAACCTTCACTTATTTTAATAGTAGCCAAGAAATAACAAAACAATACACAATATATTCTTACATAACACTTGTTTGGAGGCCCATGCAAAACTTCAATTTTCCGGTTTAATGCGATCCTGGACTTAGATCTGTACACCTTAAATAACGTAAAATAATGGTATTAAATTGTGAAAATTAGATTATACCCTCAACGAGAACAACTGAGAAGCATCAACTGGTTAGTAGATTTAGTTTTGGTCAGTAATTGCGAACTCTACCTTGACAAGAGGCCATAACTGAAAACTCTTCAATTGGGGTTCAGTTCTGTAGATCTACTCAAAAGAGAGAACGATACAAGAAGAAACTAGCACACAAATATCAAGGTTACCATCAATAATGTTTCAGGCATTGTCCTACATGAACATTATGTATCGCAGGTTAACCTAAAAAATGACTAACACGTGTTCAATTGTTTCATTAAATCACTATTTACAATTGTCTTTTCAATGCATGTTGCACTTGTCTTGGATTTGTCCTTAGGAATGCTTGTTGCAATTATAGTCTTTCAGTGTCCAAAATATTAATGCATTAGTCTTCAAAAATTCTTAATTCAAAATGTTCAACAATGTATGAACCATTCTCAAAAAGTACTGAGTCTTTAAATGCTCTCACGTTTTAAAATTGTTTCTATTTAGTTGCCTAACAACTTACAATGCTTATTTTCCATTTTTTTAGGTCGTCGATGTCAACTGAAGTAAACCGGAAGTCCAGAGAAGAGGAGGCCGGAACAAGGAAGAAAGTCAGCCAATCACCTGGAGGAAGCCGATCGTCTGGAAGGAAACCGGGATACTGAAGAGCAGGTAAGGAAGGTTGGTGCTGGGCGGAGGGTTGTTGAGAGGAGGCGGGGAAAACGAGAGAACTGATGATGGGCACTGGAATCAAGGCGGCTCCTGGGATAAGTCTGGAACGCTTGTGATGATGCTCGTGCAAGTAAGCAAAGCACCGTCATATTCCGAGCGTTCCTTTAAATAGCTTCTGAGGTGTTAATCACGGCGACGTGACATCCTCATTTAAATGCGCCTCACGTGTAGCAAATGATACCACTAGGCAGTTACTCCACGTGAAGGTTTTAATGAAGGCACGAATGAAACGGAAGAAAACAAGCATTGGCCAATGTGACCAACAAGCATTGGCCAATGTAATTGCCTGAAAGAAACATAATGTGGCACACAACAGGGCTGTTTATACAACATGTACACATGATGCCTGGAATCTATATTTGGAACAAATGATAATATGCTTTGACTTTAATTTTGTACAGCTGCATATGAACCCTTAACATCCTGCGTGTTGATTGCTGTGCTGTAGGAGGGACTGTACTTTGCAACTTGCTCTGCTGTGTTGGCCTGCTGCCTGCTGCTTCTTGTCTGGGAGTGAGGGACCTGTTCTCTCTATCCTTGAGGCCCAGATTGTTCAAGAGCTTGCTGGTTTGCCTCTTGTTCTCAGAAGTCTCAGAGTCCCAAAAGGCTTCCTGCAACTCTTCTGCTGCTGCTGGACTATGCATTCTGTGGGGCAGATTTAAGAGGAAGTGCTGCAGCATGGCACCACAAGCTCTTTAGCTGCTCCATGCTGCGGCACTTCCAAAGCACAGGAATGCGACATATTTACAAAAATATGTTGCATTCCAGTGCTCTCTCCTGCGCTGGTGCACAAACAGCTGCCTTGCGCTGGCGCAGGTACCCTAGGGTCACCTTCCAGCACAAAAACAATCACTACAGGCATTTTCCTCTTTCAATGCGTGCTGTAAAATGCAGCACACATTGAAAGAGGAAAAAAAAAGGAGAAATTAAAACATTTCTCCTCGTTGCGCCTCCCTACGCCTCCCCTGGGGAGGCGTAGCATTCACACATATTTCCAGATTTACAATTCCTCGAAAATCTGGAAATGTGTCTTGTTCCATGGGTGCTGCAGGGAAACACCCACAGCAATGCCCATGGAATGTTCTTTCATGCAAAGTGCTGCGCAGGTTGGCTTTTCCAGTCTTTGTAAATATGGGGCAGAGAAATACCCCACCAGTACATCACAAAAAGTGACATACTGGGGGCGCAGGGGGCATGTAAATCTGCCCCTGTGAGTCCTACCCTTGCCTGAGATGCTTCCCTCCAGTCCTAGGCCTCTGAAGTCAGTTCTGCAGCTGAGTTTTGCAAACATCCTCATATCGACCCGACTGCATGAGAAAAATCGGTACATCGCTCTTTGACACCGACGCAGTGCCAAATCGAAGACAATGCGGGTCCCATCTGCAAGACTCAATGATGACGCAGCGCAGATTCTGCACAGCTTGACAAAAACACAGCGCCGATCCTTACACCGTCTACAAGGCTCAATAACGATGCAGTGGCCCGACTGCATGAATTGGAGCCGAAGCATTGTGTTCTTGACATCAATGCTTTGCTCCAAACAAGGTAAATTTTCAGTGGGCCCTCTGGGTTTTGTTTCCGGCCTGCCCTCAAACACAGTCAGCCTGAACTTTGGATTTTCAGCAGTCTACCTCGCCTCTTCAAGTAACCTTTAGCCGCTAGTGACTGCTGTTTTCACATTTAATCTTTCAAAATTCATATCTTGACTTCTACTTATGGGGTTTTGCCATTGTAGTCTTGTTTTAATTAGATAAACATTACTTATTTTGTTAAACTGGTGTGGAGTCTTTTTGTGATATCTTCTTTGAATTACTGTAATCAATGTGTTGCACAATTACTTCACACATTGCATCTTTAGTTAACCATGACTGCTCTGTGCAAAGCTACCAGAGGACGAGCACAGGTTAATTGGATAATTCAGGGTGTGCATCTGACTAGGGTGGTGGCCCCTACTTAGAAGGGGTGCATACCTCTGCCAAGTAGTGACCCCATTTCTAACACAGAACAATTCAGTAGAGAAGAAGGGCCAACCTTTTTAGGATTCTGTTTGGGCCTCACCTTCGATCTTTCTTCCAAAGCCCTTGAACCTACAAAATCAATGATGGCCTGGATTTATGGAGCATAAAGCAAAGCTGACACGCTATAAGAGGATGCAGGAGAATATATAGATCTGCCCTCTTTGCTGGAATGGGGCTCTCCTACTCGGAAGAGGCCAAAATGTACCTCCCTTGGATGTCCTCTTACCCACAATCATGACCTTTTAATGAAAATTAGTGAAAGGAAACTCTGTATATAAAAGTAGGTATAGTAGGAAAAAGGAACAAATCCAATGGACCTATTGCCTTGCCCTCCAATCACTCTATTCACCAAAAACAACCAATGAGAATAGAAACACAATATGTAAATTAAATGCAAATATAAAGAAAATGCTAGTGACTTCTTCAAAAAGCACTTACTTCTTTATTGTAGGTACATACCCGCAAGCGCGATCCCCTTCTCTTCTTGCTGTGTTTCTACGAACTCTGATGCACTATACGTGCCACTCACAAAGGAACACCACTTACCTCCTGGACTGTCCCTATGGCACCCAAGCTGAGAGGAATGTTAAGCCAGCCAGAAGTGCATGGCACTCCAGGATCCAGTAAACAGCAAGTCTGAAAAATTTGAAATGCTGTTCATGGGCACGGCACCAAACCCGGCTGATGGGGTAAGATGTGTGCGACAGAATTGAGCTTGAGGAATGGAGGAGGTAGGGTTTAATTATGTTTGGTATGACATGGTGATTAATGTCTGTTGAGGCGGATGGCCTCATTTTGTAATGATTGGAAGCAAGGGTAAGGATGATGAGGTAACATGTTTTGTGATGTGCTGCAGCTTCAAGCGGTTAGTGCCCTCTTGATTCTGAGAATATATAGACTGCTGTTGAGGCACCAGAAAAAAATTCTGTCTTGGCTAACTAATGGTGGTTGGGTTTTTATTGATAATCACACTTCCTGGTACCTGTACATTGAGAGATGAGACCATCTAGGCAGTTCAAAGAATGACAAGCTTCCTACATTGATGATTTTGTCATTCAGAGAAGATACTTATGTGTCCACTTCTATCAGCAAACTTTTGCAGTAGTCAAACGTGTGGGAGAAGAAAATTGTGATTAGAGAATTTACAGTTGCAGTTAAAAAGAATTGTTACATATTTCTTGTGATTAACAGTTAGTTTAAAGTAAGCAGTTGTGATCACAGAGTTGATGAACAACCCTGACACAATCATTCATTTGGGAGTTTGGCATTGCACAATATATATATATATATATATATATATATATATATATATATATATATATATATATATATATATATATATATATATATATATATATATATATATATATATATATATGTATATATGTATGTATGTATATATATATATATATATATATATATATATATATATATATATATATATATATATATATATATATATATATATATATATATATATTATCTTTTGATTACTGCATAGAAAATGGAGGGTGCAGCTCCTGATTGAGTAAAGTATTACTTTTCCTAGTGACAGTTTATCATGAGGGACAGTACCTGATAGGGCAAGCAAAGGTGATGTGACCACAAGTGGCATGTAAAGAACGTCTCTGTTTAAAGAGATTAACATTAGAGAATGAACACAACTCCAGCATCTAACAGATGTCTGGTAGTCTGAGGTTTTGAACAGAGGTGTAGAATGAAAGCATAAGATGCTCTGCTTGCCTTTGTTGTGGAGACAGCAGAGGTTTGTGCAGGTAAGAGCCTTGGGGCTGTGTTCGGGGGATTTCGACAGCCGACGACGAGGGAAAATTATTTATTTATTTAATTTTCCCTTGTGATTGTCTGTCAAACCTCTCCCCCAACCCAGCCCCATCGCTCCTACCTGCACGGGCTGGCCTGTGTGGAGATCGTAAGAGTAACCAAAAATATTTTCGCACTCCGAAAGGCAGTATAGAGGGAAAAGAGTAGAGGACCAGCAATGAACTTCAAGAACACCAACTGATTGGGTGATGGGAATAGAGAGCAAGGAGCTATATTTGAACTTTTACAAAGAGTAAGGTAGAGTGGTTAACTGTTGAAAGTTTAATATAACACAGCGAGAATAGGATTAGAAGATAAATGTGGAGATGTACAAGAGAGCCATTTTGATTAAGTACTTTTGGCAAAATGAAGATTGTAGCAATCTCTGAGCAGAGATCGTAATTGAATCTGTTGAACACAAGTTGTTCAATGGCTATAGAAGCAAAAGGGAGTTAGGTTTCTGGGCGGTAGAAATGAGGAGTCAGCAACTGCTTTTATTAAAAACATTTTTATTAGCATTTGATAATAATACACATTTATTTCACCAAATTGTAAACCTGTAAGTAAAACAGAAAAACAAATAGGCACAGCATAGAGTGCCCCCACACCTACCTTCTGAACAAACCAAAATAATAACAGTCAAATTCTTATATATTAGCGTTTGTTAATAATACAGGTTTATTTCACCAAAATCTAAACACAATAGCAGAACAGAAAAACAAAAAGCACAGCATAGAGTACCCACACACCCATCTTCTAATCAGACCTAAAGAATAGCAGTCATACATTAACATGTCCCTCATATTCCCACCCCACCAACTGCCCCCAGCTTCTACAACTCCTACAAACATGATCATTGGCCCTAAATGCCACATTCATGTTGCCAAAGTGCTTCCACAAAGTGTCCCAAATCATATAATATGGATGAGGCACAGTTTGATTTCCTTAAAGAATACCTTTGTCCTTACAATCCACCCAGACAGTTATGATCTTCCACTGCCAATCTTCTTATAGTCCCCCGCACAAAAAAAGTATCCTGGGGCGACAGATCTTTTCTGTGTGCCATTACCAAACTCTGGAATAGTCTTCCCCCACACATCAAGACTAGCTCTACCCTGCTCTCCTTTAGGAAACAGGTTTAATTATAATATACACAGCTTTATAGAAACCCTACACTCTCGGATATTTTTTCTGACACAATTATGTTAGAGTGGGAGGGGAAGGGACATTGAGGGCTCGGGGATTTGATCGGTGCCGACGGCATGCGGACGTTTAGCGAAATCCAGCAAGAGCATGGGATTAATACATAAGAAACGTTTTTTAAATATTTGCAGCTGGGGAGTTTTTTTAATGGGAAAAGGGGGAGGCCTTGCGCTTTCAGAGATCGGTAATAGTAGATGTGATAAGAGCGGGAGAGAACTGAACTATCAGGAAAATTTATGTCGAACTACAAATATCAAAACCGGATGACCTGGATAAATATGAGAAAAAGTGGGCGGAAAAACTGGGCATGAATCAGAACTGTTTTTCTGAATCACTAGAAATGGGTCAAAGCATCTTATGCTCAGCAGGATTGCAGGTTCAACATTTTAAAACACTTTACTGGCTGTATTATACTCCTGCAGGGATAGCGGAATGGGGTGGTCAGGATCCCGGTGTGATAGCTCTGAAGCTGATTTAATGCACATGCTCATGACCTGTTCCCTGCTGGAAAACCTAATAAAATCAATAGAAATATTTATGGATCAAACTTGGAATATACATGTAGTACTAGATCCAGCTTTAATACTCTTGGGGATTCAATCAACGGAAGACGAAACTCATTTGATTTGATCTTATTTCTCGCTATGGCTGTTTTGCGTATTATTATCGCATCTGCCTGGTTGGATCAGTCTGCTCCATTATTCCAGCAATGGCTAGCTAAATTGTTAGCTATATATAATATGGAGAAAGGTATCTATGGAAGGAAGGGTAAGAGAGGGTAAAAGCCTGGCAGGCATATTGGAGACCCATATATAGCTGGAAGGAAGCTGTAATTGATAGTCGAGGCTGACTGGTATTAATTTCAAAATGATGTATACATTTTAATTTGGTTTGTGAGACACTAAAGTTAAAGATGAATCAATGCTCTAATGGTTTTTAACATGCACTGTATAATATGAATTTGTACTGTATTTAGATGTGATCCTCAATTATTAATTGTATGCTTAATTTTTTGTACTGTACCTCTTGGGCAAAATATTAATAAAATCCTTTAAAAAAAACTTGAACATCTGGAAAGAAACTCTACTGGAATTGAGGGACTATAACAATATGCATTGTTGTCAGACACCAATGATGCACCTGCTTAGCAGTCTTGAGCTGCTGTTCCATCCAAGGCCAATAAGGGGAGGGCCTGTTAATCAGGAAGTAGTCCCAAGGCAGTAGCCTACTATGTGAATTCTAGATCACTAACTTTAAACCCATCAATCAACACCTTTTAATTTGTAATAATCACCAGTCCTGTATTTTGTATTTTCCAGGATCTCTGAAGGATTGTGTTTGTGTGAGTGGGAACAATCATTCTCTTTGAACCCACTTGACCCAACAGGCCTACCAACAGGGATCTCCGTGCCATGAAGAGAGCCACCACAGCAGTGGCGGCCTTCACAGCACTGAACATCTTCAGAGTGAATGCCATACTTGAACGCCTGCTCAGCAAACTATTTTATATTGAAATATACCAACAAAGCATGAATTTGTTTTCTGATAAATGGCTACTTTCCCTGCTTGCAGGGGCCGGTCTACTTGGCGGGCAGAGGCTGGGGCCATCCGTAACAGTCACCCCATCCTAAATAGGGTGAAAGGACTGTTACTATGAGTAGGGGACTGTTGTAGTCAAAAGATCCAAACACCAGGATAAAGTGACCAAATAGCAGGTTTAATCGGGAGTACAGCAAATGACATCTCAACGCCTGCTGACCAGTCGTCCAAATGCCCAACAAGCGAACATAGAATTCATACAATTAACATGCTAAATCTAGAACGCATGAAGGAGATAGAAACTAAACATCATAGAGATGCAACGCTAGAACTGACAGCATATGTTTAAAACACATCCCCTCTCTTTGCACAAGCAAACAAAACAAAACAAAACATTAATTACAAACATAATAATTTAAATAAGAAGGTGGTTTACGATACCTTTGGACTTTAGAGCTAACACTCTCACAGATGGAAATTTGAGGAGTTTGAGAACTTGCAAAGGCGTGTGAAGCTTGTGAACTTGCAAACCCAGAATCAGACACATCACCACCCCCTTCACTACACCTGTCAGAAGGAGAAGAAAACGGAACACATTCTTCTGTGGATAAAAGCATATAACCATTGATGTCACAATTATTGAAAACAGGAGTAGACTCTTGTAGAGAAGGTACAGAACCATTTGAACTATTTCTCTGATAAAGAGCATATTGTGTGAGATTAGATGTGTCCTATTGTCCGTGATGATGCCACTAGAATAACCTTCTATTTGAAACAATGACTTAAGAAATGTTATGGTAGTGTCTGTAGTGATATTCTTTACAAACTCAACAACAAACCACTTGCTAAAAACATCAACGCATACAATGGCAAAACGCTGATGAGAATTTAACTCCTCCTTGGGGCCAATAAAATCTAAGCAAATATTATGCCATGGAACATCTGGAGAACCAATTTTACCAATGACTGAACAAGAAGCAAGCTTTAACCTTTTTTCACCTTCCAAACATGTTTCACAACGTTCAACCCAGAGCAACACTTGCAAATCCCTACCTGGCCACCAAAAACTCATGTTCAACCTTTGTTGGGTCAATATCCGTCCAAGATGCCCCTCATGAGCAATAGCAATAAGTTTATTCCTCAACCCAGATGGGGGAACAATCGTATCATTACGCAAAATCAAATTCTCACTGCAAATAGACAGCTCATCTAAAACCTTAGCATAAGGCTGCACACCAACTTGGAGACAACTTTCCCTCTTGGCACCTAAATTGATCATGCTCATAACCTCTTTCAATACAAGATCATCTTGCATGGCACTAACCCATTCATCACACAAAAAAGAACCTTCACCGATAAGAACAACGTCCTGAAGCCAAGCTACACTCTCATCCATAAATTCACACTGTGAAGTCCCACCTAGATTGCTAATAGCAAGTCTTGAAAAACAATCAGCTTGAAAGTTTCGCCAACCATGTACATGTTGTATCTCAAATTGAAAATCTTGTAGCTTTGCTGCCAAAATAGACAATCTGGGTGAACCTCTGATTGCACCTCCAGGAGATAGAATGCAAATCAAAGGTTTATGATCTGTCTTAAGAATGAAACTAATGCCCCACAGATAGGTGCGAAAATAAAGCACACCCCATACAACTGCCAAAGCCTCTTTTTCTATCACACTGTAATTTTGTTCTGAGAGAGATAAAGCCCTTGAAGCAAAGGCAATCGGTCGTTCCTCTGAACCATACCTTCGTAAAAGAACAGCCCCAAGGCCTACAGAACTTGCATCAACCATAAGTACAGACACTCTTTTAGTATCAAAGGGTGCCACCAAATCAGCCTCACAAATCTAATTCTTTATCTTCCTAAAGATTGTGTCTTGCTCGGGACCCCAAACAAATTTAGACCCCTTTTTGAGAAGGGCTTTTAAGCAAATAGTTTTCTCTGAAAAACTCTTAACAAACTTAGAGTAATTCTCTATCAGACCCATGAACGACCTAAGCTGATCCTTATCCACAGGACACAGAGCTTCACATATTGCCAAAAGTAGATCTTTTTTCGGCTTTATACCAGAGAAAGAGATCTCATGCCCCAAGTACTCAATCTGCTCCACAAGGAATTCGCACTTATCCTTACGTAAAGTAAGACCAGACTCACTAATTCTATGCAAAACATCCTTCAGCATATGATTGTATTCTGACACAGAATTCCCAAAAACAAGTATGTCATCCTGAAAAATACACTACTTTGCTCAACCTTCTAAAGATTTCAGAAACCATCCTCTGGAAAACACTTGCTGCTGAGATCAGCCCAAATGGTAGTCGTGTAAACTGAAAAATCCCTTCAGTGATTATAAAAGCAGTAAGATGTTTACAGGCGTTATCTAGTTGAATTTGATGGTAGGCACTCTTGAGGTCTAGCACCATCAAGAGAGGAAACCAATTCAGCTATATTTGGTAAGGGAAAGGTATCTGCTATGACACACTTATTTAAAGACCTAAGGTCGACACAGAATCTCAGTTTTCCATCGGATTTCTTTGAAATTACAACCGGAGAAACCCATGAAGAGCCTTCTACCGGTTCAATAACTCCAGTCTGTAACATCTCTTCAATTAAAATCTTCACATCATGCCTAATAGCCAAGGGAATCCTACTGAGTTTGTGCTGAACAGGAAGACAATTTTCCTTCAATTTAATCAAATGAGAATAACCTTTTAATTCTCCCAACTCATTTTTGAAAACCGCAAAAAAATCTTTGAGTATGGACTCAATGCAAGTGTGCTGTGACTGATCAGAAACATCATCTAACACCATTATCTGGTCAGGAGCTCTTGGATTAATGATGATGTACAAATCGTATTGGTGAACCCACCGTAAGATTGGTGGACCATCAAAAGACACATAGACCATCCCTTGAGTGGATCTTTTCTTAAAATCTATATTGCATTCAAAATACCCCACAATGTCTATTGGTTCTCCTTGAAAACCCTGTGGAGAGATGTCACTTTCCAACAGTTCTTTGTCACCCCACAACTCCTTAAAAGTAGAACGAGGAATGATCATGTAGCGTGAGCCAGTATCCACCATGAGTGAAACCTGACGGCTATCTATGGTGAACCACACTTTAGGTCTGTTCTGTCTTTTATCATCAAAACTTGCAACATCAATGTCATTTACAACTAAAAGTTTGTTCCTTACAGTCGGATAACTATATATATGATCCTCTACCACAGCAACTTTTTGTCTAGATTTCGTCTTGCACATTTTCGAGAAATGACCAAGACGACCACACTTGAGGCACTCCTTATTGGCGGCAAAGCAAAACCTTGCATCTGAAGAGTGGGAATTGCTGCCACATCTTCCACAAAACTTATTAGTGGGGATGCTCTTTTTTTATATTAGGTTTAAACTTATTTTTCACTACAGCTACAGAGTCATCAGACCTAAATTCAGAAACACATTCACAGTCTTTCTCAGACACTTCTGAAATGTATTGCTCCATGTTCTTTTTCTTTGAACTCTCAATCACTTTTATACATTTCTCTGACTCTTCAATAACCTTAGCCAAGTCTATCGCTGATTTCAAAGTAGGATTTTTCGCCGCGCACAGTCTCTCTTGGATCTTGCGATTATTAACTTGCACTATTAACTGGTCACGAATGAGCTCATCACTCATAGCACCGAACTTGCACATAATTGAAAGTTCTCTCAAACGCGCAACAAAGTCATCTATGGACTCTTCCATCTTTTGCTTTTGAGTATAGAACTTGTAGCAATTCATGACTAAATTCTCTTCTTTAGAGAATCTGACCTCAAGCCTTAAGATCACCTCCTTGTATTCATTTGGCATTGCTTGACCATTCGCTTGTAAGGCAATCGATAAGAATCTAAAAATTCTCTGCCCTTCCTTTCCCAACGTACTCAATAGGATGGCTTTTTTTCTTTTGTCAGAAAACTCCTGCCCATCTAGAGCCTCCAAATAGTTATCAAAGATAATATACCAATCTTTCCATGAGATCGGGGGTTGCCAGGTTCACTTAGGAAAGGAGGGGGAAGAGTAACATTTATCTGTTGTGCCATATTCTTTTGGCTTGTTATAGCGTTAAAACTGTGCAAGCTTCACTATTAGTTGTGGTGAAAGAAGATATGTCAACAGTCTCTGCAGACCTCAACTACAGTCCCAGAAACTACTGCAGTCTTAAGGTGCACAGAAGAATGAACCAAAATAAACCAAAAAAAACAAAATAAATACCTCAAGTGCACATTAATGTTCGAGCAAGAGTTCGGCTGCTCGAAGTGAAGTCCGATGATATGCGATGATGTCCGATGAATTGCGATGATGTCCGATGATATGCGATGTTGTTATATGGAAAACAACAATCAAAATGGCTGCCAGACTCAAAACGAGGCTTGGAACGCACACGTCACTTCCTGTATATTGAATCACCAGGCACTTTACGTAAACTTCATACGTAAGCTACGTTGGAGGGTTGCTATGGAGTCGTGCGTTACTGACCCAAGGTGAGACGTTAAACTTGATAAGGTCTTATGTTAGGCTCAAAGCGTCACTATTACCCCGCGATCCCTCTACCTTCTACCTTCGAGTCTTCAGATGACTTCGCTTGTGTAGAAGGTGATCCGCTGGGTTCGTTTAAGTTGAGAGTGATTGCTGAAACAACACACACTCCGAGAAGTGTATGAATCTGATTAAACTTCTTATACCAGACAGCAGGCCAAAATTGTTGTAGTCAAAAGATCCAACCACCAGGATAAAGAGACCAAATAGCAGGGTTAATTGAGAGTACAGCAAATGACATCTCAACGCCTGCTGACCAGTCGTGCAACTGCCCAACAAGTGAACATAGAATGTATACAATTAACAAGTAAAATCTAGAACGCATGAAGGAGATAGAAACTAAACATCACAGAGATGCAAGGCTAGAACTGACAGCATATGTTTACAACAGGGACCCTTAGGGAGGCAGCCTGCCAGGTCAGAAGAGGCTTTGACAGTGTAAACCTGCTGCTTTCTCAGAAACATTTGCACCACGCATTTGAACGGGAGGTGTGGGAAAACTTCTGATTTGTTGCACTGCCAAACTCTAAATCAGGCCCAGAAGGTATAAGGTGTAAGGCTGGACAGGATAGTATGGCGAGAGGAGGAACTTGATAGTATGAGATTGTATGAGATTGTATCAGTGAGTGTGATTTCACAGATAAGATGAAGAAGTTGTATTATTTTGAACTGATTTACATAAAAGGGGTGACCCTGTGTCCCTCAGAACCTGGGAAAGCGTGACTAAATACAAAGTGGATCTGTTGGGTAACGAGAAATTACTTTAAAGAAAGGCTAGATCAGCACATTAAACATTGAATAAACCTCTCTGAAAACAACTGAGAATCAAGTCTTTATATGATTAAAAAACAATCACGATACACAAAAATTACTTCATTCTGTGATGCCACAAGTTTCAATAAATGGTAAACCGTTAGGAAAACATGTGATGAACGTGACTGTTGGTGAACAAAGTGATCAGTGCATTAACTTCAGTGACACATATATACAAATTATACATGGGGAAGTAAGAAGGCCAGAGTATTGAATTAGTACTCCAAGGAGACAAGGGGTAACTGTACAAGCTCCTGGAGTTATCTTGACCAATGGTAAGCGTTGACGTTTTGACCCTAAAGCGCCCCAGTTGGTGGTCGCTGCGGGTCTTTATCAAGACAGGGGACAGTATGGGAAACAGGTGGAGATATCGCAGCCTGATGGGTAGCCAATAGGTCAAACCCCGTGTGGATCAAATGAACTGGATTGCGCTGTTCGTCCGAACGCGATCGCATCCAGCGATTTTGAACTGTCATCATCAAGAACATTAGCCAGTGAAGAGTCTCCTTTTAAGGTTGGAGAACCGGGCCTTATGGGCGGCGCAGGGCACACCTTAAATCCCCGAGTTCACCTGCCTTGTCGAACAGAGACACAAGACACTCTGTTGGGCGTAGAAAACCAGGTTTATTACCTGCAGCTAAGCACAGTTGTCCTAGAAGTACATACAGAGTGTAGATTCTAAGGAGACTGCCACTTTAGTCCGTGGCGCACAGTCTTTTATAGCAAACATATTTACGAGATCTACTCCCAATGCATACAAAGCAAGCCAATAGGAAAAGTTGGAAAACAAGCTATCAGGGGTCCCAAAATACGCCCCTCTCTCAGACCCCGTGTGTTAAACCTCCCAACAAATTAATCAGTGCTAGTACCGACAATCCAATTTGCAGGTGGCAGGACGTATTTGTGTGCCTCAAAGGATACTAGTGTAACAAGAGAATACAAGGAGAGAATAGCGAAGGCCAGTCGGATAAGATAATGCAAGAAAAGAATAAGAGAAGCCAAATAGTCAGTCGAGACAGGGCTCAATCAACCCAGACATGGATTAACGAACTCGGCCAGACCCTGACATCGGTTTCGTAAACAAGGGCAGGGAGTTACTCTTTAACCGAAGAGACAGGTAGCAGCTGAGAAAAGCAAAAACACTCTGTTCGCTGTGCTGCCTGAGTGAGGGCAACACAAAATGGCGGCGAGACACAAAATGGCAGCTAAATACGGGACGAGGTCAGAAACCGAAGAACCTCAGACCCTCCTTTTGCCATTACTCAAGCAAAGCACAAAGGACTCAAGTTAATCTGAGTCAATGTTAATGGCCATGAGGTCATCGAGCTGTTGCTGTAACATCATTTTAATGTTCTCTGTTTTCTGTGACACAGGCCTTGGGACACACATGGTGGCACAAAGACCATAGATGGCAGGGCCACACTGTATAGAAAGACAACAAGAGAAAATGATGGCCAAAACAATTCCAAAGAACGTTAGTATCTTCCATCCCCAAGTAGACAGTAGTCCCCAAAACCATCCCATCATTTATTTATTTATTTATTTTATTTTATTTTTTCAATTTATATAGCCCGTTATCACCAATAGGTCTCTAAGCGCTTGTACTTGGAAAGACCGAACATTACAGAAACAGGCAACCAGATTATATCGCACCCCATATATCTCGGAAGAGTACCGTTTTTAACATCCGCCTGAAAGGAAGTAGATTAGGTTCCTTCCGAAGGTAGAGGGGTAGTTTGTTCCAAGCTGCCGGCAGGGTGGTCGAAAAGGCAGGTCCACCAAGGGTAGACATGCGGTAGCGAGGGCTAACCAGAAGAGTGTCCTCAGACGAGTGCAGAGTCCTCCTAGGGATATACTGCACCAGTCTAGCTTTGATGTAGCTAGGTGCATTACCTTAGACTGCCTTGTGCGCGATGCATAGGCCTTTGAATAATATCCTCTGCCTAATGGGGAGCCAGTGTAGTTGGCACAGGAGAGGAGAGGCATGCGTGCTCCTGGGTTTTTCCAAAAATCAGTCTGGCTGCATCATTCATGACTATTTGCAGTCTTGAAAGTTGTTGCTGGGGAAGCCCAACATAGAGGGTGTTCCCGTAGTCCAGACGTCCTAAGATCATTGCGGACACCACAGTCCTTAAAGTAGAAAAGGACAGCAGTTGGGAACTTTTACGCAGTTGCCTAAGGAGGCCAACGCATGTGCCCACCACAGAAGACACTTGATTCTTCATAGATAGGTTACCATCAATGTGGATCCCCAAGCTTTTCACCACCCTTGCTGGTACTGGAGTCCTACCCAGCTCCTTGGGCCAGAAGCGATCGTTCCACGGGTTGCCCGAGATGGTAATGGGCAACACTTCGGTCTTCTCTGGATTGATCTTCAAGGAGTTGGTGGACATCCAGTTACTCGTGAACTTTAAGATGTTATGCAGCCTGGCTTGGGCTCCAGATGAGTCCTCAATTTGAATGATGATCTGTGTGTTGTCAGCATAGTTGTAAATCTGACAATCCATCTGATTGAGAGCTGAAATCAATGGCTGCAAGTATATATTAAAAAGGAGCGGTGAAAGAGCAGAACCATGCGGAACTCCACAGGTTATAGCTGCTGCTGTAGATACCAGGTCTGACAACTGAACCCTCTGCGATCTTCCCTGCAGGAATGAAGTTAGCCAGCCGTGAGCCATCCCCCCGATGCCCAGATCTCTCAGACGCTTCAACAGTAAATTATGACACGCCGTGTCAAACGCGGTTGAGAGATCTAAGAGCACCAGGGCCCGGGGATCTTCTTGTTAGCTCTGCATTTTAGTTCATCCAAAATGGATAACATCACCAGCTCCGTTGTGATGTTTTCGAAAGCCAGCCTGATTTCGCTCTAACAGATCATTGGTCTCCAGATGTTTCGAAAGATACGTCAGAACATGCTGCTCAACGACTTTAGCTAGGAAGGGTAATTGGGAGATGGGCCTATAGTTCTTTAAATTTTTAACATCGCCCCCTGGCTTCTTAAGAAGCGGGATCAGCCAGGCCTCTTTGAAGGAAGTTGGAACCTGTCCCGTCTCCAAAGACCTATTTAAGAGGGTAAGGACGTCCTCCTCAATCCCCGGCATAGCGAGCTCAAAAACACTGGGAGGGCAAGGGCCCACCTGAGAGCCAGATTTCACTCTCTCCACCAAACTAGCTAACATCTCCTTAGTAATCAAGGGTAATGTGTTTAGGGAGTAGTGTGCCTCAGGGGTGTCTGGCATAATTTGTAGTGGACAGTCAAGAATTGGGGTACGAGATATTTCGCCCCGAAGATCTTCAATTTTACTTGTAAAGAAATCCTGGAAGTTCTGGCATTCTTCCTGAGAGAACTCCGGCTTCTGCTCTTTATTGTTCCTCAGTTCCGTAAGTAAGTACCTTGAAGATTTCTTTCTGCAGGTCTCGAGCTGTCGCAGTTCTGGTCTCAAAAAACTCTGCTTTGCAAGCCAGAATAGCCTTTTTATAAAGTGCAAGCTCCTGCACGTATGGGCTCCTGGCATTAGTATTATAATCCCTCCTCCAGGGTGTGTCCTCACTTTCCGGAGAGCCTGTTTCTTAGTTCTCAGGGTATCGTCAAACCAGGGTGCCCCCATCCCTTTATCAACCCATTTCACCTTTTTTGCCGGAGCAACAGCGTCAATGGCTTTCTTCAATTTGTCAAACAGCTTTTGACTACCAACCTCGATGCTCTCATTAACTATGTTTAAAGCAGTGGAATTTAATAAATGACCAGCCAGCTCATCCTCATTTATATTATTCCATCTCCTTACCATTTTCCACGCCGCTCTCGGTCTATCTCCGCCCCTGTAGGCCTTCCTCTGGCCCCTAATTAAATAGTGGCTGGACCAAACACACGGCGCAGTAATGACATGTCCTGGGGCAGAATCTGTTGTCCATACCAGATCTAAGGTATGGCCTTTATCGTGGGTAGGACCGATCACCAATTGGATCATGCCTAGTGCAGTTAAAGCCTCTTCTAGATGGATTGCTTGCCCTTCCTTAGGGGAGATCTCCCAATGGAAGTTAAAATCTCCCATTACCATCAGATTCTCATAGCGGGATCTAAGGTCATGGACAACCTCAACAAAGAGATCCAAGAATGCTGGTTTAGCCCAGGGAGGGCGGTACAGCAGTAAGATGACCAAACAAGTAGTACCCATCTCAAATTTCACTCCTAGAACCTCTGCTCCACCTAAACTTTCAGTGCATACTCTTTCTGCCCTCCAGCAACTATTATAAAGAAACGCAACCCCCCTCCTCTCTTTGTGCCCGTGCGATTAAGCCAGATAGCATTGAAATTCAGGTAGAGAGGCCACCACATCTGGGTCGAAGATTCCTCAAGCCACGTTTCCGTAACCCCAAGGATATCAACCCTGCCGTCCTGCAGCAGCGAAAACATTTCTAAATTATGCCTCTGTAAAGAACGAGTATTTAAAAGACCATACTTCAAGGTCATATCAGCATTCCTATTTCCCCTCCCCTTCCTTGGCCGCGAGGACTTGAGCACTCGAGGACTCGAGGACTTGAGCAGTCCTTCCATCACAGACCAATCTCCTGTGTCCTGATGTATAGACTTGGAAATGATATGCAACTTAGAGATGGCTTGGTATACTGAACGGGCATTATCAGGAATGTAAATGCAGCAACTAGACCCAATCAAATTACAGACTCCTCCACGATCTGCAAGGACAATGTCTAGAACCATCCGGTTCTGCAAAGTCATAAGGCGATCCGCCTGAAGTTTGGCTGTCAAATTACTCAAGGCTCCAGAAGTTACATTTATGGTAGCCTCAACATCATGAACTAGCTGTCTGATGTCTCTGCTGTTGGCCATTGGGCCCCAAAAAGGAAGCAACCCTTTAATAAAGTCACCTCCTTCTTGTCCTGCCGTGTCCTTAGAATCAATAACTCCTCTGCCATATCTCTTTCTATGATAACCTGAAGGAGCAGTATATGTTGGAGGAAGAAGAAAAGCCACATAGCAAGTGCCTGAAAAGTAGGTAGGAAGCCACGTATAGGCTCTATGATGACAGACAAAATATGTGCCTTGTGATGGCACTAACGGTGAAGAACTCTGAGGTGAATAGATATACGTATGGGAACGGACACTCTTCTCCTGTGGATTTTTAACATTCTGGCCATTGATCTGCAAACAGAAATTTCCTCGATTAGGTACAGTCCAAATTGGTGGGGATCTCCTTCGTCTAGCCTTATCTGTAAGGCTAGTGACATAACGAGTCATGTTCCAGCCATCATATGCTCGTTTCTCATCAACGGGAATCTTGCAAATCTCAGCAATTCTAGCCATAGCCACTATTTCCTTTATCAAAGAAGTGTGACTAAAATATGCTCTACCACCATATGGACTACCAGGAGGATACCGTAGTTGGTTCTGATAAACATTAGAATACATGGCCAAATAGGCCCAAGCGGAGCCTTCGTAGGAAAATGGAAGGACTAAATATGGCAACCCTCTCTCTGTGTTATGGGGTTTGAGCCCACAGACCCAACAGTCAGTGGTGTTCATTACCAGTGGATGCTAATGCAATAACTGAATAAATGAATTATTGAAGTATTCTGTCCTCCTAATTTGCTCATGTTCTGGGAGTGTATGAAACCGATGTGGGGAGGCAGTAGTAGGAAAAGACAAAGAAACAGAAGTTGGAACAGATGCTTGCTGCATAGTGTAAACAACCCCACTTACACAAGCCAATAAAATACATGAACATATTAAAATACATAAGGTTAAGCCACATGGACTAACCAATAATCTTTTACATTTACTTTTCATTTGTTCATTCTTATCACTGATATCCACTTTAGTATCCATACTCTAAAGCGTTGCTCATGGCAATCTTCCTAGATCACTTAGCTGTGATTATTACCGGTCCTATGACACTGCAAGTCCTGCAGACTACTGTCACTACTCAGGTCACAGCTTAAGACTCCTACTGTGACCCTGCAACTTGATGGATAGTGGAAAAAAGAAATGTCTCTCAAAAAGTGTCCTCAGAAAAAGGAAAAAGAAAGTTCAATTGTTTTTCGTTGATCTGGATCTTAAATTGTACCGAGTCTTATTAGGGATTGTTTGTTCTTGAAACAAAGTCTCTGGATTTACTGTGTTCAATTGCAGATGTGATGGTACAGATTCTTGCAACACGTCGTTGTCTTCTTTCTTAGAGTTCGTTCGATCCAGGCGTGCACTACTGAAAGGTACAAATCGAGGGACGCTTTCGCCTTGACTATCACTTATACCCTTACGAACCCACTGATCAAAAGGTAGAGGCAAAGGTACCCTCTTACAATGCACACCATGGACCCAGTTCGTCTTCCCGACGACCTTTACTGCTGTACATGTTGCTAGCAGAACTTGCCGAGGCGGGCCCCAACGAGGTTCCAGATTATTTTCCCGCTGGAAATTCTTCAAACAGACCCAGTCACCCGGTTGGATGGAGTGTCCTGGATCTGCAGAGGCCTCCGGCAAAGCGTTTTGTACCTGTTGATGATGAACACGTAATTTAGTGGTGAGGTCATGCAAGTAGTCAATCAACATTGGGTATGGGATGTCAGAATACATTTTAGGTCGAGGGACTCCCCAGATGTTGGCTGGGCGCCCAAAATCTACCTCATATGGGCTGAGTCCTAAACGAGAATGTACAGTAGTTCTTGTGGATAAAAGTGCCAAAGGCAAAGCGTAAGGCCAAGCAAGACCCATGCTGGCCTGAATCTTTGCCAATTTAAGCTTGAGAGTGCCATTATAGCACTCTACCAAACCTGCTGACTGAGGGTGGTTTGTCGCATGGAATTTATGCCTAATACCAAGACCCGCACACACTTTATGCATAATGTGGCCTACAAATTCACTCCCATTGTCACTCCAGACAATGCGCGGAAAACCAAACCTCGGGAAAAACTCCTTCATAAGGACTTTGGCAGTAGACAAAGCAGTATTGTCCTTTAGGGGGTAGGCGTCTATCCATCTGGAAAAGGCACACACCACCACCAGAACATACTTTAGATTGTTACAGCGGTCCATATGAATGTAATCGATTTGTATTGCCTCAAAAGGGTACGTAGGGGGAGCAAAATGACCTGCTGGAGTTGGGGTTCCCTTTCCTGGATTATGCATCAAACAAACGATGCAATGCTTCACCACATTCTCCGCACATTTAGGAATTCCTTCATTCTGCCATACTGGAGCCAGAAGTTTACATATCCCTTTTGCACTAATATGGGCTGGACCATGCCCCACAGTAACTACAGGTAGTACATAGGCATCTGGTAACAGCCAACGCTGATGTTCTGACAATTCCGTCCAACACCCTGTCGCGTCCAACATTCCCGTACTTTCTTTCTACTTACTCAATTCTTTCTCAGTAGCCTCTTCTTGAATCGTTCTCACACTTTCTATTGTGTCCTCACACATTCCTCCCTCTCTAACCCATCTTGCAGGGCCCACAACTCTCGCTGTTTCTTTCGCTACCTTGTCTGCAAAAGCATTCCCGCGACCCACATCATCAGTGATTCTCTTATGTGCACTACACTTTATTATCACTATTTGTGTAGGCAAAGAAAGTGATTCGAGAAGGTCAGTCACCAACTGACCATGCTGTATCTTGGTTCCATGGGAAGTAAAGAATCCTCTTTCCTTCCACAAACGACCAAAGCTATGAGCCACGCCAAAGGCGTATTGGCTATCAGTATAAATATTCACTCTCTTTCCCTTAGCCAATACACACGCTCTCGTCAGGGCAATTAGTTCAGCTGCTTGGGCTGAATTCTGTGCAATGCGTGCTGTCTCCACTACCGTATACAAGGTGGTAACAGCATAAGCTGCAGTCATCTCGCCATTTGGAAGTTTGAAACAAGACCCATCCACCCATAGGATCCCATCCGGGTCCACAAGTGGTGTGTCTTTTAAGTCTATTCTGCCTTTCGTTTCCTCCTCTGTTCGGAGAAAACAATCATGCTGTTCTTGAGTGTCTTTCTCTTCCAGAATAGGCAACAATGTTGCTGGATTCAAAGTATTACACTGCTTCATGTGTATATGGCTAGCCAAGAGCGTCAGCTTATATCAGACAAGCGCGCACTCGTGAGATGTTGTGTTTTCGTTCTGTTCGAAAGAGTATCCACTGCATGTGGTACCATAACAACAAGAGTGCTATCTAGTACCAATCCAGCAGATTGGCAAATAGAGATCACTGCTGCTGCTATAGCTCTAAGACAACTTGGCAATGCCTTGACTACTGGATCCAACGTAGCTGAAAAATAGGCACATGGCCCTTGTTTATCTCCAAATTGTTGTGTTAAAACTGACAAAGCGCAACCTTCCCTTTGGTGAACGTAAAGTGTGAAAGGCTTACTGTAATCTGTAGTACCTAACACAGGAGCAGAACATAAGGCAGTACGTAAGTCAGAAAAACTCTTCTGACATTCATCAGTCCAGGGAAGAGGTTGGGGTGTATCTTTCAGCGTAAGTGCCAGCAGAGGTTTAGCCAACAAAGAAACATTTGGAATCCACTGTCTATAATAAGAGGTAATGCCCAAAAAGGCACCCACCTCTCTTTGTGTGGATGGTACAGACATTTGCGCGATTGCTTGAATTCGTTCTGGGGTCAATCGTCTTCCCTCCTTCGACAAGAGATGACCTAAATAGGTAACCTCTTGGCGGCAATATTGCAACTTGTGATGCAAGTCAGACAAATGATGCAACAATAAAACAGTCACATCCTTACAATCATCCTCTGAATCAGCAGCTACTAACAAATCATCCACATACTGAATAAGAGTGGCACCTGGGGGGCAAAGTGAAAGCATCGAGCTGAGATTTCAAAGCCTGACTATAAATGGAGGGACTCTCACAATAGCCTTGAGGTGCACGTTTGAACCGAAAACTTCGGCCTCCAAGAGAGAAGCCGAAAATATCCCTACTTTCCTCAGCAATAGGAATACTGAAGAAAGCATTTTTGAGATCATTAACCGAGAACCATGCCGCCGAAGCAGGATTCATAGTAAGCAAGGCAGTGATATCTGGGACAACAGGAAACTGGGGGACAACAATCTTGTTGACCTCTCGAAGATCCATCACAAAGTGATATACAGGGGGCTGAGAAGGATCAGTGCGTTTAAAGACAGGTAGAACAGGACTGTTACAAACATTACCTCTCGTCTCTTCAACCACACCCTTCTGAACCAGATCATCGATAATAGCCAACAAAGCTCGTTCACCATCATTGGAAATCTTATACTGAGGAATGCGTGGTAATTTAACATTAGGCTTAATAGTAACCACGTAAGGCGGAATCTGGAGCAGACCAACATCATTCGGACCTGTAGCCCAAAGCGTAGCAGGAAGAGAATGCAATTCAGGTGGAAGTCTGTCTTTCGATAAATACATAGGAGAGACCAATTTCTCACCTAAGGTAAGATGCACATCAGAAGGGGAACAATACAATGTTGCATGAAGACGTTTCAACAAGTCCAAACCCAACAAGTTATCTCCGCAACCAGTCGTTAAAATAAGCGGAGCTTCCAGATCTTAAGGACCAATCGAAAGAGGCAAAGGAGAAGAATCCGGGTTAGTAACTGGGGCGCCAGAAAATCCTACAGAAACATTAGTTAAGCCAGAAAAAGGTGCCCCAGGAAGTTTGGAGTGAATGATAGAACTTTTCATTGCACCAGTATCCAAAAGAAATGGCTCTGCAACAGCCAATGCAGCAACTTCAACATAAGGCCCATTCTGATCCACTGGAACTGATACGACTCCCTTACTTTGTCCATGGCTGTCCTAACTAGAATGAAAATCCTGAACCTTACCCTCAACACAATAATCGTCATTATAATATTGCGCAGAGTATTCTGTTGATCAAAATAATTCAAAGAATTCTGAGGAGGAAAGGAACGCTGTTCTTGAGGCAACGCACCTCGCCCTCTACCGCTAGGTGCTGATTGAAAACCACCACGGCCTCGCGGCCCTGGGTATCCACTATTCCGCTGCAATAAAACCGGACAGCTATTCTTAAAATGACCTTCCTCTTTACAATAGGCACATTGATTAGGACCAAGCAAAGGTCGCGGAACAAAAGGTTCAGGTTTCTGTAACAACCTCTGAAGCTGGGGAGGCTGTTGAAACTGGCGCTGGGCAGAACGAGAGGGATAAGTCTGTTGCAAAAGAACTTTCATTTTTAATTCCTTAGTCTTCTTCTCAGTCTTATCTTTCTCTTATTTATCCCTATTCTCGTAATACTGAGCAGTAGCTAATATCTGTGCAGAGGAAGAAACAGCCACAAACTTTCTGAGTCTTTCAACTTATGCAATAATTCTGGAAGTAAATTAATTTATCCACAAACAATTGCTGTCCACCTTCAGTACTCATATCTTGACCACTGTGGCCGATAAACGTCTCCTCAAAACGAGTAAAGAAATCGGAAACACTCTCATCTTTCTTCTGCTTACACGCAGCCAACTTATCCCAGTTAACACGTAAGGCAGGCATCATCGTCTTCATCAAAGCGATGATTCTACCAGGCTATTGTGTAATCAAATCATCTGTCTTAGCATCACTCACTTGTGCTGCATCTGCGGCACTGGAGTTCTGGACTTTTTGGTACTGTCCAGAGGTGTCAGGGACAACACCCGAAGACCCCTGAGTTCTACCTGTCTCGGTGCACAAATAAACAGAAACACGGGCTTCTCGATGGTAGCGTCAAAGACCAAAGGTTTATTACTGCAGGGACACAGAAGTCACAGAAACTACACACGGGCAGAATCTAGGAGCCTGTTCGAATTTTACAAAGTGGGTTGCTCCTTAAATACAACATTTTTAGCTTGGGGCAACCTTCTTCACATGCTAGTACGTTTCTAAACCTTCATGTCCTAAACAATAAATATTTGGTGTTACACAAGAATCGTCAACAATATCTGATGTCAAAACATTACGAACGAGGGGTTCCCACTGTTCCATCATAATCCCATGTCAACTTTTCATTCAAGAGCCGGACCGCCTCATTGTAAATTTCGTTACCTCCCCCTAATAAAGGCCCAGAAGGAAAGGAGCAGAGCCAGGTGCAGAAGATAGAAAAGCAGGATAAGAGATGTTTGTGGGTCGTAAATGGGCAAGGCTACCAGCTTCGGCCGCCTAATCATGATCAGGCCAACGAACACGAGAACCAGTATAGCAGGACTGGCCTCAGGCTGGGGAGGCAGCTTCTGCCGAGTCATGCGGCCACAGCGTTTCTGTCCTAAGGTGCACGTGTCACTAGCAAGGTGAATCGCCGGCTAAAGCTTACGTGTCCTTAAGTGAAAATGGGTTGATCAGAGGTCACTGTGTGTCCATTGACTATGTGAGGGCAAGAATAAAAAAATGGCTGCCATAATCTAAGATGGATGCCATGGGTAAATCAGAAATGTGTTTATAACAAGAGTGCTCTTGCTCGTAACATAGCGAAAACACCAGGATATGCTAAATGGATCATTTGCGGTTCACTGGTACCAAAATTATGAGTTTACGACAATGTTGAAAACACGGGTTCAAATCGTCACGGAATCTCAGCACTTATAGCGACCCAATCACCACCTAAAGCTTGGTTGTGGTCTTCCCTACGAATCCGAGCCCACAATGCTTGTGGAACTACATTTCCCATCAGCATATCAATATCGGCCAGATTCATGATACATGCATCAACAGTTTGGGACAGCTCTTTATAATACCCAGCAGGATTTTTACGAGGGTCTGGTAGAGACTGTTTGAGCGCCAAAACTTCAGATCGTTTCCAGGGGACATGTACCCATATACGCTAAAATGAGCAGGGACACCTGGAACAGCACCTGCTTGTGGAACCGCTTTCCTCCATACTGGAGGATTTTCCCTCATAGGATAATGTTTAATTTTCTGTCTAACTGCAGGATCAGGTTCAAGAATAGTCTGAGAAGAAAATAAAGACCTGAAAGAGATAAGTGTCCTTACAGCGTCCTCAACTTCGGAACCCACAATAAGTCCTTTATCAAACTTATCCTGTATATCTAACAGACCCTGAGGGGTTAAATCCAACTCCATACTCTCCCATACTTTGACAAGAGTGTCACACATGACATTAAAAACATATCTCTGCGTGGGCGCATTCCACTGGAGAAAGGTACTCAGGATATCCGGTACACTATACTGTGGACCACTCATGATCCATTTATGAGCAAAAGAGTCCAACGCAACTCGTTCATAAGAATCTGGGATTTGACTACGGCATTGCCTTCGAGAAAAAGCAGGAGTCCTATTAAAAGACCCAATGAGGGGGGAGAATAGACCAGAAACAGTATCAACTAACCAGTTGGGGAAGAAGCAGACAATAAAACTGGAGACACGGTATTAAGCAAAGGAAGAGAAGGACTAGCCGCGCCAAGAGGAACCGAAGATGAAAGAGACTGAGGTACAGAAGTTGGTGGCAAAGGAGGTGCAGGTTGCAATGCAGGAAGGAGCAATTGTGGAAGAGCCGGACCAGCTGGCTGAACAACAGGTTGCTGGACAGGTGGCAACAATAAGAGTGTATTAGCTCCTGGTACATAAGGCGGAGGCAATCTCAACAAATGGGACATTAAGGGATCTTCCTCAAGATCCTTATTCTGTGGAGAAGTAGGTAACACAGGGTAGCATCTATCTATTGCCATACAATGTTGTCTATCTGAGACTTCAATCGCTCGATCAGTTTCATTGTCCTTTAACTGCTGAGCAGCCTGTATGATCGTCATATCTTTCACCTTTCTATCTCTTTTAGCCTGCTTAATTTCTCTCTGTTTGGCTTCTTTACGCCAAAGGCGGAAATAGTCAAACATTGCCGGCCGGGCTTTTCTTTTGAACCAAATTGCTTCCAAATTGTCTAATATATCAGGCTCAAAGCTACTATTTTGTGGCCACCGCAAAACACCATCTTTCTTCGTGTATCGGATCCATGCCTCATTAAAGGTAATGGGGCCAACACCATGTTTAGAATAGAGCTCATAAGTTGGAGTTCCAACCGGAGGAATCGGACATGAGTCCTCGAGCTGGGAATCCCTATTACAACCAAAACAACAAAACTTCCTAAATTTACTAAGACCAGGCATTTTAAATTCACTGGTCCGTTTACCAACTTCAAGGGGTTAAAGCAAAGAACACAGCACAAACATACTCACCCCTTGGCTTCGGCTATTGCAATGGTCAAATAACAAAATCAAAAAAGAAAACAAAGAAGTGGGCGCTACCCACGAATACTTAACTAAGTGGGCTTCTCACGCCAACAGAGGTCCGTCTAACGTCTCGCGATACCAGTCATCACCAGAGGGTCCAAGACAGGGCGGCAGTTAGGGCAGCAGTCGTCAGCAGCCGTCGGAAAGGAGTAGCCACGCTGAAAAAGACCTTCAGTCCACTTCGACATACAGGGGTCGCTTGACGTGGTTTGCGAATCCTCCAGAATTTTCTTACAAGGCTTCACACGACCCTCGGACTGAACCGCTATCACTGAAGCCGCCCCACATTGGGAGCCAGTTGGAGAACCCGGCCTTATAGGCCAGGCAGCGTAGGACACGCCTTAAATTCCAGAGTTCACCTTCCTTGTTGAACAGAGACACGAGACACTTTGTTGGGCGTAGAAAACCAGGTTTATTAGCTGCAGCTAAGCACATTTGTCCTAGAAGTACATACAGAGTGTAGATTCTAAGGATACTGCCACTTTAGTCCGTGGCGCACAGTCTTTTATAGCAAACATATTTACGACATTTACTCCCAATGCATACAAAGCAAGCCAATAGGAAAAGTTGGAAAACAAGCTATCAGGTGTCCCAAAATACGCCCCTCTCTCAGACCCCGTGTGTTAACCCTCCCAACAAATTAATCAGTCCTAGTACCGACAATCCAATTTGCCAGTGGCAGGACGTATTTGTGTGCCTCAAAGGATAGTTGTGTAACAAGAGAATACAAGGAGAGAATAGCGAAGGCCAGTCGGATAAGATAATGCAAGAAAAGAATAGGAGAAGCCAAATAGTCAGTCGAGACAGGGATCAATCAACCCAGACATGGATTAACAAACTCAGCCAGACCCTGACATCGGTTTCGTAAACAAGGGCAGTTACTCTTTAACCGAAGAGACACGTAGCAGCTGAGAAAAGCAAAAACACTCCGTTCCCCGTGCTGCCTGAGTGAGGGCAACACAAAATGGCGACGAGACACAAAATGGCAGCTAAATACGGGACAAAGTCAGAAACCGAAGAACCTCAAGATTCAAGATTCTCTTGGGTGTTGAATTTTTATATATAAATAGTCTGATGAACATTTACTTTCCCAGAATGCCAAAAAGTAGTTGGTATCCAAGACTGTCTGCAGGAGAAGGATATCATGCAGGTTTTCAAGCGATATTGAAAATTAAAAGTGGACCATACTGTATTGATAGAATGGTTGAATGAGGTGTGATTTGTGGGTGATGTCAGGCTATCGAGCAATTGCTGTAAATAATTTGGGACTGTATATGCAGAGTCCTCTATTTTAATATAGGGGGTATGGTGGTTGGAGCATTGAGGGTTGCTACTTGGACTGTCATGTACATTATGGAGCAATTTAAAAGGAAGTTTTGATATGAAAGGGACCAAAATATGTACTTTAAGAAATTAATGAGTTCCCATTGTTTGTAGTAGGAAGCAGTTAGATGCCAGAGAGTAAACAGATAAAGTTATTTGAAGAGGATGGCTTGGTTAAGATTCTATGATGATGGTTCATTGAGGTGCAAAGTTAAGAATGTCAGCTATGTTCAAAGAATCAATCTATGGCTCTTATGTCGACCACCATCTGCCTATGGCAAAGATGCTTCTGACAAACATCATGAACCTCAGGTGGCGGATAAGGCTCTGTAGGACCGAAGGGTGTAAAAGAGAAAAATCGGTGTGAAATCATTCTCGCACATCCTCCAGTGCGTGATGTTCTTCAAATGGAAAAGGTGGTTTGTGCAATATGGAGTGAAGTTGCGGGGAATGAGATTTTGATATCAATTTATGATCAGTTTAATAACTTATCTCATTCATCTATTTTGGACCGCTAGTATCTGTCATTGAGTAAAAGACAACCCCCGCATAGGTTAGACAAACCCCATTAACTGACGCCACTCTGAAGAACCACGTACAACTGATAAAGTTTGAAAGTTTTTATATAAAGTTAATTTGAATGCAAATACAATCCTCACAGGATAAACCTCAAAGTATACAAAAGAATAAATCAATTCCAGAATCCGCAATTTAAAGCATCGATGTGAAGTGGTTCCTTTGCGTCATCTACAGAAAGAGAAAATAATCAAATTAAATCTGTCCCTACTCTATGCTAAGTGACATCCCTACTTCGCAAGTTCCTAACCTAAAAAAGGTGTCAGCAGTTTGACTTCCAAAGAAGTTCAAACTCTCTTAGCCTCTAAAGGTATCTTAAGTTTAAGAAGCAGTACCCTCTCTGCCTACCCATCCGCTCTTTAAGGGTCCTCGGCCTACTGCTCTCTTGCGCTCTGATCTCTCTCAGCGCATCTGCTCAAGTCATCTACTCTGAGCTCTCTATGATGGCTTCTGCTCGGAGCTGTTCGCCTTGGCTAATCGCTTTGGCTAATCGCTATCTTATCCCCGGGGTGCTGTCCCTAAAATACACAACCACAGTGTGGGTGGAACGCCCCTTGACGCCCACCACGGACTTTCCCCGATGATGTCAGCTTCTAGCTTCGTCCATTGCTTCATCTCTTTCGCCGTCCGTTAAGTTGACCTTTCTCTTTGGATGTCATCTTCATCTTCTTGTTGGCGACTTCAACTGACACTTTCAGATCAAAAGTCATATGAACTTAAACAAGACTTTAACTTACAACTGCTATTCTTGACCTTTCTAGGTCCTGTGAATGGTCATTCAAAACAAGTTTCAAATTCTAAGCGCTTCTTATCACGTTCAGGCCATAAACCTTGTCCAGCGTTGTCACCTTAAATCTAACAAGTGCTAGACTTCTTGGCTCTCACGTCCACATCAGCTATTCACGACTCCTGTGAGTCCACTAAATTACATACATTGGACTGTGCTCCTGCTAACCCTTGGTCAGTCAGGTTAGAATCACAAATGACCTAAACCTTTCTAACATTCTTCCAAAAGCCTTCTACACAGTATAACCTTTAACATATATATTCGTATTTAGCAAGAGTCTGTTACATATATGTGAATACATTGTTCATAGAACATAACTACGTAAAGAATAACTTTATATTCTCATTCGCTATATCGTTTTATACATATTCTACACATTTCTTCACGTTTCATTTCTCGCCGCTTCTCCGTTTAAAGGTTACACACGTACATGAATTCTACTTTGCACGTTCTACATTTCGTAAGCATTTCTACACCATTTCTACATCAGCCCACTACGTATACGGGCCTTCTAAATCTAATACATGTCCTAAAGTGAATACAGTTACATTTTCTATATTACTTTGGTTACATCGGTTAACTTTATGCTATAAGTGTCAACTTCACATTACGATATGCATTTCATTCCTACGTTATACAATGTGCTTGTAAATATGGCCTATACATAATTTTTATTCAAATTTGCGCTCTCTCAAAGTCGATGGAGCTGTGTTTTTGTCATTCCACATTTTGGAGGGGGCTATGAAATTGAGAAGAGAAAGGTTGGTGTTACAAATATGATTTGTTGTGCGGGAAGTTGAGGGGAGAAAGGTTGGCATTACCAATATGATTTGTTGTGAGGGTAACAGAGATCTTCCACCAGCAGAATCTGACTGAAGAGGACAAATTAAATGTTAAGTGTCAAATGTGAGCCTGACAGTTACATATTGATGGTAAGTGGAGATGCAGGCTTGTCACATTGCTTGTCGGTATATCACCATTGCTTGGCTGTATCTCTGAAGTAGAGGTCTACTATCTAAATACAAATTAGGTGCATTTAGAGTCCAGTGCATTTTACTCTGCCTGGATGTGTCCACCAGGCTTTGAGATTTAGGTTAATACATGTTCATATTCAAGAATATTAAGGAAAACAATAGTATTCTACATGTATTTCAAAAAATATTATTCTACATTCAAAATATCGAAAACCCAAACACTTTCGGATTATAACCCAGGAAGCGAGGGATGGAATGAAATAATATCCTGATTGACACAGCATAAATCCAGATACTTTACAAGTTGGCAAATTTCCCTTACATTATTAATACCTACACACTCAGTGTTCATTAACAACCTGAACCAACAAAGAACATATTTCCGCAAAAACAACGTTTATCAAACAACTGCTTCAGGGAAGAACACATTTTTTTAAAGAAAAGAGAATCTTCCTCCTGTCTCGAACCATAAAGGTAATGTGCATGCATACTACCGTGACAGAGGCAATTAAAAAGAAATACAGCTGAGAATTTGAAAAGCATGTAAATCCAGGTCTTTCATTTTTAAGCAATCAAAAAAAAAGAATTACCGTGTCACCACTTCGACAGAAAAAGTGATATAAAAATCTCACATTCACCGAGAGGTTTTGTTTCGATAAAATTTCGTTTAGAATGTTTTCAGCTGTAGAAAGGCCATGCACTCTGACAGAAAATATGTTACAAGTATTGTGGCTTGAATTATTGCCATGCACGCCAACAGGATGCTAAAAAAAAGTATAAAAATGAACTTTAGGGTTTTGTAAATGATTTCCCAGTTGCACAAGAATATTAGATAGGGGTAAAATCTGTACTCGGGCTATTTGCCAAATGTTGCTCAGTCCTTAATTTACAAAACGTAAATACACCAAAATGTAATAATGATAATAATTGTGTGTGCAAATGTTCCCGTTCCATGCAAACATTAGGCATTAATAGCATGTCTTTTTGAAATTAGTTCAAGAAAATTAAGATGCACATTAACTTCACCCTAACTCACCTAGCACAACTTATAACTGAATATCAATGACCACCATTATTATTACTATTAGTGATGATGGAGGCGTGTAAATGCCATTAGTACCGTGATCCAGTAGGTACATGGCGCTGGAAGACCTTCATGCATTGATGTTCTGAAAACAGGCACCTCTGCCTGATGCACAATCGTGCATGATTGGCCAGTTGACTTTTGAAGCGTGAGGTGTAGGACAGGAACACAGGTGAAGAAGAAGAGAAGAATAAAAAGGACATACAAAATAAGAAAAAAAGGATGCCAAATAATAAGAAAAAATAAATGAATGGAAAACAGAGGCGTGGAGGAAAGAGGTAATGGGGAAGGCAAGTGCTACAGCACCGCAATGGATCACATAGACTTTTCAGACTGCATCAATGGGCGAGAGGAAAAGAGACTGAGGGTTATATTTGCAAGAACCTGTGATAAATACTGAAAGAGTTGCGTAACGCAACTTTCAACATCGCAGCCTATTGCGGGAAAATAACCCAGTGGCAACGTGAAATTCACAAAGCGGCGGTAGCATGCGATAGTCTTCCGAAACTGCGGACAATGGCCGAGATACAACCACCTCAATGGAGTCCAAAACACAAACTACAACAACAAAACACCTGCGATGGGCCAAAGCGCGATGAGGAAATCAGCAATAAGCCGCCCCAGGCCTGCAACACACACCTGGCAGGCGGGAAAACTCACCATAAAAGTAGAAAAAACTCACACACACAAACTGACCAACACCCAGGCACCATGGAGGCAGCCGGAGCAGGCGCAGAGGATGAACGCAATCCAGATGACCAGCCTGGGAGCTCGGGGACAGGGAAGGGCTTGGACAAGAAGAAGAGGAAGATGAAGTTCAGTCCGCAGGCGAACAGGATCAAACTCACGGAGGTGATGGAACACCATCAACAACTGATTGTCACCTCCAAAGTGTCATTGGGCACCAAAAATGGAATCTGGTGGGACATTGTGGACAAGGTGAATGCCGTTGGGGAGAGCACAAGAGAACAATGGACGAGGTCAAGAGGCGATGGAATGACATCAAGCGGAGGACCAAGGAGAAACTCTCCACTAACCAGAAGGCAGCAATGCAGACTGGAGGTGGGGGCCAAGCGCCTCGAGCTGGATGATATGGAGGAGCTGGTGTCAACATTCATCAGTGTTGAGACTGTGTCAGGAGTCAGGGGATCGTACACTGCTCGCCAGGATGCAACACAATCGCAACAGTGTTTGTGGCCACCAGGTACTGGGGAGATAGGTGGAGATGGGCACAATCGCTCACATGCACAATCAAGCAGAGCACAGTGCACACCCACAATGACTCTGGGTCCCCGCCCAGATATACCGACTGTCACAATGTACAATGCGATGCTGTCAGATTGTCAACATGTACTATGCAGCCACATATATGTGGACACATTTTAATACACCACCTCCCCTTCACATCGCAGGGGCACCTTCAACACCTGATGCAGAGCAGTCCCAGCCACTCTTCACTGATGACAAGGAGGACAACACCAGCATCGACACCCAAACCATCCAAGACATAATTGACCTCATCCGCCACTCACCTCCAGGATCAGAGCACCCAGCTACATCGAGGAGACCCCACCCAATACCCAAACCACCCAGCAGGAGGTACCAACAGCTTCAGTACTCCCCCAGGACCAACACATGGCCTTCCAACGCCTTGTGCTGCACTGTCAGAGGTAGACCACAGAGCAGGTGCGGTTGGGCTTCGGCATCATGGCAACCAAACTTGATGCCATCCTTTGGTGTGTAATCCCCCTCCATGGTCTCCAACAAGCCATGACTGACATCGCTGGAGTTATGATGCAGAGAGAAGAACTGCAAAAACAACAAGTGATGGACCGAATGTGGATCAATGTCACACAATCCCCCAGTCAAAAGATCTGGGCCCAAATCCATCGTTTTTTTGCACTCCACACCACCCTGGGTTAGACAATGGCGATATGCAAATCAGGTCTGACCCTGTTGCCCCATGGGAACAGTCCAGTCCGAACTACAAAAGCCATGTCCTTCCCAGAACGGAATCAAGCATCCGAGGACCGGACCGGTTTCGAGGTAACACCTCTCATCAGCCCGGCTAGCTTGACTCCAAGTGGTGTGGAGTGCCTGGGACCCACGTCTGGGCATCCCCAGCGCACTTAGGGCGGCAACTGCAAAAACAACAAGTGATGGACCGAATGTGGATCAATGTCACACAATCCCCCAGTCAAAAGATCTGGGCCCAAATCCATCGTTTTTTTGCACTCCACATCACCCTGGGTTAGACAATGGCGATATGCAAATCAGCTCTGACCCTGTTGCCCCATGGGAACAGTCCAGTCCGAACTACAAAAGCCATGTCCTTCCCAGAACGGAATCAAGCATCCGAGGACCGGACCGGTTTCGAGGTAACACCTCTCATCAGCCCGGCTAGCTTGACTCCAAGTGGTGTGGAGTGTCTGGGACCCACGTCTGGGCATCCCCAGCGCACTTAGGGCGGCAACTGCATGTGTGACATTGATCCACATTCGGTCCATCACTTGTTGTTTTTGCAATTGCCGCCCTAAGTGCGCTGGGGATGCCCAGACGTGGGTCCCAGGCACTCCACACCACTTGGAGTCAAGCTAGCCGGGCTGATGAGAGGTGTTACCTCGAAACCGGTCCGGTCCTCGGATGCTTGATTCCGTTCTGGGAAGGACATGGCTTTTGTAGTTCGGACTGGACTGTTCCCATGGGGCAACAGGGTCAGAGCTGATTTGCATATCGCCATTGTCTAACCCAGGGTGGTGTGGAGTGCAAAAAAACGATGGATTTGGGCCCAGATCTTTTGACTGGGGGAATGTGTGACATTGATCCACATTCGGTCCATCACTTGTTGTTTTTGCAATTGCCGCCCTAAGTGCGCTGGGGATGCCCAGACGTGGGTCCCAGGCACTCCACACCACTTGGAGTCAAGCTAGCCGGGCTGATGAGAGGTGTTACCTCGAAACCGGTCCGGTCCTCGGATGCTTGATTCCGTTCTGGGAAGGACATGGCTTTTGTAGTTCGGACTGGACTGTTCCCATGGGGCAACAGGGTCAGAGCTGATTTGCATATCGCCATTGTCTAACCCAGGGTGGTGTGGAGTGCAAAAAAACGATGGATTTGGGCCCAGATCTTTTGACTGGGGGAATGTGTGACATTGATCCACATTCGGTCCATCACTTGTTGTTTTTGCAGAGAGAAGAACACCTGTCTGCTCATAGTGGCTCCAGTGATATCAGCCGGGAGCTGGCACACATGCGGAGGCTCATGGAGGACATGGTGCTGATGGAGGTGGAAAGGATGGTAGCCACCACTGCACATCAGTGGAATGTGCTGGGATCTACCATGCCCTGCAGATCCTCATCATGGCATTCCTGCCACAAGGCATGGCGATGATGCATGCTGCTGCCCCCACACCATCCACATCTCCGCCCCCTGGTGTGTCTCTTCCTCCCAGTGCGGCAGGCCTATCCATTCTGGCACCTGATGTGTCAGTGGCACACAGTGCGGTCGACAATCCACCTCCGGCCCCTGATGTGCCAGTGGCACACAGTGCTGCAGCCAGTACTGCAACACCCCCAGGTGGTGCGGAGCACACATCTGAGGACGAGGATGTGGATGAGCCTGTGACCAGAAGGACTCAGTAGCATTCATTTCACCACCTGCCTGCTTCTGCTTGGTCTTGCACATGGCCTCATGACCATCCACTGACCCCCAAATCACACAGACGCACTCACCTTGGACTATGACATGGACTGCCGCATCCTGTTTGATGACCAATGACACGTCGACCAGATTGTGGACTGCACCCCTCCTCTTACGCAGTATTTGTCCTCCCCGGGTGGACTCTGGCTGGCCCTCAAGGGCCCATTTTGTGTAGTTTGTTCAGCATTGCCCTGTACCGCTCCAGCTGCAGAACGGCACTGGATATGCAATAAACGTCTTGTGACACACTGCTGTGTCATGTCTTCCATCATTCGTGTATGTATGTGTGGATGAAGTAGGGTCAGTGATTTGCCTTGTGTCAAGGATGCTCTTCCTGTGGGATTCCAGTCAGAGGGTACTGCATGTCAATTTGTGTTATGGGTCCCGTGGACACAACAACAGGGACACACGTATCAGTCACTTTCTTGTCCGGACATGGACTGAACCACACCCAGAGCCCCCGAGTCATTGTTGCAGGCCCTGCGCTGGTATGGCGTACGTCGGGTCACTCCACTTATGCTCCGAGGGGGGGCCTCATTGCTACCCGTCGCAGATGTACTCTCTGGTGGTTTTCAGGTCACTGGTCTAGTTGTCAGCATGTCACAGCCACTCCCTGAGGGCAGGTTTGTAGGCACACCACTCCCATCTGGCACAGGCGTCACAGGCCATGTGACCCCGCAAATATAAGGGGCAATGACGTCACATACCCCTCTGCCGATGGTGAATGGATGACGGACCCGAGGCCTTGAGGCTGGCATGGGCCTACCACTACATGGGGCTGACTGGGGTTGAACAGGGTTTGTGGCAAACGGTGCATTGCGGTCGGCACAGGCACCCCGCCACGGGGCGCTGACTGGGGTTTAACAGGGTTTGTGGCACACAGTGCATTGCAGCTGACACAGGCACCCTGCCACCGAACGGTGACTTTGGGTGCACTGACTCATTGCCACCTTAAGCTGGTGAGTGATTGTGCAGCCTGCGGTGATGGCCATCCTGGCGGACCGGACTGCTCAGGAAGTTTGTGCCTTGCTGGACCGCAGTGTGGGCTGAGCCAGCGTGCTGCGTGGGCCTACCGCCAAGTGGCCTTGCTTCCGGGATCACAGAGTTAGTGGCAATGTTGCTGAGTGCCCTGGTATGTCCTATGCCATGGTGTGATCAAGACCCAGCACCAGACGTGGGACCTGGTGGCCTGCGCAGAGTGACTGCATGGTGTGGAAGGTGCCATGTCCGCGGGCCCTGGGCTTGTGGCTTGCAGAAAAGTAATAATATAGACACAGTGGAACTATATTAGTTTGGAGTGATATGTCCAGCCGGACAGTGATCACAAAAATCTTTTACTATATATAATAAACAACGAAAATTCTCTTACATTCAACAAAGAGTGAGACACAAGCCTGTGCCTTCACGCTTACAGATTGGCAAGGTGAAAGGAAAGGGAGAGAAAGATATTTAGGCAGAAAGTGAGCGATTTCTGTTAATTATGACGATGACAGAAATTCAACAACACCATAAATAGCATATCTCAATAAATATACACATTCATGTATGGTGTGACAAGAGGTCGACGACGTTTCGATTCCATAGCCAAAATACAAGGAATCATCATCAGGACACAAAGTATTATGCCTAAAACCTGTTCTACACAATAGCCTAGGAAAAAAGAAATTAGGAAAATTAAGTCAAAGGAACACAGAACAGAACGTATCTGGTGACTTTTGGTGAGTCTAAGTGGCTACATGGTCCATAAGGGAGCAAAATATAACACGCGTGATTTGGAGGGGTGAATGCTTTTTAAAAAAAAAAAAAAAAAAAAGGTTCATCGAGTGTCTACACGTGAGTGACAACTCCTTAAGTGAAAAAACCTGATGACCGACGTGTTCAAATACAAGGATGGCAAAACGAGTGCCTGTGTGGTGCCCGGGGGTGAATTATGCGCAGTTTACTACCAAGAACATAGGGGCTGAAGTATACCTGTGTGGCACAAGCGAGAAAACCCTGACGTCTTGATGCAGGGATGGCGCCAATCATATGTTCAGTCTGGGCTGGGGAGGGAAGGAGTTCTGGTTAAAGAGGGTTCGCCTGGGTGGATTGGGTCTGTAGACCACGTCCGTGGACTTACCCAGGTCCTGTGGTGGAGATACATGGGAGAATAGCCGAGCAGTATTGCTTGGGGTCTCCTTCTGGGACCGGGGTAGCCTCGCTTCTCGTTGGATCTGGGAATAGAGGGAGTAAGGCGATCAAGGATTGCTCGCACTGCGAGGGGAGCTAGCCAGTTAGCGCTGCACTTACCGGAGGATAAACACGGAAATCCCCGGTGAAGTTTGAAGACGCTCACAATGGAGTGCTGGGTACTGATTCACCCGCCAAATGAGGCGCGGTCGGGCGAGCCTGTTGGAAGTAACACGCAGGGTCATCGTTAAAACCCATATCGCGGTAGAGTTAAGATCGCGCATAAATGAGGTAGTATCACTTACCCAGGGCTTCGCGATATCCAGGCTTGCCAACAGTGTGGTTCCGCATTGTGCACGGAGGGCATGGGAGGGGAGTATAAACCAGAGTGGTTGAATGCTGATAGGTGGGCAGACAGTTAGAAATAATGGAAGGACCAGTGGCGGCGGCCATCTTGAGTTAGGTGGTTTGTATGCTAGTAAACAGTGAGGGAGGGAAGGGAACGTGGCGGCCATCTTTAAATAGGTGGTGGATTGCATGCAAAAGGTGAAGTGACATCCATGAGAGTTCAAAACATTAAAACAACCTGATAAATTGACCCATATAGTTCATATGACAATTCAGTGGACCTAGTTACAGTAGGCTAGTCCAATCTTCCTGCAGATTGAGTCCTGTGTTGAGACTATCAGTTCTCAATATCCACTTAAGTTCCTCTTTGTTCAGCATCCGAGTGAGGTCACCTCCTCGCGGTGGTAAAATGATTTGGCTGATTACTGTCCATCTCAGTTGATTTTCAGAATGTCCTTTTTCCAAGAAATGTTCGACCAATGGTGCATTTGCTGTTTTACACCTTATTCTGCTGCAGTGTTGTGATATCCTGAGTTTAATTTTTTGTTTCGTCTGGCCAACATAAATCATGTTGCAAGGACACAGAATTGCATAAATCAAGTTGCAGCTGTTGCAGTTGGTAAAAGTCCTGAGAACATTCCTAGTTTCATTAAACACAAATTCCTTAGTCTCAATACAAAAATCACAGACAACACAAGCACCGCATTTGGAGTGGCCTATTAAGGGAGGAAGACCCCACAGATCGTTCAGAGTGGTGTTAATTTTCTTGGGAGGTGGTAGTGCTGCCCTCACCAATTGGTCTTTTAGATTTTTGTTGCGTTTGAAGGCAAAAAGGGGTAGATCAAGTGAGAGATCGCCAGAGTTGATAATGTGCCAGTTTTTTTTAATGCTTTTCTTTAATCTGTTTGAGGCAGACGAGAAGGTCGTCACGCACACCAGTCTGTCTGACTCTTTTTTAGCCTTTGGTTCAAGCAATGTCTCACGCGGACAGTACCATGCCCGTTTCATGGCATTTTTTATCAATCTTTTTGGATAGCCCCTAGACCTGAGTTTGTTAGCTAGGGTATTCGCCTCCCTAAAGTAATCAGTTTTCTGAAAGCAGTTTCTCCGTAACCTCAATGCCGTGATAAAAAATGCCATGAAACAGGTTTCTTACAACTCTATAGGACACTCCAATTTGCAGTGCTGAAAATAATATTAGCATTTAAACCACAAATTTAGATTGAAGCGTTATTGATGAAATATGCTCACTGCTGTCCATAAATATCAAAGAAGTGGGCCAATGTTATTGGCTTCCAAATGTGTTGCATTCTTGTGCGTACTCAATAAATAGGGTCATTGGAATTATGCATATGTGCAGCTGCGCTTATTTTCATATAATTATAGATTTGCCATTTTTGCCACACAATCAATCATCGGCTGCATAACCTGCAGATTTAAAGCTCAATTGGTTCATAAGCCTCCATCAGCCTCTTTTAAATGCGGCTCCAAGCAGATAAGTAGCTCATATTTTTCTCCCTCATTTTAACACTTTTGTTATTTAATATTGTTATGGATCTTAATTTCTGGGGAGGTCTAATTTAAAGGTGAGTTAATTCTCACATTATATTGCTGTCGAATTCTTTTCTATCTACCATTAGTTTTCTATCTACCTTTATGTAGGTTTACTCACCTGCTACCCTCCCACCTCCCCGGATCTGCAATTTACGGAGATCCTACCTTCCCTTTCACTGTCTAGGCTTTAATCTTGTCGCCTTTTACCCCCCTTTACGAGTCACTCCCCCTCGTGAGCCAACATCCATGTTCCCTCGCACGAGATCGGCTGTCTAAGCTCGTTTGAGCCACGAGTTGCACGTATAAGTCTATCTTCCCAGCATAACTCTGACTATTCATTGATTTGCCCCCGCAGTGAGCCATGCGCTTGTTCTCACACACGCGCTACCCGGGGAGGCGCAGAGACAGCCCCCCTTCGTAACTGAAGCAAATGCCTAAGTTGTCCTAAGAAACGCTGCCCCTGAGCATCCCGTTTATATTAAATAAACGCCGTACCTTTCTCTCGTCGAGCTCCCCTCTCCGCCCGAATTCTTCGTTGAGGGAAACAAGCAAATGCGTGATATGTTTATTAGAGGAAAGTTCCCTGGCGAGCCTCACGCTTCGTGAGTGTCTCGCCTAGGGACTTTCCTCATACCCATGACAGTTGAAATTCAGCTGTTCCTAGACGTTGGAGCTTCGCTGTTTTTCGTTCGCAGAGCTAGTGTCAGGTCAGGAAAGACTTCGAAAACAGAGGTTAAAGGCATTTGAATTCTTATGCCTATATGCCTATATGCTTAATTTCTCTCTAAATATTCCCTTTCTTTAGATCAGCCTTTTTGCCTCACCCCATTTCATTAGTAAAAAAAAAATATATATATATATATATATATATATATATATATATATATATATATATATAAAGGCATCAGAAGAAGGCCAGTGTCGGCCGAAATGCATCATGCCGTTGTAATTGAATAAAGTGTTTCCTGAACGTCCCCTGCGTGGCCTTCACTCTTTCCCTGGGAGGAGATGGTTTGGATATATATATATATATATATATATATATATATATATATATATATATATATATATAACTAAGGGTGAATAGTCTCATACAAATATAAAAAAAAAAGAGAGAAAGGCAATATGGAAAACCTTTCTGATTCAGATTCAGAAGGAAACAGTGCTACGATCCCTAACTTTAATAGGGAGGATTTCCGAACTATGATCCAGAAAGAAATGAAATCCTGTTTTAGGGTGACCTTTGCCCAATTCGCCCCCTATAAGAGACCAATACCTCCACAAGAGGATATCTCTGATGTTTTTAATGGTGAGAAAGTGGGTAAAAAACGTACCAAAAAAAGTAACAACACCACTACTGAGACCCATGTGAGCACAGGAGGTCCTAGCACCTCTGATATTGCTGGTGGTCTTGGAACCACAAAATTTTCGGATGGTCTTCGCACCTCAAATAATAGAGATGTCTTTTATGACACACATCATTCGGGTGCCTCTTACGGCCCAAATACATTGGATGCCCTTAGCGGCTCATTATCACTAACTGCTCAAGACTTCCAGGAGGGCTCGGATAATGATGATGACTTAGATCCAGACGAATACGTTCTGGACTTGGATGATGGCGATGTTGAAATTTTTGACGAGGAGGATGAAGCCCCCTCTACATCCAAGGATAGTATTCTAAATCCCTTGGGAGAGGAGATGTTTTCCCCCCTAAATCTAAAGCATCCACGTTCCACACAATGGTCCCCTCAGGAGCATGTATCTAAATTTATCAAAAAATTGATTCGATTTCCCCTTGAAAGAGGATCAAGGAATATTTTAAGGGCTGAGTGTTGAAGACCCTCAATCGATGACAAAGCATGTTATGCTCGTAATTTGGATCTTGAATTAATCAAATACCTATTTAGACTTGGTCGCGACCCTAGAAACGGTCTTGAAAAAGCGTTTAAAGGGTGCCAAGATCGCCTATTGGACGTACTTGGTCCATTGAGCAGAATTCTCCGCTGAAGAATGTTACCTTAAAGGTACCCAGCTTGATACTAATATAATAAGAGGTTGGAGTCAGAGAGCCCTTATTCTCCTAGGTAATGCTAATACTAGTATTAACGCTGAAAGGCGTAGGCTCATCCTTTTTAAACTAGACCCTAAACTCACAGATATGGCTGAGAAGGAACCTTCCTTGAATCCAAAAGGCCTGCTCTTTGGTGAAGAGCTTATAAGATCTTTGGGAAAGTACGTCTCAACTTTTACTGCTCTTGATAAGGCCCAAAAGAATATGAAGAGAGTATTCAGCAATAATGTTTTTGGAAGGGCCGGAAGAAGGGGCCTCCCTTCCGGCCGGTATAACCAAAGGCCCTACCAGAGATCACGCCCCTTTGGAAGAGACTCATACCACAACAATTACTTCAACACCTCCAACCGTGGTAGAGGAAATTGAGCAAGAGGTGGAAGATCTCGATCATCTTTCTCATCAAACCCTCCAAGTAAGTTCCCTTCATTTACTTTCTCCTTCTACCCCTCCAAAAGTGGGAGGCAGACTAAAAAATTGTTTTAAAAAATGGGAGGAAATAACTCAAGATCCGTGGGTACTGTCCACAGTAATAGGCTTTATGATAGATTTTGTTCGAACTCCGTTTCAAACCTCATTCCCGAGGGATATTCCCATCTCAGTGGAGGAGAAAATAGTAGAGGAAGAGATATCCTCTATGCTCCAAAAAGGAGCGATATTAGAAATTCCCATGGATTCCCTAACCTTTGTAAGTTCTTTGTTTCTTTCGAGAAAAAAGGAAAAGGTTGGAGACCGGTTATGAATTTGAAGGGCCTGAACAAATTTCTCGTTTACAGGCATTTCAAAATGGAAGGAATACATCTTCTAAGAGACCTTCTTCAAAAAGATGATTGGCTAGTCAAACTAGATTTGAAGGACGCCTACTTCACTATCCCGATGGCGGAAATACATCAACCTTAGCTACAATTTCTTTGGAAAATCATCTTTATCAGTTCAAGGCTCTCCCCTTCGGGCTTTCGTCCGCCCCTTGGTGTTTTACCAAGGTAATGAGAGCACTAGCTTCCTTCCTAAGAGAACGGGGTGTTCGTCTTATTATTTACCTCGATGACATCTTAATAATGTCCCAGGACCTTCCTCAGATTCTCATCGATCTGGAAATGGTTACGAATCTGCTGGAGAAGTCTATTCTAACCCCCTCCAAATCTCTGGAGTTTCTGGGTTTCACTCTAGACACTTCCAAGTGCCTTCTTTTACCTCCTTCAAAAATCGCGAAGATCAAGAAAGAGATTCATCATGTCGTAAGACAGGAAGACATCACTTTAAGGGAACTGGCAAGACTTCTAGGTCTTTTATCCTCTTCCATTCAGGCGATCTTCCCAGGCCCTCTGAATTACTGGGCCTTACAAAGGATAAAAGGAAGAGCGTTGAGGTCCGGTCTTTGGTATGAAGACCGAATCACCCTAGATTTGGAGGCCAAAACAGAACTGAACTGGTGGTTAAAAAACCTGGAAGCTTGGAATGGGAAAGCAATTTTCGGGTCAGAACCAGATTTTGTGCTGGAATCAGACGCTTCCCTTCATGGTTGGGGTGCTTGTTTTCTAGACCAGAATACGGGTGGTGTCTGGTCTCAGGAGGAGTCATCTCACCACATCAATTTCCTAGAACTTATTGCTGGCCTATACACCCTTATGAGTTTCAAGCACTCAATTCAAGGGAGATCGGTTGTCCTGAAAATTGACAATGTTTCAGCAGTGGCCTACATCAATCGGTAGGGAGGTACGAAGTCTGCCGACCTTTCGAACCTAGCAAGGAAACTCTGGATGTTCTATTTAGAACACAAAATTGCCCTCAAAGCGGAATACTACCCAGGGAAGTCGATTGGAATTCCAGATTCCTCTTGGACTACAGCGATTGGAAACTGAACGTCGCTGTTTTCGACTCACTAAATTCTTATTGGGGTCCATTAGAGATAGACCTATTTGCGAGCCGTCTCACCTTTCAACTAGAGCGTTACTTCAGCTGGATGCCGGATCCCGGCGCACAGGAAGTAAATGCATTTCTCCAAACCTGGTCAGGGATCAATGCTTATGCCTTTCCCCATTTGCAAAGATACAGAGAGTCCTGCAGAAAGTGCAGCAGGATCGATGTTCTCTAGTTTTAATAACTCCCTTCTGGCCATCACAAGCGTGGTTCCCCACTGTTCTGGAACTGACCTTCGAAATTCCATTTCTGATACCTTCCCTAAAAGATCTACTTACAGATGTAAACGGAGATCCTCACCTAATGACCCTATCAGGGAGTTTGAACCTTCTTGCCTGGAGAGTGTCAGGCGATCTAACGAAGTCTCAGGACTTTCGTCATCAGCTTCAACTCTCCTCAGAGAGTCATGAGCACCAGGAACTCACTACAGATACAACAATATCTGGAAATGCTGGCTTCGTTGGTGCATGGAGAGGGATTTGGATCCCACTCAAGCACCTATCGTTGATATAGTGAATTTCCTCGCTGAACTGTTCAACAAGGGATTGAGTTATAGATCAATCAACTGTTATAGATCAGCGATCTCCGCTGGTTATGTCCTCTTTAACGGCAAGTCAATCGGTAAGAATGTCATTGTTTGTAGGGTAATGAAGAGCATCCGTTTAAAGAGGCCCCCAAGGCCGAAGTATAATACTTTCTGGGATGTGAATTTGATTCTAGATCTCTTCACTTCCTGGACAGATAATTCATTCTTGAGCAGAAAGTTTCTTTCTTTTAAACTCGCAACTCTTCTTTGCCTTATCTCCTGTCATAGAGTTTCTGATGTTAAAGCTCTGGAGATATCTAATAGATCATATAATTTATTTGGAGTTAAATTTGAAGTCTATAGAAGAACCAAGACCATGTCTGATTCAATCTTCTATCCTCGTTTCGATCCTTCTCCGAAACTTTGTGTGGTTGATTGTCTGAAAGCGTATGATATGACAATGTCTAATCAGAACCAACTTCTCATTTCCTTCGTTAAGCCTCATAAGGCTATTTCCTCCACTTCCATTGCCAGATGGGTTAAGTCTGCTATGTCTCTAGCTGGTATTGATATTTCCAAATTTCAAGCTCATTCTCTTAGAGGTGCCATGGCAAGTAAATCTCTTTGGTCCGGAGGTAAGTTGGAAGATATCCTTAAAGCTGCAGACTGGTCTAATGCAAGTACCTTCGCAAGACATTATTTCAAACCAATTGAACACATGTCTAATGTAGTTTTACATGGCTACCAACATGCATAATGTAGCCTCCGCTCTTGTAATGAAATTGCGATTCTCCTATTAACATGCCTAGAGAATCTAGATTTCATTAAAGACACGGAGGCTCACATTATCCCTCCCAACCCATCCCTGTTTGGTATTGGGTTTAATTTAACATGATGTTATTCATAATCTTAATGTTATGTATTTTGAATTGTTTATAATTTATTGTTCAATTGTTCACCTGGTTTTGAAATTGCTTAGATAGCTTTTTAGGATACAATTTTCATTGTCCTCTTTCTTTCAGATAACCCTTCTGCTTAATCTACTTTTGACGTTTCATCATCAGGAGGTCGTTCATTTGTCTTCTTCTTCTTCAATTTTGCTTCTATTTACTTGGAATCTCCTGGAATCTACTGGATCTACTTTCGCCTGATTTAAAAGAGGCTGATGGTTGCTATGTGTAATGTCTTACTGTATCTCAGTGTTCTTTTTGGAACCTTTATATTGTGATGCGACTGGCTTGGATCTGCAATTAAAAGTCATTGCATAATGTGAGTCTCCGTGTATTTAATGAAATCTAGATTCTCTAGGCATGTTAATAGGAGAATCGCAATTTAAAGCTCAATTGGTTCATAAACCTCTAAAAGTGTAACGCCACGTGTTGCTGTGCAGTGGAAGGACCTTTGCAAAACTGGCGATCTTTCCTTTGCTTATTGCTATATTTGGATGTTAAATTGGTACTAACATAATGCAGCCAAGGTTCAGAGTGTTACCAAGTTTAGAAATTACGAGACAATGAAGTAATACTATTACAAAATGTGCCGCATTATGCTGTATAATTTACCTTTTCTTGCAGCATAAATTACTCAACCCATCTGCATAATTTGGCCCTCTTCTTCCACATAGTTCCAGTGACCCTGATAATAGGGCTAGGGCTACAATAGGGGAGGGTGTAGCTTTATGGCCAGATCTGACGACTTTGGAACTGGGAACCAGGTTTAAGTCCTTTACCCATGCTTAAAGAAGTAAATGTGGCTTTGTGTAATGTAACTGGTACTCATGTAAAGCACTCCAATGACCTTGGGCTGAGTTTGCGCCATAAAATGAAAAAAAATTAAATACATCATGCTAGATATTGATTAAGTTGTATTGCAAGTGTAATGCAAAGTGTTCTGTTTCTCACTCAAGAAAGAATGGGAGAGAGCGATGTACATACAGGGGGAAGAACAACGCCAAAAAGAAAGTAAGGAGAATGTGCTTTCACAACAAAGTCAGAAAAACAAAGGAATTGAAATGCAGGATGCAAGATCTTGTTGAACCATAGAAATGGTGAACCGCTGGGTCCCTTGTGCTCTTAAAAACACACCCTCTGAAGGGCCGTGTTTTTAATGATTTTCCCATATGCTATAATTATAAATCAGTTTAATATGACTGGTGGTGTGTACAACACAATACAACAACCTGCAGAAGGACTAGCTGAGCCCATGGAGTGGTTACTAACCTGTACAAGTCCCATCTGACCGTGACATACACTTTGCTCTGAAAATATGCACATAGAATGCAACACTGGTATTTGCAAACATTTATGAGAAATTATGCATCGCTGCGTGAAAGCAGCGATCAATCAATCAATCAAGGCATTTGTATAGCGCGCTACTCACCCGGAGGGTCTCAAGGTGCTTGGGAGGAGTGGGGAGGGGTGCGCTACTGCTCGAACAGCCAGGTCTTGAGTTGCTTCCTGAAGGAGAGGTGGTCTTGGGTCAGGCGGAGGTGGATGGGGAGGGAGTTCCACGTCTTGGCCACCAAGTAGGAGAAGGATCTTCCTCCCGTTTTGGCTCTTCGGATGCAGGGAACGGCGGTGAGGGTGTGGCCTGGTCGATCGTAGCTGGCGGGTTGGAGTGTAGAAGGTCAGGCGGTCGTTGAGGTATCTAGGGCCTTGGTTGTGTAGAGATTTGTGTGCGTGGGTGAGGAGTTGGAACGTGATTCTCTTGCTGACGGGGAGCCAGTGCAGGTCTCTCAGGTGTCCGGCGATGTGGCTGTGTCGGGGGATGTCCAGAATGAGTCGTACTGAGGCGTTCTGAATGCGCTGGAGTCTTTTCTGAAGTTTGGCTGTGGTTCCAGCATAGAGGGAGTTCCCGTAGTCCAGTCGGCTGGTGACGAGCGCCTGGGTGGCCGTCTTCCTGGTTTCGGTGGGGATCCACCAGAAGATCTTCCGTAGCATGCGTAGGATGTTGAAGCAAGACGAGGAGACAGCGTTGACTTGTCTGGTCATCGAGAGGGAGGAGTCCAAGATGATGCCCAGGTTGCGTGCGTGGTCCGTTGGTTTATGTGCGCTGCCCAGGGCAGGGGGCCACCAGGAGTCGTCCCAGGCAGAGGGTGATGATCCCAGTATGAGGACTTCCGTCTTATCTGAGTTCAGTTTCAGCCGGCTGTTCATCATCCACTCGGCTACGTCTTTCATCCCTTCGTGTAGGTTGGTTCTGGCGGTTGCTGGGTCGTTGGTGAGGGAGAGGATCAGCTGGGTGTCGGCGTTGTAGGAGATGATGTTGAGGTTGTGTTGGCGTGCGATGGTCGCGAGGGGGCTCATGTAGATGTTGAACAGCGTGGGGCTGAGCGATGATCCTTGTGGTACGCCGCAGAGGACTTCCGTGGCCTCTGATCTGAACGGGTGGAGGCGGACTCTCTGGGTTCTTCCGGCGAGGAAGGAGATGATGCTATCCAGTGCCTTCTCCTGGATTCCGATATTGCTGAGGCGCTGCACTAGGGTGCGGTGGCAGACCGTGTTGAACGCCGCGGAGAGGTTCAGGAGGATGAGTGCCACTGTTTCCCCATTGTCGAGCAGAGCTCAGATGTCGTCTGTGGCTGCGATGAGGGCAGTCTCGGTGCTGTGGTTGGCTCTGAAACCGGACTGCGAGTGGTTGAGGGATCCATTCGTCTCGAGGAAGGCGGCCAGCTGTCTGTTGACGGTCTTCTCAATGACTGTGGCAGGAAAAGGAAGGAGTGAGATGGAGCGGTAGTTTTTGAGGTCGGTGGGGTCCGCTGATGGTTTCTTCAGTGGGGCACTGAGTTCGGCTTGTTTCCAGCTCTCTGGGAAGGTGGCGGTGTCGAAGGAGGTGTTGATGATGTCCCGGAGATGGGGTGCGATGATGGAGTCGGCCTTGTTGAAGACGTGGTGAGGGCGGTCGTCGGTTGGTGATCCGGCGTGGATGGAGTTCATTGTGCGGATGGTGTCTTCGGTGTTGATCGGGGTCCAGGCGCGGAGGGTGGTCTTGGGGGGGTAGCGGTGGTCGTAGGGTGCATCGGCTGCGTGCTGAAACTGTTGTGTATATCTGCGATCTTGCTGTGGAAGAACGAGGCGAGCGAGTTGCAGAGGTCTTGCGATGGGGTGATGTTGTTGTTTCCGGCGATAGGGTTTGAGAGCTCTTTGACGATGTTGAAGAGTTCCTTGCTGTTGTGGGCGTTGTTGTCTAGTCGTTCCTTGAATGCGGTTTTCTTGGTGGTGTGGATCAGCTGGTGGTGTTTTCGAGTGGCGAGCTTGAGGGTGGTCATGTTGTCTGGTGTCGGGTCTCTGCGCCAGACTTTCTCGAGGGCTCGGCAGTTCTTCTTAGAGCTCTTGAGTTCGTCGGTGAACCAGGATGCTTTCTTGGTGCCGGGTCTGGCGGGGGGGGGGGGGGTCTTCAATGGAGCGAGGTCGTCTGCCCAGTTGCTGATCCACCTTGTGAGGTTGTTGGCGGCTTGGTTGGGATTCGCTGAGCTGGAGGGAGGGTTCTGGCTCAGGGATGTGGCGAGCTGGTTGGCTGTGATCTTGTTCCAGCTTCTGCGGGGAACCTGTTGCGGGTGGTGGTGGAGCGTGGTCCTTCTGAAGCTGAAGTGGACGCAGCTGTGGTCTGTCCAGTGGAGTCCGGTGGCGTGGCTGAAGGAGATGTCCTTGCTGGAGGAGAAGACGGGGTCAAGCGTGTGGCCGGTGTAGTGGGTGGGGGTGGTCACCAGTTGCTTGAGTCCGAGGTTGGCGAGGTTGTCCATCAAGGTGGTTGTGTTGCGGTCATTGTTGTTCTCCAGGTGGAAGTTGAGGTCCCGTAGGAAGATGTAGTCAGCGGAGGGGAGGGCGTGCAGGCTGATGAAGTCAGCAATGACTTCGCTGAATAGTGTGCGTGGTCCCGGGGGTCTGTAGATTAGGGTACCTCTGAGGGTGGTCTTGGGGTCGGTGTGTATCCGGAAGTGCAGGTGTTCGGCGGCAGCGAAGGTGTCGTCGGAGCTGGTCGTAATACGGATTGTGTTCTTGTGGACGATGGCGATGCCTCCTCCTGTCTGGTTGACGCGGTACCTCCGGGTGATCTTGTATCCGTCCGGGATGGCGATGGCGATGTCGGGCGCTGAGGAGGCGGTCATCCAGGTTTCCGTGAACAAGGCGACGTCAGGGGATGTGGAGTCGGGGAGGTTCCAGAGTTCGACGGCGTGTCTGTGGACGGAGCGGGTGTTGAGCAGGATGCACTTCAGGTGGTTGCTGCTGGTGCTTGGCTTGGCGGGTGCGGTGCAGGTCCGGATGCAGGAGAACTTGCAGGATTGGCAGGTAAAGGGTCCGTGGGTGCGTCCTGGGGTGGCTCGGTGGCAGCCGGGGGTCCGGCCGGTGTTGAGTGCGTTGAGGGTGACTGCGTCGTAGATCCAGCGGGTGGGCTGGCATCTGCGGGGGACAGGGGTTTAAGCGCTGGGCGCGGTCCAGGCACTGACGGGCTTACCTTTGGCGCGCCTTGGGCGCACAATCAGCACGCCCACTGCGCGTCAACGCTACGCGTACGCATGCACTCTGCCATAAGGAAAGTGGGGGGGTCGGGGTGAGGGAGGAGCAGCTGGGAGGCGGGATCGGGGTGGCGAGTGGGGGGGAGCGTGCGGAGATGCTGGAGGGAGCGGGGGTGGGGCCGCGGGGTAGCAGCGGCAGGGAGCGGGGTGGGGCAGGGAACAATGAGGACAATGGGACAAAACTTACAGGGCAACACTAGAAAAACGAGAAAATGGCAGCAAAATAGGCAGCTGACACGAGAAAACAAGCAGGCACAGGGACAGTCAGGTACAGGGGCCAAACCAAGACAGGGGCAGTCTTGACTCGGCAGCGGGAGGGGATCGGGCACACTCGGGGTGGCCACGCAGCAAGAGGAGCAACCTGACTGACCAGGTCAGGTCAGGTCACAACTCCTTGCCCCGTGAGCCACTCTTTATGTACCTTAGTGGGAGGGAGGAGCAGCTGGGAGGCGGGAGCGGGGTGGCGAGTGGGGGGGGAGCTTGCGGAGATGCTGGAGGGAGCGGGGGTGGGGCCGCGGGGGAGCAGCGGCAGGGAGCGGGGTGGGGCAGGGAACAACGAGGACAATGGGACAAAACTTACAGGGCAACACTAGAAAAACGAGAAAACTGCAGCAAAATAAGCAGCTGACATGAGAAAACAAGCAGGCACAGGGACAGTCAGGTACAGGGGCCAAACCAAGACAGGGGCAGTCTTGACTCGGCAGCGGGAGGGGATCCGGCACACTCGGGGTGGCCACGCAGCAAGAGGAGCGACCGGACTGACCAGGTCAGGTCAGGTCACAACTCCTTGCCCCCTGAGCCACTCTTTATGTACCGGAGGTAAGTTGGAAGATATCCTTAGAGCTGCAGACTGGTCTAATGCAAGTACCTTCGCAACACATTATTTCAAACCAATTGAACACATGTCTAATGTAGTTTTACAGGGCTACCAACATGCATAATGTAGCCTCCGTTCTTGTAATGAAATTGCGATTCTCCTATTAACATGCCTAGAGAATCTAGATTTCATTAAAGACACAGAGGCTCACATTATCCCTCCCAACCCATCCCTGTTTGGTATTGGGTTTAATTTAACATGATGTTATTCATAATCTTAATGTTATGTATTTTGAATTGTTTATAATTTATTGTTCAATTGTTCACCTGGTTTTGAAATTGCTTAGATAGCTTTTTAGGATACAATTTTCATTGTCCTCTTTCTTTCAGATAACCCTTCTACTTAATCTACTTTTGACGTTTCATCATCAGGAGGTCGTTCATTTGTCTTCTTCTTCTACAATTTTGCTTCTATTTACTTGGAATCTCCTGGAATCTACTGGATCTACTTTCGCCTGATTTAAAAGAGGCTGATGGTTGCTATGTGTAATGTCTTACTGTATCTCAGTGTTCTTTTTGGAACCTTTATATTGTGATGTGACTGGCTTTGATCTGCAATTAAAATTCATTGCATAATGTGAGCCTCTGTGTCTTTAATGAAATCTAGATTCTCTAGGCATGTTAATAGGAGAATCGCAATTTAAAGCTCAATTGGTTCATAAGCCTCTAAAAGTGTAACGCCACGTGTTGCTGTGCAGTGGAAGGACCTTTGCAAAAATGGCGATCTTTCCTTTGCTTATTGCTATATTTAGATGTTAAATTGGTACTAACAAAATGCAGCCAAGGTTCAGAGTGTTACCAAGTTTAGAAATTACGAGACAATGAAGTAATACTATTACAAAATGTGCCGCATTATGCTGCATAATTTACCTTTTCTTGCAGCATAAATTACTCAACCCATCTGCATAATTTGGCCCTCTTCTTCCACATAGTTCCAGTGACCCTGATAATAGGGCTAGGGCTACAATAGGGGAGGGTGTAGCGTTATGGCCAGAGCTGACGACTTTGGAACTGGGAACCAGGTTTAAGTCCTTTACCCATGCTTAAAGAAGTAAATGTGGCTTTGTGTAATGTAACTGGTACTCATGTAAAGCACTCCAATGACCTTGGGCTGAGTTTGCGCCATAAAATGAAAAAAAATTAAATACATCATGCTAGATATTGATTAAGTTGTATTGCAAGTGTAATGCAAAGTGTTCTGTTTCTCACTCAAGAAAGAATGGGAGAGAGCGATGTACATACAGAGGGAAGAAGAACGCCAAAAAGAAAGTAAGGAGAATGTGCTTTCACAACAAAGTCAGAAAAACAAATGAATTGAAATGCAGGATGCAAGATCTTGTTGAACCATAGAAATGGTGAACCGCTGGGTCCCTTGTGCTCTTAAAAACACACCCTCTGAAGGGCCGTGTTTTTAATGATTTTCCCATATGTTATAATTATAAATCAGTTTAATATGACTGGTGGTGTGTACAACACAATACAACAACCTGCAGAAGGACTAGCTGCGCCCATGGAGTGGTTACTAACCTGTACAAGTCCCATCGGACCGTGACATACACTTTGCTCTGAAAATATGCACATAGAATGCAACACTGGTATTTGCAAACATTTATGAGAAATTATGCATCGCTGCGTGAAAGCAGCGATCAATCAATCAATCAAGGCATTTGTATAGCGCGCTACTCACCTGGAGGGTCTCAAGGTGCTTGGGAGGGGTGGGGAGGGGTGCGCTACTGCTCGAACAGCCAGGTCTTGAGTTGCTTCCTGAAGGAGAGGTGGTCTTGGGTCAGGCGGAGGTGGATGGGGAGGGAGTTCCACGTCTTGGCCACCAAGTAGGATAAGGATCTTCCTCCCGTTTTGGCTCTTCGGATGCAGGGAACGGCGGTGAGGGTGTGGCCTGGTTGATCGTAGCTGGCGGGTTGGAGTGTAGAAGGTCAGGCGGTCGTTGAGGTATCTGGGGCCTTGGTTGTGTAGAGATTTGTGTGCGTGGGTGAGGAGTTGGAACGGGATTCTCTTGCTGACGGGGAGCCAGTGCAGGTCTCTCAGGTGTCCGGCGATGTGGCTGTGTCGGGGGATGTCCAGAATGAGTCGTGCTGAGGCGTTCTGAATGCGCTGGAGTCTTTTCTGAAGTTTGGCTGTGGTTCCGGCATAGAGGGAGTTCCCGTAGTCCAGTCGGCTGGTGAAGAGCGCCTGGGTGACCGTCTTCCTGGTTTCGGTGGGGATCCACCCGAAGATCTTCCGTAGCATGCGTAGGATGTTGAAGCAAGACGAGGAGACAGCGTTGACTTGTCTGGTCATTGAGAGGGAGGAGTCCAAGATGATGCCCAGGTTGCGTGCGTGGTCCGTTGGTTTATGTGCGCTGCCCAGGGCAGGGGGCCACCAGGAGTCGTCCCAGGCAGAGGGTGATGATCCCAGTATGAGGACTTCCATCTTATCTGAGTTCAGTTTCAGCCGGCTGTTCATCATCCACTCGGCTACGTCTTTCATCCCTTCGTGTAGGTTGGTTCTGGCGGTTGCTGGGTCGTTGGTGAGGGAGAGGATCAGCTGGGTGTCGGCGTTGTAGGAGATGATGTTGAGGTTGTGTTGGCGTGCGATGGTCGCGAGGGGGCTCATGTAGATGTTGAACAGCGTGGGGCTGAGCGATGATCCTTGTGGTACGCCGCAGAGGACTTCAGTGGCCTCTGATCTGAACGGGTGGAGGCGGACTCTCAGGGTTCTTCCGGCGAGGAAGGAGATGATCCTATCCAGTGCCTTCTCCTGGATTCCGATATTGCTGAGGCGCTGCATTAGGTTGTGGTGGCAGACCGTGTCGAACGCCGCGGAGAGGTTCAGGAGGATGAGTGCCGCTGTTTCCCCATTGTCGAGCAGAGCTCAGATGTCGTCTGTGGCTGCGATGAGGGCAGTCTCGGTGCTGTGGTTGGCTCTGAAACCGGACTGCGAGTGGTTGAGGGATCCATTCGTCTCGAGGAAGGCGGCCAGCTGTCTGTTGACGGTCTTCTCAATGACTTTGGCAGGAAAAGAAAGGAGTGAGATGGGGCGGTAGTTTTTGAGGTCGGTGGGGTCCGCTGATGGTTTCTTCAGTAGGGCACTGAGTTCTGCGTGTTTCCAGCTCTCTGGGAAGGTGGCGGTGTCGAAGGAGGTGTTGATGATGTCCCGGAGATGGGGTGCGATGATGGAGTCGGCCTTGTTGAAGACGTGGTGAGGGCGGTCGTCGGTTGGTGATCCGGCATGGTTGGAGTTCATTGTGCGGATGGTGTCTTCGGTGTTGATCGGGGTCCAGGCGCGGAGGGTGGTCTTGGGGGGGGTAGCGGTGGTCGTAGGGTGCATCGGCTGCGTGCTGAAACTGTTGTGTATATCTGCGATCTTGCTGTGGAAGAACGAGGCAAGCGAGTTGCAGAGGTCTTGCGATGGGGTGATGTTGTTGTTTCCGGCGATAGGGTTTGAGAGCTCTTTGATGATGTTGAAGAGTTCCTTGCTGTTGTGGGCGTTGTTGTCTAGTCGTTCCTTGAATGCGGTTTTCTTGGTGGTGTGGATCAGCTGGTGGTGTTTTCGAGTGGCGAGCTTGAGGGTGGTCATGTTGTCTGGTGTCGGGTCTCTGCGCCAGACTTTCTCGAGGGCTCGGCAGTTCTTCTTAGAGCTCTTGAGTTTGTCGGTGAACCAGGATGCTTTCTTGGTGCCGGGTCTGGCGGGGGGGGGTCTTCAATGGAGCGAGGTCGTCTGCGCAGTTGCTGATCCACCTTGTGAGGTTGTTGGCGGCTTGGTTGGGATTCGCTGAGCTGGCGGGAGGGTTCTGGCTCAGGGATGTGGCGAGCTGGTCGGCTGTGATCTTGTTCCAGCTTCTGCGGGGAACCTGTTGCGGGTGGTGGTGGAGCGTGGTCCTTCTGAAGCTGAAGTGGACGCAGCTGTGGTCTGTCCAGTGGAGTCCGGTGGCGTGGCTGAAGGAGATGTCCTTGCTGGAGGAGAAGACGGGGTCAAGCGTGTGGCCGGTGTAGTGGGTGGGGGTGGTCACCAGTTGCTTGAGTCCGAGGTTGGCGAGGTTGTCCATCAAGGTGGTTGTGTTGCGGTCATTGTTGTTGTCCAGGTGGAAGTTGAGGTCCCGTATGAAGATGTAGTCAGTGGAGGGGAGGGCGTGCAGGCTGATGAAGTCGGCGATGACATCACTGAATAGTGTGCGTGGTCCCGGGGGTCTGTAGATTAGGGTACCTCTGAGGGTGGTCTTGGGGTCGGTGTGTATCCGGAAGTGCAGGTGTTCGGCGGCAGCGAAGGTGTCGTCGGAGCTGGTCGTAATACGGATTGTGTTCTTGTGGACGATGGCGATGCCTCCTCCTGTCTGGTTGACGCGGTCCCTCCGGGTGATCTTGTATCCGTCCGGGATGGCGATGGCGATGTCGGGCGCTGAGGAGGCGGTCATCCAGGTTTCCGTGAACAAGGCGACGTCAGGGGATGTGGAGTCGGGGAGGTTCCAGAGTTCGACGGCGTGTCTGTGGACGGAGCGGGTGTTGAGCAGGATGCACTTCAGGTGGTTGCTGCTGGTGCTTGGCTTGGCGGGTGCGGTGCAGGTCCGGATGCAGGAGAACTTGCAGGATTGGCAGGTAAAGGGTCCGTGGGTGCGTCCTGGGGTGGCTCGGTGGCAGCCGGGGGTCCGGCCGGTGTTGAGTGCGTTGAGGGTGACTGCGTCGTAGATCCAGCGGGTGGGCTGGCATCTGCGGGGGACAGGGGTTTAAGCGCTGGGCGCGGTCCAGGCACGGACGGGCACAGACGGGCTTACCTTTGGCGCGCCTTGGGCGCACAATCAGCACGCCCACTGCGCGTCAACGCTACGCGTACGCATGCACTCTGCCATAAGGAGAGTGGGGGGGTCGGGGTGAGGGAGGAGCAGCTGGGAGGCGGGATCGGGGTGGCGAGTGGGGGGGAGCGTGCGGAGATGCTGGAGGGAGCGGGGGTGGGGCCGCGGGGTAGCAGCGGCAGGGAGCGGGGTGGGGCAGGGAACAATGAGGACAATGGGACAAAACTTACAGGGCAACACTAGAAAAACGAGAAAATGGCAGCAAAATAAGCAGCTGACACGAGAAAACAAGCAGGCACAGGGACAGTCAGGTACAGGGGCCAAACCAAGACAGGGGCAGTCTTGACTCGGCAGCGGGAGGGGATCGGGCACACTCGGGGTGGCCACGCAGCAAGAGGAGCAACCTGACTGACCAGGTCAGGTCAGGTCACAACTCCTTGCCCCGTGAGCCACTCTTTATGTACCTTAGTGGGAGGGAGGAGCAGCTGGGAGGCGGGAGCGGGGTGGCGAGTGGGGGGGGAGCTTGCGGAGATGCTGGAGGGAGCGGGGGTGGGGCCGCGGGGGAGCAGCGGCAGGGAGCGGGGTGGGGCAGGGAACAACGAGGACAATGGGACAAAACTTACAGGGCAACACTAGAAAAACGAGAAAACTGCAGCAAAATAAGCAGCTGACATGAGAAAACAAGCAGGCACAGGGACAGTCAGGTACAGGGGCCAAACCAAGACAGGGGCAGTCTTGACTCGGCAGCGGGAGGGGATCCGGCACACTCGGGGTGGCCACGCAGCAAGAGGAGCGACCGGACTGACCAGGTCAGGTCAGGTCACAACTCCTTGCCCCCTGAGCCACTCTTTATGTACCGGAGGTAAGTTGGAAGATATCCTTAGAGCTGCAGACTGGTCTAATGCAAGTACCTTCGCAACACATTATTTCAAACCAATTGAACACATGTCTAATGTAGTTTTACAGGGCTACCAACATGCATAATGTAGCCTCCGTTCTTGTAATGAAATTGCGATTCTCCTATTAACATGCCTAGAGAATCTAGATTTCATTAAAGACACAGAGGCTCACATTATCCCTCCCAACCCATCCCTGTTTGGTATTGGGTTTAATTTAACATGATGTTATTCATAATCTTAATGTTATGTATTTTGAATTGTTTATAATTTATTGTTCAATTGTTCACCTGGTTTTGAAATTGCTTAGATAGCTTTTTAGGATACAATTTTCATTGTCCTCTTTCTTTCAGATAACCCTTCTACTTAATCTACTTTTGACGTTTCATCATCAGGAGGTCGTTCATTTGTCTTCTTCTTCTACAATTTTGCTTCTATTTACTTGGAATCTCCTGGAATCTACTGGATCTACTTTCGCCTGATTTAAAAGAGGCTGATGGTTGCTATGTGTAATGTCTTACTGTATCTCAGTGTTCTTTTTGGAACCTTTATATTGTGATGTGACTGGCTTTGATCTGCAATTAAAAGTCATTGCATAATGTGAGCCTCTGTGTCTTTAATGAAATCTAGATTCTCTAGGCATGTTAATAGGAGAATCGCAATTTAAAGCTCAATTGGTTCATAAGCCTCTAAAAGTGTAACGCCACGTGTTGCTGTGCAGTGGAAGGACCTTTGCAAAAATGGCGATCTTTCCTTTGCTTATTGCTATATTTAGATGTTAAATTGGTACTAACAAAATGCAGCCAAGGTTCAGAGTGTTACCAAGTTTAGAAATTACGAGACAATGAAGTAATACTATTACAAAATGTGCCGCATTATGCTGCATAATTTACCTTTTCTTGCAGCATAAATTACTCAACCCATCTGCATAATTTGGCCCTCTTCTTCCACATAGTTCCAGTGACCCTGATAATAGGGCTAGGGCTACAATAGGGGAGGGTGTAGCGTTATGGCCAGAGCTGACGACTTTGGAACTGGGAACCAGGTTTAAGTCCTTTACCCATGCTTAAAGAAGTAAATGTGGCTTTGTGTAATGTAACTGGTACTCATGTAAAGCACTCCAATGACCTTGGGCTGAGTTTGCGCCATAAAATGAAAAAAAATTAAATACATCATGCTAGATATTGATTAAGTTGTATTGCAAGTGTAATGCAAAGTGTTCTGTTTCTCACTCAAGAAAGAATGGGAGAGAGCGATGTACATACAGAGGGAAGAAGAACGCCAAAAAGAAAGTAAGGAGAATGTGCTTTCACAACAAAGTCAGAAAAACAAATGAATTGAAATGCAGGATGCAAGATCTTGTTGAACCATAGAAATGGTGAACCGCTGGGTCCCTTGTGCTCTTAAAAACACACCCTCTGAAGGGCCGTGTTTTTAATGATTTTCCCATATGTTATAATTATAAATCAGTTTAATATGACTGGTGGTGTGTACAACACAATACAACAACCTGCAGAAGGACTAGCTGCGCCCATGGAGTGGTTACTAACCTGTACAAGTCCCATCGGACCGTGACATACACTTTGCTCTGAAAATATGCACATAGAATGCAACACTGGTATTTGCAAACATTTATGAGAAATTATGCATCGCTGCGTGAAAGCAGCGATCAATCAATCAATCAAGGCATTTGTATAGCGCGCTACTCACCTGGAGGGTCTCAAGGTGCTTGGGAGGGGTGGGGAGGGGTGCGCTACTGCTCGAACAGCCAGGCCTTGAGTTGCTTCCTGAAGGAGAGGTGGTCTTGGGTCAGGCGGAGGTGGATGGGGAGGGAGTTCCACGTCTTGGCCACCAAGTAGGAGAAGGATCTTCCTCCCGTTTTGGCTCTTCGGATGCAGGGAACGGCGGTGAGGGTGTGGCCTGGTTGATCGTAGCTGGCGGGTTGGAGTGTAGAAGGTCAGGCGGTCGTTGAGGTATCTGGGGCCTTGGTTGTGTAGAGATTTGTGTGCGTGGGTGAGGAGTTGGAACGGGATTCTCTTGCTGACGGGGAGCCAGTGCAGGTCTCTCAGGTGTCCAGCGATGTGGCTGTGTCGGGGGATGTCCAGAATGAGTCGTGCTGAGGCGTTCTGAATGCGCTGGAGTCTTTTCTGAAGTTTGGCTGTGGTTCCGGCATAGAGGGAGTTCCCGTAGTCCAGTCGGCTGGTGAAGAGCGCCTGGGTGACCGTCTTCCTGGTTTCGGTGGGGATCCACCCGAAGATCGTCCGTAGCATGCGTAGGATGTTGAAGCAAGACGAGGAGACAGCGTTGACTTGTCTGGTCATTGAGAGGGAGGAGTCCAAGATGATGCCCAGGTTGCGTGCGTGGTCCGTTGGTTTATGTGCGCTGCCCAGGGCAGGGGGCCACCAGGAGTCGTCCCAGGCAGAGGGTGATGATCCCAGTATGAGGACTTCCATCTTATCTGAGTTCAGTTTCAGCCGGCTGTTCATCATCCACTCGGCTACGTCTTTCATCCCTTCGTGTAGGTTGGTTCTGGCGGTTGCTGGGTCGTTGGTGAGGGAGAGGATCAGCTGGGTGTCGGCGTTGTAGGAGATGATGTTGAGGTTGTGTTGGCGTGCGATGGTCGCGAGGGGGCTCATGTAGATGTTGAACAGCGTGGGGCTGAGCGATGATCCTTGTGGTACGCCGCAGAGGACTTCAGTGGCCTCTGATCTGAACGGGTGGAGGCGGACTCTCAGGGTTCTTCCGGCGAGGAAGGAGATGATCCTATCCAGTGCCTTCTCCTGGATTCCGATATTGCTGAGGCGCTGCATTAGGTTGTGGTGGCAGACCGTGTCGAACGCCGCGGAGAGGTTCAGGAGGATGAGTGCCGCTGTTTCCCCATTGTCGAGCAGAGCTCAGATGTCGTCTGTGGCTGCGATGAGGGCAGTCTCGGTGCTGTGGTTGGCTCTGAAACCGGACTGCGAGTGGTTGAGGGATCCATTCGTCTCGAGGAAGGCGGCCAGCTGTCTGTTGACGGTCTTCTCAATGACTTTGGCAGGAAAAGAAAGGAGTGAGATGGGGCGGTAGTTTTTGAGGTCGGTGGGGTCCGCTGATGGTTTCTTCAGTAGGGCACTGAGTTCTGCGTGTTTCCAGCTCTCTGGGAAGGTGGCGGTGTCGAAGGAGGTGTTGATGATGTCCCGGAGATGGGGTGCGATGATGGAGTCGGCCTTGTTGAAGACGTGGTGAGGGCGGTCGTCGGTTGGTGATCCGGCGTGGTTGGAGTTCATTGTGCGGATGGTGTCTTCGGTGTTGATCGGGGTCCAGGCGCGGAGGGTGGTCTTGGGGGGGGTAGCGGTGGTCGTAGGGTGCATCGGCTGCGTGCTGAAACTGTTGTGTATATCTGCGATCTTGCTGTGGAAGAACGAGGCGAGCGAGTTGCAGAGGTCTTGCGATGGGGTGATGTTGTTGTTTCCGGCGATAGGGTTTGAGAGCTCTTTGACGATGTTGAAGAGTTCCTTGCTGTTGTGGGCGTTGTTGTCTAGTCGTTCCTTGAATGCGGTTTTCTTGGTGGTGTGGATCAGCTGGTGGTGTTTTCGAGTGGCGAGCTTGAGGGTGGTCATGTTGTCTGGTGTCGGGTCTCTGCGCCAGACTTTCTCGAGGGCTCGGCAGTTCTTCTTAGAGCTCTTGAGTTTGTCGGTGAACCAGGATGCTTTCTTGGTGCCGGGTCTGGCGGGGGGGGGGTCTTCAATGGAGCGAGGTCGTCTGCGCAGTTGCTGATCCACCTTGTGAGGTTGTTGGCGGCTTGGTTGGGATTCGCTGAGCTGGCGGGAGGGTTCTGGCTCAGGGATGTGGCGAGCTGGTCGGCTGTGATCTTGTTCCAGCTTCTGCGGGGAACCTGTTGCGGGTGGTGGTGGAGCGTGTTCCTTCTGAAGCTGAAGTGGACGCAGCTGTGGTCTGTCCAGTGGAGTCCGGTGGCGTGGCTGAAGGAGATGTCCTTGCTGGAGGAGAAGACGGGGTCAAGCGTGTGGCCGGTGTAGTGGGTGGGGGTGGTCACCAGTTGCTTGAGTCCGAGGTTGGCGAGGTTGTCCATCAAGGTGGTTGTGTTGCGGTCATTGTTGTTGTCCAGGTGGAAGTTGAGGTCCCGTATGAAGATGTAGTCAGTGGAGGGGAGGGCGTGCAGGCTGATGAAGTCGGCGATGACATCACTGAATAGTGTGCGTGGTCCCGGGGGTCTGTAGATTAGGGTACCTCTGAGGGTGGTCTTGGGGTCGGTGTGTATCCGGAAGTGCAGGTGTTCGGCGGCAGCGAAGGTGTCGTCGGAGCTGGTCGTGATACGGATGGTGTTCTTGTGGACGATGGCGATGCCTCCTCCTGTCTGGTTGACGCGGTCCCTCCGGGTGATCTTGTATCCGTCCGGGATGGCGATGGCGATGTCGGGCGCTGAGGAGGCGGTCATCCAGGTTTCCGTGAACAAGGCGACGTCTGGGGATGTGGAGTCGGGGAGGTTCCAGAGTTCGACGGCATGTCTGTGGACGGAGCGGGTGTTGATCAGGATGCACTTCAGGTGGTTGCTGCTGGTGCTTGGCTTGGCGGGTGCGGTGCAGGTCCGGATGCAGGAGAACTTGCAGGATTGGCAGGTAAAGGGTCCGTGGGTGCGTCCTGGGGTGGCTCGGTGGCAGCCGGGGGTCTGGCCGGTGTTGAGTGCGTTGAGGGTGGCTGCGTCGTAGATCCAGCGGGTGGGCTGGCATCTGCAGGGGACAGGGGTTTAAGCGCTTGGCGCGGTCCAGGCACGGACGGGCACAGACGGGCTTACCTTTGGCGCGCCTTGGGCGCACAATCAGCATGCCCGCTGCGTGTCAACGCTACGCGTACGCAAGCACTCTGCCATAAGGAGAGTGGGGGGGTCGGGGTGACGGAGGAGCAGCTGGGAGGCGGGAGCGGGGTGGCGAGTGGGGGGGAGCGTGCGGAGATGCTGGAGGGAGCGGGGGTGGGGCCGCGGGGGAGCAGCGGCAGGGAGCGGGGTGGGGCAGGGAACAATGAGGACAATGGGACAAAACTTACAGGGCAACACTAGAAAAACGAGAAAATGGCAGCAAAATAAGCAGCTGACACGAGAAAACAAGCAGGCACAGGGACAGTCAGGTACAGGGGCCAAACCAAGACAGGGGCAGTCTTGACTCGGCAGCGGGAGGGGATCGGGCACACTCGGGGTGGCCACGCAGCAAGAGGAGCAACCGGACTGACCAGGTCAGGTCAGGTCACAACTCCTTGCCCCGTGAGCCACTCTTTATGTACCTTAGTGGGAGGGAGGAGCAGCTGGGAGGCGGGAGCGGGGTGGCGAGTGGGGGGGGAGCGTGCGGAGATGCTGGAGGGAGCGGGGGTGGGGCCGCGGGGGAGCAGCGGCAGGGAGCGGGGTGGGGCAGGGAACAATGAGGACAATGGGACAAAACTTACAGGGCAACACTAGAAAAACGAGAAAATGGCAGCAAAATAAGCAGCTGACACGAGAAAACAAGCAGGCACAGGGACAGTCAGGGACAGGGGCCAAACCAAGACAGGGGCAGTTTGACTCGGCAGCGGCGGCGGCAGCGGGAGGGGATCGGGTACACTCGGGGTGGCCACGAGGCAAGGGGAGCGACCGGACTCACCAGGTCAGGTCAGGTCCCAGCTCCTTGCCCCGTGAGCCACTCTTTATGTACCTTAGTGGGAGAGAGGAGCAGCTGGGAGGCGGGAGCAGGGTGGCGAGTGGGGGGGAGCGTGCGGAGATGCTGGAGGGAGCGGGGGTGGGGCCGCGGGGGAGCAGCGGCAGGGAGCGGGGTGGGGCAGGGAACAACGAGGACAATGGGACAAAACTTACAGGGCAACACTAGAAAAACGAGAAAACAGCAGCAAAATAAGCAGCTGGCACGAGAAAACAAGCAGGCACAGGGACAGTCAGGGACCGGGGCCAAACCAAGACATGGGCAGTCTTGACTCGGCAGCGGCGGCGGCAGCGGGAGGGGATCGGGCACACTCGGGTTGGCCACGCGGCAAGAGGAGCGACCGGACTGACCAGCAATGTGTCACTTCTCAGTGCGCACTCCTTGCGACCTACCTGATGCGTCATATTTAATGTATGACGCATCATATCGCAAGGAGTTACAGTAACGCATTGCTGGAGTGTGTCACCAAAATGACGCAACTCCAGCAATGCGTCCTTTCACATGGGGCCTGTATTGGTCTTACGCCTGCTGTGAGGCAGGCGCGAGATTTTGACGCAATGGCGTCCTCGAAGAGATGCCGTGAAATGTCTTAGATTTCACTGCGTCACTTTACGAAGCATTTTGCCGGGGGAACGCCCCCTGCATACATTACACCTGACGCAGGTATAATGTAGCTCAGGAGTTTACAAAGTGACACATCTGCTTAGATGCGTCACTTTGTAAATAGTGCGCAACAGGAGGCATGTTTATGCCGTCTATGCGTCACAAAAAGTGAGGCATCGGAAGCGCAAAACTGACGCAAGGCCTCATAAATGAGGCCCCTGATCTTTTTCTAAAGACGGCACAAATTGGTATTGGGCTCATCAATTCAAACAAAAAAAACAGATATGGCATTCAGAAATGTACACACAGTAAACTGAGATGACATACAACTATTTTCTATCAGTAACCTCAGACTGAATGTTCAAGAATTATTATATTTAGTATTTCCTTGATGAATATCCCTGTTGAATGCACACATATTAGCATACGCACTGATTATGCATCTGTTTCTAATGTGAAACGTACATTAATCCTCACAGTTTCTTGACATAGTTGCTCATTTTTCTTCCCAGACGCATCTTTTTAAAAGTTATAGATCCCAGAAGAGAGAAATCCTCGAGAAGATGTATTAGAATCGAACATATACAGTAATTGCTCTTCTGAGTTTGCAGTAAAACAAAGGGACAGCTAACTGTTGTCATGGCGCTCTGCAAGAGGAGAACAAAGGAAGCATAAAATGCTGCCCAGCGAGCACAGCGTGTTTGTTTTGATCAAAGAAAGCACTTTTCAGTTAACTCTAACTTCCACGGTTCTGTTTATGTCCATTAGAAGTTTGATTTCAGGTTAACTGAAGGCAACTTGACGAATGCGCGGGCCGCATCCAGCTGTAATGGCGCTGGGGGTGGGACGGATTTCATTTCTGGTATTAATATAACTGGCCATGCTGCAGCCATCGGCCGCCGTGAAATGTGGCTTTTTAAAGCAGAATGGCTTGGCGATTACATTTTTTTGCATATAATGATAGTGTCTTCCGTAGCTTTGCTGCCTGGGCAGGCACTGTATTTCATGCTAATATTAGTTAATCTGTTATTCATTGCCCCGGGCTCCAGGTTCCAACAGTGAATTAGGAGGCGGCCATGAATACCTGTCACTGTTCATCAAGTGACATTGCTCGTCTCTTTCCGCTGCCCCTTCCGCGGGACGCCCCCCGCACATTCGCTTGTTTATCAGGATACAACTGACAGGCGCCATTGCTAGGTAACTAAAGCGAGCGTGTATCAGCGAAAGAAACAATAAAGATGATATGGATGCAAATTCTGCAGATTGCTAAAGTAATGCACACAGCAGGTCAGCAGCACACGAAGCTCCGCATGATTCATTGTTTTGTAGAAAAATATAGAAAAAGCGTTGACATGTGGGGCATTCTGTGGTTGATGGAATGCTGTTGCTATCTATGTAATATTCCCTATACGTCTGTAGGGACTATGCATATATCATTCTTATGGCAATACTTTCTAGTACAGCTGTATGGGAGTTGTTAAGAAATATACTAGCCTGTGATCTCACACCTTGACAGTCCCATACTTATAGAGGTTGTTATACATTTGAATGGACGGCCCACCCCGGTGGCAGAGGGCATGGGCATGGCCTCTGCACCTTGGCGCAGGGAAGAGTGCTCTGTTGAAAGCTTCCTGCCTGGCGGAGATCTCTGTGTTGCGAAACAAGCCTAGATAGCAGGGGCCACATTCACAGCATGAAAGTATTGCTGGATGTCCATCACCTTAAAGCACCCAGTCAACAAATGTTTCTGTTTTGAGAATGGAAACTTGCAAAGCAGGAAATTGCTTTGTCAATACAAAAATAAATGCCCTTGGTACCCAGAGAATGTTCTCCCCCCTCACGTGGGGCCATTTTACATGTTTCCTGCCAATGTCTGTCATTCGTCGCATGGTGAACATGGTCATGGAAATTGAGTGATGGCGCCCTGCCCTCAACAGGGCGAGATGACCCTCACTGCGACCCAACGCCCATCCAAAACATTAAAAAATCATTTTTCATGGACACTTTCTCGAATGTGTCCCATCTCCTTCTCCAATGCTGTTTCTTTTTTTGTGATCAACAAAGGTTTGTAATCGTTTCTAAAATTCTTAAAGTGGAGTGATGCTGAAGCAATTTCTAAGGTCTCTAGCATTTTTATCTTTTTCCCAGCTCATTCCAATTGTAACTCGACAAAATATCGAAAAAAATATATAGAATAGACAGAGGGGCCGACTCCGATTCGGGAAAAACTGCGCCGAATAGCCGTTCGGAGCGTTTTTCCCATACGAATCGTACCCTGCAATGTCCCCCGTACGTACGACGAAGTACGATTCGTACCAGGAGCCGTACTCCGTACGAGTTGTACAGAGACCGTACGATTCTAATCTCCGTATGATTCTCCCTCGGAACCCTCTGTACGCGACATCTGTACAAGTCGTGGCTGGTTTTTACGACCTAGCAAGTACGATACCTGTCGGGTACGCCCCGTACGACCCTTTTTCTATGGGAGCTGAAAACAGCCGTAAAAGCGGAGTTCGCGCTGAAACAAGTACGGTGCGTACCCCCATGATCGCAGGGGTATGCACCGTACCCCTGCGATCATGGGGTGTACGAGCCGTACCCCATGTATGATGGGTGTATGAGCCGTACCCCATGTACGATGGGTGTATGAGCCGTACCCCATGTACGATGGGTGTACCCATCGTACATGGGGTACAGCTCGTACACCCATCGTACATGGGGTATGCCTCGTACACCCATCGTACATGGGGTACGGCTCGAACACCCATCGTACATGGGGTACGGCTCGTACACCCATCGTACATGGGGTACGGCTCGTACACCCCATGATCGCTGGGGTACGGTGCGTACCCCTGCGATCATGGGGTGTACGGACCGTACGGTGTGCATGTGTTTGTGTGCTTTTCCGTACGACTCGCCCTTACCTGACATGGACCGTACAAATCGCATCCTCATACCCCGGTCCGGATCGTACGCATCGGGTCCTACGGCATGTGCACGAGTCATACGGTTCACGGTTTCAGCCTTGCAATACGTACGGATCACGACGATTCGGACGGATTCACGGAATACGGATCGTACTACGCGACTCGGATACAAATCATACGGATGTTTTTTTTCCCGAATCGGAATCGACCCCAGAATGTCGAAGTCAAAATATAGAATGGACATAATATCGAATGGACATAATATAGTGGTTAAAAATATCGAAATGCAGGTAAGTAATAGCGACTGTCAAAATATCGAAGTACATAATATAGGCATTAAAATATATCTAATTTTTAATAATATCGATTTTTTAAAATGTTTTGTATGTTAGTATATGTGTTAAAAGTGTATATTATATGTGTAATGTATGTTTAATTTTTTTTAATTAATGATTTTTATGTTATTTAATGTTTGCATATTTAATTCCGTAGCAGGTTGTGGGTTTATTGGGGAATAGTTTGGGAAGTAATTTAATTATATTAAATTAAATATTAATTTATTTATTTTTAATTTAATTTTGCGTTTTAGTTCTGTAGCGGGTTGTGGGATTATAGGGGGAAAGGGTGGGAAGTAATTTAAGTGTAATTAAGTAAATATTTATTTAAATTTATTTGTATTGATAATTAATGCATTGTTAAATAATTATTAATTGTTAATTCATGTTTATTAATTGGTAATTAATTTTTATTAATTGATAATTATGTAAATTGTCTTAATGTATTATTCGGAGCGGGTTGTAGGTTTATAGGAGAATAGGGTAGGAAGTAATTTAATTGTAATGAAGTAATTATTGAACATATTTTTGTATATTGATAATTAATTTATTGTTAATTCATTATTACTTGGTGACTTTTTTATGACTTGTTACATTTTTGGTAACGAAAATTAATTGGCCGTTAATTAATTATTAATAGGCAATTCATTTTTTATAAATAATATTGTTTGGTATTTATATTTAATTCATTATGAAATATTTTGTGATTGGTAAATAATTTTAATGAATTTCTGAAGGGTATTGATAATTTATTTTTATTTAATTCATTACTTTTCCTACTGTTGCACTCACTGGAGTGGGAATAGTAATTTTTACCCCATCGCTATTCAACGCTTTTCCTACTGTTGCACTCACTGGAGTGGGAATAGTAATTTTTACCCCTACGCTATCCAATACTTTCCCTGCAGTTGCACTCACTGGAGTGGGAATGGCAATTTTTACCCCTACGCTATCCAACGCTTTCCCTACTGTTGCACTCCCTGGAGTGGGAATAGTCCTTTTTTACCCATGCGGCTATCCAATGTTTTCCCTACTGTTGCACTCTCTGGAGTGCGAATAGTAATTTGTACCTCTCCGCTATCCAACGCTTTCCCTGCTGTTGCACTCTCTGGAGTGGGAATAGTAATTTTTACCCCTATGTTATCCAATGCTTTCCCTACTGTTGCACTTACTGGAGTGGGACTAGTAATTTTTACCCTCCCGCTATCCAATGCTGTCCCTAGTGTTGCACTCACTGGAGTGGGAATAGTAAATTTTTACCCTCCCGCTATCCAATGCTGTCCCTAGTGTTGCACTCACTGGAGTGCGAATAGTAATTTGTACCCCTCCGCTATCCAACGCTTTCCCTACTGTTGCACTCTCTGGAGTGGGAATAGTAATTTTTACCCCTATGTTATCCAATGCTTTCCCTACTGTTGCACTTACTGGAGTGGCACTAGTAATTTTTACCCTCCCGCAATCCAATGCTGTCCCTAGTGTTGCACTCACTATAGTGGGAATAGTAATTTTTACCCTCCCGCTTTCTAATGCTTTCCCTACTGTTGCACTCACTGGAGTGGGAATAGTCATTTTTACCCTTCCGCTATCCAACGCTTTCCCAACCGTTGCACTCTCTGGGGTGGGAAAAGTAATTTTTACCCCAACGCTATCCAACTCTTTCCCTACTGTTGCACTCACTGGAGTGGGAATAGGAATTTTTACCTCTACGCTCTCCAACGCTTTCCTTACTGTTGCACTCTCTGGAGTGGGAATAGTCATTTTTACCCTACCGCTATTCTACACTAAAAATATTGAATATTTTTTATTAATATTAAGTTAATATACATGTGTATTAAAAAAGAAAAATGTATGTTTCTTTTTTCATAACTTACATTAATTATTTATTAAGTTTAAGGTTATTTAAGTATTTTTAAATATGTTTCTGTTAATTATATTTATTAGTTCATTAGTTTTACATTACTTTTAATACATTTAAAAAATCCGATATTTTAACAAACTATATTATTTACAACAATATTGTCTTTCTATATTTTGTCCACGATATTTTGGCAGGTCGATATGTTGGCATTCTATATTCTTGGTATGGTAACAGATGACTGCTGTGTGTGCTTTGAAGGCTCCTGCCCTGGCCGCAGCCAACTTCTTCAACATCAGTTCCTGTTTGAAATAAGTGTATAATTTATGAATGTCCTTATTTGCTTCACTCTCTTTGTAATATTCTAAGTAATGAGATGTTGCTTCCTGGTGCTGTTTACTCAGCTTTGGAGTTTCAGTCACACAGTGGGCTACTTGTGTGTGAAGATTTGGAATAAAAACAAGAAAGAAAACTCCATGGCTTATTGATATCATTAATTTTATTAATATTGTTACTATATACTGTATGGTGTGCTGAACCATTGTGTTGAATTGTATAAAGTGCCTTTGGGCATTGACTTTGGAGGCCTAGGGGTATGTGGCCTCAGGTTTCTGGCACCCACAAACACAACTAGACCAAGACATAGTGAATAGAGTGCAGTCACGTGTCTTACTCTGTACCCCTGTCTTAGTATTACAAATTTTCTATGATTCATTAATTCCCATCTCACTTTTAGCAAAAAACAATTAGAATAGTGTTAGAATCCTGATAAAAATTAACATGCCATAGGCAGGTGTTGGGACGGAAAAGGCCTCTGCATGCTAAGAGATATGTACCCCTGCTCTGAGTGCCCTACTGTACTGTTGTCTGCATCCCTAATGCTGATTTTGTTATCATAAATAAGCAAACACAGATTATGCGTGTGCACCATAACATAGGTATATCTCACATATTGTGATTTTGTTGGACCAGGAGGCGCACCCAAAACATTACCCTTGTAGAAGCGGAAGATTAGTACCTTCAACAGGAGTTAAGCAGCATTATTGAGATGGTGGCAGCATTATGTGTAATGATCACTAGGAATGAAAAGGTCCTTTTTAACTTGTGTCACGGGAGTGAGGCCTATGGGTGGACAGTCAAAATATCGATTCCAAGTTATCAAACAACATTAATATCGAGTAAAAAATATCGAAGGTGAAGAATATCGAGGTCAAGAATATCGTTGGACAGAATATCGACCCTAAGGTAAGTATTATCGATTTTTTTATATCGATGTAAATAATATCGAAGTTAGTAATATCTATAGCAATTATATCGATGTTACTAATTTCAATGTTACTAATATCGATATTTGTTTGGTAGTTATGTATTTTATATGTATGTGTTATATGTTTTTTGTTAAGTTTTTTTATTTGTTTTAAATTATATGTGTACTATTTTTTATATATTAAAAATGATATATTTAATTTAATTTTATGTTTTAGTACTGGAGCGGGTTGTGGGTTTATAGGGGAATAGGGTGGGAAGTAATTTAATTATAGTAAATTAATTATTAATTTTTAGTAATTGTAAATTAATTTTAATTCATTTTTGCATTTAAGTTCTGTAGCGGGTTGTGGTTGTATAGGGGAATTGGGTGGGGAGTAATTTAATTGTAATTAAGTAATTATTTGTTTTTAATTGATATTGATAATTATTTTATTTATAATTAAATATTAATTGGTAATTATTTTTTTAATTTCTAATTAATTTTTTTAATTGGTAATTAAGGTTTGTTATTGGTAATGCCATTTTTTAATTGGCAATTAATTTTTTAATTGGTAATTAAGGTTTTTTATTGGTAATTACATTTTTTAATTGGTAAATAATATTTTTAATTGGTAATTAAGTTTTGTAATTGGTAATTACATTTTTGAATTGGTAATTATTTTTTTTAAATTGGTAATTGATATTTTTAATTGTTAGTTACTTTCTATTAATTGAAAATTCATTTTATTATTTGGTAAAAAATTTTTCATTAAAAAATATTTTTTTAATTATTTGTTTACCATTTCTCAATTGTTAATCAATTTTTAATTATTAATATGTTTTTTGTTTTGAAAAATATTTTTGGGTTCAATATTTATTATTTGGTAACAGCCGCGGCCCGTGGAGGGAGTTGTGGTGGGGTGGAAGGCGGGGCGGGGGAGGGGCAGGGTGGGGGTTGCTAAAAACCGGAGTATGGATAATTGACGTTAAATAAACAATTTCATTGATAAAACCAATTTCGTAGGGTGCCCTGTATCCCCTCTCATCTCCTGCCCTTAGCCTAAGCCTAACTGCAATGACGTTGCCAACTTCTTCCTTGAAAAGGCGAGTAAGATTGAATCAGATCTAAAGTCTGCCCTGATTGATCTCTCACCCTCTCTTGACTCATCCTTACACTCGTCCCCTCGTATTCCACCCTTTCACTCCACTAAAAACAGTGCGTCTTGGAGTCAATTCACACCCATTAACCACGCTGCCATCTTCAGCATCCTCTCAACCCTGAAACCGTCAAATCACTTCAATGATCCCCTCCCCTCCAACTTCTTTAAAGAAATGATAGGTTCACTGGTCCCACTCTGGTCCAAGATCATCAATGCATCTATCCTGCAAGGTGTGATCCCTGACTGCCCAAAGGAGGGCCTCGTTCTCCCCATTTTCCAAAAACCCACAGCAGACCCTGAAGACTTTAATAACTATCGGCCAATCACAAGCATGTCTACACTGGCAAAACTACTTGAGAAATGTGTACACAAACAACTGTGCAAACACATTGATTAATTTCAACTGCTCTACCAATTCCAATCGGGCTTCCATCCCGGCCACAGCACGGAAACGGCCATCACTCATATAGTAGACGAAGCGCTCATCCTGCTTGACAAGAATGAGTCTTGACCACTCATACTACTTGATATCTCATTAGCATTTTACACTGTCAAACATGACAATCTACTGAGCCTATTGGAATGGTGGATGGGTCTCTCAGGCACTGTTATAAAATGGTTTGCCTCTTTTCTCAACAATAGAACTCAGAGAATCATATCCAATCAAGCACTATCCAACTCCAGTCCCTGATTGCTGGGTGATCCCCCAGGGATCCTCGCTCTCCCCCACACTCTTCAACCTCTTCATGGAACCACTCACTGTAATCCTCAAAGAATCAAACATCCAATATTACAGGTACGCGGATGACACCCAACTGTACATGAAAATCGCCTCCCCAGAAGATATCAAGTCACTCACCGGAATCCTGCTCAAAACTCCTAATTGGCTAACATCCAGCCACCTCAAACTAAACACCCTTAAAACAGAATTTCTCCTTATTTCTCCTGCTAAGCAAGCCACGAATGTTGAGAAATATCTTAAAAACCTCTCAGCTCAGAACTGCACACCTCACATCATTGATTCCACTAAATCACTAGGAATTGTGCTCGATAAGAACCTAAACATGCAGTATGACATCAGAGCATCTACCAAAGGAGCTAACTACCTTCCATAAGATGACTTCAAATCTGCGGTGCAAACATTAGTCATCTCCAGACTAGAATATGGCAGTGTTACTCTATGCGGGCTTCCGAAACTCAGCTTAGCCCCCATTAGAGCACCGCTAAATGCTGTGACTACACTCATCACTGGCTCTAGGAAAACCAACCACATCTCTCGGGACCTGAAATCGCTCAACTGGCTTCCGTTTGACTCAAGGATCCAGTTAAAAATTGCATGTATGACCCATAGGGCGATACACTACAACGCTCCCCTTTACCTGACAAATAAGCTCCAACTATCGGGAGCCTCCCAGCCCTCTAGGAGCACCAGCACACTTCTGCTCAAGCCGAAGAAATTTTAAAAAATGAAAACCTACAATCGTACATTCTCTGGAATTGCCCCGAGAATATGGAACTCTGTACCTGTGGAAACAAGAATGATTCCCTCAACATTTGCCTTCAAAAGAGAAGTGAAAGCCTTACTTTTGAACTCTGCGCTGAACTAGAAGTTTTGCTCCTCTTGGCTCCCATCTTGTTTTGCTGCTTAACACGCTACGTGACATATGCTTGACCTCAGTGTGCCTGCCAATATACTATTGTTTTCATGATATATATTTTAATGCCTTTTCTCCCACAGCTATTTACCTTGTCCTCATCTCGTTTGTAAAGCGCCCTGATACCCGCTTGGGTCATGCTTGCGCTATACAAAACTTTAAAAATTAAAATAAATAAAATAAAAAAATGAGAGCTAAAAATAAAAATACTTCTTTTTGTTATAAAATTAAGTATTTGGCTGGGTATTGCTTTGCTGCTGCTGTTGCATGCTCTTTTGCTTATGAGCCGTATTTACTAATCTGATTCCATATCTCCCTCCGAAGGAACTTTATACCACTCAGTCAGGTCTTCCATTGAGAGTTAGAGCAGAAGGGGTACTTGGCCTAGTTACTAAGGATCCATGGTAGGCCAGGCCCCAGGGCATCAGAATTCTGAAAGCACCACAGTTGGGCCCAGTAGTCTCTGCATACCCCGTGGCCCTCTGAAAGGGGTTCCGACAGCAGGCCTACCTCACTTGGCTCATGATTGTTAACCTCTGTAAAATAGATATTTTTCCTTTTGTTATTTACCTTAGAGTATATTGGAATTGTATGCATTGTTATACTCTAAAAGGCTGATATTCTCCTGTGACTTCACAAGCCTTCCAGGGTCAATCTCAGTTTTCCTGGTCAGCACTCCCAGGAACGAAGGTGAGACCTCTGTCTTTGGGATTTACTCAGAAGTTACCATCACCAAAGCGGTTATTGAATTGGGACCCTTCAATTGAGAAAAGTCCCTAGTGCAGAACATTAAGACTATGGGGTTCTTTTAGACTCGTTTACAGCATGCACCAACTAAAGATTTTAGTAACTTGAATCATTTAAATCGCCTTCTTAATTTTAAGAGCATAGTTGAATTACAGTCTTTCATGTGATTTAAGAAACACTTCATGGAGCCTGCCATCACAGTTAGACATGATAAACCATTTAGAAATGAATGCTGTACTACGATGTCCTAAATTTGAGGCCAGTTCTACTCTGTGCACAGACACAATTTTTTCGTGGCTTTCACATTCAGGATCAGAAAAGAGACAGTCTTGCCATACCTTTTCTGTTTTCAATAGATTTGCCATGTGTATATGTTTGATTTGGGGGTCTCTAATTGGCACAGGTAGGTACTTGTGACAAATAGGGACCTTTGCCTCTAGTCAGGATAAGGGGATTACACTCCTAAATACCCCCTCCTCACCCCTTTGGTAGCTTGGCACGAGCAGACAGGCTTATCTCAGAGGCAGTGTGTAAAGCATTTGTGACCACATACAGTAAACCAGTGACAACACTACAAATGAACACCCCACAAGGTTTATATCAAATATAAGTATTCTGTATAGAGATTTAACACAAGACCATTAAACAACAAAAATCCACAATACTATACTTAAAAATGGTAGTTTTAGTTCAGTTCAGTTCTTAAGCTGCAACACTTTGCGTCAATGTACTTTATGATGCATTGCGCTTCCACAACAAGTAATGCTGCAGTAATGGAAATGCGGCAAAGTTCCGGTGCAAAGAAATAAAGACGTGAAGATCTTCCAGATGTGGCACGCTTCTCTGGGGATGCAAGAAGTTCTCTGTTTGAGGTGTGGACTGCAGCTGCGACACCCTTGTTCAGAAGTGTGACGGCACAGCTTCAGCTGCGACACTCTTCTCCCACGCTTGCGTGAAGCTTCAGCACAATGCGACAACTACAGCAGCGACATCCTTGTTCAGAAATGCGACTGCAGCAGCTCCGACGGCGGCGCGCTTCTCGGGGATGCGAGGCGCTTTCCTCGATGCGGTGCAATGCGATAGTTCCAGCGGCGGCATCCTTGTTCAGAAGTGCGACGGCAGCAACAGCGACAGTGACACGCTTCTTCTTTGTTGCGAGACTCTTCTCACGATGAGGTGCAGTGCAACACTTCCAGCGGCGACACCCTTGTTCAGAAGTTCGACGGCAGCAGCAGCGACGGCGACTCGCTTCTCCTGCGTTGAGTCACGCTTCCAGCTCCTTAGGACACGCATACCCTCAGAAGGCCCAAAACAGCAGCAGGAACTTCCAAAGAACTCTGGGGAGCTGGGGGTTGAAGTCTGTTGTCCCTGAGACTTCAGGAGAAGGCAAGCTCTTTTCCAAGCGTTGGAGATCCTTCACAAGTTGAAAGCAAAGTACACAAAGTTCCTTTCTCCTCTCTTTGGCAGTAAGGTAACCACTGAAAGTCAATCCCCTATGCAGCACTTCAGCTTAGGAATAGTCTCTCCTCAGTTTCTTCAGGTTCCTCTCGTCAGCAGAGGTTTCTTCTTTTTTGTCCAAAAGTGATCTAATTTCTTGGGATCAGGGTCCCAATATTTATATCCCAAAATCCTTTGCCCAGTCCAAACCAGTTTTGGAGCATTCAGGTTTACACAACTCCTTCTTTACTTTCACAGTGCAGGGCAGAAACATCAGACGCCCCACAGGAGGGGGAGCCAGCATTGTGGAGAAAAAGCACAGCCCTAGAGCACTGTGTTCACATGATTCCTTCTCTTCTTTCACAGTGCAGGGCAGAGATATCAGACGCACCACAGGGGGTGGAGCGAGCACTGTGGGGGGCAGGCACATTCCTATCCAGGTCCCAGGTGCAACTCCTCCCTCCCATCTAGATGAAGATCTCTCTATTCACCACTGGGTTGACTCATTCTGTCTCCTGGAATCCCCCAGCCCTGTCACTCAAACTCCAGACAAGGAATACACAATCTAGCAGAGTCAGACCTGGATAGTTAGACAAGAAAATACCTGCTTTCTAAAAGTAGTATTTTCAAATACAGAATGTTAAAACTAACTTCGCTGAAAGATGTATTTTATAATTCTGAGTTCAGGCACACTAAACTCGGATTTCTACCATGTTCCCTGAGTCAGTTAGGATTATAAAATAAAATATTCTAACTGCCCCTTCTGCCCTACGGAGAACAGGTAGCCTTGCAATAGTGAAAAACCAAAATGGCTGTAATTCACTATTAGGACATGCCACACACATCAGGGCTTGTCTTACCTTATCTTTACAATGCACCCTGCCCATGGGCCTACCATAGGGGTGACTAATATGCAGAAAAGGGAAGGTTTAGGGTCTGGCAAGTGGGTGCACTTGCCCAGTCATCATGGCAGCACCAGACTGCAGGCTCTGTAATGGCAGACCTTAGACACACTTTTACAGGCTCCTTCTGTGGGTGGCACAACCAGTGCTGCAAGCCCACTAGCAGCATTTGGTTTACAAGCCCTGGGCCCTTCTGGTGCACTGTACTACTCTCTGAGTCCATGGCGACTCGAGTGTTGGATGTGACGTCGACTGGCACAACTATATTGCTGCCTCATTTCTATACTTTTTGTTTTTCTTTTTGGTGTGTTTCTTCTTTTCTCCACATCGTCCCATTTGACAAAATGGCCGTTTGTTCTTGGCAAAATTGAGGAGGCCATCCCCAGCAACAGGTCTTCCCATTCAGGGATAATTAATTTACAACCTAATGAAACATGACCTCAATCCCACAATCTCTCATTGTTTCATGTCTACAGAAACAGGACTAATCGTTTTTTTTATATGTCTTATGCCCTATGGTAATAGAAAGAGGACTACATGATCAACCTTCTTCCCAATGCGATGCAAGTGAAGTAGGATCACAATCCCACAATCCCTCATTGTTTCATGCTCATAGAAACAGTACTACTATGGGGTTTTCATGGTCTATGGATATAGAAAGAGGACTGCATTAACAACCTTCTTGAAACAGGATTACTCTGTATCTCACATGTTCTATGGAAATTGTAAAAGGACTGTATATATTATGACCTCCATCCCTCATTGATCCTTGATCATAGAACCAGGACTTCTCTGTGTCTCACATGTTTTATGGAAATAATAAGAGGACTACATATAGGCCTTTGTGCATTCTTGACTTAGGAATCGGCCATATTTAACTAGGTACCATTTCTTCTTTATTTATCACTTCTCTTACCTATGACCTATAATCCAGAAAATCTGATATAGGCCTCGTCTCCTCCTTCTCCTGACCTCTGACCTATTCATTCTAACTAATCAGGTCTTTTCCCCTCAGTCCTAGGATCACTGTTCACAACATGGAACCTACAGGCACCAACACCTACAAAATCATCTACCCCTCCAAACTCACTAAAAAATCGGCCAAACGCTTTAAACACAACTTTTTTAAATCTCACCCAGAAACAGCCTTTGCTGACCCATACTTCTCACCACATAATGGAATCATGACCACTGACATCATTTTCTTTACTGGACGTAGAGCCCAATGGAGGAAATCCTTCCTAGCCTTATTTTCGATTTCCTCGACGAGGAAATCCCCACACGGTCTTATGATCTACACTGCTCCGTCACAATTCTTCCACGCCACAGGCACCATCACCATTCAATTCTCATTCAATCCACGGACCGCAGTCTACATTTATTTGAAAATATCTTCCCCATTATAAAAGAGCATTTATCTAATCTTCCTACCTCCTCCCAATTAACCCTCACACCTAGCACTCCGGATACCTCAACTCCTACCCTCCTTGCCACCCTCCTACCCCCTACCCCCCTGCCATCCAGGAGCTCTGGTCCTCACTCCTCCCTCAAACTTTCTTTCCCACCCTCCAACAACCCTCCTTTCTCTTCTCCTAACCCTCTCATTCCTCCAACCTGCTCGACCGTATCTACTAACTCACCTCTTACACAATCTCTTAGGTTCCCCACAATGCTCACAGCCCCTTACACCTCTTGTCCCTCCTCCTCCACCATCATCCCTCCCCCTACCTCCTCCCTATCCCACAACAACACCTTCTTCCTCCCTCAACCCAGTATTGAATCCCCTCACGCACCCTGTATAGAAGCCGTTCCCCACTGGAATGAATGAATGAATGAATGAATGAATGAATGAATGAATGAATGAATGAATGAATGAAAAGCAACTTATAATGTGCAACTAAAACCCGAAGGCATCAAGGCGCCTAACAAACAAAAGTCATCAAAAAAGGCAGAGACAAAAACTACAAGTAGGCTTTGACAAAAAGACGAGTCTTAAGAGCCTTTCTAAAGGCTTGCAAAGTGGGCAGAGACTTAATTTCATCCGGTAGGATGTTCCACCATTTAGGCGCAAGACTCGAAAAAGCTCTGCCCCCCCACCTTAGCTCTCCGAATGCGGGGCGCACATAGCAGAGACTTCTTGGCAGAGCGTACATTTCTGCAAGGGCTATAAGGGACCAAAAGGTCAGCAATTCCTCCCGACCTATTTCTCGCCAAGGCTCCATATGTCAGGCAGAGAATTTTGAAAAGAATCCTATCCTCCATCGGAAGCCAATGAAGGAGTTTCCTGGTAGCAGTGGCTGATGAACGTCTGGACAAGTCTAAAACAAACCTCGCTGCGGCGTTCTGAACCATCTGTAACCGCTGCAGCAGGCCCTTGTTGATCCCTGCATACAACGCATTACAATAGTCCAGTCTCGACCCTATCAGGGCTACCACGACTTGCTTTCTCGCTTGCGGGGACAGGTAGTGTTTGATCTTCCTTAGAATGTGTATAACAACCCAGCAGGTGGCAATTGTTCTGTTAACCTGCTGCGTCATACTTAGCAAGGGGTCAATCAGGACTTCCAAATTCTTAGCTAGGCCCGTGGGTGCTGGGCAGGCTCCCAACGAAGTGGGCCACCATTCCGCCGACCATATCTCCTCCTTTCCTCCGAACACCAGAATCTCCGTCTTCTCGCCGTTAAGCCTCAATGAATTGTTAATCATCCATTGGGCGACTGCCTCCATACATGATCTAAAATTGGAGGCAGTCAGAGTGACAGACTGGGCGAGAGACACCAGAATCTGCGTGTCGTCGGCATAGGAGACTACCTCCATCACAAAAGATCTAATAAGCCTGGCCAGTGGGGTTACATAGATGTTGAATGGGGTCGGACTTAATGCCGACCCCTGAGGAACCCCACAGTGCACAGGAAGGGATGGAGATAGAAACTCTCCCAGCTTAACTCTCTGTTCTCTCCGATCAAGAAAGGAGGTCAGTAGGCTCAGTGCAGACCCCTCCACCCCTATCTCCCTCATTCGAGATGTTAATACCGAGGGAGAGAGGGTGTCAAACGCAGCTGTAAGATCCAGGAGGAAGAGCAAGGTAGTCTGACCCCTGTCCACCCTAGTGCGGATGTTGTCGAGCACAATGGTGAGGGCAGACTCCGCACTGTGCCCCCTCCTGAAACCATGCTGCGAATGATCAAAAAGATCGGAGTTTTCCAGGAAGGCTGAGAGATGCTGGTTCAGATGTATTTCTAGCATCTTTGCAGGGGCTGGGAGCAGGGAAATGGGGTGGAAATTTTTTAGCACTCCAGGATCCAGCGTGGGTTTTTTCAGCAGTGGTTTCACTACTGCCCTCTTCCACTGCGATGGAAAGATACCGTCCCTCATGGCCCTATTCATGATCTCCAAAAGTGGCGGCAGCAGAGTCTCCTTACACTGTTTTAAGAGCTTAAGGGGGCAGGGGTCTAGCGGGGAGCCCGACTTAATTCTGCTGAGCAGACTCTCAAGGTCAGATAGAGAAAGGGGAGGAAAACTACACAGACTAGCCTGTGAAGAAACCTCAGCCACAATACAGGGGGAGAGATGGATAATGAGGTCTTCTGCAGCTCTAACGCAGTATGGATGTCTCCTATTTGTGATTGAAAAAATTGGGCAATGTCGTTGCAGAGCTGTTGAGACCCAATGACGGGGTCGGGCATCTGCAGGGAGGTGAGAGAATCCACGATTTTAAAAAGCTCTTTCGGGGAGGACATGGAGGTGGTACGAATTGTAAAATACTCCTGCTTAGTTCTGATAACCTCAGCCTTATACCTCCTCAATAATGTTTTATGAGCTGCTTTATCCTTAAGGTCCCAGGAAACCCGCCAGAGGCGTTCCTGTCTCCTGACTCTCTGCCTAAGAAGCCTTAACGACTCAGAAAACCAAGGGGCCGACGGCTTTTTCCTAGCGCAGTAACGCAGGGAGGCCGGGGCCAGCTCTTCTATTGCTATTATGACAGCGGTATCGAGTTGATGTACTGCCATGCCTACATCATCCTCCCGTGAAATGGCCTCACTAGGGATCCTCGGGCAAGTGAATCATTAGAAATATTTTTAAAATTTCTCCGAGGTACCATTTTACTCCCAACCTTTGCCTTACTATTCATGGGAGTAAAGGCCAGTTCTATCAGAACAGCAAAATGATCGGAACACGAGAGAGGAAACGGGTCTTTGACAGTCAGCCTCCCGTCATTCGAAAAGATCCCATCAAGCGTATGACCCGCCTGGTGAGTAGCCCCCTTTACTCGCTGTTGTAGCCCACAAGCAGATAAGGCCTCCAGGAGGGAGAGGGTTTCCGTGGACTCCAGATTCTCCAAATGGAAGTTCAGATCCCCCAGAATCGTGAGATGCTCACAGCCAAAATAGGGTTCTAAAATGCCGAGCAGATTTTGTCGAAAGTCTTTTCTGGACCCCGGAGGTCTATAGATGAGGATGCCCGTAAATGGAATCACATAGGGACCATTTAAAGAGAAATGAAGGGCATGAAAGGCATCCTGAGGGTCAGTTAGAGTGATGGTGTGACATACAAGACCCTCCTTAAACAGAATGCCTAACCCTCCCCCTATCCGTCCTACTCTATCCTGCCTAACCAGTGTGTAACCTTCTGGGACAGCTTCCACCAGATCAGGGCCCGAGGAATCTTTGGCCCAGGTTTCGGTGACAAAAACTCAAGACGGTTTTCTATCTAAGACGAAATCCTTGAAAGCAATATTATGTTTTATGATTGATCGTGCGTTTAAGAGGAACCCCTGTTCCCTCAAGGCGCAACTACCCTTGGTATCACCTTTCACGGCCAGAATAGGGCCAGAGAAAGAAACAGAGCCAACGGGGTCTGTCTGAAAGCAGACGCACAGGGGTGAACTAAGAAAATCCTCTGGCCTTAATTTATGATGGCAAGACATCCTGGTCGGATGAAGAGAAAGCAAATCATGCCAGGAGTACCTGATAGGAGGGAACTCCCCAGCAACTTCCCCAGTCGACTGCCCGACCAGCCCGTCCTCAGCGCGGACGGGCGCAGACGGGCTGGACTCTGGCATGACTCCGGCGATGCTTCGGCACACACGCAGCATGCACACGCTGCGCGCCATCATACTAGGATTTTATAGGGCTCTAGCTAGTCAGCCTGACTGCTAGAGCGCTCGTCCAATGTCTAAAGCGTCCCCTCACAACCCCCAAGATGGCACTCCTACTTGCCCTAAACGCGATGGACAGCCCGCTGAAGCCGCGGTGGAGGGCACAAATTATGGTGTGAGCAGTGCGGCAGGTGAGCTAAAAACAAGGCGTACTACAAATTAACTTCAAACTAAAAATATAAAAACAGGGACATTTTAAAATAAAGCGGCGCCTGATTTGCAAAGCGCAGCGCGCAGTAATGTATGCCTTAACAGGCAGACCCACCTTTGCTGGTGATCTAAATAGTCCACACCTGATTGCCTCTAGCCAGTCAGCCTGACTGCTAGAGTGCTCGTCCAATGTCTAAAGCGTCCCCTCACAACCCCCAAGATGATGCTCCTACTTGCCCTAAACGCGATGGACAGCCCGTTGAAGCCGCGGTGGAGGGCACAAATTATGGTGTGAGCAGAGCGGCAGGTGAGCTAAAAACAAGGCGAACTACAAATTAACTTCAAACTAAAAAGATAAAAACGGGGAGATTTTAAAATAAAGCGGCGCCTGATTTGCAAAGTGCAGCGCGTAGTAATGTATGCCTTAACAGCCAATCAGAGACCATTCCCTTCCCAATAACATTCCAACCCTCATATCTCTTCTCCCATCATTAGCCATTTGCACTTCCCTTACATCTATGCCATCGATTTGCCCTACACTCTACGCATCACCCCTCCTTCCCCTGCCTTGCCTTCACCTGATTTCACACCTAACTGAGCCAACCCCCCTAACTCATTTCTCGTTCTAACACCAACACCACTACCATTCCAATCAACACCTTGGACAAGATTATGGCAACTCTTCTTCAAATTAAAGACGAACTTCATTCTTTCAAAGAGTTGCTCTTGAAACAACCCAGGCACCCCTCACTCCCCAAAACCTTCTTACCCAACAAGCCCACCACCCACCCTCTACTTCCGTGCAAACAGAATCCTCCTGACTGGACATCCATCCCCTCCCGTAATTCTACCACCCGTCCTCTTCGAAGCTTCAACCCCCTTTCGGCGTATGACATGCGCTACCTCCTGCACTCATATGACCTTGCACACTTGACCCACACAGCCACCACACACCTTCCCATCCCTACTATTCCTCTCAATCCCCACAGGTCCTCCAAACAGAACAATAGAGGTATTGCTGCCAATAATCTAAAAAAAGGCACACTCACTCCGGACCCCTCTTCCTCCCCTATCACTCCTCGGCTTAAATGCTCACTTCTGAACTGTAGATTGGCCCCTAGACATGCTTCAGACATTGCAGACCTCATTATCGCACATGACCTAGACTTGATCATACTCACCGAAACCTGGTTAACAGACTCTTCCTCGCCACTCATTGACATTCTAGTTCCCCCTAATTACCACATCATTAGATTGGATAGGGTTGGCAAAATAGGGGGTGGAATTGCATGTATTCACCGGAGAAACCTCTCTGTAAGTAGAGCCAGTTCCCCTATATTCTCCTCCTGTGAACACCTCTGCCTTGATATCAACAGCGAAGGTAACCCTGTATGCTCCCTACATATTATCTACCACCCTCCAGGAGACAACCTCACCTTTATTGAACACCTCATGGACCTGGTCACAACGAACTCTGGGCGACAACATACACAAATTTTCCTTGGGGATTTCAACCTTCATTGGAACGATCACAATGACTCTGTGGTCAATAGTCTCAAAAACGTACTCATCGACCTAGACCTCACCCAAATTTGCAACAGCCCCACCCATGATAAAGGCTCTATCTTGGATCTTATCATCTCCAAAGCTGACTCTATCCAACTCGAGTCAATCCAACCCTGTGACTGGTCTGACCACTTCATTATTACATTCTTCATCACCGAAAAAATGAAACTTATTCTGGTTCAATTCACCAGATTTAAGGCCTGGAAGAAAGATCTGAAGAAACTCAATCCCAACTCACTACCCTCCCCCAGCCACAATCTTCTCCTACCCCCCCATTGGTGCTATAGATGTACAGGTTCTTACCGACCACTACCTCAATTCGATGACCTCAATTATCAACGTAGCTGTCCCTCTTCAGTTAAAGAATGTTTCTTCTAAAATCTCTAAACCATGGTACGACGGGATTCTTAATGAGGATAGACGAGCGATGAGATAGGCGGAACGTAACTGGAGTTCTGTTCCGTCAGCTTTGCACCTCAAAACACTTAAGAAAAAAAGAAACGCTTACTTCAGAAAAATCAAACGGTCGAAAACTGCTTTCTTTAGCCTCCAGCTTGATCAAGCAAGAAACCAACCCAAAAACTGTTCGAGTTAATCAAAACTCAATCCAGAGATAGCCCTCAAACTCTCTTAAACACCTCTAGTGCACTACCGTCCTGTGAAGAATTCTCTAATTTCTTTAACTTAAAGACAGACAACATCAGGAATGATCTCCTCACTGATCTAAGTCTTTACTCTAACCCCCACAGTAAAACGCCCATTGATTTAAAAAACAATGCTTCGTGGTCGTCCTTTGAAACGTACTCGAAGAAAATATTGCCAAGGTTCTTAGCACACTGAAGCCTTCCAATCACCTCACTGACCCTCTACACGAAAACGTCGTAAAGGACTTTATCCCATTACTTCTCCCCCTATGGACCAAAATCATTAATAGCTCACTTCAACAAGGATGCATCCCAGACTCCCTCAAAGTGGGACAGGTCTGACCCATATTAAACAAACCCACAGCGGACCGCTCCGAGCTTAACAACTATCGCCCTATCACCAATATCCCTACCCTGGCCAAACTCCTAGAAAAATGTGCACACCTTCAACTGACAAAACACATCGAGCACTTTCACCTCCTCAATGCATACCAATCAGGTTTCCAAGCAGGCCACGGCACGGAATCAGCCATGGCCCACATAATTGATGATGCGCTTCAAATTCTTAATCAGAATGGCTCTTGCCTCCTCATACTACTCAATCTCTCTTCAGCCTTTGATACGGTCAAACATGAGAACTTACTTGATCTGCTGAATCTCAGAATGGGTATTTCAGAGACAGTTCTCAAGTGGTTCCCCTCCTTTCTGCATAACAGGACCCATAAATTCAAGATTAACAAAACTATGTACACACTAGTTCCTGTAACACTTGGTGTCCCTCAAGGATCCTCCCTCTTCCTTACTCTATTCAATCTAGTCATGGAACCACTTACCGCACTACTCCAAGCATCTAATGTTCAATTTCACATGTACGCAGATGATACCCAACTCTACCTCAAAATACACACCCTTGATGACATCAAAATACTCAACACATTGCTCAGGAACACACAGACTTGGCTAGCAGAGAATCACCTCAAACTTAACCTACTAAAAATGGAATTTCTCCTAATAGCGCCTCCCACTAAAGTCCCCATCACTTAGGCCTGGCTTAATCATCTCACTGCTCTCAACGTTCACCTACTATTGTGGACTCAGCGAAATCTTTAGGCATAACCCTCAACGGCAATCTCAACATGCATCATCACAACAGCAATGCAACGAAGGGAGCTAATTTCAATATCAACACATTGCGTAAGTTGAAACCTTTCCTTCCTCCCAATGACTTCAGAACTGCACTCCAAGCCTTAGTCATCCCTCGAGTGGATTATGGAAGTGTTGCCCTCTGTGGTCTCCCCTTATCGACAATCGCACCATTAAAAGCCTCTATTAATGCTGCAGCCAGACTTATCACGGGCTCGAAAAAACACTCACGCATTTCTCCTGATCTAAAAGCTTTGAACTGGCTGCCCTACGAAGCCAGAATACACCTGAAAAACGCCTGCATGACCCACAAAGCTTTACACCACAATTCCCCCAGCTATTTCGCTCAGAAACTGACAATCTCGGGTGGCTCAAGAGCGACAAGAAGCGCAGACAATCTTCTTTTGAAACCTCAGAGATTTCTCAAGAAAAAACGTATAAACGCTCCTTCTCAGGGATGGCGCCCAAGATATGGAATGCCCTCCCCCCAGTAATCAGGCTTATCTCATCCACGGCATCCTTCAAAAAATAAGTAAAAGCTCTCCTCTGAGCTAAATGTTCCTGAACTTTGACTATTGTAATCTCGGAACTCAGTACTCTTCCTCCTATGACTATGTATATTGACCTCCTATGCACTGTTGGTACCTTACCTTTTTTTCTTTTTGTAACCATTTGCACTTCTTTGCTCAAATGTTTTGTTTAATTATTACTCATTTGCCTTTTATATCCCACTCTGTTTGTAAAGCGCTCTGATATCCGTAAGGATCCTGTTCGCGCTCTATAAAACTTTCAAAATAAATAAAATAAATAAACCAAATCAGCCAATCATGCAATCACTAATTCATACATTAATTTATAATAGGGAGAGCATATATACTTTAGCACTGATCAGCAGTAGTAAAGTGCCCAGAGTCAAACAACAAGCAGGTCAGACAAAACAAAACAGGTCAGACAAAATACAGGAGGAAGGCAAAAAGCTCAGGGATGACCCTGCAAAAAGGGCCACGTCCTACACAACCCCTTTCCAGCCAAAAAGCAGGGTAGATTCATCACTACCTTGATGGGCTTCCCTGCTTTGGGCGATAGAACATGGACCTGGCCTGCAATAGCAGAGGCATATTCCAGTTCTACACCAAACTGAACCCATTTCAATTCCTCTGTCCATACTCTCAGGGCCCACCATGCTAATCCATGGGGAACCCTTCTCTTCACCTGTAGACACCACCTGTGCAGCAGCTAACCTTAACTTGCTCACAGGTGTGCCCCAACAGACAGACAGCAAGTCACAGTGGCCACTGACAGTAGTCAGGGGTGATACCCAGGCCTTATGCCTCTCAGGGCTCTCAAACCTCGGTGGTGTCAGAGAGCAGGGGGCAGTAGCCCAAGTTGCTTGCCACCCTTTGCCCACTCTCCCTCCTGTCAGGTCCGGTATGACATCCTGACGCTTACCCACCAGCCGTAGGCCTGTACCTGGCGGCTGGACAAGAGACTGAGGTGGGCTCTCTCACATCCGGTCCTCCTCCTTGGGGCTCTGTATCCTCCCACCTGGAGCAGTACCCCCTCCCAGAATTCTCAGGGTGCCTGTAGCAGGTGTTCTACACAATTCGCCCACCAGTTCAGGGGTTCTATCCTGCAACTGGGCTTCCAGGTCAGGGGGGACACCCTGAATCTGGCTCTCCAACTCAAGGTCTAAACCCTTAAGTTGAACCGGGGTCAGAGGCGAGGACTCCTTCCCTCTAGACCCCCTTCAGAGTGCTGTACCCCCCCTGGAGCGGTACCCCTACAAGCTATGTCGGTCAGGACACTGATTACAGTTGCTCCTTCCTCCAGGTCAGACAACACCTGAACCTGGCTTCCTAACCCAGGGACCAACCCCTGCTGTTGAACACTTGCCGGCGCACCAGGACTTCCTTGGGAGCATGCATGCCCCCCCACTCATGTGTTGTGTGATAGTCTGCCTGGAGCAGATCTCGCGACCCCTGTCCATCTGACAGTGCGCGAAGATCCCCCAGGACAGAAGAGGTGTCACCATGGTCATTTACTGGTGACTCAGCCCTTCTGGCTGGCCCCTGACCCACTGGTCCTTCCACTGAAGACCTCTTCTGGTGATTTGTTGCGCTATACAAAAGCTTTTGACATTTGACTGACGACTCTTTCCCCCTCTCACCCCTCAGCCTGGACCTCTGTACCCTCCCAACCGGAGCAGCACTGCCAGACACCAAAACTGATGGAGATCTGATTACAGACACACCCAGCTCACCAGACACTAGGGGATCCCCCTCAACAGGCAGCCCATCAGAACAGCCTAGGCTCCCTACCTGGTGGTCCCTTAAAGAACCATCCAGGCTCTGAGACTGGGTTTCGGGCGGCTGGGGATATGCAGCCTCACACTCACTCCTTCCCCACTGAGACAAGACATGAGCCCCTACACCCCCCACCGACCCACTACAATGGTAACTAGCTGGGCTACTCTGCACCACTTCCACCACTTTGGGTTGGAAGATACCTGAACCACTCCCCACAGGGTCACTCCCCATGCCTCTCCAGACCCTCTGGAATCCACTACAATGTCTGCCTCCCATGTAAGCTCCCTGGGGTCAGAGAACTCACTCTCCGTCAGGTGTTGGCATTGCTCTGGAAAACAGGGACTTACAATATGCTCTCCCACAATTGGATCACACAGAACCCTACGGGGGTTAACCAAACCATTCTTCACCTCACCATCCAGTGCCTCGCACACGTACTCCACACCACTCTCCTGGGATTGGCAAGACAGTATCTGACTGTCTCTGTCATTCAAACCACACTCTTCTGGGTGGTCTTCACACTCACATACCAGGACTTCAACCTTGGGGGAACCCCTCCCCCTGCACCTCTCATCTAGAGTCAGTAGAGTGTCCCTCCCACCACTAGGATCATGAACGCCCGCGCCAGTTACCCTATTCCCCTCAGGGATGCTGCGCACTGCTGGAGCTACCCATGTCCTGGTATCTCCTGGTGTATGTTAACCCCTTCCAAGTCAGGTGCCACATCTCTGGGTGTGTGTACTACTCCCTCAGCACTACAACATTCAATTTTGCTGCCACCATCTGAGCTGGACTCCACCTCCAACTCAGCAAAGCTCAATCTCTAAGATACACACATTTCTTGTTGCTGGGCTGAGACACTCATGGCTCCAAGCCTCTCGAGCTCTATAACAAGCTTCCTCATTATCAAGTCATGCTTAAACTGCTTTTTCTTTTCTTCCAGGGCAAATTTCCTATTCTCTATATCCAGTTGCCCACTCCACTTGAGCTTGGCCAGCTCCATTTCATGTATCCTACATCTCTCTCTGTCCTCCCAATAAAAGTCAACAGATGCTATGGATGCTGCTTTACTCATGGTGGTTAAACTTGGCAGTTCTTGGCAAAAATAGAAAATCCCAAAAAGAAATCTACCAAAATGTTTGTGGTTGCGTTTTGGTCTGCACTCACTAGTAGTTTTCACCAATCGCTGTACATGAGTCACAAATGCAAGTCCAGAATCCTCACTTCTGACCACCAATGTTAGATTTGGGGGTCTCTAGTTGGCACAGGTAGGTACTTGTGACAAATAGGGACCCTTGCCTCTAGTCAGGATAAGGGGATCACACTCCTTAATAGCCCCTGCTCACCCCCTTGGTAGCTTGACACGAGCAGACAGGCTTATCTCAGAGGCAGTGTGTGAAGCGTTTATGACCACATACAGTAACCAAGTGACAACACTACAAATGGACACCACACAAGGTTTATATCAAAAATAATTATTAGTTATAGAGATTCAACACAATACCATTAAACAACAAAAATCCACAATACTATACTTAAAAATTGTAGTTTTAGCTTAGTTCAGTTCAGTTCTTAAGTTCTTAAGTAGCGACACTTTGCGTCAATGTACCTTACAATGCGTTGCGCTTCCACAACAAGTAATGTCGCAGAGATGGTAATGCAGCAAAGTTCCGGTGCAAAGAAATTAAGACGTGAAGATCTTCCAGATGCGGCACTCTTCTCCGGGGATGAGAGAAGTTCTCGGTTGAGGCGTGGACTGCAGCGGCAACACCCTTGTTCAGAAGTGCGACGGCAACAGCTTCAACTGTGACACTCTTCTCCCACGTTTGTGTGAAGCTTCGGCACAATGCGACAACTACAGCAGTGTCATCCTTGTTCATAAAAGTGATGGCAGCAGTTCCGACGGTGGCACGCTTCTCGGGGATGCGAGGCGCTTTCCTCGATGAGGTGCAATGTGACAGTTCTAGCGGCAACACCCTTGTTCAGAAGTGCAACGGCAGCAACATCGACAGTGACACGCTTCTCCTTCGTTGAGTCGCTCTTCCAGCTCCTTGTGACACGCAGACCCTCTGAAGGCCCAAAACAGCAGCAGGCACTTCCAAAGAACTCTAGGGAGCTGGGGGTTGAAGTCTGTTGTCCCTGAGACTTCAGCAGGAGGCAAGCTCTTTTTCAAGCCCTTGGAGATCCTTCACAAGTTGAAAGCAAAGTACACCACGTTCCTTTCTACTCTCTTTGGCAGTAAGGCAACCACTGCAGGCCAATCCCTTAAGCAGCACTTTAGCTTAGGAATAGTCTCTCCTTCAGGTTCCTCTCCTCAGCAGAGGTTTCTTCTTGTTTGTCTAAAAGTGATCTAATTTCTTGGGATCAGTGTCCCAATATTTATACTAAGGGTGGGCGGGCAGCTACGCTCCGTGCACGGAGTGTGCGTAGTGCCGGCTTCTACGCATTTTGCGTAGCAGGCATAGAATTCGGCACTACGCACGCTCCGCAGACGATGCATAGCTGGCCGCCACCCGCCTCCCTCCCGCCCTCCCTAAATACTTTAATTTAAATGTTAGCAAGAATTAAAAGGCACTTACCTTGCCCGCCGCTGCCCACCACATCCCCGGGGCTCCTTCTCTTCATCGCTGCCGTCTTGGGTACTAATGCGCATGCGCGGGCGGCCGCGCATGCGCATTTCTCACGAGAAATGCGCATGCGCGGCCGACCGCGCATGCGCATTAGTACCCAAGACGGCGGCGATGAAGAGAGGGAGCCCCGGAGACGCTGCGGGCAGCGGCGGGCAAGGTAAGTGCCTTTTAATTCTTCCTAACATTTAAATTAAAGTATTTAGGGAGGGCGCGAGGGAGGGAGGCCTGCGGTGCGTAGTGGGACTACACAGAGTGCGGAGGTGGGCGTAGTTTCTCGCCCACTTCACGTAGCTCCACGAAGCCCCACTACGCCCACTACGCCCAGGGTTAATTTATACCACAAATGTCCTCTGAGGGCAGAGGGGCCTTTGCCCAGTCCAAACCAGTTCTGGAGCACTCTGTTTACATGACTCCTTCTTTCCTTTCACAGTGCAGGGCAGATACATCAGACGTCTCACAGGAGGTGGAGCCAGCATTGTGGAGGGAAAGCACAGCCCTGGAGCACTTTGTTGACATATTTCCTTCCCTTCTTTCACAGTGCAGGGCAGAAACATCAGATGCACCACAGGGGGTAGAGCCAGCACTGTGGGGGGCGGGCCCAGGTCCCAGGTGCAATTCCTCCCTCCCATCTAGATGCAGATCTCTCTATTCACCACTGGGCTGACTCATTCTGTCTCCTGGAATCCCCCTACCCTGTCACTCAAACACCAAACAAGGAATACACAACCCAGCAGAGGCAGGCCTGAATAGTTAGACAAGAAAATTCCTACTTTCTAAAAGTGATATTTTCAAACACAGAATGTTAAAACCAACTTCACTAAAATATGTATTTTATCATTCTGAGTTCAGGCATACTAAACTTGGATTTCTACCATGTTCCCTGAGTTAGGATTATAAAATGTAAAAATCTAACTGCCATTCAGGCCTATGGAGAACAGGTAGCCTTGCAATAGTGAAAACTAAAATGGCTGTAATTCACTGTTAGGACATGCCACACACATCAGTGCTTGTCCTACCCTATCCTTACAATGCACCCTGCCCTTAGGCCTACCATTGGGGTGACTAATATGCAGAAAAGTGAAGGTTTAGGGACTGGCAAGTGGGTGCACTTGCCCAGTCAGCATGGCAGTACCAAACTGCACACAGGTTCTGCAATGGCAGGCCTTGAACACACTTTTACAGGCTGCTTCTGGGGTGGCACAACCAGTGCTGCAAGCTCACTAGCAGCATTTTGTTTACAAGCCCTGGGCCCTCCTGGTGCACTGTACTAGCGTCTGACAGGTAAACCAAACCAGCCATTCATACATTAATTTATAATAGGGAGAGCATATGCACTTTAGCACTGATCAGCAGTGGTAAAGTGCCCAGAGTCATAAAACCAACAAAAACAGGTCAGACAAAATACAGGAGGATGGCAAAAATTTCAGGGATCACCCTGCAGAAAGGACCAAGTCCAACAGTATATATAAGGACTTTGAGGCAGACAACCATCCCCCTGCTAAAAACATATATTTTAATAGATCCTGCATCGTTGAGCCTCCAATCACAATCAAGAAGACATATCAAAACTCATGGGTATAAAAATGTATTAGTATATTTTAGCTCTCAGCAAAACACTCAAACTAAGCCCCAAGCCCTACCTTACAATTGCAACCACAAAAAGGCGATGGGTGGAATACTTGAATTAATCTCAGCCACTGGCAATCAATCTGGGTGACATTCCAGTCCATCGTTTTTCACCCCATGCCACTATAGACAGTGGCCTGACTTATACAAATCAGTACCGGCCCTGCTCCTCATTGCAACAGTCATTCCTTAACTGCCTGACAAGGTGTACTACAGAATGGACTTCAAGCAACCTCAGACTGATTTTGACCTACCTAGGTCTCGTCAGTGAGGCATAGCTTGAGTCCAATGGCACAGTAAGCACAGGACCCACATCTGGACATACCCATCACACTTAGGGCATAAAATGTTACTACAACAAAGTGATGCCTTGAATTCATGAATTAATCTCAGCTACTGGCAATCACGTGGAGTCTTATTCCAGCCAATTGTTTTTCATCCACCATGCCATTCAAGATAATCTGTATAAAGTGGGTCTCTGTCCAGGATTTCACAGTGTGTGAGAAACGGTGATCTAGAATTCAGCCCAGAGGGATAACCAGCGCCTGAGATTATTTCAAGCATTCCTTCCACCACCTTTATGTTTTTGCAGTAGATGGCCTAAGTGTGATAGGTATGCTCTGATGTGTGTCCCGTGCTCACAGTGCCATAGGTCTCAAGCTAAACTTCGCAGATGAGACCAAAATAGGTCAAATCGATTGGGTTGAAATTCTTTCCCAATGAGCTCTTCGGCATAGTGGGTGACAAATTCAACTTTTTTTTTTTAGATATTGTGAACAATATAATTATACACATTTATAAAAATATAAAACAGATTTGAGGTTCTTCACCAAGGACTCTTTTTCAAAATGTGTGGCATATTTAAGTACATTTAATCAAAATCGTCAATGAAAAAGTAATTGGGCTGAAAGGCAGTACTAAGAACAAGGGACCACATGTAAGGGCGCTCTGCAACATGTGCACCTCTCATACCCACAGTTAGGCACGATGTAATGGCTGTACTTGACTCCTTTGGAGAGGTTCTGCTGAGACAATCTATTTCACGAGGGGCTAACCTAACTGTATATACACCATCAGCTGATCCGCGCCACCAAGAAGACGGCACTCAAAGAACGACTGAACAACAACGCCCACGACAGCAAGGAACTCTTCAGCATCGTCAAAGAGTTCTCCAACCCCAGCGCTGGAATCAACGACATCACTCCCTCGCAAGACCTCTGCGACTCACTCGCCTCGTTCTTCCACCGCAAGATCGCTGACATACACAGCAGCTTCGACGCACAGACCATGCACCCTACCACCGAACCAACGCCCGCCACCACCACCCTCTGCAACTGGACCCCGATCAGCACCAAAGACACCACCCGCACGATGAACTCCGTCCACTCAGGATCACCAACCTACCCGTGCCCACACCACGTCTTCAACAAAGCCGACGCCATCATCGCACCTCATCTCCGAGACACCATCAACTCCTCCTTCCACACCGCCACCTTCCCGGAGAGCTGGAAGCATGCCGAGCTGACCGCCCTCCTGAAGAAACCAACGGCGGACCCCACCGACCTCAAGAACTACCGTCCCATCTCGCTCCTTCCTTTTTCGGCCAAAGTCATCGAGAAGACCGTCAACAAACAGCTTGCCGCCTTCCTCGAGACAAACGGATCCCTCGACCCCTCGCAGTCCGGATTTCGGGCCAACCACAGCACCGAGACCGCCCTGATCGCTGCCACCGACGACATCAGAACCCTGATCGACAACGGGGAAACAGCGGCCCTCATCCTCCTGGACCTCTCTGCAGCGTTCGACATGGTCTGCCACCGCACCCTAGTGAAGCGCCTCAGCAACATCGGAATCCGAGAGAAAGCACTGGAATGGATCATCTCGTTCCTCACCGGAAGAACCCAGAGAGTCCGCCTCCCTCCATTCAGATCCGAGGCCACCGAAGTCATCTGTGGCGTACCACAAGGATCTTCTCTCAGCCCGACCCTCTTCAACGTCTACATGAGCCCCCTCGCAGCCATCGCACGCCAACACAACCTCAACATCATCTCCTACGCCGACGACACCCAGCTGATCCTCTCCCTCACCAACGACCCCACCACCACCAGAGCCAACCTCCATGAAGGAATGCAAGACGTCGCGAACTGGATGAGGAACAGCCGCCTTAAACTGAACTCAGACAAGACGGAAGTCCTCATCCTGGGATCATCACCCTCCGCCTGGGACGACTCCTGGTGGCCCCCGGCCCTGGGCACCGCTCCCAAACCAACGGACCACGCACGCAACCTGGGCTTCATCCTGGACTCCTCCCTGTCAATGACCAGACAAGTCAACGCCGTCTCTTCCTCGTGCTTCAACACCCTGCGCATGCTCCGCAAGATCTTTAGATGGATCCCCACTGAAACTAGGAAGACCGTCACCCAGGCACTCGTCACCAGTCGACTGGACTACGGGAACGCCCTCTACGCCGGAATCACAACCAAACTCCAGAGAATACTGCAACGCATCCAGAACGCCTCCGCACGACTCATCCTGGACATCCCCCGACACAGCCACATCACCGGACACCTGAGAGACCTACACTGGCTCCCCGTCAGCAAGAGAATCATGTTCAGACTCCTCACCCACGCACACAAGGCTCTCCACGACCTGGGCCCCAAGTACCTCAACGACCGCATGACCTTCTACACGCCCACCCTCCACCTACGATCGACCAGCCACGCACTCGCCACCGTACCACGCATCCGCAGAGCCACCGCCGGAGGAAGATCCTTCTCCTACCTGGCAGCCAAGTCTTGGAACTCCCTCCCCACCCACCTTTGGTGAACCAAAGACCATCTCTCCTTCAGGAAGCAGCTCAAGACCTGGCTGTTCGAGCAGTAACATACCCCTCTTCCCCCAGGGCCTTGAGCCCCTCCCGGGTCAGTAGCGTGCTTTATAAATGCCGTGATTGATTGATTGATTGAAGCTCTATGAGGCGTATTGGTTTGATTCACGTGAGGCATGTAGCCTTGTTGACAAAAACGGTATTCATACACCATCTGCATACTATGTCTCCGTAGAGAGATCCGGCATAGACGGACGTTTCCGGTGCTCAACACCCTCCGTAAGGTCTACCCCGAACACGCCAGTTACCATTCTACGGATGAGGCTCCTCTGCACGGGCCGCGGGGCGAATTGGACGTGAACGCCGTCTCCAGCAAGGCTGCCGACGTTTTTCTCCCTAGCGGTGCAGGTCGCAGCAAGCACCGCACTCGCCACCGTACCCCACATAAGGATGTGTGCCAGCGGGGATATTATCTATTGTCCTTCCTAAAACCCTCCGGAGATTGCATAGGGGGATTTACAAGACACCAACTCATACACAGTTCAAAGAAGGGCAATCTCCATTATGGTTCTGTATCTTTCGATGCTAAAGATACCAAAAATACATCGCTACCTCATCAAGGCTCAGCCGAAATGCGCGTAGATAGAATATCTCATTTTAGCCGTGACATTTTGTGATGATTTAAATGTTTGGTGTTAATTGATTGTATTAGTTGTATTTCATTGTCTTTTTCATAATAGAATGATGTTTTGAAATATGTAAGTGTACCATTGTACATTTGGCAATCCATGAATTTACTGAATTAAGATCCCAAATAGAAACTGACTAAAAATATATGATACTGATTGCAGTTTAATGATTGTACAGACATATCTATATTTATATGGTGCCACTGTCTCACACTTCTATATTTATAAAAATAAAAAGACAAGAAAATAATGTTTTTGTATTAATAAATTATGAATTTATTTTTTAATGTCCATTTGGGTTTGTACTTTTTTGTTTAATGTATTATTGGTCCACATGCTAAATTGTTTCCTATAGATTTATTTAAATGTACACCATCTGCAGTGACATTCAGGGAAACAGACGAGGCAAACATTATGTCTTTGACCCAGATCTAGGAACCAAGAGGCTCTTTCACAGACAGGCAGTTTGTTCTGGAGTCTGGAGAAATACTGAACTTTCTGCCTCGGTAGCTGCCTGGTGTACTCATGTGAGTGGGTGGGAACAGCAGAAAGCAAATCTAACTGCAAAGAAGGCACAACCTTCCAAGAAAAACATCAGCCCTCTTTGTTTTCAGGAAGCCCGCTGCCTGGCTTCATTCATGATGTTGCGCTCTTTATTTACTGCTGCCTGTCTTTCCCTGGCCCTCCCGATTTGAGCACACTATTCTCTGTAACAATGCAGGAATCTCAAATATATATATATATATTATTTTTTTCATTGAAAAACACAGCTAATATAGAATAATATTATGTATATGTGAGGCCCAAACATGAAAAACCACTGTAATTTGCCAGTTAAGTTTAAAAACGTACAGAGCACACGTGGACATGGTGCACTGCACTGAACAAAAGACCTAACTGGATTACAAAATGGCAGACAATAGCAAATTATATTGTGTGCTGCGTGCATCATTAAACATAGCAGGCATATTTCAATGGTCTTATTCCCTTAGCAGCCCAAAACATAACTTCTTTTTTTACTGTGTTTCTTTCAGTAAAGTTCATGTTTTTAAATGATTTGCTTAATTTTGACCCCCAGGCCTTCCTGCTGCGCTTCCCTACGGCAAAAGAAAAGGGCAGGAATGCGCCGTATCTATAAGATACGGCGCATTCCTGTCCTTTTCCCCTGCGCCGGGTTTCAGTGGGCTGCCGAGCGCCAGCGCAGGCACCTTTGCACGATGGTACAAGGGAGCCTGCGTTGCGGGGATGATTATTTTTGTAACTCTGTCTCTGTACAAAAAAAAACACCAGAGGTTTTTCCTCTTTCTACATGTGCTGCAGAATGCAGCACACATAGAAAGGAGGAAAATAAAGATATTTCTCCCCATTGCGCCTCCCTTACGCCTCATCTGGGGAGGCGTAAGCTTTTGGCACTGCCTCAGATTTACGATTTCTCATAAATCTAGAGCAGTGTCAAAAGGCCATGGATGTTGCTGAGAACACCCCCAGCAACACCCATTGCACGCCCCTTTAACGCAGAACACTGCGTTAAAGGGACTGAAATTTATCAGGCAGCATTAAACCAAAGAAAGTGGCTTAGTGCTGCTGCAGAATTCTGCCATTACGATACTGTGCATAATTATGCATCATTCACTGTAAAACTTTCCACACGCAAACAGCAAAGCATGAGCTGCTGCTCTTCATGGTGCTTTTGTTTAAATGTGTCCTTGCACCAAAAATTGACATAAGGATGCATTTCACACTAAAATATAACTCAACTGACAAGTTTAAATTTTACTTTATTACAGAAAATATGGTGTAATTTTGCTGTAATTTCCCATAATTGTGTGAAAGCAAATTATGCAAATTTGGCACAGTAGCTTATTATGGATGATCCTTGTTGATAGCCCATGGTGGATTTAGCCATGTAATCCACCTCCCATTGGATTACATGGCTAAGTCTGAAAATTAGCAGACGTAAAAAAGCAGCATTAACCGTGGTTAGCGCTGCTTTTTTGTCTCTAACAGGGTTAGCGTGAAGCTTGATAATAGGAGAGTTGTCGCTTAGCGACATTTCTCCTATTAATTTGCTCTGTAATGCCCACTTTGCATCTCATTAGAGATGCAAAGGAAAGCGTAGTGAAAAAGGGTGCTAACATGCGATTTTGCATGTTAGCACCCTGCTGTTGATGGGGCGATATGTTTATCTCCACTCCTTTGGCTTTTAAAGCCAAAAAAAGCGGAGATAAAGTCCTTGTTAATATGCCCCTATATCCCATGCCCTAAGGCAACTATAACTTGCACACCCACTATTCACAGTTTTCTCATCGATAATTTTATTGCAAATGCTACAGTGATATTATCAATAATGTTGTAGAAAATGTCATGACTGATGCAATATGTGGAGTCATTAGCAGTGCATGGCGAGGGCACAATTTATTGTTACCTTAGGGCATGAGTTACAAATTCTTGAGATAACTATAACTGTCACTGCTGAATTTCTATGTTTTTATGTGTGTAAAATCTGAACATAACTGTAATGTCCCTGTAACGTGTTTTTTTGTGAATTTATAAGGTTGTTTTGTATTCTATTTCTGAACTATAATGTCCCTGTAACCTTAATCTTTGCATTTCTGTGTGTTAATGCTATTTCCTAACTATAACCTGTGTGAGTGCCTGTATGGATCTGTGAGTGTGTATATCAATGTGTAAGTTGCTATGTGAATGGTTGTGTGAGTGGCTTTATAGGAGTCTGACTGGCTGTCTGAGTGGCTGAAAGAATATGTGAGTGGGTGCATGAGCGGCTGTGGGGTCTGTGAGTGGGTGTGTGACTGGTTTTCTGGGTCTGAGTGGGACCCATAAATGGCTGTATGGGTATGTGAGTGATTGTGTGGGTCTGTGAGTGGGTGTGTCAGTGGTTTTGTGAGTGTGTGAGTGGGGTACAAGTGGCTAGATGGGCGTGTGAGGGGGTATGTGAGAGCCTGGATGGGTGTGTGAGTGCTTGTGTGGTTGTGTAAAAGGGCATGTGAGTGAGTGTCTTGGTATGTGAATGATTGTGTGGATGGCAGGGGAGGTGGGTGACATTTGAAAGTGGTGAGGCGCAAAATTGTTAGCATACTGCACCGTAGCGAGCGAGCGCAGCGAGCGAGCCCGAACCCCAAAAGGGGGGTTTGGGTTGGATTAGCCCCCCCAAGAAAATTTTGAAAAAAAAGAAGAAAAATCGTGCATTTTCAAGCAAATTTGAGAAAGCAGGAAGGTTAATAAAGCAATTGTGAAAGTGCGGTTATTACATTAATAGCTTACTCAGTATAACCACAGAGCTTCATACATTCCGTCCTATTACGCTCAGGTGCTGAATTCAGAATATAAGACTTTCATGAAATTAGCATAAACCACATATACCTTCCCTTATACACCCATCCATTTCAGCCAGTCCTTCACACCAGCATTTTGTCCTGGGCCCTTTGAGGCCTGGAGGAAGGGCGACTCTCTTATAGTGAGTGACCTATATAGTAATGGGAAATGTCAAGATGTGTAATAATTGCAAACAGAACTTTACCTTGCAGACACAGAAAGGTTCCACTATGCACAGTTTAGGCTTGGGTATTGCCCTCAACTATCAAGGACGCGGTCTCCAGAGACCTGACATCTAGAGAAATGTATTAGGCAAGCTAAAGACATAAAGGGATTATCTCCAAACTATACCAGTTACTACTAGTGGAGACACTATCAAACTAATACCCATACACAAATAGATTGAATGCATTGTTAGCGGAGGCTCCTACAGATCAACAATAATCACACCTAAGGTGGGACCAAACAAGGCACTGCACACTTTTCAGGCAAAGAAGCACATTTTAAATGACTGTAGGACTGGTATATACATCTGGCGAAACTCCACAAATTATACCCTAGTGCTAGTGCACATCGCTGCGCTGGTGAGATTGTGATAACATAGGTGATAGCCACAATCTCACCTCTCACAGAGAGCTGCACTCACACGCACAGTGCTATCGTGCACTCATCCCACAAACAGCGTGGACTCACTTGCTCACAATATCCCTGCACTGACCTCCTGCAGGAACATGCTCCGTCCTCCTTCAGTGAGCGCGCACTCACTCACCTGCAATGTTCCTGCAGGTTCCTCTCACACTAACCAGGTTTTCATTCTCAGAGTATGCTGCTATAGTGTGACCACGCACTCACATTACACAGAGAGCGTGCACTCATTCACCGGCACTGTTAACCATGAAAGTGTTTATGTTTCCCTAAACCATTATTCATTTTCAAAGAAAAAGTAGTAACTGGGCACTTATCTTTATTGTATGTAATAACTAACCGTTAAATAAGGTATCTGACCTAACATTAACACCACCTCCCATGAACTGGGCCTCGACTAATCTACACGGAGAGTCAAGTAGGTTTTGTAAACTCAAAGTTTCCATCAAGTACCAAACACCCAGATCAGATGGGAGTACATGCAGCCTCACGTTTGACACTGGGTGATGGTCCCCAAAGTTTCAAAACATAGAAAAGAAGCAGAACGCCTCTCACCTCCAATTACAGTCTTGGACATGGTCTGTGCAAATCAGTAGTGGCAGAAAATGGCTCACAAAAAGTAGCAAATTAGTAGTTGCTACTTGCCGCTCGAGGTTCTGTTGGCATCATGTCTCCAAAGGGCAAAGAATATGTGCTGGAGATGAGGAAACCACCTCAAGTGTCGTAATTTAATACATGTACATGATCACTGGAGTGCCAATATTACAATTTTGAAAGGAACAACAAAACCTATGTGGACAGCATCAGGTGCACTACTAAAATTCTGTACTTTGGGCGGGAAAGGTTGACTCATCAATGATTTAATACAAGATGCATGGCTGCCCTCGACAAGTACCTCGCAGATAAGAAAACATGCTGTTAAACTGTTTAAACATACGGTACCGTCAACTTTTAATGACTGTGTCGAACAATAATGACATCATGCTGGGCAGCTGAGTGTGATCAACGCACTGGCAACAATAACATGGGAATGCAATAAAAGAAAGAGTAACTGGGCGCCATAAATGTACCTCTGCCTCTGTTCCTCTCTCCTCCATGTCCAATCCTTCATCCCCTGTCAGTGTGCAGCGGGGTACCTCTCTGTGTAGAGAACCGGTCTCGGGTCTTCTCGGGTGGTTACAGTATCACACCTTGGGGAGGTTGAGGTCACGCTGTGTTCTGAAAGGCACAGAGTCAGTCCTGGGGTGGACCCCGGTCGTTTCTCTACAATGTCTGTGCCTATACCTGGAGAGGGCTTCGGCCACCCAATGTTCGGATACAAACAAGGATCGGTTTCAGAACAGATCTCCCATCTTTAATGATTGGAAATCCCTCTTTGGAGCAGGCATGGGTTTCTTATGTAAGGTCACAGGAGACTATTTATATCAGGCTCTGACCACCAGAACCCACTGTTCTGAACACTATGTCTATGTGTCTCATTCAGAGCGGTTCCGGACCCAGACTCAGCCCCAGCGATTCTTGCCCTTGAGACTCGTCTTGACCTCATTCTGCTGCCACCTCCTTCCCAGCAGAGCTCTGTGTACCACGCCCTGAACTTCCGCGGGGGTTGGGACTGTGTTCCGTTCGACTCCTGGCCCACACGAGCTGGACACCAAGAACCGCCCTTCCTCTCTCCCCGTGCACCAGCAGTTGTCTGAAACGTCCGTACGGCATAGTGTGCTCCGCCTCTCTCCTGCCCCCTCATCAGGGCCTCTTCCCTTGGCAACCAGTCATCATGATCTTTGGCCTCACCTCAGTGGTGCGTCTGTCTCTCCCAAGGCTCCTAGTTTCCTTAGACTGCCTCTTACAGTCCCTGCTGGAGGTGGCTTGTCTCTGGCTGACCCGAGGCTCTCTCACTCACTCTAGCATGCTGGTCACAGACCCCTCTCTTGGGACTCCAGGACTCTACTTTCTGTGCCTCCCCTATCTGGCCATTCCTCGGGGACACAGCTCCTCTCCCCTGCAGATGAGCTGAGCTCCACATCACACCACGCATCCCGGTGAAATGGCCAATCACTGCATGGCTTCACTGTGTGAAGCCATGCAGTGATTGGTCAATAAGTTGTGCTGAGGCAGTGTGTGCCAACCCCACGCGCGGCATCCAATGATGGATGCTGCGCGGTGGACCAGCCAATCCTGGCGCTGCATGCTGCGCCAGGATTGGCTAGGGGGGCACATTTGCTGCTCGCCCTGTCGCCCCCTGGAAAACCCGGGCTGCGGCAGGCTGAGAAGTACCCCTGGGTCCCGCTGGGGAACTGTAGTGCGCATGCTTGGGAAAGTTGGAACCCAACTTGCACTTGCGCACTACAGTCTGTCTGCTGCAGCCTGAGTGTACTGTCGCTCAAGCTGCAGCAGGACACCCCCCCTCGCTCCGCCTCCGAAATCGCCCGGCGGCTGACTTGTAATACACTTGTGTACAGACTAGAGTAATTTTGGTAAAGGATGCCGTCTGATTGCGGCCGGCCGCGATGCGGGTCCATGTGGCTGGTGGGGCTACGCCCATCCGCCCCAATGGACGCACCGCACCTGGTGGATGGGTGAGTTGGTGTATGAGAGGTTGTATGGGGTTTGAGTAGTTCTGTGGAAAATATAATCATCATATGACCATGTGGTGAGTGATGTGAGGTCATAATCAGTGCATTGTGGGGGCATAAGTTACATTTAGCTGAGGTAACTATAAAAGCTGAAGTTCACTGGTTTTGTATGAGTAAAATCTGAGCCTAACTATAACGTCTCTCTAACCTTTGTTTTTTCAAAGAATTTTCAATGTTTTTAAAATTTTAGTTCCTAACTATAATGTCCCTGCAATCCTTGGTTTCTTCAGTGAATTTCAACAGTTTTAAAATTTTTATTTTCTAATGTAACCTAGGAGGGTCGTGGTTGTGTGAGTAGCTGTATCGATCTTTGAGTGGGTGTGTGAGTGGGTTTGTGCATGTGTGAGTGTATGGGTATATATATGGCTGTGTAAGTGTGTTTAGGAGTGCCTGTGTAGATCTGTGAGTGGGTGCATGAGTGTCTGATTGGGTCTGTGAGTCTCTTACTGGGTCTATGGATAGATACATGAATGTCTCTGAAAGTCAGTGAGTGGATGGATGGGCCACTGAGTGAGTGAGTGTGTGGGTGCCTGAGTGTCTGAGTAGGTCTGTGTCTGGTTGTAAGAGTCTGTGAGTGGGTCTGTGAGTGGGTGAGTGAGTGTCTGAGTGGGTCAGTCAGTGGGTGCCTGAGTATCTGGGTAGATCTGTGAGTGGATGTATGAGTCTATGAGTGGGTCTGTGACTGGGTGCATTAGTTGCTGAGTGGGTATGTGAGTGTAACAGTGGGTGTGTGAGTGGGTGCATAGGTTTCTGAGTATGTCTGTGAGTAGATATGAACGTCTCTGAATGAGACTGTGAGTGGGTTTATGAATCTCAGAGTGGGACTGTGACTGGGTGCATGAGTGTCTGCATGGGTCTATAAGTGGGAGTATGGCTCTCTGCGTACATCTGTGAGAAGGTACAGGAGTCTTTGGGTAGATCTGTGAGTGGATGTATGAGTCTATGAGTGGGTCTATGACTGGGTTCATTAGTTGCTGAGTGGGTATGTGAGTGTAACAGTGGGTGTGTGAGTGGGTGCATAGGTTTCTGAGTATGTCTGTGAGTAGATATGAGCGTCTCTGAATGGGACTGTGAGTGGGCATATGAATCTCAGAGTGGGACTGTGACTGGGTGCATGAGTGTCTGCATGGGTCTATAAGTGGGAGTATGGCTCTCTGAGTACATCTGTGAGAGGGTACAGGAGTCTCTGGGTAGGTCTGTGAGTAAATGTATGGTTCTTTGAGTTGTACTTCGAGTGGGTGCATGAGTGACTGAGTGGGTCTATGAGTGGGTGAGTGAGTCTCTAAGTGGATCACTGACTAAGTGAATGAGTCTCTAGGTCAGTCTGTGAGTGAGTGTCTGAGTGGGACTGTGAGTGAGTGCATGAGTTTCTGAGTGGGTCTGGGAGTAGGCGTGTGAGTCTGTGAGTGGATCAGTGAGTGGCTGCATAAATCTCAGAGTGGGTTTGTGAATGAGAACAAGAATGTCTGAGTGGGTCTATTAGTGGGAAGATGAGTGTCTGAGTGTGTCTGTGAGAGCATGTGAAAGTCTCTAGGTGGGTCGGTGAGTGGGTGCCAGAGTGTCAGAGTAGATCATGTGAGTGGGTGTGCGAGTGCCTGAGAGGGTCTGTGAGTTGGTATTTGAGTCTCTGAGTAGGTGCATGAGTTTTCACTGGTACATCACTATCACACCTCTATGATCCTGGGTCATGAAAAAACATTGAGGTACCCAGATTTAAGCTAGCTCACTGGCGTGGTAAAAGCTTTGTGACCTGTACTGCAAAATTGTGGAATGCTCTTCCCTTTGATATAACAAATCTCTGAACCTTCTGCGTTTCAGGAAAGCATTAAAACATGGTTCTTTAGCAAATATTAGGGTCCTACTGAACCTACCCTCCCAGTCAGATCACCCTTACTCAAGGCAGCGCCAAGACACCTTAAGGTATATGGGTGCTATACAAAAATCAATAAAACAACATAAAATGAGTGTGTAAGTCTCTGAAAGGTCTGTGAGTTTGTGAATGAGTCTTTGAGTTGGTCTGTGAGAGGATACATGAGTGGGTTAGTGAGTGGGTGAATGAATAGTTCTGCCAGTAGATGGGTGTTAAAACAAAGTTAGAGGGCAAACTGGAGTAGGTCCTCGTGTCAGCTCTCCATGTGATGTCCTCTTGTCTAACTTGCCTGCAGTCCGCTACCCTCTGCTGCCTTTGGTTCTGTGCCTTCTCTGCTAATATTCTGCTAATTTTTCTGCCTCTTCTCTGCTTGCTCATGCCCTCTATGTTGCCCCATGCTACTCATTCTTTCCGTTGCTTCTTTCTGCTTGCTCCTGACCTTTAATCTGCCTCTCACTGCTCATTTCTGACCTCTATTTTTACTCTTTCTGCCCGTTTCTCACCTCTATTTTGCCTCTTTCTACTCACTCCTGATAATTTTTTGCCTCTTTCTGCTCGATTCTCACATTTATTTTGTCTCTTTCTGCTAGTTTCTGATATTTATTCTGGCTCTTTCTGTTCATTTCAGACCTTTATTCTGCCTCTTTCGCCTCATTTCTGACCTTTATTTTGCCTCTTTCTAGTTAGTTTCTGACCTTTATTCTGCCTATTTTCTGCTCATTTCTCATCTATATTTTGCCTCTTTCTGCTCATTTTTAATCTCTATTCTGCCTTTCTGCTCATTCTGCTCATTTCTGACCTCTATTTTGCCTCTTTCTGCTCTATGCAAACCTTTAATCTGCCTTTTTCTGCTAGTTCCTGACCTTTATTCTGCTTCTTTTTACTAGTTTCACACCTTTAAAGTGCCTCTTTAAGCTTGTTTCTAACCTTTATTCTTCTCCTTGCTGCTCATATCTGACCTCTATTTAGCATCTTCCTGTCCATTTCTGACATCCATTCTGCCTCTTTCCGCTAATTTCTGACTAGTTTGCCTCTTTCTCTGTCATTTATGACCGTTATTCTGCCACTTGCCGCTCATTTTTCACCTTTATTTTGCCTCTTGCTGCTCGTCTCTCACCACTATTTGCCCCCTTTTTTGGGATCACAGGAGGTAATTGAGGTTAAAAGAAGATTTATTGGTAAGTCTCCACAACGACCCCCAGAGCCAACCTCAAAGCTCCACAGCCAAGCTTCTCTGCTGGACTCCACAAACCGGATTCCAACAGAAGAACCTTGTTGCTAGGAGCTTATTAAAAACAAACATGTAATGAAAACATAACACATCTCCCTTACTAAATAATGGAAACAATTAAGAACAAACGTAATCTTCAAATTTCTTGGGTCTCTAGGAGCTCTTATGTACTTGTCCACAGAATTTTCACTGCTTTGAGAATTTTCCTTTAACCAGAATCTTAACTCAGCATCATTACATTTGACAACTTTGTAACTATTCCACCATTTTCCATCTAGAGTTTTAATTAGATTACCCTTAACCTTTATAACTTTCCTAGGATTAGACAACTTAGAATGGCCTTTTTTTACATAAATATCTGGACACACTCTAACAAAATCTCCTTCGGTTATGACTCTCTTGAATTTACTAATTTTATCACTATGTCTTGTTTGATAATTCTTTTGATATGTGACAACTTTGTCACATATTTCCTCATCTTTTACAATCTTTCTCCCAGTCCTTTCCATCCATGCGGGTACAGCTGCAGTACAAGGGATTCTGTTCGTGAGAAGACAACATGGAGTTTCCCCAGTTACAGAATTTGGAGTTGTCCTATAATTCCACAACATTTTTTTAATTTGAGTTCTCCAACATTTGTTCATAGAAGTGGCCAATTGAATATTTTCACCTAACACACGGTTGAATTGCTCAACCAAACCATTACCCCATGGATAATATACACGTGTTTTCAAATGTTTGACACCCCACGTGTTCAAGAACTGGCTGAATTCGTAGGAAATACATTGTGGACCGTTGTCTGATAAAAATCTCCGCTGGACATCCCTCTCTACTAAAGCTTCTTCACAAAAAGTAATGATGCTACTTGTCTTATTATCTGTCACAAAAGCCACTTCAGGTCATTTAGAGTAATAGTCCAACATCACAATGGCATACTTATCCACTGAACCCAAGCCCTCAATTGGCCCACAGATATCGATGGCAAGTCTTTTCCCATGCTTTTTCAGGCAAACTCAAAGGCGTAATCGGAGAATCTCTTAAAACATGAGACTTGTCACTGCACGTGCAAGACATAAACTCCCTCACAAACCTTTCTATGTCTCTATCCATATTTGGCCACCAAAAGACCATCCTGGCCTTTCTTTTGACAGCAGACATTCCATCATAATCCTCATGTAATGAACTCATCAGCTTTTATTACCTTAACCAAAGACTTATCAGAAGCAATAGCTTCTTTCCATTCATGTTTGCTAATCGCTTGATGACATTCCTCAACACTGGCAATTAGTAAATCATCATCATCATTGTTTCCATCATCTTTACCGTTCACAGGTAAACGTGACAAACAGTCAGCATTCACGTTTCTTACCCCTGGTACATATTTCAATTCAAATGAATATTCTTGCAATCTATATAGCCATTTCGCTATACGCGGGGTAGCTCTACTTGCACCTGTGGTAGTGAATAGATCTAACAATGGTCGGTGATCTGTGCGAAGCTCAAATTTTGTACCCCATACATACACCCGAAAATGTTGCACTCCCCACCAGCAAGCTAACACTTCTTTTTCTATGGTAGAGTATGATGGCTCAGCATCTTTCAAAGTACGTGATGCAAATGCAATTACATTTTCCGTGCCGTCATGTTCTAGCATTAATACAGCCCCTAAACCATAACCACTGGCATCAGTTACAATGATGGATTTATATTATGGATTGAAAGATTTCAAGGTTGTCGGTTTGGCTACTGCTTTTTTTACCATGTTAAAAGCATTTTGGCAATCTTCCGACCATTCAAAGTTAACACCTTTCTTCATTATATAACGCAAAGGTTGAACTATATCTGAAAAATGGTGCACACATTTTGCATACTATTCAGCTAAACCCAAGAACGATCTTAACTGATCTTTATCCACTGGTGATGGGGCCTTCTCTACGTCTTCTACTAAATTTAATTTCGGTTTTATTCCTTTCTGAGATAACATGTGTCCTAGGAATTCTACTTCTTGTTGACAAAATTTGCATTTGCTCAAACTTATAGTGAGACCAGCAGTTTCAAGGTTTGTCAAAACATTTCTTAAAACCTTATCATGTTGACTTTTGTCCTTACCCCAAATTAGTACATCATCTTGGAATACTAAAGCATTTTTAACATCCTTCGAAACCTTCTGCATTATTATATGAAAAACGGCAGATGCCGTGGCCAAACCGAATGGCATTCTGATAAATTGAAATGCGTCTTCGGGTGTAATGAAGGATGTTACATATTTTGAATCTGCTTGTAAATGTGCCTGGTGATAAGCACTCGATAAATCTAAGATAGTAAAAAAATTTCCTCCTTCAACACATGATAACATTTTGTTTATACGGGGCAACAGGCATCTGTCAACCCATATACAATTGTTTAAATCTCTCAAATCCACACACATGCGGAACTTGCTGTTGGGTTTGTGTGCGATCACAATTGGACTTAACCAATCCGATGCTTCCATTGGTTCAATGATTTTCTCCTTACAAACTCTTTGCAACTTCTCTCTCAACTTTTCCCTCAACGCCATGGGCACATTGCGCACCTTGTGCACCTTAGGCTTGGGATCCTTTTTAACTATTATCTGATGTTCAAACCCTTTTAGACATCCCAATTCATCCTTGAACAAATTAGGGAATTCTTCCACCCATTTGTTCTTCTTACCAACATCCGTTAACAATACTTGTTGATGATGGTTGGGATTTAAAATTATGCCTAATACTTTCTGCTGTCTCCTACCCAATAAGCTTCTACCAGATTCTACAACATAAACCTTGGCTATGGTGGAACGATCCTTGAATTGTAATTTAGCATTAAAATACCCTAACACCTCCGAATTTAACTCCCCAATATCCAAGTGGTTGCACATCAGTGGGAATTAATAATATGGATCCTAAATTCATCACAATTATTCCTATCTATCAAGGTAAAAGGAGAGCATGAATCTGCCCACAATTGCACTTCAGAATTGTTAATGTATACTATACATTTAGGAGGTGAGTAAATATCTCTTGAATTATTTTGTAAAGAGTTTACATCTTCTACCACCATTACTTCTATATCACTGTCAATCTCATCATCCATTTCATCTCTATCATTACTTGTTTTAAAATCATCTATATTATTTACAGTTTTTCTCACAACAGACACATCTTTGGTTTTGCACACCCGAGAAAAATTACCAATTGTTTGTACTTGTAGCAGCGACTCTTTGCTGCAGGACATTGTACAGCATCTGCATTATGTCTGTTACTACCACATCTGTAACAATTTTTTTTATAATTTCCTTCTATTCTTTTCCCAACATTAATGTTTTCATCAATTTTGGTCTTAATTATTTTTTTATTTAATGCACATACTTTGTTTGGTTCTGCTTCGCCTTTTGAACTATTTTCAGCTAATTCTTTTACATATAGAGAGGTGTTTTCTGAACGTCTTGCAATTTCGATAGATTTATCAGAGGATGGATCTTTCAGATCCAACAATTTTTCTTGAATTCTCTTATTATTAGTTCTGTTAATAAGTTGATCTCTGATGATATCACCTCTCAAATCCTTGAATTTACATGTAATAGATAATTTTCTCAAAGCTGCCTCATACTGCTCAACTTTCTCTCCTTGTGTTTGAGAACGAGAAAAAAAAATGATGCCTCTCAACAACTACACTCAATTTTTTACAAAAATTATTGGCTAGTGCTGCTAAAGCCATTTCATAAACACCTTCTTCCTCTTCATCAGAAGAATTATCAGCATTCTTAATATTTGGATGGAAGTTTGGTAAAGTGTTCAAAATATTTCTACCTTCAGCACCTGAACACACTTTTAATATCGCTAATTTCCTCTTTGAAATGAACGCATCAACACCCATTGCTTCAAGATACATTGTGAAAGCTTCCTTCCAATCCTCCCAATCCATACAAGGAGAACCAGGTTCGGGAAGAAACGTTGGCAGAGTAGGAATTGAAGATTGTGTGGCCATAGTTGAATGATGTTTAAACGTTAACAATAAATATTTTATAGTATGAGTATCGTGTATACTTTAAAAATTGAATGGATGTTTACTTAAACAAAAACATAAAATGTGTCACTTTGATGTCATATTACACATGTTTGTACAAATTAGAATGAAAAATCCACTACTTATGTGTTCTTTGTTCAGATGCTTAGATAATGGTGGCTTAGAAATGCTGTTCTATTCCTCCCAGTTCACTCGTTAACAGTACTATACTTTTGGCACATCAAGGTCTCACCAGTTAATAATGATGACTTTCCTCACAAAATTCCCAGAGATCTTAATAAATCTTGTTGACTCGCTTAATCGTTATTACTTTTAAGAATTGTTATTCTTTACATGCCCTTCCCATTTCTCCATTGCGCAATGCAGAGAATTCAGGGGCATATTACCAAGCAATAGCGATAATTATCGCTATTGCTTGGTTAGAGACAAAAATTTACCGCTGAGCTGCGGCGATTTTTACCGCAAATAAACCTTGGTATTACCAAGGTTTATCGCAAATGCGATAAAAATCGCCGCAATGCATGAATATCGCTGAAAAGTCAGCGATATTCATGCATTACCGAGCTAATGCCCTTAGCCATGTTATCCACCTCCCATTGGATAACATGGCTAAGAACTGCTCAGGGCAGGTGTTAGCTTTTGGAGATATTCGCGCTTAGCGGTAATATCTTCAAAAGTTGGTAATAGGAGATAGCGATGTTAGCGACTGTTTTCAGTCGCTAATATCTTGGCACACCCACTTTGCATGTCATTAGTGATAAATATCACTGACATGCTAAGTGGGGCCCAAGATGGTCGCTATCTCCTACTAGCTGTCGCTAACTGGTGTTAGCAACAGCTAGGTAATAGGGAGATAATTATATCTCCGCTCTCTTGGCTTTTAAAGCCAAAAAAGCGGAGATAAACCCCCTTGATAATATGCCCCTCAATTAGTTGCTAGGATACTCGTGACGCTTCACTTGACTCACAAGTATGCGTGAGACGTCACATCGATTTAGGCCAATGTGATAATTTTTCCTTGAAATAGAAACGACGCCTCACTGCGTGGGGCCAATGACGTTGCTTTCTTGGATACAATTGTTTGCTTGACAGCCAATCTTATGCAGTGCGTCCTTCGTCATACACATGCGCAGTCCTCTTGTGAATCTCAGCATTTCCTAAAACAAGACCACACACGAGGACACGGAACGAATATTCCTCGAGGGAACAGGCAGACCTGGCACGCTTCCTTCAGCAGATCCAATGCGCTACCTTCACCACACGTAGGCTCAGCACACGATCAACATTACTCGCAGCGTTACCAAGGTAAAGTCTCAGCACGCAATCCACATTGCTCGCAGCGTTACCAAGGTAAAGTCAATTTCAAACAACAACACGCTATCGTTCTCTTCAGACGATTGCTATTTCACTCGATTTATTTTAAAAGAAACACTTCCTCAAATGTCAGGACATCCACGCACTGACCTTATAATTGTAGTTAGGTTAGATGGTTGTTGATTAATCTGGCTGTTGTTGATTAATCTGGGGGTCTTCATGAAATTTTCTGGTAAATCCAATAAAGTTGGAAAATTCGCTCAAAGTACTTGTCCAAATCTTCAAATGATATTCTTCTTCAATTCCTGCATCCCATCCTCGTCGCCATTTTTTGTGATCACAGGAGGCAATTGAAGTTAAAATAAGATTTATTGGTAAGTATCCACAACGACCCCCAGAGCCAACCTCTCAGCTCCACAGCCAAGCTTCTCTGCTGGACTCCACAAACCGGATTCCAACAGAAGAACCTTGTTGCTAGAGGCTCATTAAAAACAAACATGTAATGAAAACATAACACTTTCTGCTAATTTCTGACCTTTATTTTGCCTCTTTTTTCTCATTTCTCACCTTTTATATGCCTCTTTCTGCTCATTTCTGACCTTTATTCTGCCTTTGTCTATTTGTTTTTGCCCTTTATTCTGCTTCTTTCAACTTGTTACTCACCTTTATCTTGCCTATTCCTGCTTATTGCAGATCTTTATTCTGCCTATTTCTTCTTGTTTCTCATCTTTATCTTGCCTCTTTCTGCTCTTTGGTGACCTTTATTCTGCTTGTTTCTGTTAGGTTCTCACCTTTATCATGCCTCTTTCTGCTTGTTTCTGACTTTAATTCTGCATCTTTCTGCTCCCTTCTGTCTGTTCTTTGGGACTGCGGGGGAGCCTCAAGGACCTCGCAGTCCCAGATGGCTCCCTGCCTCCTGCCGGAGGCGGCATTGCTGCTGCACTCAGGGAGCTGCTTGAAATGGAGCTCTTTGCATGCAGGAGCAGTACTTTCATCTCTTTCCCTGTCCGCATGTCTGTGGTTAGGGAAATAAAAGAAACCTCCACTTCCACCTGGTGGGAGTATTTTGGCAGCTCCCACCTGCTGGGACCAATGTGCTTGCTTTTGCTTGGCGGGAGAAGCCAAAGTAAATAGCAATATAGAGGGGGTGGCAAACAAGGACATAGCAGGGACATAGCAGGAGCCTGTCCTGTGGAGAATCAGTACCCAGGGGCTTTAATATCTCTTGGTATTTGGCCCGGGGTGATGGTGGTTCCCTGGGTTGAGGGCCTGTGCCAGCCCCTTCTTTAACATTAAATGTAGTCCTGGGGAGGTGGTGTTCCCCAGGGCTCATAGGGTTTGCTAAGCCCTCCTATTCATTTTATTTAATGCCCTGGGAGGTGGTGGTCCTGAAGGCCTGAAGGAGTCTGGGCAGCCCCCGCATTAAATTAAACTTAAGCCCTGGGAAGGTGGTGGGCCTCAAACACTACTGAACAGATTTACAACAAATGACAAAAAGAGTAATCTGAGAACCAAAATCTACCTTCCTGCCAAATGTTGTGTAATTCTGCCCAACAGTTCGGGCTGTAGTCGGGCTGTAGACCCTTAGAGACGAACGGGTGAGGGTTTTCAACTATGCTGATGATTTACAGCTACTCTTCACTATCGACAATACTGAAAACCCCATCCTGCATTTCCAGTCAACCATGAGGTTCATCAAATCGTGGATGGACCAAAATCAACTGAAACTGAACCCAGGAAAAACCGAGTTGGTCCTTACTGGGGACAGCGCCAAGCACTGGGGCCCCCACTATTGACCATCGGATCTAGGTCAAGCCCCACCACCTTCACCATCCGCTAAAACACTTGGGGTCACTGTGGACTGCGATCTCTCATTAAAAGCACAAGTGTGCCAGGTGGTCTCCAAATGCTTTTTCCAGTTAAAAAAAATTCGGAAGGTCCGGCGTCTACTGACGTCGGAGGCAATCACCCAGGTCGTGATCGCCACTGTTCTGTCCCATCTGGACTACGCAAATTCCATTTATCTAGGTCTCCCCAACTACCTATCCAAACGTCTCCAGATGGTACAGAACTATGCCGCGAGGTTGATTTTGAATCAACCGAGGGGGCATGCAGCTACTCCCCTATTCAGGAAACTGCACTGGCTTCCTGTCACCCAACGCTGTGCCTTCAAAACAGGATGTATGATCTTTAAATCCTTGTACTGCAAAAGCCCTAAATTCATTGACCAACTACTCACCAGATACGTACCATCTCGCAACCTCCGCTCACTCCACCAGGGCCTCCTCCAGATGCTCCCTTTCAAACTCAAGCGCTCTGGAGGTCGTAGGTTGCAACACTTGCCCCCTGCTTGTGGAACACCATCCCTCTTGAGATCCGGAATTGCCAAGACCTCCTTTCTTTCCGGAAAGCCTTGAAGACCTGGCTCTACAGACAAGCATTTCAATAATTCTTCACCCCTCATCCACGTTCATGATACTGTTGACCTCAGCGCCAAGAAACTAATCGGTGATAGTGCGCTTAACAAATGCCTTATTAACATAACATAACATAACATAACTTACACACCCATAGAACCACTGACTGACCCACTCACACTCCCATACAGCTACTCACACACAATCTAGCCACTCACATATGCTACTCACACACCCATGCAACAACTCATTTACCCATGCAACTATTGTCACACCCAGGAGGCGCTAGGGGGCGCACAGAGGAATGGCTAGGTGAAACCGCAGCTTCGCCGGATGACTGACATCGTACTGAATGAAACCCATATAACAGCGCTCAAAACCACCAACAAATGGCGGAATCTGTTGTCGAAATGTAGCGCGCAACTTTTTGACTGTGCATTGACGGGCTGCGAGTGCACGATGCGGGGCGATGGACAAGATGGCGGCTACTGCCGTGCTCTGCGGCCTTCCGCCCCGAGACTACCAGTGAGTGGAGATCATCATTTGTCACGAACTCTGTGATGCCAGTGGGATTCGATGGCAATCGGAATGCCCTGACGATTGCAAACGGCGACCCCATGAAACTTTAAACGCCGCTATCTCACTTCGCCATCCAAAACCCGGCTGGGTCAAGATGGCGGCGCCCAGTGCCGAGAGGCTCATCCAGTGTGCACGGAGCTCATGAATTGCAGGTGGATGAAGCGCTATAGTGCGAAACAATAGCGATGTCCACAACAGTGAGACAAGATGTGCAAGGCACACTTACAGGAACGGCTGAGAGAGGTGACATGTCCGGCGCGTTCACACGTGGCGCCGCTATCGCCTGACTGCGTGACCGAGACTGAGCCCGCTGCGATTTAGATCCCTGGGAGGAAATATAACGCTACCACCGTCGTTGAGCCGATGAGACGGCGTAACGGAGACCCCTGACCGTGTATGTTTCTGCTGTTTGTGGCTCATGGTCAATGCCTCCTGTCGAGCGCGCACGGCGTGGGTGGCGCCTTAACAGCGATTTGGGCGTGAACTGAGTTCTAGGTGGTCCGGCCGATATGGGACAGAGAGTGGCTGACACCGCCTCGCTGTTGCCGCGACATACCCATCAAGCAATGGTCCAGGGCTGGGACTCGTGCTGACATTAAAACATACTTACTATCTGCGTAGTAGTGCTCCATTGACCCAGCTCGAAACCACCTCACTAGCGTTTCCAGAGCCTCACAGTAGAGAGCATCTACTACAAGCAGTCAGTGGAGGACAGCGGACGACCCGTGTGAGTGAGAGCTCACTGATAGCCGGGTGACCATAAACCAGCTCTAACCGTCCGTCGCTCTGGATATCAAAACAGCGACATCCACTAGATCAACAAAGTCCTCTCTACAGACAGCTGAAACGCAAAACACTCCGTAGAGGATGATGATAAGGCCGGACAAGCAACAACAAAAGATACATTTTGAAGCTAAGAATAACCCTTAAAAAAAACTCGAAACAAATGGCAGAGGGTGGTGGATCGCCCGAGATGGTGCCCAACAACAACATGGAGAAAATACTTCAAGCCATTCAATCCAATATACAGGACATCAATGGGAAGCTAGACCACCTAACGTGTAGAATGGATGGCATGTCGGACAAAATTGAGAAACATGGCGAAAGACTTGAAACAGATGAGACCAGAATCTCAGAAGTAGAGGACGAGGCACGAACCACCGCTACTAAGTGCAGTGGCATGGAATGGGTTATGGAAGTTATCCGTGCGAAGGAGGAAGAATTGGAAGCGCGTTCAAGACTCAATAATGTGCGCATCACGGGCGTTCCGGAATCGACAAACACGGGGCGCATGGAACTATATGTAGAACAATTGTGCACTGAACTGTTTGGTGCGGAGGCCCTGTCCTCCGTCTTTATAGTTGAGAGAGCGCACAGATCCCTGGCGCCACATCCTCCGCCTGGGGCCACGCCAAGACCCATCGTGGCGAGGATATTAAATTATCGGGACAGAGACACCATCCTCAGAGTTGCGCGGGAAAAAGGGCCCATCACTCATCAAGGTAACAAGCTGGAATTTTATCCGGACCACACAGTCGCTGTTCAACAGGCAAGGAGGGAGTTTGCGGCTGCGAAAGCCAAGCTCAGGGAGCTCCATCTGGAATATTCTATGCTGTATCCGGCTCGGCTCCGTGTGGAGTGGGAAGGTAAAGAAATCATTCTGTTGAGTCCAAAGGCAGCTATTAAAAAGATAGCGAAACAGGCTAAGTCTAAAGCACTGGAAGAACAGCACATAGATTCAGACTGAGAGTCACTGATGGTTGACGACCGAACGAACGATGATGAATAGCGGTAAGACTTTTTTTTATCACTTTGTGAGGTGCACTCTTGTTCTCAACTCGTGGCCTGGGGCGAGGGGGTATGCGGCTCTTGCCTACCAGGCGATATAATTTGCTGAGGGACAATGGCGGTTATACTGACATTCAGAGGCGGGTGCCGCTACTCATGCAGTGTATAGGATGGCACGAACAATGAGAGACACGAGGGATATGCTGAACTGGAATGAACATTCATGGTCAATGCATAACATGCTCAATTTCAGCCGAACAGGTTCCCCGATGCCGTCTTCAATAAGCAAGGGAGCTGGGGCGAGCAGTGGCATGGGGGCACCCCTAAAATGTTGGATGATACTCACAAGTTTGGGAACTGTTGCGCTGAACAATTCAGGATAGCGCCTGTTGCTTGCTTTTTACACTATGTTGGGCTCATGGGGGAGCTGCCAGACCCTACCTATGTGTACTGCACGACTGCGGGGGCCATTACAGTTGCTTAACAATCAAGGTTATGGCCTTGTCAATGGTGGGGGTCCATATTGTGCGGCTGTTTGCGCTGGCTGAAACACGGGGTTCCTACAACACGTAAGGGGGACTGACACGATGTCCCGCCTACCCTCACGTACTAATGGTCCCAATTAGAAAGTGAATGCGTTGACAGATGGGAGGGACCGGATGCACGATGCCCACAGCCACAAGTCACACCTGGATGAAATGGGACATTCAGTCACTTCACTCTTGTACACCCCTAGCGGTATTAGAGCGGTCCACATCCATTTGGTTGGATGTTGAGTTGTGCCCCAAGGGGACCTCCACAAGGGTGTTCCCCAAATCAGTTGGTACCAATGGAAGGAGCCACAGTTCTTTCTAGGTTCAAAGGGAAATGTTGCAAGGGTATATGGCTTCGGCTGGGTTGGGTTGCTGGAGTGGGTGGGGGTGGGAAGGGGCGGGGTTTTGTTACTGTTATGAGACCATCTCATCCAAAATGTGCTGAATATATGAATGCTGGGTTGCTCAGTTGAAACCGAATCTTGTAGACCATGTCATTTCTGTGTTTGTATTGCGGCAGATAATAACCTGGACACATATGAGTTACTACATTGAAATACACACCGTTCCTATACATGAATGTACGGTGTCACATGATTTGATACTCCTGCCTCACCAATGACACAGAGGGTAAATGCTACATGAAGTAATCACATGAATCTCCTCACATGGAATGTCAGGGGCCTAGCACAACCCAAGAAAATCAGACAAGTATTCGCCTACCTAACTAGATGTAACATAGACATCGCTTTATTGCAGGAGACGCACATTGCACCCAACACACATCAATCCATAGGTAAACGTTGGGCTGAACCAGTATACACTGCTACATATTCTTCCTACTCTAGAGGGGTGATGACGTTGATATGTAAGGGTCTGAATTTCACTACACAAAAGGTAACTCAAGACCCGCATGGTAGATACGCTATTGTAACGGGTCTTCTGCGTGGGCGAAAACTGACAATTCTTAATGTATATGGCCCAAATGTAGACACACCAGAATTTTTCCAGGAAATGTGGGGACACCTACAGCAGTTAACAGACACACACATCATATGTGGAGGGGACTGGAATGTGACATTGGCTGACGATATAGATCGTTCCACACAATCTATCGAGCCACACAAACAGCTAGAGCCAAACTTCTTCACATGCTACAGGACTTGTCATTACCGGACCTTTGGAGACACAAACACCCCAACTCGCCAGGTGCAACACATATATCCGCTATTCACAATAGTTGGTCACGCCTGGACTACTGGCTAGGCACGGATAACATCACACTATGGGCACAGGACCCCGTTTTATGTAAACTCGCCATACCAGATTACGCACCACACCCTTTCCAATGGCGATTTAATTCACGCGCCCTAACAGATATAATCTACGCTGACACCATCAACACGGCGATTAAAGACTACTTTCAAATAAATGAGCCAGTGGTCGAGGACCCATGTCTCCTGTGGGAAGCCTTCAAGGCGACGCTACGGGGTGTATGTATGAGCACTACGATGGGCATACTACGTAATATACGACAACAAATACATAATTGTGAAAAACGCATGAGAGAAATGGAACAGGCTTATGAGATCACACGGGATGTTAAACTTTTGGGCAGGCTGAGACAAGTACAAACGGAGCATCAAACATTGGTCGATGACGAGATAAAATACTTAGATAAGAAACACTTAGCTAGGGCCTATGGTGAGGGGGGTCGACCGGGAGGAGTACTAGCAGCTAAAATATGTGAAGGTAGAAGTCACACAGCCATTCTACCCATTAAATCGGAAGATGGGATGCTCCAAACACAAGCCACTGACATGCTGAACTGTTTTGTAGACACTTACGGGGCACTATATAGATCACATCCAATTGCGTCGACTGAGGAAATTGACAGCTATTTAGGAGATGTAGCAATAGCTTGGTTATCGGATGGTTAGAGGGAATATTTAGCTGCACCCATAACGGTAGAGGAAGTCATGGAGGTGATCAAATCAATGCCGAATGGGAAAGCACCAGGCCCAGATGGGTACACGAACGAATTTTATAAACATTACATTGACACTCTGGCCCCTTACATGGTGGAAATGTACGGGGCTGCATTCGATCAGGCAGAGCTACCTCCAACACTCAGGGAAGCAGTAATAATTGCCCTTCTGAAACCATCTAAAGACCCAGACCTCTGCGACTCCTACAGCCCACTATCGATGATCAATGTAGACTCCAAGATACTTGCCAAAATTTTGGCGGTGCGGCTCACACCTCTGATGACCAATCTGGTGTTACCCGACCAGGCGGGGTTTATTCCTACCAGATCCATGTCCCACAACACCAGGACACTATTTGCCTTGTCTCACTACCTTCAGCCCAATACGAAGGCTATAGCGGTGATGCTAGATGCCGCCAAGGCATTCGATTCTATCGAATGGAGCTACTTGATTGCTATTCTACACCGTATGGGATTCCCCGAAAGATTTGTCCAATGGATATCTTTAATTTACACCAAACCATGTGCAAGGGTCCGAGTCAACAGGTACCTGTCTGAGAGCTTTGTCACAGAGCGAGGCACTAGGCAGGGATGCCCACTATCGCCCCTCCTATTCGCCATAGCCCTTGAACCTTAAGCCTGCCTGATCCACCAAAATCACAAATCGTCCGCTCTGCAATTCCCTTCCAGACCACTACACATAACTCAGATGATATGCTGCTCTATGTGCGTGACCCTGCGGTTCATTTAAATCAGCTTCTGAGGGAATATATCAAATTCGGGGGTCACTCAGGTCTAGCCATAAACTGGTCCAAATCCTACATTATCCCTCTAACTGACACAACGTCTCCCCTGGACACCGAGTATCCATTAGAATAGCAATCCGATCCGATTCGATATTTAGGAGTGATGTATCATAGAGACCCAGAGGTAGTTATCCAAGCGAATTATGGATCCACCATATCCAAATTGGAAGACAAAGTGAAACGCTGGATACAGCTGCCGTTGTCCTTAGCTGATCGCATCGCGATAGTAAAAATGAATATACTACCCACATTTTTATACCTTTTTAATAATATTCCAATCACCCCCCCAGGCAAAGTATTCCGCCGAATAAAATCGCTCGTTCTACAACTCATTTGGGCGGGCAAACAAGCTCGGATAGATCTCCAAACGTTGACACTTCCGTGTGCCCGGGAAGGACTAGGAGTGCCGGATTTTAAACTATACTACTTATGCGCACAGGCTCAGTACGCTGCCTATTGGTTTCACGATGTACCATACGTCACACACACAGCGATTGAAGAAGGGGATGTGAGACCCATCCCGTTATCAGCCATTATATCACCCTACATGCTCAAGACATTAACACAATAGACACCACAGTAAAGGCATGGCGAGCACTTGGACAATTAGCGCATAAGACCCCCCTATATTCACCATACATGCATTTGCATGTTCATCATGCTCTGTCAGTCACGGGAGAAAAAGTGGGATTGTCACTGTTGCAACAGGTGGGCTTGATACGTATGGGAGATTTGTTTAAGGATGGCAAGTTTATAGAACTTGCCGACCTGGCATATATCCAAAATAAATCACTTCTGTTCAGTTTTACACACTATAGGCTGAAACGAGCCCTGATGGAACTGTATCCTACCTTTTCTGATGAACCAGAAAGTCTTAACACACTACAGTTGATAATCACAACTCAAGATTTGTCGCACTTTGTATCGAGGGTATACACCGCTGCACAGGCAGAAATACCTCACACCACCGAGAGGGCCAAATCCTGATGGGACTCAGTACTACTTGAGCCATTAACAGAACAAGAATGGCAACAGACCTGCGCATTGACTCAAATTCTCACTCCCAATGGTAATCTCAGGCTCATACATTACAAGTTCCTCCATCAGGCATACTACACATCTACACGAATGCATAAATATGGTATGCAGGACGACGACAGGTGTAAACGTTGTGGCATGGAAGGTGCAGACTTTGCACATTTAGCCTGGGCCTGTACTAGAGTCCATGAATACTGGATCAATGTCACTACCAAAATATCTGCCATGATTGGAGTTGATATAACCTGCACGATCAATATATGTTTATTGGGCATTGTACCACAACTTAAATCCACCAGACGTAAGTTTTGTGCGGTTTCATTATTACTTGCCAAGAGACAAATATCACAATACTGGCACAGTACCAAAGTACCTACTATAAACAAGTGGCTGCAAGACATGTCCAGCTGTAGGGATAAACTCCTGACATATGAGGAAGAGTTACCGATGAGATCCAGGCCAAAAGATTTCTGGGGATACTTTACTGAATATATGCGTAAACTAGAAGCGGCCACAAACGATTGAAATGTGATGGTGTTCCAAACTTGTTAAGGTGTGTGTCACTGTGGTTGAGTACCGATTGACTCTGTCTGCACAAACATACTGAAATGCATTCGATATTTATGGAATTGACTGATAGTAAATGATGGTCTCATACACTGGTTTGTTAATTGTTAATCTATGTTACTTTTTGTACTTCGGCAAAAACTGAAAAACAAGACCTAATTTATATGCGTAACGCCGCCGGACCTTGTGTTGTCGGCTACAAGTCTGTGTACAATCACTTCTGCATTGCAATATTTGAATCACCGCAGCCGGCCTCCGGGTTGTAGACTCTTGGCTGTGTAAACATCTTTTGTCATAATAAAGGTCTTACAAAAAAATTGACTGATAGTAAATGATGGTCTCATACACTGGTTTGTTAATTGTTAATCTATGTTACTTTTGTACTTCGACAAAAACTGAAAAACAAGACCTATTTTATATGCGTAACGCCGCCGGACCTTGTGTTGTCGGCTACAAGGCTGTGTACAATCACTTCTGCATTGCAATATTTGAATCACAGCAGCCGGCCTCCGGGTTGTAGGCTCTTGGCTGTGTAAACATCTTTTGTCATAATAAAGGTCGTACAAAAAAAAAAAAAAAAACCTATTGTCACACCCATACAGCCACTCACGTAGACACTCACACACCCAGAAAACCACTCACAAACTCATTCACAGACCCATACAGCCACTTACATACCTACATACCTACTAACAAACCTCTACAGACACCCACTGATAGTTCCAGGCTGCCACTCACATACCATACAGCCCCTCAGACACACACTGACACAATCACACATCCACTGCAGATGACATATGCTAGAAATAGTATCACTGATTAATAGTACAGACAGAATGGACATTTAAATTAGACAGTAGCTTAGTATATATCTTTAAGTCTCAGAAATATTTACAAAACACACTCGTTGAATGAAGTCACCAGTGATGTAATTTGAGATGTTATCAGTAAGGTCACTGGCCATGTTATGAATTATATAATATGTGAGTTTATAAGCAGTGCATTGCGCTGGCATAGGTTACAGTTAGCTTAGGTAACTACAAGCTGATGAATTTCCATGGCTTTGAGAGTGTGAAATCGGAGCCGAGCTATAAAGTCCTTGTAACCTTAGTTTTTTTCAGTGGATGCACACACACACACACACACACACATATATATATATATTCACTGAAAAAAACACAGGTTTCAGACATGTTATAGTTAGGAATTAGCATTTAAAAAAACCTTAGAAATTCAGTGAAAAAAACAGTCATCAGTGATGTCATCAGTGATGTCATTGACTATGTCATGAATGATGTAATATATGACATCATTAGCAGTGCATTGCGAGCGCGCAAGTTATACTTAGCAGAAGTAACTATAACAGAGGAATTTTCAATGGATTTGTATGAGTGAAATATCCAGCTAATTATAACAGCCCTGAATCCTATGGTTTTTTTCAGTGAATTTCTAAGGTTTTTTAAATGCTAATTCCTAACTATAACATGTCTGAAACCTATGGTTTTTTCAGTGAATTTCAAAGGTTTTTTGAATGATAATTTTTAAATGTAATAATAGATAGATGTCTTTTTTATATACTGATTTTCTACAGTTCTTAACTGTTTACTTTGACATATTTTATGTATTAAATAATATTGTATATTTCTAATATAAATGGAGATTTTTTTAAAATATTGAAACTCAAATATTGTTTATTGTTTTTGTTTTATTTTTTTATTTTAATATATTTATATTATTATCTTTACTTTCATTTTTGTTTCCAATTTTTTGGGGAGTTGTGCACCCAAAGCGCACCCTTCACGACCGGTGCATGGATTTTAGACGCCATTTTAGAAATGTTGTGAAGGATCCGCGTACGGTGTGTGACGGGTGCGTATTTTCAGAGATGTGTGCGATTGCTAAGTGACCAGTCCGAGACTCCAGCTCCCGCATAATCGCGGCACATGCGCATGGAAAGGGGCGACCACTCGGTCCCCCCGAACGTATGGCGGAGTACCACGATCCTCCCGGGAAGCCATCTTGGGCGGGAGGCGAGTCTCGGCTGGTATGCCCGAAGCGGCGTAGCCGGGGCGCGCCTTTTTCCCGCCCTAGAGTGGGTTGGCCTAGACACTGACGCGGCCGGCCACGCCCTTGGGGCAGGCAGGGGCGGGTTTACGCCCGCCCTGAAGACGGATAAAAGGAGCAGCAAGCCAAGAAAGCATCCTCTTGTTCCTGTGCTCTGAAGCTGCACCTCCTCGCTGCACGTGAGCTCGAGACGGAACGAAGAGCCATTTTTGAGCGTTATAATCGTTCTTGTTTGTCTTTCAGATACTCTGTTGGAGAATGCCGAAGAAGGCGGGAAAGCGCATGACTACCGACCAGATGCTGCGCGTTCTCATGAAAGAGGTGACCGACCTAAAGAGGCGAATGGATAAAGACGAGGAAGGGGGGCCGAAACGTCCTTTGGCGGGAGCAGCCCCGGGAGGGAAAAGCAAGAGGCCCAGGAGGGGAGCAGCTGGGGGAGACATCCCGGGTCCCAGTACCCCGCTCGAAGCACCCACTCCCGTGCCGGAAGAAGGGAATCCGATTCCCGTTGTGGTCACCCCCGTGTCCGGGGAAGATATGCCGCCCGAGCTGGCAGCACAATTAGCAGCGTGGTTGGGTAAAGGTAGCGAGGGCGCCACGGCTGTCGACGCGCAGGTGCTGATGAAGCAACTGCGTGAGACACGGGAAGCAGCGAAGGTGTCCACGCCGGCTGCAGCAGTAGAGAAGCCACAGGGGACGGGTTCAGTCGCAGAGACAGCGTCCGGTTCAGGTAAGCGGCCATTGCCGATTGCGAGGGATGAGTCAGCACCCTCTCGTAGGGAAAAGTTGGGTCAGCATGTCCCTTTAGCTATTAAAGAGAAGATATGGGCGGGGGAGTATGTAAACATCTTCTCGTTGCTTACTGATCATTACGAGATGGAGCATGTTAAGGGCCAGAAGGACCTAATGCATCCGAGTGTTTGGCGCGCAAAGATGGCCGCCTTTAAGGTAAATGAAAACATTGGCAATTGGGGCAAAGCGTGGGGGGTTTTTACATCGATCTTGGGGGAACGAAGGCCCGAATTGCTGCCCGAATTGCCGATTTATCAGTCACGGATCATGGGGTACTCGGTATCACACGAGGGTAATCAGTGGTTCTGCTATGATAATATTTTCAGAAAGGCTAAAGAACATGATAAAAACTTAACTTGGGATTGTTATGATTCTGTGTCATGGTCCAAAATGGAGGATACTGGTATGTTGAAATTGCCTTTAGTAGGGAGTAACGTTGGCGAATCCTCCCGCCAGTATGCGTGGACGCCCTTTCGATCAGGTACGGGTACTGACAATCACTCGAGGCCTACCGGCAATACAGGTAAAAGGGGGGTTTGTTGGAACTTCAACAGGGGTAAATGTACTAGGCCCCAGGGGTCGTGCAAATTTAGACACGAATGTAGTGGGTGTGGGCAATCATCCCATCCTGAGTCCACGTGCAGAGCCAAAACGGGTGATAACGGGGGTAGAGGAGGCGCCAAACAGGTCTAACATAGTCCGAGGGGCGCCTTTACCTACCCCGATTGATACCTTGGCAATGATTCCCTGGCTCAGCGAATACCCGGATCGTGCTTCCGCTGGGGTGTTGCGGAACGGGTTTTCATATGGTTTCCGCATCCCAGTGGGGGACTTTCAAGGTGTAGAGAAATGTAAGAATCAGATATCGGTCTTGCAGCATACGACCGTGGTACAGGAAAAGATCCGGAAGGAGGTTACTCGAGGTCGAGTCGCCGGTCCGTTTAGTGTACCCCCGGTTGCTAACTTTGTTTGTTCTCCTTTAGGGGTGGTCCCCAAGAAGGACCCGGGTGAGTTTCGGCTGATACATAATTTATCAGCCCCACGTGGTCTTTCCGTAAACGAAGCGATAGACCCAGAAGTGTGTTCGGTGCGGTACGCATCCTTCGATGAGGCCGTAGCCATTTTGAATCGCCTGGGGCCCGGTGCGCTGATGGCAAAATCTGATATCGAGTCAGCGTTCCGGTTGCTCCCGGTACATCCGGACGATCAGCGTCTCCTAGGTTTCATGTTTCAGGGCCATTATTACATGGATAGGTGTATGCCGATGGGGTGCTCTATATCTTGTGCCTATTTCGAAAAATTCAGTAGTTTCCTACAATGGGTCTTCACAAAAAAGACGGGTTTTCAACACGTGATGCATTATCTCGATGATTTTTTGTTCCTGGGGGCAGCCGGGGATCCGGAATGTGGGCAGGCTTTGGCTGCTTTTTGTGTCTTAATGAATCAGTTTGGCGTGCCATTGGCACCAGGTAAGACTGTGGGTCCTTCCACTTGCCTCGAGTTTCTGGGGATCGAGTTAGACTCCGGAGAAGGTTGTTTTCGTTTACCAGGCGACAAAGTGTCAAAGTTCAGGGCATCCCTGCAAATGTGTATAAGTGGATCTAAGGTTAAGCTGCATCAATTACAGCAGTTAGTGGGTCAGTTGAATTTTGCCCTGAGAGTTATACCAATGGCCCGCCCCTTTTCCCGTTCGATTGCTCAAGCCATGGTCGGCCTGAAGGAGGGCCATCATCGCACAAGGCTCTCGGCAGAGGTCCACCAGGACATGCGCATTTGGTTGGCATTTCTGGCGGATTTCGAGTCGTCTGGAACAAACCGGCCGTGTCCTCTGAGGAGCTGGGGCGGTGGACAGATTCGGCAGGGAGCATAGGTTTTGGTGCCATTTTCGGCACGAGATGGTCTGCACAAAAGTGGCCGGCATGGTGGCATGACAGTGGACTGACAAGTAACATTGCTTTCCTGGAACTTTTCCCCATTTTGGTGGCCCTGAGAACGTGGCCCGAAGGGTTCAGAGATCACTCTGTGGTATTCTGGTCTGACAATATGACCGTGGTCGAGTGTATCAATAGCCAGGCAGCACGATGCAAATGGATTTTGAGACTACTCAAGGAAATCGTTTTACTGTGTATGCAATTGAATGTGCTATTCAAAGCAAGACATGTCCCGGGGGTAATGAACCAGGCGGCTGATGCCCTGTCTCGTTTTCGTATGCAGGCTTTCTGGGGTTTTCTTCCCACAGCGGACCCGGAGCCGGCGCCCTTTCCCGAAGCTCTCTGGTCTCTCGGTGCCCCGAACTTCGTAACCTCGTGGGAGAGAGTTTAGCACCCAGGACAAGGAAGGCATATGAAGGGGCGTTCCGGTCCTATTTAGCCTTTTTGGGGACTGCTAGAGGGGAGCTTTGGGGTCAGGAGGAATGGGTAGTGAACTTTCTGATGTCTTTACATCTGGCAGGGAAATCGGTGGCCACAGCCCAGAGGCATCGGGCTGCCATTTCCTTTGTTGCTAGGGCTCATGGGATCCAGGACCCGACAGCGTCTTTCGTTGTACAAAAAGCGCTACGTGGGTGGCAACGCCTTGAGGGTCGCAGAGTAGACGAGAGGCGCCCGATAGGTTTGGATAGGTTGGCCCAGTTATTATCCAGACTCCCTGCAACATGTTCATCTCAGTTTGAGACGGTGTTATTCCGAGCCGCTTTTACGCTGGCATTTCATGGGGCTATGTGGGTAAGCGAACTAGTGGCAAGGAACAAGCAGGATGTGACAGGAGGACTGTGCCAGGAGCACGTTCAGATCAGAGGGGAGACAATGACTGTCTCATTTGTCAGGTCCAAGACCGACCAAAGTGGGATGGGTGACTGCATAATCATACGCAGGATTCCCGGGTCCTCCATGTGCCCGGTAAAGTGTTTAGAGGATTATTTAGCACGAAGGGTGGCATCATGGGGGGGGACCTTGTTGAGACAAGCTGACGCCACCCCACTGACAAGGTTTCAGTTTCAGCGGGTGCTTGCGATGTCGATTACCGCTGCGGGCTTGAACCCGGGCGAGTTTGGGACCCATTCCTTTCGGATAGGGGCTGCTACAGAGGCTACAGCCAGGGGTCTGAATGTGGAACAAGTTAAACGGGTGGGGCGTTGGTCCTCCAATTGTTATAAAAGGTATGTGCGGTTGCACATGTTGTGAAGCTGTAATGATGTACTCACGCTTCTTGTTTTTGTTTGGTTTTTCAGTTGCGCAAGCCTACGAGGCGGGGCGGACTATGCAGTCGACCCAACACCGGGCCAGCGGTCAGACATCACCGGCTGTGAAAAAGGAGGTGTGGGTCGTGGGCCACTCATACGTGAGGCGTGCCGCGGACGTATTCAAGGCAGGTGATATGATTCACGTGGCTGGGGAATACGGGTACAGTGTGTCCTTCTACGGAAGAGGCGGTCTCTGTATTGACCAGTTTCAATCATTTTTCGAGGGTTTGCTAGGGCGGACGAGGTCACCGCCGTCTGTAGTCATAGTACATCTTGGGGGCAATGATTTGGTCACCACTGGTAGACGACTTCTTCTTGAGGCGATGCTTTCCACTGTAAGTTGGTTAGCGAGGAGAGTTCCAGGGTGCACAATTGCGTGGTCCCATATGATCCCACGAAAAGTGTGGCGGGGGGCCGTTTCTGTTTCTGCTTTGAATCATTCTGTTAGAAAGATTATTAACAAAGTGAGTAGGTTGTTCCGTTCCAAGACACTGCATTCTATTCCGCATGGGTGTATTAATGATGACAGTATGTATTTGAGGGATGGTGTGCATTTGTCTCGGGTGGGGAATGAGTTACTCATAGGAGACTTCTTAGCATGGCTAAAGACGTTATAACATGACCTTTAGGTAGGAGTTTTGTGGGGGGTCCGGATAGCCGGTCAACTATCCGGCCTGTGGCGGTAAGGTCATGATCGGTGAGCACTAATTGGAAGATCCCTATGAGTGGGCGTCACCCAGCACGGATGGGAGCGCTCGGGGGAGGTGGCCATTGGCCCCTCAACGGGGAGGCGGTCCCTTCTAAGGATGGGTCGCCGAAAGGAAAGGAAAGGCGGTCAAGGCCCCTTCCTGGGTAGGAGGGGTTACAGCCCCCTCCTGGGGAATTTCCCGGGGCCAGGACGTCTGCGACGGCAGATGTGGTAAGTTGTGTGGGGTTTGGGGGGGGGTCTACGCTACCTTCTAGATACCTCACACGAGTCCTCGCACGACCTCTAAGTGGCGTCAAGTTTTATTGGGGCCCCCGTCAAGTCAAGGGAAATTGGTAGTTGCACTTGAGGTACGCCTCTGTGCGGTCGCCCTTCACAAGTGAGGGGATATTTCGGGGTTAGGGATCTTGACACCGGTGACGACCTTGCCGTTGGCCCTTAAACGTTAGGATGTACAATTTCAAAATTTCAAGTAATGTTTTGTAGGATGTTAGTTCGGCTAGGAGAACCTTTGTATTAGAGAATATGTTAAGGTTAGCCAAACATCGCAATGTGGTAATGAAATTGTACATATTATGAAACTGTTTATTTTATGTTTTAATTTTGTTTCATATTTTAATAAATACGGCCGGGAGGGTCACTCCCTCCCGTTTTCCAAAAACTTCATCACCGTTTCCAGTTTCCCATCCTTGGGGATTGTGTTGAGAGGGGGTGGCGGGTATCTCAGCCATATGGAAAGGGGCGACCACTCGGTCCCCCCGAACGTATGGCGGAGTACCACGATCCTCCCGGGAAGCCATCTTGGGCGGGAGGCGAGTCTCGGCTGGTATGCCCGAAGCGGCGTAGCCGGGGCGCGCCTTTTTCCCGCCCTAGAGTGGGTTGGCCTAGACACTGACGCGGCCGGCCACGCCCTTGGGGCAGGCAGGGGCGGGTTTACGCCCGCCCTGAAGACGGATAAAAGGAGCAGCAAGCCAAGAAAGCATCCTCTTGTTCCTGTGCTCTGAAGCTGCACCTCCTCGCTGCACGTGAGCTCGAGACGGAACGAAGAGCCATTTTTGACCCACCCACCAGCCCCTGAGGACAGCACGTGGTTTTGAATAAAGTCTGATGGATAACTCTGATTTTGTTTACAGGTTGTGGTTTATTATCGTGATGACTTTTGAGTATGCAATAAAGAATGGTCAATTTGTGTTATGTTTTGCATAATAAAGTAATTCTGCTTTAGTGTTATCAGTGAGCATGCTTTTAATAAAATTGTGGTGCTACTGTCTTTTCTGATTTAGTCATTTAGTAATTTAGTTAGCATTGTCGTATTTATTTTGGTCGGGCGGTAAGGTCATGATCGGTGAGCACTAATTGGAAGATCCCTATGAGTGGGCGTCACCTAGCACGGATGGGAGCGCTCGGGGGAGGTGGCCATTGGCCCCTCAACGGGGAGGCGGTCCCTTCTAAGGATGGGTCGCCGAAAGGAAAGGAAAGGCGGTCAAGGCCCCTTCCTGGGTAGGAGGGGTTACAGCCCCCTCCTGGGGAATTTCCCGGGGCCAGGACGTCTGCGACGGCAGATGTGGTAAGTTGTGTGGGGTTTGGGGGGGGGTCTACGCTACCTTCTAGATACCTCACACGAGTCCTCGCACGACCTCTAAGTGGCGTCGAGTTTTATTGGGGCCCCCGTCAAGTCAAGGGAAATTGGTAGTTGCACTTGAGGTACGCCTCTGTGCGGTCGCCCTTCACAAGTGAGGGGATATTTCGGGGTTAGGGATCTTGACACCGGTGACGACCTTGCCGTTGGCCCTTAAACGTTAGGATGTACAATTTCAAAATTTCAAGTAATGTTTTGTAGGATGTTAGTTCGGCTAGGAGAACCTTTGTATTAGAGAATATGTTAAGGTTAGCCAAACATCGCAATGTGGTAATGAAATTGTACATATTATGAAACTGTTTATTTTATGTTTTAATTTTGTTTCATATTTTAATAAATACGGCCGGGAGGGTCACTCCCTCCCGTTTTCCAAAAACTTCATCACCGTTTCCAGTTTCCCATCCTTGGGGATTGTGTTGAGAGGGGGTGGCGGGTATCTCAGCCATATTACTGTACGTGACGCTTGCGCGATGACGGGTTCCGTGTGACATCATATTACATGTTGGGCGCGGTGGGTGCGCGACTCCAGCAAATTATTTTTTATGTCTAAAATGATATTTATGTCTTTAATATACATATTAGGGCAAGACATTATATAAGGTATTCATAAAAATAATATATTTTAAATGCACTTTCACGAAGTCACGTAGGGTGCGTGCTGCGTGTGCACACGGTCTGTGGATCCCATGTGACCTGAAAAAAAAAGATTTGATTGGTTCATAACATTTCCAATTGTAACTATTGAAGGACTCCACCCATTTCAGTCATTCTTCTTTGAGCATCTTTGGATAGTCATCTCTGTGCTTTGAAGAACCCTAAAGAACGTGGCTTCAGGACAGCAGCAACAGGAGGAGGAACATTCTTCGGAAGAAGAATTTTTGCCAGAAGCTCCACGTCCTCAAAGTCCAGAGTCAGTGGTATGGAAATTCTTCACCTTTCCAGCAGGACAGAAGAAAGTAAATGCCACGAAGGTCTCCTGCTGCATTTGTGATTGAGTTTCATCTAGAGGCAGTGCTGAAAAGAAGTATTCCTGTGGTACTGCTTCGATGTATGAACAACTAAAGACCATCCATCTGGTGAATCTGGCTCGGGAGGAGTGTAGAAGAGCTGAAAGGAACCCTCCACCTGCAGTTCCTAGTACTTCTGGAACATCAACTGCTGCATCTGCACCCCTTTCCATGAGTTTGCTTTTGTTGAGCAGCCCTGCGTCAAGTGCAGGAAACGTATTTGTTTTGGGGAGCTGTCTATAGAAGGAGTTTGTGCTGCGCAACGGAACCATAGTTGCTAGTTTTTTGTTTGCCTTGTTTTTTTGGAATGCAACATAATTCCTGAGTTTCCTATTTTTTTCATTCTTTTTTTTGAAAACACCAAAAAAATACAAAATTGTTCAGAAAAATAAAAAAATATAAAAGACAAAAGGAGAAAAAAAAGTTATTCTCTGAACTAACTTCTCTGGTTAAAGACAGAACTATATTTTATGATAATGTGTGAAAGTTTGGTTGAATATATGTGTAGAGTATATTTGACTGAAAGAATGCATTAGTAGTGTATGGTGAATGTATAAGTGCAGAACTATAAGGAAGTGCTGCAGTGTGACACTGTAAGCTCTTTAGCTGCACTGTGCTGTGGCACTTCTGAAGCACAGGGATGCTTCAAATGTACATAAATATGTTGCAACTCTATGCTTCACTCTGCACTGCTGTACACACTGCAGACATACAGTGACATAGGCATCCTTGCACCATGGTGCAAGGATGTTTGTTTTGTGCAGGAAGGGAGACCTTCCTGCACAAAAACAATCAGTAATGGCATGTTCCTGTTTCAATGTATGCTGTGCAATAGCATACATTGAAAGAGGAAAAAATGAGGAGAAATGAAAACAATTCTCCTTGTTGTGCCTTGCTACATTACCTGGAGGATGGTGCAGCATTCACACATGTTTCCTGATTTCTGATAAATCTGGAGATGTGTCTTGTTCTATGAGTGTTGCGCGGGAGCACCCATAGCAACACCTATGGAACGCCCTTTCAATGCAAAGTGCTGTGTATAAAGAGGTTGTATTTACAAAGAGAAGAAAAGCTATGCAGGGTGCCTTTTCCTCTCCTTGTAAATATGAAGGAGTGTCCGGCACCATCAGTATGTTACAAAAAGTGACGTATTGTTGGCACAGGGTGCTTCTAAATCTGCCCCATAAGTGCTTAGGTATTGGCAGACTGATGAAATAAGAAGATTGCTGGTTGGTTGATTGAAGAATTGCATGAGAGTGACAAGAGGGAAGCACAGAAATATCTCTCCAAAGATGCTCCAACAAGAATGATTGAAATGGTTGCGGTCCTTCAATAGTTACAATGGGAAATGTTATGAACCAATCAAATCTTTTTTTTTTAGGTCACATGGGATCCTATAACAGAGGGATTCCAACACTACATGGGTATTAACTGGGTATTTAGAAGAGTGTAATAATACTTTGTAGCTTGTTGCTGGTCTGCATGCATAGTATATAAAGAAATTGACTTGTACTAGGGTCAGTGGCCAGGCCAATCCTTAAGTATAAAAGTAATAACTAGAGTCATTTCAGTACTGCAAAGAGAGTGCAAGATACATTTAGAAATGCTTAGGTTTTGGCAAAGTGATATGATACATACATAGTGCTAAATGGGTGAATGGACACGTGTTTGGGAGAGACAGATGGTTTCCTAGACGGCTTAGTTACTAACTGAGTATTTAAAAGAGTGTACCAATTCTATGTAGGTGATTAGAAGTCTGTATACATACTGCACAGAATATTGTAGCTGTACTAGTTTTTCTGTTTAGGCCATTCCTTTGATACTTGACTAGTTAATAAAATAATGTCACTGTTCTATAGAGAATGCATGCTTCCAGTAAGCACCACTGTGCTGCGTTGCAGAGAGGTGGTCAAGGTCGTGCCCCTTTTACATCTCTCTGCAACGCAGTTCTGTGGCACTTACTGGACATATGTAGTGGGCTAGTTGGACTCTGGGGACCCTCAGTCTTCAAGTTGACTTAATCTCCCAACATAAAAAGGCTATAGAGCGTGTTTATACAGTGGTGAAGGGAGGGGAAAGGGCCTGATGTGACATGTGAAAACACACCCTGTGGCGTGTTTTAAGTTGAGGAATTAAGCCCTTTCATCCTGGAAGTCCCTGGGTCTTACTAGCCTCCCATGCCCCTCCATTAAACACCATAGAGCTACGTTGCAGAGAGGTGGTCTGAGGCCATGCCCCATTTTACACCTCTCTGCAATGCAACTCTGTGGCATCTACTGGACATACCTGGTGGGTTATTTGGCTCCCAGGGACCCTCAGGATTCAAGGGGACTTTATCCCCTAACTTAAAACACCCACAGAGCGTGTTTGCACAAATGTCACCTCAGGCCCCCCTCTCTTCACCAGTGTGCAAACGCAGCCCATTGCACATTTTAATAGTTTTAAACCCCCTGCCCTATTATGTATTATGAGCTTACAGAGGAAGTCATGCTAATTACAGGGGTGCCCCAACACATAGTGCTCCCTAGTGTATGTAGGTGTTTTTACTGTATTGTAAGTGTCTTTTGGCGTACCACTGGCTCTAGGCCTGGTTAGTCAGAGTGGAATATAAAGAAGGGGGCATATTATCAAGGGGGTTTATCTCCGCTTTTTTGGCTTTAAAAGCCAAGAAAGCGGAGATAAAATTATCTCCCTATTACCTAGCTGCCGCTAACACCAGTTAGCGACAGCTAGTAGGAGATAGCGACCATCTTGGGCCCCACTTTGCATGTCAGTGATATTTATCACTAATGAGATGCAAAGTGGGCGTGCCAAGATGTTAGAGACTGAAAACAGTCGCTAACATTGCTATCTCCTATTACCAACATTTGGAGATATTCGCGCTAAGCGGTAATATCTCCAAAAGCTAATACCTGCCCTGAGCAGTTCTTAGCCATATTATCCAATGGGAGGTGGATAACATGGCTAAAAGCATTAGCTCGCTAATGCATGAATATCGCTGATTTTTCAGCGATATTCATGCTTTGCGGCGATTTTTACCGCATTTGCGTTAAACCTTGGTGATACCAAGGTTTATTTGCGGTAAAAATCGACGCAGTGCTGCGGTAAATTTTTGTCTCTAACCAAGCAATAGCGATAATTATCGCTATTGCTTGGTAAAATGCCCCAAGGATTTCTAGACTGTATAGGAACTGAGTATTTAAAAGACTGTTTCAATACTTTGTAGCTGAATAGAGGTCTGTATACACAGTGCAGAGAATATTGTAGCTTTACTAGTTTTTTTGATTAGATCATTCCTTAGGTACTTGACTAGTTACAACAATAATGTCACTGTTGTAAAGAGAATACAGGGTGAATGTATAATTGCTTAGGTTTTGGCAGACTGATAGGATACATAGATAGTGCTGGTTGGGTTGGGTAATTGAAGAAATGCATAGGATAGACAGGAGGATTCCTAGATTGCATAGGTACTACTTAGTAGTGAGTTAGAAGTTTATGTACATAGTGCAGAGCTGGATGTAGTAGTGCATTGATAGTGTTTGCATTACTTAATCTTACCTTGATAGTAGTACATACAAAAAAATGCTTAACAATTTTTTACTTGTTTTTTTATCATTTGCATTTCTGAAAATGTTGTACTTTACAGTTAGAATCTGTAAAAGAGATGAAAAATACATTTGTAATATATATTAATATACTTTTTATAACACAAAATAATTTTAACATTATATTAATCATTTTGTTTGCCTTTTTTGCAGTTCTGAGAATATATTGAATTTCACTACAAACAGTGATTTCAATGTTGCCCATCACATAACAGTGGGCAAAAAAACAATCAATAAGATTGTTAAAAAAAACAAATCTGTGTCAAAAATATTTTCAATATACTCAACTATTTCTTAACATTCCATAAAACAACGTCCTCAATAACATACCATATCACACATATATAAATCAATTACACATATCTAAAATGCTTCTTTCTAAGAGAGTTTTCTTACTTCAATATAAAAGAACTGAAAAAATAATTCAATGAACAATTCTTTATAACTTCCATATACTTTAAATGATGTTCTTTAAAAATATATGCTGTGAGAAAGTCCAAGAAAAAGTTCTTAATTTAAATTATAACTTTCCTCTAGGCCAAATAGTATTCCTGAAATCCTTTATACTGAAATTATCCAATAGTAATCGTATTAATACATTTTAACATATTCCTAATAGGCCGAATTTGTTCTTAAAACTTTGGTTTTAAAAATATTAGGTAGGAATTTGGTAATTTGTTAGGCAAACATTTAAAAACCAATTGAGCATCATTACAATATTTCCATCCTTTATTGCACTTTAAATAGACAGTGTAATGTCCAGATGTTGTAGAAGGACAATCATGGAAAATAATTGCCACTGCTACAAAAGTTCTTCCTGATATTGATAGTTGACTTGCTACAAAATGTTTAATTAAAGTTTCCAATATTCTTCCATCAGCTGTACAACGTTGTATCATTAAAATTATATATTGTCCAAATCTTTGTATAAATAATGTTGATACCATTTCTCATTTGCATTGGCTACACTCCATGTTTTGATTTGTTGCTTTAACTATTTTTTTGAAAGACACTGTTTTACAGTCTGGTAATGTCAAATATTTAAATCTTTAAGTATCTATGTTAGTGCTACATGTAGATATACAATTTTCACATTCATGTTCCCATTTATAATGAAGGCCAAAAAGATTTTCAATTTCTATTCCTTCATTTTCCAATACTGCAAGCATATACATTAGAAATTTCTGAGCATCTTGTTGAATATTCTGCGTACATTGTGTAGAACCAGAACATATATCCAAAAGATTACGAATATCAGAAACACTTTGTATTTTCGTATTATCAGTTCTCAATTTTTCATAAATACAATGCAACAAGGAACAAAATCTTTTTTCACGATTCTCCATAATTTGCTGTTGCAAACTTTCTAGAGAAAAACAACATTGATCACTACATTAGCATAGCAGTTGATACCTGAACTATTTTCTAACTGATACCCAACAATCTCTTCAATAGTGTCCTTTTTCTTTTCGCTTGCAATCTCAACATTATCTTGATTTTTTTTCTTCTCTATAACTTCACTACAGATATTCTCATATCTTCTTTTTCAACCTACTACACGCTTTTCAACTATAGGATATTCACCTAAATTGGGAGCATATGCTCTTCTTAAACGATTATACTCTTTTACACAGTTTGCATCTACACTAATCTTTCTCTCATCAAAATCAATCAAATACAATCCAGATAAAGTTCTGACTCGGGATAAAGCAACATATGCCATACCCTCTTTAAATACAGCATTTCTAATGTTTACCAAAGCATTATCTACACTTTAACCTTGAGATTTATGAATAGTCACTGCATATGCCATAGAAAGAGGAAACCGTTTTCTACGAACATATAAATCTTTTACAAGCAAAAAATGAACTGAACATTGACCAATTTGTTTTACTTTTTTAATCTAATCAAATTTGATTTTAGAAATTCAATTCCATCTCTATTTTGATAACTAACAAAATCAACAACTTTACCCATTTACTAAACCTTTTTCCACATCCAAATTATGCCGTAAAATTACCCAACAGTTTACACATACATTTAAATTCCTTTCTAAACCAGCAGTTTTAGATATACATTTTTCTAAAGAATCCAATTCTGTTTTTAATTTTTCTGTCAAAATAATACTGAATCCTTCATGCTCTGTTTTATCAATAGCTTCCATTTTTTTTTTTTTTTGGTGCAAGACTTTATTGAAATTTCTAACACAGTACATAAGTGCGCTTACAACCCTGGTGCCGGCTTTTACTTTTGCTTATGAACTTCGCACATGTAGGCGTCTGATCCATTTCCCGCTTCTCGGCATTTACGGATATGCTAACTTGTTGGGTGCTGAAACCATTCTATACACGGATATGATACGATCTTGCTTTTGTATTTTATGTGAACACAACTCAAATTGTGACTCAATGGTAAAACATACGACATTTCTTTAGCACACCGTTTTCAAATCTATCCTGCTAAACGTCTTACTTTCAAGCAGTATGTGGGTCCAATCCCCCTCCCGACACGGCCCACTCCAGCACTCCTCTTGTACCTTATACGGCCCTTATTCACCATAAATGTATCAGTCGGCACCCCCAAGCAATTAGTTAGCGTCCGCCTCATCCTCAGAGCTATCTACATCTTCCTCCAGTAGTGGTTCACAAATGTCCCCCCGTAAGTGTTCCATGGCTGCAATATCCCATTCCACTTGCGCGGGTTAGCTCTCACTTTATATACCGCCCGCTCTGTCACCATAAGTGTATCCATATTCCTGCACCACTGCGTCAAGGTAGGGAGCTCCGCCGCCCCCCATTTCTGTGCAATGTCACGTTTGGCTGTCATTAGTCCTATTGTAGTCCACAACCGACCATAGTACGATAAATCATTAGGTCCCCACACATTTAACAGGCACATACGGTGGTCTAGTGTTAGTGAGGTCTCTAATGTCTGTGAGATGGTGCGGAGCACCCGTTGCCCGTAACCCACAAGGCCCAGGCATCCCCAAATTGTATGTATGAACGTGCCCTCCTCTCCGCACCCCCTAAGACAGTGTGGATGATCTGCTCTCTGTAATTTGTGCAGTGTAGTTCTTGTGTAATATATCCTATGTAGGATTTTCAGTTGTACCAGACGGAACCTAGCTGATATGCCCGCCTCACGCGGAGATGCTATAGCTGCATTCCAGTCGGATTTGTCCATATCACCGACGTCCTCCACCCATCTCTCCCTTAGCTTTCCCAGTGGAATAGCTTCCATTTTTATTATTTGTTCATTTTCTAGCTTCACAAGTTGTTCATTGAATATAGAACACTCGCGCAATGTTGGCATTAAGCAGATTATAGATTTCTTTTATGCAATTTTCATATATCATTTTTCAGGAACTATATTTTCTTTGGGAAACAAGTTTGTAAGTAGTCAACTTTGCAAAGCTTATTTGCCATGTTCTGTCAGTACTCCAATTCTTATATTTTGAAGAATAGTTCCATAATCAACATAATTTGTCTGTAACATATTTGTAATGAGTTCTTTGTATTAAAAATATGACCAAATGTTAATGTTTCCAACACTTCCCAAAGACTTTTTGGTGTCTTCATGCACAAGTGTTTTAAATACTGGTTGTCCTTTTACGGGAGTAAGCAGCAGTAGAGCTCCAAAAACTATCACATGTTTTCCTCCAAATAAGACATCGTATTCTGTTTCAAGAACTTGCTGCATTCTTAAATGCACAAAAGCAAGCATTAAGTTTGAGACCATGCTTACCTCATCAATAATCAGAAGTTTCATTTTCGTTAGCGCTCTTGAAACTTCATAGCAAGCTTCTCCAGATAGTTGTTATATTCCAATGTATTGTCATGCTCTACAGGTAGCATAAGTAAACGATGTAATGTAATTCCTTTAATGTTGTGTGCTGCCAACCCAGTTGGAGCAGTTACAACACAAGACAAAAGTCAGTTGGTTTCTGTAGATAGCTGGTAAATACTTTATTAAGAAACTTGTTTTTTTCCTGTTCCAGCTTGACCACTGACATACATTCGGATAGGTTGAAATGATGTACATGTGCATTCTTTCTTTTCATCAAGAAATCCATGGTCAAGATGTTGTCTCACTTGCTGATATATTTCTTTCTGTTCAACATTTAGTTGTTCTTCCAAGTTTCCTAAGTCCATAATATCTTTTTCAGCTTGATGCATTGCTGTTTCCACTTCATTCATTGCGATTGCTGCCTCATTTTCAAGAATTGGTTGTCCTAGTGGATCTTGACTCAGTGGAGAAGAACTTTTACTGTCTTGACAACTGTCTCTAGCAATCTCAGCTGCAATAGTAGCTTCTTGATCAATTTCATCGTTCAACATTTTGAGATAATTTGGAAAAACAATACATTCTATGGTATCTTTACAAGCATTGAAGGAATCTTCATAGCTCTGAAAATCTCCAAGTAATTCCAATTCTGTACACCAGGGTTTGAAGTGTTGCAAAAGGGCTAAATAGTAAATTTCCCTTTTATCAGGATTATCACAACTCAGTTTTCTGTGATTAATCAAATTTCCTTTCCTTTGTTTCACCAAACATCCTTCAGAAGCAATCACTGCATATTTTCCTTCATTTATGTTTTCTGTAGTATTCCGTTTAAAAGTGTAACAGTGCATCACTTCATAAAGACATATGTTCTCAAGATGATGACTTCTATTTGGATAATATGTGTCCAACATATGTGTTTTGAACATATCTGTACTTTCCGGTTCTTTTCTGCCAAATATCCGATTTCTTGTACAGATTTAAGTACTTGATTTCGTGTTGCAGCAAGACTACGACTCACCCAAATGATTCTTCTAGGTTTTGAGTATAAACTTGCAGATGATAACTGATCTGAACATTCATACACTCCAATTTCTCGATGGGATAACATCTTCAAACTGAAACTGTACAATTTCTTACTAAGACTCTTCTTGTGAGAAATTTCTTCCCACATTTCTTTCTACTCCGTCTTTTCTGATTTTGCAATATAAGATGTCACATACCGGGCAACAGCAATGTAATTATACACAACATATTGGATATCCATATTAGCATTCCACATTGAGAGAATAACTGGATTATAATCATTGATATATTTTGATTCTTCACTTCTTCTCAAATTGTATGTATTTTTGGGAGATTTTCTAGTAATGGTATGCCTCACAGCTGACGTAAAACTGTTTACTCTTCCTTTAGATATTACAGGACATGGAAATCCAACACAACATTTGGTATAAAACTTTTCCTTAGACTTGTACTTTCGTTGACAGTATTTTCCACATCGATGAATTTGGAATCATAAGACTTGTTGCCTTAAGGTGTTTGCTTCTGTTCTTTTTGGTATAGCACATGTGGCACATTCTTCAATAAAAGACAAAACAGTGTCATCTGAATCAGTTCCGAATTTGGGTGCATCCTTGATCCATAACAGCATATGTATATGAGGAGCACCTCTAGCTTGATACTCCTTTCTCCCAAAAAATAAACAACTTCTCCAAGAGGAAGATTCTTTTATTGCAGATAAAAGACAACATAGCTTCAAACCCATGATCGAAATATCTGTATACATTAACAGGATCCAAAGAGCACAATTATCCAGGTGTCTTGTATTCAATATTTTTTATATTTAAATTTGCTTCTCGAAGAAATTCAAGTAAATCATCCCAAGTGTATTTAGCACAGCTTCGGGTAAGAAACCATGTAGGAGTTCCTAAGTTCCTTAGCATACATTTAAGTTTTCCATGACACCGGCACCAATACTCGTTAGTAACACGCTGACATGCCATCAAATTAATCAGCTGAAAACTGAAGATGAAATATATATGAGATACATTGTCGAAATCATGGATCTTCTGCATACAATCTTGTTGTTCGATATTCAGATGCAAGAATCTGCACTGATCGTTCATCATATTGTCCACCTTTTCCAGTTGGGAACAGCTGCGGAAAACAATGAGCTTCTAAACTTTTTTCCTTACCCTCATGGGAGTCCCCTTTGCTTTTTTCATTAGGAATAATTCTATTGTATTCCCCATCACTTCTTTCGAATGAAGTGGATGTACACTATAATGTTCATAGATTTCTTTACTTTTGGACATGAGCACTTTTTCTATTTGACCACTTGACATTTCACTGTCATCTGCTAAGAGGATTTCTTCTTCTTCCACATACACATTTTTGTAGTAATCATTGTTTTTCATCAGCTATAATGTTGCCTTTTGCACTTTCCTAACATCCACTAAGTCTTGCCAGATTTTCTTACTTTTAGTAGGAACACCATTAACTAAAATACCTAGTGGTTCACTTTCTACATTCTCAACACCAATAGTTTCAATATTTTTCTTTAAATCTAGAGATAAACATACAACTCTTCCTTTTAATCCTCTCTGTAAATCTGTAGGAGGCAATTTACCTGTTTTAGGCTCCATACAAACAATAGCCTGAAATGGGTGCACACATTTAATCAGAATTGACTCATACATATTTAAATCTATCAGTTTTTGAGGAATAGTTACCAACTCTATATTATTATGGACAGCTCGAGCGGGCATTTTATTCTCATCTAATTTGTTATAACAATATTTACAAATACGATGATTAGAACCCACATCAATTCTATTCTCTACCAACAATTAAGTTGCAAATTCCTTCCACTTATCATTATTTTCTCTTTCACTTTTTAAATACAGATCAACAGTCCTAGTCTGATTTTTATAGTGAGTTCGCCGGCAACAAATACAAGAATAATTTGGCCTTTCACCTGAAATCACCTTAAACTTTGTAATTTGTTCTTCCATATTTTTTGTAGTAGTATGTTGCACATTCTCTTCCATATTTTCTTCAATTAATATGTCAGTTTCTGCACTCTATTGTTCAGGACCAAAGCAACAAAACTCGATTTCATCACAAACCTTTCTTTACATCTGATACTGACCCATGCAAAAGAGCACTGTTCAACTCATTTAACATTAGTGCTGGACTTTTTGCGTAAGACAATCTTCTGACTAACTTCCGCAATTGAGAATGTTGTACTGATAACATTCTGAAATGATGAAAAACACTTTGACATACTTTCCTAGAAAGACAAGCCAGAGAATTACCGTACAGATCAGTATTTTTTCTCACTCTGCAAGGATCTAGTCCTTGCAAGATCTTAATCTTTTGTTTAACACTTTTTTTAGTATATTCTAGTAAGAAATTGCGTAAAATATCAATATATTCCTGTCGTATACTACAAATGCTACTGTAGTTCCAAGTATATACTGGGGCTTTAGGACGTCTCCCTAGAACTTCATCAGCTATTAGTTCTTCTACATTTCTAGAAACCATTTTTAACCTAATAAGCTCGACCACTGGTACCAACTGCATGCAATAACTTATTGGTCAGAAAATAACTCTCTTCATTAAAGAAAGGCTCTGAACCTGAACTGTGTTTCCATTCACCCCCAAACAAATCACAAACATTAGTTCTGTTAATTACGCTTTTGTTTTAACTTTTGGCCTTCATAAAATGGATTGGTTTATCTAGTGTTTGAATTATGTTTAAAACTAAAATGTATTGAGTAGAGTCCACAGTCATCTGATACATCAGACCAACTGAAAACCTCCATGTCATGTGGGAGAGTTGAGTAGCATTCGAACAAGTGAACAGTTAGCACACAAAGGAAAAGTTCCAGAACAGGCGTTGGGTTCCTGAGGGATGTGCAGGGCCATCTTTGTCTCAGTTGCCTTTCTTCGGACAACCCCTCTTCTTCCTGGGGGGACCCTCAAGTGCATGCTTCTCCGCCAGAGTCATCCTCCGTCCCTGTGGCAGTTGCAGATGTTGCAGCACCAGATGTTGAGGGCACACAGGGAGGTTTGGACATATTGGTGCTGATCTGGCGGAGGCATTTCAATATGTCTCTATGCACCCCTGTCAGTTCTTCCAATGTGTCCCACTTGGACTCCATGAGAGACATGTGTGTCTCCAAGTGGGCATGATGGGCTGCCTGCTGCTGTTGTATGTCCTTGAGGGTCCCCACAACCGGGCTGACCTCTCTGGTGGTAACCTGGAATGCATCTATGATGAGTACCAGTTGAGGGTCATCATGCAGTCCAGACCCCTCTGCAAGGCGTGACCTCTACCTACCACCCCTAGCCAAATGGTCCGGACCAGTGGAGGCATGCACAGATGACACTGGGTCCCCCTGGGAGTCGGTCTGGTTCTTGGTGTCCGTTGCCTCCCTTGTGAGCTGGGTCCCTGTGCTGGTGGAATCCTGTGTCCTTAGTCATTGTCACCGGTGGTGGTGTGACTGTTGCCAGTTCTTGGAGGACTAGGTGCAGGGGGTGGTGATGATAGTACTGCTGGTGCTGCATGACTTCTCACACCGGAGGTGCCCGGTCCTTTCATCATCCATAGAAGACATAGACTTCCACACCAGAGAGCTGATGTTGCACCGGAGCCTGGGACTGGGACTCTTCTTCGTTAGCTGATATGTCCTCAGCATCACCTGTGTGGGGAAGAGACACACAATGTATGAAATGTTTCTACAGGCATCTATGGTTCATACACATGACAGTTGTGACTGTACATCAGGGTGCATTCCTGTGCATTGCATTGTCCTATGTTGTCACAGACAGAGGTTGATGTAGTCATAGCGCATTGTCCTGCCAACATGGAACTTTTGAATTTGCATGGGGAGGTGGGTGCACGCCTAGCTCATGTATTGATTGACTGTACATGGCCATTGCTACTCAGGAGCCATCACGTGCCATCCAGAGGTGTGTCATCCCTGTCAGTGTTTGTCCTTTAACGGTGACATGCGTGCAATTCCACTTCAGATATGATCCTGTTTTGGGGCATGTGTGTTGTCAGGGGAAACAACCTTTACAACGCAACTTTTACAATGCACTACCATTACAACAAAATGTTTACAACGCAACATCTATTACATCGCATGCCATTACAACGCACCTTTACAATGCATGACACTACAACGCATACCACTACAACGCATGTCATTACCACGCATACCATTACAACGCATAACATTACAACGCATAGTACCCTTACACTATCCAACACTGTTAGAATAGTAATTTTTACCCCTACACTATCCAACACTTACCCTACTGTTGCACCCCCCTGGAGTTAGAATTGTAATTTTTACCCCTACACTATCCAACACTTACCCTACTGTTGCCGCCCCCTGGAGTTAGACTAGTAATTTTTACCCCTACACTATCCAATAATTTCCATACATGCAATGTAATGGTATGCATTGTAATGGTATGCGTTGTAAAGGTAGTATGCGTTGTAATGGAATGCGTTGTAAAGGTAGATTTTAAAAATTCGTTGCAATGGCATGCGTTGTAATGGAATGCGTTGTAATGGATGTTGCGTTGTAAAAAATGCGTTGTAAAGGTATGCATTGTAAAAGTATGCGTTGTAATGTCATACATCCGTTGTCAGCGTTAGCAAGTCCTTGTGCGTCACATAGGTGTGTGTGTACAACATGGTCAGAGTCCAGTATGCCTGAGATCTCTTTTGCAGATCTGTGTTGTGGTCTGCGTTACTAGTTCAACTCTCATTTGAAATGGGTTGTGATGTTTCTGTAGCGAATGATGTGGTTGCTGAGTTTAGTACGTGCAAGCCGGATTTATCCAGTCACTGTCCTCCATGGGGATTGAGATTGGGCACAGAAGCTCTCTGACTTTTCCATGTACATTGAAGTGTGGGCCGTAGTGTGTGTGTAGCAATTTTGCTGCTATGAGGAGCATGTCTCCTCCAATGCAGTCCAAATTGGTCCTTGTGTCTACAGTGTCTATGACAGTGAGTGGTGTGTTGAATACAGTATGTATACGGCGCAGAACAATGTAGGGGTGGAATTCTGCTCAGTACAGCACCTCGTGTGAACGATACCATGCTACAGTGTCAGCTATTTTGTTGTTCCCATTCCATTCCCTGTCAGGTGTCCCCTGCCAAAGATGTCTGTGAGTTCCAGTGTGTTTACGTTCAATGTAGTCTGTCTCATTGTCCACAGTTGTCTTGTGCATGACACACCTTCACAGGCAGGCCAGGAGGCCCCCCAGGACACTGCATCCCCAGACTGTGTTTGTTGAAATACAGTTGCACTGGCTGTGAGTGTGTACGTGTTTGGATTGGCCGTTGCATGTTGGTGATTTGCAGTCACATCTTTACTCATGGCCATGTGTCAGCAATCTTACCAGCCCATTACGTTTGTGAGTGAATGGTCCCACGTGTGCAATGGGTGTTTAGCTGAGACGTTGTGTGAAAATACAGGTTTTTTTACCTCTTCCTCCACCCAGGCCAGTTCTCACACCATGAGGTATGCCAACCTTGCAGTGTGTATGTTGACTTTCAGGATATCAGTCAGTGGTGTCCTTTAGTTTATTTGTACCCTGTTCCCAACAGTGCCTTGTGTTCCCCACAGCAGAGCATGGTGTGAGACATCATGTAAGTGGCTTTCCACTCCCTGTGAGGTGTGCATGGTTCAGGGTGGGCTTGCTGGCCCATGTGGGTGGGGGATTTTGAGTTGTGACTCCAACTTCCATCATGCTCATGGCTACACCCCCTTCCCAGCATACCCACCCTTCCTTCCTGTTGACTATGCTTCCCTGTGAGTGAGTGTGCCTGTGCAGACAAGATGGCTGACAGTGGTGTCCTGGTGTTTGTTTGGATACAAGTCACAAAAACAGTCCATGTGCTCCCCACGGCAGAGACCAGTGCAGTCGATCTTTGTGGCCTATTTCAATGGAGTGTGAGGCAATGCATTATTCCAGGTGAGTTGTGTGGAGTTTGTGTGAAGAGGGTATGTGAGTGACAAAACCTGCTGGGAAGTATGGACTGAGCTTCCAGTCCTCCTTTCCACCCAGACAGATATCTCACCATGAAAAAATGCTTCCATTGCAAGGAGGGCAAGTTGTCTATCAGGATGTCAGGCATTGGTGCAGTGCTGTTTGTTTGACCAGAACTCCCAGCAGGGGCTGGTCCTTCCCACACCAGTCCCCAGTGTCAGCCATCTTGTTAGTTCTTATCCACACCCTGTGATGTAAGCATGGTTTTGAGTGTTGATGATGGGGCAATTGGGTGGGGATGCATTTTCTGTGACTACAACTCGCATCGTGTTTTTGGCTACACTCACTTCCCCTGCATTCCCACATTTCCTTATTGGCAGTCAGCTTCCATGTGGTGTGGTGTGTTGGTGGTTGCAAATTGCCTGACAGTGTTTGCTAGTTGGATTAGTGCCACTGCCTTGCTCTATTTGTAGGTAGGTTGGTACATGTCCTGACACAGTAATATGTCACTATATGCTGGCAGGTTTTATGTTTGCCTAACTGGCATACACATCTAGGATTGATTCGCTAGTGGTTAGTGTGGGTTTGCTAATGGTACATGGTTTGGCTGTCCCCTTGTCAGTGATGTGTGTGTATTGTCCGACAAATTTGAGTATATAGGATGTGTACTCACCAGGCTCTGGGATGTCTGATAGTCCATGTACGGTCTCTGGTGGTAGGATGGCCCGCACCTTCTCCTCTCAGGACCAGAAGTATACTGGTTTGGCAGGAGGGCCACTGCCGGTGCGATTCGCCAACTCGTGGTCTTTGCGGGTGAGGTTCTTGACCCTCTTGCGCACATCATACCACCTGTTCTGGATGTCGTCCTTTGTGCGCAACATTGGTGCTTGTGCATTCACCTTGTCAACGATCCTCTCCCACATATTTTTTTTCTGGGACATGGGGGTCTGTTGTACCAATGTACCAAATAACTGTTGCGCTATACTGATGATTTCATCTACCAGAACTTCCAACTCACTGTCTGTGAACTTTGGATTCTTCCTTGTGGGTATGGTGATGGGTGGTGGTGGGGATTGATGTGTGTGTGTTTGTGCAAGTGAGGGTGAGTGTGTGTTAGTTTTTGTGTGATTGTGAGTTCTTTTGGAGAGATGCGAATGGTGTGAGGCTTGTGTGATGGATGAGTTGTGGGTGTGTCTGTGCTTGGTGTCTGCTGTTCTGTGCTGGCCAGTCTGTGTGAATTGCAGAGGCTCATGGTAGGGAATTAGTGGGCTTTATATGGGTGGAGTTGTGGGTGTGTATTTGTTCCACACTTTTTTTTTGTTGGCTTTGGAATTGCTGTTTTGGTCCTTTTTTGTTTTTTACATTTGTGTTTGGAAGTCATGAAGGAGACGTTTTTGCATCTGTGACGGATGCTTCTGTTGGCTCGTGCGGGCTTCTCCGGGTCATTCAGGCCGACTTTCCTGATACTTTTCATATGTGGCGTACATTTCCGTCGCGGGGGACTTGCTTGCTTTGGCTCCCCGTTTTTTGAGCGTGTTGGTCATACGGTTTGTACTCCGTGTGAATCGGTCACATTTCACGCGGGTTACATCATACTGCGCATCTCGTACTTCGTGTGTACATTACGGTCTTGTTTCCCCAAGGTACCTGTCGGTATGTTCGAATCTCATAATTTTTCTGCCCGGATCGCTGGTTTATGTACGGAGCGGTCGTACGGCTTACCTCGGTCCGGCTCGGTCGTAAATTTCTGACTCTGTATCGTACTACCGGTGTCGTACGGCACCGGACAGTGTCGGTCGGTCTGGATTCCCGGTCCAAATCGAAAGGAACGTTTTCGGGCCGGAATCGGAATCGCCCCCTTATTCTTTTTCCACACATGTTGTTGGTCATCCAATACTTGCTGTTGGATTTTCTTCAAATAATAGTCCTTTTTTCTGTTCTTTTCTCTTTTCTATTACTAAACAAACACATAGTATATAAAAACCATTTAAACACTTCCTTTTGTAATCACAATTAATTTACTAATTGAATAATTATTACAAAGAATTGGGGGCATATTATCAAGAACAGCGTTAAAAATTAATGCTGGTTTAGCAGCAGAACACCGCCGCAAAGTGGCGATAATGGGCTTGGTAATATGCCCTTAAGAGTTCCAATAGAAGTCCATGTTTTGGTGTGAACATGGAATTCAATTGGAATTCTCCAGGGCATATTATCAAGCCCATTATCGCCACTTTAGCAGCATTTTTCTGCCGCTAAACCGGCGATAATTTTAAAGCTGTTCTTGATAATATGCCCCTAAGTTTTTTACAAATGTATACACAGTAAATAAGTACCTAGAGTAGTACTAGTTCACAGCAAAGTATGCCATTGCTTCTGTGAATGCCTGACTCATTCTTCACGAGCATAGATATTGACTGGGTTCTCAGGCTGCTACTAATTGAGTCTTTTACGTTTATAAGTGCTTAAGTTTCAGTAGAGAAATTAGATAGTAAGAGTACACACAGACTCACAGTGTGTTTCATGAAAACCATGACTATTCCTTGTACTTTTCCAAGACTGACTCAATAGTCTGCAAGGGATTAGGTGACCGTATACATTGTGCACATCTGACTGTGCCACTGCTTGTCTAAAAGCATAAATCATTCTCCCAATACATACACAGTGACTGGGTTCTCAGACTGCTAGTAGTTGATAGCAAGATAAGTTGTCAGCAAATTAAATAGGGACATACTTCTGTCAGGATGATTCTAAGACTGGACACAGACTCACAGTGTGTTTCATGAAAGCCATGACTATTCCTTGTACTTTTCCAAGACTGACTCAATAGTCTGCAAGGGATTAGGTGACCACAAACATTGTGTTCATTTGACTGCCCCACTGCTTCTCTAAATGCTTGGCTCATTCTCGAATTGGGTTCTGATACTACTAATAGTTGACAACAGAATAGGTTTTTTAGAAGTTATGTGTAAACAAAGAGATTAAGTAACCACATGCTTCTGTCAGAATGGTTTTACAAGTAGACACAGACTCACAGTGTGATTCTAGACGAGCAAGACTACTCTCTGGACTTTAGCAGGAGAGACTCACTAGTCTGGAAGGGAACACAGACTCACAGTGTGATTCTAGACAAGCAAGACTACTCCCTGCACTTTAGCAGAAGAGATGCAGTAGTCTGGAAGGGGTTAGGTGACCGCATACATTCTACACATTTGACTACAACACTGCTTGTGTGAATGCCTGAATCATTCTGCAATTGCATAAGCAGTGACTGGGTTCTGATACTACTAATAGTTGGCAACAGGATAGGTTTTTAAGTAGTTATATGTCAGCAAAGAGATTAAATAACCACATGATTCTGTCAGAATGGTTGTACAATTGGATACAGACTCACAGTGTGATTCCAGACAAGAAAGACTATTCCCTGAACTTTAGTAGGAGAGACTCAGTAGTCTGGAAGGGGTTAGGTGACCGCATACATTCTACACATTTGACAACAGAACTGCTTGTGTGAATGCCTGAACCATTCTGCAAATGCATAAGCAGTGACCGGGTTCTGATACTACAAATAGTTGACTACAGAATAGGTTTTTAAGCAGTTATGTGTCAGCTAAGAGATTAAGTAACCACATGCTTCTGTCAGAATGGTTGTACAAGGAGACACAGACTCACAGTGTGATTCTAGACATGCAAGACTACTCCCTGGACGTTAGCAGGAGAGACTCAGTAGTCTGGAAGGGGCTAGGTGACCGCATACATTCTATACATTTGACTACAGCACTGCTTGTGTGAATGCCCAAATCAATCTGCAAATGCATAAGCAGTAACTGGGTTCTGATACTACTAATAGTTGACAACAGGATAGGTTTTTAAGCAGTTATGTGTCAGCAAAAAGATTATAATCAACCACATGCTTCTGTCATAATGGTTGTACAAGTGGACACAGACTCACAGTGTGATTCCAGACAAGCAAGACTATTCCGTGCAAAAATTGTGTCACAGTTGTAAACTATACCTCTGTAGACACTTATAAAAACTAACTATCATTAATTTATATTCTCCCTGGGGACCCATATCCCAGGACCTATACACAATGGTTGAGGCCGTGGGTGGAGCACCAATGACCCCACCTTCCCGCTGGTTCCCCGCGTTCTTCGGGAGTCGGCATTGCTTTTCCCCATGGGGAGCTTTTAACATGCAGCTCCCTGTGTGGAAAAGCAATCTGGTTTGCATTTTGGAAGAGAGAGCAGGTTTGCTATGGCAGTGCGGGAGTCACAAGGCTCCAGCCCTGCCATAGCAAAGAGCAGTGTCTAGGGGTGGGCACCCCGAGACACTGCAGGAGCCAGCCCTGTGGGGTGGTGATCCACCGTGCCATTAAGGGCTCCAGGAGGAGGGCCCTAAAGCTCCCCTTTTAACATTTAAAAAGCCCCGGGGGGGGGTATCGGTCCTGGGGGCTTGAGGTTCATTGACCCCCCCATTTGTAATAGTTAGAGCCCCAGGTAAGTGGCGGTCCCTGTGGCATGTGAGGGAGCTCCAGCCCCCCCACATAGGATTTTTTTTAAATAAAATCCCAGGGGGTGGCGATCTCCGGAGCACCAGGGGGACAGTGTGCCCCCCAAAAATATATAAATAAAAGCCCCGGGGGTGGCGGTCCCCGGGGCCCGGGAGGGGGCCCCCCTCAATGTTAAAATACAAAACCAAAGGGTGGCGGTCCCCGGGACAGTGTGGAGGGATTGGGCCCCCCCACACTTTTTCTTTTCTGCCCCCTGGACCTGGCCCACCCCGGGGCTTTATTTAAACGTAGCGCGGGAGCCCACGCTTTGTTTTTTTCATTTTCGCGGCTGGATCCGCGCACCCAGCGCACATCTCGGTGTTTTAAAAAAAATGCTTTTTTTAGCCCTGGAAGTCCTTGTAGGACCCCATAATCAGGCCTACCACTCTTCTTGTTTTCCACCTTCATTTTACTCTACCGAGGCACAAGATAGCTGCCAACAGTTCCTGGTTTACAGTTTTCACAGCCAATTAGAATGCAGCTAGTGATCGGCAGTGATCGGCAGGGTGCGCGGATCCTAATCTGCAGGGTGGGCGGATCCTAATCTCTAAAATGCATAGATCCTCTGCAGCCATAGATATCGAAACTTTTTTATTTGGATTTTCTCAGCAACTACTGAACAGATTTACACCATTTAACAAAAAGGGATCTTTGTGAACTAAGGGCTACCTTTTTACCAGTTCGGGCTCTAGCCATGTCTAAAGTTTCCAATGGAAAATTGCAGGGGGAAAACACGGTTTGGGACCCCCCTTTTTCTCAGCCCCTGCTTGCCAAATCACCCTGAAACTTTCAAGGTAGGAGCGGACCGGAGTGCCCCACGAGTTTTGAAAATTTTGCGAAAATTGGGAAAAGAATGTTGCGATTTTCCTATGGAAAGTAGGTCATAACTATTGTTGTATGGCGTTTTAGGCTCCAATTGAATTTTTCCGATGTATGCCCTTTTATAGGTACAATTCACGTTGTCCTTATATAGGCATAGAAATCAAGCCCTTATTTAGGCATAGCCCATGCTACCCAAATACAGGCATGGCTACTTCCATCCGTTCACCAAACGTCACAGTGATTTCTTGGAAAACCAGCTTAAGCCGTTGGTGACTTCCCCTAACTTGAATATTGATTTCTCCAAGAACTCAGTTAGTTTTACAATGAACAATTATTCCCCAGGGGTTCATTCATGACGTTCATATGCCCGACTTAACGTCAACTATGGCATTCCTAAACACCTTCAAGGTATAAATATACCTTCACTTGCTATAGGAAGATACGGTGGTTCGGAGCCGTTCGAAAACCTATTTGCCCGACGCAGCTCGCTACAGCAAGTGCCAAAGGAAGCCGACTCTCCAGCTGATGCACTGACCAGGAAGCTGCTCTTCTCTGCTGAGAATCCAGCTCCAGTGTTTCCGGCTCCCCTTGCGGGGTGTTAGGAAGTCGAGTCCCAAGATAGAGATACCTTACCTCCTTCATTCTAAGGTATGGAGCTGATTAGAACCTAGAGAAACCTTTGGTAGATTCTTGACAAAAACAAAACCTATGCTAAACAACACTTACTTCTTCCCTCGTACTAGACCTAAGTTAGGTACATTGGGGTAGGTGTATTTTAGAATCACCAGTTGAGTATTTTAGTCTATTTTATTTATGTATGTATTTTTATATGGCTTAGAAACCATACAATGCTCTTACAGTATTATTTCATATTACTGTTTACGCTGTACTCATTATACTTTGCATTCTGCCTAATGATTGTAGCAGTTCACCTCTCTTGCATGAGAAAGAAGACTGTTCAATAAACCTTTTATTGAAAACGCCTGTCTCACTATTTCTCTGCAACTCTGTAGAAACGAAGCATGCTCGATTGACTAAGTAAAATAGTTATCTATTGTTTCTACGACTCTGAGAGATATATTCTTATTCTTGGGAAACAAAGTTGTCATGTTTATGCGGTTGTCAGAAACTAATCCCTGCTTGTTTATTCGAGAAAGTTTCTAGTGACCTCTGAGCTAGTTGGCACTCACTATTAAGTTTAGTATATACGATAGAGAACTATTGACTTAAGTCCTACGTCAAATCTATAGGATATATTATTCCAATACACAGAGCCTATTGGGAATATAGGAACTACACTACATGGCACCCAACGTTTGGTAAGGCACTAATTTAACGCTAGATACTAAAGTAACTCAGTCGTGCTTTTCTCAGAGACCCCTTTTTCCGTAATAATCCAATAGACGTCTGGAGTGGGTAAAGGGATAATATCCGCCATAGCTGTGTAGGACGAAAATTCTATGTATTAGCTTTTGGTTTATTCAACGTTGAAGGATACAGTGTTCCAAAATATTGTGCACCTTATCTTTGTTTCCTTGAAACTTGCTTTGCAAGCTTTCAGTCAACAAAAATAGCCCTAAATGGGGATAGCAAAACCGAAACCGGTGGAGTTGCGGCTGATCCAGCCGATCCAGCTTTTAACATTTCAAGTTTCCAAGAAACCGACGAGGATGCTATAAGCACACCTCTAAATTTAAGGAAAGCCATCACTATACAACTTATAAAAAATGGCCTATCAGTAAGCGGTGGTAGGGCAGTTTTTGTGATAGAGGCACATGAATAACACCAGACAGAGGTATTCTATTCAGGGATAATCTTCCCCGAAGCAGATCCGAGAATACATGTGTTTCACTTCTATAAAAAGAAGATGAACCACTAGCGGAATACATTCCTTTCGAGGCTATTGAAATTCCACTAACTTACCAAGAGCATGCCCTCTGGTTTAAAGGCACCCTAAACATATACATCACATTACCAGGCTTGGTCCACTAAGTAGACAAGGAGCAACATGGCTGGTTTTAGCCAGGTATACTCCACATGCTGAAATTAATGAAATGACAGATGCGGAACTACGAGCTCAACTCAAAGAGCTAATCAAAATCTATAGACAATTGGTTCAATATGTCATGCGGACTTTTACAGTCCAACCATCAATACTGATTCCACAACAAACCCCCCCCAGGGGAACACATATAAAATTACACCACAGACTTTATATTCGGTTGTTGGTAAATTACCCGCAAAACAGGAACAAATTCCATTCTGGATAGCTCAAAAAATGACTCAAATTGAGGCAGTATTTCCTAATACTACTTCTCGTGAGACACACAGAATTTTAACAATCTGTTTACCAATGGGGATCGCACCACACCTGGAGGACTGCGACAGTTGGGGTACAGACTTTGCTGCAATTTACACTAAAACACATGGTGTTCCGTCTATGGCGGTAATACCAGATGTCCTGAAACAGATTCAAAATTAATACGGGGCAGAGCCTGCTTTAAATCTAGGTATGAAATTACTGAAAGATTTCAAACAGGTCTCAAGAATAATATCAGCCAATGTTAAAGGTGAAGTAGCATCCGTGGCGATCCGCCAAAAGTTAAGGGAATTTGATGTAACTGAGCAACCACAAGAACTGGGCAGAATAATTGAAAAATCCTATGAAGAATTAGGCAGAGACAGTTTGGGTGGGAAACCCGTTAACCCCTTCGCTGCGGGGGTTATTCCCCCGCTGTGCTCGGGGGCAGGGGGGTGCGCACAGCGCCCGCATGCTGAGCTATAGTGCTCCTGTGCTCATGACGAGCTCAGCTCGTCACAGGTGCATTGGCTCTGTGGAACATTCAGCACAGTGGGGGAATTCTCCCCGCACCTGAGCGTTCCACGGGCCATGACGAGCTGAGCTCGTCACGAGCACCGGAGCACCGTGGCTCATGACGAGCTCAGCTAGTCATGACCATGGAAGGAGTTAAACCCCAACTGTCTGAAAGTCCTGAAAAGGTCTTTTCTAAAAACACTCCTACTTCTATTAAAAAGAAGTGGGAGAACACTAAACAAACTTCTAAAGAGAAGTGTTCTCAATCCAGAGGTAGGTCTCCTTAAAAGGAGCCCTTTGAAAGGAGGCATAACCTCAGGAATAGGGATAATTTGAGAAATCCTGGTAGATATCAAGATACTGATACATGTTCCTCTCGTACCTTTCGGGCTTCGTCACAGAAATCCGAAAGAAGAGTATGGCCAGAACACAAGGAAGAACGCATGAAGTCCAAAGACGATCAGCACGCTCAGAAAAACAAGAAACCTCAATTCACCAAAAGGAAAGTAGCAGGTCTAAAAATCAGGCATGCCGAGGATCTTGAGGACACAACTCAAGAATGGGGAATGGGCTCAGACAATGTTGGACAGCGCAGCAGAAGTCACTATAGCTCGCAAGAACTTGAAGGATCATCTGGAGACAGTGGACTTGAATGAATTCATTAAGCATGGGCGTAAAATCCATTCCGCTCGCGGAATTTGCGGATTTTCGGCAAATTCGCAATCCGCGCAGCGGATTTTTTTGCTTGGTGATACAATATTGCGGGGCGCGGCGTTCACTTACCGTCATTCAGCGTTTGCAGAGTTGTTTTTCTCAATATTTTGCGTGTGCTGCTCCATTTTGGATCTTGCTGCGGGATCCCGCGGGAGTTTGGCGACCGCGATTATGTCATCGTGGCTTGTCACCTTGCACAGCACGCATCGCGAGAGCTCGCAATTGCGAACACGTAGATGCAGCGGGCAGCAACAATCTTGCACTCGCAAAATTGCGAAATTTGCAATTCTGTGCAAGAAATCCACCAGCAAGCAGCATAAACCGTCTGAAAATGATGATTTTCATCAGAATAACTCCTCAGGTTGACATTTGCCTGCACTTTTTTTTGCAAGGAGTCCATTTTGGGGGGGGGGGTGGGAGGAAGTGCTCCACAGTCTCCAACTTCCTGTTCCTGTCCAGCAGGCTCCTCCCAGTGCTTTCATCATGTGCTGGTCACTTTGATTTGGATCTTGACCTGGAAGGATTACTTTTTGTGGATGCTGCTGGATATTTGGATTTGAGGCCTTTTTGACTTTCTTTGGATCACTTTTGCATTAGAAATTTCACAAGTAAGTTTGTTTGGGGCATTACAGTTGCTGCAACTACAATTTTGGAATTTTAGATTTTTGGGCTGTTGTTGGGGCCTTTTGCCCAGGGGTAATCAGTGGTGGATGGACTGAGTCTTTCTGTGGGGTCTCTTTAATGTAAACCTCATGGAGGGCATGGATGGCATGGGATTTTGCTGATTTTTCTGTGTTTTTCGATTTTTGTGGCTGCTGTTGGGGCCTTTTGCCCAGGGCTAGTGAGTGCTGCATGGACTGAGTCTTTCTGTGGGGTCTCTTTAATGTAAACATCATGGAGGGCATGGATGGCATTGGATTGGGGTGATTTTTGTGTGTTTTTCGATTTTTTGGGGTGTAGATGGGGACTGGCCATGTGGATGGGGGCCATTTTGAGTGCTGGTACAGGCAGGCCCTGGCCATGTGCTCAGGGGCAAGGGGCCATTTTGAATGCAGGCAGTGTTCTCAGGCCTGCACCCATTTTGCCTAGCTTTCATCCATTATGCCCAGGGGTAATGAGTGGTGCATGGGCCTAGTCTTTCTGTGGGGTGTCTTGAATTTAAACATCATTGAGGGCATGGATGGCATGGGATTGTGCTGATTTTTGTGTGTTTTTCGATTTTTCTGGCTGCTGTTGGGGCCTTTTTCCCAGGGCTAGTGGTTGGTGCATGGACTGAGTCTTTCTGTGGGGTCTCTTTAATGTAAACATCATGGAGGCCATGGATGGCATTGGATTGTGGTGATTTTTGTGTGTTTTTCTATTTTTTGGGGTGTTGATGGGGACTGGCCATGTGGGTGGGGGCCAATGAGTGCTGGTACTGGCAGGCCCTGGCCATGTGCTGGGGGGCAAGGGGCCATTTTGAATGCAGGCAGTGTTCTCAGGCCTGCACCCATTTTGCCTCGCTTTCATCCATTATGCCCAGGGGTAGTGAGTGGTGCATGGGCCTAGTCTTTCTGTGGGGTGTCTTGAATTTAAACATCATTGAGGGCATAGATGGCATGGGATTGTGCTGGTTTTTGTGTGTTTTTTGACTTTTTGGGGTGTGTAAATGATGTTCCTCTGTCTTCCAATGCTTTTAGGTGCACAAGAGAATCACCAGTGCCAGGAAGACGTCCTGCAGTGGTGTGTGCAGCATAGCGTCACGTGACGTCACGTGTGGCCACAGGCAAGACAACTCTGCAACTCATGCAACTGCGGCCTGCTGTTCTGACATCTGAAGAAGATGGCCCCAAAAAAAGTTCCCCGTAGCTCCTCTAGCAAGAAAGTTGCCAGTAAGGAGCAGAAGAAGCAAGTGGCGCCACTTACCAAGGAGACTGGTGTGCCACCAGCCACATTTTCTGGGATTAAAAAAAAAAGTACACCTGCACCAGCAGCGGGATCTGCTGGGGACCAAGCTGGGAGCAGCAACCCCGCTCCATTGGGCTCAGTGCCACCACCACCACGCCAACTTAAGTCCAAGCCCTTGAGTGCTTTAGAGGCAGCCAGTCTAGTTGTTCAATCACCATCGACCAGTGATGTTGGCTCATCGCAAGAAAGTAGCAGCATCCCTCATTCAACACAGGTTGCTGTAACTCATCTGACGAGTGTTCAACAACCACAGCCGCAACAACAACCATATGTGCAAGTACAAGCCCAAGTACATGTGGAAGGAGAGGCAGCGCAAGGAGATGCGCAAGCAGAGGTGCATGGAGCGGCACAAGTGCCCGCAATAGTTGTTCCTCCCGAAGTATGGGCACATCAGGAAATCGACATTCAAGCCGAGGTATCATTTGAGGAAGCCACTCCTCCCGATCATTCATTGTCTTCCAGATCCCTAGCAAGTGAAAGATCAAGGATGGTGTCTACATCTTCTTCAAGCCCCCTTCCTTCTGATGATATGGATCTAAATTGGGAACCACCACAGCCGTCTGAGAGAGAGGCACACCATGATCTGACAAAGGTAGCTAAGCGTAAAAGGAAGGTCCCTGAAACTCTCGTACTTATGGGGTGTGATGATGACGCTGAAGAAGAAGTGGCGTATACTACTCCTGCTGATGAAGACTCTCACGACGACGACGCAGTCATCATAAACGCCACTACAGACTCAGCGGGCATGCAGCAAACAGACATTTTTATCCTAGCCTGAAAAGCTGCTGAGCGTGATGTTGTCGACAAGGAGGAAATGGGACCACCACCATTGAAGTCAACTAGTACACCCCCACCTACCGCTTCCATATTTTCTCGCCAGAAGGGACCTCCATCCACCTCGACCTCCATTTCCTCAATTAGTGGTGCTGCAAGTGCACAACGTAGTAAAGTTCGGCAACACGCATCCTCCACTTCATCTGGCATTAGCAGCATGACCAGTATCACCTCCTCCACCCCCACAGACATTTGAAGTCCGCAGTTTGGGACTTCTTTAGTGTTTGCACAACAAGGGAAAACATAGCCATTTGTAGCATTTGTAAGATTGCAGTTAGTCGTGGTAAGCTTGGTACCAACTATGGTACCGGAGGCCAGAGAGGTCATCTTGAGAGACAGCACACTATCCAATGGCATGCGCACCTAAAGGAGATCAAGGAAGCCCGAATTGCAAGTCAACAAACTGTATCCATTGATGTTTCTTCTGATGATGACGGGGAGGAAGAAGCGTCAAAAACTGCACTTACACCCAGTACCCCTGTCAGCAGCACACCCCCTGTGAGCCATACTAAGAGTGTGGGAGAGAGTGAGACACCAATGCGAAAAAGTTCATTATCACCGAGCGTAACTGGGTCGAAGAAGTCATCATCATCATCATCCCGTAAAATCATGGTTCAGCCCACCATTAGAAGCATCTTGTTTTCAGATGCGCCATTTGAACACAACCACCCAACGGCGCATCTGTATAACACAAAGCTGGCTAAAATGCTAACGCTGGACCTTCTCCCTTTTTCTTTTCTGGAAGGGGTTGGTTTTCTTGAATTAGTGGCAACGCTCTGCCCTAAATGGAAGGTTCCTAGCCGGTTCTATTTTCCCAGAGTTGCGGTTCCAGCACTACATGAAGATGTGCTGGAGTTGATTGGGGCAGCATTGCAGAAGAGTGCTGTTCACACTATACATCTGACAGCAGACATGTGGTCCAGTTGTGCAGCCACTGATTACATGTGCATCACTGCACACTGGGTCTCTTTTTCAGGGGTTAAAGCAAAGCTAAACGCAGGTGTTGACCCGGACAACGTTTTTAAAGCTGCTCGGAAACATGCAACACTAGCCATGTTTGGCATGGAGACAAGTCATACAGGAGAAAACATTTTGCAGGAGTTTAACACAAAGGTCTTTCAATGGCTGTCCCCAAGAAAACGCAAGATTGGTTATGTTTCCACGGATAATGGTGCCAATGTAGTTAAGGCCATGGATATGGTTAACTATTTCAGAGTGCCGTGTTTGGCGCACTGCATAAACCTGGTTGTTAAAAAATTCTTGAGTGAAGAAAGTCCAGTGTGTGAGTTACTTACTGACCACCTGCCGAAGAATGTGCACACATTTCAGCCATTCTTTTAAGGCCCGGAAGCATCTGAGGGGACTGCTACATCACCATAAACTGCCAGTGAAAGCACTCATCCAGGAGGTGGCAACACGTTGGAACTCAAACTTCTACATGCTTGAGCGTCTGTATGAGCAGTGTGTGGTAGTCGATCAGTATTTCTTTAGACAGGGTGCAGCTATGAAGGACCTGAGGATACATGCGGAGCAATGGAAGCTAGTTCAAAGCCTGACAGACATGCTTCGTCCTTTTGAGGTCTTCACGCGTGCAGTCAGCAGGGAGGACTGTAATTTGGAAAAAGCTATCCCATTGTTGCGCATGCTAGAGCACCAACTGAAGGCGGTGTCTTCTACGTTTCAAAAAGATGAAGAAAAGCAAGAAGCTTTTGATTTGGCGGAGAAATTATTAGAGCGCCTACTTTGCGATGAACGTCTTCAAAAGATCCACACAGAACAGCATTACATTTGTGCTACTATTCTGGATCCACGCTACAAAAGGCACTGGCAGGCAGAGTATTCTTTCCTTTTGGTGACGCAGAAGTTTCAAAGTACAAACGTTGGCTAGCTATGTCAGCCATGAGGTTTGAAAGAGAATGGCAGGAAATTGAAGGAAAAGGCAGTACATCAGCATCAGCAGGCCATCCGGAGTCAAAAGAATCCACTTCTGCACCTGTGGATGTGGCAGGAATGAGTGATTTCCCCTCTCAGCCGTTAAAGACACCAGCAACCGGATCATCTGCACCAGACACAACAATAACATTGTGTGAAGAAGAGGATTGGCTAACTCAGCTTGGGTTTGCTTCTCAAAAGGTCCCAGCAAAAAGTAAGCAAAGTGGAGGAACCGTGGAGAACCTTGAGTCGATTGCGCAGGACTATCTGAATGACTCAACAGAGGTCTATGTTCATGATGACCCATTGGCGTATTGGCATTGGGAAAAAGAATTGCGGCCAGAGATCTCCAACCTGGCTATAAATTACTTGTCTTGCCCACTCGCAAGCGTGTCTTCTGAACATGTTTTCAGTGCTGCTGGTGGCATTGTAACTTGCAAAAGGACCCGACTCTCGCTCAAAAATGTGGAGAGGTTAACAATGATCAAGATGAATCAGCACCTCATACCACCAGATTACAAAATATGAGAATACACGCAGGAAGAAGACGAGGAGGACACCAACTTAGATGAGGGGAGTTCTTCTCTGTTAGGTGACCTACTCCCGCCTGAATTCGCAGAGTATGAGGACGAACTCTTCTTCCCTGACACCGAGCTCTTCAAATGAGCCAATGAATCAATAACTTTCTTTTTCGTCCTTATTCACTTTTATTCCTGTGTGTCTGTCTTTCTTTGTTTTGCAAAGTCTATATAAAAAAAATGTAATCACCTAATCACAAAAACAAGCCCATCAGCAGAACTGTCTTCACTTATTTGCTTATTGATTTGAAGGTGCCGCAGTCTGCATTCCTCAGGTTCACAAGTTCACAAGAACATGCTCCTCTATCCTCCTCCTCCAGACTCCTATTTCCCTCAAAGCAGATGGCTGGATTACGCCCAATGAAGAAAGACTATTGCACTTTTGGGGGTGTTCTACTTCTTTGCGGGTGAGTTGACGGCTCTGGGGCCATTGCTGGGAAGGTCTAATACCTGATAAAAGTGGTTTGGAGAAAATCCATGAGGAAAAAGTTTTCGCCTTTTTGCTCACTATCGTGTTTTCGGGGGTCTGTTTGGGTGGGTTCCTGGTGTTTGGGGTGAGGGTATGGATACTTTGAATTGCAAGTGGTTTGAAGCAAATCCATGGTGGCAAAGGGGAGTTAGGGCCTAGCTGCAGAGCGCGCGTGGAGTGATTTTGGAAATTTGCCTGAAAATTACTAAGTCCCCATTTTTGTAGTTTTGCTTTTTGGCTATTTGGGGGTCTTCTACTAGTTTTTGCCTGTGTTGACGGCTCTGGGGCCATTGCTGGGAAGGTCTAATACCGGATAAAAGTGGTTTGGAGAAAATCGGAGCAGAAAAAGATTTTGCGATTTTGATTACTTGCCTGTCTTTGGGGTGCTGTTTGGCGGGCTTTTAGGTTGTTGTGGGTGGGGTTTGGGGTCTGGGAGCACTGCTGGCACAGTCTAATGTGGATTGCATTTGTTTTTCAGGACATCCATGGTGGAAAAGTGGAGTTATGACCTAGCTGCACAGCGCGTTTGGACATAATTGAAAGAAGGCCGAAAATATTAAAAGTATGAGATTTTCCATTTTATTCTTTTTCCCTGTATGGGGGTGTTCTGATTTTTTGTGGGTGGGTTGGCAGGTCTTGGGGCATTGCTGGGAAGGTCTAATACTGGATAAAAGTGGTTTGGAGAAAATCCATGCTGAAAAGCGTTTTGGCACATTAACTTAGGGCTCGTTAGGGTTAGCACTAGCAGCAGGATTGCATGTATTTCGGGGTGTTCTAGATTTTTGCTACTGAGTTCCGGGGTCTTAGAGCACTCGTGGGAATGTGTAATTCTGGTTGCAAGTGGTTGGAAGAAAATCCATGGTGGGAAAAGGGGGAATTTGGCCTAGTTAAAGAAAGCGTTTGCCACTATTCTTAACTTAGGGCTCGTTAGGGTTAGCAGTATTGTATTGCATGTGTTTGGGCGGGGGCTGTTTGTGGGGGGGGTTGCGAGTCTTGGAGCGATGCTGGGTATGGATACTTTTGCTTGCTTGCAAGTGGTTTGAATACAATCCGCGGTGGGTAAGGGGGGATTTGGGCTTACTTTACTTTCAAAGTACGTTTTGTCACCATTATTCTAGGCCTCGTTTTTTGAGATATGATTGGGGGTCTTCTACATTTTTGCGACTGGGTTTAGTAAGGGTCTGGGAGCACTGCTGGGAAGGTCTAATTTTGTTCTAAAACACAGTTTACGGTACACCTAGCTTGAGAGGAAAGATCCGCTAAATTAATTCGCCCATACTTATTTATCCTTCAAAAGGAGACTCAGACAGAGTACGCACTTTCAAAAATATTGTACTGTCTATTAGGAAACTCAAAGTGTGACTTTTTGCACTACACAGCATACTTACCTTATATTTATTTGTCAGTGGTGTTCTAATATCACTTCCTGTTTTTCCATCAATAATTACAGGCCGGTCTGTGCAATGGGAAAAAAGGATGAAGTCAGGCTTCACATTAGCGAGCCGCAATTCAGCATCCGCCAGGCAGGCAGTGGACAGGGTGTCTGTTGGTCACCAACATTGATGGACGGAGCGTCAGCTGGAATGGAGGAGTCCCGCTAATAAGAGGAATGGTTTGATGCATGCAACTTACCAAATTCAACCGGACAACTACAACAACATACAGATACAGTATCCGTTCTTTTCTAATTATCTTTTAAGTAATGTTATTGCTGTGAACGTCTATGAGTGTGACTCTGCATTTCTTTGGTCTCTGCTTCTAAATTCATCCCTACAGCCATTCCATAGGTTTTACTTGTGCTATTTTTTAAACCTAATTTAATGTAAGAAGTGTTTCTCTGAGTGCAGAGATAGGCAAGTGAAAATGCATAATAATTACTGCAGCCCTGTACTGTCTCATTCTTTCATTCACGGTTGTCGAAAGTACTACTTACTTTTCAGTAACCATGCATGCAATAGTGCATGCACTTCCTTTATGTCACTTAAAAGATTTATGGTTAGCTTTGTACCCAAAGATTTCTTTATCTTCAATTATTGTTTGTCCATGCTATGCTTTTTTTTTCTTCTCTCAACAAAACTTTCCCAAAATCCCCCATTCCCATCCATTTTCCAAACCCTAACCCTCTTCCCCCGGGCTGTGTGCTTTTGATTGTGTGACTAAATGACAGCAATAATTCCAAACACTTGCTGGGGAGGATAAGGTCATATCAACAGGCTGGTGAAGGAATCCGAGGATATATTCTATTCTTTCTCAGCTTGACACTCAGTCACTATTGGCAAATGAAAGCAGATTTTCATGTGCGCCATCAACTTGATTGGTCATCAAGAGCATCCTCCTCCTAGACGTGGCAAATTATTACGCTGCTGTGTCCTTCACCTTCGGTACTATTTCTTGTAGTAGTAGCCAATGTCAAAGAAATTCAACGCAAGTACTAGTTATACTTTCAATACTTTACCATTTGTTAGGCTACATTGTGGCACTGTTCTAGTGTACTGTCACCTGCTATATTCTCTATCGTACAGTTCTAATGCTACTGTAAGGACAAACAAGGTTTCATTTTCTTTTTTTTCAGATGCTGCAACTGCCACTGTGTAACACCACAAGTGCCACCGCAATGATGACATTTCATCCACCCAGGATTGCCAACCTAAATCGCCATTTCGCGTGCAGCCAGCCCTATTTCCAAACACAAATTACAGGTAAGATAAGCGTTTGGGGGGAGGTAGTATAATGGAGTATTAGGACTCGGAGAGATGAGAGACTGACGGTCCTAGGACTATTGAATTCACGTACTCTGTTAGAGGCACTTACTTTTGAAAACATTTGGGCCATTAGTACTTACACAACTTGAATCAAGATGCCACTTAAGTTTCTGGACTGTTAAACCCCCACCCACCAGCCTCAAAAGCAGTAAACAACGCGTATGCTAAGATAAAGTTTAAAGTATATTTATATATCCCTAACATAAATAATCTCCCGCAAGACCCAACCCCCCCCTCCCGAACGCCAACGGATGTCCCTGAAAACAAAGTCCAAAAAAGTAGAAAACTCAACTCCCATTTTCCCACTCCCCAGAAGTGTTTAAAAAAGGGGCAAGGGACAGTCTCCTCCTTCTGCTGGCTGCTGTTGACTTTTCGGGCCAGGTCGGCATGCTCCTTGCGGAGGGTCTCGAGCAGGGTTTTGGTGTTGAGGAGATCCTGCTCGAGGTAGGAAACCCTCAGGGAAAGGTGGTGCATCCTTTTTTTGGAACTGCTGTGGGGGGCAGCTGATTTCTTTGCTGCTCGGCGGTGGCGGGTGGCTGCGGTACCCCGGCTCCGTACCGCTGGAGACCTGCTGCGCTGACTGGCTGACCCAGGGAGCGCGGAGGAGGATGCAGGTGTCGCCGTGGATGTTGTTGACGTACTAGTCTGCGTGGCCTCCTCCTCCTGGGCCACCAGCCGCCGATATTCGGTGACAGTGGCCTCCAGCCTCCGTTGCCGGGCCCTTTTAGCCAGCTCCTTCTGGGCTGGTTTGGAAGGAGCATCTATATGTAGAAAGAAAGACATAGTCTGTAACCAATAATCTTTAAGATTAACACAAAATGATTCAGCAGAAAGTTGTGTGAGAGTAGAACTAGCAACTTGCAAGAGCAGTACATAACTTTTGTGGCCAGTATCTATCTAACCTCCCACTTCTTCATCCTTGCTCTAACATTAGTGGGAGTTTAAGGAATCAGTTCTACGAGCACTATGGACTCACTCCATTAGAGTCGTCTATGATAGTACACCACTTTTATTCTTCTTCTTCCCTCTTGTTTAGCAAAATTGGTACGTTAACTTCTGCAAGCCGGCATAATGCCAGCGCAGTCAACTTCCACCAGAGAAAAACAGACGCCCGCCATGATGAGTGAGACAGACTTGCGTTACTGTACCAGTCCAGTACATGCAGATGGTGATGCTCCTACTTTTCTATTATGGGTGGCATTGAGAATACTCTGTTACAAGGGCTACTGCATAATTAATTTAACTTTCACCCTACAGTGCCAATGAATACTAGAAAAGGAAAATGAAGAAGATAAATAATCTGATTATCTATCACTGCACATGGTATGCATTTGCTTACATATTGGATGACTTTAGGTGCTTTGGTTTTTATTGAGTGAACAGTGATACATCCACACATGAATGACCGAGTTCTACTAAACTTATCAACAGAGGTAGTGAAAGAGTGGCCATCGTAATAGCCGGATATATGCTGTGCTTGCAATACAAACTACTGCTACTATTCATGGTAGTATTCGGACAAAATTACAACTTCTTTTCCTTGCCTTTCCTACACTGAGACGGACGTGCGGGTGCGGTGTTACATGCTCTTCAAAGTAACACTTAGTTCATCCAGTGATCGTCTACTCTCTCTAGATACACATATGCTATCTAAGAGTCAGATAGTACCATGATCCAGGCATCCATCCATTCAAACTATATGTCAATCATTCTTCTTCATGTCTCTCATCTGGACAAACCTTACGTTTTCTCACGGGGAGCACACTATGCAATCTGCAATCTCAATAAGTAAGGATTATAAGAGCTCACCACTGCCCGCCACTAACGTGGCAACCCGCACAGCAGTTTGGTCCGGCACTTGCACCGCCTCCTCCCCAGAGCTTTCCTCCTCCACCTCCACACTGGGCCCAGCACCAGATGTTCCACCTACAAAGTACATTTAAGAATGTTAGATTTCATAGACATACACCACTCACTAGTATTTTGTCTAGGAATGAAGAAATGTGAATACAGAAACAAATCTAATAATTTGTGACTGTCTACTCTAAATTAAAAATGTCCCTTTTTCCAGGGAAGGGTGTTGTCTTGCTGCACTTTTTGGCACAACTGATGAATGCTTGCTTTTTAACACGCACCATTTTTCTCATAACAGACAGAAGCTTCACTTCTAAGAACAACTCATCATCATCACCACTAGGACAGAGGGACCAACGATTCAGCACCATAAAGACAAATTAAAGTTCAAACCAGGTGAGGGCTCGGCCCGCCCACAATAAATGTGTGAAGTAAATCACTATAAGCACTTTTCCATTTTCAATCAACCGTTTATGTTTTATGACAAGCTTGATTTTATTAACTATTTTTACTTTTAATAAAGCTTTAAAACTTAAATAGACTCTGTGGTTTTTGGTCAAGAGTGAATGAGCTCTTCTGGACTCTGACTCCGTACTCTTGTCCTGCCTTGGATAATCATCATTGGGGATCAATCATCGATGAATTCGGGAGCTAAATGACTCTGCCACACTATCTAGTCAGTAAGGAGATTGGGGGTTCTTCAAAGACTGATATCACTGAGGTATGTGGTAAGTCTACCTGCGCCTATTATAATTGATAAACAATGCACTATTTAGTGTCCATAGTTCTGTTTGTGCAGATTTGTCCCTGCAACAGAAGTAGTATGGATTGTCCTCCTATCCAAACCAAAAGTAAAGTAGTATCTTATTCTTTCTTGGTGGTCATTCACCTTTTTATTGTTGGTAATTGTCAAAGCATAAACATTTAGAAGACTTGAAAAGACATTATGGACAATCCCAGAGGACTGCACTCAGTGCATAGATAAGGATGTACGACGTTACGATGCATGGTTTTCCCATGCGTACCTTTACAACACATTTTTTACAACGCAAGTCATTACTACGACTTGCAATGGAGGGGTGCGGACTTAGAAATGTTTTAATTTACTATTCCAACACCAGCCTACATACAGTAGGGAAGGTGTTGGATAGTAAATTAAATGATTCCATGTCCTGTAGCACCCTCCAGCGCAAGTCGTGGTTACGACTTGAGTTGTAAAAGACGCGTTGTAAGAGTACTGCGGAGTAAAATCCGCATCGTAAAGGATGTTCCCCATAGAGAGCTATTGCTGACTAGAATGGGAGTTTCGTTTAACACCTTTTGTCAAATGTGAAATCTTAGTTAGCTACACAGACAGACTAATAAGAATAATCTAGTAATACCACAGGGAGTCATAGTTGAGGCAGGATAAGAATTTAGATACAGTCTACAAGAAGATAAAAGACGATTTAGAAAAAAAGGAATGAGGAACGCTAGGAAAAAATAGGTACTCTATATTAAAATTAAAACTTACCGGGGCCAGCAAAGGAGCGCTCGCCTGACCGATCCCGGCCTTGTTCAACAGCAGCAGCCTCCTCCAATGTCCTCTTGCCCCTGGGGGGAGCTGATGTACAACATGAAAGAAAGAAAGACCCGAAAACATGGATGATTGTGGTCAACCAAATCAAACATTACAAAAGAACAATAACAAAATATTTTGGCGAAATAGCAAATAGACAACTATTCCACGGGATATATTGACCTATCTCATGTGGTCTACTACGATATTAGTATTGCTTGAATTGCGGACCGTCAACTTGGAAAGTTATATAACTCACTAAAATAACTACTAAAAAGGTTCGCCTAGTACTGGCAGGCAGCAGTCCACAGCACGCGAAGTGACAGACAAACTCCATCGTGATTGCAGATCAGCGACAACACTAAAAAGTTTCCTACTACATTAACCAGTCATTAAAATACTCAAACAATCAATCCACCACCACTATTTCTTCTTATTGCCAGGTGTACACAGGAAGGACTGGACTTGAGTCTGTAGGGACAGATTTACAAGCCCCTTGCGGCTCTTTTGCTCTGTTGTTGCGTGACTTTTGTGACGCAGCGGCAGAACAAAAGAGGCGCCATGGCGCGGCGTATATTAACAACGTGACGCATATGGGAGATGCATCATGTTGTAAAGCGCTGCGCCATCAGGGGTCGTTCCGGCGCAAGGGAGAGCGTTCCTGCGCAGGAACGCATCCTAAAAGTGGCTGAGGGAAATCTACAAGATTTCAATCAGTCACTTTTAGTAAAATGATGCGTGACTCAAACCCTGCACCTGCTTGAAGCAGACGTACGGCTTCATGCAGCATTGGGGAGATAGGGCACCCCAGAGCATTGCTGGAGCTGCGCCATCGTTGCGACGCAACTCCAGCAATGCGCCGCCTTTACGGCACAGATGCTTAATGCTTCGGTGACGTTTTGGGCCCATGGTGCGCCGCATTGTAAATACGGCGCACCATGGGTGGTGGTGGCGTGGCGCACAATTACTGGCGCATCCCTGCTACTTTGCAGGGATGCGCCGGTAATTAAAAATCTGACCCTCAGTGTCTAGCATTATGCAGTTCTTTAAACTACACTCATACATAATTTCTCAGGCCAATGAAATGAACACAAAATCGAGACCCTTCCCCTTCTCAGGCTGCTTCCCGGCTCCCTTTACCATGGTCTGGGCAGAAAGGAAGGTAAATAATAAAGAAGAAATAGAATAGGGAAGAAGAAAAGAAAAGAGTTTAAAAAAGTAGTTTAAAATTAACCAAAAGTAGCAGAAAACACAAAAATATAGAGCTAGAAAAATAGAGGGATAGATAATAAGTAAAATAGATTAAAAAAACTTCAAACAAGCAAAGGATGACAGAGATTGACATAGGATACAGAAAGCATGCCCAGAACCAAAGCAATGAATGAAAAACAAGATGGGCGCGCCCGTTCACGACCGCGTGGGTAAGTTCGCGAAAGATTTTCCTCGCGATCACCCGCGAACTTGTACTAGCGAGCCGCACACTTTGCGAGATTACACATAGCGCCCAGAAACGGAAATACGTCATGCAAACAAAATGGCCGCGGCCGTGAACGACCGTGAGGGTAGCTTTGCGCCATTGCGCTACAAATGGCTCGCTAAAACGCAAAAAACCTTGCGAACTAACACGCCGCAAAAAAACAAAACGCATATTCGCACAAATTCGCGGCTTCTGAATTCGATCTCGCGCAAATTCGCGCCCTGCGAATCCCGCGAAATTGCAGAAAAGCGATTTTGCAAAACTATTCCACGGGACATATTGACCTATCTCATGTGGTCTACTACGATATTAGTATTGCTTGAATTGCGGACCGTCAACTTGGAAAGTTATATAACTCACTAAAATAACTACTAAAAAGGTTCGCCTAGTACTGGCAGGCAGCAGTCCACAGCACGCGAAGTGACAGACAAACTCCATCGTGATTGCAGATCAGCGACAACACTAAAAAGTTTCCTACTACATTAACCAGTCATTAAAATACTCAAACAATCAATCCACCACCACTATTTCTTCTTATTGCCAGGTGTACACAGGAAGGACTGGACTTGAGTCTGTAGGGACAGATTTACAAGCCCCTTGCGGCTCTTTTGCTCTGTTGTTGCGTGACTTTTGTGACGCAGCGGCAGAACAAAAGAGGCGCCATGGCGCGGCGTATATTAACAACGTGACGCATATGGGAGATGCATCATGTTGTAAAGCGCTGCGCCATCAGGGGTCGTTCCGGTGCAAGGGAGAGCGTTCCTGCGCAGGAACGCATCCTAAAAGTGGCTGAGGGAAATCTACAAGATTTCAATCAGTCACTTTTAGTAAAATGATGCGTGACTCAAACCCTGCGCCTGCTTGAAGCAGACGTACGGCTTCATGCAGCATTGGGGAGATAGGGCACCCCAGAGCATTGCTTGAGCTGCGCCATCGTTGCGACGCAACTCCAGCAATGCGCCGCCTTTACGGCACAGATGCTTAACGCTTCGGTGACGTTTTGGGCCCATGGTGCGCCGCATTGTAAATACGGCGCACCATGGGTGGTGGTGGCGTGGCACACAATTACTGGCGCATCCCTGCTACTTTGCAGGGATGCGCTGGTAATTAAAAATCTGACCCTCAGTGTCTAGCATTACGCAGTTCTTTAAACTACACTCATACATAATTTCTCAGGCCAATGAAATGAACACAAAATCGAGACCCTTCCCCTTCTCAGGCTGCTTCCCGGCTCCCTTTACCATGGTCTGGGCAGAAAGGAAGGTAAATAATAAAGAAGAAATAGAATAGGGAAGAAGAAAAGAAAAGAGTTTAAAAAAGTAGTTTAAAATTAACCAAAAGTAGCAGAAAACACAAAAATATAGAGCTAGAAAAATAGAGGGATAGATAATAAGTAAAATAGATCAAAAAAAACTTCAAACAAGCAAAGGATGACAAAGATTGACATAGGATACAGAAAGCATGCCCAGAACCATAGCAATGAATGAAAAACAAGATGGGCGCGCCCGTTCACGACCGCGTGGGTAAGTTCGCGAAAGATTTTCCTCGCGATCACCTGCGAACTTGTACTAGCGAGCCGCACACTTTGCGAGATTACACATAGCGCCCAGAAACGGAAATACGTCACGCAAACAAAATGGCCGCGGCCGTGAACGACCGTGAGGGTAACTTTGCGCCATTGCGCTACAAACGGCTCGCTAAAACGCAAAAAACCTTGCGAACTAACACGCCGCAAAAAAACAAAACGCATATTCGCACGAATTCGCGGCTTATGAATTCGATCTCGCGCAAATTCGCGCCCTGCGAATCCCGCGAAATTGCAGAAAAGCGATTTTTGTAAAACTGAAAGCACTCAGCAGGTGCAAAAGTTCAACCTCATCATTAGTAACCATTCCCTGTAGTGCTTCCTAAGGGCCCTATCAAGAGTTCAGTTGCTTACTTGCAACTATTCTATGACCCTGCTCTGACCCTCACAGCAGGCTCAGAGAATAGCTACAAGTAGACCACAAAGGTCCTGTGAAAAAAAATTGCACTGCAACAGAAAGCAATTACCGATAAGGAAGCAGGTGCCAGACTCAGTGACACATTAATCAACCCCAAATTAATTCATGTCAGTTGAAGAAGGGCAGGTGTGCTGCATTTCCCCCCATATTCTACAGTGATGAACCAGAGGGTGGCAGTGATGTACCAGAAGGTGGCAGTGATGTACCAGAGGGTGGCATGGGTGAACCAGAGGGTGGCAGTGTTGAAACAGAGGGTGCTGTGATGAACCAGATGTAGAAACAACATAGTCGCGACCGTTGCGACCCGACAAGTTCGCAAATTCGCAAAATTCGCCCATGCTTATAATTCATTCAAGTTGAAACTGCAGATACCAGGGTTAGTTGTCCACATAAATTATATGAAATAACACTCCGGATGGAGTGGGACAGACTGTGAAAAGTGAGAGGACTCTTTTGGGAGCGACTCTCTCAGGGTTATGACATTCTTCTAGCTGAACAAGACTGGCCACCAGAATTTGTCAGGGAGTGCCCACATGGCGAAGACATCATTATGCCTGCTTTCTCCAACCACATTCCAATTCCTTTAAAATACACTTATGCCGGGAAATGTGCAGGGGCCCAAGCTCCTGCATTATATAAACATGATGTAGGATGGGATGAGGATTCTCCTCACAATAAAAATAAGTAAGAAAATCAACCAACTGCACAAAGGCAGTACCCAGTTAAGCAAGAAGCTAAAAAACTGGGCAGGAAGATATTAGATCAACTTGCATACCAAGGGGTGATTGAAACATGCACCTTGTCAATGAACAATCCTTTGTTTCCTGTCTCCAAAACCAGACAATACATATTGTCTAGTATTGGATTATAGACATCTAAACTTTTGTTGCAATACTTTTGCAGTACAAAATGCACACAGTGTAGCACTAATGAATAACATTGTGCGTAAAAAATATAAACCCACATTAGATATTTCTAAAGTTTTTTTCTGTCAAAACATTGCACAGAAAGTACGTATTTGACCGCTTTCTCAATTATGGGGACAAAGTTTCAATTCTGTCGTCTCCCACAGGGATTCAAGAATAGTCCTGGGTTATTTTCAGCCAGAGTAACAGAGTTACTACAATCTTATGATAATGTAGCATTATCATATGTCGATGACATTGATCTGACAGATGATGACTTGGATAGGCACTTGAATAGGGTGAATACAATCACACTTGGATTTGCCTCAGAAGGGTATAAATTCAATTAAAAAAATATGCGCTGCTCCAACCTCCAAAAACGCTGAAAAACTTACAGTCGATTCTAGGTTTCCTAAATTTTGGAAGAATTTACATTCTAAATTACGCAGAAAGGGTTAAACCTCTCTACGAATTAATCAAACCAGATTTCAAAACAGCTAATTTGACACAACAAAACACAGAAATTTTGCGTTCATTGCAAACAGACATGTTAGCAACAAAATATTTGCAAACACGTGTAAACGTAGTCAACTTAGTGATTCAAATCATTCCAGGACAATGCGGATTCACGTACTTCAATTTTAACAAAGTTGAAAAAGTACCAATAGCATACAAGGCACACTTGTACACACATGCAGAAATTAAATTCACTTCAACAGAAAAAAATCTAACAGCGGTTCAAACTGCAGTAGCAAAAGATAGAGCCCTCGCACTGTGTAAACGCATTATGGTCGTTACACCTATACCTGCCTTAAAGGCAGTGACAAAAGCGAGCATTCCAAATGCTAAAGCTTTACATCCGAGATGGATACAATAAGTTAATTCTCTTGCTGCAACAGACGTTGAATACGTTTTTGACCCATATTTAAAAACACAAGCATTTCTACAATATGAACAAGAATGTCCTCTGCCTAATGAAATTCTGCCTCTAGAGCAGTATGAATGTATAATTTATACTGACGGATCAGCTCACCCCGCTACGAGGGGTAAACAAGCTTATAGTGCTGCGTGCGCGATCGTTAAAGGTCGTTGGCTCGATGGCAAGTTCAGACCAATAGTCACTAACACAATCTCTAGGAGATTGTGCAGCGCAGTGAGCTGATCTACAAATATTAAAGATGGCACTTGAGAACATGGACAGCGAGTTCCCCACACTCATAGTGTGCGATTCGTATTATTGTGTTCAATCTTACAATGAATACTTGCAAAACTGGATTCCAAACGGTTACAAAGATGAAAAAGGTGGCACAATCAAGCATAAACTGCTTTGGGAAAAAGTAGTTCAGTTACGACAAGAACTACAAAAAGCTCACGTGATACATATGCTGAGTCATCAACGTGATGGAGTTCATGTTGCAGGGAATTCATTGGTTTATGAAGCCGCGAAGGCAGCTATGCAAATGGCTTCCGTAGCTGCAATCACTCGTTCATAAACAAAAATAGATGGCAAAATAATGCTAGCGGTCAATGCCACAAGCAAAGGCAGCGGTGCAGCATTACCTAATAAGTTTCCACTCAAATACTGATATATAATTGATGCAAACTCCGTTCTTTTTGCTAGAATCCCTGGAGTGGGGAATAGGGTAATTCCACACTGGAAACGTAGAGCTTTGATACACAAATCACATTTGGGAAAGGATATGATACATCAGGGGATCTCTAAGACTATACTAGAATTAAAAGAGATGTACTGGTGGCCACGGATAAATGCTCACATTCACACATTTGCAATTATCTGCCATGACTGCAATAAAGATCGCAGCAGAGAAAGCCGCCAGATTCCTGACTACAGTATAGCCAGTCCAGTACAGACACCATTGTTAGACAGCACTAGACTTTCTACACACAGACGTCCCTATTGACGAATGCGGTCCCACAAATATTAAGACAAGATTAATTTGGATGTGACCTCAGTGCTCGGCTGATGCTCGAACTGTTATAAAAGATTTGCGAGTCTTTATCGGCACATACGCACGCTACATTCTGACCAGGGTCCTGCATTTAGCTCTTGAACTTACAAGGAGGCAATGGCCAAATTGGGCATTGTATTGCAGTACTCTAGTCCATTCCATCCAGAGGGAAATTCAGAAGTGGAGAGAAAAAAACGGGACATAAAGGAATCTATAACAGCGACGGTATTAGGCCCGGCGTACGGGTGGCTTAAAGTTAAACATCTAATAAGTGTCCAATGTAGTCGTAATAATCTGCCAAGAAGTTCTCTAGGGGGAATCACTCCATGTGAAGTCCTCTTTGGGACCAGAATGATAATATTGGACCTCAATTGTCAGACTTCAGTGGTAGACCAAAAACCTTTTGATATCAAAGATCATTTGGCTGTTTTGCAGGACTTAAACGAAATAAGAACTAATGTGTTCCTGAAGCCAACCACCACTGAAGAGAAACTGACCATCCCAGCAAGGCCTGTTTGGATTCCAAAGATTTTGGATCTAGTCAGAGAAAAGATAGCGGACAAGAAGGAATTTGGGCCTTCTTACATACAACCAGTACCTGTCCTAGCAATCCACGGATCAGGAAGAGTATTACTGCTGCCCCTTGCTGGTAAAAAGGAGAACAGGTTTGTGTTCATCGACCTGGTCAAACACATCATGTGACCGATCATAAGCAGTAGGCCAAGTGGACTCCGCGAATGTAGCAGATGCTCTAATCTGGCTGCTATCCAAGAGGTTCAAACTGAGAGACTAATCACCTTTGAAGAATCTGCAGTGCGAAATGAAGGACTAAGCAACAACGCTATGGAACTTGTACCTCTTGAAACCCAAATAACAGTGCGTCAAGAAATCCCTGTCTACAATGAAATAGCATCTGACTATGCAAATGTAACAAGTGAGCAAGTGTTTCCAGTGATTTCTTCAAATCCTGAGGCAAACCCAGCCATTGACAGAACTGCCTCTGGCTATTTCATTAACTTTGATACGTTTTTCTGAAGATCTCAGTGAGCCTGAAACGACGCCAGTAAAAAGAACTTTCAAAGAACAAGCAACAGACCTTTTCATCACCTGGAAAAGACTTATCTGGTTTTACCATGGATTGAATTTTGGATTATGTTGGGTGTACTTTTTCTCCTACTTTGTTTGACTCTGGTAAGAACTTTGAGAATGCTGATACATGGAAGATATGTTAAAAAGTACACAGCAAGTAAGAACATTAACTTACAACTCAAGCCACACAAATCATCCCATCGTGAACAAAGAGACTTGTCCTCAGTGAACATCACAGCCGTTCCTATACCTGGTGGTATAGTCTGGGACAGAACTGACGTTGACATTTTTGGCCCGGCAGAACTGTTGAAGATTCCACACCAGTTCAAGATTTCCTCGAATGACTTTGTTTCTGATGATTGGGACTTTGAGACTGTTAATAATATGATGTCAGACTTAGAAATGTCTTCAAAGTTTACTAATCATGAATACTTAGAAGGTTCATCAGATTATGAACAAACGACAGGTAGGCACTTTGCCAAAAAGGGCCAGTTTTCACTGATAAATTGAGGTGCGACCACGTTGTGTTTTTACACCGTTTCCTGTGGCAGGCACTTGGCAGACCCAGGTAAGTGAGGTACCATTTTTCTCATAAGACTTTGGGGAACTCGGTGGGTGGAAATTTGTTGATCCACACAGATTCCAGAACTTTCCACCACAGAATTGTGAGTAAAATGCATTTTTTGTCCCAGTTTTTTTAGGTTTGCAAGGGATTCTGGGTAACAGAACCTGGTGGGAGGCAGTCGAGTCACCCCATCCTGAATTTCCCTGGGTGTCTAGTTTTAAAAAATGTATAGGTTTGCTAGGTTTCCCTAGGTGCCGGCAGAGCTAGGGTTCAAAAACGACCGGTAGGCACTTTGCCAAAAAAGGGCCAGTTTTCACTGCGAAATTGAGGTGCGACCACGTTGTGTTTTGCACCGTTTCCTGTCGCAGGCACTAGGCAGACCCAGGCAAGTGAGGTACTATTTTTCTCATAAGACTTTGGGGAACACAGGGTGGGTGGAAATTTGTTGATCTACACAGATTCCAGAACTTTCAACCACAGAAATGTGAGGAAAATGCGGTTTGTTTTCTAATTTTTTGCGCTTGCAAGGGATTCTGGGTAACAGAAACTGGTGGGAGGCAGTCAAGTTATCCCATCCTGATTTTCCCTGGGTGTCTAGTTTTCAAAAATGTATAGGTTTGCCAGGTTTCCCTAGGTGCCGGCAGAGCTAGGGTTCAAAAACTACAGGTAGGCACTTTGCCAAAAAAGGGCCAGTTTTCACCGCGAAATTGAGGTGCGACCACGTTGCGTTTTGTGCCGTTTCCTGTCGCAGGCACTAGGCATACCCAGGCAAGTGAGGTAGCATTTTTCTCATAAGACTTTGGGGAATGCGGGGTGGGTGGAAACTTGTTGATCCACGCAGATTCCAGAACTTTCCACCACAGAAATATGAGGAAAATGCATTTTTTCCCAATTTATTAAGTTTGCAAGGGATTCTGGGTAACAGAACCTGGTAAGAGGTAGTCGCATCACCCCATGCTGAATTCCCCTGAGTGTCTAGTTTTCAAAAATGTATAGGTTTGCTTGGTTTCCCTAGGTGCCGGCAGAGCTAGGGTTAAAAAACGACAGGTAGGCACTTTGCCAAAAAAGGGCCAGTTTTCACTGCGAAATTGAGGTGCGACCACGTTGCGTTTTGTGCCGCTTCCTGTCGCAGGCACAAGGCAGACCCAGGCAAGTGAGGTACCATTTTTCTCATAAGACTTTGGGGAACGCGAGGTGGGTGGAAATTTGTTGATCCACACAGATTCCAGAACTATCCACCACAGAATTGTGAGGAAAATGTGTTTTTTTTCCATGTTGTTTAGGTTTGCAAGAGATTCTGGGTAACAGAACCTGGTGGGAGGCAGTCGAGTCTCCCCATCCTGATTTCCCCTGGTTGTCTAGTTTTCAAAAATGTATAGGTTTGCTAGGTTTCCCTAGATGCCAGCAGAGCTAGGGTTAAAAAACGACAGGTAGGCACTTTGCCAAAAAAGGGCCAGTTTTCACTGCTAAATTGAGGTGCGACCACGGTGCGTTTTTACACCGTTTCTTGTGGCAGGCACAAGGCAGACCCAGGCAAGAGAGGTACCATTTTTCTCATAAGACTTTGGGGAATGCGGGAGGGTGGAAATTTGTTGATCCACAAAGATTCCAGAACTTTTCACCACAGAATTGTGAGGAAAGTGTGTTTTTTGTCCCAGTTTTTTTAGGTTTGCAAGGGATTCTGGGTAACAGAACCTGGAGGGAGGCAGTTGAGTCACCCCATCCTGAATTTCCCTGGGTGTCTAGTTTTCAAAAATGTATAGGTTTGCTAGGTTTCCCTAGGTGCCGGCACAGCTAGGGTAAAAAAACTACAGATAAGCACTTTGCCAAAAAAGGGCCAGTTTTCACTGCAAAATTGAGGTGCGACCACATTGCGTTTTGCGCCGTTTCCTGTCGCAGGAACTAGGCAGACCCAGGCAAGTGAGGTACCATTTTTCTCATAAGACTTTAAAGGAATGTGGGGTGGGTGGAATTTTGTTGATCCACTCAGATTCCAGAACTTTCCACCACAGAAATGTGAGGAAAATGCATATTTTTTTCTCAAATGTTTTAGGTTTGCAATGGATTCTGGGTAACAGAACCTGGTGGGAGGCAGTTGAGTCACCCCATCCTGAATTTCCCTGGGTGTCTAGTTTTAAAAAATGTATAGGTTTGCCAGGTCTCCCTAGGTGCCGGCAGAGCTAGGGTTCAAAAACTAAAGGTAGGCACTTTGCCAAAAAAGGGCCAGTTTTCACTACGAAATTGAGGTGTGACCCTGTTGCGATTTGTGCCATTTCCTGTCGCAGGCACTAGGCAGACCCAGGCAAGTGAGGTACCATTTTTCTTATAAGACTTTGGGGAATGCGGGGTGGGTGGAAATTTGTTGATCCACGCAGATTCCAGAACTTTCCACCACAGAAATGTGAGGAAAATGCAATTTTTTCCCCCCAATTTTTTAAGTTTGCAAGGGATTCTGGGTAACAGAACCTGGTGGGAGGCAGTCACATCACCCCATCCTGAATTCCCCAGGGAGTCTAGTTTTTAAAAATGTATAGGTTTGCTAGGTTTCCCTAGGTGCCGGCAGTGCTAAGGTGCAAGAACTACAGCTAGGCACTTTGCCAAAAAAGGGTCAATTTTAACTGCAAAATTGAGGTGTGACCACTTTGCATTTTGCGCCGTTTCCTGTCGCAGGCACAAGGCCGAGCCACACAAGTGAGGTACCGTTTTTATCCGGAGACTTAGGGTAATTCAGATTTGTAAATCAACTTACCTATTGAGTTTTCATGCATTTCTGCCTTCCCAATGAAAGACATTGTGTGAAAAAAAATCATTTTGAAAAAGGACCAATAATTCTCATGCTAGTATGAGTATTCCCAATTTTGATAATATGCAAATATATACTGTTTCTACACTCTATAATTTGTACCCAATTGAGAAATACATAGGTGTCTTTCATATCGATTTTTCCATGTATACATTTTCCAAGAATAGGTGCTCTATACCCAGTACATAATAAAATACCATTGCAAGTTGCTGCTCAGTTTTTGACTCTGGGTCCCTCGAGTTCTTGGTGAAACTACAAGTCCTATATATCCCCACAACCAGGAAGGTCCGACGGATGTAACGGATGATTGCTTTCAAAGAGCTGTCAAAATTACAAGAAGTTAAAGGTGAAAACGTTGAGGCAAAAGGCTGTTTTTTTCAACTAATGTTTAATTATTTCAATATTTTAACTGTTAGTTTCTATAAAGAAATCTACATGGATTTAGACAAATGACTTCTTTCTGAATTCAGAATGTGTTCTACGTTTCGAAAATGTATAGCTTTCCAGGATCCATTATTGCTTTCAAACTCATTTCTACCATTAACTGGAAGGAGGTTGAAAGCACTAAAAATAGCAAAAATAGGCTGTCCAAAACAAATGCCAAAACTGTGTGAAAAATGTTAGTTCTCTGACAAAAGACTGTCATTCCCTACACGCTGAGAAAATGGTGATTTCAGCCCCAGAAACCCTTTTTTGATAACATTTGCAGGGAAAACCCAGAGGCATTCATTTGCAACCCGTTTTCCATATTTTTCTGAAAAAAACAAACATTTTACTGTATTTTTCTTAATTTCTGGAACCCCTCTAAGGGAATCCACAAATCCTGGGTTTCTTTAGAATCCCCATGATGTTGGAAGAAAAGGACGCAAATTTGGCGTGGATACCTTATGTGGTCCAAATGTTACAGGGGCCTAAGCGCACACTGACCCAAATCGCCAAAAAATGGCTTAGCACAGGAGGGGAAAAGGCCTAGCAGCAAAGGGGTTAATCTCCCATAAACCCAATATCCCGCTCCTCAAATTTAATTTAAAATTCAAAATTTAATAAATTAATTTCCTAATTACATTTGAAATGTTTTATTACTTTATTATACATATTTTAAAACACTCCCCACCCTTATATATAAACCCAACATCCCACTCCTAATATTTAGGGGCCCATTAGGATGATGGGCGGACTTTGTCCACCAGTCATCCTACCGGTGTAAGGGACCACCCGCCATAAGGGTGGGGGTCCCTTGTCCAGGAGCAGGATGCGCCCACCACAGTGGCGGGCGTATCCAGCATTCCTACCATTGTGGCAGGCGGTGCACTCAGCACGGTGCCTGCCTTGCTGTGCATGGAGCTGGTGGGGGGTACCATAGGCACCCCCATGTGCACCCCCCACCCCCCGGAGTTCATGGGGGCCTGCATCGGGCCCCCAAAACAGACTCTGCATGCCTTTCTGTGGCGGCATTGCCACCAGGGAAAGGCATCTGTCAAAGCCCATTGTAATATGGTTGGCGGTGTCTGATAATAAGGAGAGTATTTTTTGGTGCTGTTTGATGAATCTTCATGAAACTATCCAAAAAAGTTCATCTACCACAGCTCTTTCTTGGATAGTTTCAGGGGAATCCATCAAGCAGAAAAAAAGGGGGGCCAAGACCCAATTTCCCCATGCATTTTCTATAGACTTTTTTGGGCAGCGCTACTGCAAAATGGAATTTGGCTGGAATCTAAATCTTGATCTAGAAAGCTTGCTTTTTGTGATTTGGTGGAAATCCATTCAGTATTTTTTGAAATAATATGGTAAAAAATATTTCTATATCTGGACGGTTGGGTTAGAGGTACTTCTCCAGGGCCCAACGTTTTTAAAGGCGCGGAACATGTGCCCCCCTCCCCGAGCCACAAGTTGGCCCCTGACAGCACATCCCCTGGGGACAAATTTATAAAGAAGGAGAAGAGGATCTCCTCTCAGAGCATCTGTTAGGTCCCCTAGGGCCCAAAAAATAGGGCAGGGTGGTTTCTGACTTGGGTTCCCCAATCCTGTAACTTGATAGAACACAGTGTACCAGGTGACGTGTAAAAATGTGGACATACCCTACCCTACATGCACTCCTAGCAAAAGTTGCAAAAAGCAGGAGCCTCTCCATGTTCTCCTATGCAGATGATACCCAGTGTATATCTCTCCCTCGAAAATTTCAGATCAACACATAGCCAAGTTTCAGAACCACATGAAGGCCATTGCTGATTGGATGGCAGCTAGTTGTCTACAGTTGAATGCCTTAGATTCTTCTTATGGGAAGAGACACACATCTATGGTGGATTGACCGTTGGTGGCCTTCTGCGCTGGGGGCCCCCCTAAGGAAATCGTAAAAAAACCTGGGTGTCTGGGTTGACTGTGCTTTAACTTTTCAGGCACAGATAAAATCTGTGTCTGGCAGTTGTTTCGGTCATCTATGCGGACTTAAGCCATTATTCAGGTGTTTTAATGCTCAAACTCGTCAGACCATTATCCAGTCTACTATACTATCTAGAATGGATCACTGTAATTCTCTCTACCTTAGGGCCAACAAAAGCTGGTATTAATCATCTTCAGAGGGTACAGAATGCTGCAGCCCGGACTCGCATCTTCTTCTCAAAATGTTGCTTTACTTCTAAATCCATACGTAAGCTGCACTGACTTCCGGTTGTGCATTTTTCATAGAATTCTCTATGCCCAAGCCCCTTCTATCTTAGCCAATCTTCTTACCCCTTATGTACCAGAACGTCCTTTGCACTCATCGAACCAACACCTGGCTAGTGTTCCTGGTGTTAGAAGAGCACAGGTCAGAGGTTGTTCGCTCCGTGTTCTAGCTTCCTCTCTCTGGAAAGCTCTTCCATGTACTATCTGAAGCATACAAAATCATGGGGCATTCTGGAAGGCTGTAAGACCTGGCTCTTCCCTGCCTAGCTCTCTTCCTCATTCCTCCTCTTCTGTCTGGTTATCTGTGTAATCAACGCTGAGATGCCCCGTTGCAGAGGCAGCCATGCGCTTTACAAATCTGAAAACATAACACTCTCCCATGCAGACCATCCTTCCCTGACCTTGCTGCTGCAGGCAGTGAAGGCATGTTTACTCCCACCCAGCCGGGTGGAAGAAAACATGTTTTCCTGCCCACAATGGTGTTCCCAGGGCCTATAAAGTCTTTGTGACAGGGTTGTGCATTCACCTCCCCTTATCATAAAAAAGTCCCCCACTGATGGGGTCCTTTGAGTCACTAGTGGCTTGGGAAGGGGGGCATATGCCCCTCTCCACTTATTAAAAAGGAGATCTGGAGATGGGGTTCTGGTGGCCTTGGTGGCTCATAGAGGGGGGTCGCGTGCCCACCCCTTCTTATTTTAAAAATAAGGTCTTGGAATGGGGTCCCTGGGGCCTCTAATGGCTGCTTGCCCTCCTCACCCTTTTAAAACATTATATGGGTGGCCTGGGTGGGCACCCACAGTAATTTTTATTTATTCAAACTGAATAATAAATGAGCAGCAGGTGTCACTAATTTATTATTGTCTACCCCTTGAAGGAGTGCCTTACAATGCCCTGCAAAGGCTTTATTTTTGCATGTTATTGAGTTTGGTGATGCCCCTAGAATACAAAGGGTGTCCATCACACCTTTCTTATGTTAGTGGGGGCTGCAGCTAGTCCAGCAGCCCGAAGCGACAGTAGAAATATTAACAGTGTGTCTTCTGGGTCCTTAATTCCAGGACCCCAGAAGAACGTACAATGTTTTTAAAGCACTCCCAGCTAGAGCTGTATGCGCTTCAGCTGGAGTGCTAGGCCCTATTGTTTTTTTAATGATTACATTTGCTGGGCTTCAAAAATTGTAAAAAAAAAAATCACAGACATGTTGGTTTTATTTATGTATTGATTAAACATGCCCCAGACAATTTATTTTGGCATTTATCACCGATAAAATGTAATAGTCAGGGCTATGCAAAAGGGCTCACATAACCTTTTTGAAATTAAAAATGTATTAAACATTTTTATAATAATCAATATTAATGAACATTGGGGGGCATGACCAGTGCCGACCGCGATGGAAGCTTAGCTTTGTCCGGGCCTGTGGTGAAGCCCGCTATATCCGTCCCTTCACCAACAACTGAGGGTAGAATCTCAGCGGCGCTGATCCCTGGAGGTGCCCTGAGGCAAGAGAGCTGTAAGTGAGAATTGGCAGCGACGATAGGTAGACATTGTGAGACGGGCCTGGTTTGGTAGCTGAGCCCGCTCTCTGGAGTTCAGGGGCAGAGTCGCGGGACGTCGCCAGCCCATACAGTGATCCAGCGGCCAGGACCTTCTCTCAAGCATTACCCAAGGCACAAGGTCAATCAGTCAATCAATCAATGACACTTATAAAGCGCGCTACATACCCGTAGGGTCTCAAGGCGCTGGGGGGGGGGGGGGGGGCTGGGGGTTCCGCTACTGCTCGAACAGCCAGGTCTTCAGCTTCTTCCTGAAGGAGAGGTGGTCTTGGGTCAGGCGCAGGTCGGGAGGGAGGGAGTTCCAGGTCTTGGCGGCCAGGTAGGTCTTGATCATCGGGGCCCCTGGGGCACTAACCGGTGCGGAGTGGGTGCGCCCGCGGCCCCCTCAGGACAAGAGGTTGCTGAGGAGGACCCCCGTTTTTCCCCTTCAGCACCACAATTGTGAGTCTTACCTGTGATCACTCCGGAGGCAGAAGGGAGAAAAGTTCAGCCGCTGCAGTCGACCAGATTGCTGACTGCTGCTGTGGACGCCTGCCTGTCTCCACGAAGCAGCTGAGGCTGGAACGTGAGGAGCGGCCTCCCAAACGGAAGACTGCCAGTGGCCACTACAGCACAGCCTGGATTTGGGCCCCTGAGCTGAGGTCTCTGACGGTCGCTGTGGATGAGTGCTGTGGAGCAGCAGAGAGACATTGATCAGAGAAGACAAACCTACTGGGGAGCACCGGAGTGGAATGACTGCATCCCCTGGCCTCCCTCCCTGTGGAAAGCATGCTGCTCGCACTGACATGGCTTGTGAAGCAGCAACTCGCTTTCTGGGTGACAGCCTGCACTATATCCGTACTTAGCCTAGTCGTTCCACAGTTCCGGGAGTTTGAGGCCCATTGAACTGGAGTGGACGCTGGAGTGTGTGCGGAGGGGATTTCCAAACACCTCCCGACAACTGTACCCAGAGATGAGTCACACCATGACAAAATCGAAAGAAGCCAGAGCCTCTGTCCAGGTTAATAAAATGTATAAATATGCGGTTCCACAACAGCTGCCCTCAGAGGAGGGGGCGTGAGAAGGAGACTTGGCCAGAAAAAAACTGCCACTTAGCTCAATCATGGTCGTGATACAGGCAGTGGGGACAAATATAGAAACTAAAATCAACAAGGTTACAATTAAGATGAACCTCATGTGAGCCGACATACGGAAAACGTCACAGCGACAGAGGAATACATAGGGGAGCTGCAGTCCACGATGTGTAAATTGGAGGAGAGGGTACAAAAATTGGTCCACCAACACAAGGCAATTGTGTTGCACCTGGACGATCAGGAAGGGAGGGCATGCCCCAACAACATTTGGGTGGTGTAGGTGCCTGAAGGGGCGGGTGACTATGGACTTCTGAGTGTAGTAATAACCCTCAATGGTGAATAGGCAGAGCGGCGGGCCCGGAGGGAGGATGCTGCTGGGTGGTGGTACCGGGCAACTCTACATTTGGTATTTAGTTTTTGGAACGACAGGGGCTCTGATGTTGGGGATGTGGGTAGTTTTAGACCTACAAAGCAGGGCTGCAGGGTGGGGGAGCTGTTGTTACTGGGGTTGGAGGGTTGTTTTGTTGTGCTTTTGGGTGTTTTGGCTTTAGAGCAATTTGTTGTAGTTCGGGCTGGACTGTTCCCAATGGGCACAGGGTCAAGACTGATTTGCATTTGGCTGGGTTCAAACTGGAATGGCATGGTGAGCAAAAAATAATGGATTTAGGCCAAGATCTCTGTACTGGGGTGAATGTATGACATTGTTCTACATTCTGTCCATCAACTGTTGTTTTTGCATTTGTCACCCCGAGTGGGACGGGTATGCACAGACGTGAGTCCCGTGCTCTCCATGCCACTGGAATCAAGCGATCCAGGCTGATGCGGGCTGAAAGCCAGAACCCGGTACTTGGATGCTTGTTTCCAGTCCAGGGAGGACCTGGCTTGGCAGTTCGGACTGGACTGTTACCACTGGGCACAGGGTCAAGACTGATTTGCATTTGGCTGGGTTTAAACTGGAATGGCATGGTGAGCAGAAAAACGATGGATTTAGGCCCAGATCTCTGTACTGGGGTGAATGTATGACATTGTTCTGCATTCTGTCCATCAACTGTTGTTTTTGCATTTGTCACCCCGAGTGGGACGGGTATGTTCAGACGTGAGTCCCGTGCTCTCCATGGCACTGGAATCAAGCTAACCAGGCTGATGAGGGCTAAAAGGCCGAAACCGGTCCTTGGATGCTTGTTTCCAGTCCAGGGAGGACCTGGCTTGGCAGTTCGGGCTGGACTGTTCCCACAGGGCACAGGGTCAAGACTGATTTGCATTTGGCTGAGTTCAAACTGGAATGGCATGGTGAGCGAAAAAACAATGGATTTAGGCCCAGATCTCTGTACTGCGGTGAATGTATGACATTGTTCTAGATTCTGTCCATCAACTGTTGTTTTTGCAATTTGTTTGCCCCAACAGGGTTGGGAGATACACTTCTATGCTCACATTGCTGATTCGTGCAGACGGGGACTGGGGGTAGGATATTCTGGAAGGGATATCACACATTTGGGATATGAAGTTTCTTTTATTGTTATGATGATTGAAAATCTGCAAACACTAAGACACCGTCACGACGGGAGCATTTGTACACTTGACCTCAGATATCCGGTCTGTGACAGAGACCCACACTCTGTATGACCTCGCCTGACCCAATGACACAATGCACTTCAACACCAACGCTTTTGCTCCTCTCGTGGAATGTCAATGGTCTGCGGGACAAGATAAAGTGAAGGTTAGTGCTGCGATATCTGAAACGCAAGGCCCCAGCAGTCACACTGTAAAGCACTGGACCTATGGGGTTCCAGTTCTAGTACATTCGGAATGTACCTCTAGGTCCCGAGGGGTGGGAATCCTAGTTAGAAAGTAATTCCCTCTCATTGTACACCTCACTTTTAAAAATGATCATGGCCGATTTGCCCCAACTTCGATCCAATGGGAAGGTCGTTTACTTAATCTATGGACTGTCTTTATCCCACCCTCCCCACACTCATCGGCCTTCAGGCCTTTGGCAAGTTCCTACTCGCGCTGCTGGAGGGGGACTAAATATTAGGGGGTGACTGAAATATGACGATAAATTACGCAGTAGGTCGTACACATGCCTGACCTCAACACCATCTCCGATCACCCCTGGCTGAATTCCTTGGTTTACTGGATATTTGGCGGATTCAAAATCTACACCAGATACAATATACTTTTCACTCAGGGGCTCACAATAGCCTTTCATGCATAGACTACATTCTTATAGCAACGGACAATATGGGAAAGATTGGGGCTGTCTCACATCTGCCCAGGGGGATCTCTGATCACTCCCCGGTGCTGGCGGAGTTTCAATCACACAGCCCCACTCAGCGTTGTATATAACCCATATATCCTGGGTTCCTACGTAATCCTAAGATTAAGAAAGGTTTACTAACTACAACAATGCATTACTTCCAAGAAAATGAGATCTTGATCTCTTCGCCACTAATTTTGTGGGAGGCGTACAAACCAGTCATACGTGAGCAGGGCATCTCCCTCATTGAAGGTCATAAAAAAGATAAGAAAAAGGAGATAGAAGCCTTAGAACAGGAGGTACATCATTTGATCATTTGGAGTCTCAACATGCTAGGGATCCCTCAGACACCAACCCACATGGGTTGCGCGTGAAACAATAGGAATATAAGGAATACCTTTGGGCAGATGCCAAAACCTGCATAACAACAGCTCAGCATAGGGTATATGATTCAGGGGACAAAGCCGGCAAATTTCATGCCTGGTTAGATAGGAGGGAGCGAGCGAATAGATGGATAGCGCAGCTCAGGATGGAGAACGGTGAAATAACGTCAGACCAACAGGGGATAGTGACTGCGCTAACAGCACACTATGAATGGGTGTACACATCCACAAACACAACCACAGTCTAGGAAGCGCTTGAATTCCTTAGAGACATATGTAAGCCAGTGCTCACGCCAGTGGAGGCTGAAGGGCTTGAGGCGGATATTACAGTGGATGTGCTCAAGGTGGCCATCTACAAGATACATTCGGGTTAAGCCAGCGGCCCCTATGGCATCCCAATAGAATTATATAAACGAATGGCGGATAAGGTTGCCCCTTATATGTTAAACATGTATGAGGCAAGCAGGGCCTAAGGCGCACTCCATAGAGATCAACGGTTGTCTACCATAGTGGTAATCCATAAACCTGGCAAACCCACTGTGGAGTGGGCATCGTACCGACCGATCTAATTGATTAACGCAGAGGCCAAGATTCTGCCCAAAATGTTGGTGCTCAGATTGGCACCTCATCTCACCAAACTGGTCCACCAAGACCAATCGGGATTCATGCCTGGCAGAAATACTGCTTTGAATCTCAGGCACCTACAAAGCGTCCTGGGAAGAAAACATACAATACGGGAGGACGCATTGGTCGTATCACTTGACGCAAAAATGGCCTTTGATTCGGTGAAATGGCCGTTTCTGTTTGTGGTCCTCCAACACTTGGGGTTTACCGAAATTCAGTTCCTTGATACGCCTACTGTATGCTAACCCTGTTGGGCATGTTGTTGCCAATAGACATATATCACGGGAGATTGCTCAGAGACGAGTAACGCAGCCAGGTTGCCCGCTGTTGCCACTTCTGTTTGCACTGGTCCTGGAGCCGTTGGCTGCCTGGATTAGGTGGGACCCAGTCTAAAATGGAGAGAGGGATGGGAAAATCATATCTCCCTCTATGCCGATGACATCCTTATAAACATAACCTCGAGCACGTGGTCCCTTCACACATTACTTAACATCTGTGAGGTGTTCGGTCTGTATTGGGGTACACAATTAATTGGGACAAGTCTGTACTATATATTCTATATTAGTTGCCTCCAAGACTGCCTAGGGAACGTACGGTCCAGATAGTAACTGATATGTTATGTTATGATAACTTATATAGCGCACGATTACCTGGAGGTGTCCTGGCGCTTGTTACCTTTCCAATACACAGATCCCAACAGAAGGCGTAAGGAAAAAGAGGGTGTATGAGGGTTTACACCAAGCTATTTGTCAAACAGCCATGTTTTCAGGCTCTTCCTGAAAGATGTTAAATCAGTAGACTGTCTGAGATAAACGGGAAGGTCATTCCAAGCCTTCACTGCCCCTAGTATGAAGCTTTTACCTCCCCAAGTGGCCTTTTTGATGGTTTTAAATACCTTGGGATCCATGTAATTTCCAACCCAGACGAATTCCTAGCACTTAATTTGCAAGCACCGTTGCAAAGGCTGAAGTGAGATATTAAGCACTGGAGAGCGTTGCCGCTCACCCTACTGGGCAGAGCAGCACTTTTTAAAGTGATGGCCTTACCCAGATTCTTATATGCCCTGCACAACATGCCCTGCCGAGTTCCTGATTTGTACTTTGGAGCAATAAACTCGGAGGTTACTACTCTCCTTTGGGATAGCAAACCGGCAAGAGTGGCTGTGTGCAAATTGATTAGAAGCTGGTACAATGGGGGGATTGCTCTACCCGACGTCCGGGAATGCTACAGGGCCTCACAATTGACAGTTATCAATCAATGGATTCACACACCTGACACTGACCCTGCATACCGCCTGGACAGAGTGGCTCTGGGGGAGGGGGAGTTAATAGGGCACTCTATAACAAATGGAAAGCACCTGGCCTCATCGGACCGACGGCACACACGATTCATGTTTAGCATGTGGTAACACGCAGCTTGGATGGGCGGACAGGCTAACGCAACACACTCCACTGTAGGACACAGACAGATGGGGCACCCTGGGAAATAGCAAGGGGGTTCCAAAAATGTGACTTGTTAGGGATCCCCCGGCTGGGATATCTCTGAAAACATGGAAAAGTCGTCAGCTGTGCCAACCTGCAGGAACACTACGAAATAGCTCCTGGTGAACAGTTTCGATATGTGCAAATTAAACATGCAATCGACGCAGCCCTTCAGGCAGAGGAGATACTCCCTGAATCATCCACTTTAGAGGACAGACTGTTAACTGACTACTTAGACAAGAAAGCAACTTCTCTTACCTACAGGAAAATTATTAATAATCAAACGGACCCCCTCGTACGACTCTGGGTGGTCTGGCAGACAGAGTTTGGGGATATGGATGACACTGACTGGCAGGACGTGACTGCATCGCCTAGAGAGGTAGCAGTCTCTTCTAGACTGCAGTTAGCTAAAAATACTACATAGGACCTATTATACTCGGGCGACATTGCTTAAGATAGGAAAAATCATTGACACGCACTGTCTGCGCCAATGTGGTGAACTAGGTACATTTTATCATACTCTGTGGCAGTGCCCGCTGAATACAATATACTGGAAGGTAGTGATGAATACTATTACAGAGGTCAGCGAAAAACAAGTACCGCTTGATCCTAGGTGTTTCCTATTGAACACATGGGAGCCAACAGTTCTTAACCACGCCTATCGTCAGTGGGCAGGGACAGGCATGATGATTGCTAAGTGGAATCTAGCACAGTAATGGGGGGGCAGCACAAGCCCCAATCTTGGTCGAGTGGCGTAGGGATATGGACATGGTCATGGCGGCTGAGAAAGCTATATACATTCATAAAGGGTGCCCAAAGAAATGGGGAAGAGTGTGGGGCAAATGGAATGCTTACAGAGGGAATATATGTACCCCTCCTGTAATGGATGATGAGGTGTAACACTACTGTTGTTGATGAAATTATTCTATCACTGTGCAAAATGTTCACAGATGGACTGTGTACAACTGTCATATCATTTTTAAGGAATGTACCTGCAGATTTTATTTGCTATATAATAAAAAACTTCATTAGAAAAAAATACACACACAAAATTTTTGAACATTGCATTGTGTGAATTGTTGAAAAGTATATTTGAATAAAAACATTAGTAAAATGTATGGAGAAAGATGGTAGATATGCTGAATATATATTGTTATGCCCATCCCTTGACAAAACCAATACACTCACTCGTTATATTTTGGTGTTGCAGCAATCTGTGTGTGGCTTAGGTTTGGCCGCACACAGGCCAGGCAATGCAACCAACCCTAATTCACGCCCCAGGGTTGTGGTTCCTGCAAGGGGATTGCAAATAAATATTTATTTATTGTTTGATTAATTAAAATTATCAACAATACAGATTAGTGAGTACATATAATAAGCTAAGACACAATTCATTGATACAGTTCATGGTTGTTAAAAATTCATTGCAATGCACCATTGGAATTCACCAAAAATTGACGGAAACTTTGAAAAAAAAATGTGAACTACCAAAATCTAAGAAATGAAAGGGGAAAAAGAAATTCATCAAAAAGAAAAGAGCAATAGTATTTTTCAAAATATACCATAAGTAGAAAAAAATCATCATAAAATGATCAACAGCAATAAACATAAAATATGTCCAAATTATATCCATGACGTGTTTAAAAACAAAAATATTAAAAACAATGGGACAGAAAACACATAATACTGCACTAGCAAAGAGATAGCTAATCAAGGAGAAAGACTAGCTACAGACACATCAAATTCATGTACAAAAGTGAGCGGATTAAACTGACGGGGGGCAAGATTAACTTATGAACTCCATGTTAAAGGCCATGTGCTGGGGTTGAGTGCCCATGGAGGGTTGGCCGCAGGGTCTGGCCAAAGTTCAGGCCCTACGGCCAACCCCCCCACCGCACACGTCCAAAGACTCCGCACAGCTGGGGGTTGGATTACGCATGGTAATAAAATATTGCTTAAAGTTTTTTAAAAACTCAAAATTCACTGAAACACAATGGTTAAAGTGACGTTATAAGTAGGTGAACATTTCAGAGACAACATAAGATTTGAAACAAAAAAAGACTGAAATTCACCAGTTATAGTTATCTCCGGAAACTGTAACTTGTGCCCTAAGGTAACTATAACTTGCGCTGTCACCATGCACAGCTAAATATCCCACATATTGCATTGCTCGTGGTATTCTCTATAAAACCATTGATAACATCACTTCAAAAGTTGATATGACATTATTAATGTCAAGACTGTATAGGGGCATGAGAATACATTAAGAAAGCACTGCTTGACCACTTCACCTGGTGCCTTGACCCTATTGCCATGCCCGGCCCTTCCGTACCTCACTTTTGCCTACTACTCCGGATTGTGGTCCACAGCCTTCTCTTTCTGCTCTTGCCCTCCTGCGTCCTTTGCTCTTTTTCCTGTTTCTGACCTAGTGCTTGTTTGTGTCTATATTTCCTTCGCCTCTTTTTCTCTGCACCTTTTTGTCTCTTTCTGCTCTTGTTTTCTTTTGCCTCTTTTCTGGCACCTTTTTGCCACTTTGTGCATCTCTGTTTCTCTCACCATTTCGAAGTACTCTCACTCAGCTCACTCTTGCACTACCTCTTTTTGCCCCACTTTAAATTCTTGCACTCTGCCTCTTTATGACACTTTCTTCTCATTTTGCCTCCTTATGACTCTTGTTTCCTCTTTTCTCCTCAGCCACTTTATTGCCTTTTTCAACCATTTGCAACATTTTCGCCTATCATTTTTTTGCCTCTTTCTCATCTTTTGGCCTTCTTTCCTCCTTTGCTGCCTTTCTCTCCCAGAACTGAGCACACACATGCTCCTTCCCATCAGCTGCTTCCCACCTCTCACGCTCCACTCACAGCCAGCTCCTGGCATGCCCAGCCCCACCCGCTACCTCCGGAATCTCCTCTACTTTCCCCTCCTGGACATTTTAATGGCACGCACAGTGAGCATGATGCTGGCTATTCAAATGCAAGCCGGTCTGTATGATTTTTTTTTTTTTTCGTTTAATGAAAGCTTTATTTAAATGTAACACACATGTAGATAATTAGCTTTTAACAGGAAATAGCATTTAACTAAAGAAGAGATAAATTGTGCAGTGACCTTACTGAGATAGTATCATAATTCTGCACTTATGAAATAGCATTTTTATATTTTGCAGTGAAAGAAAAAGAAAGAAAAGGGAAGAAAAATTCAAGAAGATAGAGAAGAGAAGAAAAGGGGGGTAGAAGGGAAAGAGGGAACAATAAGATAATATGTAGTACATATCTATATATGCATCACATAATAAACTTTATATCATATAATGACCTATATCATATAGCAACTTCATGTCTTATAACAGTGTATCTCATATAAAGGGATCACTGAAATAATATCGACCTCACAAATATCGAGGTGACAAAATATCGTTGACAAAATATCGATGGACAAAATATCGACTGGCTATCTTTAAACAGGTAAGTACAAAAATATCGACTCTAAAATATCGAGTTACTAAAATATAGACTGTAAAAAATAACGTTTTTTTTAAATGTCTTTAAATTAAGTTAATACTAATGTAGTAATAAATATGTTTAGTCTGAACTTACTTTAAATTATTAAAATAATGTTATATTAATAATTATTTATTTTAAAATAAAAATAAATCTAAAAAAATAATACATATATATTTATATATATTTTTTTATATTAAATAAACATATATAATAATTTTACCGTAGCATAACAAAATAGTTAGCAATTATTGTAACAACTGTAGTGAATTCTACAATAGCTAAAGCGTAGGGGTGAAATTTACTATTCCCACTCCAGTGGGTGCAACAGTAGGGAAAGCGTTGGATAGCGTAGGGGTTAAAATTACTATTCCCACTCCAGTGGGTGCAACATTAGGGAAACCGTTGGATAGCGTAGGGGTGAAATTTACTATTCCCACTCCAGTGGGTGCAACAGTAGGGAAAGCGTTGGATAGCGTAGGGGTTAAAATTACTATTCCCACTCCAGTGGGTGCAACATTAGGGAAACCGTTGGATAGCGTAGGGGTTCAAATTACTATTCCCACTCCAGTGGGTGCAGCATTAGGGAAAGCGTTGGATAGCGTAGGGGTTAAAATTACTATTCCAACTCCATTGGATGCAACAGTAAGGAAAGTGTTGGAAAGCGTAGTTGTAAAAATTACAATTCACACTCCAGAGAATACAAAATTAGGGAAAGTAAATCTTTCATATATAAATCAAAAATCTAACAAGAAATAACTAATAATAATTATTAAAAAGCAAATTAAAATTTTATGTAATAGAATAAATAATAATTGACATTTACTAATTAACAATAATTCTTTTAATTATTCACCTATTAATACAAATTAATTAAACATAAACAATACATTTTTTAATAATTAAAAATTATTTCACTATTATTTCCAAATAAATAACATGTATTTTATTTTATTATTTTATTAATTATTAATATATTACTTTCCACCTTATGCCCCTATAAACTCACAACCCGCTACAGAAATTAAATTAGTAAAAATCACATAATAACCAATTAATCAATTAATATAAAATAATTAACAATTATTATTAAATTAATTAAAACATATAAATTAATTATCAATTAATTACTAATTACTATCATTACATATATTTACATATTTGATTATTATTATTAAATTACTTCCCACCCTATTCCCCTATAATCCCACAACCCGCTACTGCATTAAATTAGTAAAATGTACATATTTACCAATTAATCAATTATTAATAATTATTTTGCAATTACTATTAAATTAATTAGCACATATAAATTAATTAACAATTAATTACAAATTAATATCAATTATTAAATTTACATATTTAATTAATTATAATTAAATTACTTCCCACCCTATTCCCCTATAAACCCACAACCCGCTACAGAATTACATTACGCAATAATTATAAAAATAAAAATCATTTAATACAATTATTTATAACATAAATACACACTTTTCACACATATTATTACATAAAAATACACTATAAAATATTATATATTATAAAAAAATCGATATTTTTGCTATCTATATTTTATACAGTCGATATTACTTCACTTACCTTAAAAACGATATTTTTGTAGTCGATATTCTGTCCAGTCGATATTTTGTCCAGTCTATATTATTTACTCGATATTATGTCCAAACGATATTTTGGACTCGATATTATGTCTGTGCACCCATATAAAGGCAATAGTACAAACTATATATGATAATAAACAGGAAAGGGAAAAATCGTCATGGGGGCTGAAAATCAATTATAGAATCTGTGTAGGGTGTATGCTTCATGTTTAATTAACAATTGAGTGGTGACGAGAAGAGGTCCTTATTAATCATCTGTATTATAGATGTGGCTAATGCCGTATCAAGTCTATGGTGAAAACAAAGAGATTCCACCAGCTAGTAACATTTACATTTGTGGCGTTCTTCCAGTTAAATGTAATAACGTTAAACTCAATACCAAGTGATAGTTCTAAAAATGTACCTAGTTTGGAGTGAGTGGGCCAAGAGCATGAGGAAATTCCCAGAAAGAATATTGAATATCAAAAGAGAAGTTAATGGAACAATTATTAGAGATAGTTCTACATATCTGCAGCCAAAAGGTTGTAATCCGCAGACATTGAAAAAACATATATAGGTAGGTGCCAGAGAAGGTGTTACAAGACCAACACATTGTTGGAAGAGTTGTGTTGTATTTATGCAAAGAAGGTGGGGTAATATATAATCTATTATAAAAATAAAAAAGAGTTTCTGTAGTGCTGGGAATGCATGAGATATGGTGTATCTTGCTCCGAATAAAGCTCCAAACCTTTAAAAAAAGGAATGCTGAAGGTCAGTCTCCCACATTAGTTCAATTTTGGATTCAGAACAGGAAGATGCAGGTGTAAATGCTTATATATATATATATTGCTTTACGTGATGATGAAAGCATAATTGGGTCAGGAGGTGAAGAACAAGTAGGAGATTGTGACTGATTAATCATGGAAATATTATGTAGAAGAACACCTTTGAGAGACTCAGATTTGAAGGCATAAGCAGAAGAAAGACCAATTTATTTTAGATTTTCCAAAAAAGAAAGGGGAATCAAATCACTCAACAAGTGTTTGACTTGAATTATGCCGTTAAGCACCCATTGCTTCCAAAAAATAGTGCAATTTGCAATCTTGATAGATTTATTATGCCATATAGAGGATTCCAAAACCAGACCTAAGATGGGCAACAGGCCAGGATCAAACAAAATTGGACAACAATGGCCATCGAGAATATAAAAAAAAGACAGCAGTTAAATACATGATTGAAGCTGACAAGTCAATAATACAAATAAATCAACAAATAGAAATGCATAATACATAGATGTAACCCTGGGCAAAGCACTACGCTGTACATGCGTAGTTTGCAAAGTTTGAGCTAATTCACACTACACGAATTGCAAACATGCATAGCGTAGCGTTGCGTAGTGCAGCGGTCATTTTTTGCTTGCTCGCATTCCTCAACATCAAGTTGGCGATCACGAGCAAGCAAAATGACATCCCGGGAAGACTTTTTCCTCGTTCGCGATCAGCAACATCAAGTTGCCGATCCCAAGCTTGGAAAATAAACCTCCCGGCGAGCTTCTCAATGCAGGGAGGTCAGGTTCTCATTGCGATTGGTCGCGTGTGCTCGCGACCGCTCGCGATGAGAAACTATCAGTCCGCGTTGAGAAAGCTGCCGCTCAAGTAAAAATCTACTTGAGCGGCAGTAATAGACATCTCACACTGTGCCGTTTTCAATGATTGCACAGTGCGAACAAGCATCTGGCACTGTGCAATCATCGCGAACAGGGTACTACGCAGTTCGCGTAGTGCTACACCTAACTCGCATAGTGCGAAGTGCCCTTTGCATAGATTTGTGGTGCTCTACTTCGGGAACTACGCCAGGGTTACATAGATGACCAATAAACATCACTTACCAAGACATGAGGATAATATGTAAACAGTAGGTCTGGGAAGGGAGGTACTGGGGAGACAACACACCAAAGAAGGGAATCCGGATTAGATAACAAAAAGCTGCAAAGAAGAACAAATAAATAGCCAAGTTAAATAAGTAGAAAGAAACATGAACCAAAAATATCAAGAAGACCATGATCACCATTAACAATGTCCAATTGCCATTAATAATGCTAAAGCTAACTCTCTGAAAAAATAGACATAGTCATTTTAAAGAAGAGGATCCAAAGTACACGCATATGACGGATTAAGAAACACTGAATAAATAGTTTGGATCTTTCCCAGATACATTGCATCACTCTTGTGTTGAGAGATAAATTTCCTCAGGTCTTCAAGACAGTCAAATGTAAAAGTTTGATCTTTAAATGTGACTTTAAAGAAACAGGGGTGCACCTGACCATATCTTGTATTCATGGATCCAAGTGTAGGGTGGAAGGATAAGAATAAGAGCGGCAGTTGCACATGTGACATTTGGGAGATAAAGACTCTCTGACCAGACCATAGCATTTGTTTTCTTTGTATGGCCGTCGATAAAACCATAAGCAACTCAGTGTATTCCAAGAAAATAATAATTATTCCTCTGGGATGGCCAGCACTTGAGGTACTAACAGGTTTAGGGCCAATTCGGTGAGCACGTTGTAGGTTGAGATGTGTTCCTTCTTTGAGGCCTACCAAATTTGGACTGTGAACTCCAAGAAAGGCAATCATGTCTGACCCCTCTGTTCCCTCTGGAATACCATAAATTCAGAGATTGCTGCGCCTATTTTGAATTTCTAAGTCTTCTGTTTGCTGCTTCAAGAGCGATACCTCCTTGGTCATGTTGTCGATTTTGGTGGCCACATCCTGCGCTTCACTGATCCATTGCTCAACCTTAGACACTCTGGACTCCAAAGTAGACAGTTTTTGTTCAATACATTGAAGAGTGACATTAGTCTCCATTACAAAAGGTTTCAGATGCTTAATTTCTTCCATAAGGTCCTCCAAATTCAAAGGTAAAGGAGAATTTGTGGGGGATCCAGGATCTTGTTTTTGTCGCTTGGTAGAAGCATTTGAGTGCTTACATACAGAGGGCATGATTGTGGATGAGGTGACAGACTTCTCATAAGAGGATGAAGAGGACTCCATTTGCAAAAGTAGATTGCTGTAGAAGACACATTAGAAAAGTCTCAATGTTACACTGAAAGATGCCTGAAGGATATGCGTTGCTATGTGATGTCAAAAGTGGCACCATAAAGTAGGAAACTGCGCAGTACAGATTATTTTAAAAAGAGTGAAAAAATAACAAAATTGGCCCAAACTTTAAGCACACTGCTAAAAAAAGAAAGAGTTCATATAAATTGAATATCATTAGCATACTGCTATTGTGTAAATCCACAGCTTACCAGGGATGTCAGGGTAAGATTTTCAAGTCTTGTGTTTTTTTTTTACATCTTAATATTCAGTGTTCCCCGCTGCAAGCACCTTTAACTAGCATAAAAAACGAGGAAGAAAGCAATGAAAATAAGCTTTTAAGCCTCTGATCCAGCGCTCATCAATTAATATGGAATCAATACTCAATAACATCACATACAAATGGCCCATACACATTCACCCAAATCACTGATGTGCTTGGGGTCAAGTTTAAATGACGTTAGAAATTTATTTTATTCACAGGTTAATGTTTTAACACTTCTAAATACATAACTAAACCTGTGTATCAACTCTCTTTCCTTTGGTTGAGGGACCAATTGGCTGAGAAGTTGATGGTAATAATAGTCCTATCTATCTAACTACTTAGTCAGCTAAAAAATCACAGACTCTCAGTAAGATTAATAAAGTATATCTCAATTAATTGTGTATAAGAAATGCTCATTGCATAAGGTCACAAATGCAAACAATGAAATTCACAAGAGGGAGAGAAAACATTATCAATGCAAACAGTGTAGAACTCATCGGTGATATACATTATGCACATGAAGGAGTGGAAAGATTAAGAGACATCAGTTTCAGCAAAAATAATGTGAATCAATATACTTATGAGGGAGTTCATAGATAAAGAGACATAAGTTCAGAGACACAAAAAAATACATTTGCAAATTATTATATAAAGTACAAGTCAGCAGGATAATACTAACCCAAAGACCAGTTAAATACCACCCCCCTAGCCAAGGAGATGGTGACGGTCCCCCGAAATAGAGTCAGGGAACAAAGACTTCAGAACCCAGGAGCAGGACAGGAACAGGAACTGCTAGACCTATCTGCAAACCGGCGGATAGTGACGCATCACTCCTCTCTCCTCTCCATCCGGCCTAATTCTAAACCACAACCCCCCCAAAGGCACCCCAGTTATACCCTTAAACCTCCGTGACTGTCCCACATTAGTTGAAACAATTCATGGATTTCTACAGCTCATTGGTGGATTTAGGAGGTGGTCTGTCACACCACTAGGTTCTCATTCGCATTTTGTATAACCTATTGTCTATTCGCTGCTCCCATAACGTAATTTCTGACTTGTTTATTCACTTTCATTACTAGATACTTCCACATTCTTTCTCATGTATTTTTCAGCTACGTCCGCGGAAGAAGTCTTGTATCCCACGGCCAGTCCTATCTTTTGCCAGGAGAACAATGCACTTCGAGCTGAAAATCCTTGAACTTTTATTCTTCCTCTGCAGCGCTCAGCACCTCTGTCAGTTTTGTCATGTCATCCCTTCTCACTCTCAAGCCCGAAATCTTTCTGGCCAATTTAAGAAGATTGCAGACCTTTTCAGCTCACTATGACAAATAAGCATAAACATTCATTAATTACATGATAATGTACTTTTTACAGTTTACCACCCACCTTTAGCAAAGTGTTAGGTAAAAGCAGCATTATTTATTATTTTAAAGCAAGATGCAAGATGCGGCCTAGTAATGCATTATTTCTCATTTCTTTTCAAAGCACAATGTAAATGTAGTTCTTTTATCCATTTATTCACATTAGTGCACATGTGCACAAGGCAGTTTCCCTCATCTTCATGTGATTTGTAGGATAGTTTTCACTTCACACTGTTAGTATGTATTACTGGGGTGTTAATCTGAGCAGGTTTCTCTTGGCAAACACCCTACTCCATCACCTCTGTCAAGCTCGTGAGGTCATAAGCAGCTAGCACGACCGAGCGGGAAAAGCTGGCTCAGTCGCGCACATTAAAGAATACAATGGCGGCCGTAACCGGTGAGGCGCGAAATGCATGAGAGGAAAAGCAGGGTAAAATGGCTTAGATTCAGCCAAAAAGGGAAAATATGTGCTCTCTCTGTGTTCGCGACCCAGATTCCTCCCAGCATGCTTTGTTTATCGGCGAACCGCTGCCCGTAACGAGTGAAAGTCTCCGGCGGAAAACGGAGCTTCACATACCTGCAGCCATCTCAAGGGCGGCTCCACCTCTCCCTCAAGAAAAATATATATTGAACAATTTGTTAATGTATTATACCAAGATATACAAAAGTGGGTTAGCCAAGATGGTCATTTGACCAGTGGTGGTTGGTGGAAACTGGCAAATCACATTGGGTGGAAGGCACAAAAAATATGCACAGAACAAATACACATAACATATACATATACACATATATACATATACACACACAAATACAAATATCACATACACCTAATACACATATCAAATACACAATAATTTACACATAAACAGAAATATAAACATAGAAAAATCACTTACCTTACACTGCCAATCAATGTTCTGAAATACGTCCTCTTTGGTCCTCAGCACATCCTCTGAGCGCAAAGTCCACGGCCAGTTCTCTCATCCAATCAAGATGCTGTTCTAAAGTGTGTTGATTGGCTGGAATGGGCAGGCTCCATGCTCCAAAAGGCACGGTAGGTCAGTGCTTGCTCTCCCACCCAGCTGTCCAAGACAGCTGGGTTGGAGCGGTTTGAAGTGTGCATGTCGATTTGGCCGTAGCAAGGTAGCCGGCCAAACCAACATGCGCAAAGCAGATTTAAGTGGGCACTCCTTACTGCTGCCAATCATTGGCATCAGTGATGCACTGGCCCCACCCTGCCCTCACACTCTGTTTCCTGGCAGAAAGTGTCTAAAATGAACTGGTAATAAAATAATATTATTACTATTTCATTTTTTGACGCTTTCTGTCCAGCAGTGTGGAGGAACCATCACTTCATTTGACTTACATACTTGCATTGGGATGGCTAGCCTTTCTATTGTGCTAACGAGTTCCAAAACAAGGAAGCTGATTTCTGATGGAATAAGGGGATACTACCTTCTCAGCAAAATAAACCCAGTCCCAGCCTCAAAACCGATTCAACACACACTGTACCTGTCTGCACACAAAAGAAACCTCTCAGCCCTTCTCAGGTGGGACAGAAAAGTTTTGACTGTGGTAACTGGGGCCACATCACCTGTTTCTATCCACGTCAGAAAAGAACCGATGAATAGCCACTAGATGTAACCTTCGGCACTCAAAAAATGAGTTGTGCAGGCCCAACCAGCACACAATTTTACCTACCCATGGAAACTAATGGAGATTCTGTGCAAGCTGTTCTTGGTATGGGTTATCACCAATCCACAATTAATCACTTTCATTTTTCCTCAAAGCAGATCTCCTGCTAGGAAAAATAAAATGTGTAAATGGGGACATATGACAGTCACCAAAGACAACTAGCGATCTTGCCCAACCATCTGGACCCTCCAGTATTCAGACCCTAATGGGTGTAGTATTCAGGTTAAATAAAGAAATGATCATTGGAACAGACATATCACAAACCCAGATCCACTTGAGACCCAGCTTAGCACCGAAAACTCACAATGGCAACCTCCATTTGCGGAAGAAGGAAAAGTAGATACCCCTGTAAAAAAATAATTAGCAAAACCAGCTGTGAAATGAAAATGGAAAAAAAGAGAAAAGAGAGACCCCCACCTCTCATTTTTATAGGTTTAACCTCGGAACACTTGAAGGAGGAGAATAATTTCAGGGCAGGTCAGACTAATAGTCCTTTGTTGTAACTTGGGATAGTGTCAGACTGTAGAGCTAGCCCCAGAGGTACATTCTTATCTCTTTAGTAAGGAAGGGACTCCTATGCAAAAAAAGCTAACATTACTGCTGACCTACAATCACTGGAGCAGATTTTCTTTTTTACCCATTCCCTCTTAGGAGGTGGTTATTTTAGGATGGTAAAAACAGAAACAAACACATTTCAAGTATTTCTATTAGACTGGAATATTTGCAGGAATCAAAAATTGTTGTATAGAGAGCCCTCCCTAACAACAAGTGAGTCTAGGTACGGCTCCTAGAGTGCCTTTGCACAAAATGCCCATAATCGAGTTTGCATTTCAATGAATGGTAATGGATAGGGTAGGGCCTCCCTTCCTTTCCGAAAGGGTTGCAAATACATCCTGTCCCTACTGGATTATGCAACACAGTACAATGAGGCTCGCCCTTAGGCAAACAACTACAATGCACCGAACTAGGACAGATTGGCAAAAAAAATCCTTACTGAATACCGAGGCTGGAAGGAAGGCGTCAATGAGACGGTGGACAAAATGTTAGCACTAAAATTAATAGGGATCTTGGTTAGAAATTGGAACTCACCATTTGTGTTGGTTCTGAAATCTGATGATTAATCATATTTTGTCTCGATTTTAGAAAAATCAACCACATGTCCAAGTTTGATACATTTCTACTTTCATGGGTTGACAAGCTGATGGAGCTGCTGGGAAGAGCCAGATGCAATACCACCCTTGAGGTAATTAGGGTTTTTTGGCTGATCCCCGTTGAATGAGAATGATAGCAATTAAAGAGCTTTTTTCTACTCCTAGAGCCTTATATCAGTTTACTGTACTCCCCTTTGTGTTTCATGAAGCTCCCACGACATTTCAGAGGGTAATGAACATATTGTTTGCCAAGCATCAGGGGTATGCCACAGCCTATTTTGATAATATCAGTACCCATGGCAAGTAATTGGGGAGGGTTGCACGAATGTGCATGATGGGGGACATTGCTTTTTTAGAGATCACACTGTGCTCTCTCAAAAATCCTGTATGATCCTTGCGAGGCAGCCCAGTTGGTTGCCTGCCCTTGGATCGTCCATAAGATAACCCACCTATTACCTAACGGTGTATGTAATAAACCTGCAGCCACTTTACCCAAACCAAAAATGTGTTGTGTGTTTATTTATGGGAAATGTATATTATGTTGGGGGGGGGGGGGAGGATGCCAGTGGCGATACTATGCTCTCTCAAAAATCCTGCATGATCCTTGCGGCAACCCAACAAACACATGCTGAAGATATGGCCCTGTCGGCTGGTGGAGCAGGGCCCGAACTGTGAAGTGCTCAGGTGTAGGAGTTAGAGTGAAGCAGCGACCAAGGCGGGCCTGCAGGCAGAGTAAAGCCATGGAAAGGCAACCTGCCATGCACAGACACAATTGGCAACGCCGGGAAGAAACTGTCTCTGGGTGGTGCCTTTAGACTGCGCGCAGATGGTGTGCCGCGGCCTAAGTCTGAGGAGCTGATGCTGCCCTGCTGGGGCTCTGTGGAGGAGCAGTAGATCAGCGGTGACTGGCTATGCTCATGTTGCAGCCTAGGAGAAGCACTGTAGCCCGATATAGCAATTGAGACACTTAATCCTGTGATTCAGGTTCTTTCTTAGAAGGATGTTGCAGTTGGAGTTGTGCAGTGAATACGATTGGAGGCTGGTGGTGCTCCCTGTGGCTGCAAGGGAGTCCTAGTGGGGGTTGATACTGTGACTGACAGCGGGGCACGTGTAGCCAGGACTGCGTGGAGGCCTGCATTGGGGAAGCACTGTGGCTGATTGAACCAAATCTCTCTCATTCCCCCCTGTTTGTGACTGGGATTGATACTGGTGGAGGTCAGGCCGATTGCCTCTGTATCCTGGGTCCAGAACCCAGTGGCAACTCCTCGAGGGAGTGCTGTGGGGAAGTGGGGCGGGGGAGGGGCAGGGTGGGGTGGGGTGTAGTAAATTCCGGAATACGGCCGAACCGAGTTCCGTACATAAATAAATAAAACTAATTACATTGCGCGCTGCATCACCGCCGATTGGGTTACAGCGTGTGCAATGTAAGTTATTTTATTTATTTATTCAAGTACAGGGCCGGACTGGCATTTGCGGGCACCGGGCATTTCCCCGGTGGGCTGGAGGGGTGGGGGCCGCTTTTGTGGCCGCAGGGGGCCGCTTTTCTTACAGAGTGCCGGTTTTGTAGCAGCGCTGCAAAATCGGCCCTCTGTAAGAAAAGCGTTAGCAGTGCTTTTTGGGTAACAACCCCCTCCCCTCCTGTTACCAGGGCAGGTGGAGAAGCAACCTGCCAGGGCTGGTTGCTGGTCTCAGTCCGGCCCTGTTCAAGTACTTAACTCGGTTTGGCCTTATGCCGGATTTTACTAACCCACCACCCTGTCCCCCCCTCCCGCCCACAGCACTCACTAGGGAAGCCACCCTTGCCCTATCTCCATCGTCCACTGACCCCAGGGTGGTCTTATTACAGCTGAGATGATTTTGGTTTGGCCACAATAGAGACAGATAGGATCTTCCTTCACCATCAGAATGTGGTCGATCATTCAACCCAATAAAGCAAAAAGTGCATGCCTTGGGGCTTTGTTTTAATCAATTTCCAAACAAAACTGAAAGTACTTTTTGAACATAAATTTTTTTTTTTTTAAATCTCCGGAGCAGGCCTGTACTTGGATTCAGGAACAACCTATCTTTCCCTGAAGAGTGAATGCAGGAAGAGAGTCTCCCAAAAGGAATAAAGGAGAGTGATTGTGTGTGCTCTGTCAGGTCATCGATGCAGATCCAGAGTTCATAGACTGGTCCTCTGCTAGCCGTTATAAGGCTGGTGCTGGCAGTTCTTGGGTGTTGGCGGGCAGGGACTTGCTGACAGCCGCGGCCGGCCGGTAGTGGGAGTACCGGCCGGGTGGTGACGTGGGGAGGAGGGAGGGGCAGTGTGGGGGATAGTAATGTATGGATTACGGACTTTAACAGGTAAGTAAAAATAAAAATTAAAAAAACGAATTTCGCACTACATCGCGTTTGGTGATGCAGTGCAAGCAACTAAATTCGTTTTATTTATTTTTATGTTTACTTACCTGTTAAAGTCCGTAATCCATACATTACTACCCCCCACCATGACCCTCCCCACGTCACCGCCGGGCCGGTACTCCCACCACCGGCCGCGGCTGCTTGCTGACTCACTGGTGCTCAGGTGAGTGACCAGGGTAGTAGACAGTGAAGCTGGGATGAAAGGGGTCTTGAACTCCTTCCAGGATTTTTGGCATGATTAGCTGGAAGGGGTTTGTAATAATGAAGAGAGCCAGCTCACTCCTCTTAGCATCTGGATTTTGCACTCATCACATTCTATGATCTGGAAACTGACGTCAAACCTTTGAGGGAGGGGGAAGAATCGCTTGCGCCTTTCTGCCAAATATGTTAAATATGGAGCCTGAAAATATGGAAATTGCTTAAATAAGGTTCCTGAAGAATGTCTTGCACAGGTTTGGGAGAGAGATTGTTGTACTAGGTACTTCATGTTGCCTCCTTAGAGACGAGGGGGAGCTTCCTGACCGCGAGAACAGCTTGTGGTGGAACGTTTTGCTTTATTTATTTCAAACAATGATTCTAGAAAAACAAGAAATTATTTTCTTTGGAAGACGTTCCCCAGAAACCCACTTTGAAATCTTCTCTCAAGCCAATTCTCCTTTGGGGGGCCCTTGTATTTAAGAATGCAACATATCACAAATATATTGTTTTTTTTTCTAAAGGAAGTACTTTATTTCAAGTGCTTTATTTTGTTTTCAGTAAGTTACAGAAAAGTACATACAATATAGTATCAGTCTTGCTTTACCCAGCTTGTCCCTTTTCAATGAATGACAACATTTTTGTGGCAGGCTTTTTCAGATGACATGTGAATGCTACATCAAAATCAGGACTAATTATACTGCAAACATGGGCACACTAATCAGACTCAGACTCTTTAGAGGATGCATGTGAAAGCATAAGGCCCAGAAAACGAATGCTTTAAATGGTGATATAAGCTAACAGATGGTACACGATATTCCTATTATTTTATAAGCAGGCTGGCATTAATTGTTCTACAAGAAATTACAGAAATGCAGTCTAGAGCAAAACTACATTCTAATTTTCAGAGGGATACATGCAGTGGGCAATATTACAAAGTTGTCCAGCCTGGTACAGGGCTAATACGGAAGGAATAATATTTTGATATAACTGAGGTATTGCTCATGCAGTGACACAGATTCAAGAGACTGCACAGCAACACTCACTCCCTTCTCCGTAGAGAATCATTGGGAAGAAAGGTGTAAAGAGACCCAAGACTGTGGGATGGGCAGGCTCAAAGGGGCATATTCTCAAGGACACATCGCCGATTTAGCAGTACTTTTCTGCCTTGAAAGTGGCAATAGATTTATCGCCCTATTCACAAGCCTGCACTTACAGCCAACATCGTCAGTTTACCTGAGATAGCTGCTACTAAAAACATTGCCAAGGCTGACACTGGCAACTAATGCTAATCATATGCAGAGTAGACATTCTTGTCCAAAAACTCATGATAACACCACTTTGCGATATTCTCAACGACTAGCCAGATCGGCGATGCGGTCCAAAAACAGCCGATAAGGCATGTTAGTAGCAGGGACTTAGGACCTGCTTATTTCAGGTCTTAAGTAGGATGAAAACCTGCAGTATATAGGAACCCCAGATCAGAGCCACATCTGAAGACCAACAGATGCCATGGAGCCACTAATTATGCAGCTGGGAGACCCAAGAGGGCCACAACACCCACCGCCACCACCCCCAGGACCACTCCTACCCCCAGGACCACCCCCCCGGACTGCCACAGAGGCAGCACAGAACAAGACAGCGGACCTTCTGAAAGCACACCAGCCTCAGAGGCTTAACACCAAAGGATGTCATTGCCCACTATAGGCTCAAAAGGACAACCACCCTCCGCATCCTGACCCTCATTGCCCACAAGCTGACCGTAACAGCACAGTGGACAACCAACATCCCCCCACAGACAAAGCTGCTGGCTGTGCTGCACTTGTTGGCCTCTGGTACCTTCCAACCAACAACTGCCAGAGTCGGAGGAGTCTCACAGCCAGCCCTGTCAAAGTTCCTCACACTTGTCTTGTATGCCATCATCAGCTTCATACCCCAGCTGGAGACCAAGCAAAGCTTCTACACCATAGTTGGCTTCCTGCACGTGTTGGGGGCAATTGACTGCACACATGTCCTACTTGTGCCCCTTGCTGACACTGCACACAATTACCGCAACAGAACGGACAGTCCATCATCAACCAGCGCTTTCAGGATGGCGCCTATGGAAATGCACAGCTCGTTAGTAAATAGCAATGGAAAACACCACACACCTCAACTCCACAATCCTACAACTAACAACTGTGGGAATGCACATGAAACAAAATCACATACAGAATGTCAACCAACATGCCCACCTACCAGACACAACAACACAAGTAACTGTGGTAACAGGGGCCAGAAATATAGGCAAACAACCCACCAAGGCATAGCCCCTCAGCCACACAATTGCAGAATGTGGGGAGAGGTGGGTACCAAGAATGTGCGAAGGTGGCATTGGACCCTGAAAAAGAATGTACACAATGCCAAGTGTGGTGGTGATTTGCTGGACAGTTTTGAGTATGCAGAGCACAGACATGTCCATGTGGACATATACTGCTGGGGTTTGTAGTGTTGTGGACAGTGGACGCAACAATGTTACCTCAGGCAGTGGGGATGACCTTGGGCATGTAGCTATGTCGCCCCCCCTGTAAGCGTAAGCATAGTGGGCTGGGCCACTGTACGCCAGTCCAGCGTAGGAGTGTGAATAGATAGCCCGGGGCAAAGGCCATGGTTCACTGCCAGATGTCCACCAAAGTAACTACTGCGTATGTCTCTGTGTCCGCCATATCCTGACCATAGGCCTACACACATGTAGCCGATCACCTTCAATGGCCAAATTAACACCGGCGATGAGGTGGTAAAGTCATGCGCCACCCGGTGCACATCTCAACATTGCCTTCAGGGGCGTGTCTACCACGGCAGCACCCCTCACCCTGCCACAAGGCCGCCACCATGACCGGTGGTGCCTGTGAGATCCTGTGTGCCTGCTGCACCCCAGCCCGCTGGTCCCCAGACCCATCCGGCACCCAGCGGTGATTGCCTGCCCCTGCGCACCCAGGCCTCACTGCTCACCTGCCGCCACCGGCTTGTCTCCAAGAGGGTCCACCACGTGCCGGTGCAATCTTCAAGCCCGAGGCCCACAAGCTTGACAGCCTCCTCAGCCGATCACTGGCTTCTGTGCAACAGGCCCCCAGTGCACCCTGTGGCACAGCACCGGGGAGTTCTGTGTGTGCTGACTGCTCCCTCCGGCCTACACTGCGGTCCAGCAGGTCCCAGACAAATCCTTTCTAGTCCGGCCCCTAGGCCCACTGCATCATCACAGTCTGCACACTTGCTCAGTTCATTATGTGGGCCTACCTCAGTGCACCGCAAGTCATCGCCACGTGGCGGGCGGCCTGTGCAGACGCAGTCCCTCAGGTGCCACTACCACTGTGCATCACAAGTCACCATCCAGCCTCCAGACTTACTGCATCATCGCAGGCTGCAAACCCACTCAGCTCTTCAGCTGGGCCTACCTCAGTGCACCACAAGTCATCGTCCTGTGGGGCTACCCCACAAGTCTGCCTCCAGAAGCCAACAGCGTGTCCTTGGTAACGCCACAGGAACCCTTCACAGTTATGGGGCTACCCCGGACCCAGGCAGGCCACTGGAAAGCCTGGGTGGAAAGTCTGGAGACGTACTCCGAAGCGTACGACATCCCAGCACCGCGGTGGCGGCCCACGCGTAGGCATTTGAGGAGTGTGAAGAAAAGGCCCGGGGCTCTGAGTGTGGTTCAGTTCTGGTCTCTGGGCGTGGTTCAGTACTGGGCTGGCCACAAAAGTAACTATGGAATGTGTCTCTGTTGTAGTGTCGGCGCCACCCAGACCTTAATCGACAATGTTGCAATGTGGCATGCACCCGTAGGGCGGGCTCGCCCAATTGGATAAATAAAGGAGAGCAAGACCTCTTGGGGTTACATGCCAGCTTTTGTGTGTGTATCTTCATTGCCACAGCATAAACCAAAGGCCTAGCCTCAATCACATACTTTCAAGATCATAGACATGACACATCTGTGAGAATTAGAATGTTTTAATCACATACAGTGAAGTATTAAAGCTAGACCAGTACATGGCCATGCAAACCCCACTTTACATTGTTGTCCGGTGGCGGGCCAGCCAGAGTCCTTTAGGGATTGGCAAGTTCATCGGAAGAGGAAGAGTTCAGTTCGCAGTCTGATTGTTGTGTCATTGGTAACCAAACCTAATATGGCAGTCCATGTCGAGGGCCAAAGTAAGTGTAACTGAGTGTATTGGGGGACAGTGGAAGGTGTTATTCCAGGGCACGATACAGAGGGCAGAACCAAGCTGAAACAGGCCATATGGCGGGGATGAATGCTACTGCTTCCTTCTTATCACAAAGGCAGAATCATCCACATCATCCTCCTCTGATGTGTGATGTGCCTAACATGTGGGTGGAGGTGTTTTGTCTGGAGCACTGTGTGGCACTGACACATCAGGGGCCGGAGCTGGAATGTCTGCCACACTGTGTGGCACTATTAATTTTATATTACAAAGGTCCTAGGTTTATAATGATATCTAAAGGATTAGTTTTCACAGGCTAAAAATAAAGACAGTGTTTTTTCTCTTTTAGTGTCCAGCCGGACCTAGAAGTATTTATTTTCAAAATAATGAAGATAAACAGCATAAAGCGAAAACATTTCGCACATTAATAACTGGGCACAAGCCTGTACCAAGTCAAGGGGAGACAATACAGAAAGAAAAGACAAAGAATTCACAGGCAAACAAGGAGAACAGGGTGGCTTATAATACAATGCAAGAAATTCTTGAATAAGCACAAACCCACAGAAACTGCCGGGAAATTAAAAATTAAATAACGGGCAGTACTGCAAAACAGTCGACGAACGTTTTATGCTGTTTATCTTCATTATTTTGAAAATAAATACTTCTAGGTCCGGCTGGACACTAAAAGAGAAAAAACACAGTCTTTATTTTTAGCCTGTGAAAACTAATCCTTTAGATATCATTATAAACCTAGGACCTTTGTAATATAAAATTAATAGCTTAACCCATGGTCCTTGGCCATTATTTATATACCAAACCTACACTGTGTGGCACTGACACATCAGGGGGCGGATATGTGCATGGAGTAGTAGCAGCAGCATTCTTCTGCACCAGGCCTTGTGGCTGCAGTGCCATGATGAGGATCTTCAGGGCATGGAAAGTCCCAGCTACATCTCGCTGGTGAGCAGCTGGGCAGCCTTTCTTTCTGTCTGCTTACAGAGAAAGAGAAAGGGGCAAATGGCAGACCAAGGTCAAGCACATCCAGTCCACATGTACAATAAATTAGAAAGTGGTGCAAACACTTCCCGTCGTCCGGAGGTGTCAGTAGTAGCCAAGTTTTCAAGAAAAAATGGAAGGTGCACTCGTTGTGAAGTCAATACACACGAATAAGGATCTGTTCCAAAATTGCTTCTTTTTATTCAATCAATCTTTTGAAACTGGCACATAGCCAATGTGTTTCGTTCCCAATTTTTGCCAGTGGGAACTTCGTCAGGACTCCTCTATATACAGCTGGTCGGTAGCAGTAAGAAGTATTTAAGATGGAATTGGACCTCAAAGGGCAAAGTTAGCCTCAGTAGCAGTATGATTTGTGGAATCTGAGACAAAGAGAAAGGAATCACGGAGATGAGCTGGTGGTAAATCCAGAGAATTTCCTTGTGCCTTAGAGTTGTAGGCTTACAAAAATCCTGTGTAATAAAATTGAATGAAGACAAGGTCCAGTCATCACTATTCCATCAAGGGGCTTTATTGATGTATGGTCATGCTGTATATACTAATAAAACAGGGTCTTCTTATACTGCGGCATAATAACCGGCAGTTCTTTTTGCCTGCATACACTCCATGTTCTCTATGATCCTCCGCAAGTGTCCCAACTCCTGTGTGACATCGCTGGAGCCACTCTGAGTAGACAGTTGTTCTTGTCTCAGAGTCATGAGGCCAGTAATGGCAGCCATGGCTTGTTGGAGAAGATGGAGTGGACTGTGGGTATCTATTAGGGACAGTAAGTGGCCCCTGATGAGACTTAGACACCCACGTATGACATCTAGTTTGGCTGCCATAAGGTCGAACCCCACCGCACCTGATCAGCCATTTTCTGCTGGCCCTCTAACACACAGTATTGGGATGCCATGTGTTGGTCATGGGGGTCCTGGGAGACAGCCGTGGTGGTGGGTGCTTCCTGCTGTGTGATCTGTGCAGGGGTGGGGGCTCCTCGATGCAGCTGGGCTGCCCTGCTCCTGCTCCTGCTCTATGTCAATGGTGTGGAGGTCCTCTTCATCATCAGTGAAGAGATGTACGGTCTGCTCTGCAGGAGGAGTTGATTGTCACTCTGCAATATAAAGGAGAGAGCAGTTTAACAGTGTGTTCCATGTATGTTCACGCATTGGACAAGTTTACAAACAGACTGCATGACAATGTACATTGTGACTGTTTGGACGGAGATGCCTATTTGATGCAGGACAGTGGACATTTCTACACCATCAGGGATGTGAAGTTGCACTTGTACATTATCATCTCACAGTTTCCTGCTATGCCAAATGTGATTGGCCAGTTTCTACACACAAGCAGCAGCAGTTGTGTCTTCTGTTCTGTTGTGAAAGTGTTGCAGTTTGTACCACATTGTTGTCAATGTTGATGTGCTCTGATTCTTATGGTTGTGTGCTGCATTGTGGGAGAGTAGCCCCTGCAGTTCTGATTTTGCTGGCCCTTATCCCTTTCAGGTGGTGTGCCTTTCACGTCTGTTCTCATACAGTGCTGAGATGTTGCAGACTTGGGTAAATTGGGCTCTTGGTGGGAATTGGGACTATTGATCATGGTTTGTCCTCAGATGTCTTCTTGTTGATGTCAGGGGTTGTTTGGGCATGTGGATGTTTAAGGGTGTGACCTGCGCCTTTAAGGATGTGGTCCACACTCACCCACCTCAGTGTTGTGGCATTCACCATGTCATGATATTTGGACTGCAGTCATGCTAATCGTCATGCAGTGAACCTTGCATTGTCAGTGTTGCTCATGGAGCCGCAGATTTCCTGGGTTCAGCACATGTGCATGGGTTTGTTGTGAGATTAGTAATGTGTGGGGAGGGCCCCTTCTGGGCACATTGTCGACAGGGGCCTACTTGCAGTTTCTATGTGTGCTACTGTATGCCAAGGAGACCAGGGACATGATCCAGAGTCATTGTGGGTGTGCACGGTGATATACTTAATTGTGCATGTGTGCCATTGTGCCTATCTCCCCCCGTCCACCAAGTCCTTGGTCGTTACTCACCCTGTTGCTGTTGGGTCAGGTCATGTTGAGTAGTGTTCGGTCCCCCACCTCCTGCCACCATCTCCCCACTAATGACTGTGGACACCATTTCCTCCATCTCATCCATCTCCTGCTGTGGCGCTGGACTCCCACCTCCAGTCTCCATTGCGGCTTTCCGGTTGTTAGCGAGTTTCACCTTGGTTTTACACTTCACCTCATTTCAGAGCTTTTTGCAGTCGTCCACTTCCCTTTTCTTCACTCCTAATGCATTTACCTTGGCCAAGATGGACTGCCATATTGCATTTTTAGTTGCCAATGACACAGTGGAGGTGATGAACAGTTGTTGGCGGTGTTCTATCACCTCTGTAAACAGGATCTTGTATTCCTGCGGACTGAATTGCGGGTTCTTCTTCTTCTTCTCTTTGCCCTGCTCCTTCCCCAAGGTCCCTGGCTCGTCCTTCAGGGGGTTTGTGGGGTTCTGGTTGGCCTGTGTAGTTGCTCCAGCTTTCTCCATGGTGCTTCTCAGTAGGTATTTGTTTTATGCAGCCTTTATGGTGATTTTTCCCGCCTCAAGTGGGAATTGCAAGAATGACGCCGCTTATCGCTGATGTTTTTATCACTGTTAGGCCCATCGCAACTTTTTTCACGTTCAGGTGTCTTTTATCGGCATCCTGGTAATTTTAACACGGTCATTTGATGCATTTTCGGGAAACTATCGCCTGTTGCCGGCGTGTTGAGAATACACTGTTAACTCTGCATTAGTTTCCAACGATAGACGGTGTTATGAATAAATTGAGTTAACCTAGGTTGGCGATAATTAACGCCCGTTCTTGAGAATATCCCCCAAAGAGTCTGATTCGCAAAGGTAAACGTACACTCTTGTACCAGTTTCCGATTTTTTCTATTCGCAAAGATATTTTACTAGTAGTCTCTTTACAACAGCGGAGTCTCCACAAATAAAAAGATAGGGTCTGCAGATAAAAAGATAGGGTCTGCAGATAAAAAGATAGGACTGTCCTATCTTTTTTATGTCCAGAGACTTTGCTGTTGTAAAGGGACTACTAGTAAAATATATTTGTGAATATCAAACAATTGTAAGCTTAGAAAAGAGTGAAAGTTTACTTTTGTGAATCAGGCCCAAAGATTGTTTGCTTAGGGAAAATGTCAGAGAGCCGATATTTGACTGTAGTCCTAAAGGTATTCTTAAAGGTATTCGAAAATAGTATATGGGTTGGCACTAGGTCATAAGGGAAAATACTGATCATTCAGCCAATTCCATAACTACGAGGGTGATAATAATATAGACGTAGACATTAGATAGAGTTTAGACCAATTTATACAGATAGTAGAGAAGCGTGATATAAAATGCTTCGCGCTATTCTAATTTTCATCTTATTCTACATTATGGCGCAGAGATTACAATAATAGTTTTCCTCATTCTGATACAAATTGTTAGTGTGCTAATTGCACATAACAAACAATTATAATAAAACTTCGACTGCTGTGCGTGCTGCTGCTTTCCGAGAATTGACATTGCAGAGAGAAGACTATTAAAACTGTGTTGATAAAGATTAAAAAAATATTTTTAGAAGAAAATGAAAAATGGAACACGGTATGTGAAATATATGTATTTGTTGAATATAGTTGTAAAATGTTAATAGTTAAATGTGAAAGCAAGGGTAAAAAAAATAATTTTCTAAATGAATGCAATGAATGTAATTTTCAAGTTAATGTGTGACTCATTAGATAATTCAAATATCCAGTAATTAATTAATTGCTGCTTGCCTTCCTCACGTTTTATCATTAGCTTTGAGGCGGGGCTGACTGATGAAAGTCAGCAGGGGATGAACGTGTCTGCTAGAAAGTGTAAAAGATGTGAACTCGAAAACGGCAAAGATTCCTCGGGAGATTGGTACAATAACAAAAGCAACTCATTTTATTCCTACTTAAAGAATTAAGCATCTATTTGACCTCCCAATTAACAAAATAGCTCTTTTCTAAAATGCTCCCATCCGCCACTGTTGTGCTCAAGGGCATGTCTCTCCCTAGGCGCAACGAATTTCTTGTAAATTGATCATGGCATTAGCTTTCTCCTAACTACATCACTCTAGTAAGTGAACCGCCTTATTGACAGCCTCATCCTGAGCAATGGTCACAGTTTTTATGAGTTCGAGTAGGACATTGAATGTAACACACCGTTTCCAGAAAATACATTAGAAAATATTGAAAATTCCCATGTATATTTCATCGATTTCGCCACATTGTTCCGTTCAAAACACCTTAAGTCCCAATTCTATGCCCGAAGCGTAATAACTTACGAATGTACAATTGCTTATGAAATAAAAAAAAACATTTCACACTTCTTTGTGGACCGTAAAACGATTTTAATAACGTTAATCACATCATCAGCATTCAAGTGCACATAAATTTGAATTGTTTCCCCATTATAAAGTGCTTGTCTGTAAATTATTGCCGGCAAAGTCATTTTCAAGTTAATGTGCGAGTCATTAGAAAAAACAAAGGGCATTTTCATTAATTAGGTGCAGCTCGCCTTCTGCACATTTTATCATTACCTTTGTGACCAGGAATCCGTTTACTGTTGAAATTTATTGGCGAGTAGGATTCAGCAGCACTGTTTGTTCAGAGTGCGTCCCGTACCTGGTGGAATAAATTAATTAACTTCGAATGAATAGAAATGCAGCCACCGTCTAAGATTAGTCATTGTGGCTCTCTGAACTCATTATGCATAGCCCGCTTGAAAGCCCTAGTGAAGATCATAGCATATTGCCCTGCGCCCCACTGCATGCTTAGTTTAGGATTAGAGAGTTTAGCTTTAGGTCTAGTAGTCAAAAGTGAGTGAACATGGTTCCAGCAAGACACAGCCTGAATGCAGAGAACATGGGGGCATATTATCTAGCGGGTTTATCTCCGCTTTTTTGGCTTTAAAAGCCAAGCAAGCGGAGATAAAATTATCTCCCTATTACCTAGCTGTCGCTAACACCAGTTAGCGACAGCTAGTAGGAGATAGCGACCATCTTGGGCCCCACTTTGCATGTCAGTGATGTTTGGCTAAGAGCATTAGCTTGGTAATGCATGACTATCGCTGACATTTCAGCGATATTCATGCATTGCGGACGATTTTTATTGCATTTGCGATAAACCTTGGTAATACCAAGGTTTATCTGCGATAAAAATCGCCGCAGCTCAGTGGTAATTTATTGTCTCTAACCAAGCAATAGTGATAATTATCGCTATTGCTTGGTAATATGCCCCATGGTGTTTTCCAGTTTCTGTTGTTTGTAACACAGCAGGTAAGGCTTCTCATTTTTAATTATTTTTTTTAATGCACATTTATTCCAAAACTTTTTTCTTTACTATTGTATTAAATTACTATTGCAGAACAGGCCCCATTTTTATCTGGTTTGATGTAATTCTGTGGTACAAACATTTTATACATGGGAATATGAACCCCTGCCATACATCATAAGGATATTGCAATTCACTGAGGAGTTCCAAGACAATATAAAGGAATGAGGTCGAAGGCGGAGTTCCTTTTTAAGTTTATAGAACTTTAAGGTGACTTACAATATCCTTATCTTGTACAGCAGGGGGCACTTTATTCCTTACAATACTTGGTCACGCCATCACCTTTCCCACAAACCACTAAAATCCTTGGTATGTAGCTTTCTCATATGAAAGAGTGAGTATGTTTGTTAACATGAAGAATACAAATAGAATGTAGTGCAAATCATAAACATCAAAAAAGCTGTTACATATTTGTTGAAAAGCATATTAGAATCATGTAATACAAGTAAGTTTAAAAAGAATAAAAGGTGCAGTAGCTTGGAATGCCTAGAAACATAGAGAAAGCCAACCCTCTTTTTTAAAAATCAAAAATGGCCAGGCCCCGGGGGATGGGGTCCCCGGGCCCGACATCGGGTAATGGAAATAGGGGGGCATACATTATTTTTTTCTCTCATGATAGGAGTCGCCACCCCATTGCAGCTCTCAGCACAGCACCCCAGTGTACCTTTGCAGTGGATTCGTGGATCCATCTCAAATGAATAATTTTATAGTATATAATTCAGAAGGTAGTGTGGCATTTGTGAACTTTTTTATAGAGTAAGTGAGATTGAAGTTAACAATCACATTACATTTGATTGAGTTAGTAATAATATAAAAAAATGTAAATTAAAAGTTAAACTAGAAAAGTGTATTGTGTTGTGGTACATTGAATTTATGCTTTTGTTTTGTGGATTCGCAACAGGTTCACAAATCCTCAAAATGTTTAGAAAAAGTATGTATGTTAAAAAAAAGAAAGACCCCGCCCCAATCGAGTTCGTCTGGGATGCATATAAGGCCTATATCAGAGGTCAAATTCATAGCCTTACTAGTGCTAGTAATAAGAAGGAGGCTCTTAAACTCAAAAATCTGGAAAATAAAATCGCATTGTTAGAAACTAAAAGCCACGGTGTCCACCCAGACAATTTATCAGAGGTTATAGCCGACCTAGAACATCACCGGCTGGAATATCGTGGGCTGTTGGACTTAAAAGTCAAAGCACAATGGACAGCCCATGCCATGGAGAACTATGAATACGGAGAGAAGGCGGGGGCTATTCTGGCTAGTAAAATAAGAGCAGACAGGGTCAGAAATAACATAAATAGCCTAATTATTGACAACCAGGGAACCATATCATCCCAGCAGGCGGATATGGAAGAACATTTACTCTCCATGTTCTCTAAATTATATGAAGAAGAAGAAATGGCACCGGATTCAGACAGCACCCTACGGTGGCTGGAGAGTAAGGTCCTGCCAACATTAACGAACCAAGGTCGAGAACTTCTTAATAGTCCCTTTACGCTGGAGAAAATTGGAGTATTTATCAAGAAAATAAAAAAAAATAAAGCGGCTGGCCCGGATGCCCTTCCCAGTGAGTTGTATAAAGTGCTACAGGACATCTGAACGTCACAGCTGTGTGATTTATTTAACTACGTTTACAGCCCAGAGGGAAGGGCACCCCCCTCATGGAAGGAGTCTACAAGCGTGTTAATATTAAAACCTGGGAAGGATCCCCTCAGGGCTGACTCTTATAGACCTATCTCCCTGCTAAACGCGGACTCTAAGATCTTTACTAGTGTTTGGCAGGGAGATTGGCAAAGTTAATCCCACAATTTATAAATCCAGACCAAAAGGGATTTGTTCCTGGGAGATATATACACGATTTAACCCTCCAGCTGATCGGAAGTATAGACTTAGCAGAGGCACGGTCGGAACCCTTGGCAATTGCGGCCTATGACGCGGCCAAGGCTTTCGACCGAGTCAATTGGGGCTTTTTGTGGGTTGTATTAACTTCAATGGGTTTTGGGGCAACATTTATTAAGACAGAGAGGGACTGCTATGAGGGTGCATCCGTGGTAATTCTATTAAATGGTATATTAACTTCACGTTTCAGTGTAAGGAGAGGAACGAGGCAGGGTTGCCCTATCTCGCCCCTCCTATTCGATCTTTACAACGAGCCATTGGCACAAGCACTTCGATTGGACGACCGGGTCACACCCTTTAGGGCAGGAAATTTTAGCTGTAAGTTGGCATTATATGCTGACGACCTGTTAATTTTTGGGGTTCCCCCTTACCACCTGAGCATACTTATAAGATTGCATGAAGGCAATTTTGCCCTAGGTCAGGTGTGGAAAAGGAGGTGACTTGACCCCTCATTTGACAGAGGAGTAAGACGCGGGTGTGTGCTCACACCCACCCTGTTTTGCCTCTTTGTCAATGGGCTGGTGGTCCAACTCATTGAGATCCAGGATAATGACGGCCCTAAACTGGCAGGCACCAAGGTTCCAGCAATGATGTTTGCGGATGATACCCTTCTTAAGTCAAATTCTCCTATGGGTATCCAGAGGGCACTAGATGGCTTAGCCATCTTCTGTTACACTAGGGGATTGGAGGTCAATACCCAGAAGACAACGTTCATGGTCTTAAATTCACCCAAGACATCCTGCACTTTAGATGGCATCATGCTGGAAAGGGTGTCAGTTTTTGAATATTTAGGGATGACCCTGACAGAAAATATGGAGTGGGACCCACACAGTGCTAAAGCTAAGCTCAAGTATGCCCAGATCACTGGATGAATTACCATATTGCTGAGAAACTCATCCTCCAAACCTGCTTGACCTCTAGTGGAGATTTACAAGGCGCAAGCCAGGGGTGCGACAAGGTACGGGGCTAAATTATGGGAGCATTGTTCTTGTGGAGATGTGAGCAAAGTAGAAAATAGCTTTATGAGACAGATTGTGGGTCTCCTTCCAGTACCCCTCTTATTCCATTACGGCTGGATCTAGGAATTAGACCTATTGGGGAGGAGATAGGTCTTAGACCACTAACTTTCTGGTGTAGACTATGGCCTCCCGGGAGCAGGAAAAATCCCCTGGTTTACTCACATGAAAGTAGAATGTAGCAGGTTGTGAAAACCAAGCTTGTGGAATAATCCAAAGGAAGCATGTGCTGCAATCTCGCGCTCTGATATGATAAAAGCCTACTAGATGAGTAAGCTCGCTGTTGTTCAAGGGAGTTCCCCCATGGGACATTTTACGGCTCCATTTTTTTTCTTGAAAGACGAGTATAAGCTAGAGCCCTTTTTAGATGACATCCACCCATTTATGGCAAGAAAACTATATGTTTAATTTAGACTGGGCATCTTGCCGCTTAGTGTTTTTACCTGTAAATGGTCAAACTCTGCTCAGCGTGACTGCCCAGCATGTAATCAGGAGGAGGAGTGGGAGCTCCATGACTTCTTTTTTTGCCCTGGCTATAAACTAGTAAGGAAGTGTTGGCTTGTTCATTTGTGTAGAAATCTTGGGTTTACACATTGTATGGAGGCATTCAGAGTTGTGAAGTCTGATACCCGTAAGCCTATTGTTTTTGCTGTTTCTTGATTCCTGACCTCTATGTGGCATAGGCACTGTTTTTTCTAAATTTGACAGCACAGCCACCACCAGCACATTATCCCTAATATTTTAGGGCCTTTAACTTTATAATTTAAACATTTTCAGTGTTTTTAATTTCAAAATGAATTAAGCTTGTTTTATGTGTATGCCACTATTGCTGGGTCTAACCTGGTGCTTGCTTTTTCTAGCTACTATCTCCTGTAATGTTCTTACTTCACACATGCACTTTAATGAGCCTATTGGATTTGGTTATGTACCATTGATGCAATTGCATTTTTGGAAGAGGGCTGGATAATATTTTAATATTTTATACTGGATGGAATTGTAATGTATTGTGTATTCTTTCTATACTTTTATGGTATTTCGAACAAAATAACGTTTTTTGACATGAACTGATATTTCATATTCTGTAAAAAAAAATTATTCTGCAATACTATTTGAAAGGTGAGTTACAAATTTGTAAGAAGTGTTATATAATATGTAGTAGTGCTTTACTCTATGGAGTGATAGATTTGAAAAGCATTATTTTCAAAGTTTTGCAATTATTAGAGAAGTGTGATGTTTGAAATATGTTATGAAATGTACAGATCTGTATTGTAATTTGTTTTATTGTACTGAAATGATTATTGAAATAGTTTGTGCATACTAATATGTATACATTGGTAGATGAATTAGTGATTGTGGTAGTTTGTCTGAGTCTGTGGAAAGGTACAGTTAAAGTACCCCGCATCATTTTTGGTGTCTCTTTGCAATGGGAAGTTCAGTCAGTCAAATTTTAAGGTCTGCATGGTCTTGTAACTGAGGTATGTCTCTACTTGCACATGTAATCCCACATGTGTTATGGATCTGAAGATATTAAATGTATAAAACACATGTATACTTCTATTTGTATGTTTCTTTTATTATGATACCACTAGAAAAAGGTACAGACAGATCAATCAAGACATTTGCATGCATGTTTTCAGGAATATGGTGAGACTTACAACAGAGACATGTAAAGGGTTGCTGGGTATATTTGGATAGGCCCAACACCCTGAGTAGTCACAGAATAGTGAAGCTACAGTACAAAAGTGAGGTTTAAGACATGTTGGCAGAGGGATTAGTGATTAGACTACTTTGTATGAGTCTGTTGAAAGGTACATTTGAAATAGGCTGCATAATTTTAGGTGTGTGCTTGAAATGAGAAGTGCAGTCTGTGAAGCTTTAAGGTCTGCATGGTTTTGTGTAATTCCTAATTGGCCTGGGTAACACCACCTCCCCAGGGCATGAAAACACTGCAAAGGGAGTATGGCCAAATTCAAAGTGAGAGGGGGTTGGAATGCCCTCTCCACCTACCCAGGGCCAGCCCTGTGCAAACCAAAGGAGGGGGGCCATGAAGCACTCCCTTCTGGAGCCACTAATGGTCCTGAGGGCCACCACCCCCTAGGGCCGGCTCTATATCTTTCAAGGTTCCCACCCTCAGGAGATAACAGTTTGCTTTTGCTTAGCTGGAGCTTTAACAGCTCTGGCCAAACGAAAGCAAACTGTAAGTCAGTTCCCCGTGAGTAGGAGCAGGAAAACTGCCACTGCTCACTGGGAGCAGACTTTTCATCTGATTTCAGGTAAACAAATAAAAGGCTTGCTCCTACTTTCAGGGAACTGCATTTTTTGCAGCTGCCTGTGTGCGGGAGCAATGCCGGCTCAGCAGGAGGTAGGGAGCTAGCAGTGACCGCAGGGGCATTTAGCCCCCACAATTGCACTCTGGGTGCCCTGGGTGGGGACCCAGCATGAAAAGGCCGGAGATGGGGCCTTCATGGCTGAAATCGGCCTGGAGAGGGAGGGTGCATGCCCTACTTCCCCTAGTTAGATAGACATTTTCAGCAAAACTGTGGATACTGCTTGGAAAAAATTAGGTGCCATTCTAGCCCTGATGCTGATTTCACAAAAAGTAAACCTCAATGGGAAACACTTACTAATATAAACAAAGCAGGTGCCCCAGTTGAAGCTCCACTTCAGTAAAGCAAAAACAATCCTAACTTCTTGGAATTTGCGAAGGCAAAGCAAGTGTGTTTCCTCTTGTGTCCCACGTTGAAAAATGATATGAACTCCTTAATGAAGGTGAATGCATAGTTGATCTAGTTGAGCACGATCTGATCTGTAGTGACTTGATGAGTGCTTTCTTTCTTGTTGTCTCCTGGTGAGAGCTGAGCCCATGCTTCTCCCTTTTAAGTATGCAAATGCCCAAACTCCATAGTACCACTCACACATGCACTCAAAGGCACACACATGCACTCACAGACCCATTCCCAGATTACCTCAGGCACTCACAGATCCATTCACAAAGCAGCACAGTCACTCACATACACCCTTGCAGTCACTCACACACCCACAGACAAATCCACCTAACCCCTCACAGACCCACTCACAGATCCATATAGCCACTCACACACCCATTCAGTGCATCTAGAACTCTGCTCACACACCCACTTGCACACCGAAACAGCCACTCGCACACCCACTTATAGATCCGTACAGCCTCCCACACACCCATTCATGCGTCCAGAACTTTACTCACACACCAACGTGTGGACCTAATCTCCCCTTATGTTATCTCATCCAAAAAATGTCTGCTTCTCTAAATGTTCATAGTGAAAACCCTAACGATCCTGATGCCGTCCCCCTTCCACCAGAGCTATCTGCACCTGAGTTGAATAAAACCCAACAATGATCCGTCCCATATAGCAGGACACACACTAGATTTAGTCATCTCAAACTCACCCAACATTGTTTATGGAACAATCAGCCCCCTCACATGGTCAGACCACTCCAAAATTGAATTCAATATTACAAGATCTTTAGAGCACAAAGGCCCCAAAACACATACGATTAGGAGCTACAGACAATGGCACAGATTGACTCCCACTCTCTTCAACGATACATTTATACCACCACAATACTCTGACACAGTAGAAAAACGTCTAACTGCCTTCCAGACAAGCATAAAGACAACAATAGATACATTGGTACCCCTGAAAACAACCCCAGTGGTTTCCAAACATCCTCAGACCCCTTGGTACACCACTGATCTTCGGACTGAGAAAAGCCAGTGTAAGAAATTAGAGTGACAATGGTGTCGCACACATGATTTCCACGACAGAGAATGATTTAAATCTGCTAAGACCAAATAACATAGCAGCCTTAAAATCGCTCGGAAAATGTATATTATAGGTCTATTAGGCCAAGCAGATGACACTCCCAAAGCTTTATTCCAGGTCCTCAAAACATTCACTAATCCCAAAGCCTACAACACAGAAGAAGGCCATCTCAGATTTTATGTGACAATATTGCAGGATATCTTACAACCAAAATAGATCAAATCTATAAGAAGATAACTGCTAACAATGGCCCCCATTCAAATCGCTATTCAGAACCCCCCTTATATCATCAAACACAAGTAACACATACAAATTGGAGGAATTTCCTATGCTTTCCCATAAGGAGACTGAATCCTTATTAAAAATGACTCAATCCGTCTCCCCATCTGACCTGATGCCAGCCAAGGTCTCTGGTTTGCTCGCCAATCAGCTCGCTGCCCCCATTTGCTCCATCTTAAATAGCTCTCTAAAAGAAGGCAGGCTTCCCATAGAATGGAAAGCGGCTCAGATCCTGCCCATCAGGAAAAACGCCAAGCTACCCCCTGATTTTATAACCAATTACCACCCCATCTCACTACTCCCCTTGCAAAGCAAGCTAATAGAGAAGCACATTAACACCCACCTGTCAGGATTCATCGAATCCTCCAACAGCCTCGACCACTCGAAATCAGGATTCCGACCTAGACACAGTACGAAATCATCACTGGTAACAGTCACACACAACATCCGAATGCTTGCAAACAATGGTCAAGCAGTGTGTCATGATTATGTGTGAAGCCTTTATATTTGTTAGGCTTCACTTATTTCTTGGCATCACCTGCCTTATAAAAACCCGCCCCTTTCCTGTGCACCAGCACTCCTTATGTGAAGTAATGTGAGGATATGTGTTTTGTACTAATGTGACTGGTGATGTTTTCATTTAGGAGACATGAGCCTCTGATTGCCGTTTTTGTGATATTTTCATGTAGGAGACATAAGCCTCTGATTGCCGTTTTTGTGAAGCCTCTAATTCTCATGTAATGCGACAGTCTCATGCCATTATGCCTTTTTCCCTTTGAAAAATAACCTGCAGGCTTCTTTCAGGATGTTTGCATCTGTATGCATTCCTTCGCATGTGCCCAGCTTCAATCTGGCCGAGCGCACGAATACGTAAGGTGCGGCTGGGTGCGGTCGGGTATTTAAACCGCACCCAGCCTTCTGGAAGGCGCTTTGCCTTCTGCCAGCGCGAGAGAAAGGACGTGTGGACTCCCGGTGAAAGGAAATCGGCAGATTACCTGATTTACGACCTTGAGGCCTTCCGTCTTCACCGAAGCTAAAGCCTGGCATCTTCTTTCACAGAGAAGGACCTGCAAAGACAAAAGATAAGTTTAATAATTTCCTAGTTTAAGGCGCCCTTCGCAAGAAAGGATACCAGAACAATTTTTGTAACTCTTCTTTCAAGAGACAATCTACAGAACTTCAGAGACTAACAATTTTAGAAACTTGATTTGGATATTTAGTTATTTAGGGTTTGTTGAAAAAGGAATCAAAGGTCAGAAAGTGATTTGGAAAGGCAATATTTCCAAATGTTATGTCTATGGGTTTCTTGTGTTTTGTGCTTGTTTCTTCTTGCCCTAAAAGCCTGATATTTCAGATCTGGAGAATATAAAGACAAAGAACACACTTTAAGTAAGTCAAAGGAGATAGGCCTTAGTTCTTAAGGTAAAAAGGGGGTTTCTACATAAAAGAAAGGAGAACAAATGTTTTAATATTTTTATTTGTTTATTACAGAAAAATAAGGTTTGAATTCACAACAAGACAAGACAGGACAACAGAATCCCTCCAGACAAGACTGACCAACAAGACAAGAAAGACATACTGGACGGACGATTGACCACAGCTGTTCGCAGGTATGCGAGAGGTAGAACTTCAGCAAGGAAATTAGAGGACATTGATAAAGAGCTTATAAGAAGGTAGAAACAAGCAGAGTAATCAGGTTGTTCAAGTTGTTTCGCAGGTCGACAGCAAGAACAACTACGTCCAGTACCGGCCCTCCTCCCCTTAGTCTAGCTCATATCTTGTAGTGTTTTATACTTCCTCCAGGAAGGGATTAGTCTCTAGGGAGGTTGGTCCCTTGCGTCCCTGCGAATTCACAACGCGTCCCACATCAAGACAAGGTAAGGGACGACGTTATTTGACCTTGACAGAAGGCAAAGCCCAAGCAGATTAATTCGCCTGGACGCAATGGACCAAGTTACTCTTCAAGATATAGCTGCTATGCTATCTGAGTTAAAACAGGAAAACGTAGAGTTACGTAGGGACATGGCTTCTCTCCAAAACACAGTTCATCAACAAAAGCCAATTTTAAAGCCAGCCACCTTTTCGGGGGGAGCTTCTTCATCATCTGAAGCTCAAACACAAATCCAAGTAGTCACACCAGTTCCAACACCTTTAGCTCAACCTGAGAGATTTTATGGAGATCCAAATAAATTCTCCATCTTCCTTAATCAGTGTCATTTACACTTTTTGGCCAAAGTCACAGCTTTTCCCTACGATTCCTCCAAGGTGGCTTTTATGTTGTCTTATTTAGGAGGAGATGCTGCTTTATGGTCAGTCCCTCTGGTAGAAAGAAACGATCCGGTTTTGTATCATTTTAGAGCCTTTGAAAGGTTACTAAGAAAGATTTTTGCAAAACATGTCTTTGTTCAATCCGCGGATAGTGAGCTCCTGAACCTAAAACAGGGTTCGTCTGATTTACTACACTATATATCAGTATTTAACCGTTTGGTTCTAGAAGCTGATTGGCCAGATCAAAAACGGGTATCTTTATTCTATAGGGGCCTGAAGGACGAGCTCAAGGACATGGTAACTCAAATCTTAGAACCACCCGAAGAGATTAGTGAGTTCATAGATCTAGTTGTAAAACTGAATCATAGGATTTCAGAAAGGAAAGGAGAAAAAGGTAAATTGGATCGTAAAGTAATGTTTCAGAGAGATAGAGTTTTTACTCCTCGAGAAAGTACCCAAAAATCGGAATCTGTAGAACCCATGCAAATTGGCTCCATTCGTTGGCCTTTAACTAAAGAAGAGAAAGAAAAGAGACGAAAGTTAAATCAGTGTCTTTATTGTGGCAAAACAGGACATTTTGTAAAAGAATGTCATTTAAAACCAAACAAGGGAAAACCTAAGTCCATGAGTTTAGCTCTTACATCTGAGGAAACGGAAAACTAGAGCACTCGGTAAAAGGGGAGGTCAGTTTATCGAGTGTGTTCTCCAGCGTGGCCTCAACAGTCCCACCCAAGGGGTGTCGACACTTTTGTATAATTGTTGAATTGAAAAGTCTGGCCAATTCTGGGACCTCAAGGAAGGTAGAAGTAATTATAGATTCTGGAGCTACTGGGAATTTCATTGACACACAATTTTTAAAACACCTAGGATTTAGCTCTCTTCTTAAAACTCACCCAGAAACAGTCAGAGCAGTAGACGGCAAGGAATTGACTTCAGGACTTATTAAAAGACAAACTGAGATCTTAATTATGGATAGTTCCCCTATCCACAGAGAAAGGATAGTTTTTGATGTTATTGATGCCCCACAATTTAAACTGATTTTAGGACTTCCCTGGCTAGTTTTACATAACCCAATTATCGATTGGCAGGCAAGAACAGTGACTTTTAGATCTCAACATTGCTTGAATCAATGCTTTCTGTTAAACAGGACAACTGGAGAAACAATTCAAGGTTTTTAATTACACATAGAATCTTCAAGTATTCTACTCCTAGAAGGAGTGCCTACGGCATACTCAGACTTACAAGATGTATTTGATAAAAAAAGGCTAATACCCTTCCCCCCCATAGGGATTTTGATTGCGGGATTGACCTAGAGCCAGGGGCTACATTGCCATGCAGCCGAATCTATGCCCTGACAGAGAAGGAAAATGAGCACTTACGGGGATATCTGGATGAGTACCTTGCTAACGGTTTCATCAGACACTCCCAATCTCCTGTGTCATCTTCGCTTTTTTTCATTCCAAAACGTGGGGGGGAATTAAGAGCGTGCATAGATTATAGAGCCTTAAACAATGTCACAATAAAGAACAGATACCCTTTGCCTCTCATTCCAACCCTTTTAGATCAGGTAAAGAATGCAACCATTTATACAAAATTGGATTTGCGCGGAGCTTACCATCTTGTTAGAGTCCGGAAAGGTGATGAATGGAAAACAGCATTCCGTACCAAATTTGGCCTGTATGAATACCAAGTCATGCCTTTCGGACTCTGTAACGCTCCTGCAGCTTTTCAATTTTTTATAAATGAAGTTTTGCATGAGTTTATAGACATTTGTTGTGTGGTCTATATTGACGATATTTTAATTTACTCTCAATCTGAAGACGAACATGTACAACAAGTGCGCGCCATTCTTCAAAAACTGCTTTCCAATTCATTATATGTGAAGTTGGAGAAAAGTCTATTTCATGTGTCCAAAGTAGATTTTTTGGGGTACATCATTAGTCCCTCTGGCATTGAAATGGACCCTAAGAAAGTTGAAGCAGTAACTTCTTGGCCTCAACCCTCATCTGTGAAACAAATACAAAGTTTTCTAGGGTTCGCAAATTTCTATCGACAATTCATTCAAAATTTCTCACAAACTATAACTCCCATTACCAAATTGCTGCGAAAAGGAGCAAAATTTGACTGGACTGAATCAGCTGATACGGCGTTTCATGACTTAAAATAAAAGTTTACTACAGCTCCCATTTTGAGTCACCCCGATTCTAATAACCCATTCATTGTCGAGGCTGATGCTTCTCAGTTCGCTTTAGGCGGGATCCTGTCTCAACGAAACTTAGAAACTTGTCAAATGCATCCCATTGCCTATTATTCTAGGAAATTGTCCCCTGCTGAAATAAATTACGCAATAGCTGATAAGGAATTATTAGCTATAAAAGCAGTTTTCGAGGAGTGGCGACATTCTTGTTAGGGGCTCGTCACCCTATCACTATCTATACTGACCATACGAACCTGCAAGCCTTGCAAAAAGTGAAAGCTTTATCAGCTAGACAGTTAAGATGGTCTTTGTTCTTCAATGATTACAATTTTGTGATTACATATCGCCCTGGGAAAGAAAATGTAAAAGCTGACGCTTTGTCTCGTTTGAGAGAAACTAGTGTGAATCAAGAAACTGTAGTTCTTCCTGTTCTACCCACTACTTGTTTTCAAGCTTGCTTATCAATCAAGAGTGTATCAGATGAAATACAGAAAGAGTTAAAAACTAAGAGTCTTGAAGAATGGAGAAATGAGTATCCATTTCTTCAAGAAAAAGATGAGTTTCTTTATGTACATGATTTAATACTGGTTCCTACTAAAGTCCTTCAGGAATCAATTATGCAAATTTTTCATGACAAACCTCTTTCAGCTCATCCAGGAATAGCCAAAACATACGAATTAATCAAAAGACAATTTTGGTGGCCAACAATGTTCAAGGATGTCCAACTTTATGTAACCACATGTAGTGTTTGTATCCAAAATAAGCCCTCTCATCAGTCCCCTAGTGGTTTACTAACACCTCTACCTATACCTCCTCAACCATGGCATTCCATTTCTTTAGACTTCATTGTGGAACTTCCTTTGACACAAAAAGGATTTACTACTATTCTAACTGTGGTAGATCAGTTTTCGCGTATGGCACATTTCATTCCTCTGAAAAAACTTCCCACAACTATGGAACTAGCCAAAACATTGATTACACATGTCATTCGTTTACATGGAATTCCATCTGTGGTAATTTCTGACAGGGGGTCTCAATTCATATCGCATGTTTGGAAGAATTTAAGTTCTCTTCTTCAAATGGAAATTCGTTTGTCATCCAGTTATCACCCCCAAATTGATGGTTTAACTGAACGCACAAATCAAACCATAGAACAGTATTTATATTGCATGTTAACCACCATGTCTGGTGATTGGTCTGATCTCCTAAGCACTCTGGAGTTTGCATATAATAATGCTGAACATACTTCCACCAATATGTCTCCTTTTTTCTGTAATTATGGCTTCCATCCTAAAAGTTTTCCAGAAGACATTAAGATTCATAATACAGTTCCAGCAATTCATGACTATATTTCTGGGTTGTCTTCCATTCATAAGGAAGCCCGATATAATTTGGCTAAAGCAAAAGAATCTCAAAAAAGGGCAGCTGATAAACACAGAAGTGAACAACCCCAGTACAGCCCTGGAGATAAGGTTTGGTTAAGTACAAGAAATCTGACCATAAAAGGAACTAAGAAATTCAATCCCAGATTTATAGGACCTTTTCCCATTGATAAAATCATTAATCCGGTTTGTGTCAAATTGCTCCTTCCTCAGAAATATCGGATTCATCCAGTGTTTCATGTGTCCTTGATCAAACCTTTTGACCCCCAAACTAGGTTAATTCGACCTCCCACTTCTGTCTTAATTGATGGTCATTCAGAATTTGAAGTCAAGAAAGTTCTCGATTCCAAATGAATTCATGGCAAATTATTCTATTTGGTGGATTGGAAGGGGTATGGCCCTGAGGAGAGATCTTGGGAACCAATTGCTCATCTGCAAAATGCACCAAGGGTTCTGAGGAAATTCCATATGCAGAATCCCTCAAAACCAAGACCTATAGCAACAGTCTTAGGGGGGATCTTGAGGAGGGAGTACTGTCATGATTATGAGTGAAGCCTTTATATTTGTTAGGCTTCACTTATTTCTTGGCATCACCTGCATTATAAAAACCCGCCCCTTTCCCGTGCACCAGCACTCCTTATAATAATAATAATAATAATAAAAACATTTATAGAGCGCCTGGCTGCACAAAACTGTGTGTCCCCGCGCTAACTGCTTACAATTCATAAACTGAGGAGGATGAGACCTCAGGGAGTAAAAACAGCAATTATTTGGGGAATAGAAGAGTTTTCAATTTGGCCCTGAATAGTGTTTCGGAGGGTTCCATCCGAAGAGGAAGTGGAAGGGCGTTCCAATATTTAGTGGCCAAAAAACGGAAGGATTTACCTCCCATTTTGGCTCTCGTAATGCGAGGGAGTTTGAATTGCATCGTTCCTGAAGATCTTAAGTCTCTTAACGGACAATGGATGGTCAGAAGACTTCTAAGGTAGGTAGGGCCTTTATTATGAGCTATACGATGGGCATAGCAGAGGCTTTTGAATCTAATTCTTTCCTTTACAGGAAGCCAATGTAGCTTGGTTAAGGCTGCTTTGGTAGATGTTCTTCTCGAGAGGCCTAGCACCATTCGAGCCGCTGCATTTTGAATGCATTGTAGCTGGTGTAGGCCTTTTTGATTGAGACCTATCAGGAGAGCATTTCCGTAGTCCAGGTGGGGAGTTATGAGAGCATGGACTAATGCTTTTCTAGCTTTGGTGGGAATAAGGTCGATAATTTTTCGAAGAACCTTTAGTGTGCCGAAGCATATTCCTGTAGTTTTATTGACTTGGGATTTGCCAGATAGATCCGAGTCTAGCATGATCCCTAGGTTTCTTACCGATTTAACAGGACTGGGTAATTCTCCCAGTTCACTGGGCCACCATGCGTGAGACCATATGGAGGTTTCCTTCCCTACCACCAATACCTCTGTCTTGTCGCCATTTACTTATGTGAAGTAATGTGAGGATAAGTGTTTTGTACTAATGTGACTGGTGATGTTTTCATTTAGGAGACATGAGCCTCTGATTGCCGTTTTTGTGATATTTTCATGTAGGAGACATAAGCCTCTGATTGCCATTTTTGTGAAGCCTCGAATTCTCATGTAATTCGACAGTCTCATGCCATTATGCCTTTTTTCCCTTTGAAAAATAACCTGCAGGCTTCTTTCAGGATGTTTGCATCTGTATGCATTCCTTCGCGTGTGCCCAGCTTCAATCTGGCCGAGCGCACGGATACGTAAGGTGCGGCTGGGTGCGGTCGGGTATTTAAACCGCACCCAGCCTTCTGGAAGGCGCTTTGCCTTCTTCCAGCGCGAGAGAAAGGACGTGTGGACTCCCGGTGAAAGGAAATCGGCAGATTACCTGATTTACGACCTTGAGGCCTTCCGTCTTCACTGAAGCTAAAGCCTGGCATCTTCTTTCACAGAGAAGGACCTGCAAAGACAAAAGATAAGTTTAATAATTTCCTAGTTTAAGGCGCCCTTCGCAAGAAAGGATACCAGAACAATTTTTGTAACTCTTCTTTCAAGAGACGATCTACAGAACTTCAGAGACTAACAATTTTAGAAACTTGATTTGGATATTTAGTTATTTAGGGTTTGTTGAAAAAGGAATCAAAGGTCAGAAAGTGATTTGGAAAGGCGATATTTCCAAATGTTATGTCTATGGGTTTCTTGTGTTTTGTGCTTGTTTCTTCTTGCCCTAAAAGCCTGATATTTTAGATCTGGAGAATATAAAGACAAAGAACACACTTTAAGTAAGTCAAAGGAGATAGGCCTTAGTTCTTAAGGTAAAAAGGGGGTTTCTACATACAAGAAAGGAGAACAAATGTTTTAATATTTTTATTTGTTTATTACAGAAAAATAAGGTTTGAATTCACAACAAGACAAGACAAGACGACAGAATCCCTCCAGACAAGACTGACCAACAAGACAAGAAAGACATACTGGACGGACGATTGACCACAGCTGTTCGCAGGTAGGCGAGAGGTAGAACTTCAGCAAGGAAATTAGAGGACATTGATAAAGAGCTTATAAGAAGGTAGAAACAAGCAGAGTAATCAGGTTGTTCATGTTGTTTCGCAGGTCGACAGCAAGAACAACTACGTCCAGTACCGGCCCTCCTCCCCTTTGTCTAGCTCATATCTTGTAGTGTTTTATACTTCCTCTAGGAAGGGGTTAGTCTCTAGGGAGGTTGGTCCCTTGCGTCCCTGTAAATTCACAACGCGTCCCACATCAAGACAAGGTAAGGGACGACGTTATTTGACCTTGACAGAGTGCTTGTTATACTGCTGGACCTGTCTGCAGCATTCAATACCATCTCCCACCATATATTGCTGGAGAGTCTTAGAGCTATAGGCATCCAGGGTAATGCACTAAAATGGTTGATGGATTTCCTGACGGGGAGAACTAAAACCATCAACCTTGGTCCTTTCAGATCACAGACCATCAATGTCACCAAGGGAGTACCCCAGGGCTCATGTTTGAGCCCTACCTTATTTAACATTTATGTTACACCTCTCGCATCATTACTGAGAAGCTTAGGGTTCATACCTATTTCTTACGCCGACGACACACAGCTCCTTTACTTTGACAAGAATAACACAAACATTCAGGCTACCTGTTCGAAGTGCATGAAAACCATCATTGAATGGATGAGTAACAACTTCCTTCAGCTGAATGTGGATAAAACAGAGATCATGGTTTTTAATGAAACAGTAACAAGGTGGTCACCTAACTGGTGGCCAGAAGATCTGGGCCCGTCCCCGTCCCCAAAACAAGTGGTTAAGAACTTAGGGGTCCAAATTGACCAGAAGCTTGTCAGGAATACGCTCCACAGGATCCGGTTGTTGCTCATAGGGGTCCACCTCTTAATGTTACCAACACCCTGATAAGAATATACAGGGAGTTCGAACCATTAAGCGAGGGAAAAAAGGGAAGGGGAAGAAACTGCTGGGAGAAGGGTTCTGAAAGACATAAACCTAAGACACGATTATGTCAAGCCTGTAACAAACAACTACTCTCATTAATTCTCGCTAAACGAAGAGTTACTGTAGTCTCCCAAAAACATACCTTCAACATAGAACCAGTACACACTCAGAAAACTGTTAAAAACCTCACTGTTCTGATCTTCCCTTTTTGGCTGTCCAAGGCTGTCCACCACGGAGATAGCCCGGTCGGGGTGATTCACGCACTTTATAAATGATATAAATAAATAAATAAATACATTCACAGACCCATACAGCCACTCATACCTACTCATGATCTATACAGCCACTCACACACTCACTCTCAAATGGTACAGGTTACAGTTAAGAAACATAATTAAATATAACTTTAAAAACCTTAAAAATTAACTAAAAGCACCAATGGTTACAGTGACATTATAGTTAGGAAATAACATTTAAAAAAATAGCATTTTACAGAGGTGAGGGCCTGATTCCTTCTGGGTAGGTGATCATTCCATGTGGATTGTTTAGTTAGATCATCCAGTCGTCCTAATAAGTCTGAGAGGTATGTTTTTTTTGCAGCAATAATTTCAGGTTTCTCTTGAAGAAGTTAACATCTATCCAATTGTGTGATGCAATGAATAACCAGAAGTTACAAAGTATACCAGTCTTGTACTCTGATGGATATGCACCCATACATTCTTTCATTGATGCAGTGTATAGGTCCAAAGCACACTGAAGTGTGTGGCCAGTTTCTTGGGATATTCTGACTCTGTACCACAGTTGGTCTTGACCATTAAACAGAAGGGGGTTGAAGATGTTTCTCTAAGATTCATCTCAGATTTCAGGACAAGGGTCACCTCTTTTTTCAGAGTTAGGAAGGGGCTGTCCATCTGATTTGAATCATCAGCCATTTCTAAACTTCATCTTTAAAGTCATTTGTAGCAACTGTCAGAGACATACAGGTGGGACAGCATGAAGACACTTCTGATTCCTATGTTTCGTTTTGTGAGTGCACTCATGAGCATCATCAGAGGATATTTAGTGTTCATAACTACAGTTTAGATCTATGGAGTCCAATAGATATAATCCAGCTGTTAGATCCTTCAAAAATACAAAAGAGAAAGAATGTTGTTATATCATGCACCCTAGAACATATCTTCGTAAGTGCTGTTCAGAGTCATAAGGTATTGATATTTCCATTAGCCCAGTCAATTAAATAATAATAATAGTTTGTAGCCTGTGCTATGATTAGATGTATAGATATTGTGATACCAGGTACTCAAAAGAAATAGGAATCTCACGTACCTAAAACCATACATCCAATTCTTTATTTGGCAAGAAGGAAGTCTTGCCTGTCCACTTTCTTTGTTTGGCACAGTCACATGATCAACAACCTAAGGAGAAAAACAAAGAAGTAAACAGAGATAAAGGACCACAAGAGAAAAAAGAATAAAGAATCCCTTCAGGATTTAAACCTGGAAGATAAAGAAATGCAGGGAGGACTTTGAGGACATGAAAATGCACAAGAAGGCAGAGAGAGGGGGTGAGGGTCGTAGGTATCCAAATGCCAAGGAGGAGCTGGTAGGACTGGGATGAGAGGACCTCAGAAACCACTGAAGAATCCACCAATTAAGGGCGGCCCAGCTATCAGCTGCAGCACCTCCCCCAACTCCAATGACCAGAGGGGCACCAAGCTCCGGCCACATTCCTGGAGGAGATGGCTCAGCCAGGTGGGCCCAGGGACAGCCATCCAGTTACGCTTCTCACCTAAAACCCTGGGTGAGAAACTGAAACATAGGGTGTATTTATTTTATTTTGGCCTTGTATTGTTTGATCACTGGCTCCCACTTTGATGACCACATTTGGGGTGCGACTCGCGGCTTGAGGTGGGTCGGGACTTTGACCCTCTGGGAGATCCGAGGAGCCGTTCTTCTTCCCACTGGGGACTGCTTGCTGCTGTTTGCCACTGGTGTCTTTCTGACTACGGGGATTCGACGGGTGCGGCGGCCGGGGACTGCGAGTACCAGCATTCCCTGACCACCCACAGCTGGTACTCTTCCCCTGCCGGCCCCGCCTCCTGCCTGCCTGCTGTGAAATACCTCTTGCCGCCCCAGCTCCGCGGGTGCGACTCGCGGCTTGAGGTGGGTCGGGACTTTGACCCTCTGGGAGATCCGAGGAGCCGTTCTTCTTCCCACTGGGGACTGCGTGCTGCTGTTTGCCACTGGTGTCTTTCTGACTACGGGGATTCGACGGGTGCGGCGGCCGGGGACTGCGAGTACCAGCATTCCCTGACCACCCACAGCTGGTACTCTTCCCCTGCCGGCCCCGCCTCCTGCCTGCCTGCTGTGAAATACCTCTTGCCGCCCCAGCTCCGCGGGTGCGACTCGCGGCTTGAGGTGGGTCGGGACTTAGACCCTCTGGGAGATCCGAGGAGCCGTTCTTCCCCCTGGGGACTGCTTGCTGCTGTTTGCCACTGGTGTCTTTCTGACTACGGGGATTCGACGGGTGCGGCGGCCGGGGACTGCGAGTACCAGCATTCCCTGACCACCCACAGCTGGTACTCTTCCCCTGCCGGCCCCGCCTCCTGCCTGCCTGCTGTGAAATACCTCTTGCCGCCCCAGCTCCGCGGGTGCGACTCGCGGCTTGAGGTGGGTCGGGACTTTGACCCTCTGGGAGATCCGAGGAGCCGTTCTTCTTCCCCCTGGGGACTGCTTGCTGCTGTTTGCCACTGGTGTCTTTCTGACTACGGGGATTCGACGGGTGCGGCGGCCGGGGACTGCGAGTACCAGCATTCCCTGACCACCCACAGCTGGTACTCTTCCCCTGCCGGCCCCGCCTACCTGCCTAATACATTCACTCCCTGTTTCCGTCCCGCGGGACGCGCGCGGGACAAAGCGCGGGGCTAAGCCCGGGCAAAGGGCGGGCCCTCTGTGGCCCTCAGAGGCACTAGGAGGACGGGACGGGCCACTACTCTTGGCTCCAGCTTTGGAGAAGGTACTGTCAAGCTCCTTTTCTTTCATCCCTATTGCCTTGAACTGCTTTAGCTGTCACCAGGATAACTGGTCTCAGTCACCCAACTTCAATGTCCATCTGGGAAGAGCTGAATGCCCTCTGTGGCACACACTATATCCCGGATGCTCTATCCCCCCCCATAGTGTCTCGTGACACTGCTCAAGCTATCTGCTCCCCCCAGGCCTCCCCCGTTACAACCCTCCCTCCATCGAATAAATGCAGCCCCTCTGTACCCGGACCTAGTACAGCCTCATCACCAGTGGATAAGGCTGAGTCTCGATCCCCCCTACAATCGACTCTTCTGGCCCAAATCGAGCGACTGCTTGATACTGCTCTCTCTCCACTGGTTGCTAAAATAAATGATTTGGGAGATAGACTGTGCAGGATTGAAAAAACAATAGCACAGTCATACCCACCGACTAGAATCACTGTAACTCCCATATGCTCTTCCCCCACTAATACCCACAAAAGGCCTGCGGTCAATGCACCCAGGATATTGCAAACATGTGACTCCCCTGTTACACCACCTATCCAAAGTGATTATAATATCACCCGTATTCACGACCATGCCCCACAGAGAGCTCCTGTGATCGCACTAGATAGAAGACATTGCATTGATTTACCCCCCGTAGCAGCCCCATATGTCACCATTCTCTCTGGGGTCCCTGCTCTCAGACCAGGAAAACATGAACTGCATCGGGACCTACTGAACAAAGCCATTTTTTGGCTACAAAACAATAGACCATTACCTTCCTTGCTAGACGGTGGGATACAGAGCGTCAGAAGGGTGTGGTGGCTTGGTCATCTGCCCAAAAATGTTCCGGGGGACCTGATTCTGGTTAGGTTTAAGGACAGGAACACTGCCCCCTACTTGCGATCTATCCAGCCAAAACTTGGAGATGGCTCCATTCGTATTTGGGACCTCCGAATCACAATAACAGCGGGTGAAAAAGGGGGATTCTGTGTATTTTGGAGTTTTTACTTAGAACTGCTTACATGCTAAACTATTTTTAGTTGGGTCTTAACTCATTTTTCTTTTAACTAGGCAATGTTATGTTGAGTTATTTTTTACTTGTATGTATTTTATTGTGTTGCTTTTATGGCCAAACGCCGAATAAAGCTTATTTGATGATGATGATGACCACATTTGCAACCTGGGAAGACCGACCCATATCAACTTTCTAGAGATTACAAGGTACTAAGGAGACTTACCACCCTTTTTACTAAAGTACAGAGTCCCAAAAAGGTAAAGTCAACCAGAATAGGGAGAAAAGCAGGGGATGGGACGATTTCTGTGTGAAAGGAAACATAGTATAGGAAAGATTAGCAGAAGGAAAATACTTATAAACAGAATCACATACCTGTGCACACAGGGTAGTGATGAAAATGAAAAATGGACAAAAATATGCAAACAGCCTGCAGATAGATGCGAAGTCTACCTAGAAACACTACATTTCCTGGACTTTTGGAGTTTGCCGTTTTTGTTTCGATCTAACCACAAAGTTCCCCCTAACAAGATGGAGATCCGGAGGGTTTCCAATAAAAGAAATAAAATAACCAATTTGAGTTCTCCTTTATTTTGAGAAATTCATGAACCTCAATCTCAAAACCTTGTTATAAGTAGCACTTACAAGATATAAACATTTTAAAGCATTTTTTTCATCTATTAAAATACACTTTTAAAGTCCTCACTGCAGCACACAACTCTGTACAGTTGGAGAAGTAAGAAGAGATGATAAAGTGCACAAATACCTATTCATCGAAATAATATGCTGTCGTATAAGAGAACACATAGGAGAAACAATACACATATGAAATACAAGAATCAAAGATAGTTGGTTGCCTTAATAAAACGAGAATATCAAATGTTTTACATGACAACACATTAACCCCTTCACTGCGGCGGCTATTCTGCCGCAGTGCTAAAGGGGCGGGCGGAAATGCGGCGGGCACATGCTGGTGACGGAACCGCTCCATCACCAGCGTCGGTTGCGCTGTGCTTATGACGGAGCAGTTCCGTCATGGCCCCGCCCGCTCAATAGAATGCTCAGCGCAGGCGCGGAATTCGCGCCGTGCAGGAGCGTCGGGCGGGCCATGACGGAACCGCTCCGTCATCAGCAAAGCGCCACCGCAGCTGATGACGGAGCGGTTCCGTCATCAGCAGGGGAGGGGTTAAAATCTTGGTATCAGTCATAATGCTGTTGCAATATGATCTATATTGTAGCTCAGCAAGCGTGATAATGTTAATGGATTCCACCAGTTCAGTGGTCCATTTCTATATCATGAATAATTCACCTGTTTGGATGTAAAAACCTTTATGAACTCCCTCAAGAACTGCAAGTTGTTTAAGTTGTTATGTCTTCAGTTCCATCCAGCAGCAGTCCCTCCGATACAGGTGACTACAGTAATTGTTCTATGGTGTCTTCTGTTAACCAGTGTTCTAGAAAATGGTCACCCCTTTCATCTCAACTTTATCATTATCATTCTTTGCTACCTGAGAGGGTGACCGGAACCCTATGAGTGTTGCCAGACCCTTAGAAAGGGGCCACCCTCTCCAGAATCCTCAGTGCCCGGAGGCGCTGCATTGGAATTAAAGGGGGTGAACTGCCCTTCTCCAATGCATTCAAAACATGCCCCAGCCTTCCCACAGCATGCAACGCATGCAGGACATGCCTGAGGCAAGGGCAGGCCCATCTTTGCTCGTCTGTGGCAAGACGAGACTGGCCTGTACCACCCCTCTTTGCTCCTGGACAATAATAATAATAATAATACGACATTTTATATAGCGCGAACAGCTACCTCACGAGGAGGTGTCCCGGCGCTAGGAAGAACACAATTAAAGTACTGTTTTGACTTATGTGATCATACAAACAAGCCTGATTAATCAACTGCGGTTTACCCTTCTGTTGATCACTGGCTAGTGCACCTTAATGGTTGCTGGGCTGCCCTCTACTCCATTTGTAATTGTGAGGCCCAGGCAACTAGGACACCTAAATTGTAACAGTTAATTCAATGTTGTCTTGTTGATTTTCCTCTTTCAAACCACATTTACATTTTAAAATTCCTATTTATTAACCCAGTTAGTAATCCAGGTAGGCACCACAGGCAAGCAACCAGGAACTGCATTTTAAGCGAGAATGACCTCTTGATAGAAGAAGCTGAATACATCATAGGCAACAAGAATCCGCCCAAGGGCCCTCGGTGAGAATGTTAAAAAAAAACAAGTTTACTACGCACACCCTCCCTTATATGTTTATAAAGAAACCGCTGCAGCAGCACCCAACAGACAGGGAAACCCATGTGCCAAAGGCTGCACCCTTGTATTCTAATAGTCAAGCACCCAACCAACTAGCTCCATCACACACTCCCCTTCAAAGCATGCAATAATGTGAAGCATATGCTTTCAGCCCCTGGAAGCTTTCTTACCTACCCTAGGAAACTTAGATCTGCCTGGAACTCCCTCTGAATTGATCGCCCAGAGGGTGACTACAGTGCCGGTAGATTAAACTTACAACCACTTGCAAGACCCCCTCAAGGAGATGAGAGAGAAGATAGGGGGATTACAAATTATGATAGCACACCTCACTGACATCATGAATGAATGAATAAATGGATGAATGAAGGATTTATAGAGTACAGGATTCACACACAAAGGGAGATCTCAGTGCTGAGGCGGAAAGACAGAGGTGGGAGCAGGCAATTATTGTTAAAAAGTTCAATTTTCAGAAGTTTCCTGAACTTGAGAAAATGCAGGCACTTGCCTAAGTAGACAGGATGCGAGTTCCAGTATATTGGGTCCAAGAAGGAGAAGGTCTTTCCACTGGAGCATAGTTTGTTAAACCGGGGGGCCAACCAGCAGAGCCTTCTCTCCAGAGTGCAGAGATCTGCTTGGTGGGTAATGAACCAGTTTTTTCCGCCAGGTACCTAGGACCCTTAGCATTGATTGTTTTATATACCAATCAGCAGATTTTAAACTTGATTCTTTCATGGATGAGCATCCAATGAAGGCATCTCAGTAGTGATGGAGACGCAGTTCTAAAGGCATGTTGAGGGCCAGGCGTGCTGCCGTGTTCTGGACCACTTGCAACCTATTTAGCACAGTATCGTTTGTAGCTGCCGAAAGTGCTTTATAGTAGTCAAGACGACTGACTATCAGAGCTTGAATCAGGGTCTTACGTACTGATAAGGGGAGAAGATGGAACACTCTCTGTAGGAGCTTCAGCATATAAAAGCAGATGCCTGAAGTGGTCGCTACTTGATCTTTCATAGATAAGGAGTCATCTAGATAAACTCCCAGTTTTTTTACCGTAGTTGTAGGGGTGGGGGGTGCTAATTCTGATAGCCACCAATCAGGGGACCACAGAATTTGAGCTTTGCCGAATAATAGTATTTCCGTTTTATTGGAACTCACTGGAGGACATTTTTTGGCATCCAGTCAGAGATAGCTCGCATACCTTTAGCAAAGAGATGTTTTCTCGCAACCAAATTATTGTCAAACGAAAGAAGGGGTTGGGTATCGCCTGTATAGGAAAAAGGAACAAATCCATGACCTCTACTAATATTTGCAAGGGGGCACAAGCCCTGTGGTAACCCCTTCGTAAGGAATCTATCACAGAAGTGGAAGGGACCCAAATTAAACGTTCTGGGTGCACTGCTCTAAAAAGCTTGAAAGACATTGAAAGGTCGGCCCCTCCATAACTATTTCAATAAATCTTTGCAGTAGCTTATGGTAGGCTACAGTATCAAAGGCTGCAGACAAGTCCAGCAGCACTAATGATACTGCCTTGTTATTATCTAGAGAGAGTTTAATAAAGTCTGATTCAGTAGAGTATTTTGGTCTAAAACCAGACTGTGAGGGGGCCAGGCATACTTGAGCATCAGTATGTTCCATGAGCTTCGAATTGATATATCCTTCAAAGAGTTTGTTCATGAGAGGAAGCAGTGAAATGGGGGGATAGTTAGAAAGCTCTGTTGAAGGTGCATTGACATTTTTACGAATTGGAAGTACTTGAGCTGCTTTCCATACATGGGGCACTATCCCCTCTCTCAAGGAATGGAGCACATGATAGTGGTAGTTACCAAACCTAAAAAGGGTGGGACATGTAACTGTGGAACAAGAGTTCATGAGACCACCCAAAACACAACCACCTACTCAAATGAAACAAAAAGACACAATGACTTATCTCTAGGACCAGACTCCAGGCCCGCCCAGGGTCGTAGGAATACTGCAGCCAACAGGGATATGTTATCATCAGGCCAGGCTCAGACTTTTCTCGGCTTTTGGCCCCACTCTAACCCACAAGAATCTAGAGGAAACCTGTATAGAGGATCGGCTCAGTCCTCTCCAGACACTTGTCCTCTAAATAATGGTTGCAAGATCCCTGAAATTTGCCCCAACAAGCCAGAAGCCAACTTACTCTTGCCAAGTCAGATTCACTTGATCAATGTCCCTAAACTCTCTTTCACACCAGGGCCGGGTATACCAACCACTAGATCCCGGCTAAAACTAAACATTGGGGTAGGCCATATCGAAATCTTGTATAATGGCTTAGAACCTCATTAAACTGCTCGACAAATAAGCAGGCAATTGGCTCCCAGTCTAGGGAGAATAAATCAGACAACAGAACATATATTATTACATATAACAAGCCCAACCATGAGAGGTGCATTGATTATTCAATGGTTGATTTAAGACATTGGCACAAGTTGACTGACATGATAGTTATCTCAAGGCTTCAGAGGAACCATAATGCCCTCTTTCTCCAAATTTCTGGGATATTACGCCACCGCTCTCTCTGTCACATACTCCAACTTGGGACTTCCATCAAACAAACAACAGGCAAAAACTCAAACAGCACCAAGTGGCAGTCGAACACGATAACCTGTCTATTATAATCCCAGACCTTACAACTGCCACCCTAAACATCGACTCCATACTGATAGATGACACAAATTAGCATACACACATGCTTCTTCGATCGACTCACGCTTCTCTTCCTAGCTCCACCACCCCAGGCCCATAGGAATTTCAGAAAGAGCAACAAAGCCAATAGCTGGTACAACAAGGCCTGCAGGCAGACAAATAGGCAGCTCAAGTTAGCTATTAGATCTAAAACACCAGAGTTTAAAAAAGAAACTTGGAAGATCTACAAGGATACTCAGCAAAAGGCAAAAAGAAAGTGGGATAGTAACAGATGGCGGGACATAATCAAATCTTGTGCAGTCTGAGATTATTGTAAGTTTTTGGCCCTTGAGGCTTGGGGGTCTGAGGGGTCTCTTATCACCCCCCTAACCATTCCCATTTGGCTGGTTTGACCATTTCTCGGCCCTGCAAAAAGAACAATTGATAGACTTAATGCAGAACAATGTCATACATTCACCCCAGTACAGAGATCTTGGCCTAAATCCATTGTTTTTTTGCTCACCATGCCATTCTAGTATGGACCCAGCAATAAACAAATCAGTCTTGACCCTTCACCCGATGGGAACAGTCGAGCCTGAACGGCCAGGTCCTCGGTGGACTGGAAACAAGCATCATAGGACCAGTTTTGGGCTTCCAGCCCTCATCAGCCAGGATAGCTTCCCTCCAGTGGCATGGAGAGCACGGGACCCACGTCTGGGTATACCCGTCCCACTCGGGATGACAAATGGAAAAAGAACAATTGATTGACAGAATGCAGAACAATGTCAGGCGTTCACACCAGTACAGAGATCTGGGCCTAAATCCATCATTTTTTTCCCACCGTACCATTCCAGTTTGGACCCAGCCATATGCAAATCAGTCTTGACCCTGCACGCAATGGAAACAGTCCAGCCCGAACTGCCAGGCCAGGTCCTGCCTGGACTGGAAACAAGCATCCTAGGACCGGCTTACGGCTTACGGCTTTCAGCCCTCATCAGCCAGTATAGCTTGACTCCAGTGGCATGGAGAGCATACGACCCACGTCTGGGCATACCTGTCCCACTCAGGGTGACTAATGCAAAAAGAACAATTGATGGACATAATGCAGAACAATGTGCTACCTTTACCCCAGTACAGAGATCTGGTCCTAAATCCATTGTTTGTTTGCTCACCATGCCATTCCAGCTTGGACCCAGCCATATGCAACTCAGTCTTGACCCTGCACCCGATGGAAACAACAAGCCCAAACTGCAAGGCCAGGTCCTCCCTGAACTGGAAAAAAGCATCATAGGACTGGTTTTGGGCTTTCAGCCCTCATCCGCCAGGATAGCTTGACTCCAGTGGCATGGAGAAGCCATTTCCAGGGCCTATACACTGGTAGATCACAGAACCCGACTGTAGCCCAGACCTAACAGAACACAACACCCTCGCATTCAACTTAAGTTGTGTTAGATCTGCCCTTGGTGCCATCATACGTGGTAAAGCCACCGGACCAGATGGCATATAAGGCAACATTTTTATCAGCAACAGGGTCAACTGGTCTAAATTTATACTAGTGCTATCGGCTGCATTACGAGGGGTGCACCAATTCAAAACTCTTGGAAAGGAGTCGAGGTAGTGCCCATATAGTAAAAGGGAGACAGAAGCCTGCCCTCAAATTACAGGCCTATGAGCCTAATAGGCACCGCCCAAAGGGTGTTTTGCCGGGTTGTCCTGGCACCAATGCACGATTGGATTGACAAAAATAACATACTTTCCATGTTGCAGCTTGGCATTAGAATAAAAATGAGCATCATAAATCAGGTCTTCAGGTTTCTGACCATGTTCAGGAATACTGTGGAAATCTCTGTTGATCTAGTCCCTCAAAACAAGCTGCGGCTGGTGCTGAAGGGCATGCACATACCAATGAACATCCTTACCATACCTGTCTGGCTACATAAGAACAATCATCCTTGAGTACGGTGAGGGGATCAGACCCATCCCGATCAGGAAGGGTGTCGGTTTCTATCACCAATGCCATATGGAGCCTCTAGCATTGCGGCACTCAGAACACCTACACTACTCTTTGTTGACGATACCTTGTAAGTCTCTCAGTCCCCGAGTGGTCTCCAGTGTTTATTAAATCGATTTGATTAATTCTAATAATTACGGGGTCTGGCAGTAAACACCACCAAAACAAAGTTCATGACTATCAACCAACACAAGTCCTTTAGAGAGAAGATGTTTCTAGAAGTCTGTGAAATCAAGAGTAGAGGCCATTGCCTACCCGTGTGTCAGTCGGTCCCAGGACCGAGTCGTGTCGGTGGGAAGGAATTCCACCTGATACCGAAATCAGGCTCCAAGTATATTAAACAGTAATTTGAAAAAAGTAAAAAATATTTAGGGGCTGATTATCATGTCGTTCGGAAGGGCTCCGAGTGGAATTTGGTTTTGCAGAATCAGATTCGGAACCCTTGTTTATAAACAAATCTTATACATTTACACACTTCCCAACAACCGATTAAGATGCTCGGAAACCGGTCAGGCAGTCCGAATCAGTTCCGAAAAGCATTCGGACACCCCAAGTCTTTCAGAGCCGAATCGTAGAGCTCTATGGACACGGTTTCTGGACGAGCGATTATGATGACAGATTCAGCCAGCCGTTCTGATTCGGTTTGCCAACACAAAACGGTTGTCCACGGAAAGGCAGGCGGTCTTCACTTCGAGGTCCCCCTGCGGGCAACCCAGAGTGAAGGCGAGGTGAGGGGTGCACACAGTGGGTACCTGTGGTACCCCCAGCACTGGCATAGCGGCGGGCACCGCGCAGTGCCTGCTGCTTTGTGTATGCAAATGCATACATGCATTTTTAGCATTGTGGCGGGCGGTTTTGGGAGCACCGCCTGCCACAATGTTAAAAATGCTGGATGCGCCCACCACTGTGACAGGCGCATCCTTATATCCCCTAAGGGACCCCCGCCCTTATGGCAGGCGGTCCCATTGTCCAATAGGATGGCGGGCGGACTTCCTAATGACCCCCAAAGTAAATTAAGAAATAGAAATATGTTGAAAAATAAAATTTTAATATATTTAATATTCAAGAAAGTAAAAACTAGTAACATATTATAATGTTAAATACATATAAAAAATATCTACAAATATTGTTATATATAAAATACTAAAATAATTTTTGTACAAATAAATATTTTTATTTAGAAATTATTTATTAACAAAAACATATATTATTTTATACCTGCACCTACATTTTTTTTTACGAAACAATGAACATAATTAATCATCAATTAATTCATTAATATCAATTATCAATTAATTATTAATTAATTTTAAGAAAATCACGTTCCACCCTTTATCCTTATAAACCCTACAACCCGCACCTAAACAAATATGTATTACAAAAAAAACACAAATAATTATCAACAAATTGATTAATATTACATAACTAATTATTAATTAATTGAAAATAAATTTTCCACTCTTTACCGCTATAACCCCACAAGCACACCTGAAAAAATTGCACAATTATCATAATTATTTAGCAATTAGATACATTGATATTAATTAACAACAAATTATTAATTAATTACAAATAAACTGCTTCCCACTCTATACACCTATAAACCCCACAATCCACACATAAAATGTACTAAAAACAATTAAAAGCACAATTAACACAACAAACCTCAATTAAATAGTTATTATGAAATAAAAAAATAATCATTAATTTATTATAATTAAAATATTCCCACCCTATTCCCCTATAAACCCACTTGAAGCAAACCTTGGCAAAACCAACTTAACTAAAACTGCTACTTACTTACTCCCTCCCAAGTATTAGGCTTAGGTCAGGTACACTGGGGTAGGCATAGTTAGAAGCTCCAGTTGAGACGTTAGCTAAATGTATATATGAATGTGTATATGTTTTATTCATTTTAAACCATTGTATGGCTAAGAAACCATATCAATGCTTTTACAGTATTATTTCACAATCCTCATTTTACTGTACGCACTTTTTAAAATAACTAGTCTTGCAATTGTGGCAATTCATTTCTCTTGCATGAGAAGAAAGACTGTTCAATAAATAATACCTTTTTATTGAAAACGCACGTCTCTCTATTTCTCTGCATCTTGGTGAAAGTAATCTGCACAACTGATTGAGTAAAATAACTGTCTATTGTTTCACACGACTCTAGAGATTGACTCTTATTCTAAGGAGCAAAGTTGTCATGTTTATGCGGTTGTTGGAAATCTGAATCCCTTCTTGTCTGTACCAGGGAAGCTGATCACTTCCTATTCAGTCAAGAAAGTTTCCAGTGACCTCTGAGCTAGTTGCGAACAAACCCAATTAGGTTTAGCATAGTCAGTGGAGACCTGGAAGATCCGCACTTCTACGTCCATACTACTGTTTATGTTATTCCAATGCGCAGGACCTATTGGGAAAATAGGAACTACACTACATGGCGCCCAACGTTTGGTAAGGCGATAAAACTAACGCAAGACGTTAGAGTAACTCAGTCGTGCATTTTTCACACAGACCCCTTTCTACCGTAAATACTCCAATGGAAGTCTGGACTGGGTGAAAGGTTAAAATCCGCCCGCATTTAGTAGGAAGAGATTCCTATGTAAAGCTCTGGTTTATTCAACGTTGAAGGATACAGTGTTCCAAAATATTGTGCACCTAATCTTTGTCTCCTTGGAGACCTGCTCTGCAAAACCTTCCTGACAATAAAATGTCAGACGATGATGCCGCAGTAAAAGCGACTCAGCAGGGTCCCGACGGGACTACTGAACCGGGTGCAATAATCATCCCAGCAAATTTAAGAAAATCTATAACGTCAAAACTTATAGAAAATGGACTGACCACACAAGGTGGCACAGTCGTCTTCGTGATAGAGGCACACGAATATCGGCAGACAGAGGTATTCTATTCTTAGATAAAATTTCCAGCGGCAAACACTGCAACACACGAGTTCCACTATTACAAAATAGGGGATCTACCGGAAGAGTACGCTCCTTTCGAGGAGACTGAAATCCCATTAATATTCCAAGAGCACCCTAAAACACAATGATCATATTACCAGGCTCGGTCCACTAGGTAGACCAGGAGCAACGTGGCCGGTTCTAGCCAGCTACACAACACATCCGGACATTGATAAAATGTCAAGTGAAGAACTCTTAGTTAAAATAAGAGAATTAACAAAGGCATACAGAGAGTTAGTAAAATTATTTATTAAAAATATTTCAAACACTCCTAAAAAGAGCTGGGATGGAAATAAACAATCCACTCCCAAAGAAAACGTTTTCCAGTCCAGAGGAAGGTCTCCTCGACGGAGGGAAAGAACTCCAACTCGAGAACACCAGTCTCCCCAGAGAAAGCCCTCTGAGAAAAGAAATTAACCTTAGAAATAGGGATAATTTGAAGAAGCCTGATAGATATCAAAGTATTGATAAACGTCCCTCTTGATCTTTTTCGCAGAAATCGGAAAGAAGAGGACGGTCAGACCCAGGAGAGCACACCAAGTCCAAAGACAAGGAACCTGCTCAAAGTAAAAAATCTCAATTTCCAAAAAAGAAGGTAGCCTGTATTAGAGTAATCGAACATGCCGAGAATACTGAGGACACCGTTGAAAAACGGGGAGTGGGCACAGACAATGCTAGACAGTGCAGCAGAAATCAGTATAGCTCGCAAGAGCCTGATGAGTCATCTGGAGACAGTGGACACGAATAAATACATTCAGGTTGAAACTGCCGACAGCAGAGTTAGCGAGTCCCATAAGATATACGAAATAACACTGTGTATAGAGGGTAATAAGACTAGGAAAATAAGGGGTCTATTTTGGGATAAACTCTCAAAAGGCTATGATATTCTGTTAGCTGAAAAAGATTGGCCCCCAGAGTTTGTCAGGGAGTGCCCTCGTGGCGAAGAAATGATTATGCCTGCCTTCTCGTATCACATTCTGATTCACAAAAAATATACTTATGCAAGGAAATAGGCAGTGGCCCAGGCACCGGCATTATATAAAAATCATGTAGGATGGGATGAGGACTCTCCTTCTCACAAAATCCAGTTAAAAAGTCAACCGACTGAAGGACTGGGTTTTTCTAAGACCCAGCGGTGCCAGGGATAACACCTGAAACCTTCGTGGGTTACCTGTTCCGGCGTACAAATGACAGAGACACGGGACACTTCCCTCGGCGTCAAAGATTCGAGGTATATTTACTGCAGGGAACACAGAAGTCACGAGAAGTACATAGCATGTAGGTTCACGGAGCCTGCTTCTAATTGTATCTGTGGATCGCTCCTTTTATACAGTTTTTCGTCATAAGATAACATGGCAAACAAAAGATTACAACCCGGTTCCCACAGTACATTTCATAGGGGGTCGCTTTTATGTATTCAGGGCCCGGAACATAATTACAGTAGCATTTGTTGGTTCCCAACTGTAAAAGTACATCTTCCCACCATTAGTGCATTCCGTTCGGCTGTAAACGAATCAAGGAAGAGACAGAAACAGGTGCAGAGGAAGACGAGGATAGCGAACAGATCGAAGAGAGTGTAAAAGGGGTGGTATCAGGAAACACAATTGCAGGGATCAAAGGAGACGTGCCTAATGAATGCACAACTGAGACAATAGACCGGCACGGCAAGATGAGCCTCGAGCGGGGCCATCTGCCTTACAGTGTCATCCCCCTCATCATAAAGACACCCTCAAAGGAACACGTGTCTTCCGCAAGAGTTTGGGAATCCCAGGGTCACGAAGCGGACAGTGTCCGTTCGCTGGCTACTTGAGGGCAAGAAACAAAATGGATGCCGCATCTAAAATGGAACCCGTGGGTTCAGATGAAGAAACCCACGAAACAAACGAACGGTTTAGGCTAGCACAGCGAAAACGCGTACACCCACTAAACTCATCATTTGCGGTTCATAGATACCAGACTCGACCATATTCGGCCGAGTCGAAAACACCACTTACAATTGTCACGGAACCTCACGACTGCACAAAGGCAGTATCCAATTAAGCAAGAAGCTAAAAAACAAGTCAGGGAGATTTTAGATCAACTTGAATACCAGGGGGTGATTGAAACATGCACCTCCCAAATGAACAATCCTTTGTTTCCTGTCTCCAAACCAGACAATTCATATCGTCTAGTTTTGGACTACAGACACCTTAACGCATGTTGCAAAACATTTGCAGTACAAAATTTGCATAGTGCTGCACTAATGAATAACATAGTTAGGAAAAAATATAAAACGACTATTGAATAACATAGTTAGGAAAAAATATAAAACGACATTAGACATATCTAATGGTTTCTTTTGTCAAAATATTGCACCAGAAAGCAGATACTTGACCGCTTTCTCAGTAATGGGGTCACAGAAAAATTTCTGTAGGCTCCCACAGGGATTCAAGAACAGCCCAGGACTATTTTCAGCCAGAGTAACAGAGTTACTACAAATGTATGATGATGAGGCATTATCTTATGTAGATGATATCGATCTCACAGACGACGACTTGGAGACTCACTTGAAAAGAGTGAACACCATTATACGTGGGTTCGCAGCAGAGGGTTACAAACTCAACTTTAAAAAGTCCCGAATTGCCCATCTGACAGTATTATTTTTAGGATACGAATTATCAAGTGAAGGAAAAAGCCTAGCGGACAACTTCTTAGAGAAGTGCGCTGTACTCCAAGCTCCAAAAACGCGGAAAAACTTGCAATCGATTCTAGGCTTTCTGAATTTCGGTAGAACTTACATTCTAAATTACGCGGAGAGGGTTAAACCTCTCTACGAACTAATTAAACCTGATTTTAAACCAATCACTTGGACTCAAAAACACACAGAAATTTTGAGATCACTGCAAACAGACATGTTAGCAAAAACAAAATTAGATACACGTGATAGCACACGCGATCTTGTAATCAAAGTAATCCCAGGAAGATGCGGATTCACGTACCTGACCTCTAATGAGGGAGAAAAGGTACCAATTTCAATTAAATCTCACTTGTACACACAAGCGGAAAAAACATTCAGTCCCACAGAAAAAAATGTGAAAGCAGTAGAAACTGCATTAGCGAATGAACGAGAACGAGCACATGGTAGAAGGATCAACATCCTCACAGCAGAATCCGCCTTCGAGGCGCTATTCAGCCCAGTAAACCTGCCTACAGTGTCACTGGATCCGAAATGGATACAGTATGTAGATTCTCTAGGAACGGAAGATGTGAAATACTATTTCGCCCCGCAATTCGAAAAACTGAATGATTTGACTTATGAAGAAGAATATCCTCTGCCAATTGAACTTCTGCCTCTCCCACAGTACGCCTGTATAATCTATACAGATAGATTCGTACAGCATTTCAACATAGAGAACAAATCCTACGATGCAGCCTGTGCGATTGTTAAAGGTCGTTGGCTGTGCGGTAAATTCAGACTGAAAATAACAAAAACTGAATCAGTTAGATACTGTTCGGCTCAGCGAGCTGAAATCAGATGTTTAAAGATGGCGCTTGAAAATGCAGAACGTTGATTCCCGACACTAATCGTGTGCGATTCGCATTTATGCGTCAACTCTTACAATAATAAGTTGCAGAGCTGGATTGAAAATGATTACAAAGATGACACAGGTGCCACAATCAAGCATAAAATGCTTTGGAAACAAGTAGTTCTTTTACAGAAACAACTACAAAAGACTCACGTGATACACACTCTGAGTCATCAACGTGATGGCGTTCACGTTGCAGGGAATTCATTGGCTATTACAGCCACAGCGGAAGCAACTAAACCGGCTTCCATAGCCACAAAAAAGCGTTCAGAAAAATATATAGACGGGGAAACCATGCTGGCAGTAAAAACGTCCGTAAAAGGCGACTGTGCAGCACTACCCATGAACAATCCACTCAATTATGCATGCATAATTGATGCAAACTCCGTTCCTTTTGCTCGAATCCCTGGAGTGGGGGGTAGGGTAATTCCAAACATGAACAGGAGAGGTTTCCTATTACAGGAAGCACATATGGGATTGGGTCTGAGACACCAAACAATCAGGGACTCTCTGAGAGAATTGCAATCAGAGTACTGGTGGCCGGAAATGAGTGAAGGTATTCCTGAATTTGCAAAAAACTGTGAAGACTGCAATAGAGATCGCAGTGGAGAACCGGCCAGTGTAGTGTCAGAAGCCCTAATAGAAAGCATAAGGCGATCTATCCGCGCAATCAAACAAGAGAAACGCGTCCCATTGTATATCATCAAGGCTAAATCCACTTACAAAAATGTGGCCCCAGCGCTCGGCTGACGCCAGAACGGTTATAAAAGATCTGCGAGTCTTTATCGGCACATACGCAATTGCCATGTTCCATTCTGACCAGGGTCCTGCTTTCAGCTCTCGAGCTTATAAGGAGGCCATGGCCAGCATGGGCGTTGGCTTGCGGTATTCTTGTCCGTCACACCCCGAAGGGAACAGTGTGGTAGAATGAAAAAACCGGGACATAAAGCAATCTATAACAGCGAAGGTATTAGGTTCGGGTGCTGAGTGGGTCAAACATTTAATAAGTGTCCAATTAAGCCTAAACAACTTGCCAAGAAATTCTCTAAAAGGTTTCAGCCCATACGAACTATTGTTCGGAACTAGAATGCGAATTCAGGACTTAGATAGTCAGGTATCAGTGGTAGAAGATAAGAAAACAGACTTTGACATCAAATATCGTTTGGCTGGTTTACAGGACTTGAATGAAACAAGAAAATCCTTAAGCAACATAAACTTAAAGCAACAGCCAGCTACCACTGACGAGGCACCACCAGCCCCAGCAAGGCCTGTCTGGATTCCAAAGATTGGGGATCTAGTCAGAGAAAAAATAGCAGTGAAGAAGGAATTTGGGCCTTCTTACAGAAAAGCAGTACCTGTCTTAGCAATCAATGGAACAAGATCAGTAGTACTACCGCCCCTTGCTGGTAAAAAGGAGAACAGAGTTGTATCAATCGACCTTGTAAAACCACAAGCATGTGGCCTATAATCAACAGTAGGCCCAGTGGACTCCCGAGAAACAACAGAATACCCAAACTTGCAACAATCCAAGAGGTTCAAACTGAAAGACTAACCACATTCGATAAGCCTGCAGTGCACAGAGAGGGACTATGCAATAATGCCATGGAACTCGTGCCTCTTGAGACACAGATTGAAACAGTTCGTCAAGAAACACCAGTCTACAATGATGTGGCATCAGAATGTGCTACCCGAAGACAAATTAAAAGAACAATTCCAACAATTGACAGAACTGCCTCTGGCTACTTCATCAACTTCGATAACTTTTCTGAGGATCAAAGCAACCCCGAAGTGATGCCAGAAACAAAAAAGACTTTTAAAGAAAAAGCAACTGAACTCTTTCATCACCTCAAAGAAATTTACCTTATCTCTCCATGGTTAGAGTTCTGGTTTGGATTAGGTGTATTTTTCCTCATGCTTTGGCTCATCATGGTACTTTGTTTGGGAAAATTCATTGAGGGAAAATATAGTACAATGGACACAGCAAGTCAGAACATCAACTTAGTCGATTCGATTCGATTAGCTTTATTCGATTTTTAGGTATAAAATCATAAAAGCACATTTCGTTTCATATCACAGTAAGTAACAATTATAGCATAAAATCTTTAAAAGAGATCAGGTACCAAATAGATCATTGCGGAGTATATCAGGTCAGAGTCTGGATATTAATACCCCTCACCCCGGAGCCGTTTCAGCCCAACCAGAAGTTACTCTCTTCATTAATCTTGTATGGGGGTGGAGTGATTCTCTGGGATAAAAGTCAGATAGTCCCCAGGTGTGTATAGGTCCATCTCCTATCTGCGGTTTCCAGGACTGGAGGTATGGGACAACATTGCTATTTCTAAACTTTATCAACGCCAGATCACCAGATCTCTCTTTTTGAAGCGGACCTAGCCATCCCACCCTTCTAACACATTGTATTCTACCGTCGATGTCAGGGGGCAGGGGTCTATTCTTTGTTAACCAAAACAGTGCCTTATTTCTTAGCTCCTGTTGACTTTCAGTTTTTCCATTTGCAAGTTCAGGTACTCCAGAAAGGACACACACAAACGGGGCAGCCTCCGGTGGTAATTGGATGTGATTTGATTTTCGTGGCATGTTCCCTGGATTGGGAAGTGACCCTTTGGGTGGTATAGTTACTTTGTTCAGCCCAGTTTCAAGGGAACAACTATGTGCTGTTATTAGTTTGGCGGGCACTTTCTGGGTGGGTGGAGTTAGCATACCTGGGACTGCCTGTCGAGGTTGATTAATATTACTTTGGGGAGTTGTTAAAGGCACTACAGTGTTGCATAAGGGCTGTAAGTGATTGGGGCCTGCCATACTTTTTAGGAGTAGCGAGTTTGTCTTGGTCATTTCCTCTATTGCCACGATCCTATCCCCAAGATTGTTCATTCTTTCTATCAGAGGGTGTATCACAGAGTTGATCATAGTTTGTAACTGGGCCAACAAGGTTGGTGAGGTAGGGGGTGCAGGAACTAACAGTTTCACAGGATCCTTGCATGTTTCTGGTGTAAGGGTGATAAGCAGTGGAGGGCTCAAAGACAATTTTTGCTGCTTTGCTTGGCTGCCTGTGTGTTTATCCACAGGTCGTTTTCTTTTACCAGAAAGGTCCGGAAGGGAAATTATGGGGTTCGTGTTACCTGTAGCAGGTGGACAGAGGGAAGGACCCAGGAGATTTCCATATGGTGGGGATAATGTACTGGACTGAGGGCTTGTGATGACTGTAGGGCAGATAGATGCGTTAATTTGCTAAGATGTCGACTCGACAGCAACATACGTGGATTTGCATAAACTATTAAGTTCCTCCAGGAGTGATAGATTTTGTAGTGCGGCGACTGACTGTGGGGGGGTGAAATCACTGCTGGGACAGTCAGTAGACAGTCATTTTCGTTCTGTTATTACAGTTTGTTGGACAGTAGGTGGTGTTGTCTTGGTTAGGTAGTGGACCAACGTCCCCTTAGCCATGTCCCTTGTCAAAGTAGAATTTTTTCGGCCCCCCTTAGATGACATGGTGTAAGTAGCAGCAGACACCTACAGGGACAGGGAATGTCTCAAAACAAGTTCTTTTACCTCTTTTCGTTGCACGGCCAGGGGGGGGTGGCCCGTCCCAGCCTCTTCTGGCCTATGATGGCCTTAGATGGTCCCGCTCTTGTCCCGGGCTTCTCCCGGCGTCACCCGCACGCGTCCCGTGACGCAGAAGGGTTTCCGTCTTTTTCAGCGCCTTCCGGAAGCGTCAGTGACCATGAGGGGGCGGAGCAAAGAAAGCAAGGGTTTGTGGGTGTTGTGGTTCCCCCGCTCGGCGGCCGCGTGAAGTTCCGGTCGTGGCGGCGGGGGGAACCAGCTGCCTGCAGATATGGTTGCGCCGACTGCGCCCTGCACACCAAATCCCCCCGGTGAGTCCGCTTTTAGGAATGACCGCCCGCTCCCCAGATGGGTTTCCGTCTTTTTCAGCGCCTTCCGGGCGCGTCAGTGGCCGTGAGGGGGTGGAGCAAAGAAAGCAAGGGTTTGTGGGTGTTGTGGTTCCCCCACTCGGCGGCCGCATGAAGTTCCGGTCACGGCGGCGGGGGGAACCAGCTGCCTGCAGATATGGTTGTGCCGACTGCGCCCTGCACACAAAACCCCCCCGGAGAGTGCGCTTTTAGGAATGACCGCCCGCTACCCAGATGGGTTTCCGTCTTTTTCAGCGCCTTCCGGGCTCGTCAGTGGCCGTGAGGGGGTGGAGCAAAGAAAGCAAGGGTTTGTGGGTGTTGTGGTTTCCCCGCTCGGCGGCCGCGTGAAGTTCCGGTCACGGCGGCGGGGGGAACCAGCTGCCTGCAGATATGGTTGCGCCGACTGCGCCTTGCACACCAAATCCCCCCGGTGAGTCCGCTTTTAGGAATGACCGCCTGCTCCCCAGATGGGTTTCCGTCTTTTTCAGCGCCTTCCGGGCGCGTCAATGGCCGTGAGGGGGCGGAGCAAACAAAGCAAGGGTTTGTGGGTGTTGTGGTTCCCCCGCTCGGCGGCGGTGTGAAGTTCCGGTTGCGGCGGCGGGGGGAACCAGCTGCCTGCAGATATGGTTGCGCCGACTGCGCCCTGCACACCAAATCCCCCCGGTGAGTCCGCTTTTAGGAATGACCGCCCGCTCCCCAGATGGGTTTCCATCTTTATCAGCGCCTTCCGGGCGCGTCAGTGGCCGGGAGGGGGTTGAGCAAAGAAAGCAAGGGTTTGTGGGTGTTGTGGTTCCCCCGCTCGGCGGCCGCGTGAAGTTCTGGTCGCGGCGGCGGGGGTCAACCAGCTGCCTGCAGATATGGTTTGCGCCGACTGCGCCCTGCACACCAAATCCCCCCGGTGAGTCCGCTTTTAGGAATGACCGCCCGCTCCTCAGATGGGTTTCCGTCTTTTTCAGCACCTTCTGGGTGCGTCAGTGGCCGTGAGGGGGCGTAGCAAAAAAAGCAAGGGTTTGTGGGTGTTGTGGTTCCCCCGCTCGGCAGCCGCGTGAAGTTCCGGTCGCGGCGGCGGGGGGAACCAGCTGCCTGCAGATATGGTTGCGCCGACTGCGCCCTGCACACCAAATCCCCCCGGTGAGTCCGCTTTTAGGAATGACCGCCCGCTCCCAACTTAGTCCTCAAACCACACAGATCATCCCACGTGGAGAAAAGAGAACTGTCAACAGTAAATGTCACAGCCATTCCAATACCCGGCGGGGTAGTATGGGACAAAACTGACTATGAAATATTTGGCCCGGTCGAAATCCAGAAGTATCCTCATCAATTCAAGGTTTTATTAAGTGACTTTGTAAAACCTAGTACATTCTCTGATGATTGGGACTTTGAAAGTATTAATAATAAGATGTCTGATTTAGTAATGTCAGCAAGATTCACAGAACATGATTATTTGCAAGGTTCGTCTAGTTATGAACAGATGTTCTGCTACACACACTATGGTGATCATTACTTGCATAAATCTGCACAGCCTAGAAATGTTTTTAGGTATAACCAATGGGAACATTGTACTACTCCACCTAAAAGCAGTTCTAAAACATTCTATGAGAAATTTCAGTACTTCTCAGGGTTTAACACCAGTATTGCAGAAACGTTTTATTATAAACTGTTAGATAAAACAGGGTTAAAAAACTATGCTGACAAATACTAAATTGATATATTCAGAAGCATTTTATGAAAAAATGATGACATTTGGTTTTGATTATTGGAAAAATAACATTGAAACAAAAACAATCTGGGGTACAAAAGATTGGCAGCTACAAGGTCTAGAAGCACGATTTCGAGCCTGCATGATCCCAGAACAATTAATGTTTTTAAATGAAACAATTCAACAAACAACCTGTCTTGGCCTAGCTAAGATCAAAGACCTTAACAAACCATCTATTCCAAAGCCAATACCTGATAATGCAACAACAGATATTGAGATAGACGTATCCAAAATTTTACATTTAAACAGAACACATCCTGATTGGAAAAAGTGGTTAATCTGGCCTACTGACACAAACAACTGTCAAGATAGATTCCTGAATAAAACACAGGGGTTAACAATGTCCAGACCAGACCCTAGATACTCCCAGAGACAACATCCAGGGATAGTAACAACATACAGTGTAGGGAAGCTGTGCCTTGATTGGCTGGAATCATCCACACTGGCTGAAATTAAGCAACACTTATCTTTACTTAAAGATGGTGCTGATTTGCGCGATTTTATTATGGGACCACGCAAACAGTGTCAAAAACACTTCATAGCGGCCAGCATCTATGCTGCATATAACAAGGCTTGGAAAGTCACGCAAATTGAAACAGCTGAAAAAATACGAGAAATTGATCGTATTAATTTGGAAAAATCACTTTCTGTAGTGGACAATGGGTTAATGACTCTGTCCTCCAGATTATATTCACTGGACAGTATTGTATCATCTGCCATAGATATAATAGACAAAGACTTGCTAATGTTACAGCATGGCCAGTCACAATTGCGTTCTATTGTACAGTTAGGCTGGACGCTGCAAAATCTTCGTTCAGGCTATGTGCCTTGGCGTTTAATCAACACAACGTCATTGTTTTCCATCTTTAACCTTACTGATAAACAAATCAGCTTGGCACAAAAAGGAGCAGACTATACAATCCTGAGCATCGAAAAACTTGAGAGATTACCTTTGACAATGTCAGAAAGTCCTGTCATTGAATGGATAATACAAAGGATTATCACAATTCCGATAACAACTTTCCAATTTAAAAATTGCCTTGAATACATACCTACTGGCCAGTATGAACGATTGGGTAAAGGATACATTAAGTCAACATTGAAATTACCGTACACACACACATGCTATAGTGACAGCAACAAAAATGTATTTCTTAGTGGTGAAAACTGTAAACATTCACTAAGCGGTATACTTCTGTGCCAGGGTATTAATTTACACGGAGCCTGTGAAGGAAATTCTAACAACCTTTCATGCCACCAATATGTCACACCTGCAACACAGATAGAGCCTTTCTTTAAGCAGCTCTTGAATGGGAGTTACATTCTAAGAACGGATCGCAGCTGTTGTGGCCTTTTGCCAGGGAAAGCATATCTCGTACACGTAACTTCCATGGTCAAATGCTGTATGCAAGCATTGTTTCCAAATGGCCCTGGAGACACTGAGACTCCCGTATGGCCTCGTTTGAATTTCTCTTCTATACGAATTGATACTTTAAGCAGAATGAAGTCTGTGCTTTTGCAGACAACAGTGCCCATCACGTCATCAAAAGAGACGTATGAACTCCAAGTTGCAAGGACAACATCTGAGATTCATGACCTTTTATCAACAAATTGCCCTGTGCATTTCACAGAAATGCTTAGCCAACTCCTTAACATGTCTAGTGCCACAGGCATCCCAGGCATATTTAAGACGATTTTTTCAGGACTGCTAACACCATTTCAAGCAATTCTGGGAATCATTCCTAATTTTGTCCATTCAGTCTTTGGCGGCATACCCCTATTTTTGTGACTTGTAGCAGGCATTTTATTTTTGACCCTCCTGCTCCGATATGGCAAGCCAAAACTCAGACATGACTCCTACAAGGATGGAAGAAACGATCCTAGCAATACGCTACCGGGACAGAATAACTAGAGTCCTTGGATTGGCCAGGCTGAGAGATCTGAACATGACCTGGTTTCTTTCATTCAGACCGATATGGCAGACCTGCATCTTACCTGTGCTTCGATGTATGCTATGTGGAGATGAGTGTGTGTTGGACATCTGTCTTGCACTTCCATCAGCAGTACCAATGGATATCGATACTTTGCTAAGTCTGGTAATGGCTCACGCATTGTGTTGTCCCCAGCGACTACCAATCCTGATGACGGCATTCGTTGAGACTCCTGTGCTACGACTAGGTGGTAACAGTGGAGCGAAAAATAAAAGCAACATCAACCAGGTACGACCTTCTGTGAGCATTGCCGATCCAGACTTTGATGACAGCAATCATTCTCACACCTGCCAAGTTACAGCGGTATCGAACTTGGTCGAACTGTCACCTGATTTTGTAGACCAATTTTTTGAGAGCCTGTCTGATATGATGTTCTCACCCGAACAGAAACAATAATTTAGAAAAGCATTCCGACACACAGCGTTCCCATGAACTCTGAATTCGGCCTTCAGTTTTGATCAACAAAAACTGCTGAAAAGCGTTGGAATTCTATTCCCCCGTTCACAATTTTTTTTTTTTTAATTGAACACTTTTTTCAAAATATTTACCTTTTTCCGGCACAAAAATTCTTTGCTTAAAGTAGACCTATTCATAAAGAACAGAAGCTTCTATTTTTAGGTAAATCTAGAGACATAATAACTTTACATGAGCCTCTAGCACATTTTACAGCAATGCATTTATATGTGATGAAATTATCTCGCCCTTCTTTTCTGTATTAAGAGATATTTCATGTGTAATTTTTTTGCAAAATCGTTCATTGATTACATATGCTATAATTTTGAATGATTTCTATGCTTAAAGACGTACAGTACATTCCATGTATTTCAAATACGCCATTTTCAAATGCATATATGTATTTTGGGGTGGGTAATGTTACACATGCATCTTTTGCTATAGTTTTTAGTAAATTGATGGACATAAATTCGTGGAGTGGGTGTCGCGTTCTAATCTAGGACCCTGATCAATACTGTGACCTTATGCCCCTATACGGCTATAATCCATTTATTCCCCTATAATGGCATAAACGATCAAGAGTAATATTTCAGAAACTCGTCTCTGGCCTAACACGAACAGAGCCACATTTCAGAATCACTTCCTCTGCAGCTCATTAGAGCAAATGACACAGCAGAAGCCACTATCTAAGATTCCTAGATTACACTCCGAGTTCTTCAACAAGATAAAACTCAGCAACCTGGGAAAACCCCGCTTGCTATGTTTTGATTAGTAATAGAACTCTAATGAGCACTGAGAGACGATCACTTCCTAGTGACATCTTTATTGACGTCTTATGTCCAAAAACTTACGTCAAACCAGGCACCTTTCAGGTATAAATATTACCAACGTTGCCTTAAGCAAACGCTGATGTTACTACTGCCGCTACGCTGTCTCAACGACATCGATGATAGCGATGGTGTGGTGCACATAGGAGCAGAACAGCTGTCCCCTTCAGAGCCCAGCAGATGCAAGCTGCCCACGGACGCTGCCCCTCCTCTTCCTCGACGCGCTGAGAGAAACGCTGTCTTTTCTCCTGCCGAGAAATCCAGCTTCAGCGTTTCCAGCCTACTCTTGCGAGTGACTGGGATATCGAGTCCTGGAAGGAGATACCAGACCTCCAACATTCTATTCCAGAGGTATGGTGTTGACTAAACCCTTAGAGAGAATTCTTGAAGCAAACCTTGGCAAAACCAACTTAACTAAAACTGCTACTTACTTACTCCCTCCCAAGTATTAGGCTTAGGTCAGGTACACTGGGGTAGGTGCAGTTAGAAGCACCAGTTAAGTATGTTAGCTAAATGTATATATGAATGTATATATATGTTTTATTCATTTTAAACCATTGTATGGCTAAGAAACCATATCAATGCTTTTACAGTATTATTTCGCAATCCTCATTTTACTGTACGCACTTTTTATAATAACTAGTTTTGCAATTGTGGCAATTCATTTCTCTTGCATGAGAAGAAAGACTGTTCAATAAATAATACCTTTTTATTGAAAACGCCCGTCTCTCTATTTCTCTGCATCTTGGTGAAAGTAATCTGCACAACTGACTGAGTAAAATAACTGTCTATTGTTTCACACGACTCTAGAGATTGACTCTTATTCTAAGGAGCAAAGTTGTCATGTTTATGCGGTTGTTGGAAAACTGAATCCCTTCTTGTCTGTACAAGGGAAGCTGATCATTTCCTATTCAGTCAAGAAAGTTTCCAGTGACCTCTGAGCTAGTTGGTAACAAACCCAATTAAGTTTAGCATAGTCAGTGGAGACCTGGAAGACCCGCACTTCTACGTCCATACGACTGTTTATGTTATTCCAATGCGCAGGGCCTATTGGGAAAATAGGAACTACACTACAATATGATTATATCATTATATCTGAACTCCCATCCAATACTACCTACACTAGCGTGAGCACAGTGGAAGTACCCTCTGCCAGATCTCTTTGGAAAACCCAACCTCAACAAACCTTTGTATAATGTATCAGGAAACAGATCTGCTGTATAGCAGGCTATCATCCTTTGCTGGATCATGGTTAGAGTTAACAGGGCTGAGTTTCAGTAACAGTGTTCTAGGATAATCCAAGCCGAAGTGCTCCTCTGCAAAATTTGGCTTAGAGGTGGTTTAGATAATAAAAGCATGTTCCAATCGCACTGTGTCAAAGATTCAGCACTGATGAGATTGCTTGTCTTGAGATTCAACCAAATTCAAGGGCATTGCATTTAATGTTCTTAGCCTTTGACAAAGTGTATGGGCAAAATGACAAAATGCTTACCAAGAAATGTCTTGCATGCACAATAATTTCTAGGTATATTATCATGCAATTGTAAGGTATGTAAAAAGTCACCATTAGAAAAAGATGTAAATAATGCTCCCATAGCGAAATGTGGGGAGGGGGTGTAAAACCCTGCACCCTGTGTCCCCGTGGTGCCTGCCACACAGTGTAGGGTCTAACAGATGGCTAGGGGGCCCTGCTAGGGTCACCCAAAGTCACTCTATGGCAGCCTTTCCGTGTTGGAAGGCCAGCACAGAAAGGCTGTGGGACACCGACCTCATAATCCCAACGGCTATACCATTGGGGATTATGGTGTGGTTCTGACCAGCCGAAAGACTCCGAGAGCAGGTCGGAACCGTGTCGAAAAGACCAGCCAGTTTATGTTCAGAACGCCAACATGGTAATCAGCCCCACTGTCCATACATTAAGCTTGACTGCTTTGTGCCAAGCTAGCAGAGTGTTAGGCATAGGTTTAATTAGTGACTTTTGTGGTTTGCCCTACCTCTCACCCCTCTCAACTAAGATTCCAATTTCTTACAAACCTGGTTTGTAATATATATTTTAAGCATAAAAGTATTGTTTGTGATCAATAGGCAGGAGGCAGTCATGTCTCCCAAGATGGGACATGTTTGCCAAAAGACCACACAGGCTACATACTCCGTGTGGAAAACTGCAGTGCGACCACCCCTGTTTCTTTCTCTGTCCCAATAGATAATTTTATCCCCTTTTAGGAGAATTTAAATGAAACTTGTGGAAGATTTTCCAGTGACCCAGATATATATATTCCTGATCCACAAGATCAAGCACCTTCAATTAGTGTTTTTTGCTTCTGTGTTGACAAAGGTGTCCTTGGTTTGATTCAGTGTGTTCTTGAAGTTGATTTTAAGCCAAGTCTGTACCCACTACACACCAAATTCTTTGTGTACGAATCAACCTAGTATTACTTCATTTTACTCCTTCTCTCTTTTTCTTTCTCTATTTATCTTTCTTGAATTACTACAAGCCAAAAGATTGATTGTCAAATGCTTTGTACAAACAGACAGACATGGCAGGGCATTCATATGCCGGGAGTGAATCACAAGAAGTATTTGTGCAACCAACTTTGAGCATGTGCCAGCATGAATGTGCTAATTGCCTTGTAAAATGTGTACTTTTATCTCATGTTCACCCAGAACAGTATTTGGCACTGAAATAACAGTTGTGTAGTGCTACCAAACTCAATGAAACTCATTTTAAATTGTATTAACCTCTGAAGGATTAAAAGGTGAAGTGGACCCAGGAGGAATCACAAGGCAGATAAATGTTACCGCAACAGACTGGGATTTTTGAGTGTTCATGATCCATATTTAGAACAACACTAGATAAGGTTGTATTACATTGCACACTGTACAATACAATACAATGCAGCCTCAAACTGACAGTTGCATGTAAAAGTGTATTCTGGCTGTGGGTAAAGTTGTGTGGCGGTCTCACATTTAGTTTCTGATACTGAAAAAATACATTTAATGTCAATATTTATCAGGGATTAAGACATTATTTAGAGTTTGGTGGAGCAAGGGCTCCTACCCCATAAACCTTGTGGTTGTCCTGCTCTTCTTAAACCCTCCCTGGTTGCAGAGTTTCACCCAGAGGGATAACTATGGTTACGATTGTGACACCCACAATTACAAGTGTTTTTTGCAGTTTTATATGTCACAAACTGGAAATGTATTGGAGCAAAAGGGTCAGTCACGTTAATGTTTTTTAGGCATGGGGAGAGTAAGTGTTCAAAGTGGACAGCTCTGGCATAAACGACACATTCTCTCCCATCAGGGTTCCAAGCTCAGAATTATTTGGTATACAAACTCTAGGCCAGATCATTCCAGGCCCTGAGATACCGGAACTGTCTTTGCAGCTGCAGGTGCTACAAGTTAAAGCTTAACCTGAACCCCGGTCCCCACGCCACGCCTCCACCAACACGCCCTTTTCCAAACACTAGCACAAAGCTTATGGAAAATATCTGCTGTTTCCTCCGTGGAATCAGAAAAAAACATACTGAAAAAAATCTGCTATTTCCAGGTCCATCTGAACATTCTCCCATTCCAGGGTGAAATCTGTGGATTTTAGTTGGGGAAAGTGGCTGGAATCAAGCATTCCAGACCTCAGATATCTGCGCACCAAATTACAGCAAACTTGGAATGAAGGCCTTAGATATTGGGGAGGTTCAAGATTTACTCTGCGGGTCCACTGTTGGCTCTGGCAGTGTAAACCACATGACAACCCATCACCAAAAAGCTGCCACATCACAGTGATGTCAACGGTGAGATGATCACGGCTGATTTCCATGAAGGCCAGAAATTGGCCCAGAAACTGAAGTGTGGCACCCTCTTACAGATGGAAAACTCTGCCCATGTTCAAGGCAACTAGTTTTTTGTTTAAACAAAAACTCCATCTTTGTGTGTTTTTTCTTTAAAAAAAGTGTAGTGAGTGGGTGCTTTAAACATGCTGCTTGCTCTGCAAACCAGATGTGCTGTGAAGGGATCTACTGCAGTGGCAGCTCTCTTGGATGTGTTGGTAGAGATGGGACTGGTACTCAGACTGGTTTGCAAGTTTAGAGGACTCTAAAACAGACATGAATACACAGCATCTGAGAGTGCAGCAGCAATGACTGGTAGCTACAAATGAGACAAATGGGAACCAATAAGTAATGAGTAGAGGACTAGCATCATGTACGGTACAGTAGTGGTTTTGAGAATTTATAAGGACGAGGTGGTCAAAGACTAACATTGCAAAAAGGCCTGGGATTTACCGGGACACCTGTTGTAGTAAACACCAAAATCTGCATGTTATTCAACAAAAACTTGGACTGTGCAATAATGATACCATCTGATATATTTTGAGCACTGGGGAGATGGATTTTTAGTGATGCAAGGGGTATTGAATCCGAAAAGACCAACTCATAATTAGGCATCACATGTTGAATTTATGAATGAAAAGGTTTATAGGTGTGTTGGAAGGGTAAATAATAATTCATCTTTTGCACTAGTGCCGTCCCGACTTTGGAGAACCCTGTCCTAGAGGATTGGGTAAAAGGCTTGCGTGACTAGCATGTATGCATAAGAGAGCTCACACCCCTTTCAGTTGTGTGTATTTATAAAGTTTTATATAGCGCGCCCGAGCTCATGATGGCAGGTGGCCATGGCTATAAATATAATGCTCACCAAAATTCAGTGATGATTATTTTCGATGACGGACTGAAAACATCCACACAACCTCAAAGACTTTCGCCTAAAGCAACTGGAGCTCCAACATGACTAGGCTGATGTGCTGTAATTTCAATTAGACGATGCTCAGAAAGGGGCATATTTAAAACTCCCCAAAAATTGAGTGGCGGCGAGGTAGATGCCTCAAGATTTGTTTTTACTGGAGTCTGGCGATGCTCAAACACCACTGAATGAAGAACTCTATTCAGCAAATAGCAACTTCCGTGTTTGAGATGGTACAGTGCCGTGTGTGAAAACCGACAATGGGCCGGAACAAAGACGAGCACTGAGACATCCATTTTAAAATCTGCACCGAAATGATATATGGAAATGAATTCTCACACCCACAGCTGTGGTTCAGTTTGACCCCAAGAGCCAGTGGGAGTTTGTTATATAGCACCAAGGTTACCGATCGATAACAGCTATATCTACTGTAGCCTGAATAAAGGTTACGAGGAGACGATAAAGAACGCGAGCCTCCCAGTCGTATTGTTAAGCTAAAATTTCGCCAATAAAAAATGCAGCCTGTCGCTATTCTCAAGACCTCGAGGCAGTAACAGAGAACGCATTTCTATGCTGCAATATTTCATGAAAACGAATGATTACTTCAAAACCTCGCTTGCTTTCTCTCAAAGAAAATAAATTACATTTAAGTGGGTGATGCTTACTTTTGGGGCGATTTCTCAGTTGATGAAACAGCATGTCCACCTTTCTATAAAGAAGTGAAGCACTTTTGTATGCGGAATGATAGCGCACATTTTTATTTCTCTAGCGTTTCTTCAAAATAAAAAAGTGAAAAGAGCATTCTAAGAGCGAGCGATTTCCAAAATTAATATTCGTTCACCTCTTGAATTATCCCTGACACAGCAAGTACGGAAAACGTGTTGCAAAGTCTGCCTCAACATTTTCTTGCAAATGTGTACAGATATGCTTCGTTCAAATTAATCCTCCATTTCATTATAAGAAAGGAATTAGGTCGGTGGTCAAAGGGTTGGTGTACAGTTAATCTGATTTAACTCTGCATGTGAGAAATTAATTGAAAAGCAGCTCTCCATAGTGTTCCACACAAAGTAATTTCACACCAGCTCAGGATCAGCGCGGCAACAGTTGACAATACGTCATTACTATGTTAATTCAAAATACACCATGCTATTGTAAAAAAAGAAAATAGAAATAGCCACTCTAGTCCAATACTTTGAAAGTCCTGTGGCAAAAGTATATTAAAAACAGGTTTTCACGCATCGATTTGAATGTCTCTTTAAAAAACAACTGAGCTACGACTATGATTCGGCCCGAATATTGGCTCCCTCCTCTGTCCGCCTGACCCAAAAGCTTTAAGAGGCTGAAATATGTCAGAAGGTTATTAGGGGCGAAGGATGCTAAATATATGGGCCTTATTTATGAAGGCCTTGCGCCACCGGTGCGTCACTTTTTCCCATGTTAAAAGTGACGCACCGGCGGCGCAAGTCCTTCATAAATAAGGCCCATGGAACAAGCTCAGCGCGAGCCGGAGATGCTGCTCTTCAGTTTAGGAAACTGCTGCATGTCAAACTCTCCAACCTTGACCTGGAAACAATCAAAGACTGCACATCCAGGCTCTGCCTGCTCATCTGACTGGTCTCTGGCGTCCCTGTTTACAGGTGCTCTCCATCGTGTTCTTGGAAGAAGATCAGGAAAGATGGGACACGACATCTGTCATTGCAGTCTTTGATGGGAAGTTCCACAAAAGGCAGGACGATTATATATCTGTTGGCCGGGGCCACCGTCGATCTAAAACAAACCAGACTGAATCAGTTTCAGAATTTACCGTCCTTCATCCTGACCACATATACCGACTCATGCAGCATTTGCTCCTCCTACACAACACTGGACAATGTGTTAAGTAAGAGGTTTTAGATCAGCCAAAAATATGCTAAGTCATTGGGTGCTCTGGATGCAGTTTGTTCATAATAATATAACAAGCGTGGCATCTCTTTCAAGAACACGATTCACAGTGCTCACAGTACACTTTTGCTGCAGAAAGCTGCTATTTCTCTTATCACCTGTTGACTACACAGCACTCCACTGTTTTTGGTTAGGTTAACCATTTACAATACCACTTGCACACATCTTGTTAACTGGAGGGTGAGAGCTATTTGCTGCCAATCAATCATGAGGTTGTTTGTATTCAAACATGGCATCTCAGGAAATGTGGAGCATGAATAACAACAAATAACTTGTCGCTTGGGCCCTCGGCAGAGCATAAGCAGTTATTGGATCTGTTTGCCTATGGGTGCAGAAGGTGATTTGGAACCACTATCTGGCAGGAAATTTTCAGGGTGGTCTTTGCTATTAACGGGCACATGATGGTGAGCAGCAAAGTGGACATTAGTGGAATTCCACATGGCAGCATGTCCACAAAAACTTTTACCCATAATAGGGAAATCCAGGGTGGCAAATTGAAATCATGATATTAAAATGAAGAAGAGAGGATCTTTAGATAACACTACAATAATAATGCTATGGATCTGCCATATCCCTACCCATCCAGTTTTACTGGTGGGCTGGTTAATATTGGAATTAAATTCCTTCCTAGGCAGATATTTGGATCATGGTCCACTCCTCACAATAGAAACAAAAGTGTTTCCCTCTTATACACTCTCATTCTTTAAGGTAGAGCGGGCCTCTCACACTGCCTCGCTATATGGGTTCTATTTCACTATGTATGGTTTGAATATCACTTCCACGAGAGACTTCTCTCTTAACCTCATAGCTGCTATTAAACATTCCTCCCCAGTGCTGCGCTGTCCATTGGAACTGGTGCTGAATGGACGTCCAATGGTCGTGCGCAGCACTGGGGAGGTAGTGCTGCCGTCGGCCAATGCACCGAGGCAGCACTTAAGGGGTTAAAGCAAGATACTATTTATTCTCTCCCTTTTTAGCCCCAAGTCTCTGTTTTTATGATAGTGTCAGGGTAAAGTGACCTGTAATGTTCTGAGGGGAGGAACAGCTTGATTAGGAGAACTTGCCAACTACTATCATTTCATCCATTTCATAATCTTTATTTCGGTACATTAGAACCATAAAAGATACATAAAAACATAAACTGATATTATTACAGAGTCCAAGTAAAGATACAAGCGAGTTGTTTTTACAAAGAAACACCGGTAGGGGTATCTAATCATTACGTTTAAAACCTTAATTTAAATAGGTTAAAAAGGCATCAAGAATAAAAATACATATGGGATTTAAGGTTTAAATCCATAGGTAGTCAAAATGTTCCAGTATTATTAAAACATTCAACAATTAATGTATATAGACTTCATAATTCATGAGCAATACGATTAACAGTATCGGTTCATTAAGGGTTGCTCTAATATTTTAATCAGTTACATAACAATAAAAAGATTTCTCTAGAGTTTCAGGCCCACTTTTACTCGTACAAAATTTATTGCTAGTAAAAATCTACTAATACCAAAAATAATAAACTGATTAGTATCGGTTTTTAGGATCCTTTCCACCTCTTTATATGATTGCACTCCTAAATTTAAACAGAGTGGTTTGATCCATCTTTTTCTAGCTGCAACATAAGCTAGGCAAAAGAACAAGATGTGTGACGCATCTTCTCTGACTTTATCTGGGCATAGGGTGCATATATCATTTATCTTTTCAATGTGATTATTTGACCACCTAGTTGTGTTTGTATTCAGTACACCATATCTATATTTCATGTATAATGTTTTAGCCAGTGGTGGATGTACCTCGTCCAAAAACTGCTCAAAGTAAGCACTATCTTTGAACAAAAGGAACTTGCTTGTTAAAGTTCCACCCACTCGTTCATTTAACACACTGTGTTCAATATATGCCCAGAATGAAGATTTCAATACCCTCTTTGAGTTTTGGGTCAATGTTGATGGATCATCCCAAAACTGCAATAGACCAATCCTTTTCAACCATGTACAAACATGTTTTAACCATATGATACTGTTATTCTGATCCAATTCCATTATTTCTTTTAGACCATCCTCATAGTCTAGAACCTCCGGTGTCGACCAAAGTCTTAACCAAAGTGTCAATGGTCTCAGGATCGTGTAATGATCTGTACATTTCATATTCAGATAAAGCATAATTGATCTTATTGGTGTACGTATGGGCAGTCATAATTTGGCTCTGGAAAATGTATTTTCGCCAATCTCGAAGACCTTTTTGCACGAGGTTCCCCATATTTCTGCTCCGTATAACGCTGCAGATTGGGCTTTAAACTTGAATACCTCGAGTGTTGGGGAAACAGCCTTACTATGACTGTTCCCATGTCTATTCATAATTGGTAGAGTATTTTGTGTTAGAGTCATTTTGCTTTTTTCTATTTCGGTTTTCCATGATAATTTAGAATCCAGGGAAACATCCAAATAGCTAAAATTCTGTACGTGTTCCAACTTTTGGCCATTTAAAAACAAGTTTCCCCTTAAAGTTTTATGAGGATTTATGGCCATGTGTTTGGTCTTGTTGGTATTGATCTCAAGGCCCTTTTCGTTACAGTATGTTTGGAACGAATTTAATAAACATTGTAGTCCCTTGGGCGTTTGGAATATTAGTAGAGTATCATCAGCGAAAAGGAGGGCTGGTAACCTTCTCCCCTTAGTTTCGGTGCATCCTTTTCGCAGACCTCCAAGAAAGATGGAATGTCGTTGACGAATAATGAAAATAATGTGGATGCAAATACGCAGCCTAGGCGAACCCCCCTCTTTATAGGGATTGGAATTGTCAGTTCACCCCTTGGGCCCCACCTAACCTTGGCATAGTTGATTTCATGCAGTCTCATAATCTGTTTTAAAAGATTAACTGGCAGCCCTTGACAACTCACTGACTCCCATAACAAATCACGGGGAATAAGATCGAACGCGGCCCTGAGATCTACAAAGGCTATGTGCCCCTTTCTTATATTTGCATACTATCAACATAATCAACAACATCTAAAGACCTAGTCTATAGTACTTATTTTGGGTCTAAACCCTGCCTGCAACTTTGTGAGGACTGTGCTTTCCTCGATCCATATGTCCATATGTTCATACGATTTAAAATATGCCTTGCATAAATCTTTTGTAAGATATCAATTAAACTGATTGGGCGATAGTTTGCTGGATCGCTCCTATTGCACTTTTTTAAAATTGTAACGATTTCTGCCCTCCTCCATGTTTCCAGGAAATCTACGCCCGCTGCTACAGCATTGCAAAAATAGTTAATATAGGGGCGCCAGATGCTAAATGTGTGCTTATATAAATCTCCTGGAATTTTGTCCAGCCCGGGTGCTTTCCCATTTTTAACGGTATTAAAAGCCAATATTGTTTCCTCTAGGTCAAAATCTAATTTGACTTTGCTTGGGCTTAATATTAACCCATCCTTTGTTAGAACCCTGCCATTCTCTGGTGCTCCATATAACTTGGTAAAGTTCTCAACCCAAGTAATCTCATCAAGATAAACATCCTTTGTTTCTCTTCCTGTTTTATTTCCTTTGGCCACTAGTCTCCAGAAGCCCATTTGGTCCTTATTCTTAACAGCAGTGAGCAATTCTGACCAATTCTCTTTGTCCCATGATGTTTTGGCCTTCTCTTGTATTTTCCTATATTTAAGCCTAGCATCTTTTATTTTGAGCATATTATTATTTTTTATAGCTTGTAGTAGTTCGGCCTTGCCATTGCGACAGTCCTTGTTATACCAGGATTTCCCTCCCGGCATGGATTTTGCATCTCCACCAGACTTTTTTGGCATTTTGGTTACCAACTAGACTAGTGATTTAAAAAAAACCCTTATGTAAGTCTAAGAATGTATTTTCCTCAAGCGGTATAGTCAGGTATCTGTAAAAAATATTGGCAAATGTGTTATAAATACTTGTCAATACTTCGCCATGCTCCAACATATAAGCCCATTTTAGTGAGAGACGATTATTACTGACTAAAACATCACCAGAACTTACATGGGCTGCCTCATTGCTCTTAATTGCACTAGGGAGTAATCTATTGTAAAATGACAACTGAAGCAGACGGTGATCGCTCTCTATCCTGGGCATGATCCCTAAATCTACTACGTAAGGCCAAATATCAAGAGAAACCATTATATAATCAATTTTACTCTGGGAATTACGTCTGCAAAAAGTGGGGGCCTTTAGTGTGTCTGATGGTAAGCGGCCATTGCATGCTCTCAAACCATGCCAACTACTATCAAATGTCTAGGTAAAAGTGACTTGCGCTTTGTTATCTCATTTACTAACTGCTAGTGGATACTTGAAATAGGTTGTACAGCTTAAGCCATCTCATTTCCCATGTTTGATGTCTATTAGTTCATTCCAGATCGATTGTTTGAAGTATCTGCACTTGAACTTGGTGTTGAATCATACTGCAAATTGGTCAGAATCCTCTAACAAGGCACCTGACATTAAACATATGTGACAGCACAAGATAAAATTCTACGATCAAGGTTCATCTGCAGAAAATCAACTTTGGCTTTACTGGCAGCATATTACTGAGGTCATTCATATAAGAAATCTAGTACTGTACTATGAATTTTGACAATTTCTGAGGTTTTACTATTCACCTCTTTGGCAGGTATGGAGAGGGCAACTGAACACCTACTCTAGAGTACATCACACTTGAAGATAAGCTACTGGGACAAAAAGCCAGACTCTCTCTGTGGCTCCCAAGGGATTGCCTATACTGACTCTGCTAGGACTGGTGGACATGTGATCCTTGGATCCAGCGCTACCACGCAGGGTGTAAGTTGGCTCTCTATTGACGAGACACTGCAACCTCTACCTGCATGGCTTCAAAGGCCCTCTTCGTTACCTCATAGTAGGGTTTGTGAAGACTCAGCAGTCTGTCCTGTCTGAAGTGCTGAAGAGGTAAACCACCAGGAGTAGTCATGAATACTTCCATCAGGGCAGAACTATGCACTAAGGCTCAATAAATGGAGTGCAGATGGCTCACCAAAGGTAGAGAAAGAGACCTCTGCAATACCAAGGGTGCTAAAAGGAAACAAGGATGGTCACAGTAGGGGTTCCTGGGTTGTTGTATTGATGTTACCTTGTTATGCCTTTCCAGGTCTGTTTTATTCTACAGTTTATACCTGAACAAGTGTATACAGATGTTGATAATCCGTTTTTCTCTGCAAGAACTTCACCAGAACATAAATTAAAACCATGAATCAGAGATGGGGGAACTGGGGAGGGTTTGGACTCCCAGAGTGAATATAGCCAGTTAGAGGACAACTGCTTAGCACAGAAAAATTGAGACTGATCCACAACAGGTGGCTCAAGTAGAAGAGAGAGACTATAGCATTTTTTATTTAGAAAAAGAAGTTGCTGAGAGAGTGACTAGACAATAATATGACCTTTAATTAGCCCACCCATAGTGTCTCCACCTTTCTGCTTGATACCTTGGTTGCTCATTTGTTTTATGTATCATGCTTGCCTCTGAGCCAAGTTGGGTGTCCAATCTGCCAAACTTCCTGGTCATGGGTGCTTCTAATGGCTCATCTCGTGGGGGTGGGGCAGGTATGGCAGACCCTGCCTCTGACTGGCTTCCAGCAATGGCAGTGCCAGAAACAAATGAGTGTGGTGCTTAGAGACAGTCAACGTCCCTACTCCTCAAGGTGGCAACAGCATCCATCACGGCGCCCAACATACAGTGCTCTAGCACTCACCACAGCTTTGCTTTTGGCCCTTGTAGAGACTTGCTGCCTAGGAGCACTGGTGTCAGGAGGAAATAGGACCACACAATAGTGTGAAGCCATAATCTGAGGGGATTGCCCTCTTACTCTATAGAATCCCGTGAAACTGTGGGAGTCTTGTCAGGTAGGATGATGAAATGTCAATGTCACGAGTCAGTGGCCCTCTTAGATGCATGCGCATAGCCAGTGAAAGCATGCATGGATGGCAAGCGGTGAATCTGGCAGAAGCCAGACAGTTAACAAAGGATCGGATGTTGAAACAATGAGGATGTCTCGGTTGGGATCAAGACTGTGCATATCATTGCTCAGTTTGGCATCTGGCTGCTGTGAAACTTGAGTGCTTACAGGTGCTATGGATAATCTCAGACAAAAGCTAATCCCCTGATAAATGCTATTGTATGCAGTACTCCAATGGGAGGGTCAAAAACTGAAGAACACTTTAATGAAGCATTCCTTGAAGAAACTCACCATAAGCAACCAATGGCTGAAGGTGGCTAACTCAAAGCATCCCTACATGTGAATGGGTTTAATGTGTTGTCAGAAAAAGGAGAATCATTCATTCACCAGTGAAAGTCAAAACAAAATATCACAATCAAATTTGACTCCAAACAACTATTTGAAAGAGTCATGGTGCGTCATCCCTGGATAATCTGTAAATCACAGCCTGCAAGACTAAATTCAAGATAAGAAGGTGTGTCATGCACTTATCAAAGGACAGAGAGAGAGAGAGAGAGAGGGAGAAAGAGAGGGAGAGAGAGACGGTGAGAGAAATAGAGAGAGAAAGAGAGAGAGAGAGATTGTTCAAGGAGCACAAGGTCAATCGAGCTCTTGGCTCATACATGCCAATCGTTGTGTGTGTATCGCTATTGGTGCACCATATGTCTAAGGCCTGGCATCAATTGCAGTGCGAAGGCCACATCACATTTCAAAAATGCAAGCTGTAGTCAGACTTACATTAGGTATGAAAGCTCCTTTCTCTCAATACACAAGGTGGAAGGACATCTGAACCTCCGACCTTGGTCTTGAATGCGGCTGGCATCCCCTGAGAGAGATACCATACCAGATTTTGACGACTGCCACACCACGAACTCCGCTAATGAAAGTGCCCACACCTCACACACAGTTGTCCCTGCTTGAGGTACACCTGCATGGGATGCCTTCGACACATAAGTAAAAAATAACCCATACGTCCAAACGTTGCACGCACATATGACTCATTGCTCCAAACTGTGGCATATCATCCACGTAACTGCCACAAGTCAGAAAAGTGCCGGTTCTATGAGACCAACAGATGCAATGGCAGGCCATCCCGGGCACATGCACAACCCCTGTCATGTGGAACTGTACCGTGCATGTATGCTGCATCTGTTGGGATCACTGCCACTGGCAGTGTTGGGCATCAGTTACCATCTGAGCTTCCGTCTTGCGTATGTCACCTGCATCCAGCCCTGGTTCCACTGTCGATCATGCGCATTCGAGTGGCCCATGGATGTCTGCCTATCCAACACAACGGTAGCTGAACTGGATTATGACTTGTGTGTGCGCCCACTGTAGGCCCATGACCAGGAGTGCTACCGGGATACCTGTGCATGTGATGCCCTGATATTTTGCGTATGTGCTGGCAGTTGGGGATCGAAGATTGCGCACATCATCGTGTGCAGTGACCACATTGAGGCGCTCCCCTATTGAGATGTGTTGCGGATTGGTGAAACGGCGTGGATGGAGCATATCTGTCCAGACCAGTTAATGGATTGGCTCTCCCTTGTGTTTGTTGAACTCGACAACAACGTACTCTTGGAACTGATTGCCCATGAAGCTGTGGCCGCATTGATGGATGAGTAACTACGTTCCTGCAGCCACAACTGATTGTAACCCAGAGCACAGGTCCCAACACCTTGTTGTATCTCGGAGGAATGGTTACATGTCCCACCACAACAGTGGACATGTCTGCATTCGCCTGGACTCAGAATGCATGTGCGTGCACTTATGCATGTCAATACACACCTGTGCAAGGTGATGCAGTCCCCTGGGTGGAGCTGCACAGCGTTGTTTGGCCACATTCCAAAATCTGACATACTGCTGGAGGGAGAGTACACACATGGCAATGTAGTATGACATGTGACCTTGTTGGACACTTTCACCTGCCCACTGTCAGCAGAGCAGACAGTCAGCGCAGTCCGGTGGTACAGCACTATGCAGATCCCATGGGCTTTGAGTCGTGTCCCCTGACACGGGGCAATGAGAAGACACCAAACATCACATGACTCGTCCAGCAAGGCAAGGTGTGCTGAGCATGTTGCCATCCGTAATGAATTGTGTTCTATTTTGCCATCCCATTACTTGCACCTCGACATGTTCCTATGCTGCCTGTAAGTGTCTTAAGCATTGGTCTGCATGTTGAGGCCCTTGACTTGCTTGTACTGACACACACATGCTAATAAAGTCCACACAACTTCAATAGTGTTCAATAGTGTACAACTGTGATGAGTGTTGATTAGAATGACAAATGTTGTGCCTCTATGAGCATTGTCCATACACTGGGAGGGGCTAACTGATGCATTTCCATTGGGGGTGAGTCCCTATTGACAGCCCCACCTCTGTGAGGACGACATTGTGGTTGGGATAGTTGCTGGTAGACCTGTGCTCTTACGTGTCTTCAGCAATGTGAGTATGGTGTCCAACTTCTTGCCATGTGGATCAATGTGATCCATTAAAACAGGCTGTGTCCACACAGATGTGTGTGAGTAGGTATACGAAGAGAAGGGCTGCTACCAAATTCGACATTTTTAAACACAGCCCCATTTAAGACATGGACCTGGGGGTACGTTTGGGGGTTGCGTTATTGTTGTTCATGTGCAATGAGGCCACAGCTAGTTCACAACTTCACAGTCATATAATTGGCCAGGGTAAAACATGCGCATTGTTGTTATTTCACAGGGTGTACCTTTTAGTGCAATCTCTATCCCTACATCCATCTATACTTTTATACTTGATTGAACATAGACATGACACATCTATGTGATTTGGAATGTTTTATTCACATTCTGGTGAATGTCGGAGCTGGAGCAGTACATGACCATGCCAACCCCACATTACATGGTTGCCCAGTAGGAGGGCCAACTAGAGTCTATGGGGGAATGACAAGTCAATCGGAAGAGGAAGAGTTCACTCCGCAGCCAGTTTGCTGTGTCATTGATACCCAGAGCAGATATGGCAGTCCATGTCGGGGTCCAAGTGAATGTCACAGAGTGTTTTGAGGGACAGTGGGTGGTGTTGTTCCAGGGCATGATGCATAGGGCTGCACCAGGCAGGGACAGGCCATATGGTGGGGATTGATGCTACTACCTCCTTCATCACACAGTCATTACCATCCACATCTTACTACTCTGATATGTCTTCTGTGTCCGGTCTGTCAGGTGTGTGTGGTGGTGTTATGGCTGGATCACTGTTTGCCACTGACACATCAGGGGTGAAGGTGCTAGGGCTGCATCACTGTGTGCCACTGACACATCAGGGGTGAAGGTGGTAGGGCTGCATCACTGTGTGCCAATGACACATCAGGGGGACGAGATATGTGTGTCAAAGTTCCAGCAGCAGTCATCTGAGACAGGCTCTGTGACAGCAATGATTCCACAAAAGAAGACTGCCCCTAGATTGTGTTCCTAAAGCTATCTACGGAGTTAGGGGGAGATGCGTTGCCAATGGGGGCATCTCATAAATAATTACGGACTGGCCTCACACAACAACCGGTGTCATGCTTCATCATCGGCTGTCCTCGCCCTCTAAAAACTTGGTTTGATAGAGTGCGAGCATATACCTGGAGACAAGGATGTACTTCTAAATCTAAGTGATGTCCGTGGGGGGAGTAAAAAAGTGTATTAAAAACCATTACCCTTGCCCATATCCTAAGTTTATTCAGGGATCAAAGGAATGGTAGTTAAAAGAAGTGATCAGTAATATGGGACATTAATCTCCCTTCACCGTGTTATAAAGGGTCGACATGTTTCTGCTAAAGTGTCCCCGAAGGGTATGCAGCATTCTTCAGGACCAAAGGCGAGGTTATTACCTAGAGGTCCACTTCCCGGCACCGTGTGTCAGAAAAATGGACCTGCTACTAATGTGTGAAGGGGCTGTGAATTACAAGTACCCCTCTAGGTGTAGTAACCTAATGAGTGACTCTGTAGAAAAAGGAAACAAAAAAGAAAAGAAGCATACACACCAAAGTATAAGTATGAATACAAGTACACTGTACCATTCATGCAGCGCCATACCTATTGCGCATGTGGTTCAGTCTATATGAGACACGTCACGTGTATCCTTGCAAACCAAAGAAAAGACTGTTTTTTTGACCTTACCCTATATTCTAAACTACTTGCTCCATAGGAGGGCAGAGGTGGAAGGACCTTCTGAAAACAAGTAGTAAAAACACAATCATGTGTGGTAAAGGTTCCAACATCCTGATTTAAAACAGGTTGGTTTGTTAAAAAGGACTCACATAGTAGAACTACAAATATTGTGGCCTCCCAGTAGAGTGAAGCACCCATACACACATATGGCAAATACAGCATCATGCATACTCTTACTGTCTTTTTTCAGTGCTTCCAGCAGCTTTCCCTTAGGCGTTCTCTCGGTCTCCCCATCGATGGAAACTGAAGGAAGGCTGGGGTTATATGTATTGAGCTCAATTGGTTAATTGGTTCAGGTAGAGAGTGGTAATTGGAGAGCACAGGTGTGTTTCCTGTGTCCTCCTAGAAGGTACCTGGCCGCCTGGGGGAGGGCGTATCCTAATAGCTGCATTTCCATTGGTCTGTGTGCAAAAGAGGTAATGAGTGGTAATTGGAAAGCACAGGTGTGTTTCCTGTGTCCTCTTAGAAGGTGCCTGGCTGCCTGGGGGAGGGCGTATCCTCATGGCTGCGTTTTGATTGGTCCGTTTGCAAAAGAGGGGTAAAGGCTCTGTTCCGTGCATTCGCGGTCTGTTTTATGCTCGGTCGAAACTTCTCTGCCTTTTAAAAGAGATCAGAAGAGTGGGAAACACACTGACCTTATCTGCTGGTGCTGGCCAATGTACATTCAGTACAGTTATTGTGCTAGCAATTGCTCGGAAATATATGGGACATCATCTCGCGAGAAGTGTGGTAGCTTTGCACATGCGCGCTGATGTGTGCGGGTATCGGTAGCCTAACAGGATTTTAGCGCAGGCGCACTGTGTGAAAACTGGCAGACTTGGACTATCACGCTGTAAAACTGAGCGAGGATGCGCTCGGATTCAACAAATTCATTTTAATTTTTTTAGATGGAGAACAAAAACCTCTAGGTATTAGTGATGTTATGACAAAGTATCATATATGTTTGAGCACCTAAGTAATAAGCTAGGTTTGACGGATTATAATACCATGTTGTACTGTTGTATATCATTTTAGGACCCTAGTGTAATTTTCCTGATTCATGCCCTTGTATAGGTATAAATTAACTTGTCCTTATATAGGCATAGAAATCATAACCATATTTAGACATAACCGATCCAGTCCAAATACAGTTGGCTACTTCCACTAGTTCCAAAAAGCCACAATGTTTTGGAAAACTCAGCTTCAGCAGTTAGGGACTTTCCCTTGCTTGAATATTGATTTGTCCAAGAACTCATGGAGTTTTCAAAGAACTATGACTCTTTGATGACGTTATCATGTCCACCTTTACGTCAAACTCAGCACCTTCATGGTATAAATATGCCCACACTTGTCATAGCAAACACACACTGGTTTGGAGCAGTTCAACTATCTACTTTCCCGACGCATCTCGCTACAGCAAGTGCCCGAAGGAAGCTGACCCTCCAGCAGACGCACTGAGGGAGACGCTGTCTTTTCTCCTGCTGAGAAATCCAGCTCCATTGTTTCCAAGCTCCACTTGCGGGGTGTTGGGAAATCGAGTCCTGAGACAGAGTGATACCAGACCTCCTTCATTCTAAACCAAGGTATGGAGCTGATTAGACCCTAAGAGAAATCTTGGATAGATTCTTGGCAAAAGAATACTAAACTTATGCTACACCTCACTTACTTCTTCACTGGTACTAGACTTAGGTTAGGTACATCGGGGTAGGCTTTTTTTAGACGCACCAGTTGTATTCTTTTAGTCTTTATTTATTTATGTATGTATTTTATGGCTTAGAAACCATACCATGCTTTTACAGTATTATTTTATAATACTCTTCTTGCTGTAGGCATTATGCTTTACAGCCAGTATTACGATTGTAGCAGTTCAATTCTTATGCATGAGAAAGAAGACTGTTCAATAAATACTTTTATTGAAAACGCCCGTCTCTCTATTTCTCTGCACCTCTGGTGAAACGAAGCATGCACAAATGACTGAGTAAAATATCTATCTATTGTTTCCATGACTCGGAAGATACGTTTTATCTTGAGAAAAGAAAGTTGTCATGTTTATGCGGTTGTCAGAAACGAATCCCTTCTTGTTTATTCGAGAAAGATTCTAGTGACCTCTGAGTTAGCTGGCACTCACAATTAAGTTTAATATATTCAATAGAGACCTAGTAGATATCAGTCCTACGTCACATCTATAGGATATATTATTCCAATGCCCAGAGGCTATTCGGAATATAGAAACTACGCCACAGTACATTGTGGTCTTACATGATGCAGAGTTTAGTGTGGACAGTTCAAAATGTCCCATTAATTCATGGTATTCTTAGGGGCCCAGCTCGGATTTGGGAGGGGGGGGTTTGTGTAAGTATGTGTCTTCCTTCCAAAATTGGTCAGGTATAAGGGGTATATGAGCAATTTAGCGCTCCTTGGTATGATGTTATGCTGTTCAGGTAGCCATTTGCAGCCAAGGGATCTTGTCGTTCAGGCTCTTCGCCCAGCTGTGAAGTCTGTTCACCCACTGTTGTTCTCGGAGGTATAACTGACTTGCGGTGTCGGTCCTCTGTTTGTTCATAACCTTCAGTACCACCCATTTAAGGTCCATGTCATTGTGACCTTTGTCGTTAAAATGTGTTGTGAGCCTTGTGTTTGTCTTTCTGCACCTTATTGTGCTGCGGTGTTCACTCACACGCACCTTTACTTTCCTGATGGTCATGCCGGCAGCAATGGCAAGATGAGGATCTGAAGGACATGGAAGATACCAGCTACATCTTGCTGGTGTTCAGCCGTGGCACCCTGCTGGAAGTATTTCCAGCCAGCATAAGCTCCATTGTCTCCATTGTCCTCCGCATCTGTGCTGTCATCGCTGGAGCCTGTCTGACTAGACAGTTCTTGTATCCGAGTAATGGCCCCAGCGATGTCAGCCAAGGTTTGTCGGAGAGCATGGTGCGGACAGTGGGTGTCTGTTAGGGACTGTAAGTGGTCCCTGATGGGACTTAAACACCCAGGTTTGGCATCTAGTTTAGCTGCCATGAGGTCAAACCCCACCTGCAGATGATAAGCCATCTTCTCCTGGCACCCTAACCAACGGCGTTGGAATGCCATCTGTTGGTCCGGGTTCCTGTGAGCCAACCGTGGTGGTGTGTGATTCCTGCTGTGCGGTTTGTGCAGGGGGTGGGGTCACCTCGATGCAGGTGGGGTGTAGAGGCTATCTACGACCCGTTGGGGGGTATCGGAACAGATGGCCAGGAGGTACTCTTCATCATCATTGAAGGGATGTCTGGTTTGCTCTACAGGAGGTGTTGATTGTCTGTCTGCAATGTAAAGGGGAGATGCAGGTTAACAGTGTGTTCCATGTTTGTTAACTCGTTGTACATGTTTCGAGAAAAGTGGAGAGGTGCTCTCCCAGATTTATCAGTTTCAATAATAACAAAAGATCAGTTCCTTTGTGAAAAATTGATTCTTTATTTCATATTACAACAAATGGTGCAAAGAGCCTCAGGTGATACCAGCAAGGAGCTCTCAACTTTCACTGCTCCAGGTTATTTATTGGGCCCTTATCCAGGAGGCTCTCACTGTACGTGGAGTCACTGATTGACACGTGATCTTGAGCCTTACGTGGCGATTTGACCATTTCCACACCTGATTATCCAAAGACCATAATTAGCTCATCTTTCGCTGTGCCCTGACAAAGTTCAATAATTTGAACGAAACGCGTTGGCTGAGGCTCTTTTTTTTTAACAAACTTTATTGATTGCTACTTAATAACGACCATGCGTTCTGTCAAGGACATTGTGGCATTTTAATTTTTTTTTCCACTCGTGTCTAAATCTCCATTTGGTACAAAGTAAGTAGCATACAGCCTGATTCATCAAGCCGAAATCGGCTCGCAAAGGGTCAGATTCTGAGAATCTGGCCCTTTGCGAGCGCTATTTTTGCATTTGGGATTCATCATCCCAAATGCAAAAATCGGTAATTGCTAATTCGCTAAATTGCGAGGAATTACATTTAAGGAATCTCTATTTGAGATTCCTTAAATGCAATTCATCAACCATTTTTAAATTGCTAATTCACAATTTCGGGCCGCTATTTACCGAGAGGTCAGACCTCTCGGTAAATAGCAAAAACTTAGAAAAATGCTTTTAAAAGCATTTTTCTAAGTTGCATGTTGCACACACACATGTCCTTTGGACATGTGTGTGCGCAACACCTGTTTCAATTTGCATTTAAGGGGTGCTACAGGGTGTCCTTTGGACACCCCTGGCACCCTTTAAATCGCTATCTTATTTGCGGGTAGCAAATTGCTAATCGCAAATAAGGAATACTCCCCATTCATTCCTGTGGGCCTTTTGGCCCATAGGAATGAATGGGGAGTTATTCCTTATTCGCGATTAGCAATTTGCTACTCGCAAATAAGGATTGTGTAGGAATCGCTATTTATTTAGCAATTCCTACATGAATCCCGTTTTGCAAGTCCTTAATAGCGATTCCTTATGAATCGCTATTAGGGGCTCGCAAAACGGGAGATTGATGAATCAGGCTGATAGTGCATAAATCAGAACATCATACTGTAGCCAGAACAAATACCATACAATTGGTCTATACTTAGAACTATGTCATTATATCTCTAGAAAGAATTACATTTCACAATTTTTAAAACAATTCCAATACCGTGAACCCTTCCTCCCTCCCCCCACCCACCCTCCTTGTCTGTCCTTTTTTGAATGAATACCTCCCACTCTGTTACCTCTGTGAAGTGACAGAGTCTTTCCACCATTGCTGACGTGCTGTTAGAGTACTTGTGTGGTCTATGCAGCACCTGCCGCTCTTGACCCTTGCATGTGTCTAGGTACGTCATGAAGTGGTGGTGATGCGTGTAGGTAGGAGGTCCTCCTCCCTAAGTTCTTCTAACATAATGTTCCAGTCCATAGAAATGGGATGTTTCCGCAGTCCTCGTGCCTCCTCTTATCTAATTGCTGCGCTTTCAGCACTACCCCAGCTAATCATATCATCCTGCAGCACAGATAATGGGGGGCATCTGGGTGATTTCCATCTCATGGTGAGTGTCCTTATAGCCAATACAAGAGCCAGGTCTAGAAAACGTAACTGGACCTTCCAGGCGCTAGTTCATCTGCGTAGACCCAATAGGCACCCTAGTGGGTTGTCCTGAATTGTGAGGTGAGTAATCTCCCCAAGAATGGCGCAAACCATTCCCCAATAATTCCTGAGGTGAGGGCAAGCCCAGAGCATATGAAGAAAGCCAGCCTTGTCTGTTTTGCATCGTGGGCAGCAGTGTTCGGCCTCCGGAAACATGTGCTGGATTGACTGAGGTTCTTTGCACCATTTGTTGGAATATGAAATAAAGAATCAATTTTTTACAAAGGAACAGATCTTTCATTATTATTGAAACCGGTAAATCTGGGAGTGCACCTCTCCACTTTTCTCAAAGTCTTGTACATCTGCCCAGCAGTTTGCATCTCTCAACGGCAGGTGCAGGAGCTGATTGTGCACACCACCTCTTATTATACTGTTACAAACTAACAAACTAGCCAACTGGACTAGACTGATGTCTATGGGTGCTCTGATGGTATAGAGCTGACCCCGTTATAGTGCTCCACAAAAGGGCTAAGAGGAATACCTCTCATGTCAGTACTCGTTCATGCCCCTGCATTGACTCAATCCCGGGGAGCACAGTTCTTATTACAGCATGGTGGCAGTTTTCAACCGTCCATGAGGAACTTATAAAAGATCGATACTAGATGGCTATTGCCCATGACGGTATTGTAAGATTATGATTTACCGCCGCAATTGCCATCTAGCCTGGTATCAGGACCATACCATGGTCAGCTCTATACCATCAGAGCGCCCATAGACATCAGTGTAGTCCAGTTGGCTGGATCTCATGAGTAGATGACCATCATAATATCACCAACCTATGGTTATCTCTGAGTAACCAGACGTTAAATATACTTGAGGACTAGTCATTATAGGTGCACTGGCAGTAAGTGTGGATGTGTAGTCTGTGACTACTAGTGCAATTGCCTAACTCTCTCTTTTAATATATGTCTCTATTAGAGCAGTGCTCCATTTACCTGCGACATAGCCAGGTGAGGTGGAGTTGTTCTCTCCTGCCAAATAGGTAAGCGAGAGGCCATTACTTGTATGACACATTGGTGTACAATTAATTAGCACCCTGGGTGAAACAGTAATTGGGTTATAATCACCCCTATTTTGTAAAGAGCTGGCAAATAGTTGCCATTCAAACGCTAATGATTATGTGTTTGTATTCTGTCTGTCTTTTTATGTATCTGACTTCGCTCATCCTGTACATTCGGATGAAACAACATTAGGAAGGAGAATGGAAACATATGAAATACCCAGGTGATATTAATTTTAATTCCTTTTTTCACCTTTTTTGAGCAGTAGCGATCTATTTGGTACTGAAGAATGCAGCGGACACCGACTTGGGTCCTTTTAATTGCAGAAACATGTTGACCTCACATTGGACATAGTAGATATTTGTTTAAACTACTAGATTATTGCACTGGTTTTATTATCTTGGAAGCAGAGAGGTACCAATTAAACATATTTTCCTCTTTCCTCTCCAATTTTAGCTTTGTTCACAATTTCTCTGATTTTCACATTTTTTCACGCGCTGCTGTATAGTTACTTCCACTAGCCCATATACTTTAAATTCACTGGGATACCCATTATTACAACCGAAATCATTGTTTGAACGGGCACGAGCTATTACCCTTCCTGGTGGGAAGGATCCCAGATGATGATAAAGGCGGTATCGGTCGTAAACTGATGGGTATTTTTCACACATGGAAAACATCCAGTTGATCTAGTGTCATCATTCTCCATTAGTTAGTTACTTGTTTAGTCGATAGAGTGTGCTTGTTTGACCCACAGTTACTTTGTGTGTCAGAGTGTGACCTGCTACTTTGAGGATGGGATCCACACTGGGCCACCTCAGTGTCATGTCGTGCACCATGTCATGTATTTTGGCTGCAGCCATGCTATTGGTCATGCATTGTCACTTGCATTGTCTGTGTGGCTCACAGAGCCGCTGCTTTGCTGGACTCAGAACATGTGCATGGGTAGGTTATGGGATTGGTGATAGGGAGGGGGGCCCCTTTGTCTGCATAGTGGATGGGGGCCTACTTGGTGTTCCTATGTGTGCTGTAGTGTGCCAAGGGTATCAGGGACATGTTCCACAATCATTGTGGGTGTGCAATGTGCTATACATGATTGTGCATGTGCGCCATTGTGCCCATTTCCCTCCGTCCCCCCAGTCCCTGATGGTTACTCATCCTGCTGCTGTTGGGTCAGGTCATATTGAGCTGTGTCTGAGCTCCGAACTCCTTACACCATCTCCACACTGATGACTGCGGCCACCATTTCCTCCAGCTCATCCAGCTCCTCCTGTGGCGCAGGACTCCCACCTCCAGTCGCATTTGCTGCCTACCTGTTGGCAGCGAGTTTCTGTTTGTTTTGGCTTTGTACATCATGCCAGCACCTCTTGACCTCCTCCATTGACCTCCTCAACACTCCGACTGCTTTCATGTTGCTCACGATGGACTGCCATATTTCTGTTTGTGTGGCAAATAATGCAGTGGAGCTGACGAACAGTTGTTGGTAGTGTTCTGTCACCTCCTTGACGATGATCCAGTCTTCCTGCGGACTGAACCCCGTCTTCCTCTTCCTCTTCTCCTTGCCCTTCCCTGAACACTGGGTTCCTGGCTGGTCCTTCTTTGGGGCTTGTGGGGTTCGGCTTGTCCTCTGCACTCGTTCCGGGTGCATCCATGCTGCTATGCAGTTTGATTTGGCTTTGGCGTGTTTTTTTGTTGCTTTTATAGTGCATTTTCCCACACGATCTGTGGAAATTGCAGGCCTGTCGCTGGTTGTCGCTGATATTTGTATCGCGATTTGGGGCATCGCAACTTTTTTCGTGTTGGTGTTTCACATTTTTTGGACGTCAGTTTGATTTTTGCATGGTCATTTGGAGCGTTCTTCGGATACTATTGTACGTGCCGCCGGGCTGGGAATACAACGTTAACATCGTGTTATTTTGATGCGATAGATTGCAATGTGCAGAGTTGGTTAAGCTAATTTTGCGATAATTATCTCAGGTTCTTGGGAATATCCCCCAAAGCACCTACGGAATGAGCAGGTATATGTTAAAATATTACACCTGTGTTTTTTAACACAAATGAGGTCATCCGCACCTCCATAATCTCAAAAAATCGTAACTTGTCTTTAAAATCGCTATGAAATTTTACAATTGTACCACTTGAGAATTTTTCACCTATGGCAATTGCCCCAAAACTCACTTTCCATATTTTTTCACAAACTCCTGATTGCACATAAAACAGAATAGAATCAGAAGTGTTTCTGTTACACAAGAAAATAATAACTACTTGATTTCCTTCAAAACGTGGAAAGCTGAGTTGTTCATATCTTCATTAGCTTTATGCACTTGCATCTCTTTAATACACCCGTCCCTGTGTGTCAGTTTCTGTTTGCAAATTCGCTTTTCCATGTAATTTCTAACTCTGCTATTACCTTTCTGGAAAACATACAGTACTGACATCATGCACATCTGATGGGTGTTAATAACTTCAAACTTTTCTTTTTGGACTGTTCTTCGTGCTTCATAATGCTGAATATTTGAAGGAAGGTTTGTTTTTCTGTGTCTTTGCCCAAAGGTGAGATGTTAAATGATTTTTATCTGAAGATTATCTTGAGAGTATCTTCAGACGACATAACAAAGTCTTGTGAGAAACATCTTATTCCAGGAGTGCAGTGTCCTAACAGGAGTTTGCAATGTAACCAAGATTGCAAATAGTGTGTGAATTTCAGATTTATTCAACATTATAGTTAATTAACACCTGGTAGGAATTCTGTTGGGAGAAAACTCAATAACGTGAGCTTCACAGCTCAACAGCAGAAAACGTTGAGTTATTCTGTTATACTCCATTCCAAGGTGCAGCACTCAGAAAGGTTGGAGGGTATGGCCCCTGATCTATACTGTTCACTGTGGTACTAATGCTTAGTGCTGGTGGTATTGCTTTTGTGTGAAAAATTAAGTTCTTTGATGGATGGGAGGGATAATAATAATAATAATACTGGGTTTTATAGAGCGCGAACAGCTACCTCACGAGGAGGTGTCCCGGCGCTAGAAGACCACAGAAGTCCTGGGGCAGAAACAAGCTAAATGCAAAAACAACAGTTGATGGACAGAATGCAGAACAATGTCATACATTCACCCCAGTACAGAGATCTGGGCCTAAATCCATCGTTTTTTTGCACTCCATACCACCCCAGTTCAGACATGGCCATATGCAAATCAGCCTTGACCCTGCGCCTCATGGGAACAGTCCTGCCCGAACTGTCATGCAATGCCTTTCCTGGACCGCAATCAAGCATCCTAGGACCGGTTTCTGGCTATCAGCCGTCTTCAGCCGGGATAGCTTGACTCCAGTGGTGTGGAGAGCATGGGACTCACATCTGGCAATACCCATCCCACTCGGGGTGACAAATGCAAAAACAACAGTTGATGGACCGAATGCAAAACAATGTCATACATTCACCCCAGTACAGAGATCTGGGCCTAAATCCATAGTGTTTTTGCACTCCACACCACCCCAGTTCAGACACAGCCATATGCAAATCACCCTTGACCCTGTGCCTCATGGGAACAGTCCAGCCTGAACTGCCAAGCCATGTCTTTCCTAGACCGGAAAGAAGCTTCCGAGGACCGGTTTCTGGCATTTCAGCCGTCTTCAGCCCGGTTTGCTTGAATCCAGTGGCAAAGTGAGCAAGGGACTCACGTCTGAGCATACTCTGCCAACTTATGGCGAACAAAGCGGTACAAAAGGGGGGGGTGATGGACGGAGCATCTGAACCAATCAAACACTCACACCCAGTCAAGAGATCTGGGATTAATCCATCAGTTTCTTTAGCCCACTCAGTCACCCCAGTTCAGACATAGCCATATGGAAATCAGTCTGACCCGGTGCCTCATGGGAACAGCCCAGCTCAAACTGCCAAGACATGCCTTCCCTGGACCGGAAACAAGCTTCCGAGGACTGGTTTCTAGCATTTCAGCCGTCTTCAGCCCGGCTTGCTTCAATCCAGTGGCAAAGTGAGCAAGGAGCTCTCATCTGAGCATACCCTGCCAACTTATGGCGAACAAAGCGGTACAAAAGGGGGTGGTGATGGATGGAGCATCTGAACCAATCAAACACTCACACCCAGTCAAGAGATCTGGGATTAATCCATCACCGTTCTTTAGCCCACTCTGCCACCCCAGTTCAGACATGGCCATGTGCAAATCAGTCTGACCCTGTGCCTCATGGGAACAGTCAAGCCCGAACTGCTAAGCCATGCCTTCCCTGGACCGGGAAACAAGCTTTCGAGGACCGGTTTCTGGCATTTAAGCCGTCTTCAGCCCGGCTTGCTTGAATCTAGTGGCAAAGTGGGCAAGGGACTCATGTCTGAGCATACCCTGCCAACTTATGGCGAACAAAGCGGTACAAAAGGGGGTGGTGATGGACAGAGCATCGGAACCAATCAAACACTCACACCCAGTCAAAAGATCTGGGTTTAATCCATCACCGTTCTTTAGCCCACTCTGCCACCCCAGTTCCGACATTGCTATATGCAAATCAGTCTCACCCTGTGCCTCATGGGAACAGTCCAGCCCGAACCGCCAAGCCATGTCTTCCCTGGACCGGAAACAAGCTTCCGAGGACCGGTTTCTGGCATTTCAGCCGTCTTCAGCCCGGCTTGCTTGAATCCAGTGGCAAAGTGAGCAAGGGACTCACGTCTGAGCCTGCCGTGCCACACTTATGGTGGCCAAAAGCGGTACAAAAGGGGGTGGTGGTGCTCACTTTGCCACTGGATTCAAGCAAGCCGGGCTGAATACGGCTGGAATGCCAGAAACCGGTCCTCGGAAGCTTGTTTCCGGTCCAGGGAAGACGTGGCTTGGCAGTTCGGGCTGGACTGTTCCCATGAGGCACAGGGTCAGACTGATTTGCATATAGCCATGTCTGAACTGGGGTGGCAGAGTGGGCTAAAGAACGGTGATGGATTAAACCCAGATCTTTTGACTGGGTGTGAGTGTTTGATTGTTTCAGATGCTCCGTCCATCACCACCCCCCTTTTGTACCGCTTTTGGCCACCATAAGTGTGGCAGGGTATGCTCAGACGTGAGTCCCTTGCTCACTTTGCCATTGGATTCAAGCAAGCTGGGCTGAAGACGGTTGGAATGCAAGAAACTGGTCCTCAGAAGCTTGTTTCCGGTCCAGGGAAGACGTGGCTTGGCAGTTCGGGCTGGACTGCTCCCATGAGGCACAGGGTCAGACTGATTTGCATATAGCAATGTCTGAACTGGGGTGGCAGAGTGGGCTAAAGAACAGTGATGGATTAAACCCAGATCTTTTGACTGGGTGTGAGTATTTGATTGATTCAGATGCTCCGTCCATCACCAACACCGTTTTGTGCCGCTTTTGGCCGCCATAAGTCTGGCAGGGTATGATCAGACAAATTCCCTTGCTCACTTTGCCACTGGATTCAAGCAAGCCGGGCTGAAGACGGCTGGAATGCCAGAAACTGGACCTCGGAAGCTTTTTTCCGGTCCAGGGAAGACGTGGCTTGGCAGTTCGGGCTGGGCTGTTCCCATGAGGCACAGTCTGATTTGAATATATTTATTTATTTATTTTGCATCTTGTACCGCACAAACTAAAACCCGAAGGTGTCAAGGCGCCTAACAAAAAAGATCAGAAAGCAGGCACTCATGCACTTACATGTACGCTTGAACAAAGAGGCGTGTTTTAAGGGCAGCTCTGAAGGTTTGGAGGGAAGGGAGGGACCTAATTTCTAATGGAAGATCGTTCCACCATTTAGGGGCCAAGAGGGAAAATGCCTTACCACCCCATCTGGCTTTCCGAATGCGAGGGATGTGGAGGAAAGAGTGATTGGAGGAGCGGAGGCTCCTGCCAGGGTTGTAATAGGTCAAGATGGCTCTAATCCCTGTGGGGCTGCTTTTAGCCAAGGCCTTATAGACCATACACATGGATTTGAAATCAATCCGCTCCTTTATCGGAAGCCAATGCAGATGCTTCCTGGCCAGCGTGGCCGAAGAGCGACGGGGAAGATCGAGGACAAATCTAGCTGCCGCATTCTGGACTACCTGCAAGCGCTGCATCTGACTCTTATTCAGTCCAGCATACAGCGCATTACAGTAGTCCAGACGCGATCCCAAAAGGGCGACAGCAAGTTGCCTTCTTGCCGGCTGGGAAAGGTAGTTCCTAATTTTCCTAAGAACATGAATTATGCCCCAACAGGTCAATACCGTCCTATTGACTTGCTGGCGCATGTCCAGGGTAGGGTCAATCATTACCCCAAGATTTTTAGCCGAAGAAGTAGGTTTAGGGCAAAGACCGAGCGAGTCAGGCCACAACTCCATGGACCAAATATCTTCCCTTCCGCCGAACACCATCACCTCGGTCTTCTCCCCATTCAATTTGAGTGAATTGTAAATCATCCACTGGCCGACGGCCTCCATACAGGATCTAAATCTGGAGGCGGTCAGCTCAATTGACTGGGAGAGAGACACGAGGATCTGAGTGTCGTCCGCGTAGGAAACTACCTCCATCCCAAAAGATCTGATAAGTCTGGCAAGGGGGGTCACATAGATGTTAAAAAGGGTGGGACTAAGCGCCGACCCTTGAGGGACCCCACATTGCACAGACAGGGATGGAGATAGAAATTTTCCCAGCATTACCCTCTGCTCCCTATGGTCGAGAAAGGAAGAGAGGAAACCCAAGGCTGCCCCCCGGACCCCAATCTCACCCAGTCGAGATGTTAAGACCTGGGGAGATAGGGTATCGAAGGCAGCTGTGAGATCCAGAAGGATCAGGAGGGATGTCCGGCCCTCATCCACACTCATGCGGATGGAGTCGAGAACCAGGGTGAGGGCGGACTCGGTGCTATGTTCCCTCCTGAAACCATGCTGGGAAAGGTCAAGGCAGCCTGAATTCTCCACAAAGGCAGCTAGATGCTCGTTAAGATGGGACTCGAGCATCTTTGCAGGGGCCGGAAGCAGTGAGATGGGGCGAAAGTTTTTTAAAACCCCAGGATCTAGGGAGGGTTTCTTAAGAAGAGGTTTGACCACAGCATTTTTCCACTGCTGTGGGAAGACACCCTCCCTCATGGCCCCATTCATGATCTCAAGTAGGGGGGGTAGAAGAGATCCCCTACACTGCTTCAAGATCTTAAGAGGGCAAGCATCTAGTGGAGACCCTGACTTGGTTTTATCAAGCCGCGTGTCGAGATCTTGTAGGGAGAGCGGGGGGAAAGATTCCAGATAGCCGGCCAAGGGAGGCTCTGCCGAGGGAACATCCGGGACTACAGTAACTGATGGCTCAACCGTAGAAAGCCTCTGAGACTCCAGAGCAGTGTAAATGTCCGCTATTTTGGACTGAAAGAAGCGAGCAATGTCATTACAGAGCTCCTGAGATGGAACAACTGGATCAGGGACCTGAAGAGATGTGAGAGAGTCCACGATCCTGAAGAGCTCTTTGGGAGATGAAAGAGAGGAAGTCAGGGCCACAAAGTAGTCTTGTTTGGTCCTGATAATTTCCGACTTATATCTCTTGAGCAGGGTTTTATGAGCTTCCCTGTCTTTGAGATCCCAACTGGCATGCCATCGATGCTCCTGTCTCCTTACTTCCTGCCTAAGGAGTCTGAGTTGTTCGGAGAACCAAGGGGCTGATGGTCTTTTCCTTGCTGAATAGCAGGACCGAGCTGGCGCCAGTTCGTCCAGGGCCTCTTTAAGAATGTTATCATAATGCGGCACCGCTGAAGAGGGATCCATCTCCCGAATAGAAGACAGACTGGAAGTCCATGGGTCAAAAGAGTGTTCACCGATGTTTTTAAAATTCCTGCATACTTCAAAGGTACTCGGGACTTTCCTGACACTTTCCTGACTAGGGAAGGCCACTTTGAAAGGGACAGCCAAGTGGTCTGACCAGGAGAGGGAGAAAGGAACCGTAACTGAGAGTCTCTGGTCATTAGAGAAAATCCCATCGAGCGTATGACCAGCTCGGTGGGTGGGTCCTTTCACCAGTTGAGTGAATCCACATGCTGTCAGTGCTTCCAGCAACACGGAGCCATGTCTGAACTGGGGTGGCAGAGTGGGCTAAAGAACGGTGATGGATTAAACCCAGATCTTTTGACTGGGTGTGAGTGTTTGATTGATTCAGATGCTCCATCCATCACCACCCCCCTTTTGTACCACTTTTGGCCGCCATAAGTGTGGCAGGGTATGCTCAGACGTGAGTCCCTTGCTCCTTTTGCCACTGTATTCAAGCAAGCCGGGCTGAAGACAGCAGGAATGCCAGAAACAAGGTCCTCGGAAGTTTGTTTCCGGTCCAGGAAAGACGAGGCTTGGCAGTTCCAGCTGGACTGTTCCCATGAGGCACAGGGTCAGACTGATTTGCATATAGCCATGTCTGAACTGTGGTGGCAGAGTGGGCTAAAGAACGGTGATGGATTAAACCCAGATCTTTTGACTGGGTGTGAGTGTTTGATTGATTCAGATGCTCCGTCCATCACCACCCCCCTTTTGTACCACTTTTGGCTGCCATAAGTGTGGCAGGGTATGCTCAGACATGACTCCCTTGCTCACTTTGCCACTGGATTCAAGCAAGCCGGGCTGAAGACGGCTGGAATGCCAGAAACCGGTCCTCGGAAGGTTGTTTCCGGTCCAGGGAAGATGTGGCTTGGCAGTTCGGGCTAGACTGTTCCCATGAGGCACAAGGTCAGACTGATTTGCATATAGCCATGCCTGAACTGGGGTAGCAGAGTGGGCTAAAGAACGGTGATGGATTAAACCCAGATCTTTTGACTGGGTGTGAGTGTTTGATTGATTCAGATGCTCCGTCCATCACCACCCCCCTTTTGTACCGCTTTTGGCCGCCATAAGTGTGGCAGGGTATGCTCAGACGTGAGTCCCTTGCTCACTTTGCCACTGGATTCAAGCAAGCCAGGCTGAAGACGGCTGGAATGCCAGAAACCGGTCCTCGGAAGCTTGTTTCCGGTCCAGGGTAGAGGTGGCTCGGCAGTTCAGGCTGGACTGTTCCCATGAGGCACAGGGTCAGACTGATTTGCATATATCCATGTCTGAACTGGGGTGGCAGAGTGGGCTAAAGAACGGTGATGGATTAAACCCAGATCTTTTGACTGGGTGTGAGTGATTTTTTTTTTTATTCAGATGCTCCGTCCATCACCACCCCCCTTTTGTACCACACTGTGAATAGGCAGAGGGGCTGAGAAAAACAAAGTGCTCAGGAACCAGTTGCATCTGGTTCGCCCCTTGCCTGTACCTTTGGAGACAAAGGATTCCTGTGTATAAAAAGAGGCTGTGACCTCATGTTAAGTGTTCTTGTTTCCTGACTTGAATCTACCAGGGGCGTGCTGCTGCTGGGGCCCAGGGGAAGGCTTGCCTCCCTGGGCCCTGCCCAGCCCCTGGATTACTGGAGGACTTCTTCCTGTGGACCCTTCTGCCTGACCTGAGGATGGTTGGGAGATTCTTCCTTACCCCAGGAGCTTTGTCCTGTGTTACTGGGACCCTTCTTGTTGTAGGGGTCATCTCTGGGGCCTTTTTTGTGATGACTGTGCCCCCAGCGCCTTGAGAGAGCTTTATTCTGCTTTTCTGGGCAGAGCGCTGTCATTTTCCCTCCGAGGGAAGCGCTCCTGCCCTTCGTTTGCCCCAGAGTGCTCAGGTGCCCACCCTGCCTCTTTTGTTGTAATTTAAAATTCCCTACGGGTGCCACCCCATTTATGGCGCCCTTAGCGGGTGCCCACCCCGCTTCCTGGATTTATTTTTAAATTCGAGGGAGCCTACCCCTCCGTTGTCACCACAGAAATCAGAGTCCGCGGCCCGCCTGGAGGTGGGCAGGGGCCGCCGGATGGAAAAGGAAGTGACACCACTGTGTGACTTCGCAGGCCTCCCAAGCCGAAGGGAGAGCCCGCGGTGGCGGCCGGAGAGGTGAGAGTCATGGGAAATCCTGCTGTGTCCAGCGGGGCTCCCATGTGCGAGGGAGAGCCCCGCCTGTTGCCCGCAGGTACCGGAAGGCTGGCGCAACGCGAACTGGGGCTCTCGTGAGGAGAGAGAGCCCCGTGTGTAAGGCACCGCCCCAGAGCCCCTGGAGACAGAGTGCTGCCCTCGCCCCCAGCCGGTGAGTGTCCAAGGGAGCTGGGGGGGAGAGAGACGGAATCTGAGCGGCCCCCTATGCTCAGAGGGCTGCTCCAACGTGGACGTAGTTTAGAAGGTCCTCCGTGGGGGCCCCAAGGCCTCATGAGCACTTTCCTCTGGTGTTGGGGGCCCGTATTCTTCCCACACTCTTGGGGGCAAAGGATTCCTTGCAGAGCCCGTGCGGGGCTCCAAAGACTGGCCATGAAAATGTTTATGGTCCCGGGTGGTCCTACGTTTGGGGGGCATGTTTGCTTCAGGAGCCAAGATGGCTCCCCCGCGCCCCCACTAATTTATTCAGAGCCTAGAGGGCTCCAGCGATAGGGCATATTTTTACTCAGAGCCAGAGGGCTCCAAAGATGAACGTGTTTTGTCCCAGAGCCTAGAGGGCTCCCCATGTTTGGAGCAGTTTTGTCTCCAAAGGGCTAGTGAAGGCCCATGTTGCAGTTTTGTTCCCCAGCTGCCCAGCAAGTAGCGGGCAGCTGCACCGTTTATGCTTTTTCTTTCAGGGGACCTGTTCTTGGTGAACTTAGGAGTGAGTCGCACTCACTTCGCCCCTGCCTTGGCCTCCCACAGCTGCGCAGCACTTAGTGCCAGCTGCAATGTTTAGGCCCTGTTCTTGTTCCCAGCTGCCCAGCAAGTAGTGGGCAGCTGCAATGTTTAGGCTTGCGCAGATGGCGCCCCCCTGACTGGCACTGCATTGGCAACGCGCCCTGACATTCTGGACACAGGGCATTTGAGCCCCTTCTTGAGATGGCCAGTTGGCCAGGGTGGCTGGTTTGTGGATAGGGCGCAAGGCACCAAATGTGATTTATGTGCCAGAGTGATGTGGTGCTAAGTAATGTGATGCATTTAGTGGGGCAGATTTATGTTAACTGGCGCATCCCCAGGGATGCGCCAGTTAACATGCGCCACAGTGCGCCACAGCTCCGCCAGCCATGGTGCGCCGCATTTATGATGCGGCGCACCATGGGGCAAAAACGGCACAGATGCGTGACGCATCTGTGCCGGAAATGAGTCGCATTGCTGGAGTTGCGTCGCAAGCGCGACGCAGCTCCAGCAAGGCTCGGGGTGCCCCATTTTAACAATGCTGCGTCAAGACCTACGCCTGCTTCAAGCAGGCGCAGGCTTTTGACGCAGCATTGGCTTAAAAGTGACTGAGTGAAATCTCATAGATTTCACTCAGCCACTTTTGCGAGGCGCACTTGCCCCGGAACGCCCACCCTGCGCCGGAACGCCCACAAGCGGCGCAGGGCTTTACAACGTGACGCATTTGCCTAGATGCGTCACGTTGTAAATCGTTCATAGGGATGCGCCACGTTTACGCCGCCTTGCGTGACGCAACAGCGGCGTAAACGTGGCGCAAGGGCCTCATAAATCTGCCCGAGTATGTTTTGCGCACCCTGTGTTTTATACCTCTAAAACTGTGGTTTATGATTATGAGGTTGTGTAGCATATTATGGTTTATGCTAGTGAGATGATACTTCACTCTGTGCTTCACGCCCCTAAATGTGATTTATTCTTAGGAGGCAGGGTCTGATGTGTTTAGACTAGTGAGAGATTGCATAATGTGTTTATGCTGGTGAGTTTGGCGCAGAATGTAATTTGCGCCTGAGGTAACCGTACATAATGTAGTTTTTGTTTCAGGTTGAGATGGAGTACAGTGATTACCAGTAGTTACTGGTTGTAGGTTTAAGATCTATTTTTACTTGTACCAAATTCCGCTAAGTGTTGATCCTGACAGTGGCCCACGTGGCCCTGTCCTGTGTAAATAATCCCTTGTGAATATTGCCCATGCCAGTTGGCACACTGTACATTGTGTGATTACTATCTGATGTGTTTTGAGAATACAAAAGTTATTTTTATATAACCTTGTGTGGAGTTCCTTTTGTGGTGTGCCTGGGATGTTGTTGCTGTGTGCGTGTGCAAATGCTTTACACATTGCCTCCGTGATAAGCCTGACTGCTCGTGCCAAGCTACCAAGGGGGTGAGCAGGGGTTATCTTGGCGTATGACTCCCTTTCCCTGACTAGAGTGGTGGTTTCTGCCTGGCTTTGGCGCAAGCCTTAGCCAACCAGAAATCCCAGTTCCAACAGGGACCAAGGAATAAACACACTATGCTTGTGATGTTCTCTATTCAGGCAAGCCAACGGCTCCACCATAACATCACAGAGCCCGGGGCACCACGCCTGGTCCCTCTCGCTATCATGATAGGTGATGACGTGCTCCCATTCATGCCGACAATGGGCCTCTGGTATTAAATACAACAGGGATATCCACATTAATAGATCGTCACCGAGATGCAAAGTGTGGTGTCGCGGATGCGTTGCACAGTTGGGGCGATGCTTTGGTTCCTGTGGCGGCCCCTGATACGGCGATAGGCTGCAATGCTTGTCATGGCAATGGTTCCAATCCACGCAGTGGTAGCAATGTGTTAGTTCTGCTTGGGGTTGCCAGAAGTGGAGATGTGTAGGTTCTGCTGGATCAACAAAGGCTGCAAGAGCACCTTAGCTCCACTTGCAAAGGTACAGCACTTGCATGGTACCACTTGGCAGGGTAAACTTACGGGTGGTAGAGTCAAGATGCTGGCTCAAGGTTGCTAGAGTCTTCTGTTCCTAAGCGCCAAGTCAGAAGGCCAGCCAACTAGCCCTTGGATTCACTCTGGGTTCTGTATTCAAGAGATGCAGGTTCAGTCCTTCTCACCCAGCAAAAGGGCAGCAGGTCAACACAGCAAGGCAGCAGCACAGCAAGGCAATAATCCAGCAGGGCAGCAGTCGAGGAGAGTGACAGTCCATCAGCATCACTGCAGAACTTCTTCCTTTCAAAGTATTCACAGGCGTATACGTATGCTGAAGTGATGGTGTCTGAGGTCCACTATTTATAACCAGGTGTGCCTTCAAAGTGGAGGAGAAGCTTCTGGAGGTTTCCCTTTGCTGTCTTGGCTCCAGCCTCACTAATGGGGTATTTAGCCCTTTGTGTGTAGGCAGGACACAGCCTATTCAAGTGCAAGTGGAGCTAAACCCAACTCCTCCCTCCCATACTACCAGTGATCGCCCACCCAGGCACACCTAAGCCATCTATTGTGTGTGGCTGTCTAGGAGGAATACACACAGCTCAATTGTTAGCTACACCCAATCATGTGATCTAGGTACAGATTACAGGCACTAAATGGCTAAGGCAGGAAAATGCCAGCTTTCTGAAGTGACATTTTCAAAACTGTAATTTAAAATTAGATTTCACCATAAGTTAGGATCTTTCCTTACAATTCCAAAGACACCAAAATTAACTGGTAACCTGACTCATTTAGAAATTACATGCTATGAAATGTAAAAAGGTAACTCCAATGTCAGTCCATGGGAGAGGTAGGCATTGGAGGAGTGAAAAACAAATTTAGGAGTTTTTCACTACCAGTACGTATAAAAATTGAAATTACATGTTCTACATTTTAAATACACCGCACCCTGCCAGGGTCTATCCTATGGGTGACTTATACGTAATAAAATGGAAGCTTTGGGCCTAGTAAACTGAGATTTTTTCCCAGCTAAAAATGACAGTTAAACACTGAAGAGACAGGCTCCAATGTTAGGCCTGATACATGTCTAGAGGGCCAAGTACGTGGGTGGTACAATCAGCGCTGGAGGCCCACTAGTAGCATTGAATTATCAGGTCCTGAGCTCATGTAGTGCCACATTACTAGGGACTTGTAAGTAAAGTAAATATGTGAATTGGGGATGAGCCAATATTGCTATGTTTTAAGGAGTGAACACATACACTTTAGGGGTTGTTAGCAGTCTTCTGGTGGGACACGCTCTCTACCCCTCCTGATCAGCCCTGTAGGATGTTTAACCCATTACCACTGGAGAGTGGTCAAAAAGTGTTCTGGGCAATATATCCAGCTTTGATACCCAGGCACATACAGACTTGACCAGTAACCAATAGTCAAATAGCAAGTGATCATCATACACAGATGAGCAAAATGTCTTTGCTGTTTATTGAGGATCTTCATTCTCCAGATACCTATTAGACTATGTTGCTGTATTGAATTAATTTGTGCCTCGTTGTGAGAAAGTGCCTCTTTTTTGTAGTCAACTCTATGTTTTTCTAGACTGATGTGCACTGGTTCATGGCTAACCAGACCCCACAGCATTTGTTACTTAAAACTTGCTAAATGTGATAACTCCTATTTAATTTTCCTGTAAGTGCTTAGTAATTGGTTTCCAAAGTACACTTATGGCATTGAAAGTTAAATGCCATCTATAGAGTATAGCACTAATGTGTCATCTACGAGTGTGACCAGAAAACACGACTCCAGGCCTATCACAGCAGTCTGGCAGCTGTAGTTTACAATTGCAACCCAACCTCTCAGAATGAACCATTTTGGTCAGGGAAAAAAATGTATTTTAATTATGAATAGTCACCCCATGTAGGCCTTGTAGCACACAAGGGAGGGTGCATGGTATTTAAAAGTAAGATATGTAAACATTTAAAATTAGCATGTCCATACAGTAACTAGCCCCTAAAGGTTATTGTCACTGTAGCAAGGCTGGCTGTACCCATAGAGAAACATTGGGATGCACTACTTATTTATTAATGCTGTCTGTGCTTTGGAGACACCCAGAAATTGAATTGTTGAACTCTTTGTTATCTTTATTAAAAGTCCATTTCACTGGCGAAGAGTTTTAATTAATACTAGCTTACCCATCGTGCATTGCTGCGATCTCAGAAAATAGGAAATTTAAGGAAACTTGTTATGATAACATTTAATTTACATTGTGTCATTTTTATTGAAACTTATTCATTTTAATATGGAAAACATCTTAAAGTGCTGTTTTAATTCTGTTTATTTATTCGAGTGCTTGTGGATACACAGTATTTTTTGTTTTTCCGTCTGGTGCGTACACAAATAAATCAGAGGGTTGGCCACATACAGTTGACCATGTGAGAAGCACGGATTCTCCAAATCTAGTCCACACACTTGCAGTGATTGTCCTTGTGCTTTGTTGATGGTCATTGCAAAATCAAGTCGCACCGGAAACTGTAAACGTTCAGTATTGGAAAGATTATGAGGGCCTCGGTGGGCCGATATTTAACAAATTATTATAATTTGTTTGCCAGAAACTTTCGAGGGAGTGTACTCAACAACTTCCCAAAGTTTCATGCCTATCAGATGAATGGTGTAGTAATGCATAAAGAACAAACAGACAGACATACATTCGTTTTTATATATATAGATTAAGGAAATATATACTTTTCTCTGCAGAAAGCCTCTACAGCGCTCTGAGTGCTCAAGCCCCAAATGAGATGTGAAAATTGCTCCCAGGGCCTTGGTGGGGGCACATGTTTCTGTTCCTCTGGCAGGGTTGCCATTTCATTTAGGCAGTGCACAGGAACCCCCCTGCATAGGGCCCTTCTATATTCCCCCGAGTCAGACAGGTTCCAATCCCAGTAAGGACAGATCAGCCTCCAGAACTCATTCGAAATGATCACAGACAAGGGATTGCTCATTTCTTTGGCCAAACCTCTTGGGTGGGCACACAGGTCCTGCACAAGGAGTGAATGGTCTCACATCTTGGATTTATGAAGAGAGGGGCACGTTGGGATTGTTTAAACTAGGCTGCACTGGAACTGCTGCAAAAGTGGGTAGGTTTACCCCTGAAACGTATTCCCTATTGGTAAGGGAGTGGCCAGGAGTCACCTCCACCCATAAGCTAGTGGCAGGCATATTATGTGGCAACACCTGGCACCATTCTCAGAATACTCTGGACCCATGGAAGAACAGAAGAAGGACAACACCTGCTGTTTGAGACCTGTGAAGAGACATGAAGTTGCTTGACCTGCTCCCACTTAGACCCTGGATAAAGAAGTGCTATCCATTGTACAGTAGGCTGGCCTCTTATGTAAGCTAAAGGGCCTCAACAAGTTGAAAAAAACTTTTCTTAAAGAGGCCAGATGACCAGTAATGGACCTAGCCTGGACCCTGATGGTGGCCTCAGCTGGAGTTAGTCTGAAGTTTCTGAAACCTTTAGTTGTGCCAAAGTGTACTCCTACTAATATCCGTGAAAATATTTGGGGCTTAGAGACATTTTTGTGACTAAAGACTTATAGAAGACTGGGACAAAATTGCCAAGCTCATCCGATCAAGTTGCATTGCCACTGGGCTGAAGATTCAGGTTTCCCCTGCTCAGAGCTTTTTCTCATCACCAAATTAGATTCAGCAGGATCTTGCCGAGATGGTACTCAGCTTTGTGGAGCCCCCTTTCGATATAGCCTGCTGCATTGCCAGGCTGAAGGATTTTGGCATTCTGAAAAAAAGACTAAATTCCAAGGTACATCCTCAGACCCTGGCAAACCAGATTGGTTTATCTCACTTGCACTCCATCTCAGTTGGCCTGAAATCATGCCTAGATCCCAGTCTCACATGACCATTGGCTATCATTCAGATGGTGCGCAGCTTGGCACAATGTTTGTAATTTTGTTCATTTATTCCACATTTGTCTTTTATTTTTACCGTTTGGTATTTCTAAATGCTTTACACATTTTCTTGAGGTAAGCCTGTCTGCCCTGTGCTGTAGCTATGTGAGTCATTTCTTTGGACTTGCACCCATTTGCAGCTTCTCTGTTCCCTGTTTGTCTCCAAGAGGCACATATGTCACCTCTGAGTGGAAGTGGGAGCTAGTGGTGAGTTTATTGTGTTCTGAAACACTGGATTGTTGGTACGTCGCCTATTCACCAAGCACAATATCTTGCATTTTGCATTCATGCTGGGACTCTGGCCTCCAGGAAAGCAGCATCATTCTTGGAATCTGAGAAGCATTTAAATAAGTAATAAAATATAGGTTGGCAGCAAATGCCAAAGTATAGTCTATTGGAACTATATTTTAGAAGTTGAAGTAGCTAAAAATCCCAGATCAATTAGTTCTATGATAAGTAGGAAGGCATTGGTGTCATTGAAGTTACTCTGTGCTTGCCACATCTCCTGGGGTGTTTAGTGGAAGATGACATGCCATGTCAAATGGGGGTTAGGTGATTTGTCATTCAGCCTTGAAGAAGATGGTTATGAGACTGTTTGAAAGCATAAACCTTGTATTCCAGATTCAACAGGAGCAAAGTTTGTTTCCTCACCTCTCTGAAACTACTGCCATAAATACACAGAATATTATGTAGGGGCAAGCGGATTGGCGGAATGTGATTCTGTGGAGTTCCTTTAAAATTCTGCAAGATTCCCTGGAGGGAAACAACCTTTACAACGCAAATTTTACAACGCACTACCATTACCACAAAACTTTTACAACGCAACATCCATTACAACGCATGCATTTACAACGCAACCATTACAACGCACACCACTACAACGCATGTCATTACAACGCAGTCATTACAACGCATACCATTACAACGCATAGCATTACAACACATAGTACCCTTACACTATCCAACACTTACCCTACTGTTGCACCCCCTGGAGTTAGAATAGTAATTTGTACCCCTACACTATCCAACACTTATCCTACTGTTGCACCCCCTGGAGTTAGAATAGTAATTGTTACCCCTACACTATCCAATACTTACCTTACATGCAATGTAATGTTATGCGTTGTAATGGTATGTGTTGTAAATGTAGTATGCGTTGTAGTGGAATGCGTTGTAAAGGTAGTTTCAAATAATTTGTTGTAATGGCATGCGTTGTAATGGTATGCGTTGTAATGGATGTTGCGGTGTAAAAAATGCATTGGAAAGGTAGGCGTTGTAAAAGTATGCGTTGTAAATTCATACATCCTTCCCTGAAATTCCGTGGCAGAGCAAAGTGAGCATCTTGTGCTATTTTCTTATTACAAAATGCAACCTCGTGCCCTAAAATGTCAGCTTTTTGCGCTAACAAAATAGCTCAGCCAAATACCCCTATTTGTCCTTACAGTGTATGAAAGGGCACCGCTGAGTGGTATGCCCTGATATCCGAACTTTAGAAACCACTACATATCACTCTGCAGTGCATACCCCTCGATACCCTTACATAATCTGCAGTAATCACTGCATCAGTGGAGTAACAAAGGCCCCCGCTGCTTCCGCACTGTGGGAAAGGTGAGATCCAGTGGGCCCCCTTAGTGCAGGACCCCGGCCTAAGAGAGCCAGAGAAAGTCAGGAAGGAGGCCGCCCCTTAAGTTTCCATACGCCACTAGCTGCGGGCTGCCCCTGAATGTAGCTTCAGTTCGTGACTAATATTAATGGACTTTGCATAGGGCCAGAGGAATTTGGGAGTACCGCTGTCACTAATACAAATTCTACAGCTTTCAGGTAAATATATTGTAACACACAAAAGAGGAACTCATAGTAATAATGAGGAGTGTGAAAAATTGTGCAATTTCAGTGCAACATTTCATGAAATTAAATCATTACATTAGTGAAACTACACTTTAAAAAAAATTGGTTTGCAGGTATCACACAAGATTTGTGTTTCACACGAGAGTGCACTTTGCAAAAAAGTCTTAAAACGTATCGGCATGAGGTTGGTGTAATCAGAACATGTCCACTGATGAGGCAGTTCTTGCTCAAATAATCCTCCTGTGTGCAAAAAAGTACACAAAATTGTATACTGACAACCTTTGAGAAATGTTGCACAACAATCAATTTGGAAATTGTATGAATATGGCAGCCATAATTAAACTTTCACCCAGGCATAATAGTACATATACCAGACAACTCTGCTGTAACCAGAGTGAAATTAGTAAAGGGACGTGCTCCTGATGGGGACTCTCCAAGTCGATTCAAGTTTCTCCAAACAGAACAGGGTCGAGGTGGGAGAGCCACTGAATGCTTGAGCCTGGCTATGGAAAAGCTCGAGGTCCTCTTGGAACCACACGCCCAAAACAAGCCAAGCTTTCATGTGGCTTCTGCCAGCCACCCATGCTATAAACGAATCCACCAAGAATTAAGGAAAAAACATTAACATTTGAAACATGTGAGGGAAAAAATACCCATTTGGAGGTTGAATGTCACAATGTAAATCAGAAAGCTCAGGATTTTTCCCGGCTCCCTTCTTGACCAAAATGTGTGCTCTTTGGCAAATATTTTATGTAACCGCTGTGATTCCTTTTTGAGATTGAACACTTCTAAAAATGCAATTTTGAGATGTACGCTTACAACCACCTTTCTTCTGTCTGATTCAAATAGTCTATAAGGTTGCTCCGAGTGAAAATCTATGAAACATACAAGGTGCACATGACAAATGACTTGCCTTTTAATTCACTAAAGGCATTGTTGTCATGGCGAGTGGTGGGAGAAAATGAATGTTTTTAAGTTCATGTTTAAAACTGTTACTTTTTTTAATTCAGTGATATGATCTGATGTACTAAATTGAAATGCTTCTGCAATGCACGGTGTTACACGTATTTTTTGTACATTTCACATGACAAACATTTTGAGGGATGGCTCATGCATGGGCTCTTAGAGCCGAGCAAGACCCTCGGCTCGAATCTGGCTTGCCTCTCCTTGGTAATTTGTTTTCTTACCCACCTCCACCACACAGCACCCAGCAGGTCATGATGTTTTTAATTGTTTCCTAGAATTCTGCTCCTTCTGTCTTCAGTTAGTGAGTCAGAAGTCCTAAAGTGGCCACTTGGTATAAACTGGAAAAGACCTCCCCTCAGTCCCTAGGTCTCCCACTCTCGACTAGTAGGATGGATGTTTCAGAGGCGTAAGGCTGTCTGTCGGCGAGGTCCAACATAGCTCATTCGCAGGGGCAGTAGGCACGGCTCGTGGGTGGGGGGCACAGACTGCTTTTAAAAAAATACAATAAAAAAAACTTATCTTGCCGCCGCATCAGGGCCGGCTCTAGGCTCATGGTGGCCCTGGGCAGGGAGCGTAGGTGGGGGCCCGGAAGAGGGGGTCCGGGTGGGGCGGAGCGCGCAGGCCAGTAAAGAGGGGAGGGGGTCAGGGAGTTTAGAAGTGGAACAGAGCCGGAGGCCGCCAAATCCCTGCCAGGGGCCGCCATGCAAATATGTATCCATCCTCAGATGATTAATATATTAAGGATATATATTGGCGTGGTGGCCCCTGGGGTTTGGTGGCCCTGTGCAGGTGCACAGCTTGAACATGCCTAGAGCCGGCCCTGGCCGCATCCTGAGTCTTCTCTCCTGCTTTCCTTTGTCCAGCTCCAGTTCGGAATAGGAAGCAGGCAGCCATGCTCCCACCCCTAAGCCAATCACAATGCTGCAATGCAGCATTGTGATTAGTCTGAGTGCCGTGACACGTCACTCAGCCAGTGGCTGTAGAGGTGTGCTTGTTCTGATTGCAGGCTATAATACAGCCTGCCTGGAGAACAGGGGTGGGCGCATGACTGTTTTGGGCGGCCCGAGAGGGCCAACTAAAACAGTCATTTTGCACAGGATTTTTCTAACACTCTTGCCCTAAAGCTCCACCCCACGCACTGCTGAAGCAGTTGGAAAAAATGATAATAACATTCCTTTATTGTCATTTAATTATTTCGACACGTATCGAAAGACCCGATCCTGCTCCTTCGTGTGTTTTAATGAAAATCTCTCCAACCCTCTCACTGCACTGACGGTTCCCACACAAGACTAAATTGAAGTAACTACCCATACTTAATGACCATTGGTGGTTCCCAGCAGTGGCGTAACAAAAGCCCTTGCAGTCTCTGCGGTGTGGAGGGCTCCCGGGCCTCCCTCAAACAAAGTGATAGGTGGTGGGTCGGGGAGGGCCCCCTCTATGTATTTTACAGGGAGACCCCCCTCAAGTTCTGTTATGCCACTGCACTACATCATATATAAGGGTGCCGAAGGGAATGCACTGCTGTGCAGTGATTTTTAAACAGGGCTGGAAGAGGGAGCAGCCCCTATTTGTTCAGAAATCACTGCAGTTTAAAGTTTAATCTGCAGTGGTTTTTAAATATAGAGGGGCTGCTCCCTCTTCTTGCCGTGTTCAAAAATCACTGTATTGCGTAGTCCTCAGCTCCCGTACATACTCTGCAGTAATCACAGCAGTGTATGTAAGGGCACAGAGGGCTATGCAGGGCACATCCCCTCAGCACCCTTACATACTCTGCAGGAACTATTGCAGAGTGTGTAAGGGCACCGACATGTATGCACTGCAGTGGTTTCTGGATCTCAGACGCTTTAGATCTTGTTCTTCCTTTGTCCCAAAGCAGAGCCCTTAGGTCCCAGTCCTCAGCACCGTGGTAATGCCCAGAGCCAAACGACATTGTAAAAAACTCGAAAGGAGTTGGAGAATGAATTACCTCTAAAAGGACAAAGTTGTATGAAAATCTGACATGAAAGACAAGGCTTAAGTACAGAAGGCTGCACCTGAATTATTTTCCGCCAAACTCACCTTTACCCAAAAATCGAGGGAACTATTTAAAATAGTCAATTCTCATGCTCAATCTGGGTGTATATCCACTGCAATTCCACTTTCTCAGGTTCTCTGTAATGATAAATCTAATTTTTTTCATTGTAGAATTCAAACTATCTGTCAAAATGTTTCTAATGACCATTCGCATTGAGATCCCATATATCCTGCTGTTGCACCCTCTGCTCCTGTTCGATCTGAATACTTGACCTTCTCTTCTTGCCTTTCTCCATGTTTGTAAATCCACTCTTTAGGGGTCTCCTCTTGGTCCCAGCTCACAATTTCTCTTTAGCGGACACCCCAGATGAGACATCTATTTCACCTCTGCAATTCCTCGATCCTATCTGCCACAGTCCCAGATATCTGTCAACATGCGCTGGTCATTCTGCACTCGGGATCTTGAGATTTTCAACAGCCTCTGCCCCCATACGACCTCTTGCCTTGCCTATTAAAATATTAGAAAAAGTGGTGAATTTCCAACGGTCAAACTTCCTGCAGGTGCACAACTTATTGGACCCCGTTCAGTCTGATGTATGTTCACAGCACAGAAATGAATCGGTGATGGCCCCAGTTGACCTTAGCATGCTGATGGACTAGGGTAAGGTTTCTGTGATGGTTCTCCTGGACCTGTCTACTTCATTCTATTACATCTTGCACATGGTGCTCCTTGACCACTTAACTGAGACGGGTACTCAAGGTGCCGTCCTTTCATGGATCAGTAGCTACTTGGGCCACAGTGCTCAAGCAGTGTACCTTTCCCTTTTCTAATCTGAATTGAAACATTTGTGCAAGATTTTCCCCACAGATTGGCCTCAGCCCACAACATTTAATATCGATATGTGCCCTTTGCCTCAAATGATCCATTCATTAGATCTATGAGAACTGAGCTGCATCAATGATACACAAATTATTTTCACTTGTGACGGTGTGGACCAGGACTGCTTTCAAGATTGTATGTCACCGGTTGATCAGTGTGTGGGTTGGAATTCTCTGAAACTAAACAAAGACCAAATTGAGATTTTGATTTTTGCAGGGGTCATGTCCCTACAGGGGATCCCCCCTCCTGCTGGTCACCTGGATCTTGGTCCTACTCCAACCCAGACTGTTGTTGTTCAAAATCTGGTCTTCAATCCGGATAACAAGCTGTAACAGCTGCTGTCTTCCTCAGAATCTGCATGACGAGATAAAGGCCCACCTTTAGGCAGCTCCTACTCACTAAGCTAATACAGATCTGAGGTGCAGAAAGGAGATCTGCAAAGTAAGAAGTCAGTAGACAAATGTAAAGTGTAAGCAACAAGCATATATAGCCTTCAAGGTCTTGCTTCTCCACTTATGCTGTCACTGCTAAAGTACTGTCATCAGACATGATATTTCCCATATCTTTAGATACCGTTCTGCAATAACTGCTTGCAGATTCAATTGTGCATAAACATACCAGTAAACATACAACATACTAGTAGACATGCACCACAGAATATCTGCAATAGGAGCTTGCTGGTTCAGTAATAATCCTTCACTCTCACCAAACCAAAATGCAAGCCCCATGGGACTGCTTATTCAAGCAAGGTCAAGGTATTTCACATAAAAATGAACCTCAAGCATGAATACTTCAATGACCAGCTTAATGGCCAAATATGAAACGTGGCTAGCAATATAATGACAATGCACGCTGCTTGTATGGTAGTAAACAAACAATGAAGGGTGTCGCCCCTCAAGGAAAGTGATAATGAGCGCTTCCTCAAACAGGCTTACTGCACAAAGAATGGCCTGCTCTGTTTACCATTGGCCTGCCCGCTACATGGGTAGCCGGAATCAGAATATAACGGGAGCCGGCTTCAATTTCATACTGTGGAAGTGCATCAGACAAATGATGAGAGTCAGCTTCAATGTGGTCGCGCAGAGGCACGATGTCAGGAGCCAGGAGCCAGTTTCTGTGCAGGAACCCGAGCGTGCACCAAGCGTGATGGAGAACTCCCCTGAGGTTGCTCTTTAAACTGCTCTCACTCGTGGGAGAATTCGGGCCCCCGGCTCCGTCAGGAAACCAGGATTGGTGAGAGGTTCCTCCAGGGCAGTGCTGCTTATATTACTGTGGGCTACATCCAAGATGGCTGCCCTCCGGGGCAGCTGGGAAAGCTAGTACTGTATAGAAACTAATGAGGGAAACAATGAGCACAGGAGCAACACCCTTGTACAAATGTGTGACTGAACAGTATTTGAAGCCTCCCAAAATGCATGTGGCAAATGAGAATAAGACCCCTGTGTCCACAACAGGGCGGGGCATCACAAACATTAGCGTGCTGAATGGGTCAAATGCCTTTTCCCACAACATGCCAAACCTCTTCAATTACAGAAGGCAACCCATTGCACCACACACTGTTTAGTTGAAGCCGGCATAGGAGGTATAGGAGATCACTCACTGTGCTGGTATCAAGTTCTAAAGAGTAGTGTTGTGCCAGAACCTTAACCCTTTCGCTGCTAGGCCTCCCCCCACCCCTGGTGCTCAGCCTTTTTTTGGCTATTTGGGGTAGTTCCCACTTACAGCCCTGTAACATTTTGTCCACATAAGGTATCCATGCCAAATTTGCGTCTCTTTCTTCCAACACCCGGAGGATTCTAAAAGTACCCAGGGTTTGTGTATTACCCTGGAGGGGACAAGGAAATTAGCCAAAATATAGCTTAATTTTGTTTTAAAAATGGGTTAAACGTGCTGCAGAAGAAAGCTTCTGGTTTCTTCCCTGCAAATGGTATCAAAGGGATTGTAGTGCTGAAATCCCCATCTTTCCAGCTTTCAGGGACAGGCATACTTTTGTCAGAAAACCAACATTTTTTACACTGTTTTGGCCTTTTACTGGGACATAGCCTATTGTTGCTACTTTTTGTGCTTTCAACCTCCTTCCAATTAGTGGTAAAAATGGGTTTTAAAGCCATAATGGATCCCAAAAAGATACACTTTTTTGAAAAGTAGACACAATTCTGAATTCAGCAAGGGGTCATGTGTGTAGATCATGCAATTTTTTTTATAAAAACTAGCAGTTGAAAATAAGTAAAAATTGAGAATGAGTTGAAAAAAACAGCCGTTTATGCCATCGTTTTCACCTGTAACAACTTCCAAGTATGACAAATGTGTGAAAGCAATATACTGCTACATCCGCTGGATCCTTTTGGTTGTGGAAATATATAGGACTTGTAGGTTCACCAAGAATGTTTTTTCCTCGTGTACCTGGTATATAGCAATTAATTTGGTAGAATACAAAGAGTGAAAAATAGATATACAGGACACCTATGTATTTCCAAAATGGCAACAAAATATAGAGTTAGGCGCAGTAGCTATATGTGAATTATAGGACATTTTTCAAAGTGACTTCTTTTTACACATTGTCTTACATTTGGAAGGCCGAAATGCATAAAAAGACAATAGGTAATAACATCTGCTCCACAATTCTGTGTTCCCCTAAATCTCCCGAGACAAGTGGTACCTCACTTGTGTGGGTAGGCATAGTGCCCACAACAAGAAATGGCCCAAAATGCAACGTGGACACACCACATTTTTACAGCGAAAACAGACCCGTTTTTTGCAAAGTGCATAGCTGTGGATTTTGAATCCTAGGTCGGACGGCACCTAGGGAAAGCCGGCAAACCTATATTTTTCTGAAAGCTAGACACCCAGAGGAATCCAGGATGGGGTGACTTGAGTGGCTCTCACCAGGTTTTGTTGCCCAGAACCCTTGCAAACCTCAAAACTTTGTAAAACAAAACACATTTTCCTCACATTTCTGTGATGGAAAGTTCTGCAATCAGTGTGGATCCACACAATTCCACCCACCCCACATTCCCCAAAGTCTTCCAATATAAATGGTTCCTCGCTTGTGTGGATAGGCCTAGTGTCCTCAACAGGAAATGGGCCAAAATGCAACGTAGTCACACCACAGTTTTATAGTGAAAACTGACAGGTTTTTTTCAAAGTGTCTAGCTGTGGATTTTGAACCCTAGCTCTGCCGGCACCTAGGGAAACCTCGAAAACCTAGACATTGTTTAAAACTAAAACCCTGAGGAATCCAGGATGGGGTGACTTGAGTAGCTTTCACCAAGTTCTGTTACCCAGAATGCCTTGCAAACCTCAACCTTTGTAAAAAAAACACATTTCTGTGATGGAAACTTCTGGAATCTATGTGGATCCAAACAATTCTACCCACCCACATTCCCCAAAGCCTTCTGATAAAAATGGTACCTCACTTGTGAGGGTGGGCCAAGTACCTGCGACAGGTAAGCACCCAAAATGTATTGTGGAGACATCAAATTACATATCACAAAACAACCTGGTTTTCCAAAGGGGCTCACCTGGGTTTTTGGCCCTGGGCTTGGCTGCCATCTAGGGGAAGATTACCGCTTGGCTGGCGGTAAACGTGGACTGGGGCTTGGCTGGCTGTGTGCATGGATGGTGCTTGGTTGCAGGTCTGGACCTGCTGTAGGGGGCACCAGACATTTACCCGGTGGGTCAGAGAGTGGGGGCTCGTATTCTGGCCGTGGGCAGCACTTTTGTCATTGGGGTCGGTTTTGCAGCAGTGCTGCCATATCAGGCCCCAGTAACAAAAGCAGGAGCTGTGCTTTTCACTAGCACGCCCCCCTCCCAGGGCCGGTGGAGCAGCAATCTGTCAGGGCTGGTTGCTGTTCCCAGTCCGGCCCTGCTTGGCTAGCGGTGTGTGGGGCCAAATTTACTACTACCCAGGATTCCCCTTGGTCTCCTGAGAAAAATTATACCTCACTTGTGTGAATGCCCAAAGTAGCATCAGCCTAAAATCGTAAAAACAAAATGCCCTTTTGGATCCCACTTTGGGCCCACCTCAATTTCTACAATGTTTTGGCCCTTCCATGCAATAGGCACTTGCCAATCTACACAAGGAAGGTATCATTTTTATCAGGAGCTGAGTAGTAGCAATTTGTACTGTGCGGTGATCCCACAACTTTCCCACACAGATATTAGAGGAAAATGCGACTTTAAGCTAAATTTAAGGTTTGCTGCAATTTTTTGGAAGGAAAATGTTGGGGATCAACACAAGCCACATCTCCCTGGACTTCCACAGGTGTCTAGTTTTCAGAAATGTCTGGGTTTTTAGGTTTCCCCAGATGTCTGCAAACCCAGGACCAAAAACACAGGTGCCTACCTATCTATCACAAACCTACCTGGTTTTTGAAGGTGGACACCTATGTTTTTGTCCCCAGGCTTGGTAGCCATCTAGGAAAACCTACAAAACCCACACATTTCTAGACTCCCTGGGGAGCATGGTGAAGTGTGGCTTGCCTGGTTCTCCAACATTTGCCTACCCAGAATCCCCTGCAAACCTCAAATTTAGCTGAAAAAATTCACATTTTTCTCAACTTTCTGTATGGGAAAGTTGTGGGATCACCGGGCTTTCTACTACCCAGCTTTCCCCCAGGTCTCCTGATAAAGAAAGTCCCTCAAACGTGTGGGTGGGCCAAGTAGCCGCAACAGGCAACAGCCCAAATTGTATTGTAGAGACATCAAAATTACCTATCACAAAACGACCTGGCTTTGCAAGTGGGGGCACCTGGGTTTTTAGTCCTGGGCTCGGCAGCCATTTACGGAAACCTACCAAACCTATACATTTCTTGAAACTAGACTCTCTGGGGAGTCCAGGGAGGTAATACTTGCGTGGATCCTCCAACGTTTTCCCCAACAGAATCACCAGCAAACCTCAAATTTAGCTGGAAAAAAATCTAATTGTTCTCAAATTTCTGTGTGGGAAAGTTGGGGGATCACTGGACTGACACAAATGTCCTACCACCCAGCATTCCCCCAGGTCTTAGGGTAAAAATGGTACCTCACTTGTGTGGGTGGGCCGTGACAGGTAAGGGTCTAAAACATAGTGTGGAGACATCAAAATTACCTATCACAAATGACCTGGTTTTTCAAGGGGGGCACCTGGGGTTTTGGCCTCGGGCTTAGCGGCCATCTAGGGAAACCTATTAAACCCACACATTTCTGAAAACTAGGTACCCTGGGGAGTCCAGGGAGGTGTATGGCTTGCTTGGACCCCCCAACATTTTCCTAGCCAGAGGAGGCGTAAGGCGGTGGCATTTTTTTGGGGGGCGGGGAGGGGGCATTGGCATGCCCATTTTGGGCTACCCCAACCTCTACATATAAAAAAAATCCATGGTGCCTAGTGGGCTTTCTGCCTCCCACGGGGGCAGATCAGGGGCTATTGCCCACATCTGCCTCTGGGTGGCTGGGGGGCAGAAATACTGTGGGATTTATTTGGGGGTGGGGCATTGGCATGGCCAATTTGGCAGCCCCCATCCCTAATAAAAAAACAATCTTCAGTGCCTAGTGGTCTTTCTGTCCCCCGGGGGCAGATCAGGGGCTTTTTCCCCATCTGCCTCCGGGGGGGCAGAAATACTGTGGAATTTTATTTTGGGGGCATACGCATGCCCATCTCAGGCAGCCCCCACCCCTAAATAAAATATGACAAATAATCCCTGGTATCTAGTGGGTTTTCTGCCCTCCCGGGGAGACAGATATGGGGCTACTGCCCCATCTGCCTCCTGAGGGGTCAGTAAGACTGTGGAAGTTTGCGGGGATGGGGGCATTGGCATGCCCTTCTCAGGCAGCCTTCACCCCTAAATCCAATTTTTAAAATAGTTCCTGGCATCTAGTGGGCTTTCTGCCCCCCCCCCGGGGGTGGATTGGGGGCTATTGCCCCATCTTCCCCAGGGGGGCAGAAAGCAGGAATCCACTAGGGAGGAGTACCATTACAGAGGGGAGATTCTGCCCTTTCAAATGATACCTCTCCTGACTATCTATGTGCTCAGGAGGTTGAGATAGCCATCGGAGCATGTAGAAAGTGAAACTGAAATGAGCATATCGGCTCATTTCAGTTTCGGTGTCTATGAAATGACGTCAGTACGACATGCGTGCTGATCGTCATTTCACAGAAACCAAAGCTACAGTACAGGAGCTTGGGAAGCTCTTCCCCAGCTCTTGAGGCTGTTTTTGGGGGGAAAGGAATCCCTCGGCACCAGAGGGACTCTGTGCCATGGCGTCTGATGCACAGGATCCGTCTGACGCACATGACCACTTACGCGTCGGACGACTCCTGCGCATCCGATGCATTGAAGGGGTGAATTTCTTGCATTTCATCCTCCTGACGTATTGCATAGATTGCATATCAGGTGCAACTGCATTTCAGAGTAGTTAAGGCCTTCCTGCTGCCTACGCACATCACCATAATCCGTGGTACACCACTTTGGCTCTGCATTTTGTATGAGTCAGGATTCGGACGATGGTATCACCGGATTTTGTAGCTGTTGCCTGTGTGTATCTGAAGGAGTAGCACATCTTCTGAACAGTTTTGCAATGCTGGTGATGTGGGAGGCGTCTTCAGTCATGATTGTACGTACCCCAATTCTCTCATGATTTGTATTATTTTGGTTATGTGTACCAGAGAATAAAGAAATATTTGGCTCTGCCACAGTTTCTTTGTAAACCAAAATGTGTGTGCATTAATGGAGATAGGAATATAAACATTATATTTATGTGTTTTTGCAGCTCTCTGTCTATTTGTAGTTGTGCAATTCTTGGCTTGGAGTATTTTGTGCAACTTTTTTGGCTTCTTTATTGCAGTATTAATTTCCTGGCCTCAACATTGTGAAGCAAATGCAACGGTAAAAACGGAATTTGCTGTCTCGTTTATTCTGATGAAGGTGGTGTAATTGTAAGCTGCTCGGTTCCGTGATCGACATGTACTTTGCTTTCATTAGGTCGAATAATTTGTGGCTAAGTGGCATCCCCATCTCTATTATTCAACACGCCCTAAATGTATGTTATATGGCTAACAACATGCATTGAGAAATTTTACAAGGTCTTACTTCAGGAACATCATTTTCAATGAAATAGAGTATTGATCCGCTCAAGTGTCTCGGTGGAAGGTTTAGAATAATCAGTCAAATAAATATTGAAAATTCAGTCGAAGTGAAAAGTGGCGAAAAACAATGCATTGCCTCTCAGTTTTATCATCTATTTTCAAGTATTCTTCATTGATTTTAGCAGGCTTTATGAAAACAATTATAAGCCATAGCACCCTAGAGTGAATGCCAAGCTCTACAATGTTCTTTTACTTTTTAACACGCCAGTTGCACGTGATTGTTGCGACCGACAGACACCCGCTGCCTTCATGACTCAGAACACCCACAAAGCGTGCATTTACAAGCATCATATCTATTGTCTGGCAATCAAACGAATGATTATTTTTTGTGCAGGCAAATTGCCTTGCTGAAGAACCACGCAATCAATCAGTCAATTAATCAAGATTTATAAAGCGCAGATAATCACCCGATAGGTTATCCAGACGCTTCACTGTGTATCATATGTTACATACTGCCTGCCTTCTCATTCCTTTTCACACGCTGCCAGGGATGGTTCCCTAGACTGTCTCTAGTCAAAGTAATACCTGACCAGGCACCTTTATTTTCACACTCTGCAAAGCTGTGCAATTGACAACATGATATGCTTATTTATGACTAATCTCGGATTCTGACGGTACATTTCATTTAAAGAATGGTGTCATCTTAGATCTGGCACATCTCAGTTTTGCTTCTTGCTTCTCTACAGAATCAGTCCATGGCTTCTTAATAATAAAGTTGAATCTTGAGCACCTTGCTTGTGCAGAGTTACACCACTCGTGTTTTGGAAAAATAACTTATTCTAGGTGCACAACAACATTTTACACACACAAATATACACACGAACACACACACACACACGCACATCCACCCACCCACACACACATGATGATTCAACCATTTCATTATATTTCAAAACATTAAAACTGATGCTGTCAGTTTATATTTTGAGTCCGTTTAATTAATATTTGTTATTGTATTTCGGACACAAAAAGTGTTTTCATTGTCAGAAATGGTGCTCTTAAAGTAAGAGCATTTGCCCTACCAACTTAATCAACCCATTATGGTTAGTTCAAAACACAGCTCTGAAAAGATCTCATCAACCCCTGGCAGTTATTGCACAGGCAGCAGGGAATCAAAGCATAGAAGCAGGAGCTAAGTTCAAGCAGTGCCAACAAATTTAAGGTAAGGAACGCAACACAATAGAAGTCCAAACCCTATCTAGAAATTAGATAAAATAGTATTGAGCAAAAATACACCAAAACCATCAAAATATGTTAAAGAGAAACTGAAATCAGACCTTTTAAAGTTTTAGTGCAAAATGTGCCAAGGAAAAGTAAAGTATCTACCAACGGTCAATGTTCACGCTTGGCTGGGGCCTATGTGCGATTTGAGGACAACTGCGAGGGAGTGGATTTTGGATGCACCTGTCAGGTCGTTTTGGTCAAATATTTTAGCTTCTGCTAAGCCTCTATAAGGAAGTCTAAATGGTCCACTTGGGCATGGTTCAAGCTCATGGATGTAGAGGATCCCTTGGAGTTGCAGACGTCAATATTGAGCCCCTAATTTAAGATGGCAAACCCCAGTTGTCACCAGGCCAACCAATCTTCAGCTCCTAAGCCATTCCACTATGCAGGTTAGCTCCCGTCCCACCTGACATGGTCAAAACTGTTTTTCCCTCCTACCTAGAGCCTGGATGTTTTCAAGGGTCCTGGGAGTTAACAGATGACAACCTCTCTGACACATCTATGTCAACAAGGCTGGTGCTAAAGCTGTCATTTGTCCTTTCAACAGTTCCCGTCCACTCCCAGAGAGCTAATTCCGGCGAAGTGATCAGCAGTTAAGACCAATGGACCTCTGTGCCAGGATTGTTAACTATCCCAGCCAAGGATCTATATTTCCTGCTCTGTAGGAGTGATGAGTGGCAACACTAGTTTTATGACAGTTCTGTATCAGACAGGTTAAAGTACATGTTTTAAAATTGAAACATACTTTTACTGTGAGGGCACACTAATCCCATTATGTAGTGTGTCCAATTTTTATAAATGTGTCCCCTGACTGGTGAGCTTACAATGCACACCTTAGAGATGATTTATGAATACACACACACACACACACACACACACATATATATATATATATATATATATATATATATATATATATATATATATATATATATATATATATATATATATATATATATATATATATGTATGTATGTATATATATATATATATGGGCCTATGTGTGATTTGAGAACAACTGCGTGTGAGTGGATTTTGGATTCACCAGTCAGGTCATTTTGGTCAAATATTTTATATATATATATATATATATATATATACTTTTTTTTTGTGGTAATCATTAAGAAGAAAAATGTGCATGTGAAATAACCCAATGTCTGTCTTAATTGTAAATAAAATTTAAATATGTAACTGGACTACATATCCCAGAATGCCCCCTAATGGCACATGGGATATAAAGTAAACATAGATGATCACTCACTTACCGTAAACAAAGCCGAGGTTGAGGCTGAAACGCGTTGGTTTGAGTTGCTGTTGAATAAACTAAGCTGAAACATAACCAAGTCTGCAGTGCTGCATCTTCTTTGAAGTAAAATTGTTGTTTGGGTCATGATCCGACCCCTATGCAGAGCACCAGTAGCCGAGCGCAAAACAAGGTCTGACGGGTCACATTGCATGCGCGATATATATATATATATATATATATATATATATATATATATATATATATATATATATATATATATATATTACCTACTGGCGGTCGCCAGTAGGTATATATAGTTAGGATTTTTTTGAATAGGGATTTCTGAAAACTCTATGTTGAATAACTTTGGCGTTGATGGACGGAATTGGCTGAAATTTTCAGGAAAATGGCACATTTTGTTTCTGAGCGTCCCCTGAAAGTTTGCGGGGGTTTCGTCAAGCGGGGGCCGAGAAAAAAGGGGGGTCCCAAAACGTGTTTTTAACATTGAGTTTTCCATAGGGCGGTTGGACTCACTTTTAGCTCGAACGGCTGAATGGATTTCCACAAAACTTGGCAAAATTGTAGGGACTGGTAGCCCGATGTGCCTTTGCTATGTCTCAAGATATATGCTCCAGTGGTTTTTACGAAAATTAACTTTGAAAAATATATATTGGGCTACATTGGGCTATATATATGTTAGAGCCCAAATGTAGCCCAATGTAGCCCAATGTAGCCCAAAGATGGCCACCAGAGACAAAGAAAAACAAATGTAGTCCAAATATCAGCCAGATGTAGCCCAACTATAGCCCAGTGACAGAATGTCCCAGAGTGTTCTAAAGAACAACTAGAGCGCTAACAGTCTTACTTATGACAAAAGTATGGCACACCTGAAGTCATCTTGATTGGAATAAAGTGTTAACACTTAAAACATTTAATTTTAATTTGCAAAGGAACAAAATGAGGGGTTTCATTTTGCCATAGAAAAGTTTTATATATATATATATATATATATATATATATATATATATTCACTGAAAAAACCATAGGTTATAGACCATATATAGTTACGAATTTGCATTTACAAAACCTTATTTTACTCACACAAAACCATTGAAATTCCATATATAGTTAGTTGCACTAACTATATATCGCGCACCCGCAATCCACTGCTGATGATGTCACATATTACATCATTCATGACATGGTCAGTGACATCACTGATGACATCACTGATGACATCTCAAATGACATCACTGATGACATCTCAAATGACATCACTGATGACATCACTGATGACATCTCATTTGACATTACTGATCACATCACTGATGATATCATTCATGTGATAATACGATGAACCTCTTCAGACTCTAATATAACCTTAGATACAATCAGTGTAAACAGACACTCACAGACTGTCACTCATCCATGGAGTTACTCACACACCTAGTCAGTCATGCAAAGAATCAATCACACCTCCATTTCCTCAACTATACAGTTATACAAACTTTACTTATTCAAACATATACTAACACATATTTACTCTCTTATACAATCCCTGATACAAGTTCACAATGATCCATACAGCCACTCACACATTCACTGGCTCTTATGCACAGTTATTTATATATGTCAACTCTCACATGTACTGTGTTTTACATATGTACTTACTTTGACATGTAGCACTGAGATATCCATTCACTCACCAATACACTCATGCACACAGTCAACCGCCCATACAGCTGTTTCCACATGCACTTTTGAAACCATACATCTAGTGAATCAACTGCTCACACATCTATGCACAGAGTCATACACCTCCCAGCCACCCACACACACACTCAGTCTCCCATACAAATACTTGGGCAACCAATCAATAACCCACATAGTTACTCATATAGCTACTTATCAACACATGCAACAGTTTACAGAACAACAGACATAATGATGGCCAAATTAAGACAGTTTAGTCACCAACCCATGCACTCAGTGAGACACATTTAATCACTCACTCATACAGTCAGTCATGCACCTACTAAATCCTTCATCCAGGCACTTATAGATCCACTCATTCTTCAATATGTAAGACATATTTTAACTTTACAGAAACATACAGTCACTGGATGTTGTCATCAGTGATGTCATCAGTGATGTCATTTGAGATGTCATCAGTGATGTCATCAGTGATGTCACTGACCATGTCATGAATGATGTAATATGTGACATCATCAGCAGTGGATTGCGGGTGCGCGATATATAGTTAGTGCAACTAACTATATATGGAATTTCAATGGTTTTGTGTGAGTAAAATAAGGTTTTGTAAATGCGAATTCCTAACTATATATGGTCTATAACCTATGGTTTTTTCAGTGAATTTTCAAGGTTTTGTAAATGCTAATTCCTAACTATATATGGTCTATAACCTATGGTTTTTTCAGTGAATTTTCAAGGTTTTGTAAATGCTAATTCCTAACTATATATGGTCTATAACCTATGGTTTTTTCAGTGAATATATATATATATACATACATACATATATAAACATATATCATCTGTATATCTATATAAATACAAACATAAATGCATGCATACATATACTTATATGCATACAGATGCATGTTATTTACATGAAAGTTGAAAAAACACTAATAAAAGCAAAGCTAAAAAGCCACCTCATTACAAACAGAATGGCTTTAACTTAAACGAGGGCGAGATCTATTGCATTTTCAATGCTTGTTTACTTTGGTTCCATCAAGAAGGCATTCAGATGTGTCACACATTTGCCATAAATTCTGAATGTTAGCACTCTAGTTGCACATTAGATCACTGTAGTAAAGCTACTGCTCACCAGGGACGTCTGCTGCTGGTATTCAAAGTGCATGTTTCAGTCTGCATGTCAGAATTTTTTTAATGAAATAGAAGAGGATTTGAGAAGTCACTCAAAATGATCCCTAATTTTTCTTTCTGAAGCACTAATCATACTTTCTATGGCAAAATTAACCCCCTCATGTTGTTCCTTTTTAAATTGAGTGTTTTCAGACTTACCACTTCATTCCAATCAAGATGGCTTCTGGTGTGCCATACTTTTGTCATAAGTAAGACTGTTAGCGCTCTAGTTGTTCTTTAGAACACTCTGGGACATTCTGTCATTGGGCTATACTTGGGGTACATCTGGGTGATATTTGGGCTACATTTAGGCTCTTTTGTCTCTGGTGGCCATCTTGGGAGACTGTATGTCAGAATTTTTTAATGAAATAGAAGAGGATTTGAAAAGTCACTCAAAATGTGCCCTAATTTTTCTTTCTGCAGCACTAATAATACCTTCTATTGCATAATATACCCCCTCATTTTGTTCCTTTTTAAATTAAATGTTTTAAGAGTTACCACTTTATTCCCATCACGATGGCTCCAGGTGTGCTATACCTTTGTAATAAGTAGGACTGTTAGCGCTCTAGTTGTTCTTTAGAACACTCTGGGACATTCTGTCATTGGGCTATACTTGGGCTACATCTGGGTGATATTTGGGCTACATTTGGGCTCTTTTGTCTCTGGTGGCCATTTTGGGAGACTGCATGTCAGAATGTTTTAATGAAATAGAAAAGGATTTGAGAAGTCACTCAAAATGTGCCCTAATTTTTCATTCTGCAGCACTAATCATACTTTCTATGGCAAAATATACCCCCTCATGTTGTTTCTTTTTAAATTAAATGTTTTAAGAGTTACCACTTTATTCCAATCAAGATGGCTTCAGGTGTGCCATACCTTTGTAATAAGTAGGACTGTTAGCGCTCTAGTTGTTCTTTAGAACACTCTGGGACATTCTGTCATTGGGCTATACTTGGGCTACATCTGGGTGATATTTGGGCTACATTTGGGCTCTTTTGTCTCTGGTGGCCATTTTGGGAGACCGCATGTCAGAATGTTTTAATGAAATAGAAAAGGATTTGAGAAGTCACTCAAAATGTGCCCTAATTTTTCATTCTGCAGCACTAATCATACTTTCTATGGCAAAATATACCCCCTCATGTTGTTTCTTTTTAAATTAAATGTTTTAAGAGTTACCACTTTATTCCAATCAAGATGGCTTCAGGTGTGCCATACCTTTGTAATAAGTAGGACTGTTAGCGCTCTAGTTGTTCTTTAGAACACTCTAGGAGGCTGCAGTAGAACACAAAGGAATCAACTGACAGTCTCTGTCCTTGTTGGATGTACATGTTTTACTGAGAATGTCAGACTTCATTTTCACATGACTGAGAAAGATAATGTGAATTTACAGAAAATATGCTTTCAGTTTAGCTTATAGATCCCCTTCCAAACCACTGTGGGAAAATCATGAGATATTAGTTTTCTTTCAAACAATATTCATGATATCACAGCAGAAGGTTTTTTCACATGGTAAAATAACCTTAGAACCCACCACAATTCCTAAAACGAGTATGATACCATCAACAAATGATTTATAATGTAACTAAAGTCCTAAAACCCTCTATTAACTACAAGGCTTTTTAATGAGGTGCTATCATGTATATTGGTCCCAAGATGGCTGCCAACACTTCTTGGATGAAGTGCTGACAGCCAATCAGATCAGATGTGTGGTTAGGCTCCGCCCAGATATATATCTTTTTTTGAACCTAAATTACTCAAAATCCACTGGAGAACATATATTGAGACCTAGCAAAGGCACATCGGGCTAACAGTCCCTACAATTTTGCCAAGTTTCGTGCAAATCCATTCAGCCGTTCGAGCTAAAAGTGAGGCCAACCGCCCTATGGAAATGAACATGGGAAAAACGCGTTTTGGGACCCCCCTTTTTTCTCGGCCCCCCCTTGATGAAACCCCCCCAAATTGTCAGGGGCTGCTCAGAAACAAAATGTTCCATTTTCCTGAAAATTTCAGCCAATTCCGTCCACAAACGCCAAAGTTATTAGACATAGAATTTTCAAAAATCCCATAGAGAAAAAATCCTAACTATATATACCTACTGGCGACCGCCAGTAGGTAATATATATATATATATATATATATATATAAATATGTATATATTACCTACTGGCGGTCGCCAGTAGGTATATATAGTTAGGATTTTTTTGAATAGGGATTTCTGAAAATTCTATGTTGAATAACTTTGGCGTTGATGGACGGAATTGGCTGAAATGTTCAGGAAAATGGCACATTTTGTTTCTGAGCGTCCCCTGAAAGTTTGGGGGGCTTTCGTCAAGCGGGGGCCGAGAAAAAAGGGGGGTCCCAAAACGTGTTTTTAACATTGAGTTTTCCATAGGGCGGTTGGACTCACTTTTAGCTCGAACGGCTGAATGGATTTCTATGAAACTTGGCAAATTTGTAAAGACTGTTTGCCCGATGTGCCTTTCTAGGTCTCAAGATATGTGCTCCAGTGGATTTTGAGAAATTAACGTTCAAAAAAATATATATATCTGTGACAGCGTCCCGGTTAGCGCCCCGGTTCGCGTACCAGACGCGTAACGGAACTTCGCGAGGAGAAGCGGATTGGCTCTCCGGTGACTCTCAACATTCTAAACAGTCCGGAGCGGCCGCCATCTTGTCTCTCGGTAGGATCGAGAGACAAGAGGTGGAAATAAACGAAGGGGGAAATGAATGAAAGGGGCAAGGTAGACCCCTCCTGAACCCCTAGGATTAATGTGGGGGCTATTAAAGGGCCCCGCGGGGCAAAAAAATAAAATAATTTTTTTTCGATTTTTCGCGGTGGAAGCGCTACCCGGTAAGCGAACCGGGTAGCTCACCGGTAGCGTAACGGGAGTCCGCCATCTTGTGTTTCTGATGAATTTAGTCACAAGATGGAGGATAAACAATGTTGGGAATGGGTATAAGGGGGCACGGGAGACATATCCTGACCCCCTAGGTTTTCTGAGGGGGGCTGAGGAGGCCCATATATGTAAAAGAAAACAGCGCACCGGGTAGCGTTCCGGAAAGCGTAACAAGGGAAATAGTAAAATAATATTTTAGAGTGCTTTGAGGTAGGGTAGCTCTGAATAGAGCTGTTGTGTTGTGTGGGTGATGTAAGTACCAACATGAGGTACCAATGAAGAGTCTAAAATTCAATGTACACCGTCTCCTCTGTAGATATTTTGTATGTTCTAATATGGGTTATTTAAATGTAAATGTGTGGAAAAGCACTTCATGCTTTAAAGCAATTGTATGTTTGAACTGATTGTTCTTTCCTCTTAGTCCTCCTCTTTGGTTTTTTTTCCCCACACTCCAAATTATATTAAATACATATAAAATATATTTTTCCTTTAAAAAGAAGAATACATTTTACAGCTTTTGATATTTGCTATTAAAAAACCATTGAAATCCACTGAAAAAACCATAGGTTATAGACCATATATAGTTAGGAATTAGCATTTACAAAACCTTGAAAATTCACTGAAAAAAACATAGGTTATAGACCATATATAGTTAGGAATTAGCATTTACAAAACCTTATTTTACTCACACAAAACCATTGAAATTCGCATATATAGTTAGTTGCACTAACTATATATCGCTCACCCGCAATCCACTGCTGATCATGTCACATATTACATCATTCATGACATGGTCAGTGACATCACTGATGACATCACTGATGACATCTCAAAAGACATCACTGATGACATCACTGATGACATCTCAAATGACATCACTGATGATATCACTGATGACATCTCAAATGACATCACTGATGACATCACTGATGACATCTCATTTGACATTACTGATCACATCACTGATGACATCATTCATGTGATAATACGATGAACCTCTTCAGACTCTAATATAACCTTAGATACACTCAGTGTAAACAGACACTCACAGACTTTCACTCATCCATGGAGTTACTCACACACCTAGTCAGTCATGGAAAGAATCAATCACACCTCCATTTCCTCAACTATACAGTTATACACACCTTACTTATTCAAACATATACTAACACATATTTACTCTCTTATACAATCCCTGATACAAGTTCACAATGATCCATACAGCCACTCACACATTCACTGGCTCTTATGCACAGTTATTTATATATGTCAACTCTCACATGTACTGTGTTTTACATATGTACTTACTTTGACATGTAGCAATGAGATATCCATTCACTCACCAATACACTCATGCACACAGTCAACCGCCCATACAGCTGTTTCCACATGCACTTTTGAACCCATACATCTAGTGAATCAACTGCTCACACATCTATGCACAGAGTCATACACCTCCCAGCCACCCACACACACACTCAGTCTCCCATACAAATACTTGGGCAACCAATCAATAACCCATATAGTTACTCATATAGCTACTGATCAACACATGCAGCAGTTTACAGAACAACAGACATAATGATGCACAAATTAAGACAGTTTAGTCACTAACCCATGCACTCAGTAGACACATTTATCACTCACTCATACAGTCAGTCATGCACCTACTAAATCCTTCATCCAGACACGTATACATCCACTCATTCTTCAATATGTAAGACATATTTTAACTTTACAGAAACATACAGTCACTGGAATATGTTGCGATTCCTTTTGCGGTAATCTTTTTTCCCTGTGTCCACCTCTTTCATTTGACAATATGGTTTTGATCCCATAAAATTTGAGAGTTTTCCAGTTTCCGTTATGATGGGTTTCCATATGTTTGGCCACAGTATTATTTCTATATTTGTGTTTTGTTGCACAAACCTGCTCTAGTATGCGTTTTTTTAAATCACAGATGGTGCTGCCAACATATTTTAACGTATATGGGCATTCGATGACATAGACTGTGTATTGACTCTTACACGTGATTAGATCCTTTATTTGCCAAACTTTATTATTTGCCATCTTGACTTCCGTTGTAGGTTTTGCAATTTTGCACACTTTACAGTTGTGGCATTTTATAAATCCCTTTGTCTTCAGCCATGTTGTTTTTTGTGTTTTCGTCTTGAAATGGCTATGGACCAGATGGTCTTTCAAATTCTTAGCTCTCTGATATGTTATTACTGGATGGGGCACCATTTTTTCGTCTATAGTTGTATCCAACTGTAGGATTTTCCAGTTTTTCCTAATTATGTTTGCAATTTCTTTTTGATTCTTGACTAAAGTCTAGAATTAGTCTTATTGGTTCATCCTTGGTCATATCTTCACTGCTTTTTGGAGCCAAGCATTCAATTATTGTTCTTTCCTGTGCTCTGTTGTAGTTCTGAAAATTCTGGACTTGTGCAACAAACTTTGTCGTAACATGACAATTTTGGTGTCAAAAGACCAATAATGGCTAGTACACTATGCACAAGCATTTTCGCCATAATCGAGTAACGATTTCACCTCGAAATCGCCATTTTCGTTTTTTAACCCTTGGCTTCCATTTTACGCTTGGCAGCCATTTTGTGAGTTGCCCTTCACATAGGCTTGTAACTACAGCTAAATTCGATATCAAAGGACACATACACCTTAATTGACTTTTCTGTGACCTGGGCAAGCTGGAATCATTGCCCCAAGCCAAACCTGTTTGGTCAGTTCATCTCCCAGTGGCCGAACGAGATAGCATCAAAGCACAACAGGCCATAAACTGTTCCCATCGCACACAACCCGCCTAAATCTTGCTCAAACCTGTCCCTGCTCTTTTCTCTTCTTTTGCTTTATAATGAGGAGGAGCCCGGTTTTATTGAGGGTACACCGATATCTGATGGAAATGTTGGGCCTTGCCGGGTAATTGATCATGAACTGGACACACTAAATGTGTACTTGTCATCATGACTCTGCTTTTTCTTTTGTAATGAAAATATGTGAATAGCTCACTGTAAATCCAAGAATGTTTGCACTGTAAATCTAAGAATGCTTGCCTGAAGCTTAAAAATCTGTATAAAAGGAGAAGCCAGGCTTTGTAAATTTGAGCAGTCTCCTGAGAACATACATGCTGTTGTACTTCTAGGACGCTTGTTACTTGGTTGCAGCCAATAAATTCGATCTTTGACTTCACCTAGAAGACTCGTGTTTCTGTGGTCGAAACAGGAAAGTACTCGAGGTCTTTGGGTGTTGCCCTGACACCGCTGGGTTACCGGATCAGTACCGGTTCTGAAAAACCCAGTACCTCAGTTGGCGCCCAACGTGGGGCGGTATCAGCGGTACCGGTCCAAGCCAGAGGTTCGTTAGGAGCTTCGTGTGAAAATTCCGGAGGACGGCCAGCCACTTCAGTGACCTGTGTATGTTGACGTGGTTCCAAAGGTCTTTGCTGCGAGGTTCCCCGCTTCCCGACGGCTACGAAGGACTGCTGCCCTGACTATCGCCCTGATTTGGACCCTTGATGTTTGGTAGAGCAAAATGATAGACGAGTCTTCTGGTGACGTCATCAATACCTCAGTTAAGTATAAGTGGAGTGTCTCCCAGTCCTTAGTTTGTTTGGTGTCCCCTTTTGGGACCGCTTTGATTTGGAACTTGCAAGCGCCAAAGCCGAAGGACTCGTGTATTCACGAGATATATCGTAATCGATAATCCTTTGAAGTTTGAAGCTAGACTAGAGAGCGAGATGCCTGGTCTTAGCAGACTTGGAAATTTGTTTTGTCTTGGTTGTAATAATAGGGACTCCCGACTGGAGGACTCGTGTCCGGTTCCTCCGATTGGAACTCCAACCTATGAATTATATGTAAAACATGGAGTAGGCCCCATCACATACAATGAAGTGTGGATAAAATACACCAGAAAAGATGGTGTTTTAAAATGGCCCCAATATGGTAGGTTTGATACGGAAATCCTGGATAACCTCGAAGTTAAACTTTTTAGGAAGAAAGCCCAGCCGGCAATGTTTGACTCTTTCCGCTTATGGCGTAAGGAGGCCAAACAAAAGGAAATTAAATTAGAGAAGAAAAATAAGAGAGAAAAGGGTATCTCGATTATGCAAGCTGCTAGGCAGTATAAAGACAATGAAGAAGAACAGATGAGTGAGCAGTTGCACAGGCAACGTAAAATGGTAATAGATAAATGTTATCCAGTCTTGCAGCCTCTTCAGCAAGAAGCAGCAAAAGAGCTTGAAAAAGATCCCCTAATGTCGCATTTGTTAAGCTCACCATCCCCTATGCGCAAAATGCTACAGCACCTCCACAACCTTTAGTTATGCAACCCCTGGTTGTTATGCCTCCTGTATCTCCACAGCACCCACCAGCTGCTCTTCCGCTGGCTCCTGTTCCTCCGGTGCAGCCTTCCCAAGGGTCACCGGCCTTTACACCTGCTCTCCCTATATTTCCTACAACTTTACCTACTGTATCGACTACCACTCCTGGTACTCCTCCTGACACTGTCTCTGCATCTGCCTCATCTCACCCTGCCTTCCCACTTGTCTTTTCCTCGACTTCTCCATCTGTCCGCCAGAGAGTGGCAAGCACTGTTTCTAGTATTCTATATCCGTTGTTTGGAGCGGCAAGTCCGGCTCCTGCCTCTGGGCACAAACAGTTGCGCAGCCAACAGCCTGATTCTAGGGAGAAAGAAGTATTGGATCGTTTGGCACTTAGATGGGTGACTAACCCGACTATATATGATTTAGAATGTGTTATGGATGTTTTCCATCAGTGGGAAGCATCAAAGCAGAGGTACGTTTTCGAGAAAATGTGTGTTTTTCTATTCGAAGACTTAGAGGAGAATGATTTAGACTCTAGTCCGCCCGAGTTGAGCCATGTACGGTTTCAATTTTCAAAAGGTACAATTGTGGGTTAGGATGTTAGGAAAGCCGTTGTGACGTTGTTATCCCTTAGGACTGAAGGTGTTTCCAAATCGTTGTTTGATCAGGATTCCTCTGTCAAGAGAAAAGGAAGACAATATCCCATGAGAGAGGTTCCCCCAGTATGGAGAGAGGGAGACGCAGCAGCTAACCCACCTATTCTGCCTCATTTTCAGCGTGTGTGGGTACATGTCCCATGGAAAAGAGCTGAAGTATTAGCCCTTAAGCAGACATTGCCCGATCCCCGCAAAAATCCTGAAGGATATTACAAAGAATTATCACAGACTTCAGGCTCCTGTATCATGAATTTAGCTGATTTCGATATGTTATTTGGGAATGTTGTTCCACAGCCTTTATGGGGAAAAATTAGTCATACAGATCATGATCAAGAGCTAGGCGACACATGGACGAATATTACTGCTGCTGATACTAGACAAGTTGGTGGTGCTAAACCTGAGCCTTTAATAGCAGAACTCCCTGGTAGAATTATTACATATATGAAGACTTTGATGCCCTAATTACGTGTAAATTGGGATAAGTTATCTGCATGTAAGCAGAAGAAAGATGAAACGGTGTCTGATTTCTTTACCAGGTTTGAAGAAACGTTTGTCGACCACAGTGGTCAAGATATGAGCACAGAAGGTGGTCAGCGACTGTTCGTCGATAAATTCGTGCACAATCTGCTTCCAGAGTTGTGTAAAAAGTTGAAGGATTCAGAGAGTTCATGGGCAGTTTCCTCTTCAGCACAGATACTGGCTACTGCGCAATATTATGAAAATAGAGACAAAGATGAGAAAGACAGAGTAGAAAAGAAAACTAAAGAGTTGAAAACGAAGGTCCTGTTACAGCAAGCATACCCGCCACGTGGTGGTAGTGGACAGAATAGTGGCGGTCAGAATAACTATCAGAATAATTATCAGCAACCTCCACAGTTTCAAAAGCCAAGAGTAGAGTATACTCAGCCACGCGTTCCTGTGGGTCCCAATCAGTGTTCGTATTGCAAGGAAGAGGGTCATTTTAAGTATAGTTGCCCTATCCTGTTACAGCGCGCAAATGGTGTGTCAAACACAAGAGGTAGAGGTGTTCAGCAAACACCTAGAGGTAGAGGACGTGGAAACGTCCATCAGGATGCACGCTCCTTTCCGCCTCAGGATTCTATGAATAAGTTTGATCAACAGAATAACGCATCTGGTAGGACAGCTCAGTACTATGCTGATGATTACTATGCAGAAGATGAGTATATGGAAGGTAATGATTGCTAGGACAGCCATGGACAAAGAGAGGGAGTTGTTTCAGTTCCAGTAGATCAGAGTGGACCATACGTTGAGGTGATTACATCAGGTGTGTCAGAACCTTTTCTGTTGGATACTGGTGCTACAAAGAGTTCTATGATGCACTCAAAACTCCCTGGCGCACCTTTGTCTGGCGAAATGAATGTTTCTGTAGGTTTTTCTGACGCCCCGGTTAAGAACCAGATTTCATGTCCTATGTCCCTGTCTGTTGGTCCTTGTGAATTCGAAGCACCCCTTATTTTAACAACAGGTTGTGGTGAAAACTTGTTGGGATTGGACCTGTAAAAAGATTGTATGCAACTTTGTACTGTTCTCCTTCAGGAGTACAACTTACACTAGGTAAGAAAATGGTTTCTCCAATGTATTTGTCGAGAGATAAAATTCCGACAGAATTGCTGTCTCTACCTGATATTCTTTGGGCTACTGGTCCTAACGATGTGGGTCTCTTGGAAATACTACCATATGTTGTGACATTGAAAGCCAATGTTAGAATGCCGCGCATTCCCCAATACAAGATTTCTAGTGAAGGTGAAAAAGCGTTGTTAGCGATCATTTATGATTTGATTGAAAAAGATGTGATTGAAGAGACAAGAGGCAACGTTTGCAATAGTCCAGTTCTGCCTGTTTTGAAACGAACTGACCCGTCCCAGCCACCTGTGTACAGATTTGTGATTGACCTTAGAGAGGTGAATAAAATAGTAGTGCCACAATTTCCAGTTGTTCCTGACATTACTGCCCTGTTGACTATGATCCCAGCCTCTGCAACCTGGTTTTCGGTGATTGACTTGAAGAATGCTTTCTTCAGCATCCCTATTGCTGAGGAAAGCAGGGATATTTTTGGCTTCAGTTTAGGAGGACGAAGCTTCCGCTTTAAACGCGCTCCCCAGGGCTACTGTGAAAGTCCATCAATATATAGTCAAGCTCTAAAAACGCAGCTTGATACAATTGTTTTACCTGAAGGCGCTACACTCATTCAGTATGTTGATGACTTGCTTATTGCTGCAGATTCTGAGGGAATCTGTAAAGAAGCCACGTTGTCATTGTTACGTCATTTGTGTGATCTGCATCACAAAGTGTCCCTGTCTAAATTACAATATTGTCGACAAGAAGTGACCTACTTAGGTCATCTCTTATCGAAGGAGGGAAGGAAACTGACCCCAGAAAGAATCCAGGCAATAGCAAAATTGAGTGTGCCAAAAACACAGAGAGAAGTGCGTGCTTTCTTGGGTATTACATCGTACTGTAGACAGTGGATTCCAAATTTTTCTTTACTGGCCAAACCATTGGTGGCATTAACATGTAAAGATACACCCAATCCTGTGCCTTGGTCCGAAGAGTGTCAGAAAAGTTTTTCTGAATTGCGCACAGCATTATGTTCGGCTCCTGTGTTGGGTACCCCCAACTACAGTAAGCCCTTTACATTATATGTCCATGAGCAAGAGGGTTGTGCATTATCAGTATTGACACAGTTGTTTGGAGACAAGCAGCGTCCATGTGCGTATTTTTTGTCGACTTTGGATCCAGTAGCTAAAGCATTGCCAAGTTGTTTAAGAGCAACAGCAGCAGCAGCTGTTTCTATTCGACAGTCCGCTGGGTTAGTGATGAATAACACGCTAGTGGTAATGGTTCCACATGCAGTGGACACGTTATTGAACAGAACCAAGACACAGCACTTAACTAGTGCTCGATTGTCTGGTTACGAACTAAATTTGTTAGCGAGCCATGTGCACATCAAAAGATGCAGCACATTAAACCCAGCCACGTTGTTACCAATTCCAGTTGAGACAGAGAGTGCTGAAGAACAGCACGATTGTTTTCTTAGAACAGAAGAAGAAACAAAAGGGAGAATAGACCTCCAAGATACCCCCCTTTCTGAATGTGATGGTACATTATGGGTGGATGGTTCATGCTTCAAGCTTCCGAATGGTGACACGACTGCAGCATATGCTGTCACCACTTTGCATACAGTCGTTGAAACTGCACGTATTCCACATAACTCCGCTCAAGCAGCAGAATTGATTGCACTTACAAGAGCGTGTGTGTTGTCAAAAGGAATGAAAGTAAATGTGTACACTGACAGTCAGTATGCGTTTGGTGTGGCTCATAGTTTTGGACGTTTGTGGCGTGAACGTGGTTTTTTAACTTCGCATGGAGCAAAGATTCAACATGGTCAGTTGGTGAATGAGCTTCTTGAATCACTGACTTTGCCTCTACAAGTTGCGATTGTAAAATGTAGTGCCCACAAGAAGGTGACTGATGATGTTGGTCGTGGGAATGCATTTGCTGATGAAGTTGCGAAAGAAACCGCCAGGAATGTAATGAGCCGAATGTATGTTGCAGGTCCTGCGAGATGGGTTGGTGATGTTGGAATGTGTGAGGACATGATAGAGAGTGTGAAATCGATTCAATCTGAGGCTACAGAGAAAGAGATGAGCATGTGGAGAGAAGGTACGGGCAGAATGGATGCAAATGGCTGTTGGGTCGAATTGTCAGAGCATCAGAGATGGTTGCTGCCCGATGCGTACGTGCTTGCAGTGGTAACAATGGCTCATGGAATGGCTCATATCAGTGTGAAAGGGATTTGCAAGTTGTTGGCCCCAGTATGGCAAAATGCTGGAATCCCTAAGTGTGCAGAGAACGTGGTTACAAATTGCATGGTATGTCTGAAACACAATCCTGGTAAGGGAAACCCAACTCCAGCTGGTCATTTTGCACCTCCTACGTATCCGTTTGAGGTTTTGCAGCTAGATTTCATACACATAGAGAGGTGCAACAATCTAAAATACGTACTCGTTGTTGTCTGCGCCTTCTCAAGATGGGTAGAAGCATATCCCCTTAAGGACAATACTGCCTTGTCCACAGCAAAAGCCCTTGTCAAAGAATTCTTCCCCAGGTTTGGAATGCCTAGAATGGTCTCGAGTGATAATGGGAGTGAATTTGTGGGATGAGTGATGAAAGAAGTGTGTGAAGGGCTAGGCATCAAACAAAAATTCCACGCTGCAAATCACCCCCAATCAGCTGGATTAGTAGAATGCTATAATGGCACCCTAAAGTTAAAACTAGCCAAGATCCAAGCAAGCACTGGTCTTAAATGGCCTGATGCTCTGCCTTTAGCACTCCTATCCACCAGAATGACAGTGCATTCCAGAGTAAAACTTAGTCCCTATGAAATTGTTTTCGGCCGTCCGGCCAACATATGGGGGGTGCCCAGACCCTCAAAGTTTAGTGAAATAGAGCACCCTGTTTTGCTGGACTATTTGTATGATTTGACGGCTAAATTGCGTGTTTTACACCAACAGGTCCATGACTCTCTGCCTCCGGTCTCTGAAGCTCCAGGCCATCAAATCGATCCTGGATCCTGGGTATTGGTGAAAAACTTCCAGCGAACAAAGAACGAACAGCCCAGGTGGACCGGCCCACACCTCGTCCTTCTTTCCACAAGATCAGCCGTTCGTGTGGAGGGAAAGAAAAACTGGATCCACGGGATCCATTGTAAACGGATCCCCCTGCCTCTGCCCTATGACCGGTGGGTCCAGGAGGGTGTCGCCGACTCAGAGACTGAATCTGTGCCAAGGTTCATCCCTTTCAGTGATGCTCGTGTGAAAGGAACAATTACAGAACAAGAGAGTGACAATATCCTGCAACCAGCCGTACCATCATCAGCCCAATTGGACACTACAGAACCTGAAGCCTTGTTTCAAGACCATACAATACCGGGAAAACAACGGTATAATCTGAGGCAGAGAAATACAAACTAATAAAATTGGACTAATTACATTTTTTTCCCCTCAGTACTATTTTTGAAAGCGCAGCTCTCCCACCTGAGAAACTTGCTCATTTTTGTTTTTTTCGAACCGCCATCCGGGTTCCGCTGCTAGGGCCGCGGTTGCCACAGTCTTTGGAGTGCAGCTGGACACGGTTAGGTCGACAGTTCTGGTTGGTCTAAGGAAGTTACCCTGGACTGAACAGAAGCACTCCTTAGCAGAATCAATCTCCCACCGCGGGCAGCGACATAGAGAGGATGGAGTTTTTCAAAATGGAGAGACCTGCCAAAGCTGTACATTTTAAAACAAGAATATGCGGATTGATGACAAAGAAACGTTTTTTATTATTATGCATTTTCCTGTTATTAAGTGCAATGATGTTTTTAATAGGATATGTACTGTTTTCTTTACAAGTGACCTTTGCACCAACTACATCGCCCATACCTCCTCCTACTGTCTCTGCACATTCTTTTCAACCCCTTCCTGAACATGAGTCAGCTAGGAGATTAAAGTTTATTAATAACTCCTTCATCCAGCTCTTGCACCAACACCAACTAGTAATGAACACGGCTAACTGCTGGGTGTGTGGTCTTATGCCTCACACAACGGATAAAGGCATCCCTTACCTTGTCCTGCCATTCAGTCACAATGGCTCTGTGTGGGCATACAGGACAATGTTCATTTATGCACACAAAGTTTACCCCCTGCGTTCTGTAACAGACAATCCTAACAATAGTGCTCTAGTTAAGGGTATAGTGGATATGATTAAGGAAGATATTTCCTATGAGACTATCCCGAGAGATGAGACGCTAGTATACATAGGATGGAACGTGACCGGATATGGAGCTACTCTGAGTGAGAAACAGCAAGCTAAGAGATCTTCCCCGATTTGGATTGTACCCCATCAGGGTCATCTGTGTCTGCAAGGTACTGGCAAGAATCCCAGACCTCAGTTAGGGAAGAGTGTCTGCACTGGAACGTATGTTTTTGCATCTCAGACTTCCCCTTCGTTTCTAGCAGCTAAGGGTACCTATTTCATCTGTGTAGCAAAGGAGGGGTCAAGGAATTGGATCAAATGTTTATCCAAAGGCTCAATTTACCATTCCAAAGAAATAGAATGGAAGGTCCAACCTGAGTCAGAGCCCCAAATAACAATGACTAACAAAAAAGGGGACTCAGTTGTTCCTTAGTGAAGAGTAATATAGTCAAGGAGGGAAGGAGGTTGATGAGAGGGTAGTGCTCAGTGGAGGGCTACCCTGGGCATCCCATTAGTTGGAATGAATGGCCTCACACACTCTTGCAAGTGTCATGCTTCATCATTGGCCGTTGCTCCTCGTTGGACAGGCGGTGCAATGTCCAAAAGCTCACCTCTAGGAGGGGCTCTTTATCGGAGATCTTTTTTCCAACAGCCTGTGGGTGAAGTGCAAGTGAGGGGCCAGGTAAAGGGTGGATAGTGTAGGTGGGTGCGTTAAAATATAGTATGGGGTACCGGAGATCAATTTATTCTGGTGGTTCCCATACTATAAGTAAAACCAGTGAGTAGCCTATGATCGCCAGAGGTTAGGTTCCGTATCACGACCTAGGACTACAAAGCGTTCTGTGAGGTCGACATGTTTCTCGCTTATGCAAATACGCTGCGATTCTTCAGGACCTAATATAATTGTACATCTATCACAAGGAAAGACCTAATAAAGTGTCAACCTATAAACATCATATTTACTGTTGTACTACCTGGTTATGACTGCTCTTGCCTAGAGGAGACAAAAGTAGGCATGGGCGGAAAATCCGTTCCGCTCGCGGATTTTGCGGATTTTCGGGAAATCCGCAATCCGCGAGATTTGCGAATTTCCTGCAAAATCCGCAAATCCGCGAGCAGCGGATTTTGCTCGCACTGCTCGCACTGTTCGCGTGAGTTCGCGCCCCGCGAATAAGTGCGAAATTGCAGAAATACGATCTAAGCAAAACTGAAAGTAACTACTTACCAGGTTCAAAAGTTCAGGCACATCATTAGTAGCCATTTCCTGTAGTGCTTCCTGAGGGGCCCCTCCAGAGTTCAGTTGCCAGTTGAAACTATTATGTGACCCTGCTCTGAACCTCAGAATAGTTACACATATGCCACAAAGGTCATGAATTACAGCTAAGGGAGACAAGCAGGAGCCAGGCTGGAAGTTAAAATCCATTAATCAGCCCCTAATTCATTATTGTCAGTTGGGGCAGGGCAGGTGTTGTAACTAATTTTGCAACAATGAAAGCACTTAGCAAGTGCAAAAGATCACTAATCAGGGCGCACTAAGGAAGCAGGTGCCAGCTAAAAAAATATTCTGTGACACATTAATCAGCCCCAAATTAATTCAGGTCACTTGAGGCAGGGAAGGTGTGCTTTGCTTTGCCGAAAATAATGTACACTGGACAACCAGAGGGTGTGGTGATGAAACAGAGGGTGGCATGGGTGGGCCAGAGGGTGGCATGAGTAGTCAGAGAGTGGCAGTGGTGACAGAGAGTGGCAGTGATGAAGAAGAGTGTCCCAAACAGGTTGGACACGTAGAAACAACAAGTTCGCAAAACTTGCGACCCAACAGGTAAGTTCGCAAATTGCAAAATTGTAAAAACCCTCGCGAACTGGCAGAAACACGGGCGAACACAAAAAAAAAAAAATTCGCGGGAATTCGCGGATTTTGCGGATTGCGAATCCGCAAATCCGCAAAATTCGCGAACGCGAGATCCGCAAAATTCGCTCATGCTTAGACAAAAGGAAGAGTTACCAAAGTACAAAGACAACAGTTTCCCATTCTTGACCGTGAACACACTGTGGTTTTGTGAAGAGAAGTGACTCTGTGGCTGTGACATTCTGTGAGCAGTGACCATTTAGTATCAACTTAATTCACGTGTACCACAAGTCACCTCTTACCATAATTAAAATTAAAATTGAGCTAAAAATTCAAATTAAAATCAAACATGATGGCAGCAGTTTCTTTAAGGTGTCTACTTAGTCAACCTACTGGGGTTCCTTAGATACTCACCTACAGGTCAAGGAGTACAGATGTCAACAGTACCCGGTAGGTGTGACTTCAAGGGAGAGAGCCAATAGGGGTTTAATGGCTATAGGGAAGACAAAGGCACGTAATTCCAATATTATCAAGGATCCTCAAATGCCTAAGTGACTCATTGTTCTATAATTGGAAATGGTTTCTCTTTGTGCTTAATATTTCACACTAATGTTATTGGATATACCATTTTGGGGACACTCTTATACATTCATCCTGCCTTTCGTTAATATGCAGTTGTATTAGTAAATGCATATTCTAATTTATGTAGAGGCCTCAATGTTGTTTTAGCCATATTCTTATTAGTGATTAGCTATGGTTGAGGGATGTAAGTAAATGCGTCCAAAGTGCAGCGTTCACATACTTAGTTCTGCCTGCATGTGCCACCGTCGCTGGTAGTGTTAAAGACACATCCGTTTGTTAAGAGTTATGTTGCAATATTTCGGCAACGCCGGGCAGGCACACTTTGATGCAGCCCTGGTTAGTTAACTGTGGACACGCTTGAATTTCACCTTCTAAGATGGCGACTATGTTAGCACCAGTTATCACATGATACACCACACACTCTGGTGACGCCCCAAACCATCGATAAAAAACAACAGTGTACCGGGAACCCGTCACTATCCGGATCCCGGTAGCGATGGGTAGGCATACTATCTAGGACCAAGGCTATGAGAAGTAAGTGAGCGGCGCGTGTTTTTTGACCGTACGCTGGGAGCGCAGCAAGATTGTTTTAATCACCCCAACACCAGGATCTTTGTGTGCCTGCCCGGCGTTGCCGAAATTAGTGCAGGCGCAGCTTTACCGACAAACGCATGGGCACTACTGCCTCTGAATCTTTAACTTAGCTAGAGAAGGTATTGGGCAATATTGCAACATAACTCTTAACAAACGGATGTGTCTTTAACACTACCAGCGACGGTGGCACATGCAGGCAGAACTAAGTATGTGAACGCTGCACTTTGGACGCATTTACTTACATCCCTCAACCATAGCTAATCACTAATAAGAATATGGCTAAAACAACATTGAGGCCTCTACATAAATTAGAATATGCATTTACTAATACAGCTGCATATTAACGAAAGGCAGGATGAATGTATAAGAGTGTCCCCAAAATGGTATATCCAATAACATTAGTGTGAAATATTAAGCACAAAGAGAAACCATTTCCAATTATAGAACAATGAGTCACTTAGGCATTTGAGGATCCTTGATAATATTGGAATTACGTGCCTTTGTCTTCCCTATAGCCATTAAACCCCTATTGGCTCTCTCCCTTGAAGTCACACCTACCGGGTACTGTTGACATCTGTACTCCTTGACCTGTAGGTGAGTATCTAAGGAACCCCAGTAGGTTGACTAAGTAGACACCTTAAAGAAACTGCTGCCATCATGTTTGATTTTAATTTGAATTTTTAGCTCAATTTTAATTTTAATTATGGTAAGAGGTGACTTGTGGTACACGTGAATTAAGTTGATACTAAATGGTCACTGCTCACAGAATGTCACAGCCACAGAGTCACTTCTCTTCACAAAACCACAGTGTGTTCACGGTCAAAAATGGGAAACTGTTGTCTTTGTACTTTGGTAACTCTTCCTTTTGTCTCCTCTAGGCAAGAGCAGTCATAACCAGGTAGTACAACAGTAAATATGATGTTTATAGGTTGACACTTTATTAGGTCTTTCCTTGTGATAGATGTACAATTATATTAGGTCCTGAAGAATCACAGCGTATTTGCATAAGCGAGAAACATGTCGACCTCACAGAACGCTTTGTAGTCCTAGGTCGTGATACGGAACCTAACCTCTGGCGATCATAGGCTACTCACTGGTTTTACTTATAGTATGGGAACCACCAGAATAAATTGATCTCCGGTACCCCATACTATATTTTAACGCACCCACCTACACTATCCACCCTTTACCTGGCCCCTCACTTGCACTTCACCCACAGGCTGTTGGAAAAAAGATCTCCGATAAAGAGCCCCTCCTAGAGGTGAGCCCGTTGGACATTGCACCGCCTGTCCAACGAGGAGCAACGGCCAATGATGAAGCATGACACTTGCAAGAGTGTGTGAGGCAATTCATTCCAACTAATGGGATGCCCAGGGTAGCCCTCCACTGAGCACTACCCTCTCATCAACCTCCTTCCCTCCTTGACTATATTACTCTTCACTAAGGAACAACTGAGTCCCCTTTTTTGTTAGTCATACCTATTTCATCTGCCATGATAGAGCCTATACATGGTTCCCCCCTGACTTTTCGGGCACATGTTTTGTTTCGTTCCTGTTGCCTCCCACCTACACGGCCGCGGCAGATTACCATCGGACAAGGACAGTTAGGGGTGTTGTGAGTAAAGAGGACACCGCGGAACAGGAGTTTGGGGATTTCGCAAAAGGTTTTCTGCCGTTTTGGGGGCCCATGGTTAACAGCAGAAACATAAGGCAATTAACAAGGGTGGTTGAATCCACCGTAATTGAAACTGCTGGTGCCCTTAGTAACTTGACTGCTGAGCTCCAATCGGACCATCGTATGACCCTTCAGAACAGGGTCGCATTAGATGTCATACTTGCAGACCGAGGTGGGGTATGCAAACTGATCCAATCGAGTTGTTGTGTATTCATTCCAGATAACGCTCCAACAGTGTACCAGGCCATCTCCAAACTGCATAAAATTTCCGAATCTATTCATGTGGATAAAGGAGATTGGTCTTTCATGGGATGGTTCTGGGAACTGATATCCGGCTGGGGATGGAAAATTCTGATGGTCATTGGGATGGTCTTAGCCATTTTCTTCCTGTTCTGTCTGTGCGTGCAGTGTACTCCTGCAATATGTAGCCTCTGTGCTACATCATGTGTAAGGAAGCCTGTGTCACAAGACGAACTAAGTACCAGAATGATGTTACAGCAACATCTCAATGACTTTAGGAATATAGACCTGGACTCAGACTAGCATGAGATTAGGTTAAATTGCCTATGTAAGGGCAAAAGGAGGGTTTGTAGTTCTGAAAATTCTGGACTTGTGCAACAAACCTTGTCGTAACATGACGATTTTGGTGTCAAAAGACCGATAATGGCTAGTACACTATGCACAAGCATTTTCGCCATAATCGAGTAACGATTTCACCTCGAAATCGCCATTTTCGTTTTTGAACCCTTGGCTTCCATTTTACGCTTGGCAGCCATTTTGTGAGTTGCCCTTCACATAGGCTTGTAACTACAGCTAAATTCGATATCAAAGGACACATACACCTTAATTGACTTTTCTGTGACCTGGGCAAGCTGGAACCATTGCCCCAAGCCACACCTGTTTGGTCAGTTCCTCTCCCAGTGGCCGAACGAGATAGCATCAAAGCACAACAGGCCATAAACTGTTCCCATCGCACACACCCCGCCTAAATCTTGCTCACACCTGTCCCTGCTCTTTTCTCTTCTTTTGCCGGGTAATTGATCACGAACTGGACACACTAAATGTGTACTTGTCATCATGACTCTGCTTTTTCTTTTGTAATGAAAATATGTGAATAGCTCACTGTAAAGCCAAGCATGTTTGCACTGTAAATCTAAGAATGCTTGCCTGAAGCTTAAAAATCTGTATAAAAGGAGAAGCCAGGCTTTGTAAATTTGAGCAGTCTCCTGAGAACATACATGCTGTTGTACTTCTAGGACGCTTGTTACTTGGTTGCAGCCAATAAATTCGATCTTTGACTTCACCTAGAAGACTCGTGTTTCTGTGGTCTGAATCAGGAAAGTACTCGAGGTCTTTGGGTGTTGCCCTGACACCGCTGGGTTACCGGATCAGTACCGGTTCTGAAAAACCCAGTACCTCATTGTTCCAACATTTATTGATAATGCTACTGCTGTATTTTCTTCCCTTGAATCGCTTTATTGATCCTGCGCTATGTTTTCTCCATTCTTGCTCTTCATTACAGATTATTCGCAGACGCAGGAATTCCCCGTAGGGGTTGCTTGATAACAAGGATGGCTGATGAAAACTTGTTGCCTCCAAAGTTGCATTGGTAGTAGTAGCTTTTCGATGCAGAGTTGTTTCCAAACAGTTTTCTTTCACATAGATTTCTTCGTCTGGTATCCCTAAAATAGGGTTTTCCTACATGATAAAGGCATTTTTACAGCCGTGTGCCAATTCAGTACATTCAAACTGCAGCCTAGCCAGAGCAAAATAGTGCTCTTGGAAGACGTACATTTTGACACCTATATGGGTCGTATAAATACACAGTACAGCTCACAAATTACATTTACATTTCAATGCCATAGGTGCACTTTAGGTACCTTTAACAATAGACTTCTAGGGAAGTTAAATAGGTGAAATAGTGACAGGGCCAGAGTGGCCATAGCAGGCATTTACCCGGGAGGCTGGAAGGGTGGGGGCTGGTTTTGCAGTAGTGGAGGCCAGTTTTGTTACTGGGAACCAGTTTTGCAGCAGTGCTGCAATATTGGCCCCCAGCAAGAAAAGGAGCACGCCGTGCTTTAAGGACAACCGGATGCTCTTCAAAAATAAAAATGAAAAGTTTTCTTTTCATTTTTCAAGAGTAGGCAGTAGTTCACACGAGGGGTCCCTTGGAGACTTCTTCCAATTTGCAAATGGGTTAACACCAACTCGGAGTTGGTGGTAACCTGCGAATGTTTTGCGACTGCATTTTGGAAGCAAAACATTCACACATACCACAGCGAGTCGTTATTACTAGGGGACACCCTGAACACGCCCCTTCCTAATACAGAATCACAAACCCAATGTACGATTCGGTAATGGGTTACCAAATCGCAAATTGGGCCTCTGTACATTTAAAAATGTTTTTTTGCGGTCGCAAAAGGCTTAATTCTGCAAATTGGGCCGTTTGTGACCTCAAAATAGCTTTGTACGTCAGGCGTTTATTTCCGACGAGTATCGAGTTATTCCACACTAGGTACTTTTACATTGTTGCTTACAATCACATGTTCTGAATTATGTCGGTAAACACATTATTACAGTATTGCTTTTCAACGGCAGTTACCGTTAAAGGGGAGCTGCTTTTTGTCATTGCCACTAAATATGTGGCTCACTCGTCTCTCTTGAACCTTTCCATTGAGCGAAAAGGAGGGCAACATCTGATATTACAAGTAATATCTAGAATTCTCTGAAGGCCATAATCCCCCATAAAATGATCTAATCTTACTATTCAGTATTGAAAATACCCTCCAGCTTCCCCTAATTGGTCCTTCCAGGAGCCTCGAGAAGGAAGAAAGCAGCAGCGGAGATGAAAACGAGGCATTCTTTACTGCGCAGAAGGCGAGCACCCATGAGCCGAAGCCCCTCAGAGGATAATGAAATTTCATGTGTAGTATTCGGTGCTCAGGGATTCGGAAAGGTTATCAGCCAGGCATTTATAATAAAAGTTCTTCATGGCGCTTCCTAGCAAGCAATGGGAAGATGGGAGTGCTATCAGTTTGACATTTCTGTCAGAACTGGTATTTGAACCAGTGGATGATTCTGACAAATGCCACTGCTGTCATGTGTTCGGTTTTAATTATACCTGACGGAAGCTTTCAATGGGCCGAGTGGGGAACTTAATTAGCTGGCGAAAAGCCGGAAATGTTCTGAGCTCGAAGAAGGTTGAACACCCAAACAGCCACTCTACTCTAGCTGGCTTTTCTTTCATCTGTATAACGCAGCTCGTATGAAATCAATTCATAAAAATGTTTTCTCCTACTGCATTTAAAACGAGCAACTTCGGCAAAAGGCCATTGTTTGTCCTTTTTACACAAACAATCACCAAGTGCGGAACGGCGCCTGCATTCGTGTTTGTTTTTGGTTGACAGACGGTTTCTAGTCTCAGTGATGAGGCAGGCATTATTCGGGTGAGAGCTGCTGTGTACCAACGGCGTGCTGTGTTTATAATATGTGCGCAGTGTGAATTATGCAGCAATGATCATAGTATTTGCGAAGTAGGAATTATATGAACCTTTATAACAAATGCAAAGTATGAATTATTCGTTTATGGACGGTGACTGCTATTATTCACTGATTTCCTGTTTATATATTTATAGCAGCATTCTTTAAAGCATACATTCATCTTCGGAGAAAGAGGGACCAGGCTGTATGATATTACAACGGTGCAGAGGACACGGGATTTTCTCCAGTATCCCACAGAACATATCTTGCGCTACAGAAAACATGTATTTAGTAAATATGACTTGATTTGCTTAATTTTTTTCTACATTACATAATAACAATCGGACAAGATGGTGCTCCAAAACAGACACTACACGACACCGTGAAGAACAAATGGCTGCTTTAATAGCACAGGTCTGGAATAAGAAACATACAAGTCCGTAGGCAAAATGCCTATCAAAACTAAAAACTTCAGTAAATAATGTTACTTGATCAACAAACCCACCCATGATAAGTGCCCCCTCCTTCTAACCTCCTATCCTTCAGACACCCACAACCGACCTGCAACAGACCTACAACTCCTGCACCCCTTGACGTCACACTCACTCCACTATGACTTTCGTGCAATCCATCCACCTTTCTCCCTGATGATGGCCCCGTCCTCACTGGGCTGTGCTCCTCCACCATTTGATTCCCTCCCCACATAACATGTTGACATCACTAATGAGGAAAACCCAAAGGTGATCTCCTACACACCCTGCCCAAAAATCCCTGCATCCTTTCAACCGATAACCATAATATAAACATGCCCATTATGTTATAAACTCTCACTTAACAACTCTGACAAACAGAGCTCCAACAATTAATATTCATTGCCTATTAACGACAAATGGACCTCCATCTAGTCGAAAGAGAATGGTATCCTTCTGGACAATCTCAATGTGTTGCAGAATGGATATTCCCAAATATGTACAAAAACCACACATTTCTCTGTTAACCTTCCTTCTCTGCTTCTATATTGCACCGGGCTTCCATGCCTCTCTCCAAATCGGCCTTTGAACCAACTCTGTCCACACCATATTTGTCTCCACCCAGATCTTCTTGATGAGTGACACATCTGCTTACATTGCTTTCAGCAACTCTATTCCAGAAAGTTTTATTAGTACTTTTTGCCCAAATGAACAACCAATAAGTCTGGACATGGTCTACCTGAAATGTACTTGGAAAAAGTCCCCAGTAGCTCACCCCGTAGCATGCTACTCTTCCCCCACCATGAGACAACTATTTGAGCCCCATCTAGACCTAACCGCCTTCCCAAAGTCCTGTTCTCTGCCTGTTTGAACGCCCACTGAACAAATGAATGACCAACAATCCAAGCAGCAGTAGTATACCTGAATGGACTGGCCACACAACCTAAAAACGGAAAAAGAAAATATTGACCAGAAACAATAATACTAAATATTTATTCATCCTAACATATACATTTAGTAAGTAGGTGCCCAAACTTTCAACCTATATTCTGAAAACCCTGACCTCCTCACCTCAATTGCTGCCTCTATCCTGAAGGATTGAATACCATACTCGTTAATAGCCAAACTCAAATCATCTGACGCAAACCTTAGCACTCCTAAACTTGGAAAATAAGCAAGTGTGCTCCAGTTGCATGAGTAAAAACTGGTCCAGCAAGCTCACCTGGTATCAGTATCAAATCAGACCATCTTAACAAAGGGCAACAAACAAAATTGTCTGACCTTAACAACAACACCTCCTGAATTCCATCCAATCGATCAGTCTTTCTCTTTTTTAATTAAATCTGCACTTCATCCTTGGATGCCAACATCTGTTCAATCCTCAAACATTTTATGTGCCCAAAAACTCAGAAATCCAAAACGTTTCAGCATAAAGTCACACCATGTAAAGAAAAAACAGAGCAACTTCCCAGTCTAATATACAAATCTCTGTTAACTTGGTGAGGATATCCCCAGCAACTTCCACCAAACAGGGCTCATTAGGTCCACTCTTTCTCATTCAGCCAAACTCCTCCTTCACATGGGTCCTGTTAGAACTGGGATTTCTGGTTGGCTAAGGCTTGCGCCAAAGCCAGGCAGAAACCACCACTCTAGTCAGGGCAAGGAAGTCACTCACCAAGATAACCCCTGCTCACCCCCTTGGTAGCTTGGCACAAGCAGTCAGGCTTATCCTGGAGGCAATGTGTAAAGCATTTGCGCAGGCACACAGCAACAACATCCCAGGCACACCACAAAAGGAACTCCACACAAGGTTATATAAAAATAGCCTTTGTATTCTCATAACACATCAGATAGTAATCACACAATATACATTGTTCCAACTGGCACAGGCAATATTCACAAGGGATTATTTACACAGGACAGGGCCATGTGGGCCACTGTCAGGATCAACAATTAGCAAAAATTGGTTAAAGTAAAAATAGATCATAAACCTACAACCAGTAGCCACTGGTAATCACTGTACTCCACCTCAACCTGTAACATAACTTTTCATTATGCCCAGTCACATCAGGAGCGAATTACATCCTGAGCCAACCTCACCAGCATAAACACATTATGCAATCTCTCACTAGTCTAAACACATTATACCCTACCTCCTAAGAATAACTCATATTAGGGGTGTAAATCACAGAGTACAATCTCACTAACACAAACCTCCATAGGTAAAACAACCTCATAAGCCCAAACCATATCTAGAGGTATCAATCACAGGGTGCGTAAACATACTAAATGCATTACATTTCCTAGTACCACAATCACTTCAGCACATAAATCACATTAGGGCCTTGCGCCCTATACATCTACCAGCCCCCCTGGCCAACTGGTCATACAAGAAGGGGCTCAAATGTCCTGTGTCCAGAATGTCAGGGCGCGCTGCTAAGGCTACGCCAGTCAGGGGTGCGCCATCTGCGCAAACCTAAACATTGCAGCTGCCCACTACTTGCTGGGCAGCTGAGAATCATAACAGGGCCTAAACGCTGCAGCTGGCACTAAGTGCTGCGCAGCTGGGGAAGGCCAAGGTAGGGCAATGGAGTGTGCCTCACTCCTAGATTCAAGAAGACATGTCCTCTGAAAAGAAATGCCTAAACGGTGCAGCTGCCCACTACTTGATGGGCAGTGGCGATCTGTAAACTGCGGCATGGGCTCTCACTTGCACTCAGGAACAACTGCGCTGCAGGGTGGAGCCCTCTAGGCTCTAGAACAAATACTGCGCACACTGGAGCCCTCTAGGCTCTGAAATAACTTAGGCCACTGTTGGAGCCTCCCAGGCTCTGAAAGTAATGGGGCTAAACGTTGGAGCCACCTGGACTCTGAAAGACACACATGGCCCCTGGAGCACTCTGGCTCCTTAACTAGTTATGCGCCCAAACATTAGCGCTTTAAATAAATGAGGTCAGGTTTAGAGCCACACCAGCTCTTTAAACAAATCATGCCCCCTGTCGCTGGGGGAGGCCCTCTCGCCAGCGGGGCCACCCCGGGTGCTGACAATGCACCTCAATATGACCCCAGACACGGGGGGCCTCTAGACCACTATTTCACGTTAGAGCTGCCCACTGCACAAACGGGGTCGCTCTGACTGGAGGCCTCTGCTCACCTGTTAAATGTGGCAGAACAAGGACAACATGACAAGGACGGCAGCCCCCCTTCACTCACCGGGGCTCGGGGCACTCGCAAGTCTCCTTTCTGTGGCAGGGCTCCTCTCGCTGGTGTCGGGCATCTGCGGGGCTCTCTTCTCACTAGGAGAGCCCCACACACCGGCAGAGGCACTTGCGGCGTGGGGCTTCCCTTCGCTCCTGGGAGCCCCGCGCTGCCGTTGGCGGACGCAGCAGCCTTTGTTTTTCACCCGGGCCCCCACCTGGGAGCCCTGGGACTCGGCCCTTGAGGATGGGTAGGCTCCCGACCTCCTCTCTCGAAGACTTTCTCTGGCTGCCGGGGCGTGCGCGGGACTTCCTCCATGAAACCGGAAGTCACGCCCACCGCCAGGCAGATTGCTGCCTGACTTCCTGTTTTCCCCGTGGACCACGGCGGTGAACTTTCGGGGCACAACGAGGGGTAGGCTCCCTTGATCCGCAAAACAAAGTTAGGAGCGGGGTGGGCACCCGCTCTGAATTAAAATATCAGAAAGACAGGCAAAAGCAGGGTAGGCACTTGCACGCCAAAAATAAGCGGAATCAGCAAGGTGGGCACCCGCAAATGCACAAAAGGAGGGGGGATCCCCAGGCAGGGGGAATCCTTCTCAAAAGGGGCTGCAGCCTCAGCGCTGTGCAGCCCACACGCTTTCCTGGGGGAGAAGTAGAAGAAAGGCAGCCCAGCGCTTCCAGGGCGCAAAAGGGGCTGCCAAAGTCTTTCCTGAGAATAGCAAACCAGGCAACAAGGGGTCCCAGAAAAAGAAGTCCTCCAAGCATCCAGGGGCAGGGCAGGGTCCAGGGAGGCAAACCTTCCCCTGAGCCCCAGCAGCAGCATGCCCCGGGTAGATTTGAGTTGGAAACAAGAACATTTTCATGGGGTCACAGCCCCTCTTTTATACACCATTTCCTTTGTTTCCAAAGGTGCAGGCAAGGGGCGAACCAGATGCAACTGGTTCTCAAGCACTTTGTTTTGCTCATCCCCGCTTCCTATTCACAGGGTGGGTCAGGGACATCAGACACACCACAGGGGGTGGAGCCAGCATTGTGGAGGGAAGGCCCAGCCCTATTCAGGTCCCAGGTGCACTCCTCCCTCCCATCAACATGCAGATCTCTCCATACACCACTGGGGCAGACCCATCCTGACTCCTGGATCCAGGCACACCAGCCAGCTCCAGCCAATCACAAGCCAGACAGTCAATTCACATTTACTGCACAGACATGCTAACTTCTAGAAGTGGCACTTCCATACTAGACACATTAAATCTGCACACATCATCATGCAGCATTTAATGTCACGAGTTCGCACATACCAAACTCTCCCCTGCACTCCCCACACATCAGGAACTAACATGAACACACATATCCCCATGCATTTCTATGGAAGGGCAGGCCACTCTCACCACACATACACAGAGAGTGCACGCACTTTACACTGGACCATAGTGAAAAAGTGCGTAGAGGCCTAAAATCACCAACACCAGGTTACAGAAACAGGCTAGGCAAATGCAAAATGTTTCGGGGTGAACCTGCCAAAAGGGCCAAATCCAACAGGTCCATAACCCCAGAACCCTTTCCCAAAAAATAAAATGCTTGTACGTATCCCAGAAATAGTGCCCGCTGCTACACCTTTGCTGATTTAGCCCATTATGAAATTCACTGAGTTCTCCATTCTACTCCCCATTTGATCAATGCCATCAGCCAGCGTTCTGGGCCTGCCCTTTATAAATTCCTGCCACACCATCTGATGAGCTCTTCCAGAGGATGCTGCCACTGTCTTTGTCATCAGAACAAGGATTCTCATTTCCCCAGGCTTCAAAGGAACTTCTGCCTTTATGAACAAAATAATACATCAGTGATGTTATTATCCACCCCATCTATATATCTTACTCTAAAAATATTGCTAAACTTCAGACATGCCAAAAGAAAAACCTGTAACAAATGTAAAACCCACTCTTCGTTTGCCTTATGAACATTCAATGTCAGTACTATCTGACTGTCCACATTAAGCAAGACTTTCTATTAGCAAGCAGCTTTTCCCACAAACACACTACCAAAAGGAGGAAAAATACCGAAAATGCAGTGCTCCTTTAGGCTCCCAACTGTTATACCTGGCAACTTTGATTTGGTTTCACCGGAATTTTTATCTCTACCTCCTGTATTTTTGATGCTGTGCTGGATTTCTTTTTTGCTGGTTTAGATGCTTTGGGCACTTTGCCACTGCTAATCAGTGTCAAAGTGCAAGCGCTCTCTGTGTAACTTGTTATTACAATTGGTTCTCCCTGATTGTCATAATTGATTTACTAGTAAGTCCCTAGTAAAGTGCGAAAAATGTGCCAGGGCCTGTAAATCAAATGCTACTAGTTGGCCTGCAGCAATGATTGTGCCACCCACATAAGTAGCCTCTGCAGTGTCTATGAGCAGTTTAAAACTGCCATGTCAACCTGGCAAATGCACCCACTTGCTAGGCCCCAACCTTCCTTTTTCTTACATATAAGAAACTCCTCAGGTAGGCCAAAAGTACCCCCTGGGCAGGGTGCACTTTATGTGAAAGGTAGGACATGTACTGGTGTGTCTGACATGTCATGATAGTGAAATAGCATGCCATTTGGAAAGGAGGTCTGTCCCATAGGATAGCGAGGGAGATATGTTGAAACATCTTACAAGTATAACTCCCCAGTGGGACAAGTTAAAGGAATAAAGTTTAGAATCTCTGAACTCAGAATTTAATAATACATCTTTTAGTAAAGATAGATTTTATATTGTGTGGCATTTTCTTGTTTAATCATCCTGCGTGCCCCTGGCTGATTGTGGATTGACTGTCTGATTTTGGAGTAACATGGGTTAGGGATGTGCATTCACTGTCAACATCTAATGGGGGGTTAAGGTGTGCCTGGCCCATCCTGGATGACTCAGAACTGAGCTGAATAGACCTTGGCTGCATTTAGAGTAGTGGGAGGAGTTTTCCTTGCACCTGAATAGGGCCTGTCTCCTGTGCACAATGCTGTCTCCACCCCCCCGTGGTCATACTGCACCAGTGAGGAAAGAAATGGTTTGTACTTGACTCACAGACCCTTGTACGAAGAGGAAAAAAGACAAAATGAGGTATAAGTAGTGCACTTTAAACCCCAGAATTTTAGATCACTTCTGCACTCAAGAGGAACTTTTGCCATGGAGAAGAGCTGGAGAGCTGTGAGGAGGAGTACTGCCCCTTTGCTGTGTGATGTGTAGGGTTGGTCTGCAGTTGCTGCTGCTGCCAAGGAAAAGACAAAGACTGGAACTTTGCTAAGAAACCAGCTTGAAGAAGAATCTCCAAGGGCTTGTGTGTGCTGGCCTCCTGTTCTAAAGTCTCAGGGACACACAGACTTCACCCCCAACTCCCCTGAACTCTACTGCTGAGAGGTCTGAACTGCCAGGAGGTGCTTGTTCTAGTTTTGGGTGTCTGGAGGTTGTTCCTGCTGTTGGGAGCTGGAAGAAACCTGAGAGAAGCAAGAAAAGCAATCTCCGATGCTGTCAGCAATGCCGCAACCTTTACCGAGGCCCAGGGCACAGCTCGTAAAAGTGCACGATGCACCGCCCGGCCTGCACTGCAGCTCTGGCGCCCTTCATGGCCTGCAGTTTTCGGGCTTCCTGAGGCGAGTGCTCGCACTGAATCTATCATCGCCAGTGCCTGAATCCTGTTCTTACGGAGCTGATAACTGCCTATGGTGACTCAAGGAACTCGCCGACTTTGGATCACCTCACCAGATCTGACAACTCACCGCTGACGCAACTGACTTCCCCTGTCCTGGAATTGACATGCCACCACCTCGCAGACACGACACCTCGCATCCTCTCATGGCAGCCAGGAAGCCGACCTCGGCACCAATGCCTCCCATACACGATGCCGTGCATTGTCATAGAGTTTGTTTTCCAAAGGTACTGTTTGGGGGTATGTGTGACTCCGTGCCCAACACCTTGCACCTCGTGGTTGGCACCGTACTTTGGATTTATTGCTGTCACGTTGTCATAATAGTCCGAAATGGAGCTATTTGTTTTCTAGAAGCTTTATTTTGGAAATAGCTGTTTTTTAGTCCTATTTTACTACATGTATGTTGGATTTTTTGTCATTTTGGTCTTGTTTGGTTTAGAGAAAGATGTTTTATTTTTCTAAACTGGCGTTGGGTCTATTTGTGGTGTTTCACTATATTGTTGTGTGTTTTGGGTACAAATACCTTACACATTGCCTTTGGGATAGGCCTCTCTGCTTGTGCCAAGCTACCCAGGGGATGAGCAGGGTTTATCTAAAGTATGTATCCCCTTACCCTGACTAGAAGCAAGGGTCCCTACCTGGACAAAGGTTCCTACCTCTGCCAACTAGAGACACCCAGTTTTAACACAAACCAACCCTTAGTCCATGGCTCTTTCACACAAAGCCAATCCCAAAAAGGCCCAAACCATAGGACCCTGTAGCATCAGGAAAATTCTTTACCCGCTACAACCACTCATCCTGAAGTGATAACATGATCACCCAATTTAACTCCTTCAAAAATGTGAGCCAAACATAAATCATCTCTGAAACCTTCACACAACCACACATTGTGGTGCAATAAAGTAGCACCAGACACAGAAACACCTAGTGTCCTACAAAAAGCCTGTCAGGCTGTAACCACCGAGAACAAAAATTTAATAGGCCCAAAAGACAATGCACCTTCCTCAGTTCCAGCTTTCTTGAAACAATCACTTACTCCAGTAACTGTACCAGAACCTGAACTACTTCCATCAGCAAACGGATCTACATGCACCCTAACTCAAACCCTGGCACCCAAGAACATCAAAGTAGCCAAAGCTTCCTCCATTTTTACCAACTCCAATCTCGGCCATGACCACCTGAGAAGCTGCCAGAACTTCACCACAGACTTCAGTCTGCCTTACACCACAAACAAAAAAATCATCTAAGTAGTGGGTTAGTCCTGTGAAACTGCTCATAAACTGGAAAAAGCAGTCCTCAAAGATGCTAAACATTCAAATAAAGATGAAGAAACTAATCAACCTATTGGCAACATCCTGTCAAAATAGGGTAATCAAACTGCAGTCACAACATAAAAAAGGCTCTGGCTGCACCGGAAAAGCTGAAAACCTAATTTTAAGTCTGAGTAGCCGATTCTGCACCTTTTTCAAGACTTCGTACCAAAGCAATGCCATCATCAAATGAGGCATATTTCATACCAGAATCCTCACCCACTATGCAGTCATTGATAGACTCACCCTGTGGCCCAAAAAAATGATGGATTAGGCAGAACTCACCTTGCTTCTCGAGAACTATGTTCAGTGGAGAAATGGTACGATTCTCCCATAAGCCATTCAGCAAAAGGACCCAATATTCTGCCTTGCTTCACTTCTTTCATCATTTTCCATCTCCACTTTTTTTGCACCACCATAAGTTAGTCAATTTCAATATATTGACCCACCTATTCAACCTTGGCCCTTGATAACACAACTTAAAATCTTCTTTGAAACCCCAAAAATTAGAGAGAGGGCCTACATATAACCTCTGTGGGTAAAAATGTAACCAATAACTCAGGGCTTCAAAACAAATTAATTGGAGTAGGCCTGTTTTCCCCCAACGTTCTGCTGACCTCTGCCCTTATACTGCCCCATCCCCGCCAAAATGTATGAGAATTTGCTTTGCATTACCTGAAGCCATCCTCCACAGTTGGAACAGTCACACCTACATTTAAATCACACTCTTGTGCAAGTCCCTCTGTAAAACAACCAGCAGGTGCAATGAGTGGGGAACCTTGATAGGGCTAACAAGGTATTGGTAACCTATTCTCGGTATGAACCAGGGGCACAGGGCTAGCAGGCATTATCAACTACATCCCCAGCTTGTTATCCACTACTTTCCATGTCTTGTCAGGATTTACAGCTAAGTGTGCTCAAAACTTCTCCTCAAACCGAATCATACAAAAACTACAGCAATTCAATAGCGCCTTGTGCAGCAGATCCAAAGACTTAAAAAGTATGACTCATCGCTCCAGATCGAATTCTCAATAAACCCTTGCATATATGAGAAATGCAGAGGTCCATTTTTCAATTATTGTGGGGACCCGGGTCTCTGCCAATTCCAACTCTTCTTACTTGGACTCTTCCTTCACATGAATTTCCCTGTGTAACAGCTTAAATACATCAATAAATTCTCTCTTTCAAATTTTTCTCTTTGTTGCATCAAAATTTGCCTCTAACAGCATTGAAATACCCGTATATGGCAAATTCCTTTTCTTTACACTTTCCCCCACCTTCTCTTTACTCAGGAAACCCTCCATCCCCTAGCCCTTAGGGCCTACATTGTGTCCTTGCCCTCACCTAAACTTTCCAACTGCTTAACAGACTCCCTGTCAATACTCTTCTTACCTGTGCCACCATCTAGTGCCTATTCTTTTTATGTACTGTTACTAACCCCACTGTCACCACCTGTAGTACCTTCAACTCTCCCATACTCTCCTCCTCACTTGTTCACTCCTTGCATCTCTCCGTAGCTGGCTGCAAGGTCTGTCTCGCAAAACTTCAGAATTACTTGTTATCTGCAACTCTTCTGGCTCTTGAATCTGCCTCTTGAAAACTGAAAAATACCAAAGCTCCACACTTTATAACTCCATGCCACACTGTTAGCACATGATGCAGTTTCACCATCACACTTTTCACTGTTTTGCCATTCATTATTTCACCTTCTTCCAGTCACTGATCCTCAAAATTCAGCTCTTCCTCACATTTTTTGCTCCATGCCCCCATAGGAACATGCATTCATGTACTCATACTCAACACATCCCCATCATCAACTCCCCCAGCTTGTCTTCCTGCTCAGGGAGGCTGCTCTGGACCACTTACTCCCTTCAGATTAGTGCCCACACACCGCTAAAGATGTGACCAGAGACAGGGCCCGTCCGCTAACTTCCTGTGCCAGCATTAATGATGTTCTTTTATCAGCTCGACCAATCTGAGTTGCACGTGACTCCTAGGATCCCCTGAAATTGCCCAAAGCTGGCCCTGACCTCTTGTATCTTCCTTGTCTGAAACCCTCTAGCACTTGCTTGACAAACCACACTGAACTGGCCTTTTTGCCCCAAGAATATGATTCTAGCATTACAACTGCCACGTAGTCCTGTTCATGTGGTATTACACGTACCATTTTTGTTGGTGTAGCTGCTCTTTTTTCCGCCTCCCATCTCTGTATTGTACACAGCATGGGGCTAACTGATAACCCAACCAAAGGCATGTGGTTGCCAGTAATTCCTGAAGGCATTTTATGTTGCACTTCAGCCATTCCTTTATGTTCTTGTAATATCCAGCATGTGTCTGTAGCCCTTGAACCTTTATCAACGTTCTGGCTTCACTTTTTGAGTCTGATATCACCACTGGCTCAAAAGACTCTTCCCTGGGGGCCACCATGATAGACTCTGCTAACGGTCTTTCATCTAGTGCATGATGTGCAATTGTAGCTGCTTGCAGCCCACATGCCCCTTCCTGGTCATAACTTCAAACCGCACCCTCCTGGTGTATCAGCAGCCTTGCCCACTGCCCCGTCTAACAACTTTCTCTTTCAGAGAGCCTCCCCTCCCCCTCTGCACAATGTGCCATGCCAAATAGGAACAGGAACAGCAACTGCAGCCTGCACCAGTAAGTCCTCAGCTTATAATAAAAACCCCTGAACAATTGGGTGTAGCCTTATTGTATACCCTACCCACTGATTCCTTGCCGCTCTCTTGGCCTTGCATTTGCCAGACTTCCTATATCGCAGTGAAAAAGGGTTCTCCGCCCCAGCCAACCCCTCCACAGACACTCATTTTGGGCGCTGCAAGTTGACCTAAGCCTCCTCCAAGATGCCTGCTTTTAATAATTACTCCCAAACACCATCTTACAAAACGTTTAATGTTACAACTATCTTACTGACAGCTCCCATATTGACCAATAAAGTCAATAAAGTGGTTCTCACCAAAACCTGCCCACTTCGCCTTAAATTTCCCCCATGGCCTTTTCTAGGGTTAGGTGCCTGACACTAACCTGCCCATAGGTGTGATGATGGCCAAAGAGGTCTTCTCCCATCAAAACCCTACCTAAAGCTACGACTACTAATCCTCCCCTTTGTCCTCCAGTTAATTAGGGCAGAGCATTCCAGGGAAATGTCCTTGGGGGGAAGACCTGGCATGCCCAACTCCGCTCGGGCCCCCAATGGAACATATACATGTTTCTAAACATTAAGATATAACTAAATAAGTTTTAGAGTTTTAGACAATTCTTGGAACTCAAATAATAATCAATGCGGCACACCTCCAGACAGCATAAAAGAGTTTTTTATGCATATAACTACGCGTTTCGACAGAAGACTTTTTAGAGTAATCCTAAAGTGCCCAATTGCCTTTAGAAATAGTCTCAACAACTTATAGACATGAAAAACATACTGCCATACTCTTGAAATGCTCCCAAATTTGAATCATAAATTTCATATTATGCTCACATAAATATAATGATTGTTCTTCCTGCTCCAAAAAGTGCATCATAAATAACATTCAATTATACTTGGACCAAATGTCGGGTATTCATTTTCAATATCCCAATTGTGTTCAATAAAGTTGTCTGATTCAAAAAAAAATCTCAATAGTTGTAAACACAATAATGTCCTATTGTACATTTTAATCAGTGTGCCATGCGTGCATTACAATCCTCTATATCTTGGCAGAAAATGCAATCTATTAGTACTGCAAACCTTATTTTAGCGGGGAACAATAAAGTTATAGACTCAAAATGGGCAATACAAAATGAATATGTATGTATTATGTCAATGAGTATTCTCTGCACATCTACTATGGCAAAGGTATTACCCCTTAAGTGCCTATGATGTGATCTCTAACCGACGAGAGTGTGACCAAACAGTTAATAATGAAAGATAAATGAAAATAAAATAAAACGTCGGGTTTTCTCACTGTGTAGCCCCTTCCCAGAATCAGAGTAGACGGTGCAAAATCCATCCAATTAAGTTATATCCTTTTCATTATCTATTTATACATAATATACAACTCAAATCTTGCTCGCAATAGTGATCCCACTATGTTTATGGGCTAAAACTGTATGTGGGTGATTAATTCATCTATAACCACAATTATACATTAATTAGTGTAGCAAAATTGTGACCATGTTAATATATCATGGTCACCACATACCCATATATATATTTTTTTAAATGTGAAATAGAGTGCAAAATGTGAATAATAATCAACCTCAGGTGGGTTAAAAAATAACATTTTAGAAAGCCATAATTCTCCGTTAGCAGTTACACTTAGTACAGCCCCTAATTGGATGTGTCTCGGCCGTTAAAGGGCATTCCCATGATCTCATCTCTATGTGAGCCACTCTATGCCAAGCAGTAATGGGTTTAGTCAGACATACTTAAGTTATGTGGCCAATTCCTCTCCTCCGTTTACACCATAAGGGATTTTGTTGTTAAGAACAACAATGTATCTTGATTCCAAGATGCGTAGATGTTTTGCTGTGTCTCTCCCTCGGGGGTGTGTCATGACTCTGTCTATCCCAAAGAAACTCAACAGAGAGCTGTTACTGTCATGTTATTCTGAAAAATGTCTGGCCACGAGATAATTGAAATCCCTGTTGGTTATGGCATGTTGATGTAAAATTCTAAGTTTTAGTTGTAACTTGGTACTCCCTATGTACCTGAGGTCACAGGGACATTCTAGGGCATATGCGACATAATCGCTAGTGCAGATAATACACTTATTGATAGACCTCATCCTGCCCTGTTCGTCTTTGTACATGCTGTTAGTTTTGCTGTTTTTGCCGGCTTTCCAAGAATGGCACTTGATAAAACCTTTCTGAGGGCTCAGCCAAGTACCTGTACTTATGTCCTGTTGGTAGCTGTGGACCAGCCGGTCCCTTAGAGACCTGGGTTTCCTATAGGTGATGAGTGGGCTTTAACCTACATGTTTCCCTATGACTGGATCAGTTTCCAGTAAACTCCAATGTCATTTCATCAACTTATTGATCTGAGTGGATCTCCTGTTATATGTGGTGATCATTCTAGGTGCATTCGTGTCTACCTTCTTTTCCTTCTTTTTGAATAGGAGCTCATTCAGTGTACTTTTTGTTAGTTTGTTTTTAGCTGCATCCAATATCTTAATACTGTAAACACATTGTTTAAATCTAGTATCCATAATGGTTTGCTCTTTAATGAAACCCTCATCTGTATTGCAGTTACGGGGTGCTCTTATCTATTCGCCGTATGGGATGCTTTTAACTAGTGGAGCAAGATGATTGCTGTGGACATGGAGAATTGTATTTCCTGATGTGTCTTTCCTAAACAAACTGATGATATTTCTTTTCTTTTCAATTGAGATGGCCACATCTAGGAATTCACAATAATTGGTACTGATTTTATGGGTAAAACTCAGCCTTAAATAATTTCTTCTCAATTTGTTAATAAATTCAACTGCTAGACTTTGTGGTCCATCCCAAATGAGGAAGAGATCATCAATGTACCTGATCCAGATGGGAATATGATCAGTTTACACCTCATTCTCAACTGACCATACCACCTGTTGCTCCCACCAGCCTAGAAATAAGTTTGCCAGGCTGGGGGTGAAACAGTTGCCCATGGCAGGCCCTGAGACCTGTCGGAACAGTGATTTTTTGAACAAGAATATATTTTGTTCCAAACAATATAACATCATTGTCTCCAACATTGCAGTATGCTCCCATGATGAAATGTTTTTTCATAGCAAATAATGCATGCATGCCTTGATCCCCTTCAATGATCGATACACATATACAATGAGCATACATCCAATGCTATCATGGAATAATTATCCTCCCATGTGACATCGTGCACACGTTTCAGAAAGTCTGTGCTGTCTTTGCAATAGGATCTAAGATCCAGTACAAAGGGGGATCAATAGAAGTATTTTCTAATAATCCCCCATTTGAAGAAACAATAAGTCTCCCTGGTGGCCTAATGGAATCCTTATGGATTTTCGGAAGACACAGGACACATGGATTCTCTGTCTTCAACAATTTGAGTTCTTCGACGTCCATGAGTACTGAGGACCACTATTCTTGAAAAAGCCGATGGTATTTTGTAATGGAGGATTTGTACTCTTGCCATCCAATTTCCTGATAATGTGTTGTATCAGATACCTGTCTAAGGACCTCCCTCCTATACATCTCCTTATCCATTATTGCGATGTTTCCGCCCTTATCAGAGGGCTTGATACCAATGTTCTAATGACTTTCCAGATTCTTTAGAGCTCGGCGTTCTTGAATGGTTAGCTTATCCCATTGTTGTTGACTTCGCTGCTTTCTAATTTTTTTTAATTCATGTGTCATGGCGGTACTGAAAGCCTCAATATTATCATGTGGGACATTGGGATTGTATCTAGACTTCAGCCTAAAACCACTATGACTTGCGCAGTTAGATGCGAAGCCCAATTCGGCCAATATCGACCCAATGCTTAATTAATTTCCTCCTTCTTTATTGGCATCCAACTCATACATATCCATGATAAAATCAATCTTGTCCATTTGAAACCCAAGAGTGCCCTCCATTTCTGAACACAAATTTGGTATGGATTTCTGGCCGACTGTCGCTTTGTACATCTTGAGTCATTTTTTAATTTTCTTATATAGAGAAATAGATCTATTTCAAGTATCCACGTAGTTCATCTCATTCATGGGGGCAGAAAGATAATCCTAATATTAGCACAGATTTTTCTTCCTTGGTGAGTTAGCTCAATGACAGATTGACGATGGACTTGTCAGTTATATCAGTGTGATTCTCCTCCATTTAAGTTTTGTTCCGCCTCCTCTGCGGTTAGTTACTCTGAATCTTTCTTAGTTTCTATTCCTCTTCCTCTTTTTGGACCCTTGCCTCTTCCTCTGCCCCTGGTTGACAGTTTTTCGGGTCTCCTTTGCTCCCTTTTCTGCTTTAACAGTTGAAACTCGCGCAAAAAGGTCAGGGGATATGTGCCTAAAGAGACAGTGGAGATAAGTCCTTCTGTGCAAATTGGTTATCTTCAATTAAGATATAAATATGAACGTTTGAGGCAACATTCTTAATTTCTTATTAAAAAGTAAGCATACGTATTACAAAAGAAAGCTTGTCTCATTTCATTAATCTGTTCTTCATGTATCATGCTTTTTGTTAACAACTGTCTTGCACATTTAAAATGATGTATAACCATGCATTACATGTTTTTGAGAATTCTATTACAAATACGTTACAGCCCCTCTGTGGAAAACAACCCAGTTACTAGCACCTATACCTTTAGCATTTGAAATTTCTTCTTTTTTGCCATATTGGAAAAAACAGTTCAAGAACATGAGCTGGGGAACACGCTGTTCAGCTGCCCATTACAGAAAAAGCAAAATTGGGGTACAGAAGTATTTGCTCCATTTTTGCACAACATCATAATGTATGTAATCTGGCCCAGTGAAACCTGCAGACCACACCTTTCATTTAAATAGCAGAGGCCATCAAAAAGAACAACAACTTAGAGAATACGTAGCCCCAAGGGTTTTATTTTTGCATCATCCATGCAGATTTAGAATTTCGGTTTTATTTCCTTTTTTCTTTCTTTGTTTGGCATATAGTTGTGTATTGTCGATAATCATATTTGTAAGTAGTGCAGACTGTTGTTTTGCTTGTCCAACGTGCCGCAAATGTGTGACTCTATGATCATGCTTCTCTCCGCCTCCCTTCTCTCCTTGGTTTCTGACCTTCTGTCTGTCCTGTCAGGCCTCCGTGTTCACATGTAACATTGATGCCTTGGTTTGCTTCGTATTCCCTGAAAGATACCGTTCCTGGACCTGGAACAGTCAGACATCTTTGAATGGTTTCCAGTTCTCAGGGAGTGAGTGTCAGGTATGAATCTGCAAGCTATCTGGCTAGGAACATTGTTGGGGCAAAACCCAAAATTGACCACACAATAGCCATGCAAATCAGTTGTACAATTCTGAATTTCTCTAGTTTTTCTCTTTATTCTTCCTTTCATTGTTCTTTTGAATGGCATGGAAAGTTGTGAGTCACTATATATTTTGCGAGCAGTCGTGCCTGCTCTTTACTTTGCTTGCCCTATGTTTCTATTTGATCCTCTTCCCATCAGTTTTCCTCCCTGCAGGCACAAGACCCCCTTTCAAACATCTGTCTGTGGTTATTGGCAGCAAGCCCAAATGTACGCAGACATACCCACACAAACATAAATTAACACAAAGTTCCATCTCCCAAAAAGACATTTGTATGCGCTTCTGTCTTGTCAAAGCATTGATCAATGCACTTGATCAATGTTAGACTAGCATACAAAACTGGACCACGCACAGGTATGCATAAAGTTCCCTTACACCACACATGCACATTGACAAAAAGTTCTCTGACAAACAAAACAAAACATCCATACACAAATATTCATAGCCAAAGATACCCGCCCATAAATCGACACACCCACAGGCCACCTTTATGTAGAAATTTATGAATGCAATTAAACACACAGATACAGATATTCACAACGTCCTGTATTTCCTTTCTTTATTCTTTATTTCCTTCTTTCATTCTTCAATAATTTCTTTGGTTCCTTCTTTCCTTCTTTCTTACTATCTTTCCTTATTTCCTGCTTCCCTTCCTTCTTTTTGTGGAGAAGTGTGGCTCAGGGGTTAGAGGCGGCACACCCGGAAGCTGAGATCGGCCCTGGACCAGGGTTCAATTCCCCGCCTCGGCGGGTCTTGGGCTCAAAAATTCCACGAACTCGATAATTCTCGCTCCGGTGCCTTCTCGACTCACGGGTTCACACTCTGCGACTCTGGGCAATAGCTTGCTTAATCTCCACAACGGCCCCTCGCGGCGGGATGTCTGGCTTTCACCTTGTGGATACCCTGCCGGGGTTATCTCACAGGGGAATATCAGGACGGGTTCCCTAAGCAAGCGCCGGGAAACCCTTTGTGGGTAGCTGTGCGCTATATAAGCTCAAACACATTTACATTTTATCATTCTTTCATTCCTTCTTTATGTCCATCTTTCTATCCTTTCTTTCTTTCTTTTCTTCCTGCCTTCTTTCTTGCCTTCTTTCTTTCCCACTTGCCTTCTTTCTTTCCTTATTTCTGAAAGGCAAGAGGCTGGCAGCCAATGGCAGAATGATTGGCTTGTATATGTCAGTGTTAGCCAAGACCTTTTGATATTACTACAATCATGTGTATGACATACTTACTTATAGGGGTTTTCAGCCACAGGTCATACATTTGTCTGTGGTTGTCCATTCACATTCTTATCCAAGCCTCTCTAGCATGCACCAAGGGGCAAAGCATCAGCCCACTTCAGCAACTGGCTGACTTCACTATGGCTAATAGCATGCTTCTCTTTCACTTTCACAATGAGCCCATCCAAGCAGACAGAGTAGCTCCCTTCAGTGCCAGGGAGTACTATGTTAATGTGTGCATTTTGAGAACAAAAATGTATTTTGCCTTTAGTCAATGTTTTTTAGATTGACGAACACCCAGCAGCTTCCTGAACACTACGTTTTGCAAAAACCATGACAAAACAAGAAAATAATTGCCAAAAGGCTAGTGGACAACACCAGACATATTAGCTTTGCTAATGCCTGTTTTATTTTAGAGGGCTGATAACTTTCTGGGCTAGAGTAAGCTTCCTTTCTATTTGAACCTTTCAGTGTAGGAGCAATATTTAGCATAACTTAACATTTTGATGAACCAGGTTTGAAAGGGTCTATGGCTCTTTTTCGCTACCGGGGCTGACTCCCTGCTCCACTGAGAGCTGCTAATGCTCTCTAGGTATCAGAGTGATTTGGAGCGATTTATTGAGATTTTGATATAACCTGCATGCTTGCTTTTGTAACCTCTTTAGTTTCTGAATCTTTTGTGCTCCCAAGTAGATCAAATTGCAAGCATTTTATATAATATCGTACACGTGGAGACATTTGAAATTAGTTTAAAATAAATGTGCATCCTTTCCAATTTAACTGGGAGATTAATTAGGAGCTTGAAAAGAGGTATGTATTAACATTTTTTAGTTAATTTGTTGTATTTAATGCACAATAATAGAAAAAACTATTTCAACAATCTCAGCTGTATATGGAGTAACTTCATTTTTTCTCTTACGGGCAGTGAGAAATGCAGATCTAATGAAAATGGACAATGATATTAGATATACCTTCGTTCAGACCGTTGACAACAATCTTAGGTTTGCAAGTGCCGTAAAAAGTTGCGCATCACACAGGAGTAAAAATCACATGAGTGATGTACCAACTTCTTGTATGGTGTAGGCTCACAACTAATGGGCACATCTCGCTGCTTAATAGCCGACGTATCAGAAAAAATATGGAAATTTGAATCTTTTAATAAATTTCTATATGGGAGATGATGAGGCTGCCTAAATGATTAAGGGGAAGATATGTTATAATGAGCTGAAGCCACTCGAGCGTGAGGTCATTTTAATTCAAATCTCCATCTGCTTATGCATAATTAAGGCTCATTTAACAAGTTAATGTCTAACAGAGAGAACTGATAAGTTTTGTATTGCAGAAGTATATTAAACTGTCAGCCATGAGTTGTTCCTTACCTTTCGTTCCTTGGTCCAAGACCAAACCCATGAGATCTCTTCAGATCTCTTGTTTGCCCTGGTGTAGACAACGTTATTGAAAAGGAACCAAGGAATAGGAAAAAAAAGAGTCAATGAAGGAGAGTGTCAGAGAGTGACACAGAAGAAGAGATGTCAAGCTGCTGAGGGAACATGTAAATTTCAGAACAAATGGCAAGAAGAGATTGGAAAAGAGAGAAAGACCTGGAAAAGATCAAATAAATATAACAGTCAAAAGGGAAAGGGAAAAAGGAACAATACGATAATCTATTTCCATTTAAACATTTAAGCTGTCACTTACGTAATTCTGTATGTACTAAACCCCTTATTTTAATATATTTTAATATGTCTGCAGCATTGTTATTTTCACATACCTCAGGAAACTAGGGAAAGACAATGTAAAGGCTCATTTATGAGCCCTTGCATCACTTTTGCATCACTGGTGCGTCACTTTTTGTGACGCACCAGCAGTGTAAAAAATGCACCTTGTTGCGCCATATTTACAAAGTGACGCATCTAGGTAGATAAGTCACTTTGTAAACCCCTGTGCTACATTATACCTGCGCCAGGTATAATGTATGAAGGGGGGCGTGTTCCCACGCAAGAAAGTGTCATAGAAGTGACGCAGTGAAATCTACCAGATTTCACTGCGCCACTTCTAGGACTCAAATGCGTCAAAATCTTACGCCTGCCTCACAGCAGGCATAAGACTGACGCAAGCCCTGTCACATGGGGCTTGCCCCATGTGAAAGGACACATTGCTGGAGTTGCGTCATTTTTGTGACACACTCCAGCAATGCATCACGTTTGCGCAATACAGATACGTCAGAAATACTGACATATCTGTAACTCCTTGCGACATGATGCATCATACAGTAAATATGATGCATCATGTCGCAAGGAGGGCGCACTGAGAAGTGACGCATCGCTGCTTTCACGCAGCGATGCGTCACTTCTCATAAATGAGGCCCGTAGTATTTTGGTAGATGTCTTTGATCCTTATCGAAAGCATCTTGATTGAAGTATGAAAAAACGCTTATTCTTTCGAAATGCAGAAGAAAATGTGCCTGATCTTTGGCAACTGCACTCTACGTGTGCATGTTTGCAAACACTCATTTGAGAGAAGTCATGGGTGAACACAAAAGGAAAGGCCAAAACGCATTCATGAGTATGGGCAATAGTACTAGAGAATACTCTTTTAATTAATCTTACATGTGTTTGTGAATTGGCTCCCAAAAGTTCAAATTTCAATCAATAAAAGTGCGACTGTCTATTTGTAGTAATTCCATATGTACATTCAATAACTATTCCCACGTTAAATATTTCGGAGCTATCTCAGAAAGACGTGTGAGGAGGTAAAAGAACACTATTTCATGTTAGTCATATGCATTTATGACTTTTCAGTAAAGATGTCACCATGAGTACTATGTAAAGCAACATTCACTTTCCAGGCTCGTTCCAGGAAGCCAGTGTCCTGTAATTCAAACCATCCCTACTCAACAAAGCTATCAAATGTAATTCAATTAAACCCTTTCGATGCTTCTCCTGAATGAAAAGGGAAAGTAAAACATTCCCGGATGGTTCTGGGCAGTGGCTCAGCTTCAGTCACATATTACACAAGGAATATGAGTGATAGTTTGTTACTCTGGGTCATTCCAGGCCTCACCAGATATTAATCTCTCTTCTGCTAAGGCCCATTCCCTGTTTTGCTTACCCCCAGCATATCATCATTTTCCTTTTTGCTGGCATCAAACCAAATAACTCAAATATATATCCATATTTCCACATTTTCGACTTCAAAAGAAGCACACAAATCCAATTTGGCCGACTTTGGTGCTGGAAACCAGGGTTCGAGCCTTGGGGTCGCGTCCACATCCTGTGGTTCTGGGCAAATCACTTAATCTCCCTGTGCCTGAATGTGTAATGTAAATACGGTGCGCATGTAAAGCGCTCCAATACCTTCGAGTTGAGTTAGCGCTATAAAAAAAAAAAAAGAACAAGAAGCTGCTTCTACTTCCAACCACCCAGTGAGGTTTATTACAACATCTTCCCCTATTTGGCCACTGCAGCACGTCCCATTGCCATGTACAGCTAGCTCATATTGCCTAACTTCGAATAGACAGCTGGTCTTTTGAAAAATATCACATGAATATTTCTGAAGTATGATATACTTTATATTTGCTATGAGTAAGCTGAGAACGGACATTCCTGGTGCTGAGAGCAGTATAGTTTAAGACCTTACCCTACAAGTCAGGTGGCCATTTACACTTAATCTGCAAGCGTTCTAAAGGCCTATCATTGCAATGCGCATTTTATAGCGGTGAGACCAGATATCACCCATTGTCTAGGTTCAGCAATTATGACACAATTCCCAATTTCCAGTATTTGGCATACAAAGCATTCCTCTTCTCTCTAATTATTCTATTTAACCATGCTTTGAATAAGAATTAACCTGCATTTGCCCCAAATTTAATTTTACTTCATCAAACATATTGAATTGTTCCTTGTTATACTGGTCTACTAAACAAAGGCAACCACCTCTTATCCAGGCCATTTTCATCCTTTCTACTTCAAAGGGATCAGGTCCAGGAGGGCGAATAGTAGGTTATTGCAATGGAACAGAGGGGGATATGTACAATGAAGTGGCGGAGCATGTCATAAGCCTACTGGGATAACAACACACTTTGCCACTTCGGAGACGCAAGGCTGCACCATATTTACCAGCATGTAGTGCAGCCATGCGTTTCCCCTTGCAAGGCCTCAGGGTAGACTATGCGCTATATAAATATAATGTTCATTCATTTCATTTAACTACTTAGCGCCAATTCAGGGACCCTTACCAGAGTGCAAGGGTGTTTGTGTGCAGGGGGGACTGGTTATGTGCAGAAAGGTGTCCCTTCCTGCACATAAACAATCCTAAAATGCCATTTTGTAACTTTCATGTGTGCTGCTTCATGGAGCACACATGAAAATTACAAAATGGCATTTAAAAAAAAAATTGTTTATGTACAGGAAGGGCCACCTATAAGGCAAGGCCCCTATCGCCACTGGAACGTCACAAAAAGGGACATTGCTGTGGCGATTGGTGCATGTACATATGCCCCAGAGTATGTTTCAGTATTCAAGTTGTGATAAATTTTTGAAATCTGAAAAGTGTGTTTCTGTGACCACTCTTTAACAGAGGGTTTTCTTTGTTTTGCTCTACATCTAGCCTGTGTACCAGATGTTGCAGGTGTGCTGCTAGGTTATAAAATGTTACATTTCCCATAACCAACAAATCTTTTTCATAGGTCAACTACAGAGTTCGTAGGTGGACTCTGAGTCTCTTTCCCACCTATACCAGGATCTTAAGTAGTTGGTCCAATTGCTATAATATGTGTACCCTCTGAAACACATGCACACAGTAGGGAAAAAGTATAATTTTTACCAAGCTATATTTTTATAACGGAGAGAGATGGGGAAGCACAAAACTGTATACACATTTTTACTTCACCCCAAAAACTCTAATAGTATTGTGACATCAGTGGTATGAGCAGTTTCTATGATAACATAGAGGGATATTAGCAAGAACCTCGTTAAAATTATCACCGTTTTAGCAGCAGCAAACTGCCACTAAAACGGCAATTATGGACTTGCTAATATGTGTTATAGAATTTCAATAGAAGCCCAGGTTAGATGTCCTGCACATCTAACCTGGGCTTCTATTGGAATTCTATAATGCATATTAGCAAGCCCATTATCGCCGTTTTAGCAGCAGTTTCCTGCCGTTAAAACGGCTATGATTTTAACAAGGTTCTTGCTAATATGCCCTATATTTCAGAATGTTTTAATTGCCATTGCAAACTGGAACATGGGAAGCCAGAACTATGCTACCTCATCAGTGCTTCCAAAGGTAAGAATTTAGATCTAGTGTTATTTACTCACAGACCAGACATTTACCCAAAGTATTCAATAGACACTGAACCATGTCAGTTGGTTGCTTTAAAAACATTGGAATCTTATCTGCATACATGGATTCTACTTGGGTATTCTCCCCTTTTTTAAGTCAATAATCTTGCATGACTCTGTGGAGCAGAGCTCCTAGTGGCTGTGTGGGCGGAAAAAACAGAAGAGACAACTGGGCTTCCTGCCTTATGCCTATCCCCAATGGTCAGCTAACTGAAACATATGACTTTTACCCCTTGCTCTAGGCTTCCATGTACAAAGCTCAAACAATCCATATGAACTGAGCAAAAGCTAAATGACACCAGTACCTCCAATAGATACTACCAACCAACAGCATCAAACGCTTTATCTAAGGCTGCATACTGGTCACCCTCACAAAATACAGAACATGTGTCTGTTTTCACATATTTATACGTGGTTCCTATGTGAAAGAAAACTGAATTGATCCAGGTGGCTTGTTGAGAAATCATCCTAAGTAGTCGATTTGCAACAGTATCAACACCTTATTCATTGAGTATTCTTTTTGAAGCACCTCCATACATCATGTCGTTCCTCTGGTAATACTTTCAAGTCCATCCCTTACAATTTGACCAGAATTCCATCCAGTTCTTGCCTCTGGCCCATTGTCATTCACTCAAGTGTGAACGTCAACACTTCTTTCTCGAGTGAAAAATCCAATGTGTTGTTTTGTTTGTGTTGTTTTGTTCTTCTGATTATCTAGGTAGCGCTACACCATCAAAATATTCCTTAATCTGTTTTCAAGGGCCTGATTTCGATCTTGTCGGAAGGGATACTCCATCACAAATGTGACGGATATCCCGTCAGCCGGACATAAGTTCTATTATATCCGATGGAACTTGAAATATGGCGGATAGATATCCGCCACAATTGTGATGGAGAAGTATCCAAAAAGACAAGATCGTAATCAGGCCCTCAGTCAGAAGGCTCCCTGAGAATACAACCAGCAGAAATGGTCATGAAATAAGTTTTAAACTTCTGCATGCACTGCAGTTTCCCTCTATTATCAAACACTTGTTAAAATAAAAGGCCTTCTCTCTCTCTTTACTAGCCGTGACAGTAGTGTATGAAATGTATTTAACCCCTTCCAAGCTGATGACGGCCCCCAGCTGTCATGCATCACGGTGCTCGTGTGCTGATGACAGCTGGGGGCCGCCATGAACCCGCCCACTCTTACTATCGGCCTCACAGGCGCAGAATCGCGGCCGCGCCCAAGGGGTTAAAGAGTTGCATGCCTCCTTCTATTTACTTTTGATATCTGATATTATACTATACCAATCATTACAGTGACTGTACCACTGTTTTTGCCAAGTCTAAAATCTCAGGTTTCAGTTGCACACCATGCACTTTTCCTATACACACAATCCTCAGTACAATCTTCATGGGTTCCCATTCAACTGGCCTCCTGGAAGCCGTACAGCTGTTAGTCGTAAAATAACGTCTCAGGTCCTCACAAATTTCCCTTTGAAAGCCTGAGTCAGAAAGGGAATCTGATTAGAACCACTAAATGGAGACTCATCTCTAAGTACCAACCAATCAAATCAAAAACATGAACAGTAAAGGGTCTGAAACAGTTCTATCTAAAAACTCCATCTCTACACACAGCTGACCCAGGTCTCCACTAACAAATGCATAATGAATTCTGATGCATAACCCTTGAGATAGAAGGTATACAGCATCTAATGGATGCTGGACTCTCCATATATCAGTTAAGAAGATGTGGTATCCTTTAGCTGCCTCATAATTTTTGTGTCTCGGGTCTGTATTTGGGAATAGCCCTATTCAATGTTCCTGATAATACAGAATTCAAATGTCCTGCTCATACTGTTGGGACTTGTGCACAGGGATTCACTGCTTTGCTTAGGTGAGGTCAGTCAGTTACAGCTAGAGGACATATAGTCAGCATAGCTTTATTCAGCCAATACAGCAGGCCTAAAAGAAGGAAAACTCTACCTTTGTGTACATTCCTTGTAATCCACATTGCTACATCTCTGGGTTAGGATGAACAGTAGACCAAGTACAGATGACCCCTCCGTTTCTTACGAATACTGTCAATTTCCCAGTGTGCAAGTGGATCTCTCTTTTGATATAATTTATCAAAGCAATCAATTTTCCTTTGTCTATTCATTGCTAATCATTATCACATCTACCTATATAAAGCATCAATCTGCATACTAACAAAGTAACAACCCAGGTTGGATAAATATAGTGTCCCTTGTTAAGAACTATCCTATATATTGAAACACAAATCTACTGCTTGGGCGTATAAGCAGAGTCAGCCACCAAACTGCATGAGGTGCTCTCCCCCACCAACAAATACCCTCCCTTACCCACATTAGAAATGTCTGTCATCACAACTTCTAACAATAGGCAAATATAGCAATTGCAGAGAACAGTGACCAATCAGATCGCTACCTAAAGGTAGGCTTTGCATTAGGATTAGGGCTGGGGTTAGGAATAAATGTAAAAGCAAGGGGTAGGGTTAGGTGTAGTCTAGGTTTAGCATCAGGGTTAGTCATGAGGTTAGAGCAAGGGATCTGTTAGGATCTGACATGCTATCATATTTTCATCATGGAATTATGTATGCTATGTAATGTGACATGAAAAAAGTGTCATTATTATTTGTTTTCATTTTGTGTTTCTCATTTGTGTATTTTTCAATCTGATGTTGTTTATTTTAACGTCGATCCAATGGCTGATGTTACACTGCTTACTATTGAGGTCAATCAGAGTTTGGCAGATAGTATTGATCCATAAATGGAAAGGGATGCTAGCTTTAATCAGTTGAAAGAGGTGAGCATTCCACAGTTCACCCTGGAGCAAGAGGCATTAGATATTCACCTTAGTCTGTATGGATTCCTAAACTTGAGCTCAATATACAGAATTTTCTTTTGTAGGACAAACCAAAGTGTTTCTTCCGAGAGACATAATCTGATAGACAGACGAAAAGTAATGGCCATAGACAGAAATGCATGAATTAATCTTTACCTTTTAGAATTCCACTGCATATACGTTTTCCCAACATGTGCTTGTCTGTGCTATTATTGAAGGAGCAACCCACTTGTAAATTAATTTTCTTAATTCCTTAAGAAGACCAATCCAGCTGATCCCACACACCTAAGCATCACAGAAGCACATTTAGCTCTAGAAAATGTCCAGACTTGTTCGACATCATCGATGAGGTGCAGTTTGAGTCCCAATGAACAATGATCTCTTAACCTATGCCAAGCCATCACTCTTACTTTGTGAGACCAACTGAAAGCATTCCCATATGTGTTCTAAACTCGGTGTACTTTCGAAACTCATTCATAAGCAGTACTGAATACATTTCTAAGGAAATCAGACAGTACAGTACGGTGGTGCGGCCATAAAACAGGCATTCTGAAAGCAGTTGCAGTTTGAGGAGTTACATTTAGATGTTGGGGCTAAATCTTGATCCTTCAGAGAAGAGGAGGGGGAAATTTGAAGTGACTTATTTAATATTTCTTGAAGTGTCATAGGACTTGCCTGGTGCAGGGCTGGACTGGGAACCACAACCGGCCCTGGCAAAGTGCTCGGCCGACCTCCCCCCTCTCACCACTCGGGAGTTAGAGGTGCTGCTGAGCTCTTTGCTGGGGCCGGTTTTTGGCCGATTTTGGTACTGGGGCGATAAACGGCCCTGTAACAAAAACGGCCCCAAGGGGCCAAAAACCGGCCCCCACCCGGGCGGCGCACCGGGGGATTGCCCGGTGCAAGCTATGGCCAGTCCGGCCCTGACCTGGTGCCCTGCTTGGTTTTACCATGATTAACCAAATAATATATTATGGAATTCACCTCAATGAGGCAGGCCCCAAATCATTCATATTTTGCCCTTGATGTCAAATGTCCTGGCTTTCCATGTAGGGAGATTGAAGATGCCATTTCAGGAGGAGGGGAAGAGCTGTCCAATGAAAGTGTTTGTCTGTGGCACAGTAACAGAGGCATCAGTGGAGGGGCTCCTTTCAAGTTGGACAGTTGTGTCTGGTAGTCTTCTTATTCTTTCTTTGATGGGCCATATTCCAATGTCACTGTGTGCTTCTCTATAAAATATGATTTGGCAATCCTAGTGTGATTTTGATAACATATGTATCAGAATCACCCAGCGCTAAATAAAGTTTATTTTCTCCTATGATGTATAAATAGGATTAAGATGATTTTAAAACAGAAGTAGGCCTTTGAAATTAGAAGTATGCATAAGAAAGTTTAAAGAACTTTTCACCATTTGCGATTATCAAAAGAAGACAAGCATTACATTTGGTTTGGGGACCTTCTGTGTTTATCTCCTTCTTAAGCTAGTAAACAGACAGATGAGTATGAGAACGAGAGAGTTAAAAAAATATATGATGCACTGAAGTTAGTTAATGAAGTTGAGAGGCCAACAGAGGGTTATTCGTAATTAACTGGTCTGAATTAAAACAGCCTATTACGTTAATTAATTGATTACATGTGATAACATTTAGAATAGATTATACTGTATAATATAGTAGTCAATGAAAATATTAGAATTGCAGAGGAGGAAATAACAAAACTGTTGTTATGACTGATTTGAGATAATGAGACTATAGAACTAGGGACTTTTATTACAAATTATGATTTTATACAGTTTGATGCAAGTAGATTAAGGAGGGCATTATAGGTGCGTGTCAAAACGTATTGACCATTCAAATTCCAATACCATTTTGCACAACAGCACAAACAGTGAGTGGATTGATACCAAACTGGCATGTAGTCTCTGAAATGGTATGCAGACTTTGTATTCCTTACTGGAAACAGAATGAGATACCATGTTCACATCCCCCTTTAGAACATTATGCAATACAAATAACCGGATCCCTCTATGCAGCTCCAGTAGGCAGCTCAGGAGATACATAGCTATGGCCAGCTGCAAATATACTACTCACATCAGAGTAGACCATGCCCAGAATGTGTGGGAGTAATAGGTATATCATGAAGAAGTCCACTTTCTTAAATGTGGACCCTTATTTCAACATTGAACTCCAAACACTGATAAATGCCTTTGTCTACTTTAACAATTGAAAACATCATCATTTAGAAACCAGTGAATTGAGAACAAAAACTATTTCAACATTGATTGTTAAAACAGGTAAATGTGACATGCATTTCTAAGATGTAATTTACTACTTCATCCCATAAGTAGTATAGACCATGCCACAATTATGGTGAAAGCAAACATTAGTAGGGAAACAGAATTAATTATTTATAGGTATGTAGTTGTGCACATATACATTGATCATCCAATGTGTAGATTTCCCCAACCGCTATGGAACAACATTTGAAAATGTGTTTGAAATCTTAGTAGTATGTTTGTCATTAATATGAGCAACTTTGGAACAGCAATATGATCTGTGTGTCTCATGCTACTTCTAACTACATACATAAAACATTGTAGATTATTGTGTAATAGTATTCCTTAAACCAAAGGTGGAAGATCATCTACGGAAGGGAACGCCAACAGAAAAAAAGCTTGAAACAGTCTTGAGAAAATTAAGGGAAAATTAAATAATATAGGTTTGAAGGAATTTATATTGAAACAAAATACATATATGTTACTCAACATACCAGAATATGATTTATCTTCTCTTCCCTCTCTATGCAGATGAGCATGAATTGTCAACATGCATACGAATCTTCTTTTTCAGGTCGGTATTTGCATCAAATACATTTCATTCGACAATAAAGAAGTACAAATGTTCATATGCATGATAATAAACTACTTATCTTTAGAAAAAATTGATTAAACCTTTTCTTTATCCTTTCTATGATAGAGTCATTAGGGACGTTAGATTACTGAAATATTATTTTACATCTGTGAGAAAATGCCCCTTTTTGGGTGGTCATCCCTATTTTTTGCTGAATTTTATTGCTTATTTTTAGACTTTGCTCATTGGGGTTCTGCTATCCAGTGCCCAGTGTATGTGACCTGATCCCTAAAAAATCTAGAAATTGATTAATCCCTGATCTGCGTATTTAACTCTCCTATAAAGCCTTAGTATATGGTGTAGAAACTGCACTCATGGCACGGAAAGTAAAATAACACCCTTATTGTGCCAACCACAAGTGTGAAATGAAAAATATGGTTTCACCCCTACCATTGTAGACTGATCAGGTGTGACCTGATAAAATTACCCCCTTGACAGGTAAAAACCTCTTTCAAATATTAGTAAGCTACCCCTATGTAGTCCTTGTAGGACACAAGGTAGGGTGCATGTTATGCAAAAGTAGGACAAGTAGAATATTAATGTTAACATGTCACTACAGTGGCAAGGTTCTAAAAGATGTTTCTGCTGTGGAAGGCCTAACTGGCCTATGTAGAAAATATTACGATTTAAAGTCCTAATAACAGTATCTTGGGCATGGACCAGCTAGAAACATAACTAAACTATTTTTGTTTGTTATAATATATTAAATTCAATTGTAAAGCTGGACTGTTAATAAATATTAAGGAAAAATAACTTTTAGAAAGTTGCCTTTTCCCTGGCTGAAGTTCCTGGAGGCGTATTTGCATTAGTTCTCAAGTTTCACCCCACCTGTACTTGGATTGAGTAAGGTCTGAATATGCAGGGTGGGGGCTGGGGGCATTCTGTCAACACCACAATATCAAATCCTGTCAGACAGGTCTGTTGAGCTACATTTAAAACTATGGTGCACATTAAGAGGGAGAGAACAGGATTCCAGGATAATTCTTGTGTATTCCATGCCTGATTGCTGAAGGACCCTGCTTTTGTCCTACAAGACTTCTGTCTCTGGTGTGTTGCGGTAACAGCACCTGCTATAAACTAGATTTAAGTGTTAGAAGTTGGAGGACACTAGGATTACCATAGTACACTCCTTACTCACACAATGAGCCTCAGAGCCCAAGTCTAGTGTGGTCGCATGTATTTACCAGCTTGGATATGCTCTGACAATTTGTATATTGTGCCTGTTTGCAGTAAAGCAAAGAGAAACCATTGGAACAGTGGGTATGTCAGGGCCTGAGAACCTTTACTGAAATGGCCAGAGAGGAACTCAGACTTTCTATGGGCATTTCCCACCCACAGGCTGGTGAACTCTACAAAGCAGGACCCTCATTCAGTTTTTCTCAGAATACTGTTGAACATGTGAAAGGATACCATGTGGTGTGAATCTGCCTGTGTGTGGTCTCTTTGACTTGCAAGAAGGAACTGTGGAGGCTGAACCTCCTTCCACCTGAAAACCAAGGACACAAAGATCTCCAAGAATCAAAAGGCTGATCTCCTTGGTGGCTTCAGGAACATAGAAAATCTTGAGAAGGCTGTTTTAGGAGGAATCCCAAATGATCATTTGCAACTGGCACCTGGACTGGGCTTTGTTGTTGCCTTCTGTTTGGTACCCTTGGAGTCTCAAATTGATCATACTGAGATCCTGGGGGCCTTAGAAATGTGTATCACTGTGGTTGTTGGAGCACCAAAACAAGTTTGGGAACTTTTCAAAACTTTTTCTCCAGAGAGTCAAGGTGAGCGACTGTGAAAAGTACCAGACCAGCAGTCCCCAGCACAGGTTTGAATGTCATGTTGGTTTCATGTGCAGAAGAGTTTTTCCTCAGAAAAATGACAAAGTTCCTTTTCAGATTTTGAATTAGAATAGAAACGTTTTCAAACTTTCAGGCCTTTGTAGGGCCAATCTATTTGGTGTAACTGATCTGCACTTCATCACAGTTAGCCTCATATTGGGATTGGATTCCGGTCTACCGTGACCGTTGACTACCGTTAGGGCTTTGCTATTCTTGTTTTTTTTCCCACTTAACTCTTCAACAATTTTTATCTCAGATTGCCCTTATTGAATTTATATAATTTTGGTGTGATTTGAATTATGAAAATGTTAACTCTTCTAGAAATTGGAGTGTTATTTTTACTGTGTTATGTTTTCGACTTTTTAACTATTTTGGTACTTCTAAACACATCACAGATTTTCTCTCAGGTAAGCCTGTCTTCTGTATGCCACAGTTGCCACGGTTTGAGCTCAGGTTTAAGTTACTGAACCATTTGACTGAAACTAACAATCTAGTAATTTTATTAGTGTGGTGGACACCCTGTCACTCAAAATAATAAAGCCCTTTCTCACAACATCTATTTGAATGATTGTTTTAATTACTTCTGAAAGTTAACTATGAATGTGTCTATTGTATTTTGCCATGTTGAAGCTTAGTGTAATTTGTAAAAAGCATGGCTCAAGTGAACTGAGAGGTGCTGATATAATTTTAAATCTTGATGAAATAAAACTGTAGATAGTTAATCGTAAAGGTAAGCAATAATTTATTTCTCATCCATCTTCACAATTACCATACATTGCCTAACTACATGACAACTGCCACTACACAGCAGGGCATCATTGCCCACTCACGCTTTACTTGGACAAATACAATTGTAATTTACAGGTTAAATGTACAACGTCATTAAAAAACTTTTAAGCCATATGATGTTATACGGTACATGATTTATTGACAGTGCAATATAAGACACAGATGATTAATGTCTGGGTATGCCTATAAGCAAGCATATAAAAAAGTGTCCATTATTGATAATCAAGTAGAAAAAAGAAAAGTAGAGAAATAAATCCAGAGCTTAATTACAATAGATACATTAGGTCAGTAAATTAACTCTTCCCTTTTTTTTTTTTTTTTTACATTTTATAGAAATAGCTCCTATATGGACAATTTGCAGGGTAAATAAAATTGTTAGCTAAAGAAGTTACCATTGTATGAAAAACAGAATGGAAGATTATCAAGTAATTTTGCTTACAAAAAGTAAAACTGTAAAGAGTCACAAAAAATATAAAAATGCCACATTGAACGAGGCAATTGTAGTCTACCCAAACCGGTAGTATACTATATGAAAAGCCATATTCATACCGTAGTAACTGACAAAAAGGCATTGTGTACTTTTGTACCCTCCGGAGACTTGGCACCATGTGTCATGAGTTCTTGGATTGTCATCCAGTTGTCCAGAATTTTCTTGTTCCTCTTTTTCATCATTTTTTTGTGACTGAGTTCAATAATGTTAATTTCCTTTTTGCCTTCACTGCCACTCTGTGGGCTTTCCTTAAGACACTCTAACCTGCTGCGCATCATGAACTCTCGCCGCCTCCTCTGCTCCTTGGCTCGCAACAAGTGTTGCTTTCTTTCTTCTTTGCTCCAGTAGCGACCCATCTTTAGTTCACTCATTGTGTCGTCATCAGTAGTCATTCCACTTCGCTCCTCCTTGATCTTTAGAGCGCGCTCTTTAAGCAACTTGTCTCTTACTGGTCTTTTTGTAATGTAGCGTGTCCCGTCGCTCCTCATTTTCACTTTCCATTCCATCCTGGGCTCTGTTAGCTTCTGGGGGTCTTTGCACACACTTACGAGACTAAGCTGACTTTGAGCGTACTCCACTGCAGACTTCTGTTGGATTAGGTGCATATAACTTTGATACTGTCTTGCATGTATGGGTATATTTCCTTGCCTATATGCTGAACTGTGGTAAGGTGAAAGGTAGGGAATATGCTCTGCATTTAGTGTTTCATGTTCGGTTCTTTTTCTGCATTCAAAAACATTATCCCTCCTTTGTACAGCAATGCTCTGCTCTGTAATTTTGGTTTTGTTTTTGATTGGTGTGCTCTCAATGCTACAGTGCCCAGAAGACAACTGATTGGACACTATTGTGCTTCTCAGATTTTTCCTGTTGGTAATGCTGATCATTCTCTGCAAAGTGCTGTCTGGAGACCGCTCGATCGTTAGTGGTGTACTGCGGCAGCTTTCTGCTGTGTTGTAAGCACTGGAGCTATCTTTGTCTGATTTCCCTGGATGTTCCACAATGTCATCCACTGTATGTGTCTGCGGGTTGCCACTAGCGTTGCATTCATCTTCATGAACTGACCAGATATTGCTATATTGATGGCTTATTTTTTGAAGTCTATGAGCATGCATAATACTTTGGCACTCCAGTTCAATATTTCTAAGTTCCTCGTTAAGTGCCTGGAGCTCGTGTGCAACACCCTCTTTCTCACCTCTTCTACATTCTATTGTACTTCGTGAGTAATACAGGTCATACTCTCCACGGTTTCTGATTTTGCATTTGAGCTCTAAGAGCTGACGAAACCTTTCACAATCGTCATCCTGGTTTCCTGCGACATCAGAGTCAATCAACTCTCCAGAAACAAAACTTTCATTGAACTGGACTTCAGTGCTTCCTAAGGTGTCTTGGCTCTTCCCCAGATCTTGCTTGTCCGGCAAGCATGTGTTGTTAGGCTCCTCGGGCGCGTTCTCTGGTTCTGAGCTCTCCTCATTGCGCAAACTCTCGTCTGTAGGTCCCACTCCACTGTCCTTCTCATGGTTGTTGGGTGAAGGTGTGGCAGTGTCTGTCGTGCCATCTTCTTCCTCTGGTTTCTTTGGCTAAGGAACAAGAGACAAAAAACGTTATAAACAAATAGGGACAAGCTTTTCAAGGTGCAAGTTGCATGGTTGATAATGCATATATTGGAAATCCTTAAACAAATATGGTTGATTAAATGTAGTTTACACCTAAAGCATAGCTATATTTATGGTACTTCTGCATCCGGACCCGGAACCTACATTCTCGCAGTGATTTTCAATACAGAAGGGGAAAAACAAACAGCGACCTTTTTAATGAAATAATTAAATGCAAAACTTTTCACAGAAAAGAACATTCTTGCGTTCATGACTTGATACCAGGGTGCTTAGATCTGTCTCTCCAAGGTGTAAATTTTGGGGTGAAATGGAATTTCGACCTGAAAGAAAATATTCGGGCTCTTCAGAAACGTAAGTTTTATGGTACTAAGGGGCAGATGTGTCAAAATACCTATTTGCGATTCTCAAATAGCGATTTTTTGAAAATCGCTATTTGAGAATTGCAAAATGGTATGCATATAAAAATTGCTCTTCTTTAGCGATGTCTTAAAATTCCTTAATTGCAATTAGCAAATTGCTAATCGCAATTAAGGGGTCATTTCCCATTCATTTCTATGGGCCAGGAGGCCCATAGGAAGGAATGTGCAGTTATTCTTAATTTGAAATTCACAATTTGCTAATCGCAAATTGAGAATAATTTCAAGGGTGCAAGGGTGTCTTAAGGACACCCTGCTGCACCCCTGAAATTTACATGTGTGAGCATATGGCGCACATACATGCCCTAAGGGCATGTATGAGCGCCACGTGACACTTTTACAAATGCCAAAAAGTACATTTCTAAAAGAATTCGCAAATTACCACCAACTACAAGTTGGTGGTAGTTTGCGATTTCTTAGTGTAAATTTGCAAAACTTAATTGCTTCTTACATAGCACTTAAGGAATCGCATTTTCCGGGCTTTTTTGTCGCAAACGCTGCTTTTTACCGATTAGCAGCGTTTGCGACAAAAATTTTTTTGATACATCTGCCCCTAAATTCTTAAAATTTGCGCTGATAAATATTTGAAATATATCACAAAATGACAACTGTTTGATCAGGTGGGACCCTAATGTAACACAAATCCGACAGGGTAGATAAAATAAAGAAAAACTCTGCAGACATAAAGGTTTATAAATATGCAAAGACCTGACTGAAAAGTCTTTTTTATGAGATGCTAGTTTTTTCTAAGACATTACAAGTAGATGCAAAACACAGGAGATCTTTTGAAATGGTTTGTATATCATCCACATGGAGGGCACTAAATTAACATAATGCAGTCAGAAGTAAATTATTTCTCAAAGTGAAGGATGAGAAATTGGACCAAGCTTAATTATTTCAGAGGTCTTTTTCAGAGATTTGTTTGTGATTTTTTTCTTTTCAATACTTGGGTTGGTGCTTCTCATAGTCTTACATAGCAGATGGCCCATATTCTATTTCTTTCATTTTAATTTTGTTAAACTTGGTCCTTGGAAAACCAGAAGTCAGAAGTGGCTCCTCCATTAGGAGGGAAAAGCGTCGTCCCACTAATTAAAATGCCACTAGAAAATTCCCCAGAAATGAAAAATAAAAAACTTTAATTTATTACTATTTTATTTTTCACTAACCTTCATCACGAGCTGAGTGCCAGGACGGAGCTGGACCATTGCTGCTGAGTGGCAGCAACAGGGAGGAATGGTGAGCTGGGCATATAAGTTTAAAGTGTGCATGCCACTTTGGCTGGCTGGCTTGCGACAGGCAGCCAGACATGCACATGTTAAACGTCTCTAACCCAGCTGTCTGAGAAAGCTGGGTTGAGAGCAACCATAGGCCTCTATTGCCCTTGGGAGCGCTGAAAGAGCCCGCTCCATCCACTCCGGAAGCTTTGCTAATGCTGGTTAGCAGCATGAGAACAGGCCCAGGATTGGTTATAGGAGTTGACCGGGGCCCGGGCTGGAGAAGACAACACCGGGACCAGAGCAAGGACATGCAGCAACGCAAGTTACCATTCTGTTTACCTTTTTTTATGTATTTAATGACTATGTGCTAATGTGCACTAAATTGCAAAAATGCATTAAATGACCATTTTAAAGTTAAACATTTTAACTTTAGAACGATAATGTAATGCGTGTCGGCAATTTATTTAATGTAATTGCGCGTGCATACACCCGCCCATTTGCCCGCCTCACCACTCAACATAGTTGCCAGCTGCCACTGCCGGAATTGCCAGTATTTTCTGTTCTTATTTAATAGCTTTTATATACTGATATGTCGAATAATGGTGAGTTACTGCTCTACAGGAAGTGGTTGTAAAATCAGGCCAATGCGTAGTATCGACAAATATTTTAAAGGATGGCTCCAGGGATGAGGGAAGATACCATTGTTTTTGGTGCTATTTGCACTGCAGTGTTATCACCTGCTGATGCCAGCTTTTGATTGGCAGATGCACAGTGATCAGTGGATGGGATAGTGGACGTATATTTGAATATTGCATAAAGAAATATCTTCTGACATAACAATAATGCCTTAAATATTGTTTATAAAAATAGTGTCCCATTGTGCGTTGATTTTGTATTATTAACTCCAATGGGGCAATATTTTTGAAGAAAATATTCATTAAATGATATTTAAGTCAAACAATATTCTGACAACAATATTCTGGTATCCCACCAGGATAGTGAGGAATGATATTCTTGAAGTTTTTACATAGCATACATATGTAATTTCGTGGTATTGAGGATTTTTAGGCTGGAGGCTACACATGTGCTTCTGGAGCTCTTAGGCCAATGGACAAGTAAAAGTTTGGGGATGGGGTGGTGGTGTAATGGAATGGACTTCCAGAGCCGAGGATAGACTGCCATGCATGAGAATCTGTCTGTTGATGGAAGGACTTGCAGTTGATTCTGAATGAAGGCAGCAAGGTGGTTCATTATTGCACGGTGATGCCATAGTGGCTGGTGCAACAGTATTTGAATTAGTGTCAAAAGTGTCAAAAAGTTTTATTTGCATAATTAATTAAAATTGTTACAAAATTCTCCTGATAAAATAACAGTGCAAAATGTATTAAAAATACTAAAATTATTGTCTCTCAGCCTCTGTTTTGTTCGGGACAGATGCGTGAAGATCTAAAAGTTAGGGTGTCCCTAATAGTCCACCAACTGGGTGGACCTCCTGTTCAGTTAGTTCTAAGCGTTTTCTTGCTTCTGCCATGAATTTAACTCTGCGGCAAGCCAAAATTATGGAGGAGCCTCCAAGCCAGCTTTTAACTGCATGTCTGCAAGAACGGATGTTTAATGCATTAAGAATGGGTTTCAAGAGGAGACGCCTCTGAGTTATCATGGCCGGACATATGCAGAAAAGGTGGACGAGGGTTTCATTTTTGTACCCACAGAGGCGACATTCTTTCGTCTGGTGGGACTGTTTCCAGGACGGTAAGAGGTCCTTTGAGACGTGCATCCCCATCCGATAGGCTACAAAAGCCTTTTTGAGATGGCCACTGAATTAGATGTGGGATGTGCTGGGGACCATTGAAAGTATAAGAGTATGGCACCATGTGACCCCCATGGTCTGTGCCTGCTCACTGATTAGCTGTGTGTTAGATTGGCTCTAGTGGCGGAGGTCTATGTGCTCATCTACGAAATGAGATTTCATTTGGTGCTAGTACCAGGGCCAATGTGGCAATCTAAGTGTGATGGCCATAATGATGCAGTGTTCAGTTCGAGTGGTCATTTTTGCATGCCAAGTCAAGGGCAATGTTCTAATGTTGTGGTAAACAAAGGACCTTGTTGGGGATCATCAGGAGTGACAGAGGCATTCCAAGTAGGCTTGCGTCAGATGGCATATTAAAAGACAGCAGTTTGCAAAGTGAGCCTTTTCTGGAGGCAGTCTTGTTTCTAGTGGCTTGCATGTAGTTGACACTGCAAACAATTTATTGAAATGCAATTTCTGACATGTGTCGACATGTGACTGTAGTCTTTCCAACTAAAATGCCCTTCATTGGTACTGAGCGACTTCTGTCTGAATTCAGACAATAAGGGGAGCGTGCATTCAAGAAAGCCTGGAGAGGGAAGGTAGAGGACTAGAGAAAGAGGTGCCAGTGAAAAAAGAGAGCGCGAGGGGAGGATGAAAAATAGATGGAGAGATAAAAAAACCCATCATGTTCCATTGTTGAATTTGGGTGCAGAAAGTAGCTGGTTCTTCATATGTTTATGTAGGAAATATTACGTTTACTATGTTGTGTTTTCGCCAGCTCTTTCTTTCATCTGTGTTGCTCTGCCACTCTTGTTTCTCATGAGTAAATTAAGATACACATACCATATAAAAAGTGGGCTCATCTCTCTGCTCAACACCCACCAAACCACCCACGGGGATGCTCCAGTGGTAGGATATTAGTGGCCATGCACCCCTGTATGATCTGACAGCTATAGCTGATGTATTGTTCCAACAATGAAAATGTCGGTCAGATTTCTTTGTACAACATACTTGCATACATGTTGTCATTGTATATGTAATGGATGTTCTTCCCTCACACCAGGGCCGGGGACAGTCAGCGTATCTTCGACAATCACCCCTGTATTGGATGGCCCCTGTTAGTGCTTGGAGACAATAGTGATGCTCACCAAAAAAAAACATTTAAAAGTAAGGTCGTCCAAGACATACAGAGATAATAGGGTTTTGATAGTGGCCCAATCAGAAGTAGGAGGTTGACAGTTCACCACCTCACCATATCGACTGGGCACAGACCAGTTGAATAACCGAGTCAAGGGGTACACTCCAAGACGGCTGGGGACTCGGAGAAAAGAGAGGGAGACAAGGCAGAGGAGACGGCCATGAGCGTGAACAGGTCTGAGAAGGAAGTCATGGCGGGGAGCAGGGTGGTGAGGAGAAGAAAAACCACTCACCTTGATATTGTCATGCACCTATCTAGAAGTTTGGATGGGCGATTCCACCTCACTAAACTGACCCCAGGGCCAAAATGTCATCATTTCTAGTCCTGTATCTAATCAGATTGTGGAATGAGAATGTGTGCAACTCTGTCAATAAATGAAATTATCTTTCACAGGTTTCGCGTGGCAGTAATTCCACTGGTGTGTACATGATGGATCACAATTCCCACTATGCTTTTGTTGCAAATTACTTTCAGGGAAACAGAGTCATTTTCAAGCAATGCGCCTTATTAAACATACAACTCTGCCCATTACTGATATAATTACCGGTGGGATTCTGAGGTGGCGGCTTTATGGGAATCAGACGATTTACAAGGGACCTGTGATTGGATTGGTAATGGGCTGTTTTTAATTTGCTACATATAAACATTACACAGATCCTAATAACCTGAGTAATTTTACTAGATAGAGATAGCATCGCATACCTCATCACCGGGATATTTAAATCTCTAGGTGCCTTCTGCCCCATCCATGTCCCCTATCATTTATTCGATATGCTAATCAGTTAAAGCAAGGAGGGCTCAGACATCTGATTTTCTATCTGATTATAATTATGGTTACATGTTTCTCCCTCGCTCTCTTCACCCAGGCCCTGTCTCGTTTTAGAATTACCTGACAGCCTGATTATATCACTACTTAGTGTAACACATATTTTGTGAAAACAGTACCTGGGACCTGCATGCCTAAGCCCACGAGTGTGCCTATACTGCCAGGACCTCTAGTCTACTAGAGTAAAACATGGCTGACAAGGTGTCTCTCCGTGACATCTGAAGTGTGTCCCCGAACATACAGAATACATACTCCCATCTCACATCGGCTTGCACTGCCTCTGGTTCATTTAAGAGTTGATTTGCCGCTCCCAGCAGAGAAAAAAACAACTCATTAAACAGGGCTTTGATTCCAGCGCAGCTCAGTTATTAGGAAGTACAAAAGGGCGTCCTTCCTGTGCTAATTCTGTGATCCTTACCTGCGCCACCTCGCCGGCTGTGTACGGCATCACTTCGTCCTGTTGTTCCTCCAGCATTTCCATGTTCAACTCCTCCAGATATTCGCTCCTTTCATCATCCAGCCAGCCCTCGTCCAGCTGCAAGGAACACATTAGCACATTGCATTACATGACATTAGTATTAACTCATGCTAATGCGAGGGGGGCCGAGACCGGCCGTGGCTGGCAAGGCCCTTTCATCATAATGATTCTTTTTTGAAAACATGCTTTTGTATTTTGCCTTACAGGGGGAAAAGCGGGATAATAAATTGGGCCCTGGTGCCTTTTATCCTTTCATTAAACAAAACGATGGATTCTCTCGCAGCCCGCTGGAACCGGCGGCTCAGTACATCACTCCTTTTCAAAAATCCATAAAAGCGAGGCCCGATAATTCTGAAGCTGCCATGTCTATTACTCCGATACCAGGAGGGTTAAGAGAACTCGAGTGGTGGTAATGGCTCCATATAACAACCGAACACCCTCCCGCAAGAGACCCAATCAGCGCTCACTCCATTTATCGTCCTAAGTGTCCCAGGTGCTGGTACCTGAAGCCACAAAGGGGAGCGAAGGCTGATGGGAGGGGGCAGAACAGCGGGAACCGCAGAAGCCTCTATGGCTGACTTGGTTTTGTATTACACCGATGCCTGTAAAAAGCTATTCGAATAAAATAAAGGGGCATATCTTCAACGGCCGGAGTTAAAATGATCGCCCCTTTTGCATCTGTTTTCGGGCAAAAAGCGGCGATAATTTTAATGCCCTATCAGCATGGGCCTCGCCTCGCATAGCTAATGAGATGCGAGGTAGGCGTTCCCGTGTGAAATGCACACAAAATACAGTGAAATAATTTTCTGACAGAGGTTCCCCCTAAAAGCCAAGAAAGCGGAGATAAAATTATCTCCCTATTACCTAGCTGTTGCTAATACCAGTTAGCGACAGCTAGTAGGAGATAGCGACCATCTTGGGCCCCACTTTGCATGTCAGTGATATTTATCACTAATGACATGCAAAGTGGGCGTGCCAAGATGTTAGCGACTGGAAACAGTCGCTAACATCGCTATCTCCTATTACCAACTTTTGGAGATATTCGCGCTAAGCACAAATATCTCCAAAAGCTAACACCTGCCCTGAGCAGTTCTTAGCCATGTTATCCAATGGGAGGTGGATAACATGGCTAAGAGCATTAACTCGGTAATGCATGAATATCGCTGACTTTTCAGCGATCTTCATGCATTGCGGCCAATTTTTATCGCATTTGCGATATACCTTGGTAATACCAAGGTTTATTTGCGATAAAAATCGCCGCAGCTTAGCTGTAAATTTTTGTCTCTAACCAAGCAATAGCGATAATTATCTCTATTGCTTGTTAATATGCCCCAAGGTTTCCTCTGATTGTGTGTCATATCGCTGGTATTCCGGCGATTTTTTATGCTTAACACCGCTTTTGCCGGGATTTCTATCGCCTAAGCGATGCGCGTTGTAAATATTGCGCTGACCGGGCGATAGAACCCGGCGTTAGGCGACATTAGGATTTTGCACACTATAGGCGGCTAGCGATAATTATCGCTGCCGCTTGTAGATATGCCCCAAAGAGTTTAGGATGAAATCTCGTCCTAGGTATTTCTAGTTTTTAGAGTGCATACGTGGACAGACCGAATTATAATATCTACAGCGACACTAACAGGCAGATGGAGGGAAACGGCATCGGTATAAAGAGGTCTTTTGAGGTGACTGAGACCTCGGTAAAGAGCCCTGGGTATGCTCTCTGCTAGTAGAAACCATGGCAGCCAACCACGTGATATGGCGGACATGTGATTCTGCAATCCCCTCAACCTACAATACTGCATTTGCAGCCAGTGGCTAGGTCGACCTACTGCTACCTGGGGCAGTCCCTAAGTTTGCTGCCGAGTGCAGGTAAGAGCGGGTGGGGGGTGGCCTATGGACGACTTGTTCCGAGGGAAGGTTGGCTGATCGATGACTTGTTTGCAGTGGTGGTGGTAGTCAACAGTCATAAGTTGCTCACCTCAGCTGCCCGCAAAAACAGTGCCACCTTTGGGTTATCTCCCCCTGCTCCCTCCTAGCTACGTCACTGTTTGCAGTTAACAACATTGGAAACACAGACAAATGTAACGTTTTGAAGATTATTTGTGATTTACAAAATGGATGTAATCAGTGGTTGAAGTGCATTAACAACGGTATGGGAACTGTGATCCTGCAAGCAATGAGGATGCGGTGATTGAGCATTGGAGCGTAGTAAATAGCATGACTAAAAAAACAAAATATTCTGTAACTTTTCTGTCCTTCACCTCCAGGTAACTACATATAAAATAACGCACAGTTTAAATGAAAATTAAATGCAAGTAAGGTGGGAAATGCATGAAACATCTTCGTTAATTCATTGCACCAGAGAGTCACAAAATTGAATCCTGGCTGATGCAGTGGACAATAGTGACTTGTGAATCTTTAGGGCTACTAGGTCCCGGTCTGTGACAGAATCTACTGTGAACATATAGACTATTATTTTAAACTTGCATTATGCACATGATAAGCTAGGCTGCTAAAAATGTGCAAAAAGGTTTAAGATAAAAACAGTGCTTCCAAAATATAGATTTTAGTAATACCCAGACTGCACGTAGTGCATTTATTTTATATAACGGTCTTTTAAAAGCACACTCTTCACAGCTTAGCAGGTAGCTCCCTTACAATATCTCTCAAAAAGTATAAAGCTGTGTCATCAGGAATCATCAAGTGATTCCATCAATTAAAGCCACTACCGACTTCTAAGTTCCCTTTACATTTGTAGATTGACCAGTTGCGCACATTTACATTTCTTTCCGCGACGTAAGCACCCTAGTAAGGGGGCTTGCCTGCCTTATATTTCAGCAGAAGCATTTCATCTCATGACCATCCCGGGACGGTTGTCTTCTTACAACAAGTAGGGAAACTGTTTTTCTAAAATTAAAAAAGTATGGACATGTCATTGCCCCAAGCCCCCCCCCACTTCGACCACTGGATGTAATGACTGATAAATGCTCAGCATGATGGCACTCGCTCTCTGGTATTTAAACACTTAAAGTGGGGCAGCTGTCAACTCAACATTTGAATGTACATACATCCTACTCAACCTCTACCAGGCTGCCAATAGGAAAAGGCACAGAAGCTAGCAATACCTTGTTCCAAAGGCAGTGCAACAAATATGCTAATGTGACCCATAATTCAATGCAGCTATGTACAACTGTTATAACATAGACCTGTCATAACAGCAGCTCTATGTAATGGCGGGCGAAGACATGCTCTACTACGAAGATGCTGTTTTGCCCTTACTGGACAAAATATGGACCAATTTTCCTTTTTTCTAGCAAAAACACAGTAAAATATTTTCATTGTTCCAAGTGTCAGAATTTCTTTTTATTTACAAAATGAAACCTAAAACATTTAAAATCTACTTATCCTTCGATATTCTGTACTGGCTGGCTCTTTACAAAGCAACAATACCTCCAGAAGAGCTTGACAAACTCATTTAAAAACATCTATTCGTACAACCCTGGATGATTTCACCATACAGATCCAAGTGCATGATATAATTTCCAGTTTGCAAACCAGAGATTTTCAATTTGCAACTAGAATGCAAATGGACATGCAATGTGCGATGTAACCTGTAATGGTCAGCACTCCTGTGTTTCAGTAGCTCAACAGGAAACAAACCTGCATGTCATCCGCAGGCCAGGGGGGTGGCCTGTGGGGTAAAATAAAAGGAAGCACTCTCTCAGGGGCGGTACTTCAGACACTACCACTAAGTGTATCAATGGATTATTGCTGCCGGTGTCTGCGTGCCCCTCCGCAAAGACGGGCCTTGCATCGCGGGTGCACCCGACACCACACTGGCGACAAAGGTGGGATCGTGACCCTCGCTCTCCGTAGCCACCCGCTCCGCCTGCCGCGGCCGAGCGCTACGATCTTTGTCAGGAACCACGACTTTGCGAGTCGCCCGAAACCACGCTTGTGCAGGCACTCCATCACACTGGTGAGTGAGCTCCTCAGACCTGAGAATTGCTGCTTTCAGGGGAAGCATCGCGCTGCCACACGCCCACCAACCGACCTGAAGTCCTAACGAGCGTGCAGAGTGCTGAGGCCACGCCCCACCAAGGCCACACAGTGGGGGCTGTGCAGGAAGGAGGAGTACAGGCCCAGTGTCCATTGCTGAAGTATGCCCCAGGCAGCTGCTACACCACGTTCACCAACAGAGCCCTGAGGCTTAGTACCTGCACCACACCTGCCTGCAAGTGAAATGGGGGACAATGACGAAGCAACAGCACCGGCTCATTTCCCTTTCCAGCATGCGGCCTCAGGAGTGTTACCGCCATTCAGTGATCTGGAGGACCCGACGAGGGCGTCCTCCAGGTGGAAGATATGGATCGAACAATTATTTTGTCGTGACCTGAGAGACTGACAAAGCAGTAAAAAGATCCCTGCTCCTACATTATGCTCAGGATGAGATTTTCAAGCTCTTAAAGAACCTATCAAACATGGGGGCGGCAACAGACTACGGCACAGAAGTCACCACAGTGACACTCACCTCGACCCCCAACTCAACTTGGACTTTGATCGTTTCAAACTGCGCCAGGCCTGCCAGAGAGCAGGGGAGACGATGGACGCATATTACGCACATTTGGGAGAACTCACCAGCACGTGTACGGAAGCTGACCGGCCAAAAGAACCTACATACTAGTTGTTGTACTCACACTTCCTTCTTAGTGAGACACCAGGCTGGTGCTCTTTCAACCCAGATGATGAAGTTCCGCCAATGGGTGGGCTGATGGGTTCACGTCTGCTCTCTTCTCTCATTCTTACAGTCTATACCTCTACGCTCCAAGTACACGTTAGACATTTGAGGCCACCACTGACCTTAGCACCCCTTATGTGTTTTTCAATAACACAATAAAGTATGCAAAAGGTGATGGAACCAAGCTATAAATGGTTGAAAAGCCCTAGCTAGGTGGAAACTGGTACTAGGTTATTTGTGTTCTGGTTTAAGGAGGACCTGGTCTAGCAGTTCGGCCTGGAGTGTTTCCATGAGGAGCAGGGTCAAGACTGATTTGAATATGACTGGATCCAAACTGAGGTGGCATGGAGGGTGAAAACAATAGATTAGGATGTGACCCCGAGCGAATGACAGTGGCTGAGATTAATTCAAGCATTCCACCCATCACCTTGTTTTTATCCATTTGTCTATTAAAAGACTGTTGCTTTAATAAAAAAAAAGTTTCCATTTAAAAACACTTTGGGAGGAGCTAGCAGTGAACCCCTAGGCCATTGTCTACTCCATGCATGGTTCACCAGAACAGGCAGCTTCCCCTTTATGAATCATATACCACCTGAGAGTCAGTAACAGATCAAAGGTTTGTAACTGCAATTGCTGGCAGAACATATTGCTGCATTCCATCCCAAATCCCAAAAAGGAGAGGGACACGCCTTTACTGCCCCCTCCTATTTGCAATTCGTAATGGATAGCATCAGCCCTCTTAAGAATTGGAAAAACTTTTCCAACTTGTATAAAAACTATGATAAATCATAAAAACATGTTTTGTAGTAGCAAACCCTCTATTTTTGGGAATCACGTGCTGCACAACACCTTTCTACATGAGCCTATAAATTATTTCTTCAGAGTACAGTGAGGAAGGAAAACTATTTTTCAAAGTTTGTGACACAGTTGTCCTTTGTTAGTTAAAAAAACGACCTCAACCTTCAAAAAAGTCTCGTGGACCACATTACGCACCTTAAACTTCATGTATTGCTCCTGTAAGTGCAAGCGTGATCTGAGACATATGTTGGCAGATTTTATTTTCAGTATAGTCGAAATTGTAGGTCTAACGACTATGCTGCATTATAGCTACGTCCTTCAATTTTCTCCTGCACTAGGTAACAAGATAGTGTTATCCTTGGACTAATGTTTGGCATCCAGAAATCTACATACCATCAGATCAGAACCTCCATTTATTATGACTTCAGTAAGTTGTGTTGTTATCAACAGAATACCGCAGTTAGGCAGATAAAACAATTTCTGAGCACTTTTTCCTTAAATAAATAAAGAAGAGAAATGTGGGCCTTCCTGAGATCACAATCCATATAACTGAGAAATTCATCTATTGGGCTCCATTCCAGTATTGTAGACAAGCATTGGAAAAGCCAATAGCTCTCACCTTTGGGAACAATTTGCTTTGCCAATGTCTTTTGGTCACGCATTGGCAAGACGCTGAGCAGCATGTCCAAAAAGACAAACAAAATCTATGAAAAAACGGTGGGATGATTATGTATGCCTGATTACGTGTACACATGCTTGCGTCATTGCACATGCATGCCTACAAATTGTTGTGCTTTTTAAGGCTGAGAAGACATCAGCAATTTGTTGCCTGATCCTACCCAGGCACAAATAAATATACAAACAAACAAAAGATTGCTGCTGCCCGAGGCCACCCTGTGGCCATCAGGAGGGCAGGCCCTTAGCCCCAGAGGGCTTCCCCCCCCCACTCTGGTTCCACTTCTCCCCAGGCAGGAGGCGCCCGGCTGGAGGGTGGGCGGGCTAGTGACGCGCGTCCGGGGCGGCAGGCAAGGCGAGGGGGTATATAACCTCCCCTTGCTATTTTACTAGCCTCTTTGCCGCTCCGGACATCGCGCATCGGGTCTAGGAACACTCTTTTTCCCTCCCTACCTCTTACCCTGAGTGTCAGCGAAGGGGGGAGTACCTGGGGGAACTTTAATGTGTTATTTTTGGTCGCAGGCGGAGTTACAGGGCGATCCGGAAGCAGAGAGGTGCAGCACTGTACTTCAGCGGGCACATAAGGGTGCCAGAGCCTAACCTGGAACCTCACGGGAGGTCCATGAACCCGTGCCGGCGCCCCAGTAGTCCTTCGGGCGGTTGTGTGCCTGTGCAACCGGGGGTTTGCCTAGATACGCCCCGCAAGGGGCGTGAGTAGAGTAATTACCATGATGGTGCAGCAGATGGGTGGTTCGCCACTGTGCTGCTTGGCTCATCAGGCGGGCAGGTGGCGAAATTGCGGCCTGCCCTTGGATCGCCCGTAAGATAACCCACTGTGATTACATAATGTTGTATGTAATAAACAATAAACCTGCAGCAACTTTTCCCAATCTAACACTGGTGTCTGTGTGTTATTTGCGGGATGTTGGGTATGTTGGGGCGGGGGGTTCTGTTGACCTGATGGGACTATGTGGGAGTGATGGCAGAGGAAGAGCACTTGGGGGAAGAAATGTGAAGCAAGTTGGAGAAAGCAAAAGCAGCACAAGAGGGAGAGCAACACAGGGAAAACAGGAATGGATTTGGAAGGTAAGAAGCATACAAACAAGAGCTTGTAAATTTAGAGAGACAGCAACACTGGAAAACATATCCAATCAAAAGGAGGGCTTAAGCAAACAGAAAAAAGTAGTTTCCAATAAGTGAGCAGTGGAAGGATAGAAGCCAACCAATCAGAGATTTGATATAGAGGATATTGTTCCAGGGGACGAATAAAGATGACAGGAATAAGCTAGGACAAGGAAAGCTATTGAATAAGAAGCAAGCAAATGAGAGTGACAATAAACCCATGGGCTGGCTGTAAGTTCATGTAAGTCCTTGGTAAGTCCACATCTGGTCTTTTGAAAGCACACAGCTTGCGCTGCCTGGTAGGTTCGGCCTAAAAATGAAGAATTCCTTACTTGCATGGATAGGCAATTCTTTTAACTGTTAGCAGAAATGCGTTTTGTATTAATTGAGATTAACACTCCAAATTTATTTTACCTAATTATTTCATGCCACAATAAAAGGTAACATAATTTGGCTAGTTCTAAAGTTAATGCCTTGGGCACTGAGGAAAGTGAAATCAACTAGCAGATGTCATGTTAAAGCCACACCGGACTTGAGTACAGTATGCTCACAAAGGAAATAACCGGTTGACAAACACAGTAATCAGTATTGCCTTACTGATGAGGAAAATCAATTGACAAATGCTACCCTCTTATGTGCTGGTGCACTGATTTAAAAGGATTGACAACTGGTATTTAGTACAAACCAAAGGTTGTGATCATGACGCTGTTAATTACACTATTGGGCAATGCTACACTGTAATTATGTTTGCCTATTAGATTGGGAAAGGGTTGAGCCTTAAAAGAAGGGGGAAACATTGAAATCGTGATGGAAAGTGTAAATAGTTTTGAGGTGTCTTTTCAGCTCTTTGACAGACTGAATACACAACAAAGAATACTTGTCTTATCAACAACCAATCATTCTGTTACAGTAAGTCGATCTATATAGGATTAAACAGATAAGCATGTCTGCCTTACTGAATGTGAAGAGATCAGAAATAAATGATATCTAAAACATCAACCTAAAATCGACAAATGAGGAAACGTTTCATTAAAAAAAAAGTGAATGTCTCTTTTGTAGAGACTAAAATAATACGAGTGATAGTTTTGTGGATCCCGATGCATTTCATTGATAATATTGTCACCATAAACCTTAAATATTCACTTTTTGGTAATCACTTTAATTGATTCAGAAATGTCCACAAACGCTTGCCCAATAAGATGAAATGCCTAGATAAATGAATTACTATATAAATTTAATCTGGAACTGTTGACATAAAGTGAAGTTAGAGCCAAAGCCCCTCTGGCAACTTTCCAAGGGAATAGGGGCAGTTCATATATTGACCATATAATGCTTGAAATGAATGATGTAAATCTTTTGAGCTCACTCGTGGATGCCAGTGGCATAGGGAAAGTCGAGGGGGCCCCCTTGCAAAGTATATTGAGGGCCCCCTCCAAATTCACTCAGGAGCTCTCAGGCCTGGGTTCTGTGCTGAGGGGGTCCCCTGGTGCCGGGACCCCATGCACTGCGGGGGCTGTGGGGGCCTTTGTTATGCCACTGGTAGAAGCTACTAGTTGTAGTGATCATTTTTCTCTCACATTAACCTGTATTTCACAAACCAAGTCCCGCGAAGCACCCCAGATGGCTACTCATATTGATATTGCAAGGAAACTTTGAATTAGCCGAAAGTGGACGGGGATTAATGAAACAGCCCTCCTTGAAAAAGTGGCAAAAAGCATCAAGGAGGACTTTTTAGTTTGTACAGAACCAGCGGCCTCCCCAGATAAAATTGTGCTAGCTAGATTACTTCAGCTATTGAAGACAATTTTAAAAAGATTAACAAGCGGACAAAGCAAGATAATTTGGGCTGGTATGATCACCACTACACACAATTAAATTGAAAACTATAAAAGGCCCCACGGCGAATACAGAAAGATAAGAAGGAAGTTAAATCAATCGGGGACACATGCATCAACATAAGGAATTGCGATTCCTAAATAGCGATTTTCAAGGCAACGCTATTTATGTCACAATTTCTTATGCATGTAGGAGTTTAATTAAATTTTGCGATTCCTAAACATTACCAAATAGCGATTCGCAAATTGCGAATCGATATTAGGTAATGTCACTCCATTCATTACTTTGGGCCTATAGGCCCATGGGAAAATAGGAAATTAGGAAAATAATTAATTCTCCATTCCTTAAAGATAGGCCCTAGTCTCCCCATTGGACTGGACAAGCCACTTCAAAAGAATATTTAATCCACAGATTGAACAACCTGTCTTCCCTGAAGGTGACAATGTTGCGTTGACGTCATCCCCCTTGCAGTCAGTCAGCCTAGATGAGTAGGTAATTGCCATCGAAAAGTCCTCCTCCAATAAAACTCCTAGACCTGATGAGGTTCCAGTGAATGCATTTAAATATTGCATAGCTTTGTGGGCAGCAATTCTGACGCAGGAATTGAATGCAGTGGCTCAAGGGCCTATCCCATCTACTTGGACAGACTCAATAATAGTACTTATATTCAAAAGAGGGGACGGGGATTGGCAAGTGCTATCGTCCGATATCGCTTTCAGATTAATCAGTGAAAATAATGGGGAAAATCATTTTGAATAGATAAGATACCTGGGTAGCAGAAAACTATGTGCAAACAGAGTACCAGTATGGTTTTAGGAAGGATATTGACACATTAAAGTAATCCACCTACCTCCATTTTTTAATTTTCAAATACACAGTAGCCAGGCAGGGACATATCAATCTCTGCTATGCTGATCCTAGCAAGGCTTTTGATTTGGTCAACCACAGTAAATTGTGGAAGACCATCATTGTAATGGGCACCCCAGAAGTCATTGTATCATTCCTGTCCCAGATGTATACCTCATTGACTGCCAGAGTGAGATATGGTAAAGAGCAAGAATGTACCCCAAACTTTTGGGTCACCCGAGGTCTAAGACATGGTTGTGTCTAAAGAACCCTTCCAATTTCTCTCAATATAAATGGGGTTGAGAGGTGGCTGCAAGCAATAGATGCTGAGGCGCCCAGAGTAGGTTCTCGACCCACTTTCATGCTCCTACATGCTGACAATGCGGTTCTGATATCGAGAACTGCAAATGGTCTACAGCAGCTGATCAATTGATTTGCCACAGCTATGGAGCAGAAAGATTCCAAATCAAATCTGACAAAACCTTTATTATGGTGTGTGGAAGGGGAAAAGTGAAGTAAAAAGCCACTATGCGAGGGGCCACAAATTGGAAGAAGTTCATAACTTTTCCTACTTGGTCATACTCTAAATGTAAAAGAACATTTGAGGCTTTGTTTAGATTTGCTACGAAAATAGGAAACAAACCAATATAGGAGATGTTGCAGTTGTATAGAAGTAAATGCATTCTCAAGGACACCAGTGGGGTAACTCTTTGGGGCATGGCGGGGCACTCAATCCTGCAATTACAGGAACATTCCTTTTTGTGTGGACTATTGGCTGTTCCCCATACAGTACCAACCTATACTACTTATAGAGAACTAGATACAATTTATCTTGAAGATATAATTGACCAGAGTGCTATAATTGGGTGGTATATTATCTGGAGTAAAGCAGGAACAAAATTCACTAGGGAAGTAATCAATGACTGCCTTGCTCTTAGATACCTTACAAGATTCCTTAGTTGGCACACGTGGGTAGGCTACTCAAGGAGAGTGATATAAATGTTTCTTTTGAATGCCCTGCTAGTGTCTTGCATTACAGCATGAAAGAACTCAAAAAGCTGATTTTTGCCAACAAACAAGACCTAGGGAGGGAAAATAAATAAATGGAAAAACGAATATTATTCAGATACCTGAAAGGGCCCGTAGATCAAGGCTTGCAAGGTTATTTGGTAATGGTAACAGATGTACAGAAGAGATTCTACCTCACAAGACTAAAGCTGGGCATTCTTCATCATCTCATTGTAATCCCGGAGAGAGAGGTATGGAGCAAGACATTACCAAAGTGTCAGTGTGATGGGAAAGCTACTCAATCCACAATGCATTTTATTCTGTTTTGCAAATTTTATAGTGACATTAGTCAGCGCTTTTTAAGTCCCTTGTTTGTACCAGGGAGATTTTTATTACATCAGGAAGCTTGTAACCTTTTAATCTGATCTTGAGACAGACATTATTTGCCACGAAGTCAGTGCTTTCATTAGGTATGCCATCATTAAAAGGAAGTTACTTGTACTGTTTGATAGCATGGTCTATGAAAGAGATTAGTGATGTTGTAATAGACCTAGGCTTTTAAACTTTTTCTGTATAGCAATTTTGTATTAATTGTAGGACGGGTATATGATATGAATTTTACTAGTTGAAAGTAAACAGCACTGATGTAGAATTAGCTATTTGCATATTTACAACTCAATAACATTTTAGGATATCCTTTTATTTGTACCAAATTCCTCAAGATAAGTAAATGATATGATTCTATATGATCTGACTTTATCCAGAAATAAGGAAACCATTTAGTCTGTATTGGAAAGTGGGTTTTAAATAATTCGTTTAGTGTATTTTATATTCGAAGCAAGGCAACCTGTATTATGTTTAAACGACTTTCATTGATTAAAAAAAGTAATGCAACTCAAGACTTATTTTGTTGTTTGTTAAAATGCCTAGGGTACATCTGCATGTTACAGCACATGGTTGAAACCTTACTAAAATAGGTTTCTAAATCAAGCACTGTTGTTACTGTAATCTCAGTTAACAGCCTTAATACTAGTCGCAAACTAGCATTTTACTGTGGCAGGTAGGGTACTATTATTTGAAATAGATATATAAACAAACACCTGGAGGTGAACACTGTCTGCGCATGCATTGATGAAGGAGAATATTCAAGTATGGCCTTCATTGGAGAGTCTATGTGATGGCAGGGTCCATTTATGGAACATTATTTGCAACATGTGTAAAAAGGTTGGCTTTAGTGGAAGCAGATTCAAGCCTGGCTGTGCTCATGGAGGAAGTAATGTGGAAGATGCTCTCCAGGTCTTCAGATGATGAAAGTGAACAAATATTTCTCTATGCTTTTAAAATGTCCTCTTCAGAATCAATTGCTGCTCTAACAACAAACAACAATTTCCATTGTTAGCCTAGCATCAGTAGTGTATAGCTCTTAGGAAAAGGGAGGGAGTGAGATGATTCATAGTAGTAATAGAAGCAGGACTGAGGGTTGTCCAAGATGATTGTAAATTTTATTTGTAATTTATATAGCGCAAACTTTACCTGAAGATATTGAAGCACTTTACATGAGCACCAATTGGTTTACACAAGGACACATTCATTGTATGTGGACACTGGGACAATAAGAGATTTACACTGAGTCACAGGATTTTGAGCCGACATTGAGACTCGAACCTGATACCCCAGGTCCAATGTTGGCAGCTCTGGCAGTTATGCCACATTCTGTCCTGGTGCAGTCATATAACAGGAGATTAGGGTACAGAAGAAGATCCATGACATAAGAGCGATGCTGCAAGTGCTAGAAAACTATGCAGAAAAAGGGGAGAGGGAGCAATATCAGGGCATTAATTGGTTACTATGGAAAAAGGAAGTGAGAGATGTTGGAAGACAATTGTGAGAAGAAGTAGATTCGTTTTCTTATGACAATGCAAGGAATAAGGAACGGGTTCTAGATCTTAGTTTGGTCCTGGAATGCAGCAGAGAAGAACTGTGAGGTGCTTTCCTGCAGGATTATGGTGGACAGGACTCGGGTGACTGGGGCGCCAAAACTCCTAAACTAAGTAGAGGTCATGGAGTGGAACGTTCAGGGATATGTTGAAAGTGTTAATGTTTAGGGGAAACAAATCTCTAAGAAAGGGCCTGGGAACTTTCAACGCTGCACTTTTCACTTGCTGACTTCCTTTGTTTGCTGAAATGCTGTCCATCACCTTTTTTGTTCCCCCACTATTGCCTACTCTAAGGCCATGAATAATGATTGTGTTTAGGCTTTTTTTCAATTTGCCTTCTTCTCTTTATCCTCTTTAATCGCAGGGTTGCTAGAGGTGTGGGCTGCTATAATCTGTTACTTGTAATTCCTCATGCATTGTGACTTTCAAAGCATATATGCATATCCTGTGATATCTGTGCTTCATTTGCATTTTAGTGTTGCATTAGGTACCTGAGAACACCAGTTTATGAAAACTCCATTCAGACAGATCTAAAACGAGATTGAATTAAAAAAACAGACGCAAAAGAACACATCTCACATGGGCTTCGATTTGAATTCATAGAGCATATTATCAAGGCCATTATCGCTGCTTTACCTGCAGTTTCCTGTCGATAAAAGCGGCGATAATGTATCGCCTGTCCTTGATAATATGCCCCTCTATTTTTATTGACTCTAAGCCTAAAAGTATCACTTTAAAACTTCTACCAACCTGAACTTGCTCTGCCCACCTTGCTGTCCTGCTGGACAGGTCTAAAACTACCCGCTGGCCCAACTTGCAGAGAGCCTGTCACCCCATAAAACATGCTCTACGCTAGGGTAGGCCGGAGACTCTCATTGGTCCCGTTCTCAAATATCCAATCACTTCAAACTTATTAGATTTTGTTCCATTTCACTGAGTCACAATCCTTTTTTCACCTTAGCAAGCAACTCGCCCCCACCCCCAAGTCCCTCTCACCTAATCCCAATGACCTGGTTATGTAGTAGGTTACACCTGTTGCTGGTCTCAGGTCTGTGGTAGCCCACCATCACCACCTGGACCCCGGTCACCACTGAAGATACCACCACAACCATGAAGAGCACCCACTCAGGACCCCCCACCGACCCCTTCCCGCTACACAGCTTCCACAGAGCTGATGCTGCCATAGCACGCGAGCTACGCCGCACCATCAACGTTTTGTAGGGCTCTTGTATCCTCTACGCTAGCGCTCTGTTGGACATTTTAAAAAACGGTAATTTTTACTTAAAAATTGTGAATACTACTCTGTTGAGCACACGCTCGTTTAAAAAAAAAAAAATTACTCACATTTTGGTAGTTGGTCTCCCCGGTCCACTGCAGCTGTTCCATGCTGATTGTGTGGAGGGAGTACCCACGAGGCCACCGTACCCTCACTTCCTGCATCTGCACACTAGAGCGGCCATTTTGGGCAGGGTTGGCGCTCTATTCCTACCAAGGCAGTTGCATATAAAGCCCCTGGATGGCACCGACACGCAGAGGAAGCACGCAGCGGAAGTGCGCAGCGGAAGCGCGTCTGCGCCCGTCGGCGTTTGAACCGCGGCCGTGGCCAGAAATGCTGCCTGTTCCATGCCAAAAATAACCTACTCCAGAGAAGAACTATACATTCTCAACACACAGGTCAGAAGTTGCCATACTATACCTCTTACAAAATTTAACGGTAACCCCCTCACCTGTGCCACATGCAGATGTGCCATAAACCCGGAGCCTAGCCCCAAGGGGGAGTCCACTCTTCCGCACAAGATCAACACCTCTCACAAACAACTTAAGTGCGGCCTTATAAACGTCAGATCATTAGCAAAACACGCCCTACATGTGCATGATCTGCTAACTGATCACGCCTTTGACTGCCTCTTTGTCACCGAAACATGGTTGTCAGACTGCTCAAACCCAGACATAGCACAGGCACTTCCCCAGGTCTACACCATCTCCAGATTAGACAGAAGCTGGAAAAAGGGAGGAGGGATAGCCATTATTTACAGAGACCACCTGAAATGTTCCACATCGCATACCACTGAACTAAAAGACGCAGCAAACCTCTGCTTCAAATTCAAAATTGATAATTACACCATATTTGCTGGAGTACTTGTTTACAGGCCCCCCGGACCCACAGGTAACTTTCTAGATACACTTGGAGACTATCTGAGCCCCCTGGTGGTGCGATACTCCTATTTCACGATCTTGGTAGATTTCAATATGCTTGCCAATCCTGACCTACAGACCCTGGCGGAAACTACTAAACCAACCCCGACATGCGACCCTGACATCGACAACGACCTGTTCAACAAATGGATGCTCTCCATAGCAAATACCCTAGCTCCAATAAAGAAAGCCAAGACCATAAGATGGAAATCAGCCCCTTGGTTTACCCCCCAATTGAAAGCCATTAAAGTCCAGTGCAGGCAATTAGAAAAACAATGGAGGAAACACTATGAGGTAGAGGATATGAAATGCTTTAGAACAGCACTTAATGCCTATCACTTACAAATCCAAACTGAAAAGAAAAATCACTACGCAAATCTTATCAGTGGAAAAGATGACAACCAAAAAACTATCTTCAAAATAGTCAAATCCTTCACAAATCCGGCCAGCCTAGAGTGTGAAATACCTCCTTCGCAGGAATTGTGCGATGACATCGCAGTGTTCTTCGAAAACAAAATTAAAGACCTAAAAAAAGACTTTCTTGACAGCCCACCCCAGCACTCCATAGCCCAAGACACAGAAATTAAAGAAGAACTTAAGGATTTCAAAGAAATCAGTCTAGAATTATCTAGGAAAGCTATTCCATTTTGTAAATCAGGCTCCTCTTTCGACCCATGCCCGCCCAAAATTCTACATTCATTAGTGGACATAGTAAACCCTGTTATTAACCAAATTATCAGTACCACATTTAAACTCACAAAAATCCCTGACTCTGGAAAACGGCCGCTGTCAAACCCCTTCAAAAAAAGAAACTGTCGGATCCCACCACTCTTTCCAATTTGAGACCCATCTCCCTCCTCCCCTGTTTGAGTAAAATTGTCGAGAAAATAGTTAATGCATAACTGAATGAGTTTCTGGAAAATTCAAACATCCTACACCCTAAGCAATCTGGTTTCAGACCGGGACATTCAACAGAGTCAGTACTGCTCCATACCACAGACACCCTTAAGTTCGCTCTGGACCAGGGTAGGGAGGCAGTGCTGATTCTGTTGGACCTCTCCACGGCTTTCGATACTGTCTCCCATCACATCCTGTTAGATAGATTGAAGCATGTCGGAATAAACAGCAAAGCTCTTGCCTGGATAACATCATTTTTGGAAAAGAGAAACTAGATTGTCACACTCGGCAGCTACAAATCTGAAGGAAAACTGCTTTCCTCGGGGGTCCCTCAGGGATCCTCCCTGAGTCCGACCCTCTTTAATCTGTACATGTCCCCTCTGCTTTTGCTAATTGATTCCTTCAATGTTGAAGCAATTGCTTACACAGATGATACCCAATTGATCCTCACCTTAGGTAAAAACTCCACCGCAGCAGAAGAAAAATTCCACCTCTGCCTTACCACGGTAATGAAGTGGATGGAATCAAATCATCTCAGATGCAATAGCTCAAAAATGGAAATCATGTTGTTCGGAAAATCCAACGATTTCAAACCCACCCTATGGTGGCCCTCTAATTCAGACCCCCCCGCCCACCACAGTAGACACCCCAAAAAACCTAGGTATTAAATTCGAAGCCACCTTTCATAAACTGGCCCTTAGTATTGCAGGCATGTGCTTTCAAACTATAAAAACCCTAAGAAAATTTGTTGACCTACTTCCTCTGCTTGCTAGGAAGACCGTGGCAGTGGCCTTGGTCCTGTCACGCTTGGACTACTGCATCAGCTTGTATGCACGAACAAAAAAGACGGTGGTAAAAAGACTGCAAGTAGTCCAGAACTCCGCCGCAAGGCTGGTACTCGGGCTCCCAAAGCTCTCTCCCTCAGCCGAAGCACTAAAGATTCTCCACTGGCTGCCTATTCATAAAAGGATCCTGTTCAAAGTCATAACCAATACTTATAAAGCCATAAACGAAACTGGCCCAATACCTGAGAGGCAAAATTAGGCCCTACAAAACAAAACGAACCTTGTGGTCTACATCAGAAAATCTACTCACCATCCCCACCTTTAAAAAGAAAACCTGGGGAGGCAAAACCTTGGTAGCACTTGGTACAAAGGCCTGGAACCCCCTGCTTACTCAACTAAGGCACACCCATAACGAACCCACTTTCAGAAAGCTTCTAAACACTTGGATCTTTGGTACTCCAGATCATCAAATACTGTCGCTAATATGATCCTTTCCACCAACCTCTCGCTGCTCTCCCTCTCTCTCCCCCTCCCCCCTGTCAATCCTTCTTCTGATGTCCTAAAAGCGCCAAGATGCTCCCTGGAGTGAACGTTGTGCTATATAAAACCCCTATTCATTCATTCATTCATTCATTCATTCATTCATTCATTCATTCAAATCCAGCATTTTTCCCAACGATTGGAACCAGGCAGAGGTCAAGCCCCTTCTCAAGAAACCCTAGTCCAGCTGACTACCATCATCGAAGAGAACGCCATCCTTGACTCTTCCCAGTCTGGACTCCACAGTAACCACAGAACTGAGACTGCCCTCCTTGCTACCACCAAGGAAATCTGCATGCTCCTCGACCAGGGCCACACCTCAGCCCTCATCCTGCTAGACCTCTCCACAGCCCTCGACACCTTCTCCCACCGCACTCTCGCAGCCAGACTTCATGACCCTGACATATGGGGACCTGCCCAGGACTTGATCTGCTCCTTTCTCTCTGGCAGAACCCAAAGGATCAGACTGCCACCCTTCCTCTCCGAACCCACAGAGATCAACTGCGGAGTACCCCAAGGATCATCACTCAGCCCCACACTCATCAACTTCTACATGGCCCGCCTTGCAGCCATCATCAGACCACACGGACTCAGCATAGTTTCTGATGCTGATGACACACAGATCATCCTCTCCCTCATGAAGAACCCCCAAAAAAACAGACATTGCAGCCTGGATGAGCAGCAGCTGCCTAAAGCTCATCTCGGAGAAGACAAAGGTCCTTATCCTTGAACCCTCTCCCACCTCATGGGACAACACCTGGTGGCCCCCTGCCCTCGGAAAACCCACCCACCCCTACGGACCATGCCCGGAACCTCAGCATCCTCCTCAAATCCTCCATCAACATGAATCCCCAGATCAACACCGTCGCCTCCATCTGCTTCAACTTCCTCCGAATCCTTCGCAAGACCTTCAAGTGGATTTACCCAAAGCCAGAAAAATGGTCGCCCACCTACTCATAACCAGCAGATTGGACTAGGGAAATGCCCTCTATGCTGGAATCAACAAATCCCTGCTACATAAACTTCAGACCATCCAGAACACCGCAGCCAGACTCGTCTTCAGCACCTCACAACATGAGCACACGACCCATCACCTGCAAGACCTCTACTGGCTCCCTGTCGAGAAAAGAGTAACCTTCAAGCTACTCACCCATGCCTACAAATCACTCCACAACATCGGACCCAAATACCTCAATGAAAGAGTCTCTTTCCACGTACCCAAAAGAAATCTCCGCTCTGCCGAACCTGCCCTAGCAGAAACCCCACACATCCGCAGAACGAGAGCAGGGGGAAGAGCCTTCTCCTACGTCGCTGCCAAGGCCTGGAATGAGCTCCCAGTCAAAATCTGACGTACTCCTACTCTGCACACCTTCAGGAAGAGCCTCAAGACTTGGCTTTTTGGCTGACCTGGAGCTACCTCATCCAGCGCCCTCAGACCCTCAAGTGTGAATAGCGCGCTTCACAGTCCCCTGATTGATTGAACCCCTCCGGTACTTCCAACACACATAAGTTATTCCAGCAAGCTCACTCCTCCTGGTCATTGAGCTTCGCTGAAAGTAACTCTTGTTGTCGCTTAAGGTGCTGTACTTGTTCCTCTAGGTTCTGTGTGGCATTCTCCAGCTTTGTGATATTTCCTTCTGTGTTTGTGACTTTTTCTGATATTTTTCAAAAGTCTGCGCTTAAAAGATTTGCCTCCATCGTTCGAGTGATTCTTTCAAGTCGGCAAAGGTCACCATGATTGCTGTTAGTGAAGGATCTACAGTCCCCATTTCTGATGCTGAAGCTCCTGAGTTTGCTCTCTGCGGTTTTATCACTGTGTACTTGTCCATTGTATTTGTTTGTGTAACAGGTGTGCCTTTTGGTTTCACCATTTCCTTTTCACGTGCCACAATAGGGTGTCAGGGGCACTCCCACAATGTGTCGGATTATACCAACGTTGCCCCTATTACCAGTTCAGGTACTTTTCTTTCATCCTGGTAGGTTCAACGCCAACTTCCCCACTCTTCTATGCCTGGCCTCAGAGATGCAGTGTCCTGGCGTTAAATGCATATACAATAAATGTTTACTACCACCTCTGTAGATCAGACCATCTGGGCCCCCCCTGTGGTATCTGTCGGGGTTGTGTTTGCCGCTCACCTCCTAGAGTGCTTCACTCCCTGGTGGCACCCCGTCGTTAAGGTAACCCTAGTGTGTCTCCGGCCTCTACACCCCATTGGGGGGTGCCACAAATTCCAATGTCCAATTCACCTGCTGTGCTTAGGTTCTTCTTCCCACGATCTGTTGCACTCTAAATACTGCCCATTATTTAGTCACTCTGATCAGCCTCTGTCCACGAGATCCGAGGCATGTCGTCGATACTCTCCCGGGCCGTGTGCGCCCAATTTCTGCTTTTACCACCAGGGTTGTTCGGATTTAATGGCCGTGTACCACACTGTGTAGGACCAAGCCCTCTCTCAGGCATGTGACTCCGTTTAGTCCAAGAGCTCCTCAAGGCTCACTCCACAAACTCCGTTGGTAAGTCTGTTCTATTCCTGCCATTGGCTTAATATTCCAACTGCCGCAATTTAACCTTGGTTTTGCCCCTCCACTTCTCAGCACTGGTTGCTCTCGACCCCACTCCTCTGCTGCGGGTCCACAGTGGTGTCTCTGTCCCGGATCCCCTCCTATTCAAAGAGATGGGGGAGACCAGAGAGCAGTGGCCTTCAAAGCCTCCGGGAGCTCCTCGCCGGGTACTCATCTTCTGCTGCTGTTGGGCCTTTCCGTGCGATCTCGTCTTCCGTTGATTACTGTTTGTGTAACTCTCCGTGCTCACTCCTTGTGCCCCTCGGGGGTGCGGCGGTTACCTCTACATTGCTCTTTCCTGTGTCAATCCGGATTTCAGGACGGATATTGGGCTGTTTTTCGTTGTCGAGCCAGGAGCTCTGCTAATGTGTAGCCATTGCCAATGGCTCCAGGCCACGCCCCCCCTTTTAATTATGCTTTTAACCAGTGCAGGTTGCTAACTCTAAATGCTCCTGGCCTTCTGCCTTATGCATTGGGGGTTTGCAGCAGATCCTGGCCTTCAGGCAAGCTTCCACAGTGAGCCAACTGCTGCTGCGCATGACCTTCCTCTGTATACAGATTTGTTAAGCAAATAATTATGATTATGCAATCTTTAAAACATTACCTCAAACTTTTCATATTGGCGACTTACTGGGTTATAATTGCTTGAGGAGTAACTGGCCCAAAGATTGATTACTACATGTCATTTTTATAAGGCTGTGGAAAAAACTTTAATGAAACTCAAAAACCTGCAAAGATCAACGGTAAGGGCAGTATCATCAACTCCAAAGTGTGCAAAGATACCACAAACCTTGCAAAGTGGTTAAGTAAGAAATAAAATGCAGTGGGTTAATCACTGTTCACAATGCTCACTATGATTAAGCGTGAAAAGCTAACAGTCCATACCCAGACTCAAAAGTGTCAATCCATTAATCTCTTCCGACTGAGTTATATAGCTGGCAAGATGGCACCGTGAGATAAATTCTTGCCACTGACAGTCAGGTCATGAGTATTAATCCAATCAATTCCAATTAACTTGTGCATCCTTTAGAGGTAGATACATTGGTTAACATAACATGATATATGGAATAATTACAAATGGCAAAAAATTAGAATCGCCAGACAAGTCATTGTTATTAGAGATGCCTAGGCTAAACAGTTTCAGAGCAGTGGCAGGCTACTCGCCATATCTCCAGACAAATTCTAGAAAATGCATCCTGAAATATTTATTAATTGAAAACTGATCTCATTCTCACAGTCAGGAAACAGATCAAGATACTACTGGTATTAGCACTAGGGTGAACTTTTTGGTTTAGATTTGCAAAGAACCTAATGATGCTGCTCCGGATTATAACAAACCACTTTAAAAATACATCGCTTTCAGTTGAAGCATTCAAGACACCCATCTCTAATTTTCTTAACCTAGGAGAACAAAGCGATCACCTACTAATCAGAAATCTGGTAAAAACTGAAAAATCTATGGATGTCCATTACTTAATGGGATCTTGACATGCTGGACCTCAGAAAATCTGAAAAAGAGCCACATCCCTTTCAGTGTTTATCTTTCTAATCGAGGGGAATGGTGTGTGCCTTCCCAAGTCTAACAACCTCTTGTTTCCACCATTACTAGTAAATATCACCCAATCAGAATGATTTCAGCCCTCTCCTCTATCTACCACCAACACCACACAGAAGAGATTGAGGCTTTCCAGCTGGCCAGGTCAATACAAGACATTTTATCTAAACACTATCTCATCCATACTGAGCTACTAACAAATTGTAATAGGGAAGTGTAACAAACTCTGAAGCAGCAGTGAGTGAGAATGTATGGCACAGCACCTAAATTATTAAACAAATAAATATGATATGATATGAAGACTGAGCGCAGTATTATCATTACTTCAAAATATATTTCTCACTTTTACTGCCTCGTCCATGGACCAGAGAGCAGCATACTTCTGCAGAAGGACCTTACTGTGGGTTGACTGCAATATAATCAGTTATGCACAATAAACTCTCATTGGCGATGCTCAGAGTGGCCTTGATTTGAAAATGTCATCTATATTTTCACATCTTGCCCTTATTATGTAATGGACACAGTACCCCTACTTCCCAGACGCAAACAGGGACTGTACACCCTATTACAATCAATGTGCTGCCTACAGGCAGAGGAGAACTTTCAGCACATTTAGGGGGTCAGCGCATTTATTAAAATATGCAGTGGCTTCTTTCACGCCACTCCGTATTTAAAAGGGCAGGTGGAAGCTGACTGCATTTTAAAGAGGGTTATAGAAAACGAAGGCGCCTAGCTTATTCAACATAAATGCAATACAGTATAGGAACACAATGGAAAACTATACGATTTAAGGTTTCCTGACCCAGCCGGGAAAGGAATTTATTCTCAAGAAGCAATGTCCAATATACAGTACAAAAATAACATGACACAAGCCTGTGCCATACCGACAAAGGAAAGGGAAAATAGGAGTAGGGTGAAAGGGGTTTTTTTCAGGCAAAGGAAGGGAGCAAGGACAGGGCACTGTAGATAAATTCAAGATCAATAGCAGTGTCGCTTGGAGTGGAGTGTACACAATCTCATTTGACAATATTGTGAGTGTAAACCCACTCATGGGTGTCATTTTAAAGAGGGAGCAGAATCACCCTGCAGGCAGGTGCAGTGAGTGACTAAACCCACCTGCAGGGAAGTCTTATTTTGTCCTTTTCTAATTTCTTTCTGGCTCCTCCGCTAAGGCAGAGAAGCTTCTCCCCAATGTTTTCTTTTCAGCACTTTAGGTAAAAATAGGTAATAACTCAGTTATTATCATATAATTTTTTCCTTTTTAGTGCACGGCAAATAAGCAGTGCGAGGGAGGCGTGGCTGATGGAGCAGCTGAGAATTTGTTTGCCCCCACTCCTAAGTACACAATGACTGTTTGGCCGGCCCTCTTGGGCTGACCATAACAGTCATGCGCACTTTCCCTCTTCTAATTGTAACAATCGGAGAGAGTCCGTCAGTTCTGTTTGGACTATCTTTCCAACCTTTTTTAGGTCTCGCCTGTCGATGCGCATGCGCATCGAGCAAGCGAGACTATGGGGGCTTATCCACTCTTTATCCACTGCAAGGAATCGTGGCGATTCCTTGCAGTGCCCGTGACTTTTAAGCTCAATGCGCATGCGCATTGAGCTTAAAAGCGCGTGCACGTCCGTCTTGTTTTACCCGCTCCGCCCCCTCCCCTTCCCGCCGTGTCGCATTTCTCATCCCCCCTCCCCTCTCCTCCGTCCGTCTTGTTTGTTTAATATAACCCGCTCCGCCCCCTCCCCTTCCCGCCGTGTCGCATTTCTCCTCCCCCCTCCCCTCTCTTCCCTCCGTCTCGTTTGTTTATTTTACCCGCTCCGCCCCCTCCCCTGCCCGCCGTGTCGCATTTTTTTTAAAATCCCCACTTCCCTCCTACCCCCCATCAATGCCAACACTGACGCCGTGCTAAAGCCCGCTCTCCCTCCATTTACTGGCCTTTAGCAGCCTGTGGCAGCAGAGGACATGTAAAAGCAAGGGCAAGTATAATAAAGCTTAACTTAGTATTGTAATGTTGTCCGTGTGATCTCTTACCCTGCATTCCAGTCACTACATCTAGCTTACCTTTTACTGCCACTAGTTCTTCTGCATGGATTGTATAGTCATACGGCGTATTGAGCTGGCAATCAGAGAAACCATGCCATGACATAGTATCATCTGATACAAAGAGCGGGTTAGGAGGTGGAATTTTGATGACAAAATACCATCACAGCTTTACTCTCGGTCTCTCCCCTCGGCCAATGTCACCATACTTGGGAAATGTATACTCTGAAATATTGTGTACTATAATGTTACGGTCTCACCCATCCCTCAACAAATAATAATTTTACCGTCGTCAGATGTACACAACACATTAAAGAACAGGGCGGGGTCAAGGTGTTATCAGAAATAGAGCGCCCTAGGGCAGAAAAGAACATCCTTTCAACCCAATGTCCGTAACCCTGCTCCAAATAGCATAGAGTATCCCTCCCGCCGATTGGTTCAGTCACCCGCCCGTCAAGTTTAGCTCTCCTCACCCGAAAGCCCCGCGGCCCACTACCCGGATCCGCTCGTACTTCTCCATTTCTAGGAACAAACTTCCATCGTCTCCTTGGTAACGCTTCCGGGCTAGAGATTGCCGTCATAGACACAAAAGACAGACTCACATGAACCATGGAGCGAGGTGCCGTGGTCAGAGAAGAGAGACTTTCTTTAGAGTAGCGATCGAATGGCGTTTTTATTTATTTATTTAATGCGACTTTTATAGCGCGAACATTACCCTCAACCCCTCACCCTCAACCCCTCACTCACCCTCACTCTCACTCATCCTCACTCACCCTCAACCCCTCACCCTCACTCACCCTCACCCTCACTCACCCTCAAACCCTCACCCTCACTCACTCACCCTCAACCCCTCACCCTCAACCCCTCACTCACCCTCACTCTCACTCACCCTCACTCAGCCTCAACTACTCCCCCTCACCCTCACTCACCCAAAACCCCTCACCCTCACTCACCCTCACCCTCACTCACCCTCAACACCTCACTCACCCTCACTCACCCTCACCCTCACTCACCCTCAACACCTCACCCTCAACACCTCACCCTCAACCCCTCACCCTCACTCACCCTCACTCACCCTCACTCACCCTCACTCACCCTCACCCTCAACCCCTCACCCTCACTCACCCTCACCCTCACCCTCACTCACCCTCACTCACACTCACCCTCACCCTCACACAGTGCAATAGTTCTCAGACCATTTCAGTTAGAGCTTTTAGAAATGTTTATGGCTTTTTTTATTTGTAATACTTTAGCATTGGCTACAGGAAACAAAAATGCTAAACATTTACAAAAAAAAACCATAAACAATTCTAAAAGCACTAACTCTAATGGTGCGAGACCTATTGCATTTCCAATGCTTGTTTGGGATAGAAAACAGAAAGTTTTCTTTAAAAAACCCTCACCCACAATGATTGTCCTAGGTGACATGTTTCTTCATTGGGTTCTTCCCGTCTCGCTGCGAAATGGGCGTGCTGTGACCAAACTAATAAGTGGAAGCACTTATTGTCAAATACTTAAGAGTGAGAGGGTCTTATCTAAAGTTAAAAAGTAAAAAATACCTGGCTAAGTAGGAAAAAAAGTTTCATTCAGACCTCATGCTGGTATGGTTAAACAAGCACTGGCGTTGCCAATAGATTTCGCATTTGGAAAGTTGGAGCTATTGGTTTGGTAAATGACATTTTATATTTATATATTGTTATTGACAATGCCAATAACGATATATAAATATAAAATGTCATTTACAAAACCAATAGCTCCAACTTTCCAAATGCAAAACCTATTGGCAACGCCAGTGCTTGTTGATCCATTCTGTCTTGTTCTGTGTCTTTGGGTACAAGGTACCTACCCATGCACCAAGCCTTCCTGTTTGCTTTTAGGCTGCGTGGGGTCTCCAAGTACAAATGAGAACTGCGGGTTACGCCTCCCCCTGCTCCCCCTGGTGCCAATAGTTGTCGATTTCTCTACACAGCATGCGCGCGACCATAGCCTCCAGCAAACACACAGGGTGGCATGTGCGAAGTGAGGGTCGTGGCTGAGCTGTGATCAGAGCATGCACGGAGGGGGCGGAGAGTCAGTCTGGCGAGCAGGGGGAAGCCCAATGCTGCCCGCACGACAAATCACTGCAGACTTCTGTTGTCTCAGTCCTAGATGAAATTAATAGAATCGAGGGGGACGGGGCAGGCGGGAGAGGATTTCCCAACCCTACGAAACGGGAAGTTTTAGTTGAGCTCCAGAATTTTGTCAAACTTGCTGCTTTCCCCTTCCTTGTCACACGATTGTTGTGAGGGGAATGACACTTGCTCATCTAATACGTTGCAGTTTGTTTTTTGTGACGGTAGAGCGTTTTAACAGGCGGTGGGAAAGCTTGTGTCATTTGACAGCCAGTCTGTGACGTTTTTTCTTTCTCTGTGATATTGTTATTGGCCCACTCATTGCCTCCCGTCTCGACAGTGTTCAGACATCAAGTATATGTGATTACGAATAGGCCTATTGTGGAAATGACTGCATCATTTATTGTGAAACTAGCTGGGGTTTAATAGATCCTTTCTTTTAGGTATGCAGGCATTAAAAATAATATAAAAACAGACCAATTCACAGTATGTGACAAAGCATAATAAATGCAGAAATGGTTGATTCCGTCATCGGACCTCAGTCAAAAGGTAGTTCGCAGTGTGCGCATCATAAGTTATAGAAAAATTGCATTTTTCTCGGCGAAGCAGACTAAAAATTCAGTGAATGGGCAATTATGGTGTTTAGTTTTAATTGTCGCGTGCGGGAAGGACATCATTAGCGATTGTTTTAACATACCACAAGGATGCTCTTCTTCCATCAGATTTAAAGTCGTTCTTTGTAGGTTCGGGAATGCGAGCGAGGGGAGGAGAAGTGTGGCAGGCGGATTAGGGAGATGCGCGGAGGGAAGCCGGAGGGGGGCGGGAGAGCCTGGTGGGGGGGCAGGAATGCGAGCGAGGGGAGGAGAAGTGTGGCAGGCGGATTAGGGAGATGCGCGTGCTTGTGTGGTCACGTGACCCGCTTTTGTGGTCACGTGACTCACATGCACTGTGAAAAAAACGCAGTGGTTTGACGAGTCGATGGAGCACTTGAATTCTCGCCTATTACATTCGCAAGCGAATAATAATAGGCGAAACCTAAAAAGGGGTAAACTGAAAGGCATACGTTTATGTGTATGCATCTCAGGGTCTACATGTTTTAAGACATTACCCCAAGGCTTTTCGTCAGGACCACAAAATGATCCACAGTACCACTCCTATTAGTGAGAGACTCAAAGTGAGTCTCCTTAATAAATGCCAAGAAAATATATACACACTTTCCCTCTTCTCCACCATGCCACATCTCAACAAGCTCAGGGGAGCCTGGGAGCTTCCATGCTGATCCTGCCCCTGACGGTGGGAGTAGGAGAGATGCGACCAGGAGGAGCGGCAAGGAGGATGCAGCAAGCAGGTAGGTTTATTTTTATTTTTTTATTTAACAATACCCCCACCCCTCTCACCTCCCTTGGTGCTGCCACCGTCCCTCCAACCCCGCTCCGTGACGGTCGCCACTGTTTTCCTCTTTATTTCTGTTCTACAGTTTCATTCATTCATAAACGTGCCTTGTGGCCTGGTTGTTAGGCTTTATCATACAGTATTCAGATAGCACTTTTCAAGACTATTACACGGTTTCTTTTCTGCTGGCCCGGTCACTTGATGCTTCCTGATTGAAAAATAACTTAGTCCTTAAGAAACCTTCAAAACTATTTTTGATACTACCCATTCCTTCAGTTTGATCGAGTCCTTCTCCAGTAAATACACAAGCCTAAAGAAAACAAAGAATGACAAGTGTGCTGAAGCGGGATTGCCTCAAATCTGCGCGCCACATAAATTCCAGCAAAATGTCATAGCAACATAACCCTGCCAACGTGATGCCGTGCTATCCAGAGAGCGCGTGGCCTCTTCCTTTATCGTAGTGCAGGGTTGATTCAGTATGGCGCTGAATTACATTTCCGCTCTGTAATTTACAGGGAGCGCGTGCCTGCCAAATCTGTTAGATGGCGAATCAATAGTATGTATGATAAATGGCAATAAAAGCAATTTTTACGTCAGCTTCTGACAGACTGCGAGAAGTGACAATGTAATGTCCCTTTCTGCAGTTTGCCTGGTCATAAACACGGATATAAAAAGAAGTACAAATAGTGCTTGTCTTCCACTATTGCCTTTCCCTTCCTTTGATGAGCTGGATGACATCTCCCTCCGAGGAGAAATAAAAAATCTCTTTGTTCCGGAACCATTTCTGCTGAAGACAGATATTTCTGTCACACAACTTTAAAAGAAAATCTCACGTGAAATGATCTGACTAGGAAATACTACTTGACAAGACACATTGATAGTTCGTGCGCTGTGTTTAGAGCCGGCCGTGCCCAGTGTTTCAAAAAGAGAATACCTAGCACTGCCCTTCATTCTTCAAGTCGCAGTGCAATTTGAAGAGGCAAAATCTTTTTACTATTTCTATGACAGCGATTAAATCAATACACCACTGTATTTTAGCGTTGTCAGTCAGTATGTGTTCCTGTGATGTGGCCTCAGTTCAACGCTGTATTTGTATTTCTCCCTGATGGCCTCCTTTCTGTTTATTTTCCTGTCTCCTTAAAAGGTTGTCTGTCTACTCATCTATTTCTCAGTTTCTCTCTCGCTAAAGGTTATCCTTTCGATCTCGCTAACTGTTGGGGGGTCTGCTGTTTTGCTGGTTGTCTGTTTTCATCCGCCTGTACTCACTCCAGCGGTACAAAAGGGGGTGGTGATGGACGGAGCATCTGAATCAATCAAACACTCACACCCAGTCAAAAGATCTGGGTTTAATCCATCACCGTTCTTTAGCCCACTCTGCCACCCCAGTTCAGACATGGCTATATGCAAATCAGTCTGACTCGGTGCCTCATGGGAACAGTCCAGCCCAACTGCCAAGCCATGTCTTCCCTGGACCGGAAACAAGCTTCCGAGGACCGGTTTCTGGCATTCCAGCCGTCTTCAACCCGGCTTGCTTGAATCCAGTGGCAAAGTGAGAAAGAGACTCACGTCTGAGCATACCCTGCCACACCTATGGCGGCCAAAAGCAGTACAAAAGGGCGTGGTGATGGATGGAGCATCTGAATCAATCAAACACTGACACCCAGTCAAAAGATCTGGGTTTAATCCATCACCGTTCTTTAGCCCACTCTGCCACCCCAGTTCAGACATGGCTGTATGCAAATCAGTCTGACCCTGTGCCTCATGGTAACAGTCCAGCTCGAACTGCCAAGCCATATCTTCCCCTGGACCGGAAACAAGCTTCCGAGGACCGGTTTCTGGCATTCCAGCCGTCTTCAGCCCGGCTTGCTTGAATTCAGTGGCAAAGTGAGCAAGGGACTCACGTCTGAGCATACCCTGCCACACTTATGGCGGCCAAAAGCGGTACAAAACGGGGTGGTGATGGACGGAGCATCTGAATCAATCAAACACTCACACCCAGTCAAAAGATCTGGGTTTAATCCATCACCGTTCTTTAGCCCACTCTGCCACCCCAGTTCAGACATGGCTATATGCAAATCAGTCTGACCCTGTGCCTCATGGAAACAGTCCAGCCTGAACTGCCAAGCCAAGTCTTCCCTGGACCGGAAACAAGCTTCCGAGGACCGGTTTCTGGCATTCCAGCCGTCTTCAGCCCGGCATGCTTGAATCCAGTGGCAAAGTGAGCAAGGGACCCACGTCTGAGCATACCCTGCCACACTTATGGCGGCCAAAAGCGGTACAAAAGGGGGTGGTGATGGACGGAGCATCTGAATCAATCAAACACTCACACCCAGTCAAAATATCTGGGTATAATCCATCACCGTTCTTTAGCCCACTCTGCCACCCCAGTTCAGACATGGCTATATGCAAATCAGTCTGACCCTGTGCCTCATGGGAACAGTCCAGCCCGAACTGCCAAACCATGTCTGCCCTGGACCGGAAAAAAGCTTCTGAGGACCGGTTTCTGGCATTACAACCGTCTTCAGCTGGGCTTGCTTGAATCCAGTGGCAAAGTGAGCAAGGGACTCACGTCTGAGCATACCCTGCCAACTTAGGGCGAACAAATCATTTAATTTTCCTGTGCCTTAAAAAAATGACCCGACCTTGTGTGACATAATCTGGTGCTCATCTAAAGTGCTTCAATGCGACTCTTAGTATTGAGTTCCTTAATACATGATAATGACATACAGATACATTAAAAAAATACGTAAGAATCATACAGAGGAGAGGATAAAACAATACCACTGGCTCATGGACTTACTGATTATTTGCGTGTTTATCTAGTCTTAATGTCAATAAAGTGTATTATTTTATTCTCTTAATGGTGCATACATATCTTTAATAGTTGATTAGGCCGGTTACAATTTTTCAAATATGAAAACTTTTCTTGTTTTAAAGAAGGCCGTATCCATGAGGAGGGCAGGTACTGCTTTCAAATTAAATATGTTTCCCATTTGGAGACACACGAAGGGGAGCATGCAATGATCCTATACACCACTGCAAGCTCCCTGCCACTAGCCTGTCCGACATGATTTTCAGTCGGTAAGCTCAGGTGTGGCCGGTGGAGGTAAGATCAGTGGGGCGGGGGTTTGAGACGACAGAATAGGGAAGATAAAATGAAAAAATAAATGAAACCACTGACCTTGTGCGGATGTATGTCGTTACTACGCATGCTTTTACAACGCATGCCTTTACCACGCAGGTTTTACAATGCAAGTCATTACAACGACTTGCGTTGGGGGGCGCTGGATAGTGAATAGTTTAATTTACTGTTCCAACTTCAGTCCCCGTGGATAGTAGGGAAGGTTTTGGATAGTAAACTAAACTATTCCCTATCCTACAGCGCCCCACAGCGCAAGTCGTTGTAACGAATTGCGTTGTAAAAGTTGCGTGGTAAAGGTACTGCGTGGTAAAAGTTGCCTTGTAAACGCTGTTCCCCACCTTGTGCTCGCTGCATCGCCGAGTCGGCAATTCGGCGAGTGCAAGGAAAGTGGCTTTCTTTAAAAAAAAAATGTTTTCCCTATTCTGTTGTCCGTCGACTTGCCCTCCACCCCACTCCACTGTCCCACCATTCTTACCTGCACCAGCAGCGCCTGGGTACGCTATAATTTTTGTAGGATTTGCAACAGGAATTGATTGTGCAACCCATTGATGCAGAGCAATGCAAAGTGCAATTAGGAGAGAATGTCTCTTATACACCCCACCTCCTAAGAAAGATTTTGAAAGTTTTTTTTAAGTGTGTGGTAGGCTGATCTCACTTTCAAAAGTATTTATTGATTGGTTGATGCAACATGATTTGAAGTCTCAAACCTTGTAAATGTGCAAACTGAAGGGTTTGCGGACACAAAAGGTTTATTACATCGGGCCCTATATTTTCAAAGCAACACTTATACAGTCTGGTTTCAAAGGCTCCCTTTTAAGTATTTATTTATTTTATTTTATTTATAAAAGATTTGTAATGCACATGGCTGCCTCAGCAACGAGGCGTCCCAGCGCAACCAGAGAACCAAGGAAAGAGCAGGGAGAAAAAAGCGCCTAAACATCAGATAGTGGGAAACAGCCAGGTTTTTAGAGACTTACGAAATGTCAAAAGATTAGAGATGTCTCGAATGTGCGCTGGGAGAGAGTTCCAGAGTTTGGCCGCCAAGAGGCCAAACAAACGTCCCCCAGCCCTCGCTCTCCAGACTCGAGGTACACAGACAAGCCCATGATTGGCGGATCTCAGAGCACGCCTGGGCATATAGGGCTTCAATAAGCCAGATAGCCCAATAGGGGCTTGGTGCATCAGAATTTTATGAGAGATGCACAGCACCTTAAACTGAATACGTTCTTCAATGGGCAGCCAGTGCAGCTTGGGAAGCACCTGTGCCACCGACTGAGATCTAGGTAGAGCCACTAACATACGTGCTGCTGCGTTCTGAACCCTCTGCAGGCGTTTAATACTAGCTTTGTTGGCACCCAGATATAAAGAGTTACCGTAATCAAGCCTAGCAAGAATGGAGGCCTGCACAATGGTTTGGCGCACTCTGGGTGGAAAAAAACCTCTTCTTGCTCCTAAGCTCATTTGCAAGTGTTATGCCCTGGAAGGTCAAAGAACACTACAGACCCAAAGAGAATTTAGCAACAAACATGTCCACCACAACGATTTATTTTTGATGCATGTGGAAGGTGTGTTTTTTAAAAGTACTCACATGAACAGCATATACCAGTATTCTAGAGCTAAAATGTAACTTCCGTTTAAAGGCTAGGAGGTGTTAACAACTCTACTAGTAGCCATTACTTTTGATTGCCCACCACTAGCCGACTGAAACTTTCTCCCTCTTACCTTCACACTGTCTTTGGTTTTGAAGAGCAAAGAGTGGGAGCTCTTTTAATACAACACGTATCTGGACTCCTGGAGAGCACTGATATATTTCTCGATGCCTTCTGAACCAATCCTCTGCCACTCTCCCCCTTATTTCTCTCTCCTCTTCGAACACTAGCTTCTTGTGACCCAGCTTTGAAATTCCTATTATGATTCACTTGCATCACAAGTAAAGCTGCTATAGGGAATCCACCCCCTTCCACTTGCTCCTTTACAAGATTACACTCCTCATTGAATGGACTTGCCTGAACAAGAGCAATGCAGCACTGTTGAAGAAACTACAACAGATGCAAGACTACACACTCCACCTCATCTCTAGTTTGAAATTCCTGGAACAACGTTCCAGAATATTAAAATTCTTCGACTGGTGACTGATTAAGGAACACATTGAGCTTAAGACGTTTTGCCTGACTAGCAAATGTGCCTTCACCCCCTGCTTTCATATCCTACCAGCCCATTCTTTGCTGTAGGATCAGACTAATTAAACAGCTAAGGTGGACCACAGAACCTGCCAGCTATATTCTATCCAAACTACTTGAGGTAGCTTTCTATATTTCAAAGACTCCTCTGGAACTATCTTTCATTTGTTAAATGTTAAATGTTAAATGTTAAAGATTTCTAGAGCGCATGGCTGCCCGTGAGCGTCCCAGCGCTGAATAAGTACAGGTGGAGTCCGAGGGGGAAGCTTAAGGGAACAGCCAGGTTTTCAGAGATTTTCGAAATGACAGCAAATTGGGCTGTGCGCGAATGTCAGGGGGGAGGGAGTTTCACAGTTTGGAGGCGTTGTAGGAGAAACGCCGACCTCCTGAACGAGCTCTCTTGATCTTAGGTATCAGCGTTAGGTGGGCATTGGAGGATCGGAGGGGTCTGGAGGTGGTGTAAGAAGTCACCAGATCTCTGAAGATAGGAGCGGCATTCCCATTGAGGATCTAGTGCGTTAGGCAGAGCGCCTTGAACTGCACTCTTTCCATAATGGGGAGCCAGTGAAGCGCTTTAATGGCTGGCTTGGCAGAGCAACGGCTTTTGGTGTTGGTAAGAATCCGTGCTGCCGCGTTTTGTACAACCTGTAGTTTAGAGGTTACTTTCTGCGGGGCGCCCGGGTACAATGCGTTTCCGTAATCCAGCCGTGACAAAATGAGGCCCTGGATCAGGAGTTTCCTTGAAAGGAAAGGAAGCAGTGGTAGAATTTTCCGAGCGGATCGCATAAGCCCATGGCAGACTCCGGCCGTTTTCCTTGCCTGGGTGTGCATGGTAAGGTTTTGGTCCAGCCATACTCTGAGGCTTTTAATCTCGGATTTGGGGTTGGGGGGCTTACCCATGCATGCGGGCCAAAGAGAATCCGGACGAAAATGGGACTGATTCCCCATCACCAGTATCTCCGTCTTGTCGCTGTTTAGCTTCAAGTGAGATCTATCCATCCAGCTAACTATGTCTCTCAGACAGGAGTAGAGGTCGGTGTTAGGATTTTCCTGCTGAGAAAGAGAGACGACCAGCTGGGTGTCGTCCGCATAGGTTAGGAGTTTGATACCATTGGGGGCGACTATTTTTTCCAGAGGGGACATATATACGTTGAAGAGCGCAGGGCTCAAGGAGGAGCCTTGTGGTACTCTGCAACGTATAGGGGTCTCTTTAGATGTGTAGCTACCCTCTATCACCTGCAATGAACGGTCATACAGAAAAGATTTCAGCCAGGACAGGGCGACATCTGTGATCCCAAGATCTCTGAGTCGCTGGGCCAGGATTTGATGATTGACCGTATCGAAGGCCGCGCTCAGATCCAGGAGGATCACTGCCACTGATCCTCCTGCATCCATGATCTTCCTGGCCTCCTCGACCACCGTCACCATCGCTGTTTCAGTGCCCTGGCCAGGGCGAAAGCCTGTCTGTGAGGATTTGAGTAGTTCATTCGATTCGAGGTAGTTTGACAGCTGGGCATTTATAAATTTTTCTGTCATCTTACTGATGCAAGGGAGGAGAGAGATGGACCTAAAGTTGGCTAAGTTGAGGGGATCTAGGTTAGGTTTTTTAAGTAGGGCTCTAACCTTCGACTTCTTCCAACTGGGGGGCACTACTCCGTCTGCTAGGGAGGCATTGATCAAATTTACCATAGGTGCAAGGATGGTGGGTGCTACTTGCTTTAAGATTTTAACTGGGGCAGGGTCAGACGGAGAGCCACTTTTTAGAGATTGGAGAATGGGGGACAAAGTATCCTCACTTATGGGATTGAATGTCTCAAGTCTGGTATTAAGGTAGTGGGGCTGCGTTATGGGAATGGAAGGTAGGTCCATAGGGGTGATTGGTGGGAATTGCTGGAGGATATTATGAATTTTTTTATCCAAATAGGTGGCTAGCTGATCGCAGTGATTGTCCCAGAGGTCAATCGGACAAGTGGGCTCTGGAGTTTTCAAGAGTTGTTTTACTTTTCGGAAAGTCTCCCTCGACGAGCAAGATGCGGCATTAATTTTCTCCTGGAAAAAGGTAGTTTGGGCGTTTTTCAAGGCTTTTTTGTAGTTAAGTATAGCCAGCCTATAGTCCTTCTTGCTGTTAGGGTTGAAGTTTTTCCACCACGTTCTTTCAGCCCTTTTACATAGCTTCTTCAGAAGGCGTGTCTCCTGGGTAAACCATGGGGAGGAAGTTTTTTTACGGGATGTCCGATACGGTTTTTTAGGGAGGATGGTGTTAAGAGAGCTTTCAATCCAGGATGCGAACTCCGCATCCGCCGTTACGGGGTCAGTTGCAAGGCTGGGCTTGGAAAGAACCAAGGCCTGCTACCATTTTTCGGTGTCTAGTTTGGCCCAAGGACGGGCCGGTTTCCCGGGAGGTTGGTTGGGAGGGGACGTGGTCGGGATCTCCCATCTAAAGGGGATAAGCATGTGGTCTGACCAAGGCAGAGGGACCGGGTCATTTATATTCAGAGCATCGATGTTACAAAAGATGGGATCGAGTAGGTGTCCAAGACTGTGCGTGGGTTGGTGACTCTGAAGATGGAGTTGATGGGTAGCTAGGTCTAGGAGTAGCTCTGAGGAGATTTTTGTCATCCCTATTATCGAAATGGATATTGAGATCCCCTAAGATTAACAAATTTGGCAGAGTGCTCGACATGTCAGTTGAAAATTCCACAAGGGAGCTACAGAATTGACCCAGAGCGCCTGGTGGCCGGTAAATAAGGACTCCTGAAAGTGAGTTACAAGGGGATAGTTGAATGCTAAAATGTACATTTTCACAGTCCGAAAGAGGACTGTCGTGAAATCTACATGGGAGTTGGTCCTTGTGGATAATAGCTATCCCTCCTCCCTTTCCCTTCGCTCGATCAAGGTGTTGCACAAAGTAGCCTTGAGGAAGCGCTTGGACTATGTCATAGTCCGAGTCTGAAGTGAGCCATGTTTCCGTGAGGAACAGAATCTCAAATTGCTCTTCTTCGAGGAGCATATGGATTTCGTGGCTATGTTTGGGCAAAGATCTGCAGTTTAACAAGGCCATCTTGATGATTGTCCAGGGTGTTTGACTTTTCGTTGCTGGAGTGAGTTTGAATGGGCAGTGCGGACAATAGGCATGGGGACTCTCACCTTTAAGGGTGTTCGAGCAAGAGGGCTGGAGAGGCTGGTTCAGTAGTAGCAGGGAGTCTCTGGAGTATGATATCATGGTTTTGGTGGAAAGCTCCAGGGTCTCTGGCCCTAGGCCCGTCCTGGCGCGGACGGGCGCAGACGGGCTTGCCTTAGGCGTGCCCGCTGCGCTCGTCCGCTGTGCTTCCGCCAAATGTGCATATTTAGTGTTTGCGGAGGGGTCAGGGGGGCGTGGCCTCGAAGGGGGCGTGGCCTTGGTGCACGCCGGCAATGGCGTCAGCAAGTGGTTGTTGTGCGAGGTTCCCGACAGCGTTAAGTTCCGCTGCGCGGGTTACCCAGATTCAAATACTGTCCCAGGGCTTTCACCGAGGTAAGGTTGGATTAAAACACAATTTTTTATCAGCAGTGACACTCAAAAGGTTAAAACAATTACCGCTCCCGGCTTCCGCCTCAGAAGTACAAATTCTAATGCAGCGCTCGTTCTCAGTGCCTTTTAAGCTGGGCGGGGGGGGCGTGGCCTCGAAGGGGGCATGGCCTCGGTGCACGCCGGCAATGGCGTCAGCAAGTGGTTGTTGTGCGAGGTTCCCGACAGCGTTAAGATCCGCTGCGCGGGTTACCCGGATTCAAATACTGTCCCAGGGCTTTCACCGAGGTAAGGTAGGATTAAAACACAATTTTTTTATCAGCAGTGACACTCAAAAGGTTAAAACAATTACCGCTCCCGGCTTCCGCCTCAGGAGTACAAATTCTAATGCAGCGCTCGTTCTCAGCGCCTTTTAAGCTGGACGGGGGCGTGGCCTCGAAGGGGGCGTGGTCTTGGTGCACGCTGGCAATGGCGTCAGCAAGTGGTTGTTGTGCGAGGTTCCCGACAGCGTTAAGATCCGTTGCGTGGGTTACCCGGATTCAAATACTGTCCCAGGGCTTTCACCGAGGTAATGTAGGATTAAAACACAATTTTTTATCAGCAGTGACACTCAAAAGGTTAAAACAAATACCGCTCCCGGCTTCCGCCTCAGGAGTACAAATTCTAATGCAGCACTCGTTCTCAGCGCCTTTTAAGCTGGGCGGGGGTCGTGGCCTCGAAGTGGGCGTGGCCTCGGTGCACGCCGGCAATGGCGTCAGCAAGTGGTTGTTGTGCGAGGTTCCCGACAGCGTTAAGATCCGCTGAGCGGGTTACCCGGATTCAAATACTGTCCCAGGGCTTTCACCGAGGTAAGGTAGGATTAAAACACATTTTTTTATCAGCAGTGACACTCAAAAGGTTAAAACAATTACCGCTCCCGGCTTCCGCCTCAGAAGTACAAATTCTAATGCAGCGCTCGTTCTCAGCGCCTTTTAAGCTGGGCGGGGGTCGTGGCCTCGAAGTGGGCGTGGCCTCGGTGCACGCCGGCAATGGTGTCAGCAAGTGGTTGTTGTGCGAGGTTCCCGACAGCGTTAAGATCCGTTGCGCGGGTTACCCGGATTCAAATACTGTCCCAGGTAGGTAGGATTAAAACACAATTTTTTATCAGCAGTGACACTCAAAAGGTTAAAACAATTACCGCTCCCGGCTTCCGCCTCAGGAGTACAAATTCACACGCCAACCTGTTGTTTAAAGTGTAGAGAAGTCTTGAAGACACTGCATTTTCTGCCCACTTTAGTCTCTTTTCTCTGGAGAGCAGCAAAGAACCCCTCCACTTGTTAACTCCCCTTAGAGCAGCTCTGTGAAAAGCTGATTAGCTGTACCAGCACACTGCCAATAGAAATATAGAAAGATCACCGGTGAAACAGCGGGCACCGAGGGCGTGTCCTTCTATACCAACAATGGATGGGCTCCTGCCGTTTTTAATATTTTGATAATGGGGCATTGTTATTATTTCATTCCCATCAGAGTGTACATTTCCACTTCTTATCAGTGCAAAACATTGCATATTACACGAGTGTCATTCAACGCTTCAGGCCCACACCCTTTCTGTAAGTTTCTTATATAAATAGTTCACTAACCCTCTTGGCTGTGACTGTCACAATAAAAAACAAATAATGAAATAGAACAAGATGTGGCTATTTGACATGGAAATAAATGTTTGACAGACGTTCAAATGTACTACCTAAGCTCAGAGTTAAGTGACATCTGGAGCCCGTGGCACACTCGCCACTGTTGAGGTATTCCATGTCCGTTGCTCACTGGGAACACTCTATGGCACTAAAGCAACAGAAAGAAGCAGAAAATGAAAATGCGGAGTGAATAATTCCCTTAATAAAATAGCTTGCGTTTTACAAAAAGACAAAAGTAACTGAAAACTGGAAATGACTGATTCAATCAAAATCATCAGCTGCGTCGCAGGTCACCACGTAATTGCGCCCTGTAAACTAATCCAATTAAATCCACCTAATTTGCATGAGAGTCGCAGGTGATAGAGGTAAGGTCAGGAAGGAGCCACGAGCTGATTAAAGACAAGACTGCGCATTACAGGTCTTGAAAATGCTGCTCTTGGAGCTCAGCAAATCCGAAATAGATTGGAAACTGGCACAAGACACGTAGAAACAGTTTAACAACCTTGAATGGTCACCGGTTTTTGATTAGACAGTATTAGTAGCCCCCTGTGGTTTACTTATGTGAGTACGGTGAAGGCTGAGAGGTTCTAAAAGCAACAACACTGCCCACCTACACATCTTGAGTGTGAAGGCCACTTCTCTGCTTCCACCGGTCTCGTGAATGTGGGCAGCATTAGAGCACTCAATACACTTTCATGAATGCTTGAGAGTCTTGGGTTCAAGAATGCAGCGAGAACACGTACAGACAATGGAACTATCAAGTACACATGACCCCTCGTAGTCCAGCCCCTAACCTATGTACTAATTAAGCAAGCTTGGTCATTCTACTTTTGCAGACTCTGACTTCTGTCTGTGGATATATGTTGGGAATGATTATTAGCACACAGGGTGCAATAGCACCCTATGTAACTCCATTAGCTCAGTGTGTTCTTCTCTATACATTGTCAACTTCATGGCTTGAATCATTTAATGGGAGTCAGATGGTTTAAGTAGTGTACTCGTATTTTATTACAATATATTTGATACCTTTTATGCATAGTATAAAGCATTCTCGACATTGCACATCTTAACCGTTAATGATCTCCATTCAGTTTTCCACACATCACTTCTAATTTTTCTAGTCACTTTCCTCTAGGTGAATTAAAACTTGTACACTTCCATGAATCTAATTCATAGATATTATCTAAGAGTAAATTTTGCAACACTGCAGATTTGTTTCGCCAGAGAATATACACTTAATTTCGTATTGCAGAGATGAGTAGTTGAGCAGAATACTGTTATTGAAGAATACAACCAAAGATCAGAAAGGAAACTTTGACATCATCGAGGCAGGTGGCATCAACAGAAGGGAGGACTCGCTGCTGGAGATATTCAACTATGTATGGAGAGAAAGGTCTGGGAGAGGCGAGGTCTTGGTGGCCAGAAGAATGAGCCGCCTGCCAGATGGAAGTCCGAGGTTTCCTGGGTCTGGGATACTACTGTGACAATCAGCAGAAGGCATTTGAAACAAACCGAGCCCTTTGGCAGAAAGAACTGCCAAGTGTGTCGAGGTTGGATGTACTAAGTGGAAGATTTCGGAGGGTCTGGATGGTGGGTCATGTACATATAGGCCTTTAAATTACTTTACTTTTGGGGCAATGGGAGTGTGGTTTCCTTGCCAATTGTAAAATTCTTTGATATGAAACTTCTTCGCCAACAGAGAGGACAGAAAAGGACATGGCATGCATGAACAAGGGTGCGAGTGTGGAAGAGGAGCAGAGAAGTGATTACATTGAGAAGGAAGCGTAATGCTACCAGTTGTATGTACTGGAAAGATATCTTGCAAAATATTGGAAATACTGCTGCCATAAACATTCCCTAATGTAGAAGTTTTAGGACTGATTTAGATATTGGCGGACGAGTGCCTCCATCACAACGGTGACGGATATTCCGCCCACCGAAAAATAAATCCCGTAAGACTTAATGGGATTTATATTTTAGCGGACGGGATAATCCTCACCACTGTGACGGAGTAAGCTGGCTGCCAAGATATAAATCAGTCCCATAGTCAGGGCTTTAAGTGAGTCGGGTCTCACCGGTGCTGAGCACCAGCAGTTTTTTAAAGGGGACCTCGAAACGGGTCTCGTATCGGGCTCTGTTTTGTTCCCTGACATAGGCGGTTCACTTTTTCCCAGACTGCAATGACAGCAGGAACATCAATGTGTGTGCTCACACTGCTCACTTCTCACTAGTGGAGAAGTAACGGCATGACGTCATGCCAGGTGAGGGTTGAAGGGGAAGGGAAATCCTTTAAAGAGAGTCATTTTCTCTCTGGATTTTCCTTCTCTTTTTAAAACTCAGGAGCAGCAACATTGCTGGCGTGTAACCAGGGCTTTAAGTGGAAGCTTTTTCAATATTATATACAAGCCATAGTTGCTCCTTATTTACCTTACGTAACTAACACCCATCCCTTTTAAAGCCCTGCCGGTAGTTACTACCACTGTTTTACAGTTGCACAAACCAATGTCTGTCTGTCTGTCTGTCTGTGAACCTATGTTTCTATCTACCTGGCTAACTATTATAGATCGAACCGGTTTATATTCAGCATATCTCAACTCCAAAGGGAGAGGTAGATAGGAAGGCATCTTTGAAATACTGGAAATTTAGAAACTGAGCAACATAGTTTTGTGAAAAGAAATTACTTCAATATAAGCTTGTAAAGGTGATTAACGTGTCTCGATCAGTCTTTCCTCGAATGCAACTGATTTTCTATGTAAGGATTATTTTTGTCTAATGTGGGAATCTAGTCACTGAGCTAAGATATCAAAGTGTGCCATGGGGTAGCATTTGTGAAATATTTCTAGATGTTGGTGTTGTGGTGTCATCAGTATACTAATTCGAACCCACTTAGGATGCAATAGTCCTTTGTTCCCTTGTCTTGCCACAGAGTGGATTTTTAGGGAGGAGTACTAGAGACCTACCTGACAATCTTTTGTGTTGCACAGCATCTGTCCGGCAAGATAACTAAGTGGCGAGTAGAATATTGGAAATAAATAGTCACTAATGAAGGGTAGCCGCTCAATCAAAACAAACATGGCTATTCTTAGTGTTCAGCATGCTCTGACATCAAAAGAGAGGCGGTTATGAAGACAATTTCAGCTCTGGGTGGATTTATGTGCCTTTTAGGTATCAGGGACCTTTAGGTCAAAAAAAGAGTTCTCAATTTTCTGTGGCAGCTGTAGGCCAGATGCACCCCATTAAAGTGGATTTGTTTGTGATACTTCTGCAGAGGATGCCCACAGTTTTATGATTGCTTCATTGCAGGCCAGTAATGAGCGCCTCGAAGTGCCCCTGGCTCCATGCCCTCATTTCTTCATACAAACCTGCATCTCAGGCCGTGCAACCAGCAGCACAATTTTTCTGCACTCGTCACTGGTGAGCAGTGCCAACGCCTCCTCGCGATTCTGGACATCTTGGCCATTTATCTAGAAAACAAATGGAAACGGCGCGTTAGTTTCTGTTTCCGCTAAGCAATGTGCAGTAAAGGGCAAACACAAGCTCATTTGTGGCAAATGTATGGACAATGAAGCTCGCACAATGGCCTCATCTTCGGCCCCTCGGTGGTAAGTGCCTTCACTCAATTATGCGCTTACTGTAAGAGCCGCATCGATCGCTGAAGAATGGCGGACATCAGAGGAAGCAGTTATGTTCATAAATGTCCAACCTGCGACCTGGCAACATACATCTAGCAACACAATTAACCAGCCTCTGACAGGTGACGTCCATCTTTCTCCGTCCAGAGTAATGGAAGTGTCAGCCTGAGATAATAGTGCTGGTAGAAGCAAGACTGGTAGCGCCGCAGCAGAGATCAGTCAAACCCTTGCCTTGCAGGGAGCCAATTAGAGCGCTGGAACATTATCTCTCACAGGGCACTACTTACAGGCTGATTCTCGTCTATTGTATTTACTATTTATCTGTTTGTTTACATTTCAGTACTAGGAAATGCTGGCAAAAAATCCCTTTTTAGTTAATAAGATTACAGACTGAGCAAAGATCAGCACTTACTCTTACCACAGAACACATATTTTAAAGAGGCTGAAGCGTTATCACAAAACACAAACAACAATCATTTCGATAAACACCAGCGCAGTAGGTCACACTCCAAACACTCTCTGACAGGAAGTAAAAGAAAGAACGTCTTTGTGTTGGCACTGAAGTTAGTGCACTACTTCACGCTGCAGCTGCGACTCTGATATTTGTCCTTTGTGTAGCGCCCTGACGCCTGATGCGGCCTTGGCCCACGCTATATGATACCGCAAAAGAAGTAAACTAAAGTGCGAAGTTGCTGTTCTCATAGTCTACGGTGTTTAACGTCCCGTTTTTGTGCATAGCATGTGGCATAATGAATTTCACTATGTTATCAGAACATTTTCTTTTTTTCTTTAATTTTTAGGAGCTAATGGAAACTTTTGCAGTGGAATCGCTCCTATTTTAATCCGGCCGGGCAATCACATGCATATTTGGATATAACACAACTCCGGTAATAACTACTGTAACTCGATTGTTTCTGCTAGTCTTTAATAGCGCAGACTGCATAAAAACGTGTTTCCGTAGGTTTAGTTCTGACAATCAACAAATTCATCTGCACTCATGACAATCAATAAACATATCTTTAATACCTCAACAATCGCATCTGCTTTCACAAACCTCCACTCAGCTGGAATCCTGCTTGCAGAAATCCTGTGCATACGGGAAACCGGAGCCGGCGGTCGAGCCTTCTCCTACATCGCTCCTAAAGCATGGAACAACCCGCTGCGACACATAAGACCCGCCTCCTCCTCACTTCTGGAATTCAGGAAGAAGCTGAAGACCTGGATTTTCGTGTAGTCTCATGAGGTCATAGGTGTGACTAGACTCACACCTGCTCAGCACCAGGATACCCTACTGGTTGATAGTGCGCTCTACAAATGCATGACATAATTGGTATGCGTACTCATCATATCATTAGGAACTTTGTGTGGAAGGGAAGGCCATGTGCTCATCCATGTGGAATTTGGTCCATGCTAAGGAATTTGGAATCAAGTTAAAAAATGAACCTACTTACCACAGGCAAGGTATAAAACCACCAACGGTTAGAAAGTAAAAGTACATAAGGTGATATATGTCCAACTTGCTGGGCATGATTCAGTGCCTAGACACTAAGTAGTGCATCCAGTGATCAGAAAATCAGATGTGTCTTTCATTCATGAAATATCAGGCAGATAAGCAAACCTTTCATGAGAATGTATTTTTGTAATGCACAAAGCTGTAGCTATTGCAATATTGTAAATTAGTCAATTGATGACCAAAAGCTGTCCATGATTCCAGATTGACTTTGGTCTAACTTGCAAACCATTACCGCATTGAACCCTATATCGTAAAGTAATTAAGAACAATAGCAGGTAATCCTTGTTTGTGTCTGGTGCTCTCAATTAGGCATTATTGATTAATGCATCATCAATAGGCACAATTACACATGAACTGAGACAATAGGAGTAAAGAAGGACACTGCTGTCTCTTGTAGTTACAACCAGTTGAAAGACATTTATTTGTCATGTATTTGTTGCTGATTAAGCTCTGCATAGAAAAGCACTACGTTCAGGTGAACATAATGATCCACCATGCATACAATGGAAAGCAGTTTATGTCGCATTCAAAATTTATAAGCAGCAGGCCATGGATTTTGCACCTCATTATGATCTTAAAATGAAGTTTTCCTCAAACATCTCCAGGTCATATCAGTAGAAATCAAGGGGAAGTAAATACAGGAAAGGATTGGGGCCTGATGGCAAGTTAGGAAGGGTAGACTGTTAGAAAAGATGCCAGATAAAGTCAGTGAGAGCCAGGTACCAATTTCTACAAACCAACACAATTAGACCGACGCACACAGTCAACAAATATACCTGTACACATACAGACCAACAGAAAACAGCTATGGCCATACACAACACACTGATGAAAAAATCCAGGTAGAGGAGAGACAGGGTAAATTAAGGAAGGATGGATGTCTGATTGCAGTATTCATGCCTACTAAATATTTAAAGTCATTGATAACAGGATCAAATTTGAGACAGAGTGAAGATTGGAATCAATACCTAATCCTTCATTGCTCTCTTTTTAGAGCAATCACTTTTACTACCTGATGGAACACTAAAGTCTCTATGTCTTTTCAACTGAGAGTCTTCACTTGTAAATCATTAAGCAGTGCTCATTCAATGCCCTTTTAATCTGTTTGTGTTTCTTCTAAACTCTTCAAACTTTGCAGCACATATTCTCAAGGTCAGTTGTAAATTTGCACCCAGAGAATTACATCCTCAGATGGGTGCAGATTTATGAACACTAAGAAAGAAAGTTTCCCAGATGTACATCATGAAACTTGCAACTGTTGTGGGTTTCCAGACACCATCCATGAAACCATTAGTAAATACTGTTTTCTCATGTGAAAAGATACAAGTAAATCTAAATTGGAGGTGGGCCACTGTTAGAACTGGGGGTCTCTAGTTGGCAGAGGTAGGTACCACTGTCCAAATAGGGACCCTTGCTTCTAGTCAGGGCAAGGAGATAACCCTCTTAGATAACCCCTGCTCGCCCTCTAGGTAGCTTGGCCTGAGCAGTCTAGGCTAACCAGAGGCAATGCGTAAAGTATTTGTACCAACACTCACAGTAACACAGTGAAAACACCACAAACTGATTCCACAACAGTTTAGGAAAATAAAGGTATTTATTCTAAACTACACAAGACCAAAACGTCAAAAATCCAACATACACAGTTCAAGGATATGGTTTCAAAAGAGTTCTTCAGGTTGTAATCAAAGTTCTTTAAGTTGCGTTAAAATAATCCACAGATGCGTGAAAAGTTCACAGTTGCGTCATGTTTACTCACAGTACCTTTTAGATGCAACAAAGTTCCACAAGCAGGAAGCTGGTGCGGTGGAAAACAAGCGATGCATTACTCCTGAGACCCTGGGGAGGCGATGCGACAGCCCCGCTGCAGCAGCGGGCGTGTTGCGACGAATCCGGTCTGTAGGGGGAGGAAGGCCACTTGTATGTATTCCGGTGCGTAGGTTCCGTAGGAAGTCTGTTCTCGCAAAGGCACGATGCGATGATCTCGTCGGGGCTGTGACGATCTCCGGGGCAACGATGCGCGGTCCAGCGGTGATCCTCTCTCTCGCAGCTCCTCGATGCGATGGTTCTGCGACGATGCTCGCAGCGACGTGATGCGGTCCACAAGCAAGCGGTGCGGTGATCTCACCCAGCGACGACAGGCTCTGCGACGACACTCGCAGCGATGTTCGATTCTCCCGCACCGGTCTGGTGCGTCCCGCAAACGAGGGATGCGACGGCTCTGGCAGCGTCGTCAGGCACTGCGACGATCTCGACCTTCGTAGCGGCGGGAAACTTCTCGCACTGTCGGGGATGCGCTCCGCAAGCGAGCGATGCAACACTTTTCAGATTCAAAAGTCTCTCAAGCTTAGTTTCAAGCTTCCTAGCTCAGGTTCAACTTCCAGAGGCCCCACAACTGGATCAAGCACTCTAGGAAGGACAGAACTCTCAGCAGAGTTCAGGGAAACTGGGGGTGAAGTCCTTTTGTTCCTGGGACTTCAAAAACAGGGAGCCAGCTCTTCTCAGGCCCTTGGAGATTCCTTCAAGACAGGGGACACAGCTCACAGCAAAGTCCTTCTGACGTAAATAATTAATTTACTCTCTTAATTTCTATGCAGGTAAGTACTTAATCAATAATAACTCAATCAGAAGGAAAGAAAACAGAGTCCGTGGTGTTAGAGTTTCTAAGGGTTTTATTCCTCATAAAGGAATCAGGATATCATGTTCTGACCACCACAGGGGTGTCAGAAGGGATAGATGAGCGCGCTCTCGTTTATTGACATTACATAGCTTATATACTTGATTTACATCATAAGTTTCAGTGTGAGAGGCGTAACAGCTGAGAGAAGACAAGATAACAGTGTACACGTGGTACCAATACATCATCAAGAGGCGTAAACTAGGCGTGAACTAGAGGTGTGTGCTAGAAACGTCACTGATAGGTGACGAAAGTGGGTGGCACCAAGGGGTGGGGCTAACAGAATGTTGCAATGTCAGCAGAAATTGGAAGCTTGGATGCGCGCGCAGCTGCATGACGTGTGCTTGACGGGGTGCAGGGGTCTTGACATTTACACTGACGGAAAGAGACAGAAGTCTGGCATGTCAGATCAACTTGTACTTCTATCATATCTGATATCTGATGTTTAGGAACTATACTATCTGGGCGGAAAGGTCTCTAGGGTAGAGGCTATTCTATGCTAACTGTGGATGCGTGTATGAGCGCCTGAGTGTCTACATGTGGAGCGTGGGGGGGCACGGGGCCTTCCATGGTAGCATGGCAACGGAGGCTATGAATTACTTGCATTAAGACAGGTCGGCCTTTTGGCTCTGCAGCTGGAGAGGATGTTTACAGGATCTAGTAGGCAGGAATGTATTCTCGGGGAACGGAACAGATAACTCGAAGGTTATAGTCAGTCTTGGCAGAAAGCAGGCTTGAGCTGAGCGCGAGGGGCCGCGCTGAAAGTAGGACAGAGTTCACGAGTAGAGAGGTAGCCTGGGCAGAGTCAGGAGCCACAAAAGAGGTTCAGATGGCAGGAATTCAGGGCCTACTCTGGATAGAGCAGGAAAAAGTGAAAGTGTACTACAAAAAGACGTTGGCATAGCATACTTAGGAATGGACTATATAATCCATTCATGGTGGATCTGAAAGAGGACAAGTTAACGGTGGACGCAAATGTATTTGCGTCTTCATAGCTGGCACAGGAGGGAAGTTACATGCACTTTAAGCTGGTACATGGAGTCGGTGGGGTACGCGCTAGGGAACACAACATGGCCAAAATTTAATTTTCCTCATTCCCTCCTTGTTCCCTACGGACCCTTCATGAAATATCGATCCTCATGAATCGATCAGTCTGTTCTTGTAACATCATTTGTTCTTCTTTCTTTTGGTTACGTTTTGAGTGAAAACTGGAATGTTCAATACAAGAAGTGGCACACAGTCCACAGATCGCTGGCCCACACTGTAGGCATAGGCAGCAACTGAATACTAGGACTAGGCCAATGCCTAGGAAGGATAGGATCTTCCATCCCCAAGCTGTTAACGTTGTCCAGAACCAACCGGACCAAGTCCAGGTGCCTGGAGTCTGATGTATCTGATTTGCAATCTTATGGAGACGGGTGATAGCTTGATATACAGAGGGTGCATTTTGTGGAATGAAAACACAGCAGCTTGACCCGATGACCTTACAGGCTCCACCTCTATCTGCCAAGATGACGTCAATTACAAGACGATTCTGAAGGACAACAACCCGCATAGCGGACTGCTCTTCTGTTAAGTTACCTAAGGCGGAGGTAGTTTCATTTACTACAGTTTCAAGTGTTCTAGTTAATCTGCGTATTAATTTACTATTCTGAACAGGGCCTAAAAAGAAAAAGAATCCTTTATTAAAATCAGTGTACTGTTCCCATGCCGTTTCTGTGTAGTCGACAAGGGGGGCATCTCTTCTGGGTCTATTCTTTACTAGATTGCTATTTCTATGGTAATCAGAAGGAGCTAGGAAAACAGGTGGCAGAAGGAATGCAATGTAACAGGTACCATCCCAATCTGGAGGTAGACGGATGTATGCGGTATGACCACACACAAAGTAAGAATGACTGATAGCTTTGAAAGATGATTTTCCATCATCACTGAATTCGACTACAGCAGTGCATTTACTATGTCCTAAGTGTACTGAACCTTTCTTCTTGATACATAATTCACCAGTGACTGGCAGTACTGACATAATAGGTAGAACTGGTGCGGCTTTGGATTCGACAGTAAGAATCATAAGGCTAATTGTGTAATTACCTAATCCATATACTTCATTTTCTAGATCAGTTCCTATTCTAATGGGGAGTCCCTCCTTATCCGGGTAACAGACGTCTAGTAGGACCAAGTTCAGGTTTCCCCAAACCCAACCCCCATCGAAAACAGCAATGTCGGGATCTAAAGAATTAATTATCTTAAACCATGCTCCGCAGGAGCCATTGTGGGTGAACGGATACGGAAAGAGAGGCAGGGCTCCCTTGTAATTCTGGTAGGGAGGGAGTCGGCCACATATCCAGCAGTTTGTAGCATTGTTAGTTTGATGAGAATGATGTAACATACTAATGAATGTATTGTTGCGCAGCGCAAGTCTGTAGGAAAGCTCATGAGGAGGTAATTCACTAAAAGTGTGTTCAGCAGAGACATTGTAAGCAGATTGTTCACGCTTGAAGATAGGAAAGTATATCGGTAATAAGATGCTAGCAACAATTATTAATATACTTAGAATAAACATAATTATTAGTGTCACTATGCAGTGACTACGAAGTGATTTGCAATATGTTCTTTTCTTTTCCTCTCTCTCTCTAACTCGATCTAGGGGATACATGTCAGAAACTATTTAACCGATTCACCTAGGGGAGGACTTAAACAATTAAACTGTCTGACTTGCTAGATCGTAACTTCATACGATATTGTTCTTGAGGAGTTTTTTCTCGTTTGGGTTCGGAAAAGTCTTTGATATCAGAGTCTTTGGTGGGGGTGGGTGTGTCTTGTTCCGGTTTCAGTCCTGGGAATGTTTTGATATGGCTTAGGTGGACCCACCCCTTTCTTCCTTCCAACTTGACGGCGGTCCTTGTTGTTAGTAGAACGGTTTTCGGAGACTTCCAGCGGGGCTCCAACGGACTTTTCCTGTCGAAGTTACGGACTAAAACAACGTCACCGGGGCGGACATCATGCTCCTTCACATCGGTGTTGTCAGGGAAGGCTGCGGCAACCTGTGAACGACATGATTGGAGTGCAGACATCAAGGAGGCAAGGTAATCTGTCAACATATTAGAATCAACATCGGTTATCTTTTTAGGAATGGGCGTCCCCCACATATTCGGTGGTCTGCCAAAGACCACTTCGTACGGAGATAGCCCTGATCTCGAATGGGCGACCATTCTCATATAGAATAGTGCCACCGGCAGAGCGACTATCCAGTCGACCCCTTTGTCCTGACATATTTTGGCAAGGCGAATCTTTAACGTCTGATTATGCCTCTCAACAAGGCCTGCTGCTTCTGGATGTCGGACACAATGGAACTTCCACTGGTATCCCAATAACAAGGAAACTTCTTTCATTAGGGCAGATGAGAATGGCTGACCGTTATCTGAGTACACGACACGAGGCAAGCCGTACCGTGGGAAGAATTCACGAACCAACTGTTTGGCAGTGGTCGGAGCAGTGTAATCTGAGACTGGGTATGCTTCGGTCCAGCGGGACAGAGCACAGACAACTACGAGAACATATTTGAATCCTCGACAACGGTCCATCTGGATATAATCCATCTGGAGGACTTCAAAAGGGTGATCGGGAGGATGAAATCCACCTTGCTCTACAGGGACGCTTTTACCTGGATTGAACTGACAACAGATCATGCAAGTACGCACTTTCTGTTTTGCGGCTGCTCGTAAGTGTTTATTGTTCCAGAGATTTTGCAAACTGTCTAACATGGCTTTCTCTCCCAGGTGGGCAGGACTATGTGCTGTATTTATCATGACTTGAACCATAGAGTCAGGGAGAAACCATGTAGATTTTCCCTTCGTCATCCAACCTTGATCTGTCTGGATCCCTCCTAGTTCGGTCCATTTCTTTATTTCGTCTGTAGTAGCATGTGTCTGAATGTCAATAACATCTAGTGTGGGATCCCTGACTGTCATGCAGTTTGTCGGATCTGTTATCTTTGTCGTGTCAGTTGTCTGAGTGTGAGTCAGTGCTGTATGTTTTGCAGTCTGATCTGCCAGGTCGTTACCCTGGGAAACAGAATCTGTGGCTTTAGTATGTGCTTTACACTTCATGACTGAAATGGCTGAAGGCAGATGTATTGCTTCTAACAGTGCTTGAATGAGAGGACCATGCTGTATTTTGGTACCATGAGAGGTCAGGAAACCTCGTTCCTGCCAGAGCATGCCGAAGTCGTGTACGACTCCAAACGCATAACGGGAATCTGTGTATATGTTAACATTTCTGTTCTTTGCTAGAATACAGGCTTGGGTCAGAGCGATGAGCTCTGCCGCTTGAGCAGACAGTGTATCAATACGATGTGTTTCTTTAACTTCAGTTTCAGTGGTCACAGCATATGCGGCCACTAACTCTCCTGTACTTGTTCTCATGCATGAACCATCCACATAAAGTGTCAGGTCTGGATTTGTCAGTGGAACATCTGTTAAATCTCGTCTGGGCTTTGTTACTGCATTTATAATCTCTATACAATCATGTGGAGCTGGATCTGCCATAACTGTAGGTAACAATGTTGCTGGATTCAAGATACTGCAGCGTCTGATTTCTATGTGTGGCTGGAATAATGTCAATTCGTAACCTGTCAGTCGTGCTATAGTTAAGTGTTGAGTCTGGGTTCTGTTTAACAGGACCTCTACAGAATGTGGAACTTGTACTGTTAACTGATGACCTAAAACAATTGAATCGCTTTGTCTTATTGCTAACGCTGTTGCTGCTACTGACTTTAAGCATGCAGGGAGTGCCTGTGCTACTGAATCCAATGTGCTTGAAAAATAAGCGCAAGGCTTATGCGAACCTGCTTGATCTTGAGTGAGGACAGACAATGCTGTACCGTCACGTTCTGTAACAAAAAGTGTAAACGGTTTGCTGTAACATGGTGTCGCTAAAACTGGTGCTTGGCATAAAACTTTCTTTAATTCCTCAAAGGCTTGTGTGTGTTCCTGAGTCCAAGGGAGGACAGTCGAAGTTGCTGCCTCCTGTGTCGTTAACTGGATGAGTGGTTTAGCTAGAAATGCATATTGAGGAATCCATTGTCTGCAGTACGAGGTGAGGCCTATGAAGGCCCGCACTTCTTTTTGTGTCTGGGGTCGGGGCATGTTTACTATTAACTGAATGCGATCGGGAGTGAGCTGTCTCCCCACTTTGGACAGCAAGTGACCCAAGTACACAACTTGCTGAACACAGAATTGTAGCTTCGAAGGAGACACCTTGTGTCCCTTGTCGGCCAGAAAATGCAAAACTATCAGAGATGCTTGTTCACATTCGGGCTCACTTCGTGCGGTGATCAGTAGATCATCGACGTACTGTAGTAAAGCGGTATTAACTGGCATTTGAATACAATCTAGTTGTCTTTTCAGTGCTTGACTATAGATGCTGGGGCTTTCTGTAAATCCTTGAGGTGCGCGGGAAAATTTGAAACTTCGTCCATTTAAACTGAATCCGAAGAGATATTGGCTCTCCGGGTCAATGGGTACACTGAAAAAGGCGTTCTTGAGATCGATTACAGTGAAGAACGTTGCTTCTGAATCAATGGCAGTTAACAGGGAAGAGATATCGGGGACCACAGGATACTGTGGTACAATGCATTTGTTCAGTTCTCGAAGATCAATCACCAACCGGTATACTGGCGGTGCATTGCGGTCTGTACGTTTAAGAATTGGAATGATAGGCGAATTACAGATATTGGAGTCGGTCTCTACGACCACTCCTTGGGCAATAAGCTCTTCAACGATTTTCAGTAAAGCCACTACAGCATCGGGTGGTAACTTGTATTGTCTGATTCTGGGTAGAACAACTCCTGTCTTGAGTGTAACACGGTATGGTGTGATATGCATACAACCTACATCAGCTGGGCCTTTTGCCCACAAGTGATCTGGTACATTTTTCAATCTGACATCAAAGTCACGCAGAACATAATGACCTTTGAAATCTCGTAGAAAGAGTCTAACTCCCTCCGGGGAACAGCAAATTATAGCTCCTAGAGCCTTCAGTGTTTTAATTCCTAACAGATTTTCGGGACATGACTTCGTAAGTAACAAGTCTGTAACTCGAGATAATGGACCCACAGCTAGTGGTACTGGTTCTGATACTTCATTTACAATAGGCTGTCCTGAAAAACCAAGGGAAACATTCTGTGAGCCTGAGAGGGGTGCCCCTGGAACTTCATTATGACTTATAGTAGTGCGACTTGCCCCTGTGTCAATTAAAAACTTTCTGTCTTTTCCTAATACGTGACTATGTACATAAGGACCTTCTTGATCTACAGGAATTTCAATAAGAGACAAATCACTTTCCCTCCCTAGGCTGTTTCATGTATAACGCTGATAATCTGGATATGCCGACTGGGCATACTGGTACATCTGTTGTGATACTTGTCGTGTTGCGGCAGCGGGCTGTGTCTGAGCATGCTGTGGCTGCGGTACTGCTACTGTCTGTACTGTATGGGACTGATCATGCATGGGCTGTGTATTCTGCATTGGCTGTTCGTTCTGTGAGGTCTGTTGTTGACCCTGTTCATGTCTAGGCGGTCTTTCTTTAGTTTTACCTGTCTCGATGTTATGTTTCAGGACTGGACATTCATGTACGTAGTGACCTGGCTGCTTGCAATAATTACATGTCCCTTTAACGGGAGCGGCAGAATGATTTGTCTGAGCCCCACCTTTTCTATGACCCTCGGCTGGAATTGTCTGAGCCACTAACATTTTCATTTTCGTGTCTTTCATACGTTTCTGTTCCTGCTCTTGTTCTTCCCTAATTCTATTCTGGTGATATTGTAACATTTGTAACATCTGTGATGGCGTATTTGCCTGCCAAGTACTTTCAACCTTGTACACTCTATTTTTAACTAGTGGTAGGGCGTTCTCTACTAATTTTGTTACAAAAAGGTGTGGATATGACTCGCTACTTGTTTTTAAACCACTATTGATAATGAAACATTTCTCGAATCTTGAATAAAAGTCACTAGTATCTTCATCTTGTTTCTGTTTGCAGGACGAGATTGCGTCCCAATCTTCCTTTCTAGTTGTCAATAATCTTGGCAGAACCTGTACTATTAAACCTGGTAATGCTTTAGTCTTGTCCCCAAGGCCTACCCCTGGGACTCGTTTGCTTTCTTCGTCTTCTATTTCCGCCCATGCTATCTTTGATTCTCCCACTTCCCAATCCTTCTCCTTTAATTTCTCGTAAATGCCCGTGGGCAACAGTACTTTCAACATTTTCATAATATCATCATACGTGTAATCTCCCATCAGTAACATGTCTTTAAGCTCTCTGTGAAAACCCGCAGGGTCTTTATCATGGCACGGAACTAATTTCTTCATTTCTAACAGTTCTAACTTAGTCAGTGGTGTGTGAACATACACACGTTTCAGACGTTGGTCCGCACCCATAACTGGATGTACTTCTCGTAAGGGATTCTGACTTTCAATGCCACTACCGCATTGCATGTGGTACATTTTTCTTTCTGGAGGTGGGGCGGGAACATATTCAGAGCTCAGAAAAGTGTTATACTTACGTCGTTGTTCTAGAATTATTTGTATTAATTTGGTACTAAAACCTCTCCATCTATCCATAATTAGTGCTTCTAATGTTTCGTGTAAGGGACCTGGATCAGAATGATGGTTTCTGAACTTGATGAGGAGGTGCTGAATCATGTATACACCTGCTATTTTCTGCTCTTCCGGGGAAAGGTTCAAGAATGTCTGCACTAACGTGTCATCATTATATATGTCTGTGTTTTCGGCCCACAACACGGCGGACCGGGCTAGTTCCTGTTCATCCATAGAATTGAGTATATGATACCCTACTCGATCTCGAAGCCTTTTATCAGTTTCCTGGAACTGATGTTCTGAAGAATTCGGATTTGTTAAAGCGGAGAAAAGAACTCTCTTGCTCTCCGGACGGACACCTTTCCTAAGGTAATTTCCCTTACCTACATACGCTATCATATCTGTAGATTTTTCTGATGTTTCATCTTCATCTTCCTCCCCAGAGGAGGTTTTATCTGTTTCTTCCTGATGTGCAGTTAATACTGCCTTTCTAATTTTCTGGGACATAGTGGCTATACATGATAGCTTGTCATGTTTCGCGTCTGCTATATTTTGGCCCCACTTGTTTAATGCGTCTAACTCACTCCGATCTGTCCCGGGCCTGTCTCGTTCTCTTATCACACAATTAATGAAGAATCTTAAAATCTGTTTTTGAACGTCAACTTTCTGTTTATACATGGCAGCGTTAACACTGTCGGGGTCTTTCCCTGTCTGTATGAATTTGTATAGTCTGTCGAGAGCTTCCTGCATTCCTACATAACATAGCAAGCTATCGGTGGCAGATCTTAAGCGTAGTGATGCTAAGACCATTAGATCGTCTGTTCCAGGTACTGGATCATATCTGCAGAATGACATCCTATCTTTGAATGCGTCTAGCCGGGCTGAATAGGGTGACTGGGAAGGATTCTGTGTGTCCTTTAAATGTAATCTGTGTGTTATGTGTGTCGGTGGCGGGGTCTGTAGACCCGCTGTCGCACCTCCTGGGGCGGATGCTTGGGTATTATCTCTCCGCGGAGTCTGTATCTGGACTTGAGTCTGTCTTTTAGTAAGATCGGGTAGTGCTGGTTTCGGTAGATCCGTCTTGAGTGGAGGAAGTGGCGGAGGTGGCGGAACAGGGGAGGTCTGTCGTGGTACCGGCGGAACATTATCTGGGGGCGCAGTGCCACCCCCATCCCTGTCAGTAGGCAGGGCACGAACAGGCAGATTGGTATAAGCTGGCGCTACATCCTCTAGATACGAATTCAGGAATATGTCTTTAGTAGTCTTGTGCATTACTTTAGTTGGAACTAATGGTATCGGTAAGTTTTTCGGTATTTCTGATTCAATTTCGGATGGGCCATCTGCTGCGAGGTACATACCGTTTACAAGATTATTTCGGGCACGGTCTATTTGTTCTGTTTTTACTCGGATCCCTTCAGTAACTAATTCGTTTTCTCGCTCTTTATCTGATTCTTTAAGTCTGTCTTCTCTACGGAGTGCTTTGTCAGCACGCTTACGTGATTCCTTACGCCAAAATTCTATGGCGTCCTTCTGAGATTGCCTAGCTTTCTTTTTCCATAATGCTTCTTCTACCCTCATGATGCACTCGGCATCCCACGTTCCGGTAACAGGCCATCTGTGTCTCTCATCTAGGTGCTTGGTGTAATCGGCCCATAAATCTAGATATAATATGGCATCTATGCCGTGCTTCTGATACATAAAATTGCCTGGAGTGTCCCTGGGGGGGATGGGAATTTCTTCCTCTAGTAACCCTTTCCTAGTTCCTATCTGTTTTAACTTGCTGAGGAACGGCATCTTGTTTGCTTATTACTTGAACGCTAGTCTTTATTCCTTGATACGAGTTGCTAGTTGATACAAGAAATACAATGATACACAATAAAACAGTCACATTCATACCACGACATTAATCACATAAAAACATTAAAGACACAGCTAACTACCCCCTACACTGAATGTACCGCTCAACGGTACGGATACACTGGTGTAACAGTGCAAAAATTCGGAATACTTTATATACTGCTAAACAGTACAGATACACTGCCTAAAAACAGTGCAGACCGGACTTGCGTACCCAAACCCGTCTAGATACGACCCAGCAATGGTACTCACCGGGAAGCACGGAAACAGAAGGCCTCGGAAAACTCGACTGGACTCTACTCGGAACTTCGGAAAACTTCGGAAAACTTCGGGAAACTTCGGAAAACTGGTGGGCCTCTTCACACCTCGGACCTTGCTTCTTTCGGCTGGGCTCTGGTCGGGATCCTCCGCACTCCTCACCGCCTCGTCTGGGCACTGATCGCAGTCTTCGTCACCTCCGTGTGTCAGAGGGGGATGCAGGAAATCCTGCCAGTACACGTGTAGTCCGTCTAACTGATGGCAGGGGACACGGATTGCAACGCACCTTCCGGCGCGTGAGGTGGGGGAGGGGTCCCTATTCGGGCGCCAAAATGACGTAAATAATTAATTTACTCTCTTAATTTCTATGCAGGTAAGTACTTAATCAATAATAACTCAATCAGAAGGAAAGAAAACAGAGTCCGTGGTGTTAGAGTTTCTAAGGGTTTTATTCCTCATAAAGGAATCAGGATATCATGTTCTGACCACCACAGGGGTGTCAGAAGGGATAGATGAGCGCGCTCTCGTTTATTGACATTACATAGCTTATATACTTGATTTACATCATAAGTTTCAGTGTGAGAGGCGTAACAGCTGAGAGAAGACAAGATAACAGTGTACACGTGGTACCAATACATCATCAAGAGGCGTAAACTAGGCGTGAACTAGAGGTGTGTGCTAGAAACGTCACTGATAGGTGACGAAAGTGGGTGGCACCAAGGGGTGGGGCTAACAGAATGTTGCAATGTCAGCAGAAATTGGAAGCTTGGATGCGCGCGCAGCTGCATGACGTGTGCTTGACGGGGTGCAGGGGTCTTGACATTTACACTGACGGAAAGAGACAGAAGTCTGGCATGTCAGATCAACTTGTACTTCTATCATATCTGATATCTGATGTTTAGGAACTATACTATCTGGGCGGAAAGGTCTCTAGGGTAGAGGCTATTCTATGCTAACTGTGGATGCGTGTATGAGCGCCTGAGTGTCTACATGTGGAGCGTGGGGGGGCACGGGGCCTTCCATGGTAGCATGGCAACGGAGGCTATGAATTACTTGCATTAAGACAGGTCGGCCTTTTGGCTCTGCAGCTGGAGAGGATGTTTACAGGATCTAGTAGGCAGGAATGTATTCTCGGGGAACGGAACAGATAACTCGAAGGTTATAGTCAGTCTTGGCAGAAAGCAGGCTTGAGCTGAGCGCGAGGGGCCGCGCTGAAAGTAGGACAGAGTTCACGAGTAGAGAGGTAGCCTGGGCAGAGTCAGGAGCCACAAAAGAGGTTCAGATGGCAGGAATTCAGGGCCTACTCTGGATAGAGCAGGAAAAAGTGAAAGTGTACTACAAAAAGACGTTGGCATAGCATACTTAGGAATGGACTATATAATCCATTCATGGTGGATCTGAAAGAGGACAAGTTAACGGTGGACGCAAATGTATTTGCGTCTTCATAGCTGGCACAGGAGGGAAGTTACATGCACTTTAAGCTGGTACATGGAGTCGGTGGGGTACGCGCTAGGGAACACAACATGGCCAAAATTTAATTTTCCTCACTTCCCCTCTCCTTGGCAGCAAAGCAACAGCAGGTCAGTCCAGCAGAGCAACAGCAGGACAGTCTTCCTTCTTCAGAGTCAGCTTTCTCCTTGGCAGAGGTTCTTTCTTGATTCCAGGATGATCTAATTTTCTGTTGTCAGGGGTCCTGTACTTATACCCCTAAAGTCTTTGTTCTCTCTGTGCATGTGGGCCCTGAGCCCGGTCTGAACCAGTTCTGGGTGGATCCTGAGCACTTTGTTTTGCTGGCTGCATCTTTCCTTTCAGAGTGAGGGGCAGGGTCCTCAGCCACCCAGCAGGAGGTGGAGCCAGCATTGTGGCAGGCAGGCACAGCCCTATTCAGCCCAGGTGCTAACTCCTCCCACCACTCAGGGTGCAATTGCATTCATTCAGCCTAGTGCTGACTCATCCAGCCTCTGGGGGAATTCCCCAGCCCCTGTCACTCACAAACCAGACAGTCAATACACAAACAGGCCCAGGCACACAGAAGGGTCAGACAAGAGAACAGCAACTTTCTAAAAGTGCTGTTCTCAAACACAGGATTTAAAAACCACCTTTCCTAAAAGATGTGTTATTAAATTCTGAGTTCAGGGATACTAAATACTTATGTCCTATCTTGTTCCTATGGGAAGAAATGCTGTTAACCACTGTAGCCAGCATCCCCCATGTTAACCTATGGAGCAAGATAGCCTTACAATAGTGAAAAACGAAAATGGCTGTAATTCACTACCAGAGCATGTCACCTGCACTAGTACATGCTCTACCTTTCACATACACTGCACCCTGCCCAGGGGGGTACCTTGGGCCTTCCATAGGGGTGACTGATGTGCACGAAAAGGGAAGGGTTAGGCCTGGCCAGTGGGGACACTGACCAGGAGGACATGGCAGTTCTAAACTGCCCATAGGCGCTGCAGTGGCAGGCCTGAGACACCATTTTTAGAGCTACTCCTGTGGGTGGCACAATCAGTGCTGCAGGCCCACTAGTAGCATTTGTCATCACCAGCCCTGGCACACCCAGTGCACTTTACTAGGGACTTCATGGTGATACAAATATGCCAAACATGTATATCCAATCAGAATAACAATTTACATAGAGGGCATATGCACTTTAGCACTGATCAGCAGTGGTAAAGTGCGCAGAGTCCTATTGCCAACAACCACAGGTCAGGAAAAATAAGGGAGGAAGAAGCAACAAGTTTGGGGATGACCCTGCAAGAAGGGCCAGTTCCAACACAACCCCCTTCCAGCCTAATGCCAGGGTAGACCAAACGATACCTCGATGGGATTCCCTGCTTAAGGTGATAGAACACGAAACTTGGCCCAAACAGCAGGGCACATTTCCTGTTCTACGCCTTCCTGAACCTAGTTGTATCACTCTATCCATACTCTCAGGGTCCACCATGTCAATCCATATGGAACCCTTCACCTCACCTGTGGACACCACCTGTGCAGCACCTAACCTTAATTTCCTCACAGGTGTGTCCCAACAGACCGACAGCAAGCCACAGTGACCTCCAACAATGATCATGGATGAGACCCAGGCCTCATGCCTCCCATGGCTCTCAAACCCCTGTGGCATCAGAGGGTGGGGGGCAGTAGCCCCAGGTGCTTGGCACCCTTTGTCCACTCTCTCTCTTGTCAGTTCAGGTCTGACACTCTGGCACTGACCCACCAGTCCCGGACATGTATCCGTCCACCAAGACAACCAAGAACACAACTTTCCTACCAGTTTAGGACCTCCCTCCAGCAACTGGTCTCCCAACCTAGGGTTTAACCCCTCAGGTTGCACCGGGGTCAGAGGCGAGTGCTCCCTCCCTCTGCACCCCCTTCCAGAGCGCTGCACCCTCCCTACTGGAGGGGTACCCCTGGGAACCATATTGGTCAGGACACTGGTTACAGATGTCCTCCCTTCCAGGTCAGGCAGATCCTGAACCTGGTCTCTCAACCCAGGGACCACAACCTGCGGTTGTGCATTCGCCTGGCACGCCAGGACTTCTGGGGACTCACATAGTACCCCCTTGAGGGTGACACACAACTCATGTGTCCTGTGACAGTCTGCCTGGCGCAGATCTCCCGACCCCTGTCCACCTGACAGTGCGGGAAGATCCCCCAGGACAGAAGTGGTGTCACCATGGTCACTCCTGGGAGACTCAGCCCTTCTGACTGGTCCCTGACCCACTGGTTCTCCCACTGGGGACTCCTTCCCCCTCTCACCCCTCAGTCTGGACTTCTGTACCCTCCCAAATGGAGCGGCACTGACAAACACCAGAACTGATGGAGGCCTGGTTACAGGCACTCCCTGTTCAACAGACACTGGGAGATCCTCCTTAAATGGCCTACAAGTACAGGCTAGGTCCCCACCCTGGTGTTCCCTTAAGGAATCCTCCAGGCCCTGAGACTGGGTTTCGGGCACCGTGAGACACACCGTCCCACACTCATTCCTTCTCCACTGAGACCGGACATGAGCCCCTACACCCCTCCCACTACACTGGGACCTAACCGGGCTACACTGAACCTCTTCCACCTCACAGGTCTGGAAGATATCTAAGCCACTCCTTTTGGGATCACTCCCCAATGCCTCCTCAGACTCTCTGGAATCCACCAAGAGGTCTGCCTCCAACGCAAGTTCTCTGGGGTGAGAGAACTCACACTCCACCGGGTGTTGGCATAGCTCTGGAAAACAGGGACTTAAAATATGCTCTCCATCAAATGAATCACACAGCCCCCCACAGTTGTTAACCAAGCTACCCTTTGCCTCACCCTCCAGTGCCTCACACAAGTACCCCACACCACTCTCCTGAGACTGGCAAGACAGTATCTGACTGTCTCTGTCACACAACCCACACTCTTCTGGCTGGTCTTCACACACACACACCAAGGTTTCTACCATGGGAGAACCCCTCTCCCTGTACCTCTCATCTAGAGTCAGTAGAGTGTCCCTCCCACCACTAGGAATATGGTCCCCTGTGCCAGTCCCCCAATCTACTTCAGGGACACTGCACTCCACTGGAACTACATCATAAACCTGAACCCCCTGGTGTATGTTGACCCCCTCCCTCAAGTCAGGCGCCCCATCTCTGGGTGTTTGTACCTTTCTCTCAGCACTAGATATCATAACCATGCTGCCACCATCTGAGCTGGACTCCACCTCCAACTCAGCAAAGCTCCTCTCTTGAGCTACCCATGTTTCTTCTTCAGCTGAGACCCTCATGGCCTCACGCCTCTTGAGCTCCATCTCAAGCTTCCTCATTCGTAATTCATGGGCCAAGGACAATTTCAATTCCTCCAGGGCACGGGCATGTTTGCTCTCCTCCGCCGCCCTTTCTTTTTCCATTTGCTTCATCTTCATTTCAAGCCTCAACATTTCTAATTTATGATCTCTAGCCCTTTGGTTTTCTTCCAACTCCTCTGGGGAAAAACTTTCAGCTGAATGGTTGCTGCCAGCCCTTGAGGCTGCTCCGGACAAAGGCATATCCTGTGGCCTGAAACCATCCCTCTGTGCATCCTCATCCACTTCTGCATCATCTGTCTCCCCAGCCTTTTTGGTCTCTGACCAGGCCCTTAAGGCCTCCTGTAGCTCCTCCTTCTTGGAGCGGCGCTTCATGGGGCATCCAAAGTTCCTGCAGAACTGCCTGAGTTGACCTACTTTGTAATCACTTAACATTTCAATATCAAACTCCAGTTCTGCAACATCACTTGCTGGTTTACCATTCTGAGACATGATGCTTGGATTCTTTCAGGGTTACGATCAAAAATAGAACCAAAAATAAAAATTGTAGTATGCGGTGGCGTAGTGGTCTGCACTCACTAGTGATGTACACCAATTACTGTGGTTCAAGTACAAATACAAGTTCAAATCCCACCGCCTGACCACCAATGTTAGAACTGGGGGTCTCTAGTTGGCAGAGGTAGGTACCACTGTCCCAATAGGGACCCTTGCTTCTAGTCAGGGCAAGGAGATAACCCTCTTAGATAACCCCTGCTCGCCCTCTAGGTAGCTTGGCCTGAGCAGTCTAGGCTAACCAGAGGCAATGCGTAAAGTATTTGTACCAACACTCACAGTAACACAGTGAAAACACCACAAACTGATTCCACAACAGTTTAGGAAAATAAAGGTATTTATTCTAAACTACACAAGACCAAAACGTCAAAAATCCAACATACACAGTTCAAGGATATGGTTTCAAAAGAGTTCTTCAGGTTGTAATCAAAGTTCTTTAAGTTGCGTTAAAATAATCCACAGATGCGTGAAAAGTTCACAGTTGCGTCATGTTTACTCACAGTACCTTTTAGATGCAACAAAGTTCCACAAGCAGGAAGCTGGTGCGGTGGAAAACAAGCGATGCGTTACTCCTGAGACCCTGGGGAGGCGATGCGACAGCCCCGCAGCAGCAGCGGGCGTGTTGCGACGAATCCAGTCTGTAGGGGGAGGAAGGCCACTTGTATGGATTCCGGTGCGTAGGTTCCGTAGGAAGTCTGTTCTCGCAAAGGCATGATGCGATGATCTCGTCGGGGCTGTGACGATCTCCGGGGCGACGATGCGCGGTCCAGCGGTGATCCTCTCTCTCGCAGCTCCCCGATGCGATGGTTCTGCGACGATGCTCGCAGCGACGTGATGTGGTCCGCAAGCAAGCGGTGCGGTGATCTCACCCAGCGACGACAGGCTCTGCGACGACACTCGCAGCGATGTTCGATTCTCCCGCACCGGTCTGGTGCGTCCCGCAAACGAGGGATGCGACGGCTCTGGCAGCGGCGTCAGGTGCTGCGACGAGCTCGACCTTCGTAGCGGCGGGAAACTTCTCGCACTGTCGGGGATGCGCTCCGCAAGCGAGCGATGCAACACTTTTCAGATTCAAAAGTCTCTCAAGCTTAGTTTCAAGCTTCCCAGCTCAGATTCAACTTCCAGAGGCCCCACAACTGGATCAAGCACTCTAGGAAGGACAGAACTCTCTCAGCAGAGTTCAGGGAAACTGGGGGTGAAGTCCTTTTGTTCCTGGGACTTCAAAAACAGGGAGCCAGCTCTTCTCAGGCCCTTGGAGATTCCTTCAAGACAGGGGACACAGCTCACAGCAAAGTCATTCCCCTCTCCTTGGCAGCAAAGCAACAGCAGGTCAGTCCAGCAGAGCAACAGCAGGACAGTCTTCCTTCTTCAGAGTCAGCTTTTTTCCTTGGCAGAGGTTCTTTCTTGATTCCAGGATGATCTAATTTTCTGTTGTCAGGGGTCCTGTACTTATACCCCTAAAGTCTTTGTTCTCTCTGTGCATGTGGGCCCTGAGCCCGGTCTGAACCAGTTCTGGGTGGATCCTGAGCACTTTGTTTTGCTGGCTGCATCTTTCCTTTCAGAGTGAGGGGCAGGGTCCTCGGCCGCCCAGCAGGAGGTGGAGCCAGCATTGTGGCAGGCAGGCACAGCCCTATTCATCCCAGGTGCTAACTCCTCCCACCACTCAGGTTGCAATTGCATTCATTCAGCCTAGTGCTGACTCATCCAGCCTCTGGGGGAATTCCCCAGCCCCTGTCACTCACAAACCAGACAGTCAATACACAAACAGGCCCAGGCACAAGAAGGGCCAGACAAGAGAACAGCAACTTTCTAAAAGTGCTGTTCTCAAACACAGGATTTAAAAACCACCTTTCCTAAAAGATGTGTTATTAAATTCTGAGTTCAGGGATACTAAATACTTATGTCCTATCTTGTTCCTATGGGAGGAAATGCTGTTATCCACTGTAGCCAGCACCCCCATGTTAACCTATGGAGCAAGATAGCCTTACAATAGTGAAAAACGAAAATGGCTGTAATTCACTACCAGAGCATGTCACCTGCACTAGTACATGCTCTACCTTTCACATACACTGCACCCTGCCCAGGGGGGTACCTTGGGCCTTCCATAGGGGTGACTGATGTGCACGAAAAGGGAAGGGTTAGGCCTGGCCAGTGGGGACACTGACCAGGAGGACATGGCAGTTCTAAACTGCCCATAGGCGCTGCAGTGGTAGGCCTGAGACACCATTATTAGAGCTACTCCTGTGGGTGGCACAATCAGTGCTGCAGGCCCACTAGTAGCATTTGTCATCACCAGCCCTGGCACACCCAGTGCACTTTACTAGGGACTTCATGGTGATACAAATATGCCAAACATGTATATCCAATCAGAATAACAATTTACATAGAGAGCATATGCACTTTAGCACTGATCAGCAGTGGTAAAGTGCGCAGAGTCCTATTGCCAACAACCACGGGTCAGGAAAAATAAGGGAGGAAGAAGCAAAAAGTTTGGGGATGACCCTGCAAGAAGGGCCAGTTCCAACAGCCACCAAGGACCCCCTCCTTCTCTCTGTTGTGCCCTGGGGACCACCACTGCCCTGGGGCAACAAAGGGGGAGTTGAGCCGAGCGACCCCCTTCCCAGGCCATATACGGCCCAGGGGACCACCACCTCCCTTGGCCGGCATGTGCAAACTGAAAGGAGGGGGGCCATGCAGTTCCCCTGCTTGACCAGTAATGGCCCTGGGGACCATCACCTCCAGGGTGGTCTCTCTATCACCCGAGGAACCCACCCTCAGGAGATAGCAGTTTACTTTCACTAGACATGAACTTTGACAGCTCCCACCAAGCAAGAGCAAACTGTAAGTCTGCCCTCAACGGACAGGAGCAGGAAAAAGGTTTTTGCTCGCAGATGAAAAAATTGCCCCTGTACACAGGGAGCAGCATTTTGTTGCTGACTATGAGCAGGAGCAATTCTGTCTCCCACTAAAGGTGAGGAGCTGGCAGGGACTCTGAGGGCATTGTGGCCTCCCTCCTGATCCCCAGTGCCACACATTGGGTGCTCTGAGTGGGCTTCAGGGCACTCAGCTTTGAGCAGCCGGGCTCCAGTGAATGGGGTCCACAGGGCTGAAATCGCCCTGGGAGGAGGGGCAACATGTCCCCCTTTCCTTGAAATCCTTATTAGAGCTGAATGCCTCATTGGGGTTCAATCTGATCTGAAGTGACTGTGACAATTGGTTTCTTTCTTGTTCTCTCCAGGTGAGAGCAGAGGGCATGGTTCTACCTTTTAGTTACCCTGAGTATGCAAATGCCCAAAATCATCTGCAAACTCCACCCATTTGGCCCTGTCCTGTTTTCTGTGGTGGGATGAAAAGGTCTTCCTGCCTTTTACCACGTCTATGATCTTTGGAAATTCACAAAAAAAAACAATGGTTACAGGGACGTTATAGTAAGGAAATATAATTATATATATATATATATATATATATATATATATATATACACACGCACACACACAAAGTTGGTTTCCCTTTCCATAATTAGCCATAGATCTGCCTCCTCTTTTGTCTGAAGAACTGCAAATTAAGATGTTTTCATTTTCCTGTACTGCACTCCATCTCGATATGAGAATACTTGTTTTAATATTAAGCCTATAGGTGCTTAACAGTGGCAGTAGCCAAAGATGAGTATAGGCCAGGGTGTCCACTCTTAAGCACTTAGGCGCATAGTATGTGTGTCTATTTCATGCATACACTCGTCTACCCTTGTGACGGAGAAGTATTTCCAAGAGACTGCCATTTTGGCTGGGTTTTCAGGGCTTTAGAAATTCAAAGAATTTCAATAACAATTTTTCTCAGCTAATGGTGGAGGCTGAGTGCTTTTGACACTGGTTGGGTATTAACTTTGCTGGACATATTCCTTCATTTGAAAAAGAAGATGTATGTACTATTGATATTCTGCTCTGTACTAAATAGAACACGCATAAAATGGAGTTTTTACTGAAGATAGGTTTTTTTTTCCTAAAGGCAATAGACTTGCTGTTTATTTTCCCTTTTTAGTGTTCACTGATGTGGAAGAGAAATGAGGGTCTCTAGTTGGCAGAGGTAGGTACCTTTGCCCATATAGGGACCCTTGTTTCTAGTCGGGATAAGGAGAATACACACTTTAGATAACCCCTGCTCACCCTCTTAGTAGATTGGCACATGCAGACAGGCTTATCCCACAGGCAAGGTGTAAAGCATTTGAACTCAAAACACACAATAATAAATTGATAACACCACAAATGTACACCACACCAGTTTAGGAAAATAAAATATATTTATCTAAACTCAAAAATAACAAAATGACAAAAATCCAACACCAAGGTAGTAAAATAGCACTTAAAAACAGTTATTTTCAAAGTAAAGCTTGTAGGAAACGAATACCTCCAACTGGAGCTAATATGACGCCATGACAGCAATAAATCAAAAGTACTGCACCAACCGCACGATGCGGGACATCAGGCACAGAGTCACATGGACCCCCAAACAAATAGTACCTTGGAAAAGAAGTCTCTGATGATGCACTGCGTCGTGGAGGTGAGGTGTTGGTGCTGAGGTCGAGGCCAGTCTCACTGGCTGCCACAAGGGAGGCGAGGCATTGTGTCCGCGAGGAGGGGACCTGTCAAATCCAGGACAGGGAAGTCAGTTGCGTCGGGGTGAGTTGTCGGTTCCGGTAATGGTGCAAAGTCGGCAACTACATGCAGTCACCCTCAGCCGTTATCGGTGTTGTAATAACAGAATGCAGGCGCTGGCGATGATGGAGTTGGTGGTAGTGCTGGCATTGGGTAATGTTGATAACTGCAGGCACCGGCAGGCGTCGAAGGGAGTCGGAACTGCGGTGCAGGCTGGGCAGTGCGTCATGCACTTCACGAGCGGTGCCCCTGGCCTAGGTGCAGATTGCGGCATCACAGCGGCATGGCTGATGGTGTCAGAGACAGGTTTTCTTGCTTCTTTCATGTTGATTCCAGCTCCCAAACTGGCCCAACCTCCAGAGGCCCAAAACTGGAATATGCACCTTCTGGCAGGCCAAAACTCTCAGCAATAGACTACAGGGGAGCAGGGGGTGAAGTCTTTGTGTCCCTGATACTTCAGAACAGGAGGCCAGCAGAAAAAGGCACTTGGAAATTCTTCTTCAAGCAGGTTCACAGCAAAGTTCCAGTCTTTGTCCTTTCCTTGGCAGAATCAGCAACTGAGCCGGTATGTGTCAGCAGGCATTGAAGGGTGTCGGAGTTGCAGTGCAGGTGGGGCGGTGCATCGTACACTGCACGAGCAGTGCACCCGGCCTTTGTGCAAGTCGCAGCATCACTGGCGGCATTGCTGACGGGGTTGGAGTTGTTTTTCTTGCTTTGAAGCACCAAGCACACAATTCTCTGGGCCCAGAAACTGGAAACGGCACCCTTTTGAATGCAGGAGTCCACATAGGAGTCCAGGTGCTGGTCAGTGGTTTGCAGGTGAAGGCTTTGTGTCTCTGAGACTTCAGAACAGGAGGCCAGCACACACAAGCACTTGGAGAATCTTCTTCAAGCAGGTTCACTCCTTGGCAGAAGGTTCATTTTGAGTCCAACAGTAATCTAAAGTTCTTGGGTTTAAGGTCTACTACTTATACCCTATGTTGTCTTTGTTCTCTTGTGCAAGGGTCTCTGAGCCCTGTCCAAACCAGTTCTGTCCTCACTGGTGCAGTATGACCACATGGGGTGGAGACAGCATTGTGCAAGGGAGACAGGCTCTATTCAGGTGCAAGGAAACTCCTCCCACTACTCTAAATGCAGCCAAGGCCTATTCAGCTCAGCTCTGGGTCATCCAGGAAAGGCCAGGCGCACTTCAACCCCCTCTACCCATAAAAGGTTCTGTCTACAGTGAATGCCCAGCCCCTGTCACTCTAAAACCAGATAGTTAATCCACAACCAGGCAGAGTCACACAGAATTACCCACTTTCTAAAAGTGTAATTTTTTAACACAAAATTTAAAAACAATCTAAAATATGTGTTCTTAAATTCTGAGTTCAAAGAGCCTAAACTGTATTTCTCCATCTTGTTCCAATGGGAAGTTATACTTATAAGAAGTTACAAAGTATTGTAGCCCATGCAAATGGAGAAGCATGTTGCCTTTGAACCAGAACCACATCATAAATGCAAGCACAGAGGCAAAGAGACCATCTGGAGACACACTGACTGTGCACCACATAGATGTGGTGAAGTCAGTGCACCCACCCAACAGTGCCTATTTGATGGGGAAAATAAGGTTTCATTGATACCTCAGACACCTTCCTGCAGGCAGTTGCAGTCACTCACTGCCCCCATCTTAAGGGGGATCTTTGCCCCCTTTTCAGATGTAGGCAGGTTGCAGCGTGCATGGTAAAAGTTGGATCTGAATCTCTTTTTTTCAGATTTATATAGCACAAACTCAGACCAATCGCATTGAAGCACTTTACATGAGCACCAGATTATGTCACACAAGGTCGGGTAATTTTTTTAAGGCACAGGAAAATTAAATGATTTGCTCAGAAGCAGATTGTTGAGCCAGGGCTCCAAAGTTGGCAGCTCTGACCATTAGGCCACACCTCCCTTCAAAGCTCTTCCGTCTTTTTCATAACACATTTAATTGCCGTTTAATAAAATAAAGTCCGGAAATATCCAGCACAGTGGGACGGATTGTTGCAACATAATAGATTTGTTTGTCACATGATATATCTACAAACCCGGCTGTAATGCTTTGAATGCCCCATTTTAAACTTAATCCTAACATAAAACAATATGCATCCACGCACCCCGCCCCGCTCCTCAAACCCCCATCAACTTCATTGAGTAGGAGTCGTAGTTTGTCCCATATCTGCAGATACACATTCTTGTACTATAGACCTGGCATCTGATGATCAGTGGGGCTTATTCAGTGATTCTAATGGCAGACCTCTATGGTCAGCCCACCTTTGCCAAATTTGTTATGCTTCTGGGAGCATCCACATATTACAAGCACTGGGATTTCCAACTCCATATTAAAGTCCATGCCTTGTTTCCAAGCTCCAGTACTGGGAAGTGCTTCTGCCTTTCACAATCTGGCAATGTCCCATTTAGCCACTATGAGCCCCATTAACAACAGGTGTTGCTTGTAGATATTCCCCCCAATTCCATCCGTACAGTGTAATAATGTGAACTTTGGTGATCTTGGGAGGTCCCACCCCAACACCTCCCCCAGGCAGCCCAACACTCCCGACATGAAGCGTTTCAATACTGTACAAGACCATGTGGTTTGAAGGAAAGAGCCTTCCTCCTGTTCACAGTGGAGGCACTGAGGGGATGCGATTAGTCCAGCTCTCCATAAGTTGAGCCGAGTGTAGTATGTTCTGTGAAGGTATTGGAACTGTATGAGTCTAAGGCGTGTGGATATGGCTGCCCCTCTGGGTGATTGTAAGGCTCTGTCCAGCCCACTTCATCTAGGGACCATAGATCTAACTCCCACTTGCTCCATAGTACATCTAGGGTGTTGGGGTTGTTTGTGGTTAGGGTTTGATACATTTTGGTGCTCTCGCCCATGAGTAGTTTGCCTTCTAATGGATTGCATTCTGGGATCTCAGATAGGTTGTGTATATATGGGATCATGGCCTGGCGGTGCTGCAGGTATTTATAAACTGACTACGGTGTAGAGTGAATTCGCCATGTAGGTCCTGGGATGATTTAAGAACCCCCCTCATACTATATCTCCAACCGTTGAGATCCCTCACCACCGCCGAGCACCTTCACTTCCAGATTCACACCGACCCCAAGACCACCCTCAGAGGCACCCTCATCTACAGACCCCTAGGACCATGCACACAATTCAGCGAAGCCATCGCAGACTTCGTCAGCCCGCACGCCCTCACCTCCACAGACTACATCCTCCTAGGGGACCTCAACTTCCACCTGGAAAACAACAAGGACTGCAACACCGCCGCCCTGCTGGACAACCTTGCCGATCTCGGACTCAAGCAACTGGTGAACACCCCCACCCATTACGCCGACCACACACTCGAACCCATCTTCTCCTCCAGCAAGCACATCTCCTTTAGCCACTCAACCGGACTACACTGGACAGACCACAGCTGCGTCCACTTCAACTTTAGGAGAACCACGACCCACCACCACCCGCAACAGGTTCCCCACAGAAGCTATAGCAAGATCACCGCCGACCAGCTCACCACCGCCCTCAGCTAGAACCCGCCCACCAACACAACGGACCCCAACGAAGCAGCCCGCAACCTCACACAGTGGCTCACCAACTGCGCCGATGAACTCGCACCACTGAAGAATCCTCCCAGCAGACCCAGCAGCAGGAAAGCCTCGTGGTTTACCAACGACCTCAAAAACTCCAAGAAAACCTGCCGCAACCTCGAGAAAGCCTGGTGCCACGACCACACAGCAGAACACATGACCGCCCATAAGAACGCCACCCGCAAACACCACCACCTGATCCGCATCACCAAGAAGAGAACATTCAAAGAACGACTGGACAACAACACCCACAACAGCAAGGAACTCTTCAGCATCGTTAAAGAGCTCTCCAACCCCAGCGCCTGCAACAACGACATCACACCCTCGCAAGACCTCTGCGACTCACTCGCCTCTTTCTTCCACCGCAAGATCACCGACATACACAACAGCTTTGGCGCGCTGACCACGCACCCACCCACCGAACCAGCACCCCCCACCACCACCCTCTGCACCTGGACCCCTATCAGCACCGAAGACACCACCTGCCTGATGAACACTATCCACTCCGGCTCCCCTACCGACCCCTGCCCACACCACATCTTCAACAAGCCGACTCCATCATCGCACCCCAACTCCGGAACATCATCAACAGCTCCTTCGCATCCGCCACCTTCCCGGAGAGCTGGACACATGCCGAGCTGAGCGCCCTCCTGAAGAAACCCACCGCGGACCCCACGGACCTGAAGAACTTCCGCCCCATCTGGCTCCTCCCCTTTCCAGCCAAAGTTATCAAGAAGACCGTCAACAGACAACTCTCCAACTTCCTCGAGACCAACGGATCCCTCGACCCCTCACAGTCCGGTTTCCGAGCAAACCACAGCACCGAGACCGCCCTCATCTCAGCCACCGACAACATCAGGTCCCTGCTCGGCAAAGGGGAAACTGCTGCCCTAATCCTCCTGGACCTGTCACCAGCCTTCGACACCGTATGCCACCGCACCCTGATACAGCGCCTCAGCAACACCGGAATCCAAGGAGCGGCCCTAGAGTGGATCATCTCGTTCCTCGACGGAAGAACCCAGAGAGTCCGCCTCCCCCGTTCCGATCCGCGGCCACCAAAGTCATCTGCGGCGTTCCGTAAGGATCCTCGCTCAGCCCCACCCTCTTCAACGTCTACATGAGCCCTCTCGCAGCCATCGCACGCCAACACAACCTCAACATTATCTCCTATGCCGACGACACCCAGCTGATCCTCTCCCTCACCAACGACCCCGCCACCGCCAAAGCCAACCTCCAGGAAGGTATGAAAGACGTCGCGGAATGAATGGATGAAGATCAACCGTCTGAAACTGAACTCAGACAAGACGGAAGCCCTCATCCTCGGACCATCTCCCTCTGCCTGGGACGACGCCTGGTGGCCCCCGGCCCTGGGCACCGCACCCAAGCCAACGGACCACGCACGCAACCTGGGCTTCATTCTGGACTCCTCCCTCATGATGACCAAGCAAGTGAACGCCATCTCATCATCCTGCTTCAACACCCTGCGCATACTCCGAAAGATCTTCCGTTGGATCCCCACCGAAACCATGAAGACGGTCACCCAGGCCCTCGTCACCAGCCGTCTGGACTACGGGAACACCCTCTACGCTGGAACCACAGCCAAACTCCAGAAAAGACTCCAGCGCATTCAGAACGCCTCAGCATGACTCATCCTGGACATCTCTCACCACAGCCACATCTCTGCCCACCTGAAAGACCTGCACTGGCTCCCCGTCAACAAGAGGATCACGTTCAGACTCCTCACCCACGCACACAAGGCTCTCCACGACACGGGCCCGAAGTACCTCAACTGCCGCCTCACATTCTACACACCCACCCGCCAGCTCCGATCCGCCAGCCTCGCCCTCACCTCCATCCCACGAATCCGCAAATCCACCGTCGGAGGAAGATCCTTCTCCTACCTGGCAGCCAAGACATGGAACTCCCTCCCCACTCACCTACGGTTGACCCTGGACCATCTCTCCTTCAGGAATCAACTCAAGACCTGGCTGTCCGAGCAGTAGCGACCCCCCCCTCAGCGCCTTGAGACCCTTCCGGGTGAGTAACGCGCTATACAAATTCTGCTGATTGATTGATTGAACGTCATTCATGTTTTTCCTTGTTAAACGTCCGTGTGACTAATGGCTCATCACGCTTAATTAGCAAGCTGCATTGAAAGTCAGCCTGCAGGACTGAGAATAAATTGAATTAGAAGCACGTCTGTCCGGCGTAAACCCACCTGATACTTATATGAGCAAATTGTTTGGCTTTTTTCACTTCCGCCCGAATCATTACAACTTTGTATGATACTTTGCAAGACTGCTGGGCCATTACACGTTATTGGCGGATAGAAAAGCTCGGCGCGAGCCACGCTTTTATAGTGCTGCGCCACACAGACAGCGAGATAAAAAGGCCGCCTCACAAAGCTCGGCACTAAAACCTAACTTATTGCTTCTCTCAAGGTCAGGCCACGGCGGCCATCCACCTCGCAGGCCCAAGTGCACTCCAGAGATTACAGCTTGATTTCTTGATCTGATCTTGCTGAAGGAAATACAACTATTGTTTTTGGCAGTGATGTTTCCCGAGGAAATGAAAAGACTGAAGGGATAAAATTTGATTGATCCTGAAAGATTCATCTGGCTCCTGCCTCTGAATTAATAGTTGGCAGATACAAGAGTTGCTCGGTGGAAAGAAAAAGCATGCCATTACGGCGAAAACAACTGGAGGCGCAGATGAAAAATGGATAAGATATGCGGAGGGCGGAAGGTTGGAAGGGCAGGGGAAGGATTCGAAGGCCTGTGTGGAAAATGGAGCCGTTCTTTAATCGCGCTTCTAAATAACCTGCGTAGTTTCATCGAACATTCACTGCGCTGTAATGGCAAAAACGAGTCACTTTTTTTCTTTTGTTTTTACACACAAATTAGCAAAAAGTTTATTAAAAATTAGTTCTTGTTCCTAGGCAATAAATTGGCTGCAATTGTGGCATCATATTTAAGTACTTGTGGAATCCATTTGAGAGCTACGGTGATACTTTCTATCTATCTACTGGAGAACAATTACATTTTACAGGGCAGAATAATACAATTCAAACGTGCTTCCAAGCACTCAGCTGTGTTTTTTTCCAGTTTAGGGACTTCCTGCAGTGAACATGTGAGTCTATTACTCCAATTTAAACCCTCATCTGTCACTAGTCCTGCAGGCAAATTCATCATAGAACCTCTGCGTAGTCGGGGCTGGCATTACTTGCTGGTGGGTGGGTGGGATTGAAGTTTGCGCAGGAAGGGAGCAGCCACGGCCCGGAGTTGCGGTGGGGCAGGGAGGCGGGGCAGGGGAGGGGCATGGTGGTGGGTGATAAAAACCAGCATATGGATATTTGGAGGTAAGTAAACAATTTAATTAACAAAACGAATTTCTTAGCGTGCCCTGCATCGCAAAATGCCACCTCCCTTCCCCAACGCAACTCCCTCCACGGGCCGTGGCTGGAAGGGAGTCACGCGGGGCATTTAATTTTAAATACATTTTAAAAAAGTAACTTACCTTCGCTGCCCGCTGCTGTCTGGTCCTGCGTCACCCCGCATCTTCTCCTCCACACAGGAAGCAGCCAAGCAGGTAGCCTCCCTCCCCTCGTCTAAACCAATCACAATGCTGCAAACCTCTTAGAGTATCTGTCTCACTATTTTTTAGCTGATATCCCCAGCACAGAACCCTGAATAGACTGTAGATATAAGAGCTTATCAAGCTGAATTCCAATCTAATCGCTGCCGTTGGGACTAATGTGTTAAAATTACATATTTTACGCAGTATTTACGTAGTATCTGACCTTCAATCCCATCTAGAAAACCCCAGTCCTTAACAGGGATTGATTTGATCGCTTAAAGCAGGGTTGGAGGAATATTTGCCTTAAAAACCTTCAATAGGTGTAAAAAGTGTCTTCTGCCCATAGCTCTGTAAAAAAATACCCAAGCCATTGGCGTAAGATGTAGCTTTACAAGTACTATGTTCGATATGAGGTTTGTTCTTCGAACTACCTGTTAAAAGTTTCCTTAAATAAAGATAAGAGTCTACCACCTCCAGTTTTTCCGGACAAATTTGCCACTTAAAGTTACATGATTTTCTACTTTTCATAATTAAAATGTTACTCTTAGAGGCATTTATTTTCAAAAAGTGGCTCACTGTAATTTTTTTAGTGAAACCAGCTTTCTGTTCAACCCAATAGGAGTTAGGTTCATTACTACTATATCATCTGCATATAGGAGACATGTAAAAGGCTGTGCGCTTATCTTTGGTGCATCTCCATCAGTTTGGGCAAAGCAATCAGGTAAGTCTGCTATATATAGAGAAAATAGCAGCGGTGTTAACAAGCAGCCTTGTTTCAGACAATTTTTTGTGGGGATTACATCTGATACCCCTTGATTTGCACCCATGAAAATCTTGCACCAAGTTTGTGAATGTAGTGCAAAAACTAATGATAGCAGGGGTGCAGGCACGCCCATTAAAAAAAAAAAATTCTCCATAATAGAAGTCGATCTACCTTATCAAAGGCTGTTGAAAAGTCTATGAAAGCCATGTAAACATTTGGGCTACGAGTAATTGTGTATTTTTCCTCAATTCATTTCAACATGAAGATGTTATCTAGAGTGGAATGATTTTTCCTAAGACCTGTTTGTTCTATGAGGAAGACTTTCTTTTCCATCAACCATTCCGCAAGGTGATCTAGAATACCACAGGCAAATATTTTTATTCAGTAAAGCTATTTGCTGATAATTACCTCGGTGTGTTCAAGTGCCCTTTTTGTACAAAGGGATTAAACTACTTCCCGACCAAGAAGGTGGTGTCTTCCCATGAGAGTAACAAAGATAAACTAGTGAACCTAAATAGGTAGCCCACAAGAGTGGTTCCTTTCTAAATACCATCATGGGAATTTCAGCAGGGCCCATTGCTCCTGAAGATCTAATTTTTTTTATACTTCTGGCCACTTCATCAACTGTATGTACGTAATTGGATACTGAAGTTTTAAACTGATCAGAAGTCACAATATGTGTTCTGTAGGAATAAAATTTGCAGACTACAATTCTAACATATGAAGTTTCCAATACTCTTCTTTTATGGGTATAGGGAAAGATTTCAATCTAGTGCCACAGCAGTCGGCAATTATTTCCCAATACCCTATGGAATTATTTTTAGTGGCTGCCTCTTTTAACTGCATCCATGCTCCATCTTCCTTTAATTGTCTTATGGATCGTTTTTTTCTCTGTCTTTTCCTCTTTAGTAGGTTTATTAAGTTACTTCGTTCGGATGAAAAATTCAGGAACTGAGCCCTCATTAATTTATTTATTCCCTATTTATGGCTAGTAGTGGGTTAAAATATGATCTCCGTTATACAGGAGCATGTGTTGGTTTGCAAGATTTAGCCAGGAGACCTATGTTATGGGAAAAAGCTTCAAATAAAATGCACAGGCATCTATGGGGAGGCAGTTGTCTCCATGCAGGTTGCATACAGCCTACATGTAGACCATTTGGTTGACCAAACAGAGAGCGCCCACAACAGTGGCAAGCCACTCCTCCCGTGCCTGGAGCAGGACCGCCCACCCCAAACCAATCCCTTCTAGCGTGAGAAGCAGAAACTTAAAATGGTATTCATATTACCATTTCAGAAACATAAAAAGGTTTTTGATAATACCATTTTATGTTTCTGCTTCTTGCACTGCGAGAAAGCAGTGGGGCAACGCTCCTCTGCCCACATGGAGGGGCCGCCACTGCCTCTGCTTTGCCTCGTACCTAGAACACTGCATAACAACACATACCTTGTTTGCGCAAGGCCCAGTCACAATACTCTGCTTCCTATATCTGACTTGGCTTCCATCTTTCAATCATTAGTGTGCGATTGCTGATCCTACACATTGTAATTATCTATCAATGTTTGGAGTTCATTCATGTATTTAGATATCCTGCTGGATGGTACTGTTCCTCTTTGTGTTTCTCTCTTTCCAGTTGCTCTTAAATCTCTATCAAGCAAGTGTGGCTAGCAGATGGAGGTAGGCACTTTCAACGTGTACTACAACTTAGATCAGGGGTCTCCAACCTTTTCCGTAGTGAGAGCTACTTCTGAACAGTGAAAATCATTGTGAGCTACCAAAGGCAGAGCAACTCGCGAATTGTTCCCTAAGTTCCCCCACGCCCAGCTTAATTGACTAAAGGGCCTCTACAGAGAAAGAGCTACCCATTTAGTGTATGCAATGCACAACATGAAACCAGAAAACCTAGCAATAATCCAGGCTTTCCTCTTCAACAAACTGTTTGATCCTGACCTCTGCAGTCACCAGCTAAGTAGACTACAATCATAAGAAAGTATAGGACCCTCTGGAGCTGTGTAAGCTAGCAGAATACTGAAAACAATAAATTTCACGTCTGTCTCTCATGCCTTGTCATCCAACACACGGTTCCAACCCAATGCACATTGGAGGTTATCACCCATGACACAAAACACTTCCCACAAAAGAATGACAACACCATTCCAACCACACACCCTACATGACGTAGCTTTCTGCCCATGTAGGTAAGTACTTCTGAGCCCCACAAATTATTGCATTGTCTTCTTTTTCTTTATTATTACACATGACGGCACCTTGAAATGCTTGAGTTTAGGGTGTGCACTGCATAAAAATCTCCCCCGACAGACTATAAAGGTGCTTCATGCAGTAATAAGCTATGCCACATGTATGGTACACATCACTTCCCTCTCAGTTCAATAAATGCAGCTCAGTGCAGTGATATGATTTGATGGTCTGATAAAATGTTTCTCCTTGTTGGAGAAATACAAGTAGGTAATTTTTAAAAGATCATTTCTGTATGACGTTTGTGTAATTATTTACAACATTTTCAAATCTGTGCAAAGAAGGGGTCATACGCCTCAGCTTGGTTCATGTTTCAACTTTCCCTGGTCATTGGCTTCAGAAAATATAGGCACTACAGAGGGTAGGTACTTTTTGCAAATGGGATGAATTTAAAGTGATGTGTTAAGACTTAAGAGCCTTATGTTCATTATGCCATCAAATTAAGACTTAATTTCAAATGTCTCCCATTATTTCATTAAATTAAAGCAGCGTTTTACAGGGATTTTTCTTGCATAATAAGGTACGTCTTGCATGTTGTCCCTAGGCACAAAACTAAATCCAGGAAGTTCTCTTGCATTTCTCTCATAAGTTCACCAAAATGTAATGAAAAGAAATGTAAAATGATGTTTGTGGCCACAGCTGCCAAATTTCAGGTTGCTTACATGTGACATTTCTATGTTTTTAGTATGTGTATGTGTGACATTTCATTTCCAATGAGTGAGTCTGACATTTCACAGATGATTTATTTTATCTGTGTGCTAGCTGTTCCTAAGTACACAATGTTTTATAGATAAATATGCCTCTCTGTGCAACAGTAGGCAATTCTATATTTGCCCGCAGGCCAAGCGTAAATCAGAAAGAATTACTCATGTAGGCTGCACTTAATATCTAGAACGGTATTTCAAACTATCTATCTTAAGAGTTATTACCTGAACTAAATATCTCACATCCCTATTTGGTTCCCCACAAAGTGCACCCAGATGATTCTAGGCTTACCGTAACTTTGTGTTACTCTGGGTGCTTTTGTTCTGCTGGCTCAGGCGTACGGCAGGGGCAGAGGCTCTCTCTCCGAAGGGGGCATATGCAAGTCGAGTGAAATCATTCAAGGACACTGCTAACTGCAGGCATCAGTCATTACTCTGTGGCAGTAGTCCATGCTGGTACTCTGCCGATGGCTTCACGCTAGGCAGAAGCTGCAGAAACCTTTCTCTGGACTGGGTCTGGGGCTTTGGAGAGTGCGCAGACTGCATGCTGCCTGCAGTGCTGTTTTACGGTGGCTGCAGGAGTCTTTTCATGAGGGCTAAGGTCAGTGCTCCCCCCTATTTTGACCAGGCTGCAACCATTATCTGCCAGGGTGGCCTCTGGAGGACTAAATCATCTTCTGACGCCTCAACTATGCAGCACGAAAGAGCAGCTAAAAGGTGAAACTTAACCCTAGCAGCTACTGGCAAGCGGAATAACAAATTTAAGCTGCCGCCACCAGTGTCTGCGCACCGTTTGTGGTCATGATAGGCAGGCACGCCTTGCTAGAAATAAGAGCAAAGGTACTACCCCTCTGAATCACATGTGGGCCCTGCCAGGTGACTGTGTCTCAGGATTAGATCTCTTTTAGTTATTGCCGTGATGCACGCTGTCAGGCCACGTGGTACCTCTGAGGCGGCAGCAGGGCAGAGTGTCTCATCTAGATTGAATCACGCACTGCTCACGCCGGGCCGACGTCACGTACTGTGCTAGAATAAATAAGAGGCCAAAAAGGCCTGAAAAGAAACATAATGACAATGATAGAGTACAGAAGCGGGCATCGGGATGCGAGCTACTGGTAGGTTGTTGACGAGCTACCGGTAGCTCGCGATCGACCGGTTGGAGACCCCTGACTTAGATGCATCAATCATTCACCTAATAACTTACAATATGAATACAGTTAACGAGTAAACTTCACAGAAAATTAAAACTATTTCGGAAAATAAATATTTTTCTTCACAGGATTAGGACTTGCATGAATTCTTGATTGGATTAAAGACAGACTAAGCACCTGATTTGTGTGTCCTCCCTTACTTTTAGTAGCAAAACACAAAGTCCATCATCCAAAACGTGTTAGGCTACATTTGAAAATTATGTAATGTTATATAGGATTAATTATTAACTAACCTGCATTCAGAATGTTGTAAGGTACATCAGGGCCCACTCTGAGTCTCCATTTGGGTTTCATGTTTTTGCTTGACATCTTTTTCTAACAATGACTTTTTACATACTTTACACTAACACGATAATGTAATGAGAAGCTTTCCTAAATGTAGTTTATTTCTTAGTAAGTATTATTATCATGTTGTTCATACACTCTGCAAAAAGCACATAGAACATTATGCACTTGCATTTATGTTGTCCAGTTGGAGACAGCTGTAAGGCTCCAGACAAACCATCACTTCGGATCTGCACCTTTGACACAGTGAGATTGAAACAGTACTTTTATATATAAACAGCCTATACTCTACATTTGGCAGAAGAGCACTTCTGCTAGGATTGTCCTGGAATGCAGGGCACTGCAACTGAGATGCAGCACTGCTGACTGTAACCTTTATTCTGCAAAGGATGATAGCCCGCCCTAAATCAGATAGGCTTCCTGGCACATCATACCCAGATATCCAATTTCTGGCAGGGAGTACTCACACAATGCTCTCATATAGGTAGTATTTTAGATAGGAGTATAATCATATATTAATGTTATCATGGTTGACTGTTTCTCTTTTTCTCCATTTTTGTACTATTGGTTGCAATGCTTTGTTTCATCTGCCTAATAATTGCAGCTCACACTTTCTATACAAAAATACGATTGTTTAAAAAAAAATTGAAAAGCCATATTTGAATCTTTCTTGTGTTTTTCTTGGGCATGCGGAAGTACCAAAGAAAGGGTAAATCTGTTTCCACGACTTCCTTGCGGAATTAGAATAGTCATGTTCTAGATTGCTGATACCATCTGTCATGCTGATCAGGTTAGGCGTTCAGGTGGGGCACTCTGAGCGAGCTAGGAATTGGGCCAACATCGTGAGATGCTATGTGTGTACTAAGTCCCCATATTCAGAAGTGTATGTTGTCCAGGTACACAGCCCTACTTAATTTGCATGAATTTTGTAACAAGAAGGACTCTTCATTATACTGAAAGCTCACCCCATCATGACCATTCCTAGCATATACAATACCTAATTGACGCCAGTGGTAGCTAGTTCATCCTTAGTCCATAACCTGCTGTGATCAAAATTGTTTTAAAAATCCTTCTGAAAAATAAAAGATCTTCGATAACTTAGGGATTTTCAGGAATCTTATTCTATAGTGAGGTCTCAGCATTCCCAATGTATTTGTTTGCCAGCTGTAACTCTGTAGTGCTTCAGAGTTTACTAATCTCACTAGGTATGATGTTCTTAGTGTTATGGTGGGCTGAAAGCTGGTTTCAGGTACAGTACCTGTGTGTAAAGTATTTAGGCAGTACCAAAAATGTACTAATGTTAAAATTACAAGCAATAAAAATCCTAAACCACATTTGAAAAATAGAATAGAATTTAGTAAACAAAATGACATTAAAATGACAAAAATCCGATAAGAGAAACCTGATATATAAATTGTTAAAGCTTTAACTGGTATAGTGCCAAAAAGCACTTGGGACCAATGATAGTCTGTGGTCATGGAAGACACGGAGCTAGGTATGATTTCATGCCATCTGCCATGGAGTGTAGGTAATATACACAACCAGATTTGTCCCGGTCAAAAGTTTTACCTTGTGACAGTGTTTCAAGTCCTGACTTTTCTGGAGCAGCTTCATTAGGTCACTTCTAAGACTCCCAAGTCCCAAGACCAGCACACTCGAGCAAAGGCCTCCAGCAAGGTCCAGTCTCTCATGGTCAGCCAGGCTCTTCAGGGAAGAGGCTTCTTGCAGATTGTTGTGTCCTTGTTGCCACATAGGAGTTCAGCCAACTGATCATTAGAGTCCACTTCTTTGTTGTGGCTAGAAGGGGATATGGTCCATTCTTTCAGTACTCCTTCCAGGTCACAGACAGTAAATCCAGTCCTCTTCTGTTCTTCTACAGGTCCAGAAAGTGTTCTATCATGGTTCCTTGGGGTGACTCATTTATCCCAGGCACCAGCCAGTAGGTAGAGGTGACTCTTAACAACTCCCTAGCCACTGGGGCAAAAGTACCAGTGGCAAAACAACCCACAGTTTCAGTAGTTCCCGTTGCCGTACTGCAAACAGGCAAAAATGCCAAGTGTCATTGCATTTTCACAATGGCAAAGTCTTCTGCCGCACTAAACTTGAGCGCTGAGGTATGTGGGTGTATAGAGAAGTGCACTATAGTAATCAGTAGTGGCCTCCCACATCTAATACTAAAATCGAGTTTGAAGCAAGCACTGCAACCACAATAAACTCAGAGAAAGGGGTCATGCTAGCACAAAAGCAGGGTGCTTCCACATCCAGACAGGGGATATACAAAGATTTTTATGCCATCCTTTCAAGTGGACCAGAGTATTACATGTAGCTCAACAAACATGGCAGGCAGGATTTGACAATGTGTCAACTGAATGTCCGCAACCACCACCCTGCATTGTCTATTAAGCACAAATGAGTACTTTCTGTCCATTCAGGTCAGCCTATTGTGTGTTCCTGGGGGGAATTTACATCTCTACCTGGGCTGAGCACATTGTGGAAGGTGCTGGAGAGTTAATGGAAATTAGCCTCTAGGAACCTCAGGCAGGGAAAATGTAACTAATCTTAAATTTTGTATTAAAAATACAACACTTAGAACTGTTAATCTTAAGGTGGTCTTCCACCAAACTTTTTCCATTCAGCTTTTCTATTCTTTCTGCTCTCTGTTTTGCTGGCCTTAGGACTTTGTGCAATTTACCACTGATAACCAGTGCTAAAATGCTAAAATGCGTGTGCTCTATCTTTTAAACATGGTCGAATTGGCTTACACCCAATTGACACATTGAATTTCTTGTAAGTCCCTAGTAAAATGGTAATTTACACAGGGCCTGTAAATAAAATGCTACTAGTGGGTCTGCAGCACTTATTGTGCCATCAACTTAAGTAGCCTTTTTTAAACATGTTGCAGGCCTACCATTGCAGTCTGTGTGTGCAGTTGTAAACTGTCATTTGATCTGGCAAAATGAACCTTTGTGCTAGTCCCAAAGCTTCCTTTTTAATACATATAGGCCACCATTGGGGTAGACTTTGTACAGGGCAGATGGCAGAGTACAAGTACTGCAAGGCCTACCTCTCCTATAAGATAATATTGCGTTATCTTATTATAATTAACAAGTGATAACTTTCAACTGGGAGCAGGTGGAAACATCACGTTTGGTGTCTAAATAATTGTAATTTAGAGCCCTCTTTAATGGCAAATATGGATTTCAAGTCACAATTCTGAAAATGCCTCTTTTAGAAAATTGGCATTTTCACTTCCTAGCTATTTGGTGCCTGCAGCCTGTTCCTGGATCACATGACTAGGTGTAGCTGGATGTTGGTCTTTGTGTATTGCTCCCAGACAGTGAGACAAAGGGAAAATAGGTGTTAGCATGATGGGCCACTCTGAATTAACAAGCAAGAGGAACTGTCACCTACGACACATTCTCATCACAAAGGCTATGCCTGAGCACTCTCACAAAGTGGTTTGTGTCCCGATACAAGCTGGGTCCAGGACAGTGAGGAAAGGGATGTCTGACACCACAGGTAGAGGTGTGGAAATCTCTAGAACCTTATCCTCCTTCAATGTGGGCACCAAGTATAAATATTGGACCTCAGACCCTACTCTTCAGTGCACCTCTGGACCTGGGGAAAAATCAGAAGGACTGTTGCGCTGCTCTGCTGTAAGAAGAACTGCCATTCTGTTGCCCTGCTCCCCTCCTGTTTGAGTGAGAAAGACTGGACCTGCACCTTGGAGGACTGTCCCACCTATTTAGATGCCTCAGGGACAGAACAGGCTTCCTCTATCTTGAACCCAGTACCTGGACCCTGTTGGCTGTGAGTCCTGCCCACTAAGTGTTGCCACCCTTGTCCTGGACCCATGGAAGTGGACCTGGTGGTGCTTGGCCAGCCCAACTTTGGTTTCAGCAGGACTGATGCATCGGCTCCCAGAAACTCCGCATTGGAGTGGCTGCATGACGCATTGCCACCTCAAACTCTGCATCAAAACTTTGCATGGCCAACCGTGGCCTATGGGATCCATTGCTGCATGGTGCATCCTCAATGCAGGCCTTCACATGCAGCCCTCGGAACTGCCGTAAGGATGTTGCAACACCCACCGGAGTGCCTTGTAAGAACCGCCACTGCGTAAACTATCTCCAAGACAGGACCTTACATCACCTGTGCTGTGCAATGCATCCTATATTTGCATATCGCCATTGTCTAACCCAGGGTGGTGTGGAGTGCAAAAAAACGATGGATTTGGGCCCAGATCTTTTGACTGGGGTGAATGTGTGACATTGATCCACATTCGGTCCATCACCTGTTTTGTTTGCAATACGTGCAATGCATCCTCGACGCATGACTCAGTATCACTCTGCAACCAGGATTTGAGGTAATTTGTGCAGTGGGCCTAACTGGGTTACTTTAGCCGTCCCACACTCCATTGCAGTCAGCCTGAACTTGTGACTTTGTCCCGGTCTAGCGCGATCAGATAACTACTTATTGGTTTTTTGGTGTTTTTCACTTAAATCTTTAAAATTGCATATCACCAGTCCTACTGACTGGATTTTTGTTGTTTTGAGCCTAAATTATTTATTTATGTATTTGTACTCTATTTTTCTAAATTGATGTAGGATTTTTCTTGTGCTGTGTTTTCACTTTACTACTGTATGATGTGTTGTATAAATACTGTACTCTAAGTTGAACCTGACTGCTCATGCTACGCTACAAGAGGGTTAAGCACAGGTTAATTTGAGGCATACTGTGAATTCATCCTGACAAGGGTTGCGGTTGCTTGCTGCTTGAATAACGTTTCTTCCAAAAACTTCACTGATAAATTGAATTTTTAATAACTATTAAAATGCTGTTTTATTATTTTTGTAGCCAGTCCCATCCCAAGATCCAGTATTAGTATTTTGATATGTACTCTGACTTTCTACATAGAATGGCTAAGACTACCACAATGAAAGTAGCTTTTCTGGCCTAGTCACAGTAGGGACATGGTATTATCCATTTTTCACCTGCCCTACTTTTAAATAGCATGCAGTGAGCCTTGTGGGCTGCACGGCTAGAAAGGAATAATGTATTCCCATGCCTTTACATGTCAAAAAGGGTACTTTGACAGGTTACAGAGCAGGTTTTACATTGCAGCAGTCAGGCTACACAGCATAGGCTTCTAGCTATGTTTGAATTGCTACTGTAGAGGATGGCACATTAGATGTTTCGGTCTACAAATGGCATATAACGTCCAGGCTCTAGGCTTACTTTCCACACCATATACTAGGGACTTACAGGCAAGGTAAATGTACGAATGAGGAATAAGCCAATTTAACCATGTTTTAACATGGAGCACAGGCACATTACTCCTGGCTCACAGTGGTAAAGTCCAGAGTTCTAAAAACAAGCAACAATAGAGTCCAGAAAAGGTGAAAAATCTGATCTGACTGTGTAGAAAAGGCTGATTTCCTTTATGACTCTTTTCATCTGTGCATTAGGTATAACAAAGTGTTTAACTGGTAACTTCCCCGTTGCCAACAAAGACAAATAATGTGGTCTAAATATCAACACCAATATATCACAATGATTAATATACATAGGCAAATAGAGTGTTCACATACCAGGCTCCACATATATGTGCCTTGATGCCATAAAAATAATAAAGGCACCTGTATGTGCAGATAATAATCTACTTACCTATATATGCTTACCTTCACAATATTTTGGTTGATGATATTTTGGCCATAATATTCTTGTAGTAAGGAATTTCTGTCCTTGATATTAGGACATACAACCACGAACGAGATCTGATCTTATTCAGTGAACTTAAAAACGATAGTGTGGATGCCCTGTGCTTTTTGTAATGTGCCCAATTGATACATTCCGAGTCCTGCAAACAACAAACTTCCGTAGTCAGGCTAGGATTAGTTCCCTGCTCAAAGCTGCCATTTCTTGAATCACAAGAAATGGCATGATGTTTCTACCAGATTTCTTCACCACTTCACTAAAATGATTGTATATTGAGAGTTTAAAATAAGATTTGAATAAGAATTCTCACTTTTTATAATTCAGACTTCCAACCATGGCCATGAACACTGTTTATTGGTTAGCCAAGTAAATATATTTTTTTTTGCTAAGGTGGCAGTTTCGACTTAATGGAAAAATCCACTTGCAAACATGTCTTCTGTCTTTTGATGATATGCAATTCATGGCAAAATTTACATGCACATTTTTTTATTATTTTTGTATCTCATTTTCCATTTAGAAGGTGTGATAGGTTAGATCAGTTTTTCCCAAAATGTGGGTCAGGACCCACTGGTTGGCCGTGCGACGGTGTTTGGTGGGTTGCACACGTCCTGGTTTACATGTAAGTAAAAATTACAATGATTACTCGGTTTGTGCACAAGTACAAAGGTCCTGAACAATGTCTATAAGTCCAGTTATAAAACAAACCCTTGCAAGTATTCCCAAGTAAGACTTCCGGTGAAGCCTCCATTATTTGTTGCTGCTGTGTACTTCACAAAGGCAATACATCAAAGAATGTGCTCATTTTATGTGATCATTCACAGCCATCTCAGTTGTGTATGACTTTCACACATAAGTTGAGGAATGTGGATGTGGTCTATTGGTCAGAGCTGCCGACTTTGGATCTGGGGAACCAGGTTTAAGTCCCAGCACTGGCTCAACATTCTTTGATTCTAGGCAAATCACTTAAGCTACATTGATCATAATAAAAGTATTCAGACCTTGTGTAATGCAATGTGGGGCTCAAGTAAAATGCCCCAATGCCCTTGGGCTGGGTTCACGCTACATAAAACGGACATACTGTCCAACATACAGTACTGGCACTCGTTTTAACTAAAAAAATACTGTGAACCCCATACTCTGCTGCACAAGAAGTGCCTCAAATTTGCTAAAATCACTAGTGTCAACACCAAGAATTTTCCGAAGCCTTTTGATTTTAGTGAACAGATAATACAAGCAAGCAACCTGCTCTGAAAAGTGTTCCAGCTTCAGACTCTAGTGCAGTTCACCAACTGCCCTTTTATGGGCAGATCAATATATTGGCCACAGTCCAATATCAAAGTTCATAGTCAAGGTCATAATGTGTACAAAGGATTGCCATCATTGCATTAAAAAATAGCCCCCACCTCAGGTCCATTAAAGCTAGGAGAATTGCGAACGTTTGCCATTCTAAAAAGTGGGGCCTGTTCTAAAATCTTTTGGAAATACTGGGTTATATTACTGTCCCTAAAATGTGCAATATTACACTTCTGAATTTAGAGGAATGGGTGTGACCTAGAGGTGAAGTTGATGGACTTATTTTGAATCCATAATTTTTTTTATATTTGTTATTGCTCTTTCAATAGAGATCCTTACAATGCATCAAACCTCTGGCAGTACTTTTAAGTGTGGCTTTGCCTTAGGCGGGACAAGGCACTAACAATGCTATACAAGTGGGGGTAGGTGTCCTTGGTTTCTAACCAAGACTTTTACATTCTATATCCAAAATGCCATCCAGATTTCACTCTTTATGCTCAGGCCCACACCTGACCCTTTAACCCAGACCACGCAAAACGCACTATGTCGGGAACAGGATGTGCTGCAAAGACTTCTTTTGTCTTCTTGTTAGAAAAGTCAGGTGTCCTAGTGGGGAGGAAAGCTCAGTGTACTGAGCATTCCTTGAACACAACACAAATGTAGTGGTCTCAAGGACAGAGGATCAAATCCTGGTGAGACAGTCTTAGGCTCCCATTCTTTCAAGCTTCAAAAATTCAGTGGCACCAACATGTTAATGGTAGCATCTGTTACTTACAGTGTTTAAAAGTGGAAGAAGTGCTATATAAATAAGAACATTATTATTACAAAAAGTGCTGTAAATCCTTGAGGCCCTGCCACCACCCGGCTCCCTGTGATGACCCCCCATAGCATCTTCTCGTCCATATGGCAATTCGTCCCTTGGCATAAAATCATGAACAAATTAGCACGTTATAGTCTTGATCTTTTTTTCCAAGACAGGTTCAGTAGGTCTGAGTACAGATTTCCATTCACCAAACCATATGTTTCTGTGAGAAAACCCACAGAAAGAAGCTGTGCATGCTTACTTGTAGAATGCGATCTCCTTCTCGGATACGACCATCTCTGGCAGCAATGCTGTTCGGATCAACCTACAAAGAACAGTGAGTAAAACAGAATTTAGTTTTTGACTGACACTTTTTATAGGGCTTTAATAAATTGATGCTTTGCACAGGATTAGGGTGGTAATTTGATGCATATTCTGAAGACTGTTATCACAAACGCATTAAGAAACACTATGTTCTTTTCAAGAGCAATTTACATTTCAAATTGTGATATGTTTCTTTGATTTTGCATTCACTTCATCACTCCACCTGGAGTAAATTTCGTTTTTGATTTGGGTTAGCAGAAGTGATGAGTGCCTTTTGACAATGATGACATTATAGTCAGTGACATCAAATAAACGCTGACCCATATTATGTTTTATTATATTTTCTTTAAAAAAATCGTTATTACAATGTAATGAAACCGAGTTTGATAAACGTTTGTTACTCCATGCAACAAGGAGTGAATATGCATTCTTAGGCACCGGAAGTAAGGGTGCTTGGGGGCTGCAACACCCCCAAAGTAGCCATGTTGGATTTCAGAAGGTGAATGAGCAATGAGCATGCCTTTCCATTTTGTTTTTAAATCATAACATTTGTTGTGCTTCATAGACAGAGGTCAAATGTCAGGCAATAGCTTCTGGCAAATCACTGCTTATTCTTTTGAAGGTGGAGATTAGGGTTTATTTTCTCTGACTAAACACCGACAGGGTTTTGGAAAGTGAACTATCTGCTAATTTTTTGCAGGGGTTGAGGGGGTTGAAAGCAAATGCTGTAAGATGTCATTTTTTTGACACACAATAAAATGTAAAAACCTGTAAAAAAAACTGTACAAATGTATCAGAATATATCGGCAGTTAGCAATGTACAAATGAAGCACACTTTTTTTGTAACTTTGAAGTGTGATGGAAACAAAGATTTTAATAGGATCAAAACAAATCAAGACACTTTACTTATTTCCTGAAACCCAATTACCTCACATTATCGTTTGTGCAATTTTTATCAGCAGAACTGTATTACTGACCAAGATTAGTGGTCATTTCAATGGAAAACGCGCAGTCTGGAAATGACACTGCAATACTACACCATGTTTTAGTAACATATTTGTAAGTGTTCTCCAAAAGGCATCACCAGACGCATACTACACCCTTACCACTCTCCTCCTCCTACACTTTTTTTGTAAGAGGTTTGGATTTTTTCCAACCCCTACGACTTCAGTGATCTAACATTGATGGCAGCACTCTCACTCTGAACATTGTACCAGCGCCACTGCATGCACTTTTCCAAATTCACGTCATTATAGAGCAACAGCCACAACAACCCAACAACGTAAGCTAGTAAAATGATTGGCATAAATCATTGAAAAACATCTGTAGACAAATTGTGTAAACTGAAGAGCTCCATAGCCCAGAAGGGTTGAAAGTAGTTTCACAGGTTAAACATTTTCCCTCAAGCTTAACCTTTATATTCTTGGTAAAAATACTGTCCAGCCCTTTTCTATGGCCAGCCCCTTTGAGAAAGTCAACTTTTGTTAGGTTTTCTGCCTAGTACCAGGAGCCTCAATAGAGGTATGAAACGCTATTAAATTGTAATTACTATTACAATCAGTAATTAGTGAGCACAATCTCGCATTCTTTACAGTATGTATTTACTGCCATTGGCTAATATTAGACGTAATCGAGTTAAGGGGTTCCCATCTTCACACTTTGCAATACCATTACTGGCACTAATAACCAAAACCGACCTAGCCAGAAGGAATCGGTTTGCTTGCAAAAGGGCAAGCCATACTTTACAATTCTCAAAATTAAGCATGTAATTGACACTGGTTGGGTACTCTATAGTTTTAAAAGGCTTAACAATGAACATGACTGCCCGTGGCTCCTTATTCTAATGACTTATGTTTATAGATTTCACTTAGTCAGCCTTAAATTGGCTTAAGCTAAATAAATGTTTAGAGCTCTATTTACAGTTCATCAAAGCCACACTGCCTCAGCTTTGAATAATGGCCTTCCTCTCACAAGGGCACTACTATCTATCACCTTGCACGTGATGGTTATCTCACTCAATTTGTATTGCTTTGTCGCCAGATGCTATTCTTCAAGACAAATATCTGGAGTGCCACAACAGGTTCACAGGCGATATCTTGCAATGTCTAATAAAAATGTATCTCACAAAAAACAAGATACAGATGTGATTCATTAACGTTAATAAACTACGGATTTATAGGAAATTAAAAATTCCCAGCATTTAATTTTAAGGCACCAACGAAAAAACGTAACACGATATTTCAACATCGATTTTTGAAAACGGCGCTTTTGATTATTTAAGTAGCTAAGGGGAAGGTAACATGCTTTTATCTTATGTGTGAATCTGATTTTAGCTTTTTATAATATACGTTTCAAGGCTATAATCATTTGTCTACTTTGTAACATTAAATCAATTCTGGGTGCAGGGTTTCGGATTTGATAATAAAACATGAAAAAATCGATGCTTATTTTGACACATTTTCCTACTTGAACTTGCACTTTTGCTCTATTTCCTTATTTTGTTTTGATCGCATCGACATCTCCTATGAGTCCTTGGGGTAAAACATGTATACATTTTTAAAACCATTACATCCGTCTCATTATATTCACCAGTGTTGACCTGGGCCTGGGTCAACATTATCTACTGTGACTGGATGGATTGGTCTTTTCTTTCACTTATTGTTGTCAAAGGCCGAGCATGGCTTGCATCGTTTCATTTGTTTATTAATGTGCCTCTGTGGTAATGGGTTTAACTATTCAAACAAGAAATAAACCATCTAATTTCATTATCCACCGGAACTGAAGGTTTGACAGAACTGGTATGTGGTGGCAGGTGCTAAGTTTGAATATTTTTTTCCCTCTAGGCATAATGATCCCTATTCTGCGATACCTTTTCTGGGGTCACATGGTAAGCAACAAGGTTTAAAAAGTACACTGTTTTGGCCCATTTAAACACAGTGTCTACGAATATTAATGTTCGGTTTCTATCTGTCCGAAGTTGTAGGTGCTGTAATTTCCTTAGCGGTTTTCCCATTTCACTATTTTGGAATGGATCCAGTTTTGGCATCTTGGTTAATCGGCAATGGGCTTTATTAATAATAAATTATGTCTTGCAGTTGTTTGAGTTAGAGCTATTGGCCGTCGCAAATGACAATGTCTTTTACCCATGTGTTAAGGAGTGTATGTATATGGTGTGTAGTGGAATTATGTTGGTTGGATTTGAATGTTTAGTTGTGGAATTGTGTTGTGTGGAATTGTGTGGTGTGGAGTGTATTTGTGTAGTGGAATTATGTGGCATGGTGTGCAGTGGATATATGTGGTATTGAGTATACTGGAATTATGTGGAGCTGGATTGTGTGTTATGGAGGGTAATTATGTGGAATTTCATTTGTGTTGTGGAGTGGTATGAAGTGGATTTAAATTATGCATTGTGCTGCTCAATTTCGTGGCATGATGTGGAATTATGTGTTGTGGATTGGATGTATGTGGTGTGTTGTGTAATTGTGTTGTTGAGTTGAATTATGTGGTTTGTGTTGAATTATGTGGTGTGGTTTGGATATATATGGAGCTGTGAACCACCACAGGTTACCGAAAACCTACCTAGTGTATATCTATACATGCGTCTGCTACTTTAAGTTGCTTTTAGCAGAGTGCACCATGGTGGGAGCACTCTGTCGGACTTAAGCATATAACTTACACATGCACAAAGATCCAAGGACTGAGTGCCTGTAGTGCTGGACCACTCATTTATTGTAATCTTTGTTATATTTTTGACAAAGTTCCTTACATGTGCATAGTTGCATAAATATATTAATTTAAAAAGTGATGGCAAGCTTATCATAGCTAGGCCTATACGTTTTATCAATGCTTTATGTGGGTGTCAACTGGCTCTGTAAAATCTAAATCTGACCAAGGATAACCACTATAAGAATATTTTTTATGTTCCTCTGCTTCAAGTGATAGTTTAAAAGCACAATGATTTATGAAAGCCTTTCACTTTCTGTCAATTAATTATGAAACATTTGGGTGAGGGATATTTACTTTGCAGATATCTTGCACAACTCTTTCAAGCAAGGGCACAGCTTGCATAATAAACAAGCCGCTGGGACATGATGCACTCAGCAATCCAGAAAGTAGTTGTGTTTAATGTCAAACTTTGCACTGGCATTGAGGGAGTGTTTTACTCAGTATTACAAGACGGCTTCCTTCAGTTGAATTAGTCAATGACACCAAAGCCTGTGCCACACTCCTACAATCAGTTGGCAACAATACACACCCTAGTGTTAAAAATGGGGTCTCTAGTTGGCATTTGTATGCACCTTTGTCCAAGCAGGGATCCTTGCTTCTAGTCACGGTAAGGGAGTTACACACTTTAGATTACCTCTACTCAGCCCCTTGGCAGTTTGGCACGAGCAGACAGGCTTATCCCAAAGGTAATGTGTAAAGTAATTGTGTAGGATACAAAAAATGGCGGATTTGCTATCATAACCTGCACATCAACATCAGTTCTCTCAGTCACATTCAATTTCCACTCGATTTAACAAACCAGATCAATATAGAGTGCAGCTTTGGCGTTTGATGCACATCCACCTAGAGCATCTTCCAGGACCTTTCACCCAAATGTGAATCCAGGTCGTAGGTCACCACAAAGCACAAAATATACACCAGTGCACATCCAAAATAGTCACTTTTATCCTTTGTGCAGTTTTTAGCACTTTCTTGTCAGTCCATGTCCTTTGTCAGAAGCAACATCCAATAGCCATATGTTGTCGGAAATTCAAGCTTTATTTATCAATTGACAATGATCCACAGCCGACGCACGTTTCGCCCCATTCGGGCTTTCTCAGTGCTCTATACTTGCTTATTGCACACAATTTCTTTTTTTGATTTTTAAGTGTCGCTGGTATATCCTTGTTTGGCTTTTCCCACAAAACGTATCACTATCGTGTAGTTTTCAATCTTGTCAAAAGAACGTAGTGTAGTATGTCAGTCTTTCACAATATAATGCTGTTATGGAGCCATGATAAGTTCCATTTGTCCTCAAAATCAACAGAGGTCCGTTTAAGGCTCCATCCCTGTAATTCGGCAGCCTGGAGAAAGCCCGAACGGAGCAAAACGCGTGTCGGCTGTGGCTCTTTGTCAATTGAAAAATAAAGCTTGAGTTACTTCAAGAATAGCACTTGTAGAAACAAATAGCTCCACCTGGGGCTATTACGACGTGTGACAGGCAAAAATCCAACGTACAGTGCTTGTCCATGAGGTGCGCAGAGTCGGGTACGTAGTCACACGGACCCCCAAACAACTGTACCTTGAAAAATGAAGTCTATGGATGATGCATGGTGTCACAGAGGTGGTCCTGATCTCATCAGAAGCGGTCGCTCCTCACGCTGCTCCCTGCTCTGCCTGCCGCATGACATCGTAGCGCTATACTGCAAGTTTGCTCTCTGAACCATTATTGCCTGATTGCTCTGTTTAATTATATCGTAGCGCTATACTGCAAGTTTGCTCTCTCAATTATTGTTGCCTGTTTGCTCACTCTGATTGTATCGTAGCGCTGTATTGCCAAGGTGCGCTTTCGCGATCGTTTCAGTTGTGCTGTGCTGCCTGTGTAACTCATTTTCGCGTGATTGTTCCGGTGCCTCTGCCATTTTCTTCGCATTCATTTAGTTTGTGCCCCAATCCTGTTTCGCTTTTGGCTTGCTGCCATTTTGTTGTTGTTGTTGTGCCTCCCTGCCCGGCTCTCCACCCCGCTCCCGCCTCCCAGCTGCTCCTCCCTCCCACTGATAGTTAGGCTCCGCTCTCCCCGTGGTAGCGCTGTGACCGTCCTGATCTCATCAGAAGCGGTCGCTCCTCACGCTGCTCCCTGCTCTGCCTGCCGCATGACATCATAGCGCTATACTGCAAGTTTGCTCTCTGAACCATTATTGCCTGATTGCTCTGTTTAATTATATCGTAGCGCTATACTGCAAGTTTGCTCTCTCAATTATTGTTGCCTGTTTGCTCACTCTGATTGTATCGTAGCGCTGTATTGCCAAGGTGCGCTTTCGCGATCGTTTCAGTTGTGCTGTGCTGCCTGTGTAACTCATTTTCGCCTGATTGTGCCGGTGCCTCTGCCATTTTCTTCGCATTCATTTAGTTTGTGCCCCAATCCTGTTTCGCTTTTGGCTTGCTGCCATTTTGTTGTTGTTGTTGTGCCTCCCTGCCCGGCTCTCCACCCCACTCCCGCCTCCCAGCTGCTCCTCCCTCGCCCCTCCCCCTCCACAATCCACATATGACAGATGGTTTCGCGCGCAACGTTCGCGCCCAATGCGTGCCGAATGTGCGCCAAAGGTAAGCCCGTCTACGCCCGTCCGCGCCTGGACCGCGCCCAGTGCCAGACCCCCTGTTCCCCGCAAAATCCATTCCGCCCACATAACTTACGACGCCGCAACCCTCTCTGCACTCAACCCCGGCCGTCTCCAAGACTGCTACCAAGCTGCCCCAGGACACACCCATGGACCCTTCACCTGCCACTCCTGCAAGCTCAACTGCATCATGACCCACACCAAATCCACAAACTCAAAACAGAGCTCCGACACTAACCACTTTAAGTGCATCCTGCTCAACACCCGCTCAGTCCACAGACACTCCATTGAACTCTGGAACCTACTCGACACTACATCGCCGGACGTCGCCTTCCTTACAGAAACATGGATGAACGCCTCATCAGCGCCCGACATCGCCATAGCCATCCCGGACGCCTACAAGATCATCCGAAAAGATCGCACCAACCAAACAGGAGGAGGCATCGCCATCGTCCATAAAAACACCATCCGCATCACAACCAGCTCTGATGATAACCTCGCTACCGCCGAACACCTTCACTTCCAGATTCACACCGACCCCAAAACCACACTCAGAGGCACCCTCATCTATAGACCACCAGGACCCCGCACACAATTCTGCGAAGACATCACTGACTTCATCAGCCCTCACGCCCTCCCCTCCGAGAACTACATCCTATTGGGAGACCTCAACTTCCACCTGGAAAAGAATAACAACTGCAACACCACCACCCTTCTGGACAACCTGGCCAATCTCGGACTCAAACAACTTGTAGACACCCCCACCCACTACGCCGGACACACGCTCGATCCTATCTTCACCTCTAGCAAACACATCTCCTTCGATCACACCACAGCTCTCCATTGGACGGACCACAGCTGCGTTCACTCCAACTACAAAAAAATCCACGACCCACAACCCCCCACAACCTATTCTTCGAAGAAATTGGAACAAAATCACCACCGACCAGCTCTTTACATCGCTTCACCAAAACCCCACTGCCAAATCTTCGGACCCTAACCAAGCAGCCACTGACCTCACACAATGGATCACCCACAGCGCCAACGAACGAGCACCCTTGAAAAACCATCTAATCAAGCAAGGTAGCAAAAAAGCCCCCTGGTTCAACGATGACCTCAAGAAATCCAAGAAGCTCCTTCGTACTCTCGAGAAAACCTGGAAAAAAAAAACAACCACTGAGAACCTAGCCACCTTCAAGAACGCCACCCGCAAACACCACCAACTGATCCGATCCACCAAGAAATCAGCATTTAAGGATCGTCTTGACAACAATGCCCAAAACAGCAAGGAACTATTCAACATCATCAAAGAATTTACTAACCCCACCGCCGGCACCAACGACATTACCCCCTCCCAAGACCTCTGCGACTCTCTATCCTCATTCTTCCACAACAAAATTGCCGAAATACACAACAGCTTTGAAAACCAGTCCGAAGACCAGTCCACTCCACCCACCTCTGAACCAAAACCTCACTCTAACAACCTTTGCGCCTGGAACCCAATCACCACCGAAGACACCATCCGCCTGATGAACTCCATCCACTCAGGATCGCCAACCGACCCATGCCCCCACCACATTTTCAACAAAGCAGACTCCATCATCGCACCCCATCTCCGCGATGTCATCAACTGTTCCTTCAACTCGCTACCTTCCCGGAAAAATGGAAACATGCCGAACTCAGCGCCCTTCTGAAGAAACCCACAGCAGACCCCACCGAACTTAAGAACTACCGCCCCATCTCCCTCCTCCCATTCCCCGCCAAAGTCATTGAGAAAGCTGTCAACAACCAGCTCGCCGCCTTCCTCGAATCCAACAAATCCCTCGACCCTTCACAATCCGGCTTCCGAGCCAAACACAGCACCGAAACCGCCCTCATTGCAGCAACAGACGACATCCAAACACTACTGGACAACGGAGAAACAGTTGCCCTCATCTTACTTGACCTCTCCGCAGCCTTCGACACAGTCTGTCATAGCACCCTCATACAACGCCTCAGAGCGGCGGAATACAAGGAAAAGCATTGGAATGGATCATCTCGTTCCTTGCCGGAAGAACCCAGAGAGTCCGCCTCCCCCCTTTCAAATCAGAGGCCACCGAAGTCATCTGCGGCGTACCACAAGGATCATCACTAAGTCCCACTCTCTTCAATGTATACATGAGTCCTCTCGCATCCATCGCACGCCTTCACAACCTCAACATCATCTCCTACGCAGACGACACAGCTGATCCTCTCCCTCACCAAAGACCAAACACCGCCAAAACCAACTTACCCAAAGGAATGAAAGAAGTAGCCGAGTGGATGAAGAATAGCCGTTTAAAACTAAACTCGGACAAAACGGAAGTCCTCATCTTAGGGTTATCCCCCTCTGCCTGGGACAACTCATGGTGGCCACCAGCCCTGGGAACCGCTCCCATACCCACGGACCGCGCACGTAACCTGGGCTTCATCCTGGACTCCTCCCTCTCGATGACCAGACAAGTCAACGCCGTCTCATCATCATGCTTCAACATCCTACGCATGCTCAAAAAAATCTTCCGTTGAATCCCCACCGAAACAAGAAAGATGGTCACCCACGCACTGGTCACAAGCCGACTGGACTACGGAAACACCCTGTACACTGGAACCACAGCCAAACTACAGAAAAAACTCCAACGCATCCAAAACGCCTCAGCCAGACTCATATTGGACATCCCTCGGCAAGCTCACATCTCCGGCCACCTGAAAGATCTCCATTGTCTCCCTGTCAACAAGAGAATAACGTTCCGTCTCCTCACTCACGCACACAAAGCCCTCTACGACCTAGGTCCCGAATGCCTCAACACGCGACTATCCTTCTACACCCCCTCCCGCCAACTACATTCGTCCAATCAAGCCCTCGCCGCACTTCCGCGCATCCACAGATCCACCATGGGGGGAAGATCCTTCTCCTACTTAGCGGCCAAAACCTGGAACTCTCTCCCCACCCACCTCCGCCTTACACAGAACCACCTCTCCTTCAGAAAGCTACTTAAAACTTGGTTATTCGATAAGTAAAGCACCTCCCTCCCTTAAGCGCCTTGAGACCCTCTGGGTGAGTAGTGCGCTATACAAATTTTTGAACTTGAACGTGAACTTAAGTGTCAGTGCGGAGGTCAAAGGCTGGATCCCTGGTTGCTGCAGGGGAGGTGAAACATCGTATCTGTGAGGAGGCAAGGCGTTGAATCCAGGGCAGGGAAAGTTAGGCAAGGTACCAGTTCTGGTGAGGCGATGCGAAGTTGAAGAGTTTGTGAATTCACCCTTGTCGGTTATCGGATCCGTGATAATGGGATGCTGGCACAGGTGGCGTCAGTGCGATTGCTGGTGGCAGAACGTCCAATAACTGTAAGTGTCAGTAGGTGTCGGCAGGTGTTAAAGGGTGTTGGAGCTACGGTTCAGGTGGAGGGGTGCATCGTGCACTTCACAAGCGGTCCCTCTGGCTTCGATGCAGGTCGCAGCATCACAGCGTCGGAGTTATTTATCTTGCTTTGCAGCACCCAGCACACAAAACTTAGGGCCCAGGAACTGGAATTGCCACTCATTTGATTGCAGGAGTTCACACAGGAGTCCAGGTGTTGGTCAGTGAGTTGCAGGTGAAGTCTTTGTGTCCCTGCGACTTCAGAACAGGAGGCTCACACACACAAGCCCTTGTAGATTCTTGTTCAAGCAGGGTTACTGCAAAGTTCCTGTCTTTTCCCTATCCTTGGCAGAAGCAGCAACTGCAGGCCAACCCAGCAAAGCAAAGAAGCAGTACTCCTCCTTACAGCTCTCCAACTCTTGTCCTTGGTAGCAGTTCCTCTTGAGTCCAGAAGTGATCTAATCCTCCTAGTCCAATACTTATACCCCATTTCCTCTTCAGGTGCAAGTAAAACTCATCCTACAACACTAAATGCAATCTTGGTCTATTACGCCCAGCTATGAGTCACTGTTGGACTTGGCCCTTTTGGCAGGTTCACCCCTAAACTTTTTGCCTTTTCTGTGACCTGATATTAGTAGTTTTTGGCCTCTGCGCACTTTAGCACTGTGGCATGGAGTAAAGTGCATGCGCACTCTGAGGGCATGTGGCGAGATTGGCCTACTGTCTCATAGGAATGCATGGGGGATATGTGTGTCCCTGGTAATTCCTAGTATGAGAGGAGTGCAGGGGCAAGTTTAGTATGTGTTAACTTGTGAGAATAAATGCTGCGCAATGGTGTGCGCAGATTTATGGTGACTGGTGGAGAAATGCCACTTTTAGAAGTTAGCATTTCTGTGTGTGTCCTGTGTGTCTGCCTCCCTGGTGTGAATTGCATGTCTGGCTTGTGATTGACAGGTGCTGGATGATGTGGGTGGCTCCAGGAGCCAGGATGAGTCTGCCCAGTGGTGAATAGGAAGATCTGCATGTAGATGGGAGGGAGGAGTTGCACCTGGGACCTGAATAGGACTGTGCCTTCCCTCCATAATGCTGGCTCCGCCCCCTGTAGTGCGTCTGATCCCTGAGCCCCCACCTAACAAAGGAGAGAGGAGCTGAGCAAAACAAAGTGCTCCATAGCTCCCCTGTACCAGTTCTAACTGGTATCCCTAAACCCTGTGCTGTAACACAAAGGGGAAAAGTGGTATAAATATAGGGGCTGTGACCCCATAAAAATGTGCTCTGCTGTGCTGGTCCTGATGCTGGGGGCTGCTGGGATCCCGGAGGAACCGCCACAAGGGACTGCCTTCCTGCTGGAGGGCCCTGCGTGCTGGCCTGCCTGAGCCCAGCCTTGTGCCCCCTTCTGAACTTTGTCTTTTATTTGGAAGGGCGCTTTGCTCTTCATTTGCTGGGAAAAGAGCTCCATTTCTTGCCTTGGACTTTTCTCATCCCAGGAGCACGTGGGCTCCGCAGCGCTGGCACACTCAGTGCACTTTACTAGGGACTTACCAGTAAATCAAATCATCGACAAACAATCAGAATCACAATTTACCAGGGCCGGACTGGCTATGGACGTTTTGGTGTGCTGCCAAGCTGGTGGCTGATTTCACTGTGGTGGGGGCTAATTTTGTTGATGGGGACCTGCGTGTGCTTCTAAATAAACAAAGCAAAACAAATGGTTTTAAGCACATGCAGGTCCCCATCAACGAAATCAACCCCCAGCTTGGCAGCACACCACAATGCCCAGGAGCCAGTCTGGCCCTGTAATTTACACAGAGAGCATATGCACTTTAGCACCGATCAGCAGTGGCGAAGTGCCCAAGTCCTAAAGCCAATAAAATGGATCATCAGGAAAAATATGAGGAAGAAGCAAAAACAACTTGGGAATAACCCTGCAAAAGGCCATTTCCAACAACTAGAAATACATGCATTTACCCACTCCCAAAATGTCCTCTGTAGAAATTAATACACTAAAGCTAGCAGTCTAAGCAGCTGAAAACCTAAGTGCTGAAACAAACAAAATGAAAACATAAGCGCTGAACTATCTCTAACAAAATGAAAACATAAGCGATGAACTATTTCATTATTTATAGACTCTGTTGAAGACACTTGAGTAACGCCCTGAGCCGCTGATTAATCTCCCAGTTTCTACAAAAAATATGAATGTTATGAATGTGTCATTGTGTAATGTAACTGGTGCTCATGGAATGTGGTGCAATACCTTTGGGTTGAGTTTGTGCTATATAAAAAATGAAACATATAGCCTGCATAGCGAGCTGCAATGCTCCTAATGTGTTGCGGACCGGTCACCATTTTAAACAAGCAGCATTAGTCAGTGACAGTAAAGCCTGGGCCATGGCGATCAGCTGGCAACAATACACTCACTAGAAATAAATGCATTGATGCACTCACAAGAATTTCCTCTGTAGAAATTAATACACTAAAGCTAGCGGTCGCAACAAGTGCGCTGCTTTATTTCTTTCTAGACACATGCTGACGCGCAGCGGTAACGCGCAGCGGGATCGCCGGAATTCCACCAGAGTTGCGCCTGAGTTTAGCCCGTCTGCGCCCGTCCGCGTTGAGGACGGGCTGCAGGTCGGGCCGCCTACTGACATCTTGTATTCCAGCTCAGGTTGGCTATCTCACGATCTCTCTGTCAATCGTCTAACATATTCTGCTTTTACTCTAAGATCTTTGCGACCCCACATATCCGCCCCTTGTACGTCTTGTACTTTGCCTACCCATTACTTTACCTGTGCGGGCTGTGGCTTTTCCACCGGTAAGATGTTGCTTTCTAAGACACAAACTACCAAGGCGCATTACCGGGGTAAAAGGAAGCCTGCTAAGAAACTTTTGATCTCCCTTCCTCTCCAATTTTGGAGTATTAATTGTAGATCGCTCCCCCCAAAAATAAATTCAATTTATTTGATTTTTTAAATGATGAGTCGCCTGACGCATTGTTTCTGACTGAAACCTGGCTCCACAAAAGCTCTGGACCTGACATTGCCATAGCCGTTCCTAACAACTATGTGATGGTACGTCAGGACAGGGCTTCCGGGAAGGGTGGGGGGATTGCTATTATTTTTAAAACCATCTACCAATGTAAGTTGGAGCCGTTTCCCCTACCTGGATGTGAGGCTGCATTATTTAAATTAATGATTAGCCCTCAACTAACGCTTTCCGGTCTTTTGATATATCGCCCCCCGGGCAATGCTGGCCCTTGGATATCGTCGTTGGCTGATATTATATCTTCCGTGCTACTTAAAACGGCTAATTTCACCATTCTTGGTGACCTAAATATCCATCTTGAAGATGTTGAAGGTACTCTCAGTCAGTCGTTATTGTCTGACCTTGAAGTTTTTAATCTCCTACTTCGCAACTCTGGGGCTACTCACTCGGCCGGTCACTTGCTGGATCCTATCATTTCTAATCTACCTTATGATTGCTCCCAACGGGCCCGCCCACTAGAATGGTCTGACCATTTTGCGGTACACGTCATGTTACCTTTCTCTTCACCCAATTCTAAGCCCTGTGTTGGTAAGAGCAAGCCTTCCTATCGGTGGGACAAGCTCAATACGGTGGCATTCAATCAACATCTTACTGAATCTATTCCGATTCTGGAAAGCTCTGGATCAGAATGTAATGCTGCTGTTACCCAGTGGTTATTGGATGCTGTAACTGCATCCCTTCCTCCTTTATCTAATAACCACAGATCCCTTCATCCTCCTGCACCTTGGTTCTCTGAAGAATTAAAAGTACAACGAGCCAAGTGCAAGGCTTTGGAAAGAAAATGGAGGCTTTCCTATTCCACCCCTAGTAAGGTGGCTTATAAAGTAGCATTAAAGAACTACCATGCTAACTGTAAATTGGCCAAGGCCACCTTTACGGCATCCACGATCACTCAAGCACAGAACTGCCCACGGACTCTTTTTGCAGTGGTGAAGAAGCTAACGGGAGCAGACACGGTACCCTCTCCTCCGGCTTTGGATAAACCACAGTGTGATGCCATTGCAGATTTTTTTATCTCTAAGGTGGAGCGTATCCATGAATTCTAATTACTTCCTCGCCACTTGCTGACCCCACACCGGTGTCTACTTTTAGCAGTCCTCTTCCTTCCCCTTCAATGTATATTCACGACTGGCTTCTGTTTGATGACATCACCTTTTCATCGTGCCTGAACAGTATTAGGTCAGGCTCCCCTCGGGACCCTGTTCCTGTGAAAATCCTAAAACTGTTGGACCTCGAGCTACAGAGAGTCCTAATGAGACTCCTAAATACATCTCTTACAGAGTCTCTGGTGGCGCATGAGTGGAAGCATGCCATGGTCGTTCCTTTGATGAAAAAGACCGGCGCGGACACCTCAAACTTAGCCAATTTCAGGCCCATATCCCTGCTGCCTGTATGTTCTAAAATCTTGGAACGACATGTGAACACTCAGCTTAATTCGTTTGTCGATAACGTGGGATATCTTCATCCGTCCCAATCCGGGTTTCGCACTCACTACTCCACTGAATCCGCACTCCTCGGGGTGACGGAGAGGCTTCGGCACGGTATCGATCGCGGGGAGACCTATGCACTCATCCTTTTGGATTTGAGTGCAGCGTTCGATACCGTGTCTCATTCCATTCTTCTTGACTCTCTCCGCTCCCTTGGTGTTGCTGGATCTGCGCTGGACTGGATTTCCTCCTTTTTAGGTGAGCGCACCTTTCAGGTGTTTTCGACAGAAGCTGTATCTGCTGTCTATCCATCGGCACACGGCGTCCCCCAGGGGTCGATTCTCAGCCCTTTGCAGTTTAATATCTATATCAGACCCCTTGCTACCATCGTGGAGGACGCCGGGTTGACAATCTATTCGTATGCTGACGACACGCAGATCGTGTTCTCTCTTTCCAGCAGTGAGGGCCATGAGGTCTCTGCCTTGAAATCTGGCCTGTCACGCGTTGCTGCTTGGATGCACGACCATCTGTTCAAGCTCAACGGTGACAAGACCGAGGTTGTTATCCTGGGCAAGAATAAAGATCTGTGGGGCCCTCGACATTGGCCCAGTGATATGGGTCCTTTGCCGAACCCAGCCCCCGTCGCCCGCAACCTAGGTTTCCTCATAGACGATAGGCTCTCTATGAGACAGCAGGTAACAAAGGTCGCTGCAATCTGTTTTTCCACCTTAAGATGGTTGCAGAAGATCCTTTGGATGTTGCCTTGCTCTACTCGGAGAACTGTCGTCCAGGCTCTTGTGATTTCTCGCATTGACTATGGGAATGTGCTCTATCTTGGTGCCGATAAGGCCACTATAAATAAGCATCAAGTGGTGCAAAACTCGTCAGCTCGTTTATTGTGCAATGTACCCCGGAGATCCTCCACAGTTCAGGCTCTGCGTGACCTTCATTGGCTTAAAGTCCCGAATCGTGTAAAATTTAAGACCTTATGCCTCCTTTTTAAAATCAGGCAGGGTTCTGCCCCTAAATATCTGCAGAACCTTGTCCAAGTCTATAAGCCTGGTCGGACTTTAAGATCTTCCACTAGTGGCGATTTCTCTGTGCCCAGAATTAAACTGGCTAAAATGGGCGGTAGCTCGTTTTCTTATCTTGTCCCAAAGATGTGGAATGCTCTTCCGCCGGCTTTGAAAGCCGAGACTCATCTTCTCCTTTTTCATAAAAAATTGAAGACTCTTTTGTTCAATTAATTTCCCTGCACTGTTTGTTCCGTTTTTGGGCCTTATGCTTGTTTTCTTTCTTTTATCTATCCCTGGCGCCGGGAAACCCATTGAGGGTAGCTGCGGGCAATATAAGTTCAAATAAATAAATAAAATAAATAGATAGCATGTGTGCATCGAGTACACATTGGAGTAGATGAAAACCTAAGCACTGAAAACAAACACAATTAAAACATAAGCACTGAACTATTTAATCATTTATAGGCTCTGTTAAAGGCATGTAAGTAAAGTCTTGAGCTGCAGATTAATCTACCAGTTTCTACATAAAATATGAATGCATCATTGTGCAATGTAACTGGTGCTCCTGAAAAGCACTGCAATATCTTCGAGTTGAGTTTACACTATATAACAACCTCAATAAAGAAAATGAAACAAAAAGCCTGCAGAGTGAGCTGTAATGCTCCTAAGGTGTGGCATAGGAGCAGTACATTTGAGTCAAACAAAGGGAGACCCCCAACATGGATCCCCAGAGTGAGAGGTCATGGTGCAGCAGTCAGAGCTGCCAACTTGGGAGCTGGGGATCTGTGTTCGAGCCTCAGTGTCGGTTCATCATCCTGTGAATGATTGTGGGCAAATCATTTAATCTCCCTCCTGACTGCCATAAAATGCACTCATTCATTTTTTTTAAAAAAAGCATCGATAGCGGAGTGGCAGTGGGGGCTGGCAAGCACTATTGTGGGAGGGGTGAAGGTGGAGGGCACAGGAAGTGTGCAGTCAAATGAAGCTGCTCAAGGAAAGTAAATAGAACACTTGAGCAGAGGCAGGCAAACAAAAACAAGCCCATTCCCACTTAAAAGGAAGCCCAAACCAAGTGAGTATTCTACCAACAAAATCCCAACTAACAGTGGACATCGAAAAGTGTAAAAAGCCTTAACAAATGCAGGCAACGGAGTAGGAGGCGCGCGAGGGGCGGCAGCAGTAACACAACTGCGGCATTAAGAGGAAGTGGGAGGAAGAATGCTATATTTAAATGTAAGCAGCTAGGGGACTGAAGTGGAACACAGACAAACAGGAACCATGGCAGAATGAGACAGTACTAAAGCCCTGCTCCTGGGAGAAAAAGAAGAGAGAAAGGAGGGATAATGAAACAAGACTGGCCACTAGCAATCAAGGATTTAGAAAGGGCATTGACATATTCAAATGAAAACCACTGGCAAGAAGGAGGACGGACTTGAAGTCCACAGCCTAATTACAGCAGGTCTCAATGAGACAGTGCATGTGCTGTCTAGCTCGACATAAAAATGAGGGAAAGTTGTATTTAGCACTGTACTCACACAAGGTGTATTCACTTGTAAGAAAGAGGCTGTGAGAATTGTGGCAAACCTATTTGTAAATGTCTGTTTGGAGGCACATTTGTTCTTGCGAATAATGCAATTCAAAGCAAAGAATAGCTGGCAGTTTTTTCCAGGCCAGCAACATACCGCCTGATTCATCAAGCTAAATTGCACTCGCAAAGGGCAAGATTCTCAGAATCTTGCCTTTTGCGAGTGCAATTTTTGCATTTGGGATTCATCATCCCAAATGCAAATTTCGCTATTTAAGAATTTGCACATTTGCGAAGAATTGAATTTAAGGAATCTCTATTTGAGATTCCTTAAATGCAATTCATGAAGCATTTTAAAATTGCGAAATGGCAATTTTGGGCCGCTATTTACCGAGAGGTCAGACCTCTCGGTAAATAGCAAAAACTTAGAAAAATGCATTTAAATGCATTTTTATAAGTTGCATGTTACACACACACATGTCCTTTGGACATGTGTGTGCGCAACACCAATGTAGATTACATTTCAGGGGCGCTACAGGGTGTCCTTTGGACACCCCTGCACCCTTGAAATCGCATCCTTATTTGCGATTAGCTAATTGCTAATCGCAAATAAGGAATAACTCCCCATGCATTCCTATGGGCCTGTAGGCCCATAGGAATGCATGGGGAGTTATTCCTTATTAGCGATTAGCAATTAGCTAATCGCAAATAAGGAACATGTAGGAATAGCAATAATTATTGCAATTCCTACATGAATCCCGTTTTGCAAGTCCTTAATAGCGATTCGTTATGAATCGCTATTAGGGCCACGCAAAACGGGAGAATGATGAATCAGGCTGTTAGTGAATGACACAATTAAGGCCAAGCAGTAGAATGCTGAAAATATATACAAACACAAACTGAATTCCCAAGACAATATTAACAACTAACGCCAGTCTAACAATACAAATGATATCATCTAAAATTGTTGGCATAGCAGTTCAATAAATGGTCAAAACTCTAATGCAAGCAAGTTGACCTAGTGAAAACATTGTTCTAACTGTTCAGTTGAACTTTTCAGGAGGGATGTTAAGTTAAATACCTATTGCTGAGAAATGCCCTCAAACCAAATGTGAAATACCCTTAAACTTTGTGTGAAACCCTGTGCTAAGTATACAATTCAAATAGGGTGTTCTATGACAATCTCAGGGTTCAAATGAGGATATTTTGTCCCTCGATATTGAAATACTTACCCAGAAACTAGCATCAAATTAGACAAAAATTAAACTATTTTAAAGAAGCAAATAATAAATTGACAGAATAGCAAGAGCCTTGAAATGTTGCTATCCATTTCCCGATTAGGTATTGCATCATGTCTGTGTAATGATATAGCTCCAGGCAGTAGCGGTCGGTGGTGGGAGTGCTGCCGGGCGGTGACATCGGGGGCGGGGAGGGGCATGGTGGGGGGGGGGGGGGGGTAGTAAACTATGGAATACGGCCAAATACAGGTAAGTAAACATATAAATGAATAAAACGAATTTTGTTGCGGGCACTGCATCACCAAATGCGATGCAGTGCGCGAAACAAAATTTGTTTTATTTATTTATATGTTTACTTACCTGTATTTGGCTGCATTCCATAGTTTACTACCCCCCACCCTGCCCCTCCCCCGCTCCACGTCACCGCCCGGTCGCACTCCCACCACCGACTGCTACTGTCCAAATACTTTAGGGCCATTTGGAATGGAGTTTTACTTTCTGCTTTGCCAAGAGTTTGACAAATAAACAAGCCTAGGCAAAGCACTAAGCTATGCTTGCATAGTTTGTGAAGATTGCGCTACTTCGCAATACGCTAATTGCACGTAGCACAGTGCAAACACGCGTAGCATAGCGTAGTGCAGCGGTCATTTTTTGCTTGCTCGCGGTCCTCAAGGTCAAGTTGGCGACCGCGAGCAAGCAAAATGACATCCCGCCTAGACTTTTTCCTTGTTCGAGATCAGAAAAATCAAGTTGCTGATCACGAGCGTGGAAAACAAACCTCCCGGTGAGCTTCTCAACACGGGTAGGTAAAGTTTCTCATTGCAAGTGGTTGCGTATGCTCGTGACCACTCGCGATGAGAAGCTACCAGTCCGCGTTGAGAAAACTGCTGCTCGAGTAAAAATCCACTCGAGCGGCAGTAAAAGACAGCTCGCACTGTGCAAGATGCTGTTTTCAATGATTGCACAGTGCGGACAAACATCCTGCACTGTGCAATCATCACGAACAGCGCATTACGCAGTTCGCGTAGCGCTACGGGTAGCTCGCAAAGTGCGAAGTGCACTTCGCGTAGCTAATCGTAGCGCTAATCAAATAAACCCAGAATACCTCAAGTGCAGACAATAGCATTTGTAGAAACAAAATGCAGTACTTTATAAATCCGATGCCGCTAAAAACATATGAGATGAGGGATATTAACCAGCAGTTGAAAACATTAGAATCTCTCTTTCAGCCGTTTTCTATCTTTTAAGGACTACATCGCTTTACAATAGTGAAAGGATGCAAGCCTCAGAAGCCAGTCATTAACTGTTAAGAACATTTTCATGGACAATTAAACTATTGTTTTATAATCAAATGCAACAGGGAGGTGCGCCTATAAATCGAACTCACCAATGAAATCATTCTATTCATTATGCGATTGTTCTGTTAGTTCAGAAATGCTTTATACTTTATAGCTGTATTTGTATTGCTCTATTGATTTTGTTTGAGATGCACTGGTGTATCTTGCTCAAATGTGAAAAGCTAGGCCAGAAAATACTAAAGCTCAACAAGTTGTTAAGCTTAATCACAAAATGATATCTTGACAGAAAATATATACCAAACACATCCAGAGTGGCAAAGTACAAGAAGTGTCTCAAGCCATCCTAAAAGGATTGGCTAACTTGTGCAGACAACAAGTGAAGCACTCTTTCTAGACTGTGAATACCGTTAAAAAACGAATTAAAAAAATTGAGTCTGGTAGCAGTTTTGGTGGTCAATATGAAATAAAACATGTTTAAACAATAAAGCGAGTTCAATCTTGATGCCTCAAACATTTGGCTATTTTATTCTACCAATTTTGGTCTTTTTTAAATGCATAATATTGTTAGAAGGGATGAGCAAACTGAAAGAATATGCACAGGAAGACAAATGTAGTAGGTGAACTCCACGAAAAAGTGCCAAGCACCTGGACTTTTCCGAGGTGTAGCTTTATTTAACTCTGCTCTTTAACTACAGAGAGAAGACCCACCCAACATGAGCGTGCCAGCAGCACTTGGGAGTCTCAAGCAAGTGATGGAGAGATTGTGTGTGGGTATTGTAGGTAAAGAAGACTTTGACATGGTAGATGTCAAAGGAATCTGAGTATATGAAGATCCATTTAACATTGGGAGTTTTATTAGTCACAGTTGTTGGTGTTTGTAACAGAGCTCCCGTATCGATTTTAACTGTTGATAGGTAATGATCTCAACAATTTTTGTTCACCACTTTACAAATTGACAACGTCTATGGTAATGCTTACTTTAGTTTAAGTTTGTATTTTATTGCACAATAACATTGTGAAAATGTGTCTCCAACGTTCAGACACAAAAGCACACACTAATATAACACACTTCCTCCGTGCTTCATGTAGCATACCTGTGCGGGGAAAAGATGCATCAAGGGGATAGCCGTAAATATGGCAGCACTCCCAGTCAGGGCCAAACTAGTCGTAGCAGGCACCGGGCAATTTCCCAGTGGGCCAGAAGGGAGGGGGCTGCTTTTGTGGCTGGGGGCCGGTTTTGCAGTGTCCCACCAGCACCCACCCCGTCCAACACGCCCCCTCCCCCCCACCCCCCAAGGCCGCTCGGACGTAATTGCCAGAGCTAGTTTGCCATCTCAGTTTCGCCCTGCTCCCAATGCAAGAACAATAGTGACCTGTTAGCAAATGGCCACTGGCTTGATGGGCCAGTGATTCCTTTACTCTAAACAAGGCACAGAAATCAAAGGTTTAGCTAATTTTGTTAACTCTGCTGCTTCTCCTAACTTTTTACACTGTCTTTCTTTGTCTCCTTACAATGGATCTCTGCTAGTGTTGAAGCTTACTTTTTTATTGAACATTTTGCTTCCACTTACTTTTCTCCATGTTAAAACATACGTTCAGGAACCCAACATTAGAGGATGCATTCCTCACCTTCTGTATTGCTTTTTACTCCTCATATAACATCAACCTTCTGTATTGATTATTGCCTGCCTACCACTTGCCTTCCAACTCCATGCCTCACTCCCATTCTCACGCTATCTTCATTCATCTCACTCTGCTCTTTCTCTCTGCACTCAGTGCCACAGTTGTTTCTCTGCCACTGCCTCTCTGCCTTTCATAGCCTGCATGTGTCTCTATAAACAACTTTCTATGTATCTCTCCTAGGACTGTCAAGACATTTTCTTACTCCATTCAACCACATGAAGTATAAACATTTAACTAATAACAGTGAAAAGCAAAAGACTGAGATTGGAAAATAACATAATAACTAGCAGCATATTTGCAGATTAAAGAAAATAGATTAGATTTTGTGGATTAGAAGTACAACCATGTCACAGAAGCACTTCTTTTGCTAGCAGTATAAAGAAAATATGTCAAAATATCCAGTTGCTTTCAATGCTTGCCTGCGCAGCAGAAGTCTGATGTAAAAAGCATGTGAATATGGCAACATTTTCTATATTTAGTCTGTAAGAAATTGGGATGTTGGTTGATTGGAGTATGAGTCCTAATCAAGCAACAGCAACAATCCTCGTCAGGGTTAGACACAAGCAAACCCTAAAATGACCTGTGCTCAACCCACTAGCAGCTTGGCACAAAGCAGTCATGCTTTATTTAGAGGCAATGTGTAACACTTCAAACAGTATAACTGTGAAAACACCACGAAAAAAGACCCCGCACCAGGTTTAGAAAAATAGAAGTTAATTTAATAAATAAAACAAGACCAAAACGACAAACATACAATCAGTAGAACCAGAGATTTTAGATTTTTTTTAATCTTTAGTAAAAATAGCAATAAAAGTTGTGGATATCTGGTCTTGCCGGACTGGGACAAAGTCACAAGTTCAGGACAACTGCTACAGAGCCTGAGCCAGCTACAGGGACGCAGCGGGGTCCATTGAACATAATACCTTAATCCTGGTTTAGGGAGTGTTGCAAGGATCAACGTCAGCTGGAGCAATGAGTCAATTCTGAGATGTGATGAGGCTGCAGAGCGAGGGCCTGCATCATTGCCAAGGATACCATTGATGAGGCTTGTGTTGCAGAGTCAGGCATCAATGAAGCGGCACACTGTCAGGGCAATGCGATGGTTCCATGGAACTTGCGAAGCTCTGATGTGGAATCTGTCATTGTCGTCGAGGCGGTCTACGACGAGGGAGGAGAGGGTCGGCACTGAGTATGCATTGTGCAGTGGTGGTTCTGATGCGGCAATGGGCTGCAAAGCTGGTCTTTGCAACAGGTCCAATCCACACAGCAGCAGGAATGAGTTGGTTCTGTTCGGGTCTGAGCCACGCAGCAGAGGTGATGCAGCAGTTCCACTTGGTCCACAGTTTGGCAGAGCACCTCAGACCCACTTCCAAGGTTCCGGGACTGGGGTGGCACCACTAGGAGAGTAGACCTACAGATGACAGAGTTCAAGTGCAGGAGCAAGGTTGTTGGAAGCCTGTTATGTCCCTGAGGCTTCAGATCATAAGGCCATGCAACTAGCCCTTGAAGTCATTCTGGAGTCTAGGTTCAGAGATGCAAGTCCAGTTCTCTCCCAGGCCACAGGGCAGCAGGCAGCAGGTTAGTACACCGAAGCAGGAGTCCAGCAAAGTGTAATTCAGAAGAGTGGCAATACTTCAGCAGCACCGTAGGCCTTCCTGGCAGAGTATCCACCAGTTCAGAAGTGTACTGAAGTTGTTGTGTCTCTAGTCCAGTATTTATATCCAATTGTGCATTTAAGGTGGGGCATATGCTTCTAGAGGTTTCCCTTTGAAGTCCCCAGGCAACCTGACTTCCCTGCCCTAGCTCCAGACTACCTACAGGTGTAGGCAGGACACAGGCTATTCAGTTATAATTGAGGCTGGGCCCAGCTTCTCCCTCCCATCTGCCAGTTATGACCCATCCAGGCACACCTAAGTTTCCATTGTGTTTGGAAGTCTAGGAGGAATACACAAAGCCCAACTGCACCCAGTCATGTGACCAGCGACAGGCTACACGCACTAAATAGGCTAGCTAAAAAAAATTCTATATTTTAAAAGTGCCATTTTCGGAAAGGCAATTTAAAATCTAACCTTACCATACATTAGGATTTTAAATAGTGATTCTAGAGACACTACACATAAACTGGTTAACTTTTTCTAGTGGTAAATTAGACAAAAACAAGTAATAAAGTAACACCAATGTTTTCCTAAAGGAGTGATAGGCCCTGCAGTAGTGAAAAACAAATGTAACTGTTTTTCACTACCAGACCATGTAAAATGTAAAAGTACATGTTCTACTTTTCAAACACATTGCACCCTGTCCTCTTGGCTGTCCAGGACATACCCTAGGGGTGACATATATAGTAAAAAGGAAGGTTTGGACCTGACAACGGTTTATTTTGCCAGGTCGAAATGGCAGTTTAAAACTGCACACACAGGCTCTACAATGACAAGCCTGAGACATGTTGTAAAGGGCTATTTAATTGGGTGGCACCGCTAGTGCTGCAGGCCCACTAGTAGCATTTAATTTACAAGCCCTTGGTACATGTAGTACCACTTTACTAGGAACTTATAAGTAAATTAAAGAAGCCAATTGGGGGATAAGCCAATATGACCGTGTTTAGAGAGAGAGCACAAGCATGTTGGCACTGGCTAACAGTGGTAAAGTATGGAAAGTCCTAATGCCAGCAATAGCATGGTCAGAAACAATGGAGGAGGAAGGCAAAAAGTTGGGAGAAGACCACCCTTAAGCTGACAGTTCTAACACTCTCATTTTCACTCAAGGCAGCCCTCAATGCTGCAGCGAGACAGATAACTGGCACAAGATGTTTTGCCCACATTAATCTTTCTCTCAACTGGCCCCCACCTGAAGCTAGGACCCAACTGAAAAAGGTTTGACTAACTCACAAAGCCCTGCAGTACGGTGAACCTAGGTAAAAGATAGAAATAAAGGGGGGAAGCTACCCCCTGAGCAGTGCGAACTCCGCCTGGCTGTAACCTCCGAGATTTAGAAATCAGCAGACCTACACATGCTCTTTCTCAGGATCTGCCAGAAGATCTGGAACTATATCCTACCAAAAATCCTGTCAACCTCCATGTTAAAAAAAAGAGGTCAAAAGAATAAACAGTTTACTTTAATAACAATAAGAATCAGAGCTGAACTCCGGACAGCCTGACGTCCAGGGTGACCATCCCACTTAAACTCTAATCACTAGACTAACAAGGACACCCCCCCCCCACACACACACAGTGAACAACCTCAAATGGGGACCATTTGGTTGCATTAGCACCAGATCACCACTGGCCACCAGAACAACTATAGTGGAACCGCATGCTGGCTCGTGAGTTTTGACACATGGGTGTTTTGAGAATTTTTTTAATGTAAAGGGCTTTGGTTAGGTTTATTGCTTTGCTTATGTTCAGTGCTCTGTCAGCTTAGGGTTGTGTTCACGCTTTCTAAAACTCTCAATAAAATTAAATAAATAAAATGTAAATATAAAATGAAAATCTAATTGATCATCTGTATGGGAATGTATATCTGACATCCATTTTGCTCTACATTAGATCCTAGCCTCTGCAGCATTGTGGTTCAGAGTCTAATAGCCAAATGTGATGAACTGGAGGTGGATACAACTGTTTCAGAAGGTAATAGGGGAGGAACATGCCTTTCCCATTTGCTCAGTTCAGAAAATCAAAAACGAGTGAAAAGGTACTTCTCTTTGGGGGTGGTCTGCTGCAGTTTCACTCCATTCCCTAAGCGCAGAAAGGTGTTTTCCTCCTGTGGCGGACATACTTGCTCTTGTGTGTGTGCATGGTGGCAATCAGCTGGTCATTTTTTATTAGGGTCTTATAGGCCTTTCATTCCACTGGTAATTTCACCAGTGGACTGGACCCCTTTGAGAGCAATTTTGAAAGTACAGGACTACTGCTGGTGCCGCTGTTACTTCCTCCAGCTCCCCCAGGTTAATTGCACCATGTCAGGAGAAGCTTCAAGAGATAAAGAGAGGGAAGGGAAGGTAGAGAAAAGGCGATGAGAGAGGGAGGATATAGAAAGCATATATGGAAAGAGAGAGAGAATATATGGATAGAAAGAGATCTGGATACATTGGAGGTAGGAGAAGTGGTTTTAGCATTTTTGTCAGGGCTGCTTTGGGTGCCTGAGCATGGCCCTGCTGTCTTTCCACAAGCAGTGCTGCTTGTTCGCATGCACACCTTTGTAGTTTCAGAGTAGGAGGGGCGGGACATTGTTGGTCTTGGCCCTCTTTGCATGCCTACCCTCGAACATTTTGTCTTCTCCTCATTTTAGCTGGCCTTAGGTCTCTGTGCACTTTACCACTGCTAATCAGTGATAAAGTGCTTATACACACTCCCTAAACTATGGTAAATTTGGGTTACACCTGATTGGCATGTTTAATGTACATATAAGTCCCAAGTAACGTGGTATATCATATACCCAGGGCTGGTAAATTAAATGCTAGATGTGGGCCTGCAGCACTTATTGTGCCACCACCTTATGTAGCCAATTAAAACATGTATTAGACTTGCCATTGCAGCCTGCACGTATTTCTAACATGCAAACTCAACTTGGCAAAATAATATTTTTACTAAGCCTAAAACTCCCTTTTTAATACATATAAGCCACCCCTAGCATAGGTCCTAAACAGCCTATAGCTCAGGTTTCTCAAAACAGAGAGTACATAGGCCAAGAAGAAGAAGGGAAATCTCACCCCTAACCCCTTTTCAGTGCCGGGGTATAGCACCTGGTCTGAGTGGCCAGTCTCAGACTACCATCCTGAGGCTGGTGGAAAGGAGAGTGGAATAAGGATGCCTAACACTAGGGACTGTTACCCCACCTCAGAGGTCAGAGAACCCTGAATGTGCTGGGTCCTGGCTGTTGACACTGACAGCTGGCAGTGGCCTGTGTTGGTTACTGCCACTATGGGCTCTGGATGGTGGAGAGTCATGTTGGGCATGGTACTCTCGGCAGGGTCCCCCTCAAAAATGGTGCCTTTTCATCTCCAGTTTTGGTGAATTTGTCATTGTTGACCTTAGGACTGTGTGCTCTTTACCACTGCAAACCAGTGATACTCCTTAAACATTGTAGCAATGACTTACAACTGATTGAATATTTAATTTGCTTCGAGGTCCCTACCAAAGTGGTATACCATATTCCGAGGGTTGGTAAATTAAATGCTACTTGTGGGCCTGTAGCACTTATAGCGCCACCCAATTGAGCATCCCTTAAAACATACCTTGCACCCTGTTTTCAATGTTTACCTGCAAATTTGATTTAGCAAAAACATATTTTGCCAAGCCTAAAAGTCCCTTTTTAACATATAATCCACCCATGGGTAGGGCTCAAACAGCCCATTGTGCAGGGTGTATTATACTTAAAAAGTTGGACATGTACTATTAAGTTGTACATGTTTTGTGATAGTGACAAACTTGTTCCTCACTACTGTGAGGCCAACCTCTCCCGTAGGATAACATTGGGTATTGTGCTTAATCTGTAAAAGAAAATAAGTGCAGAGTCCTCACCAGGAGGCCGCTGCAGTTTTCACCACACATTGCCCTTCCCAGCGCTGCCAATGGCAGTACCAACACAACTACTAACCATGACACTCCCACAAGTGTGAAAATCCTGCCAATAGTAATTTTTAGTGTATATTGATTAAAAAAACAACTGTTCTTGTGCCACATTTAAATTAGACAGATAGTGCCACCATGTGGAGACAGTTACAAGCCCCGGTGTTGACAATTAAGTGCCAGGGCCGATCAACGGAAACCACTGGCTCAAATTAAGCACTGCCTTGTTATAGCAGGATGGCCATCCAAGGTAGGACAGGGGTTGAGCTCTGACCAGCCCCACTTGCACTTCAGATGCTGCTTCAGCTCACACACAAAGAACTTCACACTAGCCTATTGTGCCTGCCAATAGACTGGACCCAGGGCAGGAAGGCAGGAACTCCCTAACACTTCTGAAGGGGGAACACTCCAGCGGTTCCTTCCACTTCAAAGGAGGAACCAGATATACAAAGGGGCCCCTTTCCCCCCTTCTTAGTTTGCTTTTGGACCTGTGGAAGCACTCTCAGAGAAATGCCTGGCTGACTGTGGCCTGCTGTGCACTTCAGAGGACTGCCCTATTGCACCAAGAGGAATGTCCTGCTGCCTGATGCTTGCCCTGTGCCCTCGGAGGACTTCCTTGTTGCTTGAGTCCTGCATTCCTGCTTCAACCCAAGGCTTCTAGAGTGACACCAAGGACTGGTTGGACGGTCACCTAATTGAAGCCTTAGGGACAGAATAGGCTCTAGCCATCTTAAACCTGCACCATAACCCAGCCTGAGTGAGTCCTGATCCTTCATGTGGAACCCATCCAGTCCTAGACACTTGGAATTGGGGATACATTTGCCCATACAGCCCAAATCTAAAACTTGGGATTAAAAAAGTGCTCTGAGAATCAAGTGGAGTCTGAGATCTACCTACTCGTCCATCCACCCTAGGCCTTGCCTGTGTGGCACCACCCACTGCCTCCTTTTCCACAGCAGAAAATCCTGTTCAGCGGCTCCTTGCAGGAGACGTATCCGGCCTTGTGGGGCACTAGTCAGCTGCAGCCTACAGCTTCATCCCGCTGGAGATTTTCGTCTTCCAAAAAGAGACTAAGTCAGAATATAGAACTTCACTGCAACTTCCTCCAGTGGCTCTTCAATGACGCCTTTTCCTCTGACACCACCGGCTCCCTTGCCCTGCTAAACCTTGCCTCCTCAGACATTTTTCTTAAAAAAATATTTTAAGTCCGAAAGTAAGCTGAGAACAGGACCAACCTACTTTGTGAATCTCAAGTGCGGTCCATCGTGGTCGGCCATAACGTTCGACTTTCCCTGGTCCTGCACGACTAGATGTCCTCGGTTAGTACTTTCATCTTTTCCGTGCTAGATTTTACAAATAATTTACAAATTCAAGACTCTGTTTCTTTGATTGGATTTTTGTTGTTTTGGTGTCAAAAAAATGAATTCAAACTTTTTCTATTTTTCCAAATAGGAATGGGATTTTTTGTGTTGTGATTTTGGTTAATTACTGTTCTAGTGCTGCACATTGGCTTTGCCTTCAGCCTTACTGCTTTAGTGCCAAGCTACCAGAGGGTTAAGCATAGGTTAGGTTAGTGACTTTTCGTGGTTCAACCTAATGAGGACACTGACAACTACCAGCACAAAACAATGCACCACACAAATTATTTCTAGGTCCGTTCAGGAAGGAGGTTGTGCACCTTAAATTGTTCGGTCAAGCTGACTATTGAAAAAAAATTAAAAAGACGGATCAAAATAGGACAAGTTAATAAAAAATCCTATGAATGAAAGAGTTGTTACATCAGTTACCTCTGCTTTTAATTTCACTGTGGGTGCAGTAAGACTCATATCAGATAATCTGTTAATGAAGTCACAATTTCTCCTGCATGACTTACCGTCCTGGACTCAGTAGATCAAGATCCCAACTGCCTCATGAGAAAAGTCTACATTGATCAGAAGGGATTTTCCATCCATCACCAAATGTACACGGATTGTAATGTGTTGAAGAACAGAACAGTACATAAACAGGTTTTCAAGAAAGCCAAACATTTGAATGTCACAGAAAAAGCTTTCAAAGAACAAGAGCACCACCATATCAAAGATAAAGATTGTTCTAAGTTTATTCACAAGACCAAGAAATAGTTTACTGGTGAACCCAAAAGATCGATCTGTCCTGTCTCTGTCTGTCTGTCTGTCTGTCTGTCTGTCTGTCTGTCTGTCTGTCTGTCTGTCTGTCTGTCTGTCTGTCTGTCTGTCTGTCTGTCTGTCTATTTGAGGTAGTGATAGCACCTCTGCTGTTATGGTTCAGTCAGAGTTTACATTATTAAGACATTTTATCTTTTGTCACGATTTGATGAATCTCCAGAAAACGTTACCCATAACAAATTCTCAACCGTTCACGACTGCTAATTTTATGCAACACTGACAGACGGGGGACAAAAAAAGGGGATGTAAAAAATGATCCTGCCCTCTGATAGGAAATTTTGACAGCTCTACAGAAAAAGAACTGAAGAAAATGACACCAAACTTAGCATGAAAGTAGAACTCTACTCAATTATGTGCCTGTGCGAGGTTTGGTGTAAACCTGCACAGAAGATTTCAAGAAATAAGCATTGGAAAAGTGTTTTTAGTAGACCTCAAATTGAACAAACCTGTTATTCAATACAGACACATCTAGTTCATGAACCCAGGTTCAAAGATCATCTGAAGAGCTGAATTTTTGAAAAACAATCACATTTTATTGAAGGTTGGGGCAGTTTATCAAAGTAGTATGTCAGAAACCAAAGTACAAAATCTACTCTACAAGCCTATTTAATTGGTCTGGGCAAAATTTAAATTACGCTGGCGTAATATGCGTAGTTCAAGGAATTTTGTGTTATGCTAGTTATGTGAAATTCCTACAATGCCATCGCACTACTTTGAGTAATTATGAACCATTTGCACGAAAAACATACTAAAAATCCACACAAAATATTTACAGTGAAAGCACAGGAACAACAGAACTTGAGCCGCTTTTGTTCACCATACTCTTGTTTAAATGCATCCTCGTTCCAAAAAATGATGGGAGGATCCATTTTGCTCCTAATTAGGGCGTGAAATGAAAATTTTACATTTCACGTAATTATGTGTCATTTCACATAATTTTGCTGTAATTCCATGTAATTATGTGCAAATATATTACACACATTTACTTTCCCCACTAGTATTTCTGACATTTCTGTTAGGTGAGGTTAAAAGCACTGTTTTTGGTAGCTAGCTATGGGTTACCCAGTTGATGTTTGAGTTATAGTTTGTGCTGTAGCTCGAGGTCTTAACCATAACTTGCAAATATTTGTTGTCTTTTAATTTTAATTCACAACCTTAAATACACTTTAAATGCGTTTTTAAAGTGAATCTTTTAAGTTTAAAAAAAATGATAAGATATTATAACTAAAGTGAACAATAAATGTATCCTTTCTTTCAATGAAATGAATATATATTCCTGATGATTTCTGCACCACATTACGTACAATACTGATCAGGAGTGTGTCAATTATTGCAGATGTTCTGCTGGTACTTGGAAAGCCTGTATCTATCTTTTCTCTCTGGACATTAATATTAGGTATTTGGAATCAGAAGCGATTGTAATGGAGGCAGGCCTTAAACCACTGCAAATCATGAAAATGACTGCTTTTTCCACCCTTTATAAATGTGATGAATGTTTTGTAATCAATTTATAATGTATTGTGTTTTATTGTTACATGAATTTTTCTAACAATTTTGAATAATTGTACAATAAAGGATTTAGCTTCAGTAACCTAAACAAATTACTCACATGTTACATATAAATGAAATTCTAAGTGCCTATGTTACATGTAAAATGTTTGCACCTGGCATGTGCAGCTCTCCCTTTTATCCTTCTTGTAGGAAACCAGCCTTTTCAGCGTGGTCACACTGTATTTTTTGCCTTTTGCTGGACCCTATATTTTTGCTGGCTTTAGATGTCTGTACATTTTAACCTTGCTAACCAGTGGTAAAGTACCTATGCTCCCCTTCTAAACATGGTTGAATTGGTATATTCCCAACCAGGGGCGGCCGCACAGCTCACAGGTGGGGGAGTGGGCATGGTGAGGAACTTGTGGGCTGTTTAAAAAATAAATTATTAAAACGTACTTTGCCGCCGGGTCCCTCATCTTCTCTCCTGCTCACCAGTGTCCAACTCCAGGTCAGAATAGGAAGTAGGCAGCAAGGCTCCCACCCCTAAGCCAATCACAATGCTCCAATGGAGCATTGTGATTGGTCTGGGCGCTGTGACACGGGCTCAGCCAGGGGCTGTAGGGGTGGGCATGTTCTCCATGCAGGCTGTAATGCAGCCTACATGGAGGACAGGGGAGTGTGCATGACTGTTTTGGGCATCCCAAGCGGGCCGCCAAAACAGTCATTGCGCACAGGTGTGTCTACTACTCCTCCCGTGCAACTCCTCTCCACCCCGTCACGCAGTGCCGCAACAGGAGGAAAAAATTAAATGATAATAACATTCCATTATTATAATACTTTTTCCCCTTTCTTTGCTGCTCCTGGCAGTGGGACGACACCCCTCTGCCTTAGCGGAGGAGCCGCCGCTGTTCCCAACTGGCATATTTAACTTACCTACAATTCCCTGGGTACTGCACAAAATGGACCCAGGACCACTAAGTTAAATATCACTAGTGGACAGCAGCACCGATTATATCATCCACTAGAGTGACAGTATAAAACCCTGGCTTCAGATCTTTTGTATCATAAGTGTGGTAGTTTAAACACAACAATTTGACCTGTTAAATAAACCCATTTAACAGATCAAATTCTCCCTTTTAAGTGTTGATCTATCATCCCGATGTAGACCTTGTAGTCCACAAGAAATACTGTCTAATATTTAAATGTAGGCCATTTAGAAACTTAATATTAAGAATTCTTGACACTGTTGAGTACCTAAAAGCTACTTTTCACTGTGGCAGTCCTAGCTGCCCTGTGTAGAAAACCAGATTACAGAATAAACTCATAATACTGTATCTCAGGAATAGGACGGGCTAGCAAAATAAACAAAAAAAAAAATATTAGCAAACAATTCAATGGTGGTCAGATTTTTGAATAATATTAAGAAAAAGTAAATTTGAGAAAGTTACCTTTTCAGTGCTTGAAGTTCATGGAGGCGAATTTTTCATCTGCTCTCCCACTTCTGCCAGCCAGAAATAAGTATTTGAATAGTTGTGATAAAGGTGTGAAGTGCCCCTTAGCAGCAAACAATAGGTTGACCTGAATGGCCAGAGGAGAATCCTCCGAATCTCCCAAAATATGTACGGTGTGGGCTGAGAGCATCCTTTTTTGACACTATGGTGTTAAATCCTGATTCAGTATCAAAGACTTTTTGGCAGGCCTGCTGGGTTTACACATAACACTTTGGGGCACACACTTAAAATACAGAGAACAGAATGCAAAGATTATTCTAGTGTATCCAATGCCAGGTTGATGAAGAACCTGCTTTGGCTCACCAGACTTCTGCTTCTGGGTTTTACATATAAAACGAGGGCTGCACACGTAAAAAGAAGGGATACAGGATCCCAAAACAATTCTTGTATATCCAGTATCTGTTTGCTGGAAACCTCTATTTTTGTCCTACCAGACTTCTGCCTCTGGGTTTATTGGAGGTGCAGTGGCTGGCTCAAATTTGATTTTGGTCTTGGATGAGAAAGGACACTAGAATTACCATGGTACACTCCCCCCACACACACATCTTCAGTGCTCAGAGCCAAGCTTAGTGTGGCAGAAGACTTTCACCATCTTGCAAATGCCCAAAGTGGGTAGGTTTGCCAATAGAAACTTTCACACCATTGGTTAGGGAGTGCCCAGGAGTCTCCCCCCACCCCCCCAGCTTGTGACAGGAATATGTAGCATCTCCAGGCACCAACTTCAGAATACTTTCAGGGCCTGAGGAAGAACAAAAGAGGACGGGACCCACAAGACACATTCCCTGTAGCTGCTCTGCTGATCAGTACCAACAGGACCTGGACTAGACCGTGCTTTAGGCCCATATCTAACACTTTTTGAGTCTCCAACTGCCTCCCCATAGGACCTGTGGGGTTATAGAAGTGTATACCGGTTGTGGGTTGGGACTCAAAGGACTAATTTCAGAAAGTAAAATCTTTGATCAGGATGAAACAGGTTGGTGTAATCGAACCACTCTGCATCGCGGTCAGCACTAAATTGCTCTTAGGATCCGGTCCTCTGCGACCACGGACTATCATTTCTATTTGAAACTTTAAAAAAATCATATCACTGGTTCCCGTTATTGCATTTTTGTCATTGTGGTGTCATTATGTTTATTACACTTTACTGTCTTTTTCTAATTCAGTGAGGGATGTTTATTGTTATTTTTTTTTACTTTATTACTGTTTTGGTACTACATAAATACTTTGCACATTGTCCACCATTAGGCCTGTCACCTCTGCACCTTAGCTAACAGGGGATTGAGCTCAGGTCAATTCAATGACTCTAAGGGTTCATCGTGAGAAGGGTTGGGATTATTCTTTGAGGTGGGTATTTGCCCACACCCACTGATAATCTAATTACTTACAATTCAACTCTCCAGCCTCTATATGCTGTTTTAAATAACATTGTTGCAGTAAAAATTGGAGTAACTTTCAAACTTCAACAACATTAATCGATACCAAATCACTATAAGGAGAATGTAATACGTCTACTACATGCGTCAAAATATAAAATGTACCCACATGTTTATCTAGAAATCTACTTAAATAAAGAGTATTCTGCATGGCGCTGTCCGAATCACTAATGAAAGGGCTGACGCATTTCACTACATCACCTTATCCCCAATGTGTTCCTCCATTGTCCTGCCTCTGTTCAAAACCAACTGCATCAGCTAAAAGGCGCTAATCACAAATACAGCAGGCAAAACACTGTCAGACTGGAAGGTGCAGGCTACACTCCTAGGCTCTGAAACACTATCATGCATATATCAGACCCCCTTCATCTTTGCACCAGATTAGAAAGGTGCTAAATATATTTGGGGCAGATTTATGTTAACTGGCGCATCCCCAGGGATGCGCCAGTTAACGTGCGCCACAGTGCGCCACAGCTCCGCCACCCATGGTGCGCCGCATTTATAATGCGGCGCACCATGGTGCAAAAACGGCACAGATGCGTGACGCATCTGTGCCGGAAATGTGGCGCATTGCTGGAGTTGCGTCGCAAGCGCGACGCAGCTCCAGCAAGGCTCGGGGGTACACCATCTGCACAATGCTGCATCAAGACCTACGCCTGCTTCAAGCAGGCGCAGGGTTTTTACGCAGCATTGCCCTGAAAGTGACTGAGCCACTTTCAGGAGGCGTTCCTGCGCAGGAACGCCCCCCCTGCGCAGGAACGCCTCCTTATGGCGCAGTGCTTTACAACGTGACGCATCTCCTAGATGCGTCACGTTGTAAATAGGGCGCATTGTTTGCGCCGCAGTTGCGTCAAATAAAGTGACGCAATTGCGGCGCAAAGAGGCGCAACAGCCTCATAAATCTGCCCCTTAACTCCTCAAGGTGCAGTTGCTTGTCATTGTTAAGGTCCTCATAGCTCCTCCTGCCACCAGGACCAACATGCAGACAGAACTGCCCCTCCCCCGCTATCATTCACACAAATCATTGAATCGCCTCCTAACAGGCGCTGCTGACAGTGCTCTATTGCTTCTCACTTTACAAGTTCACATACACACACATCCCAGCCAACCTCTGCAGCTATGAAGGTGCAATTTTAGGAGAAACACTTTTCGTATATAAAATGTTATGCCTCAGTGGAGCATTTTCAGAAAACAAACACATAGTGGCGTAGTGTTTGGGTAACGATTCCAAGTGCTAATTGAAAGTAAGGGGAGCTGGCATACAGCCATTTCTGGAAAGCTGCCTACGCAACACATTGGCTTATATTTTTCGCATTTACAATCATATGTCATATGCTTTACCTCGCTGACATAGATGCCTGTGTCCTCCTCGTCATCGGTTCTGTAACAAACAGTCAGACCCAGTTTCTCTTGACTGCTGACCCGGCACAGCTCAACCTCCTGCAACAAAAAGAGCAAAACCAGGATGGAATGTAGTAGTCAGAGTAACATTAGTGATACAGTAAAATAATAAAAAAAACATTATTAATAATGATAATAATAGAGCTTCTTTTTAATAGGAAAGCTCAATATGGTACGTGTGCCATTTATAAGGTATGTAAATTACATGTGTTACTATTGCCCACTTTAATGGCATTAAATATACCATCTCAGAAGAACAGAAGGCTTGGTGTGCCTGGCTTGTGACACACAGATCACCAGGTATCTCAGAAGTGAGTGTTATCACACTGAAATTTTATTAGACTATTTGGAGAAGCGTTAAAAATTCCACACACATTGGCGTCTTTCACCAAAATTTTGGGAAATGCAGAAATTGACTTATAGGATCTTTTTAACACCCAATAGCACCACGGGTAGCAACAACAAACAGCCTTGTTTACCCCAATGATGGACAGGTCTCTTTTTTCAGAGTCAATCCATTATATCATATTAGAGAGCCACCAGATATGAAGAGATTGTCTGCAAATAAGAATTGATGGTTATGATATGCGTTAATTCAAAAGGGCTGCAGACCAATCCAGAGGGGCTGCACGCAGCGCCATAGGATTAGGGACAGCGACTACTAGCTGCACCTTATTGAAGCTTATCCCCATTCAATGGAGATCCAATGACTATTATTGTTGATACTTTCAGTAATACGCATTATCATGAAATAATGCATTGATTCATATTTGAATTAAGGAATCTCATAAATGATTTCATACTATAAAACATTTAAAATTCTAGTTTGAATGGTATTTAGATAATGTGCTCGAGTTGCTCCAACTCTGTTAAATGGAGAGGTTGCGCTTTGTTGTGTAAGCAGTAATTACTTCTCAGCACCTTCAGTGTATCAACCGTCTCTATTGTCTATGTGCTAGGCATTATCATAGGCATAGTGAAGCATGTGCAGATGAGAGGGCAGAGTCTTACTCAAGTAAAAATCTGCAATCTGAATTCTTTGCTAGATGTAAGCTGATACCTGCCAGTGTAACTTATTGCCTCGAGTGATGTACTGTGTGCTTTTGTCTACCCGGTACCTACAATACATTTCTCTTAGTTCATAACTAAGTGCCTCTGCATACGAGCCAAGTCTATGGTATGGTGAGGAAGGAAAGCTGCCGACTCCTGGCTGTCCTCTTGCTTGGCCAGACTCTAAGCAGGGTAAAAAATGCACCATTTTGAGTCATATTTACAAAGTGACGCATTTAGGTAGATGCATCACTTAGTAAACCCCTGCGCCACATTATACCTGCGCCAGTTATAATGTATGCAGGGGGGGTGATCTGACGCAAGTAAGCCTCATAGAAGTGATGCAGTGAAATCTACGAGATTTCACTGCACCACTTCTAGGATGCAAATGCGTCAAAATCTTACGCCTGCCTCACAGCAGGCATAAGACTGATGCAAGCACATTTGAAATGGGATTTTCCTATGTAAAATGATCCATTGATGGAGTTGCATCACTTTCGTGACACACTCCAGCAATGCGTCATTTTTGCACCTACAGATATGTCAGAAATACTTACGTATCTTTAACTCCTTGCGACATGATGCGTCATACTGTAAATATGACACATCCAGCATGTCGCAAGGAGGATGCAATGAAAAGTGACGCATCGCTGTTTCCCAGCAGTGTTGCAGCACTTTTCATAAATGAGGCAAGAGCGGGATATCTTGATAAAATGTCCTCTCCTGGAACCAGCATGACTGTATGATGTTAGAAATTGGGCTCTCTGGTTGGCTAAGCCTTGCGCCAAAGCCAGGTAGAGACCACCACTCTACTCAGAGAAAGGGAGTTACATGCCAAAGATAACCCTGCTCGCCCCCTTGGTAGCTTAGCACGAGCAGTTTGGCCTATCCTGGAGGCGATGTGTAAAGCATTTGCACAACACACACAGTAACAACACACTAGGCACACCACAAAAGGAACTCCACACAAGGTTATATATAAAAATAGCCTTTTTATTATAATAAACACATTAGATAGTAATCACACAATATTCATTGTGCCAACTGGCACGGGCAATATTTACAGGGGATTATTTACACATGACAGGGCCACATGGGCCACTGTCAGAATTAGCACTTGGTAAAGAATAGTAAAAGTAAGAATATATCAGGAACTTAGAACACAGCCAGTAATCACTGGCAGACACTATACTTGGAGAACTTAACCGAATGTACCATCGAAGTTGGAAGTAGCCTTGAGAAAGCCCTGGCGCATATCGCCATAGAGGGCGAAACACGTGTCGGCTGTCAATGCTCGAATTTGCACCAAGAAATTTTTTTGTCTTTTCTAAAACTGGAGCGACCTTATCATTTGAGTGGCATCTTGAATTCATGATTACAGGATTTAACCTTAAAATAAGATGTATATAAAAATGGAAAACATACTCTATTCCTTCTAAAAACTGTTCAATTTTAAAACTCTAAAGGTCCAGAGTTTTGAGTATGTTTCCTCCGCCTTCATAAAATCTTGTGAAAACAGATATAGCTCTGGAATCCTTGGACCTTCCTCTTTCATTTGCTATGAACTATACTCAGCGTCAACCTGTAACATAAATCATAACCCGCATAGTATCACATAAGGCGAGAACTCTATTCTGCGCCAACCTCATAAGGCTAAATATAGTAGACCATAATCTCCTAAACAAACTTGCATTAGGAAATAACCTGAATAACATAACCTGCAGTAGGGAATAAATCAAACCTAGACCACAGTAGAGAAATAAAACATAAGACAGTAGGTAAAACCTAATAATCATAAAAGCACATTTATAAGCATAAGTCAAGGTGCATAAAACATACTACAAACATTACATTTCCTAGCACCTATGAAAAGCACACTAGGGCCTGGCACCCTATAAATCTAATAGTCCCCTGGGCCAACTGGCCATCTCTAAGGGGCTCAAATGCCCTCTGTCCAAAGTCAGGGCTCGCTGCCAATGCAGCGACAGTCACGGGGGTGCACTTGGCGCAAACCTAAACACGGCAGCTGCCCACTACTTGCTGGGCAGCTGGGAGTCTCAACGAAGGCCTAAACATTGCAGCTGGCCTAAGTGCTGCGCAGCTGTGCAGGCAGAGGTAGGGGCAAAGGAGTGCATCTCACTCCTGGACTGAACAACCTGTCCCCTAAAAATGAAGAACCTAAACGGTGCAGCTGCCCACTGCTTGCTGGGCCCTTTAAGCAAACTGCACCACTTGTTGGAGCCATCTAGGCTCTAGAAATATTGGGGCCAAACTGTGGAAAAAATATGGGCCTTTAAAATAAATATAGCCCTCGTGGGAGCCATCTAGGCTCTAATAGAAATGGGGCCAAAAGCAGAACCTGCCCTCGAGCACTGTGGGCCCACTGGGCTCTGAAAATGCACATGTCCTTAGGGAGCGCACTGGTGCTTTAAACAAACATCCCCACGAGGTTGGAGCGGCCCGCTGCCATCTGGGGCCGCTCAGAACTAAGTACTGGCACTAGGCCTCGAAGGGCACCAGCAACAGGAAGCCCCCACTTACCGGACTGCTAAGGGGGGTGCTCCCTCCGTGCTGCGGGACTCTTCGGGAGTTGGCACGGTGCTCTCTCCTCACTGGGAGAGCCCCGCACACTGTCTTCTCGCTGGGGCTTCGACTTGCACTGGAGAGCCCCCGCTCCTCGGGGACTGTCTGCCTTGCACACGGTGGGGGCAGGCACCAGCAATGTGCCTCAGGCCCCCTCCACCTTCACGCTGCCCTTGTTGGCGCCTGCGGGGCTCTCCCTCTGTCATGGAAGCCCAGCGCAGGCAGGCGCCATTGTTCTCTCTCGGGGCGGCCTCTTCTCAGGTGGCGGCGCAGGAGGCATGCGCGGGACTTCCTCTGGAAAACCGGAAGTCCCGCCTGCCGTCAGGTGCAATGCTGACTGACTTCCGGTTTCGTGTTCTCGGCGGCTCAGGGCTGCAGCAGTGAAACGCAGGGTAGGCACCCGCGCAAGTCCAGATTTAAGGAAGGCACAAGAGGGGTTGGCTCCCTCCGAATTTTGGATATAAAGCAGTGTGGGCTCCTGCTGTTGAAATCTAAACAATAGGCGGCCAGGCGGGGTAGGCACCCGCCGTAACATTGGAGAAAGCGGGGGAATCCCTAGGTCACGATTCCCTCGATAATGATCGTAGCCCAGCGCTACAGGAGAAGGAAAAGTGCTCCCTAGGAGAAAATAAAGTGTCACCAGGCTGGCATTTTTAGAGTAAAATAAAACGCTTCCATGCTGCAGAAGGTCGTGGGAGCTGGGAGGAAAGGCAAAAGGGTTCCAGGAATAAGGAGCAACTGGAGCAGAAAGGGGTCCCATCAGAAATGTCCTCCAGGCATCCAGGGGGAAGGCAGTGCCCAAAGGAGGAAAGCCTTCCCCTGAGCCCTAGCAGCAGCACGTCCCTGGTAGATTCAACTAGCAAAACAAGAACATTTTACATGGGGTCACAGCCCCTCCTTATACCACAAAATCCTTTATTGTAACAATGTAGGCAAGGGGAGAACCAGATACAACTGGTTCAGGAGCACTTGGTTTTGCTCAGCTCCTCTCCCCTATTCACAAGACAGGCCAGGGATATCGGACGCACCACAGGAGGTGGAGCCAGCATTGTGGAGGTAAGGCACAGCCCTATTCAGGTCCCAGGTGCAACTCCTCCCTCCCATCTACATGCAGATCTCCCTATTCACCAACCGGCAGACTCACCCTGGATCCTGGAGCCAAGCACACCAGCCAAGCACACCAGCCAAGCCAGACAGGCAATTCACATCTCACAGCACACATAAAGGCCAACTTCTAAAAGTGGCACTTCTACACTAGACACAATAAATATGCGCACACCATTGCACAGCATTTATTCTCACGAGTTCACACATACCAAATTCAACCCTGCACTCCCCCCATATCAGGAATAACCACGGGCACACATATCCCCCATGCAGTCCCATGGGAGGGCAGGCCATCTCACCACACGCACTCAGAGTGCGCACGCACTTTACACTGGGCCACAGTGCTAAAGTGCCCAGAGGCCTAAAATCACTACCACTATGCCAGAGGCTAAAGGCAAAAAGTTTAGGGGTGAACCTGCCAAAAAGGCCCAAGTCCAACATATGAATATTGAGTACTTTAGCTCTATACAGTGTTTCTGTGACTATACAAGTAAAGAGAATTATGCACATTTTTCAGTTCTGTAAATAATGTTTCCCAATCAGACTCAAACGACCTACTTGAATAAAAGGCTGTAAGCCATCAATCACAAAGAGGTCATTTTCGGTTTGAAGGTATGTGTTTCCAATAGAGTTACTGACTAGTGTTACACTCCTACAGTTTCAATTCATTCTCAAAAAGTATCTAGTCTTGCTTGTAGAAAAGTGTCTTATTGGTCAAGAACCATACATACTTTTTGCATGACTCCCTCTTCTATGTGCCGTTTTAAGAATTAAACGTGTGGCAATTAATAATGTAAACTGTAAATGAGTTTCATGAGATCTTCTGACATAAATATTTGTGACGGTCTTGCTTTTCCTTCGCTGTGTACTATTTCTACATATTCTACGTTTATATTTTAAACTTTCTATAATTTTAGAATGCTATTTTATAGGTTCATAATACTGTAGTGTATCATACAGAAACAAAACATTTTAAAGATTTTTCAAGGACCAAAATCATGACAAACACGTTTCATAATTCTTCAATTTCTTTAGAATAATCCATAATTGCAGTGTAAAAGATCTTTTAATAATATTTGAATGTTGGCTTTTGCCTCTAAAAAGACTCATTGGGATATGGTGATCCATCATCAATGTCTTGTCAAGTACCTCAGCTGTTCTTGCTCTCTGTAAAAGGAAGAACGACCCTGGTAGATGATAACTGGCTCAATGCCCTAAAAAAAGCTTAGCAGGTCAGGATATCAAGGAGGTTACACCTTAGTGGATTTGAGTTGGTGTGAGGTACAGTGGGAATGTGCGTAAACTCTACTACTATGCTCCAGGTACACGTGCAATGTAGTGACATGGCTGCAGTATGGTGTGAAACCGCCGCACAGGTCAGTGGGCCTGAGAAATCACATTAAAATGCTCAGACTGGACATAAGAGGTTTCCCAACAGGAAAAGCAAGGACATTCGAGGTTGTATTTGGAGGAAGGGTGGTGACATGATGTCTTGTCCTGCCCGAGGTCTCTGAAGGACTTTTCTGTAGCAGCAAAGCCAGTCCTAACACTTGCCATAATGCATTACATGGGTCCCCTGCCATGACAGTCATATGAGAGGTCCCAGACTCGAGGAGTCATATGACACCTAGTCTATCCTCTGCTTGGACCCCGAGCCATGTTATTTGGGGTGACTGCCAAGCTCCTAAGAAGTGCGACAATCTCAAAGATTTCCCCGTTGCAAACAAGTGGATGGCGGCACGTAGAACTGATGAATGAGAGTTGAATGAAAATTGTGCCAGAAGGAATTCAAAGATGTCTCTATATCTTTACAGAGCAGGTCAGATATCATTTCCATATATGAAAACATGTTGACAAATTTGGATGTGAGGACTCATTTTGCACTAACAAAGGGTGAGAAACAGAAACACTTCAAACCTCAGCCACTCATCTGTTGGTCCTTGTGTAGTTCCTGTGTGCTCACACTAACTTTTTAGTACGAGCAAAGCATAATGACATGGGAACAAGCGCAATGCAAAATTACTTAAATTACATGAGATTATGCAAGTGTAACAGAAATGTCGCTTGACCTACTCAAGGGCCCCATCGACACCAGGTGGTGCTGGGGTAAAAACAGGTGGAAGCTATTTGTGAATCCTCATTTTGTCGTTCAGTGTCCATTGCAAGCTATGTACTGATAGCACTCACTCATTTGGGCTTTGCCATCCGATATATACATGCAAAAGTACTTGTCTCCATGTTTTACAGAAATTGCAAAATCAAGTGGTAATCCCAGAACCCCAGGCAAACAGTATTTGCTTTGCAGGCTTTTCCTTGTTGATTTATATCCTAAAATTAAGCACAGTCTAAATCTAATTACACAGGTGCCAATTTCACAGACGGACCTCAGTTGTGACCTTACAGAACTCCAAGTGAGCTAGAAGGCGTTTTGTATTTTTGTTTTTCTTCCATAACAGGAAAAAGAATAGGCCTAACGATCATTCATTTTGAAAAGATTTCGTATTTTAGGGGACATCCATACTAATGCTTAAAAATAGGTTGTCACCACAAGGTTTAATGGGTTTTACAAGCATTATGTATACATGTAATATTCATTAATATGTAAGTGTGCCAGCATTACCAAGAGGAACAATGACACATATCAAAATATAATAACCCAGTACAGTAACTTCCGACCTGGTCCTGTTATGTTGTGATACACTCCTCCTTGTGGGTTCAGTCCTAGCGATCAACAAGAAGTCTATAAACTAAATATGTTCTTAAGGCACAAGAGATACAGTAAGAGGAAGGGGGGTTGGGTGGGGTAGAGGGATCCAGAGGGGTTGAGAAGAGTGGGGAGAACAAACCACTTCACAGGTTCCCCAAAACGTAATCCTCCTCCTGTGATCATTGGTCCATCATCAAATAAGCAGGAGCTGCGGTGTTTAGTTTTCTGAGGGCCCCATTTCCGTAGTCCACCATACTGCTTGGCACCCATGATGCTGGTGGCATCGGTGCTGGGGTAGTGTAGAGTCCGTGCTCAGCCATTCTATCTGTACTGCGTGGTAAGATCTCTGCCTCCCAGTGTGAGATCAGGGTCAAACCATTGTCCCAGAGGGCATTGATAACGTCATCCCATGTCTCTCTGAATGTGTCCAGTTGATCATTCAAATATTGCGAAATGTGTCCAGCGCATGGCTGCCCCAGCAATGGAGTGTCCCAGTACTGATCTCAAGACCAAGAGAGGACAGCAGGCCGCAGAGTTAGGAGAAGAAGTTAATTTGGAAAGCGATAGGTCTTTATAGCCTTCCTAAAAGACCCATGATCTTGGATACTTCTGATGTTGGCAGGAAGGGCGTTCCAGAGTCTGGGAGAGAGGGCACCCAGACTCTGGAACTAGGGATAATACGTTTGTAAGACGCTACTTTGTAGATCTCCAGAAGCCAGGTTATCAAGTGCTGTGCGGAGGTCTATGTTTAGATCAAATATAAATGACCTTTTAGGTACACACTACGAGTGTCCACTTCATTCCGAGGGTGTCCGTAAGTGCATTTTCCCGGGACCATTGGAATCATGAGGTCCACAAAAACATTTGATTTCCTCCCCCGATATAAGACTCAAAATGAGGAATAACCAAGAACCCGCAAGCCCTTGCAATTTTTAAATTCTAAGTGGACCCACGGGATACAACTTGTAAATGGCAGGACTTTGCCCACCCCCAGAGTTATAAGTACCTCGGTATCAGTAACTCTTTTAGGCTGGGAAATACCGGACCATTTATAAGGCCACTTGTATTAAGAGACAAATACTTAAATAACATTATTAAAAATGTAACCTGATTATCAATAAAACCAGACTTTGAAAAAAGCGAAGGTAAACAGTGGCGGCTCGTGACATTTGAAAGAGGTGAGGCGTAAAAGTTATGGAAATGGCTGTCCCTTTTATTGTTTTTGTGGCTTGAATGCTACTGCCCAATATAATTTACTTAACACGCTCTCAAATCCTGGATCTCACTGCAGGGCTGTGAAGAGTGTAGGTGAGGTGTGTGAGATTTCCTTCGTCATAAGGGTGTGACTTCACCCCTGGATCCGTGACATCTCTACATGTTTGTGATCCACTACAATGGATTCCATGAACCAAGACCTACCTAACCGTGGTGTCAAAACTAATTTATACACCAATGTGAAATGGTCAACTCATACGTGCATATTCCCCTTCCAGCTGCTTACATTGCAAAATGTTGTTTTGCCACATGTTTGAATCGACTTCCCGCAGAGGACCGTTTACGGGGGCTGGCAGTGTTTAATAGCAAAAACTGTGAAGCCAGAGTGGCACTCAGTGCACAGATATACATCTGCTCACGTCGCTGGTGTAAATGCAGAACTTGCGGTTCGCAATGAGGCAACACGATCTGTGCTTGTCGTTTCAGGCAGTTCCTGTTAGTGCTGTCTGGTGCCTTTGGTCCTTCTTGTGGGAATTAAAACTATATGTAAGTTACAGGAGCCACCAAATAACAGCTCGGAACCTTGGGCAGTACAACTTCAAAAACTACAGTGATTCCGCGCGGAAAATATATTTACAACAGAAAGCAAGAAGTAATCGAAATTCAGTTCCATACCCAGAATCAAAATCAGTATCAAAGGCCCTGCAAATAAACGCATACGTTCAGCAGGAATTCTAATACCATATTTCATTTCATTGTACACGCAGAGAAAATAAAACAGCAGCTCTTGCGATTCACACCACCGCCTAATATTCCAAAACAGTTCAAGAGCCGTGCTGAGAAGTGCTAGCTGGCACTGTCCTTAACAAGAGCAGTAGTACATTCCTGTACTCGAAATACTGCCAGCAGAGACACTAAAACACGCACGTCCGCTCTTACGACCTCATTCAGAGTTGGCGTGAGGGATATGCTGCCCGCATTATTGAATCCCGTTGTGCCCTATGGCACTTATAAGAAGGCACAGGGACAATTAGATGTTTAAGAGTTTTCTCCGATTTACCAGAGTTGCAATGCAGTCAGTATTTCAAGAAAATTCATAATAAAAAGCAAAGCCATGTTTTCATCTGTAGGGTGGATAGCTTTTTTTGTCTGAAGGATTTGGATCAGAAACCATTCGGGCAGCATAGGCAGACAGGGCTTACTGGGCCCCAAGTGAGGTGGTTGGGCCCTTTTACCACTGATGGGCCGGTGTCAGAACTACTTACTGTGCCACTGCTAATCGGGTACACGTGACTTTAGGAGTAGCAAGGCCAAGCAGTCAAAGGATTTTGAGGAAGGTAGTGTGGCAGAGTCGAAACTTAACAGTTGCAATAGAACCATTCTGTTTATTCTAGTTATTTTGATTTTTTAAAAAGCAGTACTTTAATGACACACGGTATTGAAGTACTACAGAAAATAAGATATCAGGCACAGCTGCTGAAAATGGATACTGGAGAGTTAAAAAAGCATAAGATAATAACAATCGTGGCCGGCATTACGGGCGGGTGGGCGGGGGTTGGAAAATGGGGTTGTCGCGTCCCGGAGGAGATGAGGGGGGAGGGGTTTAAGGAGAAAAAAAATGTATAAAATAAAGTAAAGTTTAAACTTACCGTCCCGGAGACTCCCGACTCCCACCATTCTGTTTTTCAATACCTGCAGTGCACGTCATCAGGAAGGCGGCAGGCAGCATCCCTCCCCTCCACCGCAGGGTTTTTTGATGGGTCAGGCCTCTGCCCCACCCGCGTAATTTTCTCTCTGTATGCTGCAGCATACAGAGAGAACAGGGAGAGTGGGTGGCGTTGCTCGAGGGCAGGGAGGAGTGGCCAAACAGTCAGTATGAAGAACAGTGGGCAAGCCACTCCCCCTGCCCTCGAGCAACACCGACCACCCCCAACCAGGAACTTCTGCTTTTTCGCCGTGCGAGAAGGCAGAAACAAATGGTAGTTATTACGGTAATATACGGGTATAGAGGAGCCGCCACTGAAGGTAAACGTAATTGATTCTCTCTGCATTTGAAAAAAGAAAACAGGACTGCTAAATTTCCTTCTTCATTCCTTAACCGTTGCTCCAGATTCTATTGAACCCTCTAGAATGAGTGACATAGGACATAGGAAGCAAAATGCAACGGGAGGCTATTATGTCAGAGCAATAGACATTAGATGTACTAATTTGGTGTCAGTTTTGAGATACAAATATAGCTGTGAGGCTATGCTTGTGCTGCCATAATTATTTTCTTACCTTTCTAGATAAAAGTATATATGCACGCTTGTAGTATTACATATGAATAAAGAATAAAACTATGCATTTAATTCATTTAAAACGATTCTCAGGGTTTTCTCTGAAAGAGAGACATTTCATATATAACCTTAAAAAATGCTATATATTAAAAGAAAATGTATTGCACCTTATACAATCTTGAGGAGGCAAAGTAATAGCGATAGGGCAGAAAATTAAGCAAAAATCGACAAACAGTAGAGATCAATAAACAAGAGTGCAGGCAAAGAAATTAATTGAGAGGCAAGGCATGATAAAAGAGGACATGGAGGATATGGGTTCTAGAAGCGCAGCCTCTGTGTAGGAATGATAAGATTCTCAGAGAAAGTAGCAACACACAGATATTCACTTTACTTATTGAATGTAACTGTATAACACTTCCTTTACTTTGTGAAACCACGTGCGATTAGCATATTAATCAACATACTATATTGCCCACCACATTTCCATTTTGAAATTGTATCAATTAAGTTAACTCTTCAGGCAAGTGGTTCATAAGAAAACCCTGAAATGTGTTTTAGAAATACTCGTATATTTATGCTATGTATAATAACTAACTCCACATCAAACACATGAGAAATGACATATAATATCACGCATTCACTCACAGAATATCAGTGCCCTCCAGCACTCAACATATGCTTTGGTGACAATTCACAATCGCATTTTATGAGCACTCGAAGTAGTAGTGCACAAATACTACTCCGTGCACTCATAAATGCCTTTATGAACACATTCTATATTCTGTAATATGATGGCTTCCTCATTCAATATTCACACTTCTCCCATGCATGAAAACCATTGTTCGTACTCGTTTACATCTCAAACAATGGGGTGATCTCATAAATGCATTTAGGAATTCGCCGAGAAGTACTGCAGCAGTACCACTTCAGGCACTCTTAAATGCCTTCATGAACTGGCCCACTGTTATTTTTTCATTTTTATGTACCAGAATGGCCTACCTCTACGAGTTCGCTGAACTTAACAATAGCACATTGGTCACAATTCATTTATTAATAGTGAATGCTATGCCGGAGTACTATCGAGCATTAATGTGACAGGTTAGCATATACTTTGCTAGATTCTTTGGTGAATGTACTAGCTACAGAATATATTTAAACGTGTACTTGCAGGGTTGCTATCACTCGCTTTTTGCCATGTATAGCAATAAATACTTTTAGTATTACTTTGGTAGAAATTACATCCAGGTATTTGCAAGTATCCGTTTTAAAACAACTCTTTGCATTAAACTGAAAAGCAGAACATGAAAACGAAATAGGTAAAGCTGTGTAGTAATTTTGCCTCTCAGACAAGTTGCCATGAGACAGTTTTGCTACTGGTGGTAGGATCGGAATCTGACAGGATCTAAATCCAGCCTCTTTTGTGAAGGTTAAGCAGCTTTGCAGTGGCTTCAATTTATGTCTGCATGATATCAAATTATAAAGAGCTGTTAAGAACCAATATAACATACCACAATATCAAAGATAATTTAATACAAAATGATGCAAATCACCATTACAGGTACTTGAAGGACAAACACATTCAGGCTGGTATAATGTGGCACAGAAAGGTGTACAATATATCAAACCGGCCCTATATGGCACTGCAGAAAAATGCAAAGATTGGTTTCAGCAAGTTTCAGATGTGTAATGAGATTTAAATTAAAACATAGAAATCCATATATCACCAATACGATCATTTATCGCCACCGCCTTATGAATACGTTAAACAGTGACAAAAAAGATGAAAGGGAAGCTAAATAATGGAAAAGTAAAACATTATATTGCCTTAAAATGCAGCTACAGGTGGCATTCGTTAGAAATGTTAAACGATGGAAAGAGTATTACTTAAAGTAATCATTAAATGACAATACATTTTCAGAATTTTTTAAATTTCTACCAGAATGTGACAAACAAAATACACCAATCTCCAGTGATCATTATTTTTTCGGACTATTAATCAAGGAATCCGCACTGTTTCTCTTGCCTGGATAAGGAAGACCTTGAATTATGGCATTAGGGTAAATGGGAGAAACTAACAGGGAAACAAAGGGAGTTCTCCATTTCTTCATTGTCATTCTGGTTCTATTTTAGATGGAATGTTCTGACTCACCCATGATATACTATGGTTATGGAAGGCTTTCCTTGACTCCATTTTTCTCTGAACTACGAACAACGCTGACAACACCAGAAAATCCTTGATTAATAGTCTGAAAAAATGGTTGTATGTTCTTACAACGCATTCCGTTGCAACGCATGCCTTTACCACGCATGCGTTACAACGGAATGGTTTTTCTACGCATAACCTTTTCCTCGATTTCTTCCGTGGTGACGTTGGACGTCGTTAAGAGGAAGCAGAAGTTTCTTTCCGTTTCCTCTTAAACAACGTCATTTTCCTGCACATCTCGACGTTTCTTCTGGTGAGTTTTTTTTGGGGGGGTAGACCCCCCAACCCCCCTTTCTTTTTTACCCTTTACCACACATGCCTTTACTACGTACCTCGTAGTAAAGGTATGCTTGGTAAAGGCTTTCGTGGTAACCACGCATGCATTGTAATGCATGCGTGGTTAAGGTATTCGTGGAAACGGCCGTTGTAGTGGCCGTTTCCCGGATTTTTCATTCTCTCTGATCTCTCTACACGTCAATCAAAAGAGAATACTGCAGGATTATTATTTGTTATCGCTTGTTATTGGACTGAAAGAGCAACCCGCCATTGAATGTATAAGCATCTGAAAACGAATGCCTGCAGACTCCTACCTGTGCATGCTGTTGGTGCAAGAGGAGGGATACAAGATGATTGGACCGGTCTGAAGTTCCAGGAGATCAAACGTCAAGCAAAGGTATTTAGAGAGATCTACACTTTTGATGGTAACTATTATCCACACATCAGGTGGCACGTAGGGGCCATCCAGTCATAAAACATTATTCATGGGAGCCTTAATGCAGTAAAGAAGTCAGCAAACACCCCGCTCAAAAATCTTTATACTATGGAAAAGGGGGAAGTGACAAAGAAGGTCAGAGCACTATGCTAGTGAGCATGAATATGATTAAGTCAAAAAACTATCGGTGACAAAAGAAACTTATATCTTCAATACTGCTCAGAAAATATGAGTTCTGTTTAGGAGAGTAAATGCTTGCCTAGACCTGCCTGGTCCATATCACATTGCCCCCTTACCTGTTTCTTTCATTGTAGGTCAGAAACTCGGTCTTTCGACCAATGGTTACCTGGACTTTTCTTACCTTTTTTTCTTTTACTTCACCTCTAATTTCAAGTATTATTTCCTTGTATAATCATCCTCCTGCAGTAGCCTGGCCTCGTTCTTAAATTTGTTTTATCTTTTGTTATTTTAGTTTTTTCCATATCCCGCCCGCACCCTTGTTCTATTATTGGGCTAGCTCCTGGGGCCTGCTCCACCCACCTCTCTTCCTCAGAAGCGCCCCATCCCCCTCCTCAGGAGAACTTCAAATGGTGTGCACATTGCAGATGCACTCTGTTGGTTTGCCACCGGCAAGCCTGTCAGTACCTATCTGTGCCCAGATTGTACCTTGCGTCCAGAACCTTGGTTCACCTCCGCTCCACCATGAGGTAAAGCTAAGCTATTCTGCTCCACCCCTATGTAATCTCAACCCTAGTTCCCTGTCTCCCTTCTGCACTAAAGAATAACCCTTCACAGAGGATGTCACCTTCTGCAGCTGTTACCGGTTCACCTGCAACCTCTCCTCCTACAAGCAACAACTTTGCACAGTGGACCTCTTAACCACAATATCTGCCACCCTGTCTGCTGCTCATGCCCCCACCACTACCCATTCCAACAAAACTCCGACTAGAACTTTGCTTAACTTTCTCAATATGAATGCCCACTATCTGGCTACTCTAGGAATATGGAACCTTATTGATACTAGGTCCGCTGATATTATTTCCTACCATAAACTTGGCTCAACTTATCCTCCTTTCCACCTTCTTGCCAAGCTACAAACTTCTTAAGCAGGAAAGAACACACCTGGTGGCTGATTTCACTTCATTAACTGCTTTTTCCAATTGCATCATCCTTTCAACAAATGGATTGAATATATTATACTCAATCTCAGCCATCCTAGTCAGTAACATACTAGACATACTGTCACCGGGGGCAGGCCCCTAACTTTGCTGCCTGGGTGCACGTAAGAGCTGGCGGGGTTTGGTGGCCGATGGACAACCTGTTTTGGGGGGAATGGTGGCGGGGGGGCTGTTGGCAGACGATGGACGACTTGCTCTCTGGGCCTGGGGGATTGTGGAAGTCGTCAGGCATGACTCCCGCCGCCCCCAAAAACAGTGTCCCGGCCCGCCCGACCTATTTACTCCACTGATCCTAATCACCCTGCCTTTGGTAAGATTCTAGTCTAGCATTTCACCAGCTCCAGGAAAACCTTCAGTACTAATTGTATGGAGCTAATTTCCCCAACTCTGTTATCTTTTCAATATTTTATTGTCTTAAGGGACTTGAACTTTTATTTAGATGACGCCACAACACATACTTCATTCATCTCGAATAATAAGTCTCTTACAACAAGTACAGGGGCCAAGTTACCAGGCTGGGCATCTTCTTGATCCAATCTTTATGCATCACACTGACAACAAGATGGAAACCGCCCTCCATGTAACTTGGTCTGCTCACTACCCATTAATCTTTTTAGATCCTACAGTCTTTACCCATAGCTATACTATCTCATAGCACTGCTTCTGGACTCTGGAATATGGTACACAGAGACTGCTGGAACTCTGAGCTCTCAAAACATTCCAGCACCTGGACACACAGACATGACCACAGCCACGACCAATCTCAACCCTTGAATACTTATTGTGACTAATAATCTTTGGCCTCTCAAAACTCTCTTGACTCCTATGCGCACTCCACAGCCAGCTCAAATGCCAATGTAAAAATTTAGAGCTCTGTTGGAGGCTCACACACTCCCCACATGATAGGGCCACTTTCAAATAAACCCTCAGCAACTACCACTCCAACATGCAAAAAACCCAACGTTTTCCTTAGACTGTCTCATACAGGAGAGCAGCAAGTAGTCAAATACATTTTTATTTTTATAAAGGAATTCGAGTAAAATCCTGCCTCCACGCAACCCATCGCCCTTTGCTAATACTTTCACAATATTTACCATAACTTTCAACATTAGCCCTCTCCAGATTCCCTTGACCTCATCAACATAGCCTTCGGTAGCCCTTCCAGGACTTTTTTGTCTATCCTTCCTTCACTCCAGGTCAAGGATGTCTCAAGGGCCATGTTGTGAGTCAAATCAGCTCACCCAATAACCACTGACCCCACAACATTTTTGCACTAAAGCCCTCACCTATCTTTTCAATCTGTCTCTTGCCTCTGCTGCTTACTTCACAGAATGTAAACATGCTATGGTTCAGCCACTCCTTAAAATATCCTCGACAACCTCAGAGTTTTAGCCAAATTTAAAGCCATCTCTCTCCTTTCCTACCCAGCCAAAGTCTTTGAGAAACAGTTCAATCAACAATTCACCAACTACTTTGAGGACCATGACCTGCTTGATGCTGCTCAATCAGGCTTAAGAGCCAATTTCAGCACTGAAACCGCCCTGATTACAGCCACAGATAAAATCAGTTTTATCATGGATAATAGAGGTATCGCTGCCCTGATTCACTAGAACCCAGAGGCAGCGTTCAATTAAGTCTCCCATACCATTTTTCCTGGGTGCCTCCATGACATTAGTATCTGCCTTTCAGCCCTCCAATAGTTACATTCTTTGCTCCCCCACCACTCTTAGTCAGTCCTCCTCCTCTCTCTTTTATTCGGACCCAGTCAACACTATGTGAATTGTCCCACAGGGCTATTCCCTTAGCCCCACCCATTTTAACATTTACATAGTACCTCTAGAGGCAGTAGAGAGATCTTTTGGACTCTCCATAATATCATATTCTGACAACACACAGCTGACCCTCTCCCTTACAGAGGACACAGCAAGTACCCATTCCAGCTTTTCCCACTGCATGTCAATAGTAGCTGAGTGGATAGGCAATAACTGACTCAGACTCAATGGTGATAAAACTGAAGTAGTTCTGTTTGGCAGAGACACATTTCTCAGGTCCAAGGTATGATGCCCTACATACCTAAGTCCCCCCGTAGCCAATAAAATCAACCGCAAATCTGGGCATCATGTAGGATTGCCAATTCATATTGACAGATTAGGTGACAGAGCTGTCAGCCTGATGTTTTGGCATCCTAAAAATGCTTTGAAAATGATTCAGATTGCTGTACCTGGATTCTAAAACAACTATTACCTGAGTGTCAATAGCAGGCTAGATTACAGAAACACCATATACATAGGCATCCAAGCCCACCTTCTCAAGAAGCAAAAGGTGGCCCTGAACAAGGTGGTCAGGCTAGTGCTGAATGTTCTTCACCATGCCTCAGTTTCCAACCACCTGTGAAACCTACATTGGCTTCCCATTTACAAGCATTCAACCCTTGCACTTCTGCCACACTTGCAGAGCAGTTCACAACCTAGGCCCCTCTCACATTAACATTCACTTTCATTCTCCATCCAAATATCTTCGCTCAGCCTCTCTGTTGGGGGCCAGCATTCCACACATCTACTGCTCCAAATTCAGGGGTCACTCTTTTTCTATTCTTGCACACCCAACCGGGAACATGCTTCCTCTAACCATCCACTCTCTGCTGCACTACAAGAAAATGCTACAAAGTTTAAAATGTTCCTGCAAACAGGCCCCCCTAGACAGCTTTCAGCCCACTCATAGCAAGATACCCTTTAGGGTTATATGTTCACACCACAAATGCATCTAACATAACATAAAAAGGAAAAGCATTAGGGCACCATATTATGATCCGACTCACAAAGAATGGGAGGACCCCAGTAGCCTCGTGAGATGTTCTACACAAAAGACTGATTACATATTCTTCATAGGGTTAGCTTTGGAAAAAATAATCAAAGTGCCGAGCGAATGGGTCCAGGAGTGTAAATAACACTGAAAGAGACTAAGGGTATAAACAGGGACAGAAAAAGAGGAGAGCATTGGCAGCTCAATCCATAGACAAAAGCCTTCTTTATTACCACTTAAAGTGCCTTGCCACAATACTCTTGTCTTTTAACACATAAAGCAAGCATACATATAAGTGTATGGTCTTTATTGTTTTTTTTCCCTTTTTACTAGACTAGTTTTTCCTGGCATTTTGACTACTGTGCATTGTAGGCTGGTAGGCTTTCTTTTTCCTACCTTACACCTGTTTAAAAATTGTATTGATTTATTGAAATTGAACTGTGACTTTTTAAATTTTTTTTAACGAATTATTGTATAATTTTTCGTTGAGTGTGTTATACTCAGCTATTGGGGGGCAATATTTGTCTTTAGGATAACTCTTCTCTGCACTTGCACTTTTGGACCTCGGGACTCTTCCCTTGAAGGTCATCTATTTGCACAACCACTTTCGCTCTAATTAGCAGTCTAGCTCTCACGTCGCAGCTACCCGGACCACTATTTAAATGGCCCGGGAGGGGAAGCGCGCAACAGGCGCGCCAGCGGCCTGCCAAAGGCAAGCACATCTGTGCTCAGCCGGGTCCATGGGCCACAAACCCTGGGCAATTTATTATGGCGAGGTTAAGGTATTCATCCAGTCAATTGCATGCTTTAAACCAACCCTCCCTTCCTAACCGTGCCAAGATTACATTAGATACTGCCCCTTTTGAATGCCAGTACTGTAGGCTTCCCACCATGGCCACTATATATTTGTCAAGATGGAGTTTTGTCCTAAGTAGACGAACTGGGATTTTTGAATTATGCTATTTTGGTAGGTAAAACTACTTTCTTGGGTATACCCCCATCATACCAAGATTTCACTTTTTATAGCATCAATTGTGGCTCGCTTCCGAGGCATAATGCTGATGTCTTTGATCTTTTATTTAATAACCAACTGGATGCGGTTTTCTTAACAGAAACTTGGCTCAATGACAGTTCAGGGCCATATGTGGCGGCGGCACTCCCCTCTAATTACTCCATCTTCAGGAAGGATAGGAAATTAAGAATGGAGGATCGCATTGCTATTATTCACAAAAGCACTATTGATTGCAATTGTGCTGGCTTACCTGCTAATGACTGTGAAGCTTTGCTATTTAAACTCACACTCACACCTAAGTTCATATTGTTTGGTACATTAGTTTATCGCCCTCCAGGCCCAGCTGGACCTGGGTCAACATCCTTCCCGGATCTGATAACACCCCATGTTTTGAATTCTGCCAATCTTACCATTTTGGGTGACCTGAATCTTTATTCAGATGATTCTGCATGCACCAACAGCGCAGCGTTCTTTGCTGATCTTGAAGCAATGAATATCCATCTTTACAATTCCGATCCTACCCATGTTGCAGGCCACTTGCTTGATCCTATCTTTTCTACTCTGTTGGATTTGGTTTGCCCTCCTGCTCTCCCTTTGTGCTGGTCTGACCATTTTTTGGTGTCATGTCTACTTAATATCACAACCTGCACTTTAGCAGTTACGGCCGGATCTAAACTTAAAGTCAGACATTGGGCCAAACTCAATGTCGGTGCCTTAAATAATTTTTTAGATGATTCTAGACCATCAATAAAAAAAAGCCTCCTACCTCCGTCTTGGGTTCAATTAAAAAATGGATCTCTCATGCAGTAGATACCTGCTTTCCTCTTTCCCATAAATGTTTAGACAACCATCAACCTTCCCCCAGGTTCACAGAGAATCTCAAGATTGAGAAATCAAAGTGCAAAAATCTGGAAAGGGAATGGAGGAAATACTATAAGACAGATGTTAAGATAGCCTATAAAGAGGCTCCAAAGGAGTATCATATACTTTGTAAATCAGCTTGCGCTGAGTTTGTTTATCATAAAATCTCTCAAGCTCAGCATTGTCCAAAAACCCTTTTTAAAGTAGTCAAAGAACTATCTGGCTCTAATACTCTGACCACTCCTTGTGCTTTCACTGCTATGCAATGCAACAATCTCACTTGCTTTTATGTGGAGAAAATTGAGAAAATGTATTCTACTCTAACTTATGACAACCAGCTAGGTTCTCCGCAGACTTCCAATACTGCATCTACTATTGTTAGTACGGAAGATTCTTGGATCCAGGACAGTGTAAAATCCAGTATTAGAGTGGAAGCATGTTGCCTTTTAGAACCTAGTACTTTCAACAGTCTCTTGGCTAGGATTAAATCAGGCTCTCTTGGAGATCTTTCTATTTCAGTGTTAAAACCATTTGAGGCACCAATGCTCTGGTTGATCATGGATCTTCTTAATGCCTCCTTTCAGGAAGGCTTTGTTCTCCCAGGCTGAAAGCATGCCATGGTGCTCCCTCTCTTAAAGAAGACTAATGCTGATCCTTCTATGCCATCTAATTTTCATCCTATTTCTCTGCTTTCAGTTTTTTCTAAACTTCTTGAATACCATGTCAACTTTCAGCTGACTTCTTTGGTTGAGTCTTTGAGTTTCCTTCATCCTTCTCAGTCTGGTTTTAGAGCAGGTTTCTCCACTGAATCTACATTACTTGGGGTTACCGAAATGTTGAGACAGCATTTTGACTATGGTGATACAGTGGCTCTCATCCTACTTGATCTCAGTGCTGCTTTTGACACAGTGTCTCATATGGTCTTGTTGAAAGCCTTGCATTCTTTAGGCCATGGAAGCTCAGTCCTACAATGGTTTCGCTCTTTCCTGGCTGATCGAACTTTTAAAGTTTTCTCTACCTCGGCTAGTTCAAATATCCGTTGATCTCCTTACGGAGTTCCCCAGAGCTCTGTGCTGAGTCTACTGTTGTTTAATATCTATGTGCGCCCGTTGGCATATATTGCCAAAGAGGCTGGGCTGTCCCTTTTTCCTATGCAGATGACATGCAGATAATCTTTCCCTTTCTTCATCTAGGAGATCTGATTCATCTGCACTCCAGATTGGTCCGAGGAAAATTGCATCTTGGATGCAGAACAACTTGCTCAGACTAAATGGAGATAAAATTGAGGTTATGAATTTAGGAAAAGACCTGGACCTCTGGGGACCGCAACACTGGCCTACTGAAATGGACGTGTTACCCTAACCAGTATGTCAATTTTGTAACCTGGGTATTATCGTTGACGACCATCTGTCAATGAAGCAGCAAAGCACTCAGGTGGCTGCAACATGCTTTCCCATTCTGAGATGGTTGAGAAAAATTCTGTGGATGTTACTCCTCTCTGTTTAACGTACAGTGGTTCAAGCCCTGATTACGTCTAGACTTGACTACGGTAACATTCTATACTTAGGCTCTAATAAAACTATAAAACCTAGGTTGCAGGTGGGGCAAACTGCAGCTGCTAGACTGCTGTGTCAGGTACCCAGGACAGTGTCAGCCACCGATTCTCTTTGCAAATTACACTGGCTAAAAGTGGAGAACCATATTAAATTCAAGTCCTTGAGCTTTATGTTTAAAATTAAATCTGGAACAGCCCTGCAATACTTGCAATTGTTAATCCAGTTGTACACTCCTTCTCGTCTTTTCCGTTCTGCAGTCTAAAGTTGTTATCCCTAGAAACAAACTGACCAGGATGGGCAGTAGGTCCTTCTCTTTCTTGAGCCCCTCCCTGTCGAACTCTCTTCCTATCTTTGTACCGGAGGAAACAGTCTTTAGTATTTTCCATAGACAAGTGAAGACCTGGTTATTCAATCAGTAATTCATTTCTACATACTCTTTTTCACTCCTAGGGGTAGCTGTGTGCCTTTTAAATTTAAATAACATAACATAACATTGTGACACTGCGTTATAGACGCACAGTGATAGTGATATATCACTATAAAGTAGGGTAAAATTGGCTGCACCCTTGGGATTACTTAACTGTGCAGTAACACAATGGTAAGTAGTGAAGGAAATGCACAAGCAGACTGAAGTTGAATGTCACATGTGGATTGTTGTGTACATTCACACCACCTACATGTATGAATGGAAAACATGCTCCAGGTTAGCTATTGTAGCCTGTCTTGCAGTGGCTGCAAACTCTTAGAAGCACCAGGAAAACATGTCAGCGAACAATGGTCTGCTGTGCAGAAAACCCTAAATATATACATTAGATAACTCACTCATAAGAGTGCCTTATAGTTCACAGAACTGGGTGCTTAATGTATAAAAGTACTTTATAACAATGTTTCTTGGAGGTAGTAAACTGGCAAAAAGTCACAATGATCTATATAATTTACAAAGGTATTATCAATAATCCTCTAATAAAGAACACAATTAATCACTATAAGTTATTGAAGAAAATACTACTGAACAATGCTGTAATCATAATACCAATATACTGTAAATTGATAAAACAATACAATGCCAAGATTAGAAGCAGTAATTGCAAAGAAAAATAAAAAACGAACTCAGTGCAATTGGTGATAATGTGAATAAAATAACATCAAAACAAATACCTTCTGTGTGTGTATCAGAATAAACAAGCATCGGACTAAACAGGATAACATACATTTGCAAAGAACCAATCAGCAGTGACAATGATGTTCAGCATGGGTCTCAGTCATAGTAGCCGGGTTAGCCAATGGTATTTGACCTGGGCTCTATTGTAGGTTCATTATCAAGACAAGAAAGGCTGTGGGGACTTAGTGAAGCAGGACAGTGAATGATGTAATTATCAAGTTGCCGAACAGAATTTATTTAGTGGACCTCTATTGAATAGCAAGCTTATTATTGCATCATTTTATAGTTATTATGATTACATGGTGCTCAACAGTATTAACTATTAGTAGTCAGATGATTATTAATTATACCTCTGCAAGTCAAGCAAAGTGTTGTGATTTTCTGCCAAGTTCATGAAATATTGTTGCAGAGTTTTTTGGGCCTAGGTTTCACATAGGTTTATAGTGCAGCTTTTGTTCCTTTCACTTTAATGCATGCAAGTAAGATATGCTACATTTTAAAAAACAATGGTTACCTAGAATAAGCAATACACAATGTTCCCTTCACTGTATAAGTAAAAGTTGTATTTTTCAAAGGAAATGTCTGTTCATGATTAAAAGTATTTGCAGTAAATCCACCTCTTCTGTATAGTCACCCTGTATTTTTCGCCTATGTTTTTGCTGCCTTTAGAACTCTGTACACTATACCTCTACTACTTACCAGTAGTAAAGTGACTGTTCTCCCCCTTTAAACATGGCCAAATTCATTCTCATAACTGACAAATCTAACTTGCGTAGAACCCCAGGATATGGTACAAAGTGTACTCCAGTCCTGGAATTAAATGACACTAGTGGAACTACAGCACCTATTGTCCCAACCATCACAGTGACAGTGCACATGTGGCTTCCGGCCTACCATTGTAGCCTGACTGTACAAATTGCAAATTGATCTGTCAAAATGAACCCTTTTGACATGTGAAAATTTCCCTTTTAAATTAGAATAAGTCACCCCATCTGTAGGCTTGAATCACACAATGCAGGAAGCATGGTATTTAAAGTAGGCAATGTAGAAGTTTAATGTTAACATATCCTTAAAGTGGCTAGCTGCCAAAAGCTCTTTTCACAGTGGCAGGTCTGGCTATCCTATGTAGAAAACCAAAGGATATGTTAAAATATTAATAATATATTTAGGGAACAGGACCAGTTAGAAAAGTAATTACACAGCTTATTTAAAACGTTATTATTAATCCAATTCAATGGTGATGTCGGATTGTCAATAAATATTAAAGAAAAGTAACTTTTAGAAAAGTTACTTTTCTCCTCCCTGATCCTCCAGATAGCATTATCCCATGATAGCTGGTCAGCCTATACTTAGTGGGAATGAGTGATGACATTCTTCACAGGAACTATACAATTAGTCAGATTGATTGGCAGCTCGACCTGAATGGGCATGGATGACTTTTCTGAGCTCCATAGATTATTCAGAGTAGGAGCTGTGGTCATCCTGTTGGTACAACAGTGCCACATCTTGCCTGAGAGGTCTGTCTAAGGCACATGCAAACCTTTGCGCTCTTGAAAGGGATCAAACAGTACCAGATAATAATTATTGGTTATCTCCTGTCTGGTCACTGAGGGACCCTGCTTTGTTTTACTACAAGTATTTTCCTGTTTTGATTTGGACCCAGGGCCTGCTTCATATTCGATTTTAGTGTTAGACATGGGAGCAGACAAGTAATTGTCCTATGACACTCCCATACTCCCAGCCTTCCGAGCACAAATTTAGTGCAACTGAAGATTTTGGACTTCTTAGTATTGCTCTGGCGCATAGCATTTCGAGCCTTTTTGCAGTAAGTCAATCAGGAGCTACTGCAAGGGTTAGTAGAGTTGCCCATGGAATTCTTACCAATTGGTTAGGGAGTGTGCAGGAGTCACCACCACCCACTAGCTATTGCCAACAATAAACATGGGACCACAAGGCATCATCCTTAGAACATTTACTGGACATATAGAAGATCTGAAGAGGACTGGACCTGCTATCTGTGACTTGAGAGGAGACCTGAAGGACTGAACCTATTGTACACATAAGTGGACTCCAAGGGTCGGTGTGCCTACTTTGTGTATGGCAATAGTGACATAACAAGCTACAAGAGGCGTTTCCTGCAACTGCTGTTGTCCTCTGCCAGACACCCTGAGAATCCCCAAGTGCCTCACGCTGAGGTCATGGTGGGCCTTGGAAGTGCACTCTTGAGGGTGTTCAAACATCACACGAAGTTTGGAAACCGTTGAAAATATTCCCTCCAAAGTTTCAGCAAGATCCACCAGAAAAAGTATCCGGTCATCAGTTCCACTGCATCTAATTTAGTTTCAAGATAAATGCACAGCTAAAAAAGTCTGTGTTGACACTTAGGAAGTTGTCCAGTCTGAGAGCTCCTGACCAGCCCCTGCCCCCAGCCTGTCACCTGTCTTATCTTTGCAACTGTTCTTGCGACAGTGTCTCCCTTCAACCAAGATCCTTTTGAAACATATGCCTTCCACCTCCACGCTCTAACGCTCGGTCACAAATCTCAATCTTTCCAACCTAATGGTTGGCCCCCACCAATTCAAACTGTCTCATTCAGAGGCATTGGCACAAGGTAAATTGGAGTGGAAATCTGATGCCTGTACAAAATATGGTTTGTATGCATGAAACCTTAGCAGTAAACATGCTTAGTGTGGAGTGATCTGCAGCCAGGATGTGGGAAAATCACCACACACGCCACTTAAATTAGCATCCATATCAGCATAAAAAAGGTAGCGGCAACTGCTCCTGAAAACAGTACAGAAGTGGGCTGCCTTTTCATCCTTGTGCATAATGCCCCAATTTTTCAAAGCAAATGCAAGTATGGAGAAAAGTCCAAAGTCATTAGGACATTCTACCTTTTTGCCTTCAGACTTAAACAGGCCCCCACAGGAAATTGCAGCATTAGTCATTTTTGTGTTAAAACCTGCAAGCGGTGCATAAACATGCACTTTGTACTTATAGTCCTTGCTTACGAGAAGCAAGGCTGGTGTCTGAAGAGGCACTGTTACTGCCAGCCTTGCTTCTCGTAAGCAGCTACTTTATGTACAAAGTGCGTGTTTAAGCACTGCTTGCAGGTTTTCAAAACACATAAATTAAATGCATTGTCATTTACAACACCAATAGCTCAAACTCTGAGACTGAGGTGGCAGCAGCCATAGAAAGGCAGCGACTGTGACACCAGGCTGTGTGTTTCAAAAAAAGGAGGGAGGAGGAGATTGCTGCAGCTAAAACATACCTCTGTCTTTGAATGCACAGTAAATGTGGCAAGATAAGAGCAATATTAACAGCCCTGTTTACAACAGACCTCTGTAAACAATGAGCACTGGTCTCTAGTACTCCAACTTAAACAAAGAAATAGTGCTCACAAGCTCTGAGTAACAACACATGTAACAGGGGCAGTCCTTACAAAAAAGTAGAGCTTTTAAAGCCTATATCCTGAATACAGCATTATTTGCAGATACAGCGCAAGTGCTGCCTAGGCAAGACATAAAAACGCTACGCTACACTTTAATAAAGAGCTGTAGGCCTTGAATCTCTGTACCACTGTTGATATGTAGTGATTACATTTCCTCTTGTGAGCTGCACTTTGGGGTTACCAGTGTCTTGTGTATCTTCCATTTGTGATCTTCTAATACTCATCAGGTATCTTTAAGAATGTTTACTTTGTAAAGCTCTGCTTTGTTTCAAAGCCATGTTCACAATGTTAAATGTATAAATAAGCAGATAGGTAAAAGTAACTCTTTAAAGTTACTTTGACTACACTGCTGTTTGTACCACTGTTTGATTTGGCTGGTTCACTGTTTGACTGTATGGAAATATGTGCAATTAATGTATAACTATGATCGTTGTTGTATTTATAAAATTAATTATAGTAAGGAGGAATAACTCTTGCTTTTCAGCCAAAACTTAAATGTTTCTTATATTTTTTGCTTATACAGTAACGTTCCTTTGTGTAATGCAATTGTCAACTTTCTCTGTCGCCCCTGTCCTTTTTTATGCTGCAAAAAATCTTATGTGTTCTAAATGTTTGCAAGTTTATTGGACTAGCACAACAAACTGTATAACAGGTGTTCATAGGACCCCCTACAATTGAAACTCCTGGAAGCGCACAGTGCCATACACTCTGCCAGTAAACATATTTGAAAAAAATCTTGAGGGAGGTCATTAGGGACAAAGTGGGAATATGTGCCTATTGATGTGCATTTAATTTAATGAGCAGTATTTTAGTACAGAAATGTTTGTACAAATCTGATGCTTTCTTGAATAAATTAATTTTCTGTTATGACACAGTATTGCTCACATTTCAATTTCTTTTCCTCTTCCTTTTGTTGCCACATTATCCCCTCACTTTCTTTTCAGCAAGCAAAATGTAATGGGTGTGTACTAGACACCTTTCCATTTTACTTTAGTTGATGTGCTCATTAGTTATTTTTTGGGGTTATTGTGGGTAATTGTTTGCTCCTAAAAATAAAAATTATAATTTTAGCTGTAAAAAACAGATAATCTCCCTTCTAAATGGGGGAAGTTGGAATAATTGAGTTTGCTTTTCTTTTTAAACTAAAACGACCCTGTTGGATTGTTATGTCGACATCTGAGCTGTGAACTTTACAGTGTTGTTTGAAGAGGTGTTTGACTTAGTGCTAGGATGTGAACTTTCAGTTTGTTCAAAGCACTTTAAAACACTGTCAGGATACAGAATTGTCAACACGGGGAGAATGCAGGCAGCCAGAGCCTCCCAAGTTCTTCTAGTTACCCTTTCACACACCATCCAAGAGGTTGTATAAGTAGGTTACCTGCAAGGCAGCAGGACCACTCCTGTAAGGTAAACTTCGGCCTGTAGGTATGCTGAGTGCAGATGCCCTTTCCTGGTGTCACGCAAGGGCTGCTAGGCGGCGAGAGGGATAGCTGAGGCTATTGTGGCAGAAGGACCCTTGGAGGGACCGAGTGTAGCTATTATGAGAGTTATTTGAGGGAGCCAGCCTGTTCTACGCTGATGATGATGCTGTACAAGCACACATCCATAGCGCTGCGCTCTCTTTGACAGTCCAGGGCTCTGTTTGCAAGCATTTTAAGCGCTTTGATGGGGGCAATGGGAGGGTGGTTAATGCTAAAAGTTTAGCATGGCACCCAGAGGCAGGATGACAATGAGGAGCAAGATGCTGCACTGACAAATCAAAACAAAAATCAAGCCCAATCCCCCTTGAAAGGAAGCCCAAAGCTAACGGATATCCTAACAGAAAAAGCCAAAATTGATGGCGGACATTGATAAGTACAGCAAGCCTACTAAAAGAAAATACAAGCAATGGAGCTGTAGCCTTGGTGGGGGAGGCAGCAGTAGAAAATGTAGCAGTAACACAACTGTGGCATTAAGAGGATGTGAGAAGAAGAATGCTATATTTGAATGCAAGCAAGCTAGGGTGCTGAAGCTAAACACAGACAAACAGCAAAAGAGCAGGAAACCAAGAAAAAAATAGTCCCCCAAAAGAACAGATAAAGAACCCTAGCAGCATGAGACAGTACTAAGTCTCTGTTCTGTGGGAAGAACAGAAGAGAGAAAGGAGGTACAAAGAGACAGAACAGACCACTAGGAAGCAAGGATTTTAAAAGGACACTGACATAGACAAATGAAAAGCAATGGCATGAAAGGGGATGGACCTGAACCACAAAGACTGATTACAGCAGGTCTCGAAGACGCAGCAACTGCACTGTCTAGCCCGACCTAACAAAGGGCACACATGATGTGCTGGACTTGCAGCCAGTGGATTGGCCAGCAGCGGCTGGCAACCCCGAGAGTGGTGAGGCAGGCAAATGGGTGGTGGGTGAGTGCAATCACATGTGGTCAATCAATCAATGATCATTTGTAAAGCGCAGCACTGTAACCCCTATGGGGATCTGGGTGCTGTGGATGTCGAGGAGCCAGGATAGAAATGAGCAGAAAGAGGCAAAATGAAGGTCAAAAATTAGCATAAAGAGGGTAAATAATGGGCAGAAATTAGCAGAAAGAGGCAAAATAAAGGTCAGAAATTAGCAGAAAGAGGACATGTAATGGGCAGAAAGAAGAAAAATAAAGATCAGAAATGAGAACAAAGAGTCAACCTTAAGGTCCAAAATGAGCGGAAAGGACAAAATAACAGGCAAAATGAGCAGAGTGAGTACTTACCCACCCCGCTGGCTCACCTCCACTGGTCCTCTGCTTCAGTACCACGGCGCTGGAAGCTTAAAGCAGTTGAATTCTCCACATCCATTCTGACGCTGCATTCATGCTGCTGATAATATTCAGCAGCATAAGAGATTGATTGGCGCAGGCTGCCTCAACGCTCCTACAAGCACTGTGTGCCTGTTCACCACCAGAGGTTTACTCTGCGCATGTCAGGCTGGCGGTCGAAACACAGCCTTCCAAAGTGACATGCTCAATAAAAAAGTGTGGGAGTGAGCACCACTCCCCTGCTGCCAGTCAGCCGCAACGGTCCCGCTCCGAAAAAACCATCTCATGCAGAGGAAAGGGGAAAGTAAAATTGTATTAAATGTTATGTCATGTTATTAGTTTACAGCTACTCCCAAGAGTCTCCCAGCGCTAAAAGAGAAAGCGGCACCTACTGATAAGACCTATGCAGATTGTCTATGAAGCCAAGTCTTCTTTTTTTTAATTTTCATTCTATTACCGTTTTATTTTTTTAGCTTTGCAGTGCCGCCAGCAGGGGGCGATGCTCCTCTGCCCCAAAGGACTGGCAGCATTTTATCAAAGGGCAAATAATATGTGAAAATATTTTTTTTCGTGCTCTGCATTTCTGAAACCGTGAGAATACCGCTTTCTACATTATTTTGCATAAAACCTGCAAAATAGAGATATCCTGAGGGTCTTCTCAAAGACTAACAGTATATTAGAGATACAAACTAACCAACGTGTTTTAATATGTTAAATATTCTAGGCTACAGAGAGTTTACCTAACTCTCCATTCACAATCTTCTTTCTGTTTACGTTTGTCAGTAACAAAAAAAAGGCAACTGATACAGAATAACAAATGTCAACACTGAAGCAGCAATGGATAACGGAGCCTTTTGGGAGCCTGAGCGTGGAGGGGAAATTTCTGGTCTTGCTATGTTACTCTTCGGTAGCCTATAGTGTCGATGGCAGGAAGGTTTTTTAAATCTCCAAATTGCAGCTAAGTATTGGCACAAAGAAAAGATATCGCTCCTGAGCAGCATATCCAACGACATAAATGCACAATGACACCCTGCAGTTGTATTGTGCACCATATTAAGTGTAACAAATATATTCAGTTGAAAAACAGAAAAAATACCAAAGCAGAATTCTGCAGCAACAACATATAGTGTGCAGTAAAAGGAAGCACGTGCACTTGACACGGACATTAGAACAATGGAAACTGTTAATGCTTCCAGAAGGAGGACAGCTAGCATTAGTGAGAATTACATAAACGATATGCTTTCAATCACTGCAATATGGTACACATTTAGACATACAGGCTACTCTGGTTCCTAGGAGCCCTATAAGAAGCCTAAATAAACTATAAAAGGAGAGAACTGGGGCCTTTAAATCTCTTCCATTTAGATGTTTTGCATGAACCGAAATCATTGACTTTCAGTGTCCTGCCAAAAAAAAAACTCCTTGAGATAAAGATGCATAAGGGCGCTCTAAAGAGAACCCCTGCAGATTACCGTTGACATTGATTTCTTAGGTTGGCAGTAAACCCTGCTTAGAGGGAGGTTCGATACTTTAGGGATGGCTCACCTTGAATAATCTGTATTCTACGACCATCTACCAGATTTACTACAGAATGCACTGTAGACATCTGGGATAGCTTAAGCGAAATATTAAACACGACAATTAAATGTAGCTTTTTAACTAGGTAGTACGCCCTCTTTCAGTATGAAGTACACGATAAGAATACAATGTGAATTTGTTATAAAATAGGCACAAGGCAATTGTATATCACCTGACCTTGTACTCTTAAAAAGTTTGATAAATGAGCCTCATTGATGATACGAAAATGCCCCAATAGGAGCTGCGTCACAAACTGAACCAGATGTGTCACTGTGTCTGGTTCACTGGTCAATGCAGCATCAGGCTGAGGATGCTGAGCGCCAGCATTAGTTTAGACAAACTGTAATTTGCTGTCAGTATTCTCTAGCAATTAGGCAGTCGTTGCAACTTCTAGGGGCAATGAGGTAAGTCCCTGAGGATGGATTTTTGGTCGTCCCTGGCCCTATATCACGCCCTGAAGCTGTCTCGCACTAGTAATCTCTGGCTTTTTAACCACTTCTGATGTCAATCCTCCATTGGACAAGTATCTATCTCATTGCCAGTAAATTCATAAATCAGGCTCTGGTGTAGCGCCTATTTCCCATAGAGACAGACACACAGACACTCATACACATATACACTTACACGCCACAATCTGGATACATGCATGCAAATGAATAAAGACCATAGGGAAATGGCTGAGACTGCACTAGTTTGTATCGAGAAAACAAATGGCAGCGGTTTATTAAGCACTTTTGGCCAAAAATAGCATCCCACACTAAGCAGACATGAACCAATAACTAACCTGCAGGGACAATCACAGATTAGCAATGGCCTTGAATGAGGTGCGGTGCTTTGCAATGCCTCTAGACAGAGGTACGTACAGTGGGAAGTGGAACCCATTTAGTGCTAACGCGGCTTTGCTGTTGCCCACACATTCGATGCACTTTACTGTACAGCGCTTCATCCTGACCTTTAACTTTCTGCCTCTCAGAAAGGATTTTGATCAGAGAAGCAATGAGGGCGAGCGTAAACACAGTGGGGTTTGTCAACATGTGAAATGAAAAGCGCACGCTGCAACCCAGCACTAATTGGTTTAGCAAACAACAGTCCGATATCAAATAAAGCCAATTACAGCAAGCTTTTCCTTACATATAATTAATTCCCTGATTGGCTTTAAATAATTAACCTTCAGTAATCATTCTGTTTACTGTCGTTTTTCACCACCCAGATATCAAAAGAGCTTCTTTCCCCTCCCCCACCCCAGTTACGTCTTAACCGGATATTCAATATCGGTGCCATGAAATGCTGCATGCAGGCGCCTGCTTTCCCCCGCAGAGGCTGGATTTTAAGCAGGAGCATTACGTTTAGGAAGTGCAGGCTAATTGTTAGGCTTTTATTTACTTATCCTGTTTACGTTTCTAGCTTTCCTCATTCATGAGCTCATTGACGGTACATTTTTGCTGTATCAAAAGGTGATAATAACCTCTCTCGGCCATTGTCCTCTTGTGAGTCTACTGAAAATTGCGTCTAAAGTGCACCGTGAAGTTTGGTCGATTAACACTTAGGGGCAGATTTATGATAACTGGCGCATCCCCAGGGATGCGCCAGTTATCGTGCGCCGCAGCTCCGCCACCGATGGTGCGCCTCATTTACAATGCGGCGCACCATGGGGCAAAAGCGGCACAGATGCGTCACGCATCTGTGCCGTAAAAGTGACGCATTGCTGGAGTTGCGTCGCAAGCGCGACGCAGCTTCAGCAAGGCTCGGGGGTGCCCTATCTGACCAATGCTGCATCAAGCCTTACGCCTGCTTCAAGCAGGCGCAGGGTTTTGACGCAGCATTGGCCTAAAAGTGACTGAGTGAAATCTTATAGATTTCACTCAGCCACTTTTGCGAGGCGCACCTGCCCCGGAACGCCCACCCTGCGCCGGAACGCCCACAAGTGGCGCAGGGCTTTACAACGTGACGCATCTGCCTAGATGCGTCACGTTGTAAATGGGTCGTAGGGATGCGCCACGTTTACGCCACAGTTGCGTGACGCAAGCGTGGCGCATTCCCAACATAAATCTGCCCCTTAGTCGTTAAATGTCAAACAAGGGCGTAAAGTATTTATTAGGGTAAAGAACATTGTCTTACCCTTGGGTTGTATGTCTACATCTCTATCACTCTAAAACAGGATTGCTATATACTTATTCCTAAACTCTTGGGGCAGGAAATGTCTTCTTTGTTTACTCGAACCCTCACCCACATGATAAACGTGTAGTGTGCTTCATCAATGGGTCCACTCCTCACCCTATGTAACTGTATCCACCAGGTGGGCTCAACCTCACTCTTAGAAGGACCCCTACGATAGTATCAAGTGGTGTAAGAAAAATATTCATGGGGCTCCTGGGTGGATAGTTAAAACTGCCTATTTGTAATACCCAACACTCTTTTTTTCAGGGAACATTTGGCAGGTAAAAAACAAACGATGCATCAAAAGCCTAGATTGTGCTTCTTCATCAAAAAGGTTAACATGTTTCAGTCAGTTTTTAATTACGCAACTTTCCTCAGGACAAACAAGCTCCCAATAATATACCTTGTCTCCTAAGGTAAATGTCTTTGATATGTGTACATATGATTCACTCTATACAAACCCTCAATCATTACCCATCGCAAGATATGGGGAGAGCAGAGCGTTATGTGCTCTCCGAATATTGGGATTCATATGGGTGACACAACGAGTTGTGGATTGTTACTCGTAGGTAACTTTAACCATCTTCCCAGGTGAAGCATGCCATACGGTTATCATGTGGGTGAAGGTCTGAGAAAACATGGAAGAAATTTCCTGATAGCGGATGGTCAAGAAATAGGGCCTGATTCAAGGTTTAGGGGGCAGAATACTCCTGCTCAATTGTGATAGAGTACACTGCCTATCAAGCTCTCAGTCTTCATGCCTCTTTAGAAACGGGCATCCCCAGAGCTTCTCTAACTGGCTCAGTCAATGGAAAGCATCTTCCGTTGTCCCAATGGAGAAGGCTACACTAGCGGCAATAATTAAAAATTCCCAGGATGTTGAATTATTCATTCACCTGCTTTGGGAGTTTGTGTCTGAAAAACATAAATGCTTAGAAGTTTGGTGTACAGCTGTCAAAACTGAGGGTGGACTTCCATCAAAAGTTTTGTACTTTAAAGAGGACATCCATGATGGAAGTTCTGTTCAAGGTACACACAGCAAGACTGGGAACATAAACCAGCCCTGACAATTTCAATTGACTGACCGGTGGGGGGGATTGCGGGGCTTTGCCACTGAGTGAAGCTCTTGACTGCGGTGTGTGTGCTAGTATCAAGTGCTGCTGCCGCTTTTGTTATAGGGTGCAATATTGCAGCACTGCTGCAAAACCGTCCCTCTTTAACAAAACCACCCCCCACCCTTCCGGCCCACTGGGAAAATGGTGGCGCCCACTATGGCTAGTGTTGTATATATATATATAAGCAGATGCTTCTGTAGTTGTAAAAATTGCAGTTTAATGGAGCAAGGAACAGCAGTCTCCCTAACGCTTGCTGGCCAGGCACAGAACTGACTCACATGGAACTCCACGAGTCAGAGCCATCTAAAATCTAGAATGTGAAACAAGAGCATAGAGAACAAACCATAGAGAACAAGAAAGCAATATACAACAGCTAGTACGGCCCTGAAGGTACAGTGAGGAAGGCTGGGCCAGTGGACATCTCTAAATCTATCAGAAGGTACCTCAGTGTGGCAGAGGTAATGTCCTCTGCCACTCTATGAGATGAAGAACCATCCAGCAAAGCTAAATCAGAGCTTTAGTTCGGTATGGGCTATTGGGGACTTGCAAACTTGCTGGTAGGGATACATGTCCATATTTTGTGTGAGACATAAATGTTTACACACAAATTGGTATGCCAAGCCCAAATTACTCATGGTGTAGTGGGTAATGTTTTGAAACCACCCCTATATGTGCATTTCATAAGCAATCATATGCCCAAATTAATACTCACATAATATATACTACAAATATTTTCTTTATAAAACACACTCCTATTAAGTTGCTTTCCTATACAGGGAAAAACTGAGTTCAAATCGAATGGTGAGAGCATAGGAGCACCTTCAAATAAGGATTTTATACAAGAGTTTGTCAACAAATTATCCCTTTAACTTGAAAACATTACCTGAAGATTTCAATTATGTGACTTGAGGGATTTATTAGAAAAAATGAGTTCATGGAAAATGACAAAAAAAACTATGTATATATATATATATATATATATATATATATATATATATATATATATATATATATATATATATATATATTCACTGAAAAAAAATAGGTTTCAGGTACGTTATAGTTAGGAATTAGTATTTAAAAAACCTTAGAAATTTACAAAAAAAACATAGGTTTCAGGGACGTTATAGTTAGTTGAACATTTGACTCATATAAAACCAGAGAAATGCGCCTGTTATAGTTAGTTAAGCTAACTTTAACTCGAGCGCCCGCAATGCACTGCGGCTGATGTATACTGACACGCAATCAATAGATCTGAAATAATACACAAAAAGATTATATCATAAATGCTCCATCAATTCTAGTGCACTTACATAGTCACATCAAAAGCATTCAACATGTGCACAGCCACCAATAATGCGTGCTATAGACAGGCCGTACTAGGAGCAATATCTGTTGCCATCAACACTGCATCATCTGCAATAGCGACTCAATCTGAATTATGAACACTGCTGTCTGCAGTGTAGGCCACAGAGAGCGGTCAGCAAGGACCCGCAGGTACGTAAGGCGACTTCACCTGCCCAGTTTGTCGTCAGCAAAGCAACAAAAAAAACATGTGCAAAGCCTGCAATTATACATTTCCATGGTGCAGACAGTAGGCACTGGAGCAATGTCTTTTCCTACAGGACTACCTCATCTATAATAGCGACTCAATCTCACTTGTGAACACTACTGTCTTCAGTGTAGGCCAGAGTGAGCGGTCAGCAAGGGCCCACAGCCACATGACATTCACTTGAGCTCTACAGTTTGCAATACGCAAAAAAAACTAAAAACATGTGCAGAGCCTGCCATGATGCAAATAAGTGGTGCAGGCAGTACACACTGGAGCAATATCTTTTCCTACTGGACTACGTCATCTACAATAGTGACTTGATCTCAATTGTGAACACTGCTGTCTGCAGTGTAGGTCAGAGAGAGCAGTCAGCAAGAGCCCACAGCTACCTGGCATTCACTTGAGCTCTACAGTTTGCAATACACAAACCAAAAAAAACATGTGCAGTGCCTGCAATAATGCATATGAGTGGTGCAGATAGAGCGCGCTGGAGCAATGTCTTTTCCTACAGGACTGCATCATCCACAATACCGACTCAATGTCAAATGTGAACACTGAAGTCTGCAGTATAGGCCACAAAGATTGTTCAGCAAGGGCCCACAGCCATGTGGCATTGACTTAAGCTCTACAGTTTGCAATATGCAAAGCAAACAAAATGTTTGCGAAGCCTGCAAGGATACATATGAGTGGTGCAGACAGTACGCACCACAGGAATGTCTTTTCCTACAGGACTACCTCATCTACAATAGCCACTCGATCTCAATTGTGAACACTGCTGTCTGCAGTGTAGGCCAGAGAGAGTCAGCAAGACCCCACAGCCACCTGGCATTTACTTGAGCTCTACAGTTTGCAATGCGCAAAGCAACAAAAAAACATGTGCAGAGCCTGCAATGATGCATATGAGTGGTGCAGACAGAGTGCACTGGAACAATGTCTTTTCCTACAGGGCTGCATCATCTACAATACCGACTCAATGTCAAATGTGAACACTTAAGTGTGCAGTATAGGCCAGAGAGAGCGTTCAGCAAGGGCCCGCAGCCATGTGGCATTGACTTGAGCTCTACGGTTTGCAATACACAAAGCAAAAAAAACATGTGCAGAGCCTGCAATAATGCATATGAGTGGTGCAAACAGATCACACTGGAGCAATGTCTCTTCCTACAGGACTGCATCATCTACAATACATACTCAATGTCAAATGTGAACACTGAAGTCTGCATTACAGGCCAGAGAGAGCGTTCGGCAAGGGCCCACAGTCACGTGGCATTGACTTGAGGTCTACAGTTTGCAATACGCAAAGCAAAGGAAGCGTGTGCAGATCCTGCAATGATGCGTATGAGTGGTGCAGACAGAGCACACTACAGCAATCTCTTCTCTTACAGTACTGCATCATCTACAATAGCAACTCGATCTGAATTGTGAACACTACTGTCTGCATTCTGCATTGCTAATTGAAGGCAGTACTCACACACACAACCATCAATACTTTTTCTCACTCAACCTTTACAAAATAAAACAACATAAATTACAGAGAAGTCTACAATGAATAATTCAAAACAATTCGAATTGAGATTTCATCTCTCCACAGTCTACACTATTCACTGTTCCTTTGGACTTGTAAGATGAATTTGGTCATTTTATTAAACCTATAACTCATATAAAAAAACACTTCTTCAAGCAAGTATACTAAAACAATATTGTGTTTGTTTCAATAGACGTTCTAATTACTTAACTACTGGATTCTGTAATTAAATAATCACTAAGTTTGGGCAAATTTTGCGAATCTCGCGTTCGCGAATTTTGGGGATTTGCAAACTCGCAATCCGCAAAATCCGTGAATTCTCGCGAATTTGCGGATTTTTTTTTATGTTCGCACGGGTTTCTGCAAGTTCGCGAGGGTTTTGTACAATTTCGCAAATTGCGAAATTGTACAAAACGCGTGCGAACTTGCAGAAACCCGTGCGAACACAATGTGCCCAGTAGGGTATGTGCCTCTTGTGTGAATAAAAGGTCAGAGAAAGATCAGTTCAGCAGATGAAGAGAAAGAAGCTCCTGGTCACAGGAACAGCACGGGTATTGCGCTCGTGAAAGTCAAGGATGCAAAGCCTATCCAGCATCACAGCTGATTTTCCACAGTAGATTTGGGAAGAAGGCACACCTGTCCAGCCTCGACGACGCTCACGATTGTTTTTGGGCTAATGAATGAGTCACTGAATTTGAGCATCAACTAGTTCGAGCGACCATGTGTGTGTTACTATGCAATCGCCCCGAAGGGCGCAGGGGTCCCTTGAGTGAGCTGCAGACCTGTGCCCAGCCATGCAACTATTTTACAATGGCGCCAGCAAGCTGCCAGCGCCGTTGTAAAATAGTTACAAAATTAGCTTGCACAGGAAGCAATTAGATAAAATAAAGCAGCACCTGCTTCGTTTTATCTAGTGGTTCCTGTGCAAGCTAACTTTGTAACTATTTTACAACGGCGCTGGCAGCTTGCTGGCGCCATTGTAAAATAGTTGCATGAGTAGGGGTTCAACTTTTGAACCCGTTACGTTCGCGGATTTTTTTTTGCGGATTTTGCGGGAAATCCACAAAATTCGCGGATTGCGGATTTCCCAAAAATCCGCAAAATCCACGAGCGTAAAGGATTTCCCGCTCACACTTAATAATCACCACTCAATCTAAACTGTGAACCCTGCGAACCGAAATCCAGTGGTCGTTCACAACTCACAGCGACATACCGTTGGATTCGAAAGCAAGGAGTTTGTTGCACCTGACCAGAGGGGGTACACAGAAATCATCACAGACTTTAACTTATGACATCCTCAATCATAGAATCAACACCCCATTCCACTGTGCACACGTGCTGTACCACAGTATACTCCACCAACTAGTGTCAACCAAGCCTAATAATCATGTGCAGCAGTTAGCTATGGAAGCACAGATTGTGATGCACCTCAACACACAAACGTCTGAGAAAAGCAAGCAGCGAGTAATATCAGTCATCATCCATTGTGGTATCAAGACACCGTTCCACAGTTGGGACTAGTTGGTTGCACCTGATTGAAGAGAGTACCTTCATCTCCACTCTCAGATGCAGTTCTAACATTGTTCATTGTGGGATCAAGACACCATTCTACTTTTGGAACCTAGAGTTGGTTGCAGCTGGTAGAAGGGAATACCTCCATCTCCACTCTCAGATACAGTTCTAACATCGTCCATTGTGGGATCAAGACACCATTCCACTGTTGGGACCTAGAGTTGCTTCCACCTCATCAGAGGGGGTACACAGAAATCATCACAAACTTTTACTTCTAACATCCTCAATCATATAATTAAGACCCCATTTCACTGTTTGGACCTGCTGTACCACGGTGTATTCCAGCGATACTAGTCAACCAAGCCCAATAACCATGTGCAGCTCTTAACTACAGAAGCACATAATCTGATGCACCTTAACAGCGGGAGTTCTATGAAAAACCAGCAACAGGTAATATCGCACATCGTCAATTGTGTGGTCAAGACACCATTCCACTGTTGGTACCTAGAGTTGGTTGCGCCTCATCAGAAGCTATACACAAAAATCATCACACACTTTAACTTCTGACATCCTGAATCATACAATTAGGACCTTGTTTCACTGTTCAAACCTGCTGTACTACTGTTTACTCCAGCAACTGCAGTAAACCATGCCTAATAATCACGTGCAGCAGTTAACTACAGAAGCACAGAGTCTAATCCACCTCAAAGGAAGGAGTTCTGTAAAAATCAAGCAGAATGTAATATTGGATATCTTCCATTGTGGAAACAAGACACCGTTCCACTGTTGTAACCTAGAGTTTGTTCCACCTGGTCAAAGGGAGTACCTTCATCTCCACTCTCAGATGCAGTTCTAACATCATCCATTGTGGGATCAAAACACCGTTCCACTTTTGAGACCCAGAGTTCATTGCAGCTGGTCGAAAGGAGTACCTCCATCTCCTCTCTCAGATGCAGTTCTAACATAGTCCACTGTGTGATCAATACACCGTTCCACTGTTCGGACCTAGAGTTGATTGCACCTGATCGGAAGGGGTACACCAAAATTATAACAGACTTTAACTTCTGACATCCTCAATCATAGAATCAAGACCCCGTTTCATTGTTCGGACCTGCTGTACCATGCTATAGTCCAGCGACTACAGTCAACAAAGCCCAATAATCTGTACAGCAGTTAACTATGAAAGCACAGAGTGTGATGCACCTCAACTGAGGTAGTTCTATGAAAAGCAAGCAGCAGGTAATATCAGACATCGTCCATTGTGGGATTAAGACACCGTTCCACTGTTCGGACCTAGAGTTGGTTGCACTTGGTCAAAAGGAGTACCTTCATCTCCACTCTCAGATACAGTTCTTGAATCGCCCACTATGGTATCAAAAATACAGTTCCACTGTCGGTACCTGTTTTGAGTACTGTGTTAGCAGTATACAGAGCACTCTAAGCTCCTGAGCCTCAGGCTGGGCGCTGTGTGCCTGTGTCACGGTAGCCAGCATTAATCTCAGAAGCCTCCCGACCTCGGAAGCCTCGGCCCAGGAGCTTCCGCTGGCACGTGGTGGGCCCTCTTTCACATACGGCGGTGTCGAAAGGTGAACTGTGGATCATGTTTGCATCGTGGCAGCCATGACACTTTCTGGATACCAGCACGCTGAGAGCATAATTAACGCACCCTCCTTCGCTCAGGGGGTCAACCTTGTGGCGGTGTAAGCTGCGCAGACCTGGCAGACATGTTCGCCAATCCGGAATAGAACCACACCCAAAGAAATGTGCCTTGTATTCATACCCCTATGCTAGCCTTGCGTACGCCGAGCCAGCCCACTCCCCTAAACATTTTGGGGGATGAGGAGGGGCACGTACGCGCTACCATTCCGTAATCTTCCTTACAGACTGTATTATCATGGATGCGTCCACTGTCCACTTCACTCAATAGACCATCAGTGTATGTTGACATGTACATCTTTGTACTCAAGTCTGTCCAGGCACATCCCCTCAAAACTTTGCATTATATACTTTTATAATCGATAATTATTTGCCACCTTCGCACATACTTTCCTCCCTTCTCTCTCCACATTCTGCATTGTGAGGCAAAGGTGCCATGCATGTTTAGTTTGTATACATGGTTAGCCACGGTTCCCACATTATGTAGAGTCATTGTGTCGGCTACATGCACATGTTGTTTGTCATGTTGAATATCATTATATAAGGTAGCGCGTTTATTCACGAGCAGTGGTTTATTCCATTTATATATTGTTGTCTTAAAGAGCATACAGAAGATTTTCTCACAGGTGAATAGTGCGACCACAATGGCAGTCATTCATTACTATCCAAGAATGTCCAACTAAACCGCGCTTCTAACCTTACAGCCCCCAATCTTGCGTCCTTTCTTAAAAGGACACCAACTCCCACAATCACACCAACATTCACATAGCTTTCTAACGGCAGTTATCTGTTTCTCAATAACATGCACTACTGCGGAATGTGAGCTGGCATACCGCATGTCCTTACTGTTTCAAACACAGTAACTTCCTGTGGCAATATCTATTCCCACCCACCCAAACTAACTCCCAAACTTCAACTTGGACTTAATTCCTAGTTTGAAAACACATTTTAAGAAAAAAAAAAACTAAAAGCACCTTTGTTCAGAACAGAAGTCTCCCTCACTTCTGCAAAATAAATTTATCGACTGCAGATACCATGAACTTCAAATAAAATACACTCCCTTTTAAATACTAGCCTCCAATTACACTTTGTGAATTGTTACACAATTTTCAACACATGTCACACTCAAGTTCTGGCACACTTTTTAAAAATGGTCTCCTACAGCCTTCTAACATACTTTCAAACTCTTCTTCTTTTAATACCAGACTACATTCTGACATTCATTCAATCATCTCTGGAATAACAGGAGCAGTGCCCATAATTCTCGCCCTCTTTGTGGCCATCCTACTACTAATTCTACTTCTAGAAATGGCTACGCTCTCCATGGTAACAACTATGTCCGACAGAATACGCCTCTATGCCAAGCTACATCAATACTGTAAAAAAGCGAAAAAACTTTCTAGCTACCTTCCTCTATCTAATATCTGAGCTAGCTACAACACAACATTTATCTACACTTATGCAATATCCGTACAACTAATGTTTTATTGCAAAACTTGCCCATTCGACTGGCGAATGGATCTATGCTTTGCCAACATCTCAACAATCGCTCCCAATATCCAACAGGTAATGGAATATCTTGAAAACCATGAACGTGATTGTTCTGGCAGTGGAGCAACGGAGAAAACAATGCCAAAAGGAATCGCATAGGAATGGGACTTCTGCGCAGCCACAAAAGATCTCCTGCAACGTGCGACCGTTCACTACATCGCAGATTGCCTGCCCATTCAAATTACCGCTCCAACATTCAAAGAACATTACTGTCCCTTCAAGGATATGAATTGGATTGCTTCGCTTTTCTCACATGATGGCAACAATAGCCTCTTGGAACATTACGCATCTCAAGCCGCTGAAGAACTTCTGGGCTGGAATCTCCAAGACTTGTAAGAAACTCACGTTATTCTTGAATGGATTCAGTTCCATCTTTTTTACTTTTTCCTTTACATTTTTTTATAATACACTTCAATCCTACTACTTTGATATAATAACTTTCTAAGTATACTTAGATATTTGAACTCTATCTTCATTATTGCCCATTACGTCTTCACTCTAACCAGGAATCGGGGATGTATGGCCTATGCAAATATGCTATTTACTTCCTAAATTAACCTAAACCAGACACCCATTTAGAAACCACGTCTATTCTTTGTGCACATGCCTCTCTGCCTGCCTGTTATTCACAAAAACCTTTCAAACAATTTTACTCAAATTCAGCCTCTGCTCAGAACGTCGCAATAAAAATTTAAAAAGACGACTTTGTTTAGGAACTGGTTGGCACAGTGTGGTAATTGTATCCTACCTTTATTTTCATTATACAATTTATTTATCCATAGCTATTGTGTAGGTCACATAGAACTGTAACATAAAATTTGCAATTCACTGATGCAGGAGCTTCGGTTTGACTACAGCAGAAGCGTTTGGAGTTTGTCTCAGCTCGATGCCTTAGTTCTCTACACAAGAATGTTTTTTTGAAAAAGCTGAAGACAATAATGTACCGTTTGACTACAAAGGTACCGAATGTGCTTCTCAGAAGCGCAATGTTTGTGTTCATCCTCAAAGTTCCAATGTGGGTAGAACTAGTACCATATCTGACACGCACCGCATTGAATCTCCTGTACAACAGATTGCTAACTTTTCTACTGTTGATAATTTTCTGTTACAAAAAAGGACTGCCAAGGAACCTAAAAAGTTTAAGTCCTACCTTTATTTTCCTTATAGATTGTAGAGTCACTCAAGTGTAATAGCTATTGTTTATTTCACATACAACTGTAACATGTAATATACAATTCCCCGATGCAGGAGGTTACGTTTGAAAACAGCAGAAGTGAATCAGCTGGATGCCCTAGCTCTTGCACCGGTGGGTCCAAATATGGCACTTAAATAAAGACACTTTCTATATAATTTTCAAACTCCATCCCTTTATTACACACAACCACTTTCTTAGACACAACTCATTTTGCCATTTTCCTTCTCTGCATTGCAACATTCAGCATTATATTCTTCACGATTATTCCTTTATTCCTGCTTCCTAAAATACTATATTCAACTCTTCAAACCAATAGGGATGAGTACTTTGTTTCCCACTCCCTGTATAGAATAAACGCACACTAACAGTACTTACACAGGTATGCTACAGCGGTCAGCATCCTACATCACCCACAGCACATCACTTCACAGCAATAAACTCACGACTTACACTCACAGTTTCATCCCCGAGTCTTCATACCAGTACCACTGAGTACTTTGCTTCCCACTCCTGCCATACTCTAAACACATAGTAACACCACCTGCACAGATTTGCTGCAGCAGCCAGTATGCTACACCGCCCAGAGCACATCACTTTACAGCACTCAGCTCACAGTTTAGATGTACGGTTTCATCCCCGAGTTTAGTGGTACCTCACCTCTGCACCATCTCACTCTAGACAAAATAGCACTTTCACGCGGGTACGGGTAAATACTTTGGTTCTGCCAGTATGCTACAAACCACTCAGCTCACAGTTTAAGTGCACGGTTTCATCTCCGAGTGTACCAGCACCTCACCTCAGCACCATCTCACAGTGGGCAAAACAGCACTTTCACACCAGTAGGGGTAAATACTTTGCTTCACACTCCTTCTATAGCACACCCTAACTACCCTACAAACCTCACAGCGCTCCTACCCTCCTCTTTCCCACTTGTTTCCCCCTTTTTTTCCAGTACTCGCTTCAACGGAATCACAAAATAGCTGCCAACACTTCCTAGTTGCAAGCTTGTGCTCGTAACACCTCAGCCAATCAGATGTTAGAATTCCTAAATATTGATATCTGTGAATTTTGATATTTCTCAAAAACTACTGAACGGATTAAAACCAAATAAACAAAAGCGTGCTTTCTAGACCAAGACCCTTCTCCCAGCCAAATTTGGGGTAATTCCGTTCACTCTTTCGACCTGTAGCCTTGTCTATAGTTTGCTATGGAAATTAACATTAAAGAAACATGTTTTGGGACCCCCCTTATTTCTCGGCCCCACCCTTGACGAATCACTCCATAACTTTCAGAATAGGAGCTGATCTCAACAAAGAATTCGTTTTGAAAATTTCACGAAGATTCGTCAATCGGCGCCAAAGTTATTGGGAAGAGAATGTTGCCATTTTCCTATGGTAACTAGGTCCTAACTATAACTACCTCTATATATATCTATATACTTCACTGGGTTCACGGGTAAATGCTTTATTGATTTCACGCTGAAAATGGCAGTCCTGCGCATTTCGTTCAAAAGTGAACTTTTTCAAAGGTAAGCCACGCACACCTTTTCCCTGTTCAGTTTCCTACAGCGATTGCCTTCATTTGTATTATTTAACCCTCTGGTGGGCTTTAACCCTCTGGTGGGCAGGATTGTCAATTAACGGCATGCTGGGACCTGTAGTACTAGTAAACAGTGTATTTCAAAACCCTCCGGTGGGTGGTGCATTAGACATCCATTGATGTTTCTGTGTCCGTGAACCTTCATACCCCGTAGCAGCCCATGTTTAAAGCTGCACTTAAATCATACCGGAGGCAGTCTTCAGTGGCAGCCACTTTCCCTTTTTCCGCCTTCACGAGCACAAACTGAGGTTCCTATCGGGAAAGTATGGCGCTCTTGCTGATTGTACGTGACTCCCGCGGCTGAACCACACCGCTTAATATTGTAGCAAACTCTCCATCAAATGAAGAACCAGAGTCACACTTCACTAGGTTCACGGGTAAATGCTTTATTGATTTCACGCAGGAAATGGCAGTCCTGACGCGTTTCGTTCAAAAGTGAACTTTTTCAAAGGTAAGCCACACACTTTTTCCCTGTTCAGTTTCCTACAGCGATTGCCATCATTTGTATTCTTTAACCCTCTGGTGGACTTTAACCCTCTGGTGGGCAGGATTGTCAATTAACGGCATGCTGGGACCTGTAAACAGTGTATTTCAAAACCCTCCGGTGGGTGGTGCATTAGAAATCCATTGATGTTTCTGTGTCTGTGAACATATATATACACACACATATATATGGACATAATGGAAAATAACTGATGTATTTAGACATACTGGTCTTTGCCATGGCCCTTCTAGCCAGACAGTTTATACAACTTGAGGAACAACCAACCCTGCGGGTAAATGCAAGAGTGAAAAAAACGAGTGTGGTCTGTGCTGGGGTGGTTGAGTGCATGTGTCCAACCGACTGCCAGCACCCACCCTCCTCTGCACACAGCGTTTGGTAGTAGAGCCTTGACCAACACTCAAGGGCAGCCAACCCCTCTGCTAGACATGTCCCTTGACAGTATGCAGCATATATTAGCTCCAGAGTGAACCCAACACAGACACTCACAGCTCCCCTCCAGCTGAAGAGCTTGGAACTCCATCTAGGAAGGTTTTTGAAAAATATGGTAAGTTCTCCTGGGGCCATGTCTTTAATGCCCCAGGAGACTTACTGTTTTTTTTTGTTGCTTTGGGGCTGCTGCACTCCCTGTAGCCCCCCACAACTTTAATAGAGAATGCTTGGTGGTACCCCTTCTAGGGACATCACCAAACTGCAAAAAACCTAAGGTGCAAATATCCCTCGTGGGGCATTGTGGGCCAGTGAATAATAAATAAGCCACTCATTTATTATTCACTTTTTGAAAAATATGTTCATGGTGTTCCAGGGCCCATCCGCGATACCCACAGTTTAAATTTTGTGTGGGTGCCATGGCCCAATGCCCACCTGGCATACCCACAGCTCAATTATTTGGTGGGACAGGGGGTCTCCACAGCCCCAGTCAATTCTCCTGGTGGGGAATAACCCTTTATTCTGATGGGACAACCACACTGCAGGGGCCATTCAAGGCCCCAGCTATCTTCCCAGACAGCACCATACTGGGTGCTGGCTGGAGCCCGCACCTTTCCTTTGTTCCTGCCCAGGTGGGAGCAGCATTTCTTTACTGGTCTCGCTAGGAAGGGATAATAATTCTGTTTCCTGCCCAGGATAGTGTGAGAAGGGTATGCCCACAGTCTCCCAAGCAGGGAAACACATTGTTCCGGAGGTGGACTCCCTGAGACACTGTTAAGCCTAAGCCCCAGGGGATAGGGGCCATGGAGGTGATATCGGATCAGGGAGGGGGTATGTGGTATCCACCCCTTTTAAAATGAATTCAGCCCTGGGAGATGGGGTCCCAAAGGCCTAGACAGGCTTGGAGATGTAGGCTGTGCACCCCTGCCCCTTTAATAAACAATTTGACCTGGGAGATGGGGCCCCCAGGGCCTTAATAGACTGAGGTGGGGGCTGCATTCTCCCCTCCCCTTCAAGATGACATGCACCACATACCCAGGCCATGGCTCAACCAGAGGTGTTAATTTTTAAATGAACTAGCGCCTGCTTTTTTCCAGTTTTGCCTCAAAGGCACAGATTCACCATAAATGTGTGGCAAAGTTTGTAAAAAGAATTTTGGGCCCCAGTGGGGCTAGGAGGGAGGGGGACAGGGTCTCCCTAACCTGCCCCCTTATATCTGTTTTTCAGATTTTTTTCTAGGACTCATGACTGAGTCTCAGGTCCTAAGATGGCTGCCACAATATACTTATTGGTCCACCATGGCATCACATATACCGAGCCCTAACTCCTCAAAAAAACTACTGGACAGATTTACACCAAATCACAAAAATTATGCTTTCTGGGCCAATGTCTTGCTTTCTGACAAGATTGGTGTAGTTCTGTTCAGCAGTTTTTGCTGTAGAGCTATTCAGTTTTCCAAAGACAAAAAGAATGGGGAGAATGCATTTTGGGAGCCCCTAACCCTTTTTCTCAGATCCCACTTCACCCTGAAACTTTCCAGGATGTTGCGGAGGTGGAACAACCTTTTTTTGGGAAAGTTTTGTCAACCGACACCAAAGTTATTAGCAAGTCAAAAAATGCTTTTCTAAGGAAACACAATCCTAACTATGAAAGCTGTGTTAAACTGAGATCTGTCTTCTTATGAAGTATGCGTGGTGATGTAATTGATGAATTTGAAAAAGGAGCTATGAAAGATTTGAAAAGATTATGATATACAAAATTGAGAGGTTTTTACGACTTAGCTCATAACCATCAACAAACTTTAAAAGAGCCGCACAATGACAATCAAATTGTTATCAGACAATCGGAAAAATGGGACAACACAGTATTTGAAAAGGGAAGTACTTGGCAGAAGCTACAAATGACAATTTTCGTTATGAATGAATAAAACATCAGCAGCTGATCAGGCCAATAAAGAATTCTGGGGGAAGCTGGTTGATTGGTGTGAACAGGGTCTCTTAGAATGGAAAGAGTATAAATATCTTAAGTGTGACTATTCCAAAACTCCTGATCCGTATCTCTTATCTAAACTACAAATAAATCCCAGCAATCTCTCAGGGAGGCCCATAGTCTGATCAACAGGATGTTTTTAGGAAAACCCTTTCCGCTATGTAGACTTCTTCCTGCAAACTTTTTTGGAGACTTTACCATCTGATGCCAAAGACAGTGAAAACGTTCTCAAGAATATAGTTAGAATACGCTTGGAGAATGACTATCTCTTATTAGGTGTGGATGTAAACAGTCTTTTCACTTGCATCCCTCATGATTGAGGCATACAAGCCGGTCGTCATTTCCTTGGGACAAAAAATGTATCTTTTCTTCTCCACACTGAAATGCTACTTGATATGATTTGACACTGTCTTAACAACATGTTTTCATTTTTGATGGACACTGTTATGGGAAGACCCAGGGCACCGCTATGGGGACCTGTTTCACCTCAGCTATGCTAGTCTCTGCATGGGCTGGTGGGAGGAACGAGTTGCCAGTAACATCCATATTTATGATAAATATGTAGTGCTCTGTGTGCGCTATCTTGACAACTATTTCAACATTTGGAAGGGATCGTAACAACTTGCAACTGAGTTTGTAAAAGCATTACAAAATAATGTCCTTATTCTGAGTTTTACAAGTCGTGTGGATATACAGTTAATTGAATTTTAAGATTTCAAAATTGAGGTCAACAAAACCAAATTAGAGACCAAGCTGTTTAGAAAGAAAACCGCTGGCAAAAGTCTTTTGTATCCTTTTAGTAATCACATAAGGAAATTTATTAACAGTATCCTATAGAGGAAATTATTATGTGCCAGAAGTAATTGTAGCACTGAAAATGCCTTTTAAATTGAAGATCCTGTGAAAAGATTTCAGGAAAGGGGGTACGAAGCCAAGACTCTAAAAAAAAGGAGCAGAAAGAGTTGAAGAAACCAAGAGAGTAGACTTTCTTGTGAAGGACAACACAAAAAGAATGATTCTGAAACTATCAAATTTATCGCCACTTACAGCAACAGAGCTGAAAAAACACTGCTGTGTATTATGTAATAATAAAATACTATCCAAATATTTAACTGATCATTCCAAGATAACATTTAGTCAAAGTAAATCTCTGTGGGATATTTTACTTAAAAACATGATCTTAGAAGATATTAAAAGCATGAAGAAGGAATTAGTATCTGTGATTTTCAGATGTGTGAAATGCAAGGCATGCCCATTTAGGGCCTGATTACAATGTCAGTCAGAAAGGGTCCAAACGGCATTCAGATTTTCCTATACAGTGTCAAAACCTATGTTTCCGACCGAGTCAGAAACATTTCAGACCAACCGATTATGATAGAAAGGTAACCGTCCCGTCATTCCGACTCAGTTCTGACTGGCATTCGGAAACTCCGAGTCTGTCGGAGACGATTTGTACAGCTCAATGGACAGCGTTTCCGACCAACCTATTACGATGTCCAATTCTGCCAGCATGTCTGACTCTGTCTGTCCGACACAAAAAGGCTATGAAAAACCTACTTTGGGTTCCCCTAGCAGGCCCCTTCATCCAGAGGTGTCCATTTGGGGGTCGTGAGGGATTCCTCAGGGACCCCCACTGTAGTATCATGCACAGTGTGACAGGCACCATGGGGTGCCCACCACAGGGTAAAAGGTTTTCTGAAACCACTCCTATTTTTTAAAGGGGAGCCTGTGTTGTCAGTTGGAGCACAGGCTCCCAATGTAGTCAATAGGAGACTTTCCAAACGGTGTTTGGAAGCATCATAATCGGTTGGCCAAAACCTCCGACCCCAGTCAGTCGGAACCGTTTCTGACAAGGAGTCGGTCGGAAAGCTTTCCTACCGAAATAGAAATCAGGCACTTAGTGTAAATGTCAAAAAATGTATGATTCCCAATGAAAACAGGAATTTGTTCTCCAGAAAAATTTCACTTGCAATCCGGATTTTGGATTTATGTTTTAAAATACACTTGTAACAGGCATTATATAGGCAGCAACATACAAAAGGCCAAAAAATGAGTTCTGGAACACATGCAACCAATCACTCGACAGAATAAACAATATACAGTGGCAAAACATTTTAAAGCTTATTATTCTAGTGTCATCTAGAAACTGCAATTTGTAGTACTTGCGGGAATGCCATCTAACATTAGAGAAGGTAACAGAAATTTAGAACAAATAAGGTTGGAATCACATAATATCATTGATTGATCATATCATTTATTTCAATAACCAGTGCCACATCTCCTTCAATTTAGATGAGGAAATAGTAGTCCATTTAAGTTAATCCATCAAACATTAGGGTATTATTCGATGAACAACATCTTGTTCCCAGAAAAGCATTAAAGTTCAGAACATGCATTTGCTTTTTCTTATAGTATTAGAAGTGGCAGTTACTTTGGTTATAATTGATTTTACTTTTATACATTTTCACACATGCATTTTGATTGTTCCAGCACAGGCATGTGCAGAAATTAAGTTAAGGAAATGTATATATTTTTTCTGTAATTTCTTTAATTATGATGATTCTCTTTCGACCCTTCCAGGTTACATACCTGTATTGAAACCAACAGACATTTGAATAGTCATTTTGAATACTTTGGATTTTGCATAAATGATTGGATCTTTGTATGTCATTTGCCTATTTAATTGTTGTTACTGTTAAATGCTATTATTCTTGGTTATTATAAAATCAACACCCACACTTTGAACAATTATACTCAAGACAATAGGGGATATTATTCATGTTTGTATATGTTTTGGTAATGGACATTGGTACAATATTAATTAAGAACGAACAGTTCTGTATGTTTATGGATAGATTCATGAGACTTAAACGAGGATGTTCTGGAATTTTACATGTATGGGCCCACTTGGCTTCTAATGCTTGGTTTTGTTTTTGACCATCTCCGTCCGTCTGAGGGTACTTTGTGGCAACCAAAAGGCAATGCCTTTGCTTTATACATTTGAGTATCATTGTTCCCTACATTGCAAATACTGCATGAATGCCATTTCGATGATTTTGATCATGTCGCTGAGGTGAATAATCTAGACAAGATTTTGGTTAATATGTGATGTCTGTAGCTTTAGCCCACTTTGGTATTACACTATTGTATAATCCTTTAATGAAGTGATATATATTTTATTACAACATGTACTAACTGAAATACACATTTTGTATATTGCTACATTTGTAAACCACAGCATTGATTGTAAGCAATGATTTCAATATAATTATGTTTTATTTGATATGTAATGAGTTAAGAAAACCCTTTCCAAAATGGCACTTGTATATTGTATTTGTTCACCGTATACTCATTTGTCCTTCTTTCACTTCTAGCAAAGTATCACTACAGATATGATTGACTATGCTGCTACTATCTGAGGCATGACCAAGATGAGCTGTAGCCAAAATGTGTTGGATATTGATTGCTTCCAATAAATTGTATCACATCCTTCACCTATATATGCTTCTTCGGCTGGCCAAACATTCATGCTCACTTAGCTAGTGAAAACCACTCCTCCCCTCTCCTGCTCTGCCAGAAGAGTAGCCAAATCCACCCAGCAAAGCTGCCATGCCCACTACAGAAAAAATAAAATTATAATACCAGTGAGTTGTTATCACTTTATTTTTCCTTACACTGCTGAAAAGCATTGGGGCTAATGTTCCTAATTGTTTGTCTGTGATTGGTTTGTTTTTTTCTTATTTGAATGGATTACCCCAGTTTCAGCTAATACTCTACCTATGTTGATCTGTAGAAGGAGGGGATAATCTGCAATATATTGCAGAACTTGTGCATTTTCTTTGCCTTAGGCTTCACAAAATGGTGCCCATTTATCTGGACCGAGTGACCCGCACAATGAAATTTACACAAATTACAAATATGTTTTAAAGAGCACCAAGTGAGAGCAAAGACCAGGGCAAAAAAATGGTAAACAGAGTAGCCTACTGTCAAAAGGAGTATGCACAAGCAGATGCACCTAGTTCAGTAAAGCAGACTATCTTCAGTCAGTCCAACAAATAGGGAAGATCAGCCACAGGAGGGTGAGGAGGCTGGACACAGAAAGTAAAAAGGAAAGGACACAAAGGGGCAAAAAGTCCTCACTTGTTGAAAGCCACTAAAGAGGGAGGCTCTATATTCATTGTGGGGTATGGCTGAGGTACTTCATGTCCCCATCTCGCTTCGGACATTGGAACCGCACATCAAACTTGTACTTTTTCTAAGCTTACACATGGACAGTGACAAGGTCCATATTATGCACCGGTGAACTGTTCATGTTTGTGCCAGAAGCGTACCTTTTAAACAGGTGAGCTGGGCATAAACATGAGCAGTCCGCCCAGTTAACATGGCAGGATACAAGGTCCAGTACTCTCTTCCTGTCGTTGATTTCCTGTGGGTGGAAAACTCCAAAGGGGTTTGGATCTTCTGTTCCCCAGTTTAGAGTAGTTTTTTGGTATTAAACATCCTGCTCTCCAACGCAGTATGCCTTTGTGAAACATTAACATCAGAAAACATGGGCTATCCCCACTTTTTCCTTTTCTGTTTTCCCACCCCTGCTCACCATTTACGATAAGGACCTGAACCTTCCTATTCACTAGTCTAACACTTAACTTCTTGTTTTGTCAGCACCTATCATTTAGAAAAACTTCTCATCCTCCCCCATCCGGCATTTACCAAAGGCTACTGCAGTAAACCTTGGCATGCACTACTATCACATGATGCATAAACCTTGGGGCAAAATTATGCACATCAAATACAGAAAGTCCTAATCTCTTCCCAGGAGTCTTAATCTCCTCACCCCGTGGTGAGGTTTTCTTGTAATACAGATTTGTTTATTCTGACTACCACCTGTTCTTCCCTCTTGTTTCTTGCAGCATTGAGAAAGCCCCGGGCTCATAGCCACAGAACATTGAGCCATCAATCCGAAAACAAAGAAATACATGCAAAGCAATGAAAGGATGGCACCTTGATTTATTTTTATAGAGTGGACACTCTTAAATCTTTTTGATGAACAAAATGTTCGATTACAATCAATGCACTGCTCTCAGGGCAGCCCCTAACTTGGGGCTACCCTAGGGGCACTATTGAGTGAAATTCAAAGTGATTGCTTTAATCAGCTGCTCCGTGTTTCACTGTGTAGGTGCAGTGCACCTGCTTACATTTTAGAGATGGGACAGAGATCCCCTTGCAGGTGGGTGCAATAAATGTCTGTACCCACCAGCATGGTGGTATCTGGGGGTTCCATGGGACCCCTTTTTCTCCTACAGATGAGTGTCCTTGGAGGGTGTACTGACAGTTTGACAGGTATTTGGAGTGCACTGTCAGTTTGCCTCCTGACAGCTTCTTGGACTTTACACCCAAGTCCATGTCTGAGGGAGCAGTGGCAAGGAGATACTCTCATTTGCTTAGGGCCATGCCCCTTTGCAAAGGAGTGCATGCCCTCTCGAGATAATGCTGGCTCTACATGGTACAAGTGCTCTCAGTATTATAAAAGAGGCTCCCCGAGCATCTGTGGCCCGTTCTGTAATACCAAAGTGCACATGCACGTGATGCGACTTGGGCACTTTGTGTGATTTGTCCACAAGAGTTTTTTTCTACCTTCCCAGCAGTCATGTGTATAGCCAGCTATAAACGGTGCACATCTGGAATGTCTTCAATTGTGGGGAGTTTGGCAATGCAGCTAGAGGCTCCATGATACTATCAACAGTGATGGGGACAGTGGTATGAAAGGGGTGGGGAGAGGACAAAACTGTCACCTGTTCCTTTGGCTCCTGTGCTGGTGAGACTGACTTTCGTAGTAGAGGGACACTCTACTGGGATTGGCTAGACACATACAGCCCATGTGTCTTGCAAACCACGAAAGAATGTCCTGTCTGCCACAATGCTTTTAGATCAATTACGCATAATTACTGCCTACTTCAGCCTTATTTCCCAAGGCAGATGCTCTAGAGAATACACAGCAGGTTAGTTAACATCAAGTTATTTGTGTGTGTGCTCTCTAACAGAAGACCTACTGTTTTTTTAGTTGTTGCCGATGAATGTTTTAATGTAATGGTCTGTGTATGTATTTTTTCCTAAATGGGGGTGGGGCGGTATACACAGTGTAGTGGCAACATGTGGTCTTCCCAGACACCAAAGATGTCTGTAGCCAGACACAGAAATGGCTTTGTGCAGACATATTTCTGAGCTGGCTTCAGACAATAACACATTCGACATAAATCTCGATTGGACATTCAGACATTAAGCTTGATTGACACCTACTGGAAGCATATCAGGGTGTATGCATTTATTTTCTTCCATTGACTGCCTATGTTTTCACGCTGCCTCACCAAGTGCAGGGTGAGTACAGAATCTCTGGAAATTGTGTGTGTGCATAGCAATACTTTATAATAGTATTTGCCGTATGCAGACGTATAACGTATAACAGGGTGAGGTGAAACTAAAGTGTTCATGCCTGACTTTTCTCTATTCTTGAATTGCTTCGGTTTTTGAAGACTTGCACCTTGATGGAACACAAGCAGATCCTAGAGTGTCTCTATCTTCACTAAGTAGACGTGCCTTTGGTGTTTTGCTAGTTTTATAATATATTTCAACTTGCATTGTTTAACATCACTTCCATTTTTACACAGTTTTGCATCAATTATATAAAATAGAGCGTATTGATCAGTTAAGCAAATATATTGGCACTCGGTAGAAAGTTAGTCGTCATGATGTAGTAACCAATCTATCAACTTCAAAGTGAAGCATGTTTTAATTAATTAGGGAATTATTTAGTTACAAAAGTGAGGAATTCTTTTTCCATTTCTGCTATTGATATTACGCTTTTTCGGACAAGAAACAGAGATGGAAACCGAAAAACCACAGACCATTGTGCACACTTATAGGCAGACCACTAACTTATTCAATCGATCTAGACTTATATTAAGGTTTTCAAAAGAGTACAAACAAAATAGAAATATTGTGATCTTCCTAAGCAACACCGAAATGTTGTTCAATTGCATGTAGAGCAGAAAAGGAATTATGTTACTTTAAAAGGTATTTACTTGAGATAGGTCTTTTTTGCAATGCACAATGTATTAGTCGTACCACATTTAGATTATTCTTTTTAGGATAGACTAGAGAGTAGAAATGTGAAAAGTGATTTTAAATATTAGGTAAACTTTAAAAAAATGACACAAAGTAATACAAAGTGAGGGGAGAATAGAAGCTGAAGGCTGTGTGCAACGGGGCTAGCAGCATTTGGCAGGTTGGGCACAAGGCCTGGTTGATGGCCAGGCCCTTTAATCAAACTCACTGGGCACCTAGAAGGCTGTGCATAGCAGATAAACGGATACATTCCCAAAAAGTGGACGTAGTGTACAAAAAATACAAAGTCATTGCAAATATCAACCAAAAAACTTGAAATCTTGAAAAACCTGAAATCCACTACAGTTCGCCAATCCACAGTGCGCACAACAGTAATGTGCCCAATAGCTTGCTCATAAAAAAGGGTCAGCCATTTTTTGGCTGTTTGATCGGAATGGCCATCAAAGGTTAGCCAACCACAGAGGGTTAGGACTGAGCAGGAGCTGGTCTAAGGCCAGACCCAACAACCAAACCCTGCTGCACATAGCTGACTGCCTTGTGCAGAATTGATTTGTTGCCTGAGAACAGGTGTGAAGGGACTGACAATAGGTCAACCCCCAAAGCACACAACCGAATTATGCATCCTCTGCCATAGATGTTAGGTCAGTGCAGACTGGTCCTCCAATTACATGCTGAATGTATCCAAATTCTAGGGCAAAATCACCACATGCATGGACCATCAACAGATGAAAGACATTTACCCCTTCTTCAGTGGAGGTATGAAGTTGACCTTCCTTTTAGAGCAGAATCATTATCACTGCCTCCTTCAAAACTTGTCAGTGCCCTAGGCCCCACATACAAAGTAACCAATCGAGTGACCTCTTTAAAATAGATCCTTGTTCACTTCTAATTTAAGACTGTATTGAAGGATGTAAAACGTCATATTTTATTGCTTTGGAAAATCCTTCTACTCTTCCAATCTTACCACCATGTGGCGCTGACATGAACCCCAGTGAAGAGACATTTTGACCTTGCAATGCTACTTGTTGAGAGCTAACATAGAAAGCCACTGACAGGCTGCACAGGTTACAGAACCCAGCAGCCAAAATGTTTGATTCCATGAAAAGGGGACCATGTGAAACAAGCTGTGAAAATGCACAACTTGCTCCTTATAGCTGTTACCATTATGCCGAAAGCTCTGTACGTGGTGGATACGACCTAGGGGAGCCAAGGCAAGGGCACTGCAGAGATTGACAGCTCACAAACTATTATGCAAGAACTTATGCTTGGCAAGAACAAACTGGGTCAACCAAGCAGACTTCTAATGGATGAAGCACAGGGAGGTTCCTGGGACTGGGATTATGGAAGAACTCAAATCCAAGTCTCAGCTGGACCAAAATACACACACTTTGAGAACATGGTGGAAATCAAACTATTCGAGCTGACCTTCAACCGAATACCTTAAAACGCTGGGACTGCAACGGAAGAACTCGCTTCCAGGTAAACTCTATCATCCGCATAACTAAGTTTCCATTGATCATTTGAGTACATTATAAAAAACAGCAAATAAAATGTTGACTTAAACTCTCCAATGCTTAAAGTACTGCAAAGTCAATGTGCCTGAATAAAAAATGCATTCAAATGCGCCCTACCACAGACCCTTGCCTCTTTCCACCTCACAGGGACTGTGAGCTCGGACACACACCCATGTTTCTGTGCTGCTGGGACCCAAACACAACTTCCCAAAGCATCACATTCAGCATTGCCATTTTCACCAGCTTTGTCCGACTGTTTCTTTGCTCGATATCTTAAAAGCGCATTTCTTCTGATGAAATCTTCCATGCATATCTGACCTTGCTTGACGCCATACGTTTGCATGTTGCCATTCATGAGCTGATTGATAATGCATGTAACCCAAACTGTTCCCATACAAACCATCAGTACAATGCTTACGATGCATCTGGGTTGGTTTAGAGAAAGTTAACTACCGAAAAGCAACACCACCTGGTGACCAACTAGGCCTGAAATGAACTCACATTCTCTTCTCAGATCGGGTGTTCTCTCAACCAACTCCTCGGCCCACACATTATTTACTACACGTCAGTGCTTGAAACAACCAGATTTCCAGTGTTGTTCGAGGTAGTCTATTTATGTGTGCAATGTACGGAATGCAACATATTTTAAACAACCAAATGCCTAAGGCAATCTTTAAGTATACATGGCCTTAATGTAATTTATAATAACAATTTATCCTACATTTTCCATCTCTTCTGTATGGATCACATCCAGTGTTCCACCGTGTATGAATACATTTGTAACAGAATCCTAATGATTTCAAGCAACTCTGCAAAATACTTACATGCTCTGTTTAGCATTCAGAAAATACATAAGTAGGTTATATGCCATTTAGTGAGTCAAGAGGGCCTCTTGTTAGTTCTCGACTGTAGAGCATATGTTCATGTTTCATTGCTTCTGTTTGTTCAAATGATTCTTTGTTCTGTATTTGGGAAAATGCTCACATATCCGACTAGCTTATCACTTGACCAGTTGTTTTAAGGCCATCTGAGGTAAGAAGAGTCTATGACTTCAAAGGTTTATGAAACATATTATCTTAGAATTAGATTTTCTGTTAGTTCATTATAAGTATACTTGACTCCTGTTCTCATTTTTTCCTCACATAAATATATTCCAATGTTTTATTCAACCTACAATTGCTAGCTGGTTTGGAAAAGGTCAGGGGTCATAATCAACCTAACCGAAGCTTAGCATTTAGAAGATGTGTGTGAGGGAGTCCTTGAGGTGACCCCCCTGCAAAATGCCCCAGGGAGAAAGAAATGAACTTGAAGAATACCTGTTCTAGGCATGAAATATCGGTACGCTGGCAACTAAACTGCTGGCACTGATCTCAATGAAGGGATCCGCCAAGACTCCCTCAGCTTCCAAAAGAGGGAGATACCCAATTCTCTTCTATCTCCCATACTCTTTCATCTCAGTTCTTCCTCTTGAAGACCTGACAAGAACCTACACTTTAACCAAGTTACTTTGGAACCTCACTGGTAAGCATCTGGCACCTCCTCACAGCACCCATAACAGCTGTCTCTGCCAGAACAGGCACAGCTCTCTCTGACCGCTACCCACAGAGGCCAGTAACATGATAACTCATTGCTTTCCAGAACCAAGCACAGGATCAGCAGCTGGGAAAAACTGTCAGGCTTTGCACTGACAGGTCTCAATACTTTAATGGGACAAGCGAAAACACTGGCATGCAGGGAACAGCGAAACACATGGGTGTGTGGACAGGGAAAGAGTGTAGAGATGCAGCAAATCACACTGAAAAGTTTCTCAGAGGGTCCTCTGGTATAATTCATGTTATGGCTATTCACACATCGAGAAACGCAGACACACATAACATACTCGCCACCCAATTGTAAACAAACATTGGCAAAGCCAATCGGTCTGGCATTGGCCACCCATCTTTTGGGAAGTCTGGTTTTGCTTTGTCATGGTTTCCGCAAAACTCTATCATTCAGGAAAGTGCCATGCCCTCATTAAAACAAGAAATAAATATTGACTAAAGGAAAACATTTTTTTTAATCTAAAAAAAGTAATCATTACCATAGAAATCTCTTCCACTCAAGGGAACTATTTTGAGTGGAATTGCTCCTTGTGAAAGGACAGCCTGTCATAACTCAGAGTGAAGTCAGTCAATGTCAGAAGTGGACTTGCACATTGCCTCCTGATGCATACTGGAAAGGGAAGAAAATCTGAATGACACAATCACAGACTAATGGATGAAGTCTGCTGAAATCCCCCATGGGTAACTGTGTTCTACATACTAATAGTAAAATCAAAAAGTCTTGGCTAACCCAGATGAAAAAAGTTAACTGGCCTGGCATTGGCTACCAACCTCTTGGCTTCGAGAAAGAAGTCAAGAAAGAGAAAAGGGAAGAAAGAAAAAAATTAATGAAGGATGGCGGCACAACAAAAGGAATGAAGGCAAGCAAAATGGAAGGAAGAAGTGCAAAAACAGAAGGGAGAACAAAAGAGAAAGAACAAATGAAGGCAAACAAGAAGGAAATAAATAAGAATAGAAATAAGAAAAGAAAGGAAAGAAAGCAAATAAGTGAAAAAAGAGATAAAGGACAGAAAAAAGAAATGGAGGTAAAAAGAGAAAAGAAAGAATGAATTTAGGAGGGGAAGAAAGCAAAAGAAAGAAAGAAGGAACAGATGGCAAAGGAAGGGAAGAAGGGAAGAAAGACGGCACAAAAGGAAAAAGGATGGAAGTCAAGAAAACAAGGAAGAAAGAATGAAAGAAAGAAAGAAAGAAAGACAAAAAGCAAGAAGGACAGAAAGAAGGAAATAAAAAAGGGGAAAAGGGTAAGAAAGAAGGAAGCAAAGAATGAAAGAAGAAAGCAAAGAAGGCAAACAAGAGAAAGTTGAAGAACTAAGGATGTGAAGAATCAATGAAAGTAGGATAGAAGCATGAAGACAATAAAGAAAGAAAGAAGGACACAACCAATGAAGGAAAAAAATAAGGAAAAGGAAAGGAAGAAGGCAAATAGGAAAGAAGCACGTACAGAAACAAAAATGGGAAATAGGAAGAAAGAAGGAAGAAAAAAAGTAAAGAAGGCTAGAAGGGAAATAAGGAAGGGAATAAAAAGGAAAAAGGAAAAAAAGAAGAAAAATGGAAAGGAAGATAGATGGCATGAAGAAAGAATGAAAAGACAAAGAAACATGGTAAAAAAGAAACAAAGAAAGAAACAAGGCAAAATGAAAGAAAACAAAAAGAAATAAAAAAGTTAAAGAACAAAGACGAAAAGAAATAAGACCAAATGTAAAAAAAAGCAGACAAAAAGGAAATAAGGAAATGAAAAAAAAGAAGAAATGGGGGAAAGAAATAGGAAAGAAAATAGGAAAGAAGACAAAATAGAAAGCAGGGCAGCAAGAAAAAAAGAAAAAATGGCAAAAAAGAAAGAAAAAGGAAAAGAAGGAAGAAAGAAAAGGGGGAATGAAAGAAAGGAACAGGAAAGGAAAAGAAAGCAAAACAGTAAGAAAGAAAGAGGTAATAAAAGGGAAAAAAGAAAAATAAGAGAACGAAAGAAGATGAATGAAGGAAGGAAAGAGGGTTCACTGTATAAAATATTAAATACTAAAACCCAAATTACACCACAATTTTGTTTAATTAAAAGTGTTTGAAGCGCAATAAAGTTTGGTTTTCTTCCTGGGAAAAGTTTATTAAAGATTCATTGGTGAAACAGAGTTCAGAAACACAATATGGTAAGCTTTGATTAGCAGCAGACTGATTAAACAAGCATTGGGAAAGCCAACATGCTTCACCTATGTAAGAACTATTGGCGTTGTCTATGTTTTTTAAGTACTGCACAGCAGCGCAGACTGCTGTGCAACATGGCTTAAAGAAAATAAAAACAAAGAGGTATCACAGGGGAAATGCTGGCTGCACCATAGTTTTTTGTTTTTGTTTACTTTATGCAACATCTTAAAAAAAACAATGATAATGCCAAATAACTCTGCAATGTGTAACTGTAAAAAGCAGGTGAAAAGACAAGCAGCAACTATTTAAATAATATATACTTGGAAGTGGCATCTAATTACTAAATGGTTGTCAATTCTTCACAAATCTTTAGCTGCTCATGGGTCCTGAACCTGATGTGCATAGGCAAGGGGTCTGTATACTGTGTGTGGAATTAATGCTTGTATCTTTTTGTGTAGTGTGTATTGGGTACGCTTGTGTGTGGGCTTTGTGGATTAAGTATTTTGTGAATATATTTGTCTATGATATTTCCCTTTTCTACATTTGCAGTTACCTGATTGGCAATTGTGGTTATTGTGCTTCAAGAGAAACTGATGCATTATAACATAAATCTCCATCTCAACCACTGAAAATAGCTGCACACAATTCGATCTTAGACTTTTTCAGTGAGAATCACTCTGCGTTGTACAGTTTCTGCAAGAGTAATTTTGAATTGGAGCGTTTCAATGAAAACATTTTAGTTTAAAAAAATTGAAGTAAGGGGGAGAGAGGGACTAGGGCATGCTGCAGGTGCATAACAACACTCTTGACTTTAAAAAGTAATTCTATTTGTTTTCAGTCTCTTAACTATTGATGTTTTGATGTGAATAAACACAAATATTAAAAAGGTGTCTTAGCACTGGTGATGAAATCTCACAGTATTTAAGAATATATTTGCAGGTAATCACAAATTGTTGGGAGCCTCACTTTAGCAGAGTGTAGCTACATCAAACAGGTTCAGTTCAGGTTGGAATTATTACATTGAATCTAGTCCAGCGGTAAAAGAAAGAGCAGCGGGTGCAGTGGCATTGGTGCACCTTGAACTTCAACAATGCTGCAAATATTTGCCCAAACAGCGGTCAAAGTGGCCATCTTTTGGAAGCCATTTGAGGAAGTTTGATTGTAATTGTCTTTCAAAATTAAATCAATATTATTTTGTTCTGTTGTTGTGGGGCCCCTAGAAGGAGTGGGGTTCATATGACGGTACCTTTTCTGCCTATTTTTTAATCCGAACTGCAATTTGTCCTTCTTACACCAAGGCCCATGGCAGAGACTTTCACATCATAGCATATGGCAGCATAATCCTTCCTTAGACTGCCAGGGCATAGAACGTAGCGGCATAACCTGTCAGAGCATAACATGAGGCCGCATAGGCCCATTAGAGAATATCAGAGCATACAACATGGTAGCATAGGCCCTTCGCAGATGGTGAAGCGCATAAAGCGTGACAGCATAGACTCTTCAAAGACTGTCAGGGCATAGCACAAGGCAACGTAGACCCATTAGAGACTGTCAGAGAATAACTCATGGCAGCACAGGCCCTTCAGAACCTGTCATGCCATAGCTCTTCATAGTGTAGACCCTTCAGAGATGCATAGAGCACAGCACATGGCAGCTTAGGCCTTTCAGAGACTGCCAGAGCAAAGCTCTTCAAAGTATAGTCCCCTCAGAGACTTTCAGGTAACAGCTCTTTATAGCTTAGGCCCTTCAGAGACTGTCAAAGCAAAGCTCTTTATTATATAGGCCCTTTAGTGACTGCCAGAGCACAGCTCTTAATAGCATCGGCAGAGCCACTGGAATTATGTGATTGTGCAGCCACAGCATTTTTCATAAGCCACATTTGGCCATGTAATCCATGATTTTCTGCACAACCTGCAGATTTTCATCAGAAAGATTGTTTTTAGCTCAAACGGTTGAAAAGTTGCTAAACCACAGCGACCTGTTACTGTGCAGTGGAAGGCCCTTTGGAAAGGTCGACTGGTGACCTTTCTGTTGCTTATTTCAATATTTGAGAGTTAGACCAGTACTAATGAGGTGCAGTCAGCGGAAAGGTAGTGTTAACAAGTGCAGAAATATCAAAATAATGAAAAAACACCAGACTGTGCAGGTAAGAGCGGTGGGGCGGTGGGGCTGGGGAAGGGGGATTTCGATGGACCAGGACAAGGGAACATTAAATAAATTATTTATTTTCCCTTGTCATCGTCCATCGAAATCCATCTCCCCCCCCCCTTCCCCCACCCCCCCTACTGGCACCACAGGCCCACTGATCTAAACTGCACAGGCCACGGCTGAAAAAATACTATAGCAAAATGTGCTGCATTACGCCACACAATTTGTCCTAATTTACTCAACTCTGATATATAATTTGGTCCTCCTCTGCCATATAATTCCAGTGGCCCTGAGCATAGGTCCTTTCGAGATTACCAGCACAGGGAAAGCTTTCTGGAGAATTATAATGCAGCAGATGACCAGCAAGTTAAGAGGATGCATTACTGTTTAAAAAATACTTTCCTCTAAATACTCCTTTTGATAAAGTATTTATTTGAAAGACAACGTCCTTCTATTCAATGCTGCTGTTGTTTCCATGCAGTCAGTTCGGTTCATCCTCAGCTCTTGGCAAACAAAGGTATTTCGGGTTTGGAAGGTCAGCACCTCTTCCAGATCTGTGAAAGCTGTTCTTGGATGTTTTCTCTTCAGTCTTAAACATTATATATACCCAATAGAAGACTAACACGGCGTCCTTCGTGTTCCAAGAAATGCAACATCAGACAAAGAGAAGCTCAGCTAAAATATGTGTGCCTCTTGTAGGTTTTCAATACATTGTTAACTTTGATTTTATGTGGGCGCGATGTCGAGCTCTGGGTAAGTACATGTTGGTGAAACATGATTTGTTAAACTGTAGTATTAAACCCTGGGAATGAATCTGTCTGGTCAGAGACAGAGAACAATCGTGTTTCCATTAAAGAAGCACTTCTAGTCACTGTAGCTCATTCATCTGGGACTTCTTCAGTGCCCCTCCAACCCTAGTGCCAAAGGTACCAGTGCCTACAAATAGCAGCGTTACACAGCTGTAAAGTGGCCCTGGCAGTGAGCAGCGCTCACAGACAGAGGCATCTGTGCTCATCTGAGTATGGGGTGGTGCCACTAGCTGCACCACCCTCCCGCTGAATAATGAGCTGAAGAGCCCTCACTCCATCACACTCACTCCAAACCAAGAAGAGAAATGGCAAGTCCTCACTTACCCGGGCGGCAGAGGGGCATTCGCACTTCTAGACATGGTACTTCTTGGTATAGTGTTCCGTGCCGGTGCTCCCCACAGCAGTCAATGCTCCGGGTTCCATCTGTAGGAGAGGCAACACTATGCTCTCACCTCTGAATGACTGTCATAAAGATAGCCCGAGGCAGGGGACGCTGTGCAAACTGATTGCACCAGACTTACTCATTGTTGGCTTTAGCTTCATTTAAGGCCCCACGCCTAGCGGTGATTGCCTTCCAACACACGCCAAGTGCTTGAGAGGGACATCCCACTGGGTCACTATACTGCTGCTTGTGACCCTGCCGCATAACTAGACTAACTAGCTGATTATAGAAGGTAGATGTCCCTTAACTTTCAGTAGCTGTTTGGGCCTGTTGGGAACCATCGTGGAGGTCTGGGTCCCATCGGCCTCACGTAATGAAAAAAAAAAATCATTAACAAACAAGATCACAAAGTGTGGAGGAATGTGGGAAGTTGCCAATATAATTAAGGATTTCTCCCCAGCAATACTCAGGATGAAGAGATACCTCATACTACCAGCCACTGCTGTGTGACTGAGGGGGGTCCAGAAGTAGAGGACCACGTAGTCTGAGTTCAATGTAAATGACTATCGTGCATTAACAGCTGGTCCGCCGCATGACTCAGGAGGAAGAGAGAAATTAAAAAAAAAACGACATGTTAGTTACACATTTAGAGTCTGGATGGCTTTCATCGGCTGAGAGCACCATAGAAGTAGCTAGTGAATACAGTGGCAGTCTGGTCATGCTAACAGAGGCAAAGAGTAGCCTCATACAAACTGGTCATTTAACATGGCTCACTGAGGACATGTAGTTCTGTATGAGAGGGGGCTGTATTAAGACCCATTGCCCTGTGCTGTATATTGCAGTGGATAGAAGCAAAATGTGAATGACATAAAAACTGACAATGGGTGAAGAGAGGTGGTGAACACCCTTTTAAGTAAGCATGTTATATATATATATATATATATATATATATATATATATATATATATATATATATATATATATATATATATATATATATATATCCAACCAAGCGAGTCGCTGTAGAACCTTGCCACTTGCCAAAGGCGGGCCTCGAATGGGATAGCGAATCCCAATAACATCCAACCAAAAACCCTCTCCAGTAAGGAAAAAGAAATCCGGGCCACTTGAAAGTGCAAAGCGTGATTTATTCAATGGCTTTCTCGACGCGTTTCGCAGTAAGTTCTGCTTTTTCACGAGCGTCGAGAAAGCCATTGAATAAATCACGCTTTGCACTTTCAAGTGGCCCGGATTTCTTTTTCCTTACTGGAGAGGGTTTTTGGTTGGATATATATATATATATATATATATATATATATATATATATATATATATATATATATATATATAATTTTAGTAAAATTATAAGGTCTAGGATAGCGCCAGACTGAAAAAGGGAAGTATGATCTGCTTTCACATATTATATTTCCCAGACATAAATGCTAACACTCAAATCACTGCAACAAATCAAAAGCTTGCCTTTACTAGCTTGCCTTTACTAAGCAACTCAAATAAATTCATATTTGCTTTACCTATTGAGGGAAAGGAATGTCTCTGAACTTTCGAAAAGGTACCGCATATTAAAAAAGCCTGTGTAGGTATTCCTAAGGCTAAAAACTCCAACAAAAAACGTACATTTGTAGTTAAGCAAACAGATGAAGTGAAGACATAGAAAAACTCACCAAGGCTAACCTAAACAACAATGTATGATAACTAAGATTGACAAATACAAACAAAAAAAACTGCGTAGATTATTTGCTCATTGTGATGAGGCACTTGAGGCGGATGAACATATAAAATAAGAAAAAGGCTACAATTACTCTCAGACGCTCAAACGCACATAAACAATGAAGGAAGCTTCCAATTGAGCAATATTTGATACAATAAACCATTCTGAGGCTGAGGGGAATGTTTTACGAGTGCAGAGAAGAGATCAACAAAATTACAATCTAGAAATGAAAAGATAAATTGCATCTGATGTGTATAGGGAATCGCTACCCACCTTTTGATCAATTCAGTTACTAGCAGTCTCCCATAACACACTCGTTCACAGAGAGGTGTCTAACTCCGACCACTAAAAGGACAAAAGACAGAAAGCCCCGGAGGTGTTCCAAGCATCTTTACCAGGCGCCTCAGCTAATAAAAATCAGAGAGACTGATGGGGGAGGACAACGATGAAAAATGTTCAGGCATAGATGCAACAGATGGAACCTGAGTTACAAGGGAGAAGAACGTCCCCAGTGTTGATGTGAGGTTTGATAGATCTATCTCAATGCTAATGTTGAATGTAGTGCCATGGTAGCTGTGGCTGAGTTGTTGGGTTTCCCTTGGAGAAAATGCATGTGGGAAATCAAAAACAACATCAAACACAACACTAAAGTTAAGAAAAGATTATAAAAAATTTCACAAAGCTAATTAGAATTAAAACCACTATTGGTTAAAATTTGGGGCGGCATAACTCGTGTAATTCCGTGTAGCGTAATCACGAAGAATGACCCCAAAATTCACAAGTTTATGCAGGAAGTACTATTTATTTAGCAAAAAAAGTCCCCTCGCTTCCAAAATGAAATCAAAGATGCATTTTGCACTATCGATCAATCATTAGGGCAATCAATGTTGCAGTAAGATATAGTGCTGTATGCAACAGAACATGAATAGTCCCATGAGAAGTCACTCACGCTTGCTAAATATGCACTTAGGGTAGGATTTTCCGCCAACGTACTCCCGGCATTTAACAATAGTCTCCTAGCGCGAAATGCACCCTCGCATCCAAAATGGACATGAGGGTGCATTTTGTGCTAAGAAAATCATGCATAACAGCGCAAGCAGCCAATTGCCCTTCCTAAATTTGCTCTCTCTGTAGGATTTTTTACTCCATATTCCTCCTGATTATGTAAGTACGTGTAATCGCATTATTATTGGTAATTCCATGTAAAAAAGGATGCAAAATTACAAAATCTACTCTGATTCCTTGGCTTAATTTAAATCTTTTTCCACACCATGTTAAAATGGCACAACAATAAAACAGATCTTGCTTGGGAAGCCAGAGATAAGCAAAAGATCAAGATTTCTTTTAATTTAAAGCGCATCTTGGTGTATCATTTCCATTAAAACAGTGCCTTGGGAGCAGCTTTCCATAAAGAGTCACTAGAGGGCATTCGTTTGTAGGTCTCACTTACCAGATAGCATAAACTGTTTGGTTGGGAAAGACCTATTTTGGGCCTACAGCCTGCCTATTGCTTGCCATTTGTCGGCTTTAATGTCTATCTTATTTCCTTGCTTCCTATTCCATGGCCATTCTATTCCCATCTGGTGTTTCTCCTTTTAGTGGGGCATAGAATCTTTATCATCCGTTTGATTGACTCACTTGTATTCTTCCACTACTCATTTTTTAGGGAAAAACTTGTCTCTCTTTTGCTAAGCACTCCACTAGAGGGCATGTGCTTTCCAGCTCTCTCCCTCCTGTACTTCTCCCTTCCAACAAATACTCACCCTTGTCATCTATGTTGCTTTCTACTTCATATGCTTTTTGGTCTCTCTAGTGTGCTTCTCTCCCTGCGCCAGTGAAGTGTAATGTTTCCTCCTTCATGTACTTCTCCCCACCCTGTGTTGCTCTCTCCCTTGTGCTGCTTTTCCCCTCCTCCCCCACCCACTCCCTGTTGCTTCCTCCCATCCGCCCCTCTGTCTCTCATGCTGGTCCTTTTTTAATTTTAAATAAACAAATGGAGAGAGCACAGGAGCAAATTGCTGCTGGCCGATCAGCCCAACAAAAAAGCACTCCATCTTGGATCTGCAAATTGAAAAATTGACACCCATATCCTTTCATAGGTATGTGCATATGTTATCACATAAAGGTGACTACAAAATGATAACACCTTAAGTAGAAGTTGCCTCGTTGGGTCTTTCTTGTTTTTTCTTTTCTTTTGGCCAGTGCAGCACAGAACCAGCAAAAAATACTTTTTCACAATGATATACAGCATCAACAAAAGGAATTGGCAAAGCCAAATGGTCCGAGAGACGAGAAATATTGGCTTTGCCACTGCTTGTTTCAGCACTGAAACCCAACAAAGTCCTGTAGTGGGACAACTTTATGAACTGCAAAGAGGTCACATTCTAGACTCTTGAGAACAACTTTCAGAACTGGGTTCAACAGAATACAAAATTCAAGTCCTAACTCTTTTCTCAGGTAAACAGGTTTTCCAACAGCAATCTTCTCATTCTTGTCATGAATAAATTCAAGAAGTGTTCTAACTTTCAGGTGGGACAGGCTATGTTATTGTTGTAACCCAGTAGTTGGTGGTGATAGCTCTCAAGTGTATCACTATGACTTTATTATGCTGCCCATACCCCCAGGGGTGGCTCAACTGCAGTGTTAGAAGCAGAAACATAAAATGGTATTTTAAATACTATTTTAGGTTTCTGCTTCTCGCACTGCGAGAAAGCAGAAGGCAGGGTTTGGTTGGGGGCGGGCGGTCGTGCTCCAGGCAGGGTGAGAGTGGCTAGCCCACTCTTGTGGGCCCTAACTGTTTGGTCAGCCCCACATCCGACCAAACCAGCCATGCGCACTCTGCTTTTTATCTATGTAGGCTGCATGTAGCCTACATAGAGAAAATGGCATCCCCTTAGACGCCAGTGGGGTCTGCTTCGTAGCCAATCACAGTGCTGCCATTGCAGCATTGTGATTGGTTTAGGGGAGGGGAGGGTGGCCGCCTGCTTCCTGTATAAAGAGGAGAGAGGAGACACGACAAAGGACCAGAGGAGATGGTAAGTTTAACTTAAAAAAAATTAAATAAAATACCCTCCTCCCCGTGCGACCCCCTGCCCAAGCGACTCCCCAACCTGCGAGTCATGCCAACCGCGACTGCATACACCTAGTTTTGAGATTTCCAGAAATCACTTGATTTTCAAACACAGGGAAGGGGCCCACCAACTGCTCATCGTTCTGGGCTCCCCAAGCATGCCTTTGGTGTGGCCAACTGTAATTAGACATGCCTCTCTCTACTTAAAAGCAAACTCCGATTTCAGATACTCTAACCATCTGTTGTTCTTCCCATGGGTTGGCTGGGGAATGGCCTACATCCAAATTCCTTCTCCAGTGGGCCCTTCTTGGTAACGTATGGGATGATGCCAAGCATGCCGGCCTACCTTTGGCCTACCTTTGGCCAATAAATATCTTCTGGACCCATCTTTCACAACAGGATTATTTTCTTTCCACCACAACCCTTTCTCAATCATTCCCCAGTCTCTTGAAGGCTAGTGTTCTGGATTGTTAGGAACGCTTTGTACCTACACAGCAGGAAATTATAGGGCTGCATTACCTGGGATGATAACTCCTACTTTATGAAGCATGAAGAACCTTTTTCCTAGAATTCATAGTTGTGACATTGATACTACAAATATAAGTTCCCCCATGGAATGGAAGTACGCTGTGTGCTACAATTTTACAAAGATGGATTCATACCCGATCCCACACTGCAGCCCACATTAGACATTCAACATTTATGCCACTTGTGCACTTTACCTATTTTCTGTGGATTTAGTCAAATATGCCAAATGGTGTTTGTCAATTATATGCCATCTTTTAGGGGAGCAAGCGCATTAATTAGGAGGATGTTGAGCAGTGTCTCTATCCAGAGTCAACATATACCATCTATTCAGTTGAAATATTTTGAGGAACCATACACAAAGATCAAAAGGATATCAATAATAACTGTCAAAAAAATAAACCAATGAAAACTCATTGAAAGAAAAAGATTACAACAAGCCATGTGCTTGGCATACTTCCCACAAATTGAAATCCAATTATATGTGGCCTAAATTGGGATTAAGATGAAACTGACAAATACAACTCAACAGGCGCTCAAAGGAGTATCAACACTTAATCGACAGCCATAATCTAGGAGGATTTGCTTTTTCACGTGATTACCCAAGAAACATTGAAATACTATGTGCATTCCTGAAGTGTTAAGAATTCAAGAAACTTGGGAACAATGGGAAAAACAATTGTGATTTCACAAGTTTCAAACACAATCCAGACAGACGTGCCACAGACTTGCAATGAAAGATGCAACCAATGTTCATCACTGTAGAAAGCATCTGAAATATCAAATTCGGGGGGACGAAAAAATGATCAAATCATGCACCATCAATAGAATGGTTAACATATGATACAGAATTATGGACAAGGAGAAGCCCAATGAGGTACATTGCAGCTACAGTACACATCTATGTTCTGATCAAGGCTACAGAAGAATGATAGCCGATATTTATGAATCAAGCAATGCAAACTAAAGGGCACCATAAAAACAAAGCCCTGCCTTCGGTCATAGACTTCAATTACATGAAAGGCTAAACAGAAAAAACAGCATTGTCATAGAATAAGGGCAGTGAAACGTCTAACTCTATTCCTTAATCATTGCAGAGCAAGAGGAGAAATCTTTTGAGCTGAAGCAGTTTCTTGCAGCATGATGTTGATGGGAGCCACATGGTGACTCAATGTATCCCAGAACTGACCAAGAGGAACGTGTAACTAAGAGTATCATTTAGAGCCTGGTGGGAGGCTTGCCTGATCAATGATTGCCTTGGCTTCCACTCCCTTAGCGGAAAACGGCCAATCTGATTTAGAGAACCCTGACAGTCTAGCAGGTACCTTTAAAACCACATTGAGCCTCTACTTTTAGAGCTCAACTGCAGGCTCAGTAGAAAGCAGAGAAGTCATGATATCTCTGCCTCAACTATGCATTTTTGTTTTGATTTCCAGGAACTCTTAAAGCAAGTGTTTCTTTGTGTAAAACAGGAAATAAATGATATGTGTAGGAAGTTCTCTCTGAAATATTGATGTACTTCCATGCCGGAGACGGCCATACCTGGCAAGGAAATCTAGTGATGGCCATACCACCGTCAATATGGCACATCTACTGTCACTGTGACCTGGTGGCCCAGTGTTTAAAGAGCTGAAGGGAAGGAATACCACTGGCAGAGTCAGCTGAAGCTCTGCCAGTGGAAACCCTGTACTTCGTTCACTTTACTATGAGGCTCCCTCTCTGCCAAGCTCTAAATTACCCCTAAAGATTATTTAGTTAAGGACATTTCTGGTATCATCTAGAATACAAATTGTTCCTTTCATTGACCACCGGCACAACTGTAGCACAGGAAACTATCACCTGTTGAGAACAAACCCTTTTCCAGTCTATACTGCATTCTCGGATTTCCATGCCATAAAAGAGAGAAACTAAATTAGAACCAAACCTTTATTTCGTACTAGATCAGACATCCAGTTGTATTATCATTTCATTTTGGGATGAATTGGGTTTTCTCATATATCTTTGGATGCGTTTATATGTATTTATTAATCAAGTATTTAAAGAGTTGATATCAAAAAACTTTAAATTCACAGGTCTGCATAGTGGGTGCCAATTTTACAACACTGCAATGACACAGGCGAGCATAGAGGTGAGAGGAAATTCCAACAGAAGGTTAGTCTACTCTAATAAGGCAGAATGACGAGCAGAAAGTGATGATATTACAGATATAGACTAATCAGATCTGCAATGCATGGATATTTCTGCAGAGACAAGTGGACATTTTCTCTCCAAGGCGGAATGCACAACATATGAGAAGTATCATCTCTTCTCTCTTTCAACCGAGTTCCAAATGTTGTGCATGGAAAACTCAGATTTGCTGAATTTCAAGTGTGGTGTGTCAGGCAAACATATTGGTTGTTTTCAAACCAGGCACATTGGCCCCTGGTTTAAGGCAAACCTGATTTGGCAGATGACAACCAATTAAATTTGCAAATACCCACATGGTTTTTATGGCTATGCTTTGCTGGCAAGTAAGGAACCAGATAACTCTAGATGAGACATGTAACAGCTAGAGGCATGAGGCAGTGAGTCTTCACCAAAGAAAATGATGCCCTTCCTACTGATATGACTGGGCCATGAGCAAAAGATTGCAGAAATGCAGTAAGTTGTTCCTTCATCACTGTTTCTTTGCAAAAACCTGAGTCATCATTTCTTCTACCTAGTGCATAATGAAGAGAGACAAAGGGAAACATTTACTTATGAATGTTGTAGGGAACGGGGTTTTTGGTTGAGGGGGTAAAGACCCCTCTTAAGCAATAAGCACTATCCCTGTCAGGATGCTCCAAAAAAGTAACTTAATTAAGCTGTGTTTAACCCTTTGTCTGCTTAGCACAAAAGCAATCAGACTTAACGAAAATGTGTAAAGTATTTGTATGGCACATAAACAGTAATGAAGTGAAATAACAAGAAAGGTTCCTCAGCAGTTTAGAAAAACAGAATGCATTAAAAAAACATATATGTGAAACCAAAATGACAAAAATCCATTTAGTAAAACTGAATATGTGCGATTTCATGTTTTTAGGTATGCATTGAGCCTAAAAGCAGCACTCACAATCATCGGGTCATGCTAGACAAGTTCAGGTCAAGCATGATGGAGCGCGGTCAGAATACAGGGACCAGGTTAGTTTAGCTAAAAATGTTACCTCTCCGATCCCCGGTGTGAAGAGTTCTGTTTGTTGTAGATTAGGTTGAGAGGAGTGTGTTGCTGATGTTCAGCGATGTAGTGTAAAGAGCAGACCTGTTTTTGTAGACAGCCCTCATTGTAAATTGAAGTTGGGCTTCACAGGTTGCTGTTCTGGAGTTTTGCGCTGGCAGTCACTCTTTGAATGTTATCGCCATAGCATGAAATGCAGATCGCGTGTTGCCAGTCATCATTGTTGGTTGCTGTTGTATGAAGCGTCGAGTTCACCAGTGATGCTTTGCACTGGCTGCCATCATAGGTGTCAAGATCTCTGCACAATAGGGTCCATTTATCCAAATTCACCCAAAACTTTAGGATTTCTTCTGAGGAGTGCACTCAGATGTCAGGCAAGGGTCAGGACCTGGGGAGGCAACCCTTGGGAATCAGAAACTTATTGTATCAAAAGCCAGCAGCACTCAAGCAGGTCCAGCTACAGGTCCAGACAGGTCCAGTTGCAGCAGGTCCACTAAGCAATTGCAAGAAGGCCTCAGGAGCTTGGTGTGCCCCTGTAGCTCAAAACAGGGCTGCCAACTGTTACTTGAAGTCACTCAGGTTAGCCTGGGATGAAGGGAGAAGTGTCAGTCTTCCTACTCGGAGAGCAGGGCAGACCTTAGGCAGTAGGACGGGCTCTGGTAGCAGGGCAGTCTTTCTGTAATGTCCATGGGTCCAGAAGAGTACTTACGGGTGGGTCTGTGGGCCCTATTTTAATACCTTATTCGAGCTTCACACTTTTTATACATGGTGCTAGCTTTCAAGCGGATGAATCTTCTAGAGTTTTTCTCCTGCAGATAGTTCTGAAATGTCCTTCCTCCCTCCCCAGGTTTTAAGGGGCCTGGGGTGAGAAAAGACTAGTGTGAAGTTCTTTATAAGGGTGCTGAGGCAGCTCCTATGAAATGCAAGTGGGGGAGGAAACAGCTCCATCCCTCCCATCCGGAAAACACCTAGTCCCGCTTTTTCTCACGGAATGGGAGGAATACACAAAGGCCAATTGCTAACAACACTTAGTCATGTGACCCAGCAATATGGGCTGCACAGGGTTAGGATAAAAAAAATGGCAACTTTCTAAAAGTGGCATTTTCAGAATTGTGTTTTGAACTCCTATTTTACCATTAGAGATTACATTAAATTACAAATTTTTTGAGTTTAAACATGACATTTACCTGCTCCAATCAAGCATTATCACTTAATAAATGTGATAAAATAATGTAAATCCATGGGAGAGGTAGGCCTCACAGCAGTGAAATACGAATTTTGGAGTTTTCCACTGCTAGGATATGTAAACTTCAAAGTACATGCCCAACATTTTAAATGCAATGCACCGTACAATACAGGCCGCTCAGGGTCTACCAAAGATGTGGCTTATATGTATTAAATAAAAAGGAAGATTTGGACCTGGCCAAAGGTTTATTTGGCCAGGCCAAAATGTCCATTTAAAACTGCACACAAAGGGCTACTTTAGTGTTGCATGCCCACTAGTAGTATTTAATTTGCAGGCCCTGGGTACACGTTGTACCACTCTACTAGGGACCTATATGTATATTAAATGTGTCAAACAGGTGAAGGCCAGTTTAACCACATTTTAAGGAGTGAGCACAAACACTGGTTGGCAGTGGTAACGGGCACAAGGTCCAAAAGCCAACAAAAACGAATTTTAGCAAACAGGAGCATAGTAGTCAAAAGGTCGAGGGGAAGACCTCCTCAAGGCCAGATAGGTTGAACACACGTGCATTTTCAACTAAATGGACATCTTGCAAAAGGCCAAATATGAGTGTTCTTCTCTGCTAAATGCAGACTGTAATTCCGACTTCCAATGCCACATTACATACCAGTGAGACCGCAAACATCGATTTGCATCCCTGATCATTCATTAAGGCAAATATTTTTCAAGTTAAAACCATTCTTCTAAGTCCTTATAACAAGAAATAATGAGAAACAGGTAAGATGTATGCTTGCCCTATATATTTTTGCATGTATAACATCTGTTTTCTGTGTACAGGCAATCCAATTGATGATGTGCTCTTCATGTGCAATTATATTATGAATAAAGCACTCAAAGTTTAAAAAAAAAAAAAAGCTCAAAACTACCCAACAAAGAGCTTATCTCCAATGTTTATCATAGTAAAAATCAAGCAATTAAGCAGGAAAAATGCAATTAAGTTTTCACCCACTTAACTACAAAAGGTGGGATCAGTAAGTGATAAATATTTAAAGAGGTGCTAAAAAAATAAAAAAATACTTTTTCTAGAGTGGCAATTCACAAAAACATAGTTGAAGAAAAAGATTTTAATATCTTAGGGGCTCATTATGATCAAGGACGGACTTGAGTCCGTCCGCGACCATAGAGGAGGAGGGAACCTCCGCTTGGCCTGCGGAGTTCCCTCCTGTCCAATTAGGATGTGACCGCCACCCTGGCGGTCACATCCTCTATTTTTACCATTGCTGCGGGTGCGGCTTCAAGCTGCATCCGCCGCAATGGTAAAAATGCATACATTGCATTTGTATGCAGAAAGCGGCAGGCACCATGCGGTGCCTGCCGATTTCTGCATACAAATGCAGGGGGGTACCATAGGTACCCCTCCCACTCCCCCTTCACCCAGGGGGCCCGCAACGGGCCCCCGCAGTGAAGTTCCACATGCTTTTCCACGGCGAAAAAGCCGCCTGGAAAAGCATCTCTTTTGCACCATCCTAATATGGCTGGCAGTGTCTGATAGACACCGCCAGCCATGTTACAGCTTTTCCGCCGTGGTTGTAAGTCAACCGTGGCGGAAAAGCGGTGAACTGAAACCAGGACCCACCAGCCATCCTAATGTGGCGGTGGGTCTTTGGTGGGTCCGCAGAGGATGTTCCGCATCCTGTGGGCTGGCGGTGGCTTCCGTCGGCCCAAAGGATGCGGAAAATCCTCCATCATAATCAGCCCCTCAGTTTGGTTGTAGTTAAGAGAAAAGTTAACGTTGTGGGGGAACCCCAATCATTCCTGTCTCTTTTGTCATACCCTCTTTAAGAGAAGAATCATTATTAAAAAGGGAGAGGCAAAACTTAAAAATTGAAAACATAATTTGAACTGTAACTAGCACGCTATTTCTTAGCAAGAGACTCGTTCAGCACACATCCTACTTCTGTGACTTGAAAAGAAGACTATTAGATTGTGAAGATTCGGATACACAATCTACGAAACTCGTAAATGGATTTTCACATTAAGGCTTGATCTGTAGGTGGACTAGGGCTAGTTGTTTGTGACCAAGGTAGTTCTGTGCGTATTTTCTCCCTTAGAAAAGTTAAGTAAGATGCCCTTTACAACAGAAATAAACAGGATGGGGAGATGGGGGATGGGGAGAAGGTGGGATGAGGGAATGCGGGTTTTGGGATTGGAGGAAAGGGAATGTGGAGATGGTGCTGTGTAATATTTGTAGAGTGCCCAAGTCACCCCGGAGAGTATCCTGGCACAGAAAAGCAGGGGCACTGCTGGCCATGTATGTGGCCTAGTTCAAGAGCCATGTCTTCAGTTTTTTGTGGAACTCAAGTATTGAGGAGGTGGTTCTAACGAACATCTCTCTTCAACCCGCAGTCTTTCTACTCGCAGGGAATCACAACGCGGTCGTTACCACGACCGCGTTGTGATTCCGCATACCATTACTCCGCAAGTCTGAACAACAACTTGGGGAGGGGGGCGCTGGATGTTGGAATAGTATAATTTACTATTCCAACTCCAGTCAGTGCGAACACTAGGGAAGGTGTTGGATTTTAAATCCAACACCTTCCCCCCCTCCGCAAGTCGTTGTTCCGACTTGCGGAGTAATGGTATGCGCAACCACAACGCGGTTGTGGTAACGACCGCGTTGTGATTCCATGCGGGTAGATAGTTTTAGGGTAAATGTTATTTATCGGTTTTAACATGTACGGACAGGTCATTCAAGGCTTTGGGAACGAGACAGGAGAAGTCGTGATTGCCAGCTGTGGGGTGCGGGGATGTTTGCAAGCAGGAGTCCGGTCGAGCGTTGGTGTCTGATTGGTGTGGGAAAGTTGAGGCAACTGTTGAGGAAGATGCGGCCAATGTTGTGCAAGGCTTTGTTTGAATACATGTGTGTGAGAAGTTTGAAGTGTACATGTTTGTGAATGTGGCTTAAGAATACAACTTTTAACTTTTAGATGTCAGATACGCTTTTTCTACTCTTAAACAAGAATGAGAAATAAAGAATAAACACTTGTTAGATCTAATTAATTCTCAATTTCAACCAAGATAACTGGAATGGGAAAAGTGGGGTGAAAGAGAAAAAAGCAAAATGTCAATTTTATGGAAATCTACTAATGGTCCTCCCCCAAAACTAACAAAATGATTGTTTTGGTTTCCCCTGCTAACCGGGGTGATTTGATTGTCAAATGGAAAGACTGAATGAAACCGAATGAGCAAGAGATTGGCATGGCTGAGTGCAACACTGACCAAACCACTACTAGCTTGCAGAAGTACACTTTTGGAGGAAGATCTTTCAAACCTTTACTTATCGTTATTTTGCTTTGCCAGTTTTTATATAGTAGCACTTGAATCTAAGCACTGTGCACTCTTTCTGTAAGTGTCATGCAGAGTTAAGCTTAGAGGCAGCCCATTGCTTCTATTAGTAAGATTTATTGTCACTCTCATTTCCTTGGTTCTCTTTGGAGCCTGGCCAGTCCCAGGATGCTTGTTTCCGGTCCAGGGAAGACTTGGCTTGATGGATTCAACTCAGATCTGTGACTGGGGGTGAGTGTCTAAAAAGTTTCAGCGCTCCGTCCATCATCTCCTGTGTTTGCTTTGTTTGCCCTAAGTTGGCAGGGTATGCCCAGACGTGGGTCCCTTGCTCACCTTGCCACTGGATTCAAGCTAGCCTGGCTGATGATGGTTGTTACCCCAAAACTGGTCCCAGGATGCTTGTTTTTGGTCCAGGGAAGACCTGGCTTGGCAGTTCGATTTGGATTGTTCCCATGAGGCACAGGGTCAACACTGATTTGCATATTGCTGGGTATGAACTTGGGTGGTGAAGTGAGCTAAAGAACGATGAAGGATTCAACCCAGATCTGTGACTAGGGGTGAGTGTCTGAAAAGCTTCTGCACTACGTCCATCATCTCCCTGTGTTTGGCCTTTGAGAGCTGGAGGCTTTGTCAATCTTTATATTAGCCATGTTGTGCAGCAAAGCAGGTGTTGTGCATCATGGCTGAAAGTTTTTGAAAAAAAGTGTTCTATGACGCAGCACTGCTTTGCCTCATATCTCTTTTTTCAACCTTTCAGAGATGTTGTAGAGCATCTGCACTGCTGTACAACATTGCTAAAAACATTAATAACAGTAGCTATACTTAAAATCATTTCAGCCATGCTGTACAGCAGCGTTATGGTGTTTTTTTATAAAACCTGGTACCATGTTGCACAGCAACACATTGAAAAAGCCAATAGTTCTTGTAGGTAAGCCCTATTGGCTTTGCCAATGCTTGTTACTTACAGAGTGTTTCAGGAAGGGCTATTTGGAGACCATATAAAAGGCAAGTAACACTTGCAAAAGGTGCATTGCAGCAGTTTGGATTACTCTTCTCCGTCGAGCTCATTCCCCTCTGTACTTCACTCCTTGTTTCGTTGTATTATCACTGCTGTTGTTTGTAGTTGTAGGTTTAATATATATGTGCACAAGAGAGATTTTACTGTAAGCTCATCTTTTTTCTGACTTAACATGGATCCATCTTGAGTTCCAGCTCTTGGTGTCAGCTCGTTCTTCGCTCCCAATTCTGATTCATCTTCTGACACCTACTTTCATCTTCAACCTGCTCACGGTCTACTTGAGACTGGGCAAGGTGGTGAACAGGGAGGTCGATGTGCCACCGAGATAAGGGATGATTGATCTTCGGCCATCTCTTATCAGTAAGTTTATTTTAAAACTCTGTTTTTTCCACTTTTTCCATATTATTTGTATTATTACCTTCCCTCTCCTCCTATTGTTCTCCCTCATCTCTCTATACCCTGGCTCCAATCCTCCACATTATCCTTCGTATTTTATTATTTTCTCCTTTTCTCTTATTTACACTATTTTACTATTCTCTCCCAAATCTACTTTGTCTTAAAGTTTTTGCAAAGTGAGTTTTTCCCTATGATAACATATTTCTCTATGTTTATTATGATGATCTCATATAGTCACTGACTCCTATTTATATTTGATCTATTTATATTTAATCAATTACTAATATATGCTATTTCACTTTCTTATTCATGCCATTTACATATTTATTATGTATTATCCTTCTTGCATTCTCCTCCCATCCCCTTACTTTTATCTTCTTCTTCTCAGCTTTGTAACGATTTCTCTATTTATTTATGTAATTATTTATATCTATTTATAGATTCCATATTTATATGCTTTTATTTATCAACAAATGTCATGTATTTATTGTTACTTTTTATCCTTATAGAATTTCTCACCTGTTCCTTCACAATGTATTACTGCCTCCTTATCCGTATTCTCTTGATGTATTTTCATTGTAAAATTCAATGAAAATGTTCTACACAAAAACTGTTCTACATAGCATAAAGTAGAACACATTCTAGAGTGTTTTAGAAATTATTTTTTATTGAAGCAGAGCTTTATACACTTTTTCAGGTTTCTAATTATTCACAGCTGTTTTCTACAACTTACTGTTTTAGGTTTCATTTTGTTTTTTGAAAACTGTCTGGAATGCTTCCACACAGCACCATGATTGTACTCGAAAATGTTAATGTTAATGCTAATGTTAATGTTGCCTATAAAGCGCAAACAATCATCCTGAGTAGGATATCACGGTGTTATAATGTCTGTGGTGGGCAGTAGGCTAATACAGAGTGGTTTGTCTTAATCTGGTTTGGGGAAGAGAAAGGTTTTCAGTTGCTTCCTAAAACTTTTTCGATTGGCGTCAATAGCCTTCTGAAGGGAATTTATTTCATTTCCTGTTTTTCATGCGAAGCAGTGTTATTTTGCCCTTGGCATGCTCACCACGCAAGCAAAGTTTATTGTGAAAAAGATACATCATGGTTTCCCAAGACAGTGAGTATGATAATCTGGAGAACACTTATCTCCAGCAACACCTGAGTGAAAAAGAATAGATGGTAATTGGACACATGCTTTCTGAATCTCTAATGCATTCTATCTACAATAAAATACCCAGCACCGTCTTGCTGTGCGGCTTTGGTGCATCCCAGGGCATTAAAAACATTGATTTTTCTTACAGAATTTGATTAGGTGGCTCCTTTTTATACTGTCATCAAGGGATAATCCTAATTAGTATACATAATCAGGAATCACTTCAGAAGTGATGCGGGGACTCTGGCTCCGCCAGTGCACCTCGCTCGGTGCAGCAGCGCCTTCTTTCCCTAATAAAAATGAGAGTGAATTGTGATCAATCAGCCCTCTCTGGTGACTTCAGAGCTGCTGATGTTTTGTCACTTGTAAAATCGATGATCCACATCTGTCCCTTTCACGGATTTCTAGACAGACTGACGCCTGTTGTAAAACATAAACGCCGCGTAGGGTGACATCCGCCTGGAGTTGGGCGTGAAGACTCTCACATTTGCCTCCCTGTTTTCTCGTCAAACAAACAACTTCAAAGATGATATAGAGAAGCTAAGGTCAGAATTAACAGCAAAAAAACTCGCTTTTTTATGCCATTTTTATGGGTCTTTGCCCTGATACATTTGAGTACGTTTGACCTGCTGAAATGTGTTATCGGCGCTGCAACAATTAACGCAAGGCTTGTAATTCCAATCCACGTGCAAACTGCTGTTGTAATAGGGATCGGAATTCCACTCACAGCCTGTAATCAGGACATGGGGCATGGCAAGAGGACTTCACATCAGACATGTCATTGGGCATAAGGAGCGGTCAATGCAGGGTGTTTGCTGATAAACTTAAATGATGTAAAGCCTTAGTCAAACATTGGAGAGCTCATCCTGGTGGCTGGCCACACTGAAAAAGCTCACCATTGACTATGTGAGAGTCAATGGAGTTTGATTGCTGCATCTTTCGTATCACATATTTTATTTTTGTAGTACCCACAAAAATTCCCCTTGTTGGTCCACAGCCATTGGACATAGCTATAAATAGTGCACCAGGTGCAGGGGCACCAATGCACAGGACCATAAGTGGGCCACTGCATCCGAATTATGGCTGTCTTTTACAATTTAGGACCTCATTACAATTAAGTTTGGAGCACAACCAAGAGCTTGTTGGTTGCTTTCCAAACCGCATCTACAGCTGTGGTCCAACTGAAGCATTGGGATGCATGTGGTCGGATGCAGCAGTCGGAGGGACTGACTGACACAATCTGATGGGCTCCGGAAACTCCTCATGATCCCTTAAGGATGGCATTTCTGCTGTCGGAATTATGATGTCAGTTTGCGGCAGCCTTGACATGTCTGCTTTTTTGACATGAAAAGACTGTTGTATAATGACTTTGTGGGCCCCTAGCAGGTATCCTTCCCCACTCGTTCTCTGCATGTGGCCTAGGTGTCCCCTTAACATACCTGGACTGTGTCCCGGTCCAGGGATGTTTACAAACTTTCATTTTCCAATGGGAGCTTTTGCTGTGGGCGGTTTTGGCCCGCCACACAAGCTCCAATTGAAAAATGGAAGTTTGTGCGATTGCATCCTAATTGCGGAGTCAGAGCCGCTGACCTGAGGTCAGTCGGTTCCCCATCCGCAGCGATGTCAGTCGGAGGCAACTCTGACCGACATTGTAATCAGGGCCTTAGCTATTTCTTTTATTATGGCCAATGGCACTATTTCAACCACTTTGTAGAGCAGTCTTTTTAATATGTTTTTCCTTCATAGACAGAATACTTACAGTTTAAATTCAGCACCAGCTATTAATGTGCAGATCAAAATCATTCATCTCTTGATTTAGAAAGACAATTTAGAAAGAGCTTCAACACCTCATCAAGGGTTGTAAGCACCATATAACTGAAATTTCAATAAAATACAAAAATATTCATTTTTACTGGAAGAGTTGTACTTGTTTATTATTAGGATCCTGATAATAACCACATAATACAGACGAGGAGTCTGCAATCCCTGTCCAAAATGTTCTTAATTACAGTAGAGTTGTATCATCCCTAGTCACCTGTAATAGGAAAATGACAAGTTTTGACATCATAATGCCTGCTAACATGCACATTACGGGACCCCCGCCCTTAAGGCGGGCGGTCCCGTTTCCCGATAGGGTCCGCCCGCCATCCTAATGAGCCCCTTAGCATTTAAAAAGTTTGTGGAAATGGTCATGTTGTGCCCATGTAATATAAGGAATAAAATACCCACTTCTGTATATGAAAAGTATATTGCAAGTAAAATTTGAGTTGCATAACCTCAGAAAAGGAACTCAGACTTCGGAGCAAGGGCATTAGTAACGAAGTTGGAAGGGAGAGCAACAAATGCTAGTACTGGACCTACAGACTGATTCAATCTTGCTGCATCAGACCCCTCACCTACCACCTGCGGAGTCCCCCAGGGCTCCTCCCTCAGCCCGACGCTCTTCAACGTATGCATGGCTCCACTTGCCTCCATCGTCAGAACCTACGGACTCAACATCGTGTCATACGCAGACGACACCCAGCTCATCCTCTCCCTATCCAACGAGCCCAACACCGCCAGACGCAACTTTCGAGAAGGCATGGAAGCCGTCGCCAAATGGATGAAAAACAGCTGCCTACAACTAAACACCAACAAAACAGAAGTACTCATCATGGGCCCAAACCCCGATGCCTGGAGCGACACCTGGTGACCCACCGCCCTCGGAAACCCGCCAACCCCCACAGACCACGCACGCAACCTGGGAATCATCCTGGACTCCGAGCTCAAAATGGACCTCCAAATTAACTCTGTCTCATCTTCCTGCTTCCACACCCTTTGCCTCCTTCGTAAGACCTTCAAATGGATCCCCCTCGAACACCGAAAGACAGTCACTCACGCCCTGGTCCCCAGCAGACTCGACTACGGCAACGCACACTACGCCAGAATTTAACAAAAACCTCATCCGCAAGCTACAGAACATCCACAACGCCGCCGCAAGACTGGTCCTCAACCTGCCAAAACACGGCCACATCTCCCAGCACCTGCGCACACTCCACTGTCTCCCTGTTGAGGCGAGAATCACCTTTAAGATGCTCACCCACGCACACAAGGCCCTCCACAGTACCGGACCAGCATACCTGAACAGCCGGCTCAAATTCCACGCACCCCAAAGGACCCTACGATCAGCCCAGCTCTCCTACGCCGAGGTCCCCCGCACCAGAAAGACCAGATTGGGAGGCCGCTCCTTCTCCTTCCTCGCGGCCAAAGCATGGAATGCCCTTCCGCTCCACCTCAGACAGACAACATTGCTCCCCATCTTCGCAAGAAACCTCAAAACCCGGCTCTTCGACAGACCCCCTCCTTGATGGAATGGAACCTGCACCCCCCCCCACCCCTAGCGCCTTGAGACCCTTACGGGTGAGTAGTTGCGCTTTAACAAACTCCTGATTGATTGATTGAAGCTCAGATTTCACGTGGTATGAAGAAGTACCCACGCCTACCCCAGAAATAACCTAAACTGTGTTCTAGATGATGGTAGCATTCTGGTATTTATCAAAGTGTACATTTAAAAAACACTTCCCTCTGAACAAGAGCGCACTGCCCTATTCTTACATCTATGATGCTCGAGTTATTTGGAGCAAGTGACCTGATACAAGCACGTTCGGAAAGTTTTACATAATAAGACATATCTGCGCCTCAGGTAAATAGGGGGTATGATGAAAACTGCTGGTGAAGACTAGGAATTTGTTCTCAAACTAGTCTATCTTTACAGAAGGTATATGGAGTGAGTTGATTTGTCTCTTTGCAGATTTCCCTAATAGCCAGATTTTTTTTGCATTGATGCTTTTACGTGCGAGATTTGTGTAAACATTTCAGATCACAGACTTTATTAACACGAGGGCATACTCAAGTCAGTAAATTAAATAGTTGACAGTAGGGTGGTGTAGGGCTTGTTATGCATTGCAGGTTTTCAGCACCTTGAACAGTTAGAGCAATTAAAACACAGCATTGCTTTTCTATTTTGCAGGACCTACTTTAGGGCGGTGACCTGGAGGGGGAACACTGACATCAGGGGGTGGCCTCGGTGTTTATCAATAACTTACGATTCAAAAGCACCTGCTGAAAAGTCCCTTCTGCATCCAGCTTCAGGCAGCAATAAAAATGTCAAGATAACTCTTGTGATTAATGTTCCTGCTACAGGGAGGGATTGAGTTTTGACTAGTGGCAATTTTGACTTGCCATAAAGTAGCACAGATCTGTACAGATCTGTGTGTTACGTGGTAGGTGAGTGGATTAATAAAGCCAGCCTTCACCAGTGCTTTAAACCAAATGAAATGCATGTGAGAGAGGGGTTATCAAGATATAAGAGGGACTTTTAAGGGTGGTAGTGAGGGTATCTGAGGAGGAGGAGGGGTAGGAAAGGACCCCAAAAAAGATTGTCGCACCAGGCACCAACAGAGCTAAATCCAGCCCTGCTATTTTGAATACCTTAGGCAGTGCTTTAGTTTGGGACCCAAAGGTATTCGCACATTTTACATGAGCACCAGTTACATTACACAAGGACACATTTAGTTTGGGTAGGCATGGGGAGATTAAGTGAGTTACCCAGAACCACAGTATGCTGAGCCAACGACGAGACTGAAACGAGGTTCACCAGTTCCAAAGTCGGCAGCTCTGGCTGTAATGCCACATCATCTCTCATATGTTCTTTAAATGTATACGTCCACTGTTGAACTGCTGACTCTTTCCCAATTCTTACACCTACTACCTACTTAACAAAATAAATTATTAATTAACACCATTGGTCGCACATTGCTGGGAAGAAACAACACATTAATCTCCCCACTTTTGAACTCCTTCAACTCTACAAAGAGCATCGCTTATGACGTTCAGGCAAGCACTGAAGACACCCTGTTCGACTCTACCTGTGACTTTCAATAGCAATACTGCAGCCAGAAATCAGTGTGCCCAAAGCACCAGTAAGACCCGTGACATTTATTTATGTACATTGCATCTATATCAACACCTGAAACCACCCGTAACCACCGCTACCCTGCTCACAATCCCCCAATCTCAATCAAAGCTCTTGGAAAAGGACTAGCACTTCCCTTGTTTGATTCACGTGAAAGCAGCAGAGGCAGAAATTGATCAAGATGTTGGAAAGTATGTATGTCAGTGGATTTATGCCCCTTACTAATATTTCCATGGACAAAAATATAATGAGAAATAGTAAGATTCCTACTGCACCCAATAGAAAGGGACAGACGTAAGAGCAGATGAAGTGCAACTGGCATCCACAAAGCTAGGAGAAGTCAGTAAGCTGAGTCCTTTGCAATGGTGGGCATAGTGAAAACTGCCCGACTATCCTGCCACACGATGTGCCACCTGCAAAGGGTGAAATATTATAAGGCAGGAAATTGTGGGCGAGCTTTTTTATCATCAATCACTATAGGTAAATGGTTTTGGGTGGTTTTGCACAGTGGATGGTGCCAGTAGGTGAAGTTGCTGAGCAAGGGATGGTGCCAGGGTAGTACTCCAAGCAAGGGATGGTGCTAGGATATTTTCTAGTGGGTGAGGTATTTATTGTATGTGACAATTATTGCACCTTCCAAAAGTGTCCACTGGCAGATTTTGCTATCAAGAACCTGGTGAAATGTATTGCAACAAAAAATGTTTATTGACAAGCAAGTCAAGGAGATTGACACTTTCCATATACAAAAAAGAAAAATCAAATTCAAATTAATACAGGTACAGATCAATATACAAAAAAACAAAGAAGGAGAAAGGAGAGAGTTCCTGATAAATCAATAATAACATCATCAGCACAGAACATCCGTAATCTGTATCAGTGCAAACTTTACAGAAAATTGCCCCAAATCTTAACAAACTTTGCAGTTGCTTTTGTTCCTCTGATCCTGGCAAGTGCACCTTCCATAGTATAGATTTCATAAACAAGGGTCCACCACTCGATCGTATGAGGAGGATTCTGAGAGATCCAAGCCCTCGCTATCAACAATCTGGCACAAGCCAAGACAATATTTAACAAGTCTTTATTGGTGGAGCTAGTAGAGTATATAGACAATAATACAGAAGCTGCAGATATTGGAGTGTTAATCAGTTGGTTTTGAAGTAAAATATTTTCTATTTCTGACCAATACTTAGCTAATGATGGACACAAATAGATCACATGTATGAGGTCTGCTGCCACCAGACCGCATTTAGGACATTTAGGGGTCGATTAGGATCGCGGACGGACTTGAGTCTGTCCGTGACCCCAGAGTAGGAGGAAACGTCTGCATGGGCTGCGGCGTTCCCTCCGTGCAGATTAGGATGTGATCGCCAGGGTGGCGGTCACATCCTCTATCTTTAACATTGCGGCGGGTGCAGCTTCAAGCTGCACCCGCCGCAATGTTAAAAATTGCATGCACGGCATTTGCGTGTACAAAGCGGCAGGCACCGCGCAGTGCCTGCTGCTTTGTTCACGCAAATGCAGGGGGGTACCATAGGTACCCCCCATGTGTACCCCCCACCCCCCCTTCACCCAGGGGGCTCGCAACGGGCCCCCGAAGTGAAGGTCCGTATGCTTTTCCACGGCGGAAAAGCCGCCGCGGAAAAGCATACATTCTACACCATCCTAATATGTTAAAGCTTTTCAGCCGCGGTCGGAAGGCGACCGCGGTGGAAAAGCTGCGCATTGTTTGCAAGACCCACCAGCCATCCTAATTTGGCAGTGGCTCTTTCTAGGCTCCGCGGCGGTTTTCCCGCATCCCCTGGGCCGGCGGTGGCTTCCGCCGGCCCGGAGGATGCGGGAAGACCGCAATCATAATAGGCCCCTTAGTACGGTCGCTAGCTAAGTTGTTTTTTGATCATTTAGAAATTTTTAGTGGAGTATAATAGAGATGACTAATCGTCCTGTACAATTGAAGTTTCAGACTAGAAGAGTGAACTACTTTATTAATATTAACTAAGGCGGCTGAAAAATTCTGGGCTGTCACATTAAATCCTAGGCTAGTAGTCCATTTTAGCGCCAGTCTAGGGCCTTCGTCCAACCTATTTTGACTGAGACACTTGTATCCCGAACTAATTAGTGATTTTCTATTTGCAGAGTAATAACAAGTCCATATATCTGAGCTGCTAACTTCTTTCAAATTCATCTTACGTATTAGATAACCCCTAATTTGAATGTGTTTATATCGCATCGTTTCAGGCAAATTTTACAAAAGTTTCAATGTTGCGAATTGTAGAAAGCCATCTGTGCCATATAGGCCTCCTAGTGTCTCAATACCATAATTAGCCCAGTCGCGCCCAATTTTATCGTTAAAAATATCGGGAAGCCCTTGATTATCCCAAAGTGGCAGCTCGGTATGGAAGAAAGAGGTATCACAGTTAGTCAACATCAAGTTCCATATACGTACTGCACCCCTCGCGGTCTTAAATTTTACACGTTTAAAATAGTTTGGGTCTTGCACTTTTTCCAGGAATTGTTTTGAATCACTACCAAGCATAAATTGGTGAAAAAAATATTGGTTGTTTACAATGAACAGACTACGGAGCCGGCCTAAAAAAGGAGCAAAAAAAACCAAGCATTGGCAAGGCCAATGGGTCTCGCCTATACAAGAGCTATTGGCTTTGGCAATGTGTTTTTGCCATTTTGTACACCAGTGTGGCTGCTATTCAGCATGGCTAAAAGTAAAAGTGGTGTGGAGTGTCTTAAAGTGAAGTGGGGGAGTACAGTGTTGTAGTCTGGATTTGTTGGAGTAGAGTGTCGTAGAGTCGAGTAGGCGGAGTAGAGTGTCATACAGTTGAGTAGAAGGGAGTACAGCTCAGTGGTTCAGAGGTACAGAGTGTCGTAGAGTGCAGTGACACAGAATGGAGGGGTGTAGAGTGGAGTGCTGCAGATTGGAGTGTGGTGGAATAGGGTGGAGTGGGTTGGAGTGGATTGAGGTAGCGGGGAATTGTATTAGAGTAGATTGGGGTGGATTGGAATGGGGTAGAGTGGGTTGGTCCGAGTGGAGTGGGGTGGATTGGAGTAGGTGGTATAGATGGGGTGGATTGGAGTGGGATGGATTGAAATGGAGTTGGATGGATCAAAATGGGGTAGGGTGGATTATATTGGGGTGGATTGGAATGGGTGGACTAGATTGGTTTGGGGTGGGGTGGATTGGATTGGGGTGGACTGAATTAAAATAGGGTGGTTTGGAGTGGGGTGAATTAGAGTGGAGTGGAGGACGTAGGTTGAAATGGAGTGGAGGAGGTGTGTTGAATTGGAATGAAGGGGTGGATTTGATTGGAGTAGGGTGGATTGAATTTGAATGGGGTGGGTTGGACTGGATTTGGGTAGATTGGATTGGAGTGGGTTGGATTGGAGTGTGGTGGGCTGGATGGATTGGATTGAGCGTGGTGGACTGAACTGGAGTAGAGAGGATTGGATTGGGGTAGAAATGGGTGAATTTCAGTAGAGTGGGGTGGATTGGACTGTAGTGGAGTGGATGGATTGGATTAGATTGGAGTGAGGTGGATTGGAATGGGGTAGGGTGGATTAGATTGGGGTGGGGAGGAGTAGGGTGGGGTTGGATTGTAGTGGGGTGGACTGGAGTGGGGTGGAGTAGAGTGAATTGTATTGGCGTGCGGCAGAGTGGAGTAAATTGTATTTGAGAGGAGTAGATTGGAGTGCAGTGAGATGGATTGGATGTGAGTGGGGTGGATTGGATTGAGTGGGGTGACCTGGATTTTAGTGGATTGGATTGGGGTGGGGTGTATTGGACTGAGATGAGGTGGATTGGATTAGGGTGAGGCAAGCTGAGATGGATTAGATTGGAGTGGCTATATTAGAGTGGGACAGATTGGAGTATGGTGCATTGTTTTGAATTGGAGTGCAACAGATTGCGATGGGGCAGATTATTTTGGATTGGAGTGTGACAGACTGGAGGGGTGCAGATTGGAGTGGGTAGATTGTTTTGGATTAGAGTGGGCCATATTATTTGGTATTGGGGTGGGGCATATTGTTTGGGATTGGAGTGGGGCAGACTGTTTTGCATTGGAGTGGGGTGGATTGGAGTGGAGTGGATTGGAGTGGATGGATTGGAAAGAGACGGGGTGGATTGATTTGGGGTGAGGTGTATTGGATTGGGGTGAGGTAGATTGGGTTTAGAGTGGGGTAGATTGGATTAGGCAGGACTACGATGGATTGAATTGGTGTGCGGTGGATCGGATTGGAGTGGGATGGATTGTGGTCGATTAGAGTGAGGTGAATTGGGTTGAGTGGGTGGATTGGGGTGATGTGGACTGGACAGGAGTGGAGTGAGGGCAATTGTTTAAAATTGAGTGGGGCAGAAGGTTTTGGATTGGAGTGGGTCAAATTGATTTGGATTGGAGTGGGGCAGATAGGAGCGGGCACACTGTTTTGGATTGGAGTGGGGCTGGGGCAGATTGGAGTGGGGAAGGGTGGACTGGGGCAGATTGTTTTGGAGTGGGGCAGATTGTTTTGTATCAGAGTGGGGTAGGTTAGGGTGATTGGGGGTTGTGGTTTGGAGTGGATTAGTTTGGGTTGAGTATTTTAAATTGGAGTGGGATGGTTTGGTCTGAGGTGGAATGGATTGAGTGGGTGGATTAGTGTGGAGTGAGGTGGGGTGGATTGGGGTGGAGCGGAGTGGGGTGGATTGGGGTGTGGTGGATGGGGCTGTACTGCACGATTATGTGTTAAAGCATAATTCCAGAAATTACACATAAGAAAGAAACAATGTCGCTTTGCATAAAGATAATCCTCATTTTATTAGAACAACTCCCATGAGCAAAAGCAAAAGAAAACATGAGTGCAATGTGAGAAAAAAAGTCTTGGCAAAATAAAAGAAACTTAACTACAGAAAAAAAATCTTTCACATTTTGTTTGTCCTGCTGGGCCCGTTTTTGACAACTCACATGCCTTCTGTTTGCAGGGCTCCAAAAGTTAAACAGAACAAAATAATACCTCAATCACATTGGGAGCAACAGATGGGCTCTGATTAGGCTGAGTCAATCAGTACTCAGTCTCTGCTCCACAGAGACGAACGGAAATGATGTTAGGTCTGACTTGACAAATTACAAGGCTGTAAAGAAGAGTGCCACACAAGTCAACAAATGGTAACAAACAGGCAGGCTCCAACCCCTTTAATGTATACAACAGTGTCTTGTGAACATGACACATGCGCTAGCTCATGCTCTTGCAGACTCGACCCTTAAAAGGTGAAACATAGAATCCAGTACAGTTTATATACATTTTATGTTAGATCTCATTCTGACCAAGAAAACTCAAAATTGGGAAGTATATATGACATGGTGTAAATAGCTCACCCACAATAAATCTATTTACTTGGTGTGCTAAATATCAGCTTCAACTCATATTTATTCTGACTCAAAGTCAACGACTCAGACTAACCTACAAAGGCATTTTGGTTGAGCTTTCATGAAGTCATGAAAATATATCTGGGAGAATTATCTTTTTCAAAGCATTTGCTGCTGGGAATTTATCAGGTGTGGTATGTAGGTTAAGCACCTAACACTAACGGTTCCTTTCAATCTTTACCATTGTAGGATTTATGGATATCTACACTGACATTATTGTTAATTCACAACCTCTACATAACTAATCAATAACACAATGAGACTAATAGAATGTTAGGTGATTTCCAATCAAGTTTTGAGCTTCCTATAAAACCAGGATACCACTCCTAAACATCAGGGAATAATATTTTCCCTAAGACCCTGAACAAGGTAACCAATGTGACCTTTCAGAAGGATCTGATACAATATAGCACGATGATTCATTCAGTTAAATGGCAAGATATTAAGCTATATGTGAAACAGGGCTGAAATTAAAATCCAATCACCAAATTAATGAGCTTTTTCTCCTCAAAAACTCAAGCATAACCTGTAGGGTGCACCAGAAATCTCCCCTATGATGAGCCTCTTCAATGCCTACATAGCCCCACTCTCCCATGTCCTTGACACTTAGAAGACTGGTCATCATAAGTGAGTAGATGGCACTATAATGTACCTAAAAATAAACAATTTTGTGAATCGTACAAATGAGTTACACTGTAACTAAAAGTGCATCTGTGACTGAATCAAAATTGTTATTGACTGAATTCTGAAATGTTGTTTATTGCCCTTGAAACTCTATTAACTTTCCCCTTTACAAGACCCAGTTCCACAAGCCAAAGCTCTCTACACCACATTCAACAAGCACATCACTGCTTTCGAAAAATACCTTACTAGTCCAGGCAGATGCAACATCTTATTTTGATTATTATAATGGCATCTATGGGGTTTTCCCTGATGGTCACTCTCAAAACTCCAAAGTGTTAATAATCACATTGACCTTCTCTTCTTTGAGATGAAACGCTACAATTATATAATATATAATGCCAATACTGAGTTACCTTTAATGCCTTCTAATTAAAGAAATATTTAGTTAAAAGATGTTCTGTCTTGTGAACATTTATTTTATGGTATTCTAGAAGGTTTTGATCAGCAAACCTTATGCTACTAAAATACAACCATTGACATAGAACATATTTTGTAGAATATCATGTTATGCCCACTGATTATTACTCTGAAACGCCTTCCTGCTTCATCTAAGACTTGAAAAATACTTCCTCTAATGTACCACTTCATTGAGGTCTATGGTTAGATTCTTCCCCTCAATTTAAATAACCTAACATCGTCATCAGTTGCCCTGCCAGTCAGACATCTAAGTCTAGTTCCGTATAAAAATAAATTCCAGACAAGTGCTCACACCTGTGGTTCATGCACTCCAAGACATTCTATAACATTCACAATACATACTAATAGCAGATAAGAAGAAGAAACTGCAGAGAAAACAAAAAACATAGTAAGCGCTCTAACCTCCATGAAAGTGCTTCTGTTAAGCTTGTGAGAAGAGTAACAACATCAATGGTTGAGGAAAGTACACAGTAAAAAAACTGCTCGAACACCCTCACACTATTGAGGATTCTGTTGCTGGAGATAGAACGACATTTGATTCCAAGTCGAATGGCAATTGCAGAATTCTTTATTCTTTCCCTTTAATGTATAATGTATGTCTGATGTCACCATTTAACAGCTACAATGTTATCTAAAAGTGATTTCCTTAAGAGAGGACCATGATAGTTTTTTGCCTGGGATCCTGCATTTGGCACTGCAAAAAATACATTAATTCAAAATACGGTGCCAGGTGTCATCTCTTTCAACAAGGTTTATCTTACGGGAGCTGAGACAACACTGGAGTTTACAAACAACGACTAGAGCACACGCAAAGAGTTCTTTGAGAAATAATCATAGGTGTTATGAGAAATAAGATCGTTCACAAGAGTTGGGTTTTCTTTTTGCTTTATAAGTGAACACTTGCAGAGGAGATCCAGAGAACATAAAACCAGCCGACACTTGTTTCGTCAAATCGGGTAGTAACCCGTGACTCCTCAGGGCTGGGGGTGATACAAAAAAGATTTGTACAGTAATGGTTGAATTTGTGAGTATCTCAGTATTGTCACACAAATACGATATTACATCCCATAGGTAAATAGTATATTTTTGCACTTGCACTTATATCCGTTCAGGAATTTGTGGGGGGGTTTGGTTACCCCGCTCCTGTACATGGGTTTTGGGTTTCCCTTGTTCTAGCAGCACCGCTCTTCATTAGTTATTTTCTCTACGCTAACCGCTACTTGATGAGCGCCACATTTTTCGGAATACTCTAAAACCCCTCGCAGGACTTTCACAACACTGGAGTTTCTTAGTGTTAATTTCAAACCACAGACAAAAGAGACACTCTGGTAAGCAAGATACAAACTGAGCTGGGAGGAAATCTGTAATTTTTCCATCAAAAAAGGAGCAAGCATTTTTCATACAAACTCGTTAGGGTAGTACAGTGAATCGATGGTTAGTTAGTCGTTCTGTAGCACTCCTTAGTTTTATTGATAGTTTAGTTATCATGTTAGTACTTGAAAGCCAAAATAACCAAAAGCATACACATTTAGAGAACCGTAAACAAAACCAACAGTCAGTATAAAAAAATCATCATCCGATTATAAATCTACAAATCGCTTGCCTACCTTCTCATTGGACAGTACTGTAGACATATATAGGTTATGTGTGAGTTTTATGGGAAAAGTGATGTAAAAGTTCAAAGGTGATTAAGGGAACAATATAATGACAGCAGAACTGTTTTCATCAACTTAGCAACTGTCCATAGTAGGAAGTCACAGACAGTGACTAAAAGACAAAATATGGCAGGAAAGTATTTGGCCAAAAGAAAGATGCAATTGAAGAGAACATTATTTAAAGTTGGAATTCTGCTGCTTTGTCAGTGACATCTCAACAGTGTTGCAGAAGTGTAACACAGTCAGTATGCAAATATGTGGCTTGAAAATATTGAACTGCTCTGCCTCAAACAGCCAGGCCAGCAGATTAGGCAACCCAAGCATCACTATGCTAAGGAATACTTTACCAGGTCTCATATAAATTGCTTTATACATTAGGTCCTGTTGAAATAAAAAATTTCAGAAAAAAACATCTTCCTTAAAAGAGTTGTAAACAGTAATTCATTCACATAACAATGCATTATTTTTAATAAAAGATGGGAAAAAGAAACTGCAGTGTTTAAAGTAACTAACAAAAATCAATGTAAAAGTTACTGAAGATAAATGACTCAATAGATAGCAGAGACATTTTTTGAAATGCTAGACAGCGAGCACACTGGATAACATTCAGGATTTGAAAGGTGCAAACAGTCATTTGGTCGGATCAATTAAAGTGCCTACTGGGAGTGTTAATTGTATGCATGATCTACACACATATTTGGGCTGACTGATGTCTTAAATACCTGAAAAGCTGGTGCTAGAACTCAAAAGGTATGTTTTGTTTTTGGCAGGAAATGTATCAGAATTTTGTGATGACTAAATTAACTACTGAACACAACAGAACACAGTAAACTAAATACAAAGCAAAATAACAGCTGCAGGAACACATAACAGGCATAACTTGACAAAACAAAAGAAACCGAAGAAAGCAGCACAACAACCACAGTGCTACACAGCATGGATACAATAAACATAGGCAACACCAAAACAGAACATCACAAAACATCACCACAAGAGGCAACACAATAATGCTGCACAATAACACTATTGGACATGGCCCTTTTTGTAGGGTAACACCCCAAATTTTTGTCTTCACCCTCCTATTTTTTCTGAATTTGTTTTTGCTGGCCTTAGGACTATATGCACTTTACCACTGCTAACCAGTGCTAAACTGCTTGTCCTCATTTACTAAAACATGGTAAAACATGGTAAAAGTGTCTTACACTTGATTGGCATATTTAATTTACCTATAAGTCCCTATTAAAGTACTATACCATGTAAATAAAAACCTAGTAGTGTCCCTGCAGCACAAATCTTACCACCAACTTTAAGTAGTCCTTTAAAACATGCATTGGTCTTCCATTGTAGCCTGTATGAAGGTTTAAGCTGCCAACTTGCCTTGGCAAAATAGCTTCCATGCTAAACCCCAAACACCCCTTTTAGCACTTAAATTTCACGCTAAAAGTGTGCCTCGGGCATCTCATAGGGCAGTGGTGCATTGTAATTAAAAGGTTGGACATGTACTTGTAAGTTTTACATGTCCGGGTAGTGAAAAACTCCTAAATTCCTTTTTCACTGCTATGAAGCCTACCTCTCCCATATGATAACATTGGATTGCCTTATTATATTTAAAAAGTGCTAACTTGATTCGGAACAGATAGGGATTTCCTATTTAGTGTCTGGGAAATTGTAATTTAAAATTCTCTTCAATTAGAAAATCAGACTTTAGGTTATAATTTTGAAAATGTCACTCTTAGAAAGTTGGCAGTTTCAAGCCCTAACTATTTGGTGTCTGCAGCCTATTCCTGGGTCATATGAATGGGTATAGTTGGCAGTAAGACTTTATTTATTCCACCCAGACAGCCAACCAAAAGAGGGATTAGGTGTTCCTGAAAGGGCCATCTCTGGCAGGATGGGGAGGGGGTGCCGACCTGGGCACAGCCCGAACTTGCAAATCAGAAGGATGTGCCCTGGATTCCTTCACACAAAGGACTTCACACAACCTTATTGTTAAGGCAGGTAGGCAAGAGCCAGGGCAACAAATGCAGGAAACTGCAAGCACTTTAAAAGGAACTCTCTAGAAACTTCTCCTACTTTAATGAAGACACCAGGTATAAAAACAGAACCCTCTGACCCACTCTTCACTTCACATTCTGAACTGGCAGAAGGATTTTCAGAGGACTACCTGCTGCTGTGGCCTGCTGTGTACTTCAGAAGACTACATTGCTGCAATTGGAAGGACTGCTTTGCTACCTGATGCCTGCCTCGAACCCTAAGAGTCTTGTCCTGCTGCTTGAGCTGTGTTCCACCGCTTGAACCCAGTTGGCTGGCCTCCTGATCAGAACCTTGAGGACAGAAAAGGTTCCAACAATTGTGGACCCACACCTGGACTCAGCCTGAGTGAGTCCCAACCCTCCAAATGGTGCCTGCCAAGTCAGTCTGGACCCTTGGAAGTAGTGCTAAAGTTACCCAGACAACAAAAATCTAAAGCTTGGGACTTAGAAATTGTTGGCTAAAAACTGCACTTAGAACCAAGAGCAGAGTGAAATCAACCTGCTCATCTATCTGCCCAAGGTGCGTCACCGGTCAGCCTGGCTTCATAACAGTTCCAGCTACATTCTTCTCCGCAGCAGAAACTCCTGTTCAAAAGGGGTACCCAGGCCATGGAGCTCTCATCAGCGACAGCCTTGTCATGTTGTAGCTTTTCAACTTCCAAAAAAGAGACGTCTGAATATGTAAATCTTCACTGCGGCTTCATCCAGCGCCTCTCCGATGAAGATGCCTCCTTCTCGGACACCGCGTGCAGTCCAATCCCACTGAAGTTCTACCTTTCCAGACCATTTAAAAGAAAATTCTTCTAAGTCTGAAGGTAAGTGCCAACCTGGCCCAATCCACTTCTTATATCCGGCTTGCACTATATATTGCGGTTGATCATATTTAATGACTTTGACCCAGTCATGGTAACTAGATGTCTGCATTTGGCGCTTTGATCTTTTATCGACTAGAGGCTACCATAAAATTTTAAAAGCCATAACACCGATTCTACATATTGGATTTTTGTTATTTTGGGTGTCAAATCATTTATTACAATGTACTATATTTTTCTAAATTGGTTTGAGATTTTTCTTTTGTTGTGTTTTCACTTTATTCCTGCTTGTGTGCTGCATAAATACTTTACACGTTGCTTCTAAGTTTAGCCTGACTGCTTTGGGCCAAGCTACCAGAGGGTTAAACACAGGCTAATTTAGTGACTTTTGTGGTACATCTTGAGAGGGATTGTAGCCATTGCTTAATCACAGTTAAGACCTCACTGAACCAACAGCCCAATTTTTCACCTTGGTGATCAGTGGTGGTTTCAAGTACTGTTTGTGCAGTATCATACCATGATTTGTGTAACCGTAAATCTCATACACATAATTTGACACCAGAGTTGCCCTCATTTTCAATTCTTCTTAGTTTTCCATTGGCTGTTTTCTCCTTTTTTCTAAATTGAAGTGCCCTCCCTCCTATTTTTGCACCATGGATATAGAGCTGCTCAGCATTAACACTCTCACCAGGGCTGAGTTGCAGACGGTTAACAGAGGTTAACATAGTAACGTTTGTGGTACACTGTGACATGGATTGTAGGTGTTGCTTGAGCAGTGTTAACACCCCACTCAACCAACAACCCATTTTCTCACAAAACACACAGCCGACAAACACAGCACACCATGCGGCACAAAAATAATATTTTTTCAAGAGCAGAATAATGTGACACAAAGATACACAACACCAAAAAACAGACAAAAGCACAACCACAATTTAGCGCTGCAACTACCACAAAACCTGAACAAGAAAAACACCCTAACACAGCACTAAAGGTTGTGTGGTAGCATTAACCCCTTAAGTGCTGCCTCGGTGCATTGGCCGACGGCAGCACTACCTCCCCAGTGCTGCGCACGACCATTGGACGTCCATTCAGCACTAGTTCCAATGGACAGCGCAGCACTGGGGAGGAATGTTTAATAGCATCTATGAGGTTAATATTTTGGGAAGAGACACTCTAGTTCATTGCTAAATAGTGGCTGCGTGAGGGTTATTGTATTGACATACAGTAGTGGTGGTGCAGGTAGATTATGGCACATGTGTGTGTGCAATGGGCAGCGGGTATTACCACCATAGTTCTGAGTAGATAAAACCTTTAATTTCAGGGAGATCTCAAGTGGTCATTCTTCTCCCAAGTCCCTCAAAGGCATACAGCATTGATGGTGGTGTTCTGCAAAGGGCAATCGTCAATCCTTTTCATTTTAATATGTACAGGCAGCCCTTTGTCCAATTTCTCAACCAAGTCATGGTATGCTTTCATATGCATGTGGGTTATAATCAGCTTATTTTAAACATACCTTTTGTCTAGAGTTTCCCGATGAATGCTGAGTAATTTTACAGAAAGCCTCGATCAGGGAATGAATGGCCGACAATTAACGCAAGATGAAGCCACCCCAAAAAAATCTTGATTAATTCAATCTCATCAGCCACTGAATGCAACACAATTTATGTCAGATATAATGGGCGTCCCTCGGATTTTCAGCAGTGGAGTAGAATGTAGGAGATGTCTTAGACAGCACCCCTCCCTGGAAGTCTACTCCATGAAACTAGCCTGCACCTGTTTCATCCACCTTTGCCTTATAAAACATACCTTCCCTTTCATTGACCCCTGTTCACAGACGACAGCAGTCAAGCTATCATTGAATCACATTTGGTCAACATTAATTCAACCTGCCTGGAATCTCTAGACAAAACCACGCCACCTACTGCAACTTACTTAGAATGCTGCAACGAGTGCTTAAAAAACTGACCGAATATCGAACATGGTGCCACTACTGCAATCTTAACATGGGCAACCCATTCGACTCAGGCCTTAACAAAGGCCATAAAGCCCTGCACCTTAGCTCATCCTCCTGTCTGGACAATTAGTGTTTCCTTTCTCAACTATCACGATTCCCTCACATCAGCAAACCAACTTTTGCTTTCCGCCACCAAGGCCAGAACAGTCACTTATGCAGACCATGCTTCTTGGAAAACGTGGCTTTCAAATCATTAAATATCTTCCACCTTTGTGCCACAGTCAATGTTAGGTTTTAAGGCTGTGGCTTCCAAATGAGCCAAGACGCATTTGCAGACAATCGCTCTACAAATAAATAAAACAATTTAAATGAAAGTTAGCATCCCTTCTCTCCCAAGAAATTGATGATCGATGTCAAGCTGACCATCTATATGAAACTTTCCAAAGTGCTTACAAATATAAATGATTTGCTTACAAATGCCAGGTGCAAGAGAAGGACTGCTGCAATGAGCTGTTGTCATGGTGCTTATTGGATAGGGAGCAATTCAATTGTTTGTAAGCTGGGATGCAGAGTGTGTTTTAATATTGCATGATCCTAGATGGTTTTTTTTTGTTAAGACTAATTCATTTTTACTTGATTACACATACAATAATTCTACATTCTCATAAATGTTGATGTCTGGATTATTTTGTGTCCTATGTTTATTTATACAAATGGTTTGCCTAAGTTTGATGTATTTTTGTCATCCATAAGGTTTAGTTAATGTGAAGGTACGTTTGGTAATCTGTTGTGCTTTGTTTCCTCATTCTAAATGGTACACTCTTAGCTTGAGCCGCTATTTCTAGAGAAGTTCCAGAGACATGTTTTTGAACCTTAAATTGTGAATTTCTGAATGTGTAATGCGAAGGCTATTTTATTAAGTGTTGTGTGCCTTAGAAATGGCATATGTGCTGGCTTTCAAGTGTTCTCACTTAAAAAAGTGACAAGTAGAACTTTCCTTGTAGATGTCATGTTTGATTAGTCATTCCATTAAGCAGGGTCATCAACACTGCAAAAACATTTGATTATATTCTGTGTGTGTCTTTCCTGTTGAAAATAGCACACAAGACAGGTGGCTGCAGAAGATGGAAGTGGTGAGGGAAGATGAATCCAGCACTCCTGTGGCTTATGACAAAAGTTCTGGACTTGCAAAGGAAACTGTTGGTGTCACTCCATTTGGACACAGAAGTCTTCACAATCATGACTTTGGTCCCATTTCACACCATTTGGACCCTTGTCTGGTGGAATATGTCACTTGCAAAATATGTGGCGAAGTGCTAAGGCATGATACTGCCTCTAGATACCATTTAAGCACACCAACAATTTTACAACACATGCTGTCATAGCATTGATATTGGACACTGGCAGCATGCTACTCCACCTATAAAGTGGTGGAAAAAGAGGTGTCAGGTTGAGTATGACCAGCCACACCATATTATGGAGAAAGAAATGGTGCTAGAACTTCTACTTTTATTGCAACCCCCACAAGTCTAAATGCACAGAGGGTGGACACAAGTGGGGAATCTTTTTCTGAACAAACGACAGCGGTACAGTTGACTTCATTGTCACTGTTTTATTCTTGTGCAGCATCTGTCGAGTTATGTCATATTTGAGTGCAAAGGGTTTTGATGTTGTGCGGGAGAATATAATCTTGAAACATTGAGCCTGCCATGGTGGTGAAGTAAATAACTTTGTGACCATGACAGAGGTGCCGTCCACCAAATTTAGAAATGTCCACTGATGCAGCAAACATGTATGGTATTGACAGGAACTGCCATCAAGGTGGTTCCTGCCAATGCTTTTTAAGTCTGATGGATGGCTCCTTCAACACGACAGAGCCGTACAGCACATTTCAAACTTTTTTTCTTATTTGCAAAAAGAAATGCCAAGTAAAAGGGGCAGTGATCAGCTTTCAATGCCCCTTACTAGCAGGATTTTCCTGGCAGTGACGGGCGCTGAAATTATGATGTATGTCTGCCCACCTAAAATAGATGGGCTGACATACAGCCAAAACTCCCATGGCCCTATCACTGCCTTGCCGTCAGAGAGGTTTGGCCATGGCAGAGTTGGAGTAGTCTTCACCGTCATAAAACCCATGGTCCCCATAATTTTGGCTGGGAGGTTCCCTCTCCGCCAACATATAATTTGGGCCCATATTCTCTTAATTTCCAATGAGGAGTGACAGTGATAAAAGGAAATATTTTCTTGGATGATCTTCACACTATAGCTCCTACCCCATTTCATATCTTCTACCCTAACTCCCTCAAAGTCTTTCAGAATCATCGATTTGGTTAGAAAATAGATTAAACTTTATTTATGGTTTCGTGTATGGTTCAATGTTTGTGAACATTTCACTTTTTTGGCATGATATTACCTTGTGTGTGTCCCTTGCATTCTGTCCATTGTACATGAACACCAATAATGGAGCAATGTGATTTAGTGTAATGTGAGACTCCATATGCCCCAGTGAGGCCTTGTGTTTGTCAAAGGAAGAGAGCTTTTGCAATTTGTTTTGTTTATTGAATACGTAGGAAGTATGGAGGCTCTACTCTCATGATTATCTTTGTGTAAATCATGAATCTTGCTGCAATATCTGGATTTATTAGATAGTGAGATGCTTCATGAGTCTCTCCGGCTGATGAACCCCTCTATAGTGGCTCTCGGAAAACCAGAGCCAGGAAATCATCAGACTGGGGATAAAGAAGTTCACAAAAGAAATAAAAAGGCAACATGCTTTCTCCAGCTATGTACCGAGGATCTGGAATGACATTCCCTTATTCTTTAGGACTGCTCCAATCCTGCACCAATGTAGGAAAACATTGAAGGCATATCTCTTTAAGAGCCCTACATCATTTTGTAGTATCAATCCACGATGTTCCCACAACCCAAATACCATTCCAATCATATGGAAGAGTAGCTTCTTTGCGTTTGGCGTGTACAATGATCTTCTGCCTTTTGGCTAGGTTCTCATTGTACAATTATCAGATACTTTCACAAATGGCAGTTCTACAAAATGCTATACAGCTGGTCCGATTATACTTGAAGCCAAGGAACAACTGGGGCAGGATACCAACCAAAATGATTATGAACAAATACTACTTTCAAAATGACCCCCTCACCATGAAAGATAACTCACATGGCGGGGTGGGCATTACCTCATTATCCTTCTTAGGGTTTTGTTTTTAAAAAGATTTTCTTTTTACTTTTACTTATGGCTCTGTAATCTTTTAAGGAGCCATACATCAAAGTCAAAATGCATTGATAGGAAACCTGTCAATGCATTAAATGTTTGCCAACCTAATGGATAGTAATACATTTTAGTTGTACGGACCTCCGCGAGGGCGTTAGAGTAATCTACTCCGTCGCCCCGGTGGAGGAGAGCTTAAACATCAAAATATAAATCGGCCCCTTGGTTGGATGCCCAAGACAGATACAATTGTTCCCCTAATGTGACTATGTCTTCATAGCAACATTCATTGGTGCTGATAGCTGCCTTTTTTATGACCATAAAATTGGCCTTTATTGAGAAAATGATGACACTTTGTGGGTTTATTCAAGCATCTCAAAATTTCAACACACATAAGAGTGAAGAGGAATACATTAACGTTTCAAATATGTGTTTTTGGGCATTTTAATCCTCTGGGTGAAAGCATTTGTGGTTTCAAAGAAGGTGGTAAAAATGCAGCTGAAAATTGGTGAAAGTAATTTCTGCCCTTCTCTGATTTAGAAAGGAATGTGACATACTGGGCGGCAGGGCCTCCATCAACTCTGGCACTGGGTTTGCCATGAGGCAGAGGTGATGCAGCTGAACATCAAGGCTGTGCAATATATGGTGACAGGCTGGTCTCCATGTACTTTGGCATCACTTCTTTTGAAGACCAACCTGTAAGCCATGGTGTTCATGCCCAGAAAACATATGAATTGACCCTTACACATAGGAAGAAAACTCCCAGCATATCAAGGTTACTTCTAATATAGTTTCTGAAAATGTACCCCAAGTTTAAGGGTGTATTTGAATGATAAAATGGTGCGAGGGTTAGCAGCAGTAGAAGACACAGCAGCAGGGTGGAGCCATGAGGGGAAGCACAAATGTGTGTAACCACTTATGGCTTAGACAAGATAAGGTGACAAAGTATTTGGGGTAGATACATGCAGAACAAATTCAGAGGCACACAGTGTTCAGCACGCTGATGTTCAGGACATCCCCAAAGTAGTACCCAACCCTTTGTGAGGCAGCTCGCACTGTCACCATACTGGCAGGAACCACTTTGGAGGGACATGATCCCCCTCAATGGGTGAAATCTGAAAATAGCACTGAAGGTCCACCACAGATGTGGTAGAAGTATTTCCTCCATCACTCAGACGGTTTAGCCTGGCATGCACAAAACCTTATACTAGGTTTAAAATCTAGAATGACTAGCCTCAGACTGTGCAAGGCTAAGCTGCAATGGCGGTCTCACCAAGCTTTTTAACCTTTCCTTATGACATTCAACTGTTCTAACAATTTGGAAAGCGGCTATGGTTAAGCCCATATTAAAGAAGCCTATCCTGGACCCTAAGGAGCCAAACAACTATCGGCCTATTTGCCTTCTTCCTTTCTTTAGAAAGGTCCTAGACTCACTAATTAACAAACAACTTACCACCTTCATGGAGAGTACAAATCTACTGGACCCTTCTCAATCTGGGGTTCGGGCCTCACACAGCATGGAAACCGCTTGGCTAGAGGTAGTCATTAATATAAGACTCTCCCTTGATGCAAGACAATCTGCCATCTTGGTTCTTCTCGATTTGTCGACTGCCTTCTGCACTCTTGTGAATCGTCAGTGGGAGATGGGTGTCAGGGGCATTGCATCTAACTGGTTCAGGAGTTTCCTGACAGATCGAACCTCGAAAGTGCATGTGGGTTCCTTGTCTCTAGTAGCTAAAACATCGACAAGGGTGTCGTCCAGGGGTCTATTCTGAGGCCCACACTCTTCAATCTGTACGTGGCACCCCTAACAAGTGTGATTAAATCACATTGCTTTGACACAGTATCGTAAGCTGACAATACTCAGCTGCTAATCACACTAGGACCTGATCAGACCGATACCAAAGTCCGATTCAGGAAGTGTATGTCTGATATACACACCAGGATGCTAAATAATCATCTGCAATTTAAGACTAGTAAGACCAAAATCATCCTCTTCAGCAAAGCACAAACTTTGTGGTCGAGCAACTGGTGGCCTCCCAATCTCAACACATGTCCTTCACCTAAGTCAGTAGACCGCAACCTAGGAGTGCTGAATGATAATCACCTCTCCACGACTGATCATGCCAATCATGTGGCTAGCATTTGTTACGGAATAATGCGCAGCCTGTGCAAGATTTCCAAATGGGTCCCACTTGCATCTCGAATGCCACTGGTTCAAGGATTAATTATCAGTCGGCCCGACTATGGAAACACACTAATGGCCTCCATCACTGAAGAGCTTCTCACCAGACTACAGGTCTTTCAGAACACGGCTGCCATACTGGTATTAAGTCTACCGTCTCGATCCCCCTCAATACCAAGTCTGAGAACTCTCCATTGGCTTCCCATCAGAAAACGTATAACATTTAAGATTAACTGTCTGGTCCACAAAACCATTTGTGTACACGGCCACAATATCTTGAAAATAAACTGATCAGGTATAATTCCTACAGAACTCTCAGATCCGCTAACAAACATCTTCTTACCCCATTCAAGATCCACACCGCCAGAAATGGTGGTAGATCTTTTTCACATCTTGCCCCTACCCTATGAAATTCACTTCCTCTGCATCTACGTATGGAGATTGACTATAGAATATTTCATAAGTCTCTCAAAACCTTGCTGTTCTGAGTTCTTTTCTTTCTACCTGCTTTCTTCCTTCTCCTTCACTGTTACTCGGGATAGGCTAGCTCTTTGAGACCTTCAGGTGAAATGTGCGCCTAAGAAAATCTCATAACATAACAAGTAGGTATGGTTTACAACTTCTGTGTCAGCTGATTAATGGAGAGGATCACTGAAATAATATCGAGGGACAAAATATCGACTTGCCAAAATATCGTGGACAAAATATCGACAGTCAAAATATCGAGTTTGTATCTACAAACAGGTAAGTACAAAAATATCGAGTACAAAATATTGTTAACAATAATATAGATGTAAAAAATATCGACTTTATTAAAAACAGTGTTAAATTAAATTAATATTAAATTTTAATTACTAAAATATACTTAAAAATACTTAAATTAAATTATAATAATTAAATAATAAATGAAAATAATAAAAATAATTTTTTACAATCTTATTTGTTGACCCTGAACCCTAAAATATACCCCTTTACCCAAAAACCCAAAACTGACCCTGAACCCTAAAAATACCCCTTTACCCAAAAACTAAAAACTGACCCTGAACCCTAAAAATGCCCCTTTACCCAAAAACTGAAAACTGACCCTGAACCCTAAAAATACCCCTTTACCCAAAAACTAAAAACTGACCCTGAACCCTAAAAATGCCCCTTTACCCAAAAAACTGAAAACTGACCCTGAACCCTAAAAATGCCCCTTTACCCAAAAACTGAAAACTGACCCTGAACCCTAAAAATGCCCCTTTACCCAAAAACTAAAAACTGACCCTGAACCCTAAAAATGCCCCTTTACCCAAAAACTGAAAACTGACCCTGAACCCTAAAAATACTCCTTTACCCAAAATTTATCAATATTATTTAATTACCAAATAATTATTAATTAACAATAACAATAAAGTAAATATATTAGCACATTAGCTGTAATTATTTTAATAATTAATATTATTTTTTCCCAATTAATTACTTAACAATAACACAAAATTATATATTAAAATGTACTCTAATTAATGTAATTAACTAATTACAATTAATTAATTACCAATTAATTACTAATACAAAATATGTACAAAATTATATTAATTAATTAACTAATTATTATTAATTAATTATCAATTAATTATTAATTATAAATATTTACAAACATATATTAATTAATTAATTATTATTAAATTACTTCCCACCCTATTCCCCTATAAACCCACAACCCGCTACAGAATTACATTACGCAATTATTAAAAAAACAAAATTCATTTAATAAAATATTTTATAACATTAATACACACTTTTCACACATATTATTACATAAAAATACACTATAAAATATTATATATTATTAAAAATTCGATATTTTTGCTATCTATATTTTATACAGTCGATATTACTTCACTTACCTGAAAAACGATATTTTTGTAGTCGATATTATGTCCAGTCGATATTTTGTCCAGTCTATATTTAAAACTCGATATTATGTCCAGTCGATATTTTGGAGTCGATATTTTGTCTGTGCACCTAATGGAGAATATGCATTTCTGCAACCATCAGTGTGCAGGCACAAACTATATTTATGTGATGCTGAACCTCAAAATTAACATGTTAGCAGCACATTAAATGTAATACATGGATTTGGTGTGGTAAATGGAGACACTGTTGAAGTCCTCTATTAAACATTTGAACCAGGAGCGAAAGGTGTGAACATACGTTTCCCCAGTTAATGTACATGCAAATTCCAGCTGCAGTAACTAGGTACAGCATAAGTCAGTATTTTAGCCATGTGGGTACAGTTGATTCTAATAAAACATTAAATAATATGCGGTTGTCTGCCCATCAAAAGTTACATATTTAGAACAACATCAAAATACAAAGTGGGAAAGAGTAAATAATCAACTATCCCACTGATTTGGATTTTAAGGAAAATGTAAACCCTGAACAACTAGAAATCAAGGAAATTACTGCTTAATGCCATTTCAAGTCAGGAAATCAGTTTAACTGAGTGCACAAACTACATACCAGCAAACACACTGCACATAAAGAGCTTAGACGTATGCAGTATTAGGATCATGTCAGGCAAACCACGGGTTGCTTGAGTATCATTTATGTAGAGTGTTTCAATTATTGTCTATTCTAAACACGTGCACTGATAAATTAGAAATCGAGAGGGAATAGAAATGTTTATGAACAATAAAAACATCCAAACTATTACTGAATAATATGTCACTGTGTTGCCAGAAGGGCAGCAGTAATTGTCAATCCATAAAAGTAATTATCCATAATTTCAAAACATTCTTGATTTATGAAAAAGGAAGAAGCAAATTAACCTTTATGGAAACACTAAAATGGATGCCCCACTAATTTCACTAAGAGATAATCATGTTTCCCATGGCTTTCATTTCTATGATTTATGTACTACTTTTTATGACTATCATAAAATACTGCCCTTTCTGTAACATATTCTAGATGCTCATGAAGAAAATACTTATTCTATGAAGCACGCAGTGTCTTCCATTCAAATGGTGTGGACATTACAGGGATCAGCAAAACCTCAGGGATATCTTTCTGTTTTGAGGTACAGGGTCTGAGGTAAGGAAAAGAGTGGACTGAAAATGTTACTCTGTTTAAAAGCTATGGAGAGGCAACAAGTACTAAAAATGGTGTAAGCATATACATACAAACACCCGAACAGCTGCTCATGGGGTCACTCTGTTCCAAACATCCATGACTTTCTCACACAACAGTCTCTCTCCTTGGTAACCTTCTTACTATTCCATACCTTTATGCTGCAAAGCGAGTGATTATAAAACAACCTTGCTCACCCAGCAAATACGCCAAATGCATACTCACTCATCAAAGCTGGCTTATATCAAAGGGCAAACTCTTCAAATGATACTGCTAACAGCTACTCCAACCTTACTGATAAATGGCCATTTCCTTTCCACCAGGCTCATGCACACACCCCACCCCCATCTCCTTGTTTGACCATCCGACAATACTATCATGTTCCTTTTAACACTGACTGCATCCTTTGGTTCCAAACACATTGATATTCTTTTCTTCACATCCTTGAATTGAACACCAACACCCAATCAATACAACACAAATCCTTGCAAGTATAGACTGTGTGTTAAATGAATAGATGCTTTGTAAATCTTGCGCTGAACAGTTTCCTTCAAAATGCCCATAAAGGACTTTCCAACAAAATTAGCGAAGAATGCTACTGTACTTTGCGATGTGGTGAAATATTCATGCAAGCATGCATGTTTGTGCCATTTGTCTAGTGCACACCTAGCATAAAGGCAGTGGGACACTGTACCCCTGTGTTCAATTGTACATAACCTTCCATATCCATGAGTGGTATTAGTCAATGTGTTTTTATTTGTTATCACGATGATAGGTGTTCTCTGCACTTTCGTGTCATGAAAACCCATCTCAAAATCTCCGCCACAATCTTGTTTATATCTTTACCCATGCTCTCTCTTTCACTCATTTATAGTGATGACCAATCAATGACATTATATATCAATTCCTTTCCCCTACTATTTAATTAGGTACCAGACAATCCAATATTTTTCATAAGAACTATTCCCATATTTCCCTTTGGGGCTAAACAAAAATGAATTCCTATGAAGTCAATGAGAGGAAAGGGGAAAGCATTTTGACCTCCCTTGACAACTTCTCCCTCGCAATATTAAACACATTTATTACATTGTGAACTTCCTTACTCCCAACAACATTTTGTCTGCAGACTCTCAATCAAATGTGGATGTATGCATATTTTACGCCACTATTGCACTATGCTGATCTCCATGAGGAGCCACATTCCTTACAGATAGCACCTCCAATTTAGGAAAAAAGTATAAGTATATTACAGGTACTCCCTAAGTAATCCACTTTTAACTCAACTTCATATAAACCATGAATCTGCTGTGAAAAGAAACTGTGAGCTTAGTACTGCAGTGCCACAGGTGACAATGCTCTCTACACTCCCAGTCTTGAAAAGTGGAAGGCAAGCAGACCTCTGGAAATGGTAGTCTCAGAGTGTGTATATGGCCGTTGCTGAATGGATGAGGAACAGCTGACTGAAGCTGAACTCGGACAAGACGGAGGTCCTCATCCTCGGATCCAACCCTTCGGCCTAGGACGACTCCTGGTGGCCGACCGCATTGGGAACGCTCCAACACCCACCGACCACGCACGCAACCTAGGGGTCATCCTTGACTCCACCCTCTCCATGACTAAACAGGTCAACGCCATCTCCTCCTCCTGCTTCAACACCCTTGGCATGCTCCGTAGGATCTACAAGTGGATTCCCACTGAAACGAGAAGAACAGTCACCCAGGCCCTTGTCAGCAGTAGGTTGGACGGGTCCAACGCATCCAGAATGCCTCTGCACGCCTGATCCTCGACATCCCTCGCCGCAGCCACATCACACCCCACCTGAGAGACCTGCACTGGCTCCCGGTCAACAAGAGGATAACCTTCAAGCTTCTCACCCACGCACACAAGGCACTCCACAACACCGGACCAACGTACCTCAACAGACGACTCAGCTTCTACACCCACACCCGCCAGCTCCGCTCCGCCGTCCTCGCCCTCACTACAGTCGCCCGCTTCCGAAGAGCGACCTCAGGCGGCAGATCGCTCTCCCACCTCACCGCAAAGACCTGGAACACCCTCCCCATCCACCTACGGCAGACCCAAGACCTGCTGACCTTCAAAAAACTCCTCAAGACCTGGCTTTTCGAGCAGTAGCAGCATTCCCCACCCCAGCGCCTTGAGACCCTCATGGGTGAGTAGTGCGCTTTACAAATGATATGATTGATTGATTGATTGATTGATTGATTGTATACAGCACAACCTGTGAGCTGAGGTCAAAGCACCACAGTATGTGAATTCTGAGAACTCTCATTGGAGTTTGCAAGAATGGTAATGTTTAATTGAGTTTTTTTTCTAGAGATATTTTTTCTGATCAGTTTCCGCAGTGTAGACAGCCCTGAGGTAATGTCTCAATTATAATACTTAAAAAAGATATTTGTGGTTTGTGAACAAATGGACTTCGGTTTTTGACCACTATATCACTTATACAATTAAATATGCCTGACACATTAGAAGTACCTTAATTCTGGAATTCATTGAGTTCAAATATGTATCATGAATGGTCATTTTAAAATGAGTAATATTTGAAATCATAAATTGTTTGCTAATTATATTTGTTTCGCTGAACAAATGGATGAAAAGGAAAAGAGAAAACATCGTTGAAATATAAAAAATGATAAATGACAGTCAAACATCTAATTTATCTTTTTAGAAATCCTGGATTAAGATAATATTCCCAGTGATCCGGAGGGGTTAAGTATTAATTCCTCATTATCTGCTATCCTTATCGTTTCCTCAGTTGGTGTTGCAGCAGTTCAATTTCGTTATTAGGGTGACAACTCTGTAGGTCTGTCATTTAAAGTGCCTGTGCTAAGTGTGTTCTTGCAAGCATGCAGCGACGGCTCGTGGAGGGAGTTACGGTGGGGCAGGAGGGTGGGGAGGGGGAGGGGCAGGGTGGAGGCTGCTAAAAACCGGCATATGGATAATTGCAGGTAAGTAAACAATTTAATTAATAAAACGAATTTCGTAGCTCGCACTGCATTGCATTTTGCGATGCAAGGCGCACTACGAAATTCGTTTTATTAATTAAATTGTTTACTTACCTGCAATTATCCATATGCCGGTTTTTAGCAACCTCCACCCTGCCCCTCCCCCTCCCCACCCTCCTGCCCCACCGTAACTCCCTCCACGAGCCGTCGCTGCAAGCATGATATATATAATTTTAAAGCCGGGTTGACTTCCAAGTTACATCTTCTAATTGTTCTGCTGCTTTAATGTTACAGAATGAGACTATGATCTTGGCATTTGATACATAGCCCCTCTCCCCACTCCTCATTATTAGGTCAGGCGTGACAGTGCAGCGATCAACAGAAAAACTTGTAAAAAGTCCTACTGAACGGGGGTTGCTCTTCTTCCCTACATGATTTTATTAGTCGGACGTTGTGTGCTTCCACTGAAAAAGAGTGCTTATATTGCACAGATTAAGAGCAATATAGTAGGTTGCACATGACTATTGTCAAAAGCCAAGGTTCAAGCCTCTCTGGACATGATTGATTCTTTGGGAATGTTTACTACTAGTAGTAGTAAAGTTGAGAAAAATCCTAATTCTAAGACTTTCGGTATTCACAGAAGGCATTTAGGAGTCCGAAAGTTAGGAGTCCTAACTTTACTACTACTAAATTGAGAAAAATCCTAATTTTAAGACTTTCGGTATTCACAGAAGGCATATAGGAGTCCTAAAGTTAGGAGTCCTAACTTTACTACTACTAAATTGAGAAAAATCCTAACTTTAAGACTTTCGGTATTCACAGAAGGCATTTAGGAGTCCTAAAGTTAGGAGTCCTAACTTCTGTGAATACCGAAATGAGTAAGTGCCTTCTGTGAATACCAAAATGAGTAAGTGCCTTCTGTGAATACCAAAATGGTGGTAAGTTTAGAATTTTGTCTTAAGTTAGTTCTGTGAATTGGGCCCAAAGTGCCCAGAGTCCTAAAAGCACCAACAACAGGTCAGAAAAAATAACAGAGGATTCAAAAGGTTCTGGGATGATTCTGCAAAAAGGGCCAAGACCAACATGCACTATGCACAATACTATTCCAAGATGGCTGCTCATATATAGGTTTCATTGTACACATATTCCTAACACAGATTGGTTGTGGCATTTTTCTTCTATTCTTTCGATTTTTTTTTTTTTGCTTATGTTTACTGAGTTTGAGCATGTGTTTAGCTGAGGACGGGTGACTAAATGAATAAAAGAATGAAGTAATGTGTAAATAAATTGGTGTATTGGTGCAAGGATAGGTCACAGAGTGCAACTATGATGGGATGTATGTTGATACATCGCGCACCATTACATCACGCGATTTTACCACACGTTAAACACATCGCAAAGTCCATAACATTGTCGATTTTAACATCGCACGTTGTTGCAACGGCAATGCGTAGATTGCTATTGGAAGTACATAACATTGCAGACTACGAAATCACACATCATCACAACGCGTTCTTTGTGTCCTACCACAGTTTTTACATTCTTTTGGCCCAATGCGTGATCCCGCCTCTAACCCCTGGTCCCCACTGCCCCCCTCCTCCCCTGCCGACTAAATATTTGTTGTCTTGTTTTGCCAAGTTCAAATGATTTGATTGCAGGATAGAACACCAATCTAGCATCGTGGAATAACATACCAGAGAAAATATTTAGCCTAACTTGTGATCTCAGTCATTGACATCCACGGACATATATGTACAAGATTTTATGCGAGGTTGCCATGCGACGCAGACTTCTCTCCCGTTGCTTTTTTTGTTTGTGTTTTCTCAAATAATGCTGATAATAGTTATTTTGGTGTGGGAGAGGTTTGCCTTTCCATCTGTGTGTTTAGAGCCTCTCATTTGCTTCTTTTTGTATTGTGCATTGCTTGTAGGCCCTGCAAGGAACTGATTGAACTGCACTGAAAATGTAATTTTATTTATTTATTTATTTATTTTTAGAGTTTTCTATAGCGCGAACTTGAACCGATTAGGTTATCAGAGCGCTTTACATAGCACAAGTTTCGTTACATGTTAACACAGCAGTTTACATAGAATCAGTTACGTTGCACATTTCAGTAACTTGAACCGAATAGGTTATCAAAGCGCTTTAAATAAGACAGCATTCGATGTCCAGTGCCCTCCTCCGCCGTGTAGCGGGGGACCACTTCAAGCCCTCCGAAGTCGTCGAGCTGTCGGGACTAGGCTACTGGAATGTCCAGTGCCCTCCTCCACCGTCCACATGCCTTTGGGCACGTGATACGCAGTGCAAATGTTGTTCAGTGTTTGTCAGATCCTCACATCAGATCGTCATGTGAAGGATAGAAAACCGTGTGCTTCTGGGCAATCCTTACCATCAAGCGAGCAGATGGAGCCTTGCAAACCACGGCGCGCAGAGCACCAACAAACTCGTTTTAGTCGAAAAATACCTCTGGGAAGTGTTCACAATTGTGGGCTGGCCCTACCCGCTCCGTTGCGTTGAATACGGTGATCTCCTGTTTTCTATGACGGTGAATATAAAGATAAATGAACATAGTTGTACGGAATAGATTAGAACTGTAGGAATTCTTCATTTTCGTCACGTATGTTCTTGTCCTTTTTCATATTTTGAAGGATGCCGTTTTCCACATGAAGGCATGGCATTCTAGGTTTTGGGTGTACCCTCACCCGGTCTCTCATCTCTGGCCACATCTCCCCAATTCTGATTCTGCTGTCCACGTCACTTTCCCAGCACAGTGGTGACAGTTGTGCCTAATTTATTTCGAAGATGGCAGGACACAGGTTTTTCATTGAAGCCTACAACTGACACTGCAACTGCTACGAAGGAGACCTACTTTCTTACATATAGCGTCCACAGCTGAAAGAATGTTCTCCTGCTTTTTTTAATGACTTTTTTGCACAAGGTCCTGTTTGCTGTATTGCTCCCTTGGCTATTGTACATGTATTTACACTCTGGAGTGCAACCTTTACGGAAGGCGTAGCTCAACAGTGACCCACCTTTTCATCCATCCATCCACCCTTTCATCCATCCATTCATCCACCCACCTTTTCATCCATCCATCCACCCATCATTCATCAACCCACCCTTTCATCCATCCATCCATCCACCCACCCTTCATCCATCCACCCTTTCATCCATCCATTCATCCACCCACCCATCATCCATCCATCCATAATTCATTAACCCACCCTTTCATCCATCCATCCACCCATCATTCATCAACTCACCCTTTCATCCATCCATTCATCCGCCCGCCCTTTCGTCCATCCATCCACCCATCCTTCATCCACCCTTTCATACATTCAATCATCATTCATTCACCGAACTTTTCACACATCCATCCATCCACCCATCATTCATACATCCACCCTTTCATCCATCCACCCATCATTCATCCACCCACCTTTTCACACACACATCCATTCATCCACCCACCCTTCATCCATCCATCCACCCATCATTCATCCACCCACCCTTTCATCCATCCATCCACCCATCATTCACACACACATCCACCTATCTGCCGACCCTTCATCCATTGATCCACCCATCATTCATCCATCCACCCTTTCATCCATCCACCCATCATTTATCCACCCACCTTGTCACACACACATCCATCCATCCACCCACCCTTCATCCATCCGTCCACCCATCATCCATCCACCCATCATTCATCCATCCACCCTTTCATCCATCCATTCATCCACCCACCCTTTTGTCCATTCATGCACCCACCCTTTAGTCCATCCATCCACCCATCCTTCATCCATCCACCCTTCCATCCATCCATCCATCCATCCACCCATCATTCATCCACCCACCTTTTCAGACATTCATCCACCCTTTCATCCATCCATCCACCCTTTCATCCATCCATCCACCCATCATTCATACATCTATCCACCCACCCTTTCATCCATTCATCCACCCACCATTTCGTCCATCCATCCCCCCATCCCCCCATCCTTCATCCATTCACCTTTTCATCCATCCATCCACCCACCCATCATTCATCCACCCACCTTTTCACACATCCATCCACCCTTTCATCCATCCATCCACCCATCATTCATCCATCCACCCATCATTCATCCATGCACCCTTTCATCTAATCCATCCACCCATCCAATCACCCACCTTTTCACACATCCATCCACCCTTTCATCCATCCATCCATCCATCCATCCACCTTTTCATCCATCCATCCACCCATCATTCATACATCCACCCTTTCATCCATCCATCCACCAATCATTCATCCATCCATCCACGCACCCTTTCATCCATTCATCCACCCACCCTTTCGTCCATCCATCCACCCATCCGTCATCCATCCACCCTTTCATCCATCCATCCACCCATCATTCATCCACTCACCTTTTCACACTTCCATCCACCTTTTCATCCATCCATCCACCCATAGTTCATCCATCCACCCATCATTCATCCATGCACCCTTTCATCTATCCATCCATCCACCCTATTATAACATCATAATAACATTGCGTGACTGTATTAATTCACTTTTCCATCTGTGCATGCTATTATAACATATTTTGTGACTGTATTGATTTATTTTTGTACTTTAGTTTTGCATTAACGTTTACATCATCTACTTTCCCGTCTGTGCATGCTATTATAACATCATAATAACATCTGCGGGACTGTGCCAGACAGTTGTAGAGGAATAGTGCTTACAATGCAGTCAATTTGAACATCGCATTAACGTTTACATCGCACAGTTGCGTTTACATCGTAAAGGTGCGTTGTTGTGGCATACGTTGGTATGCCTTACGATGTAAATGTTTAGACGTTGCTGTACCTTACGCTGTAAAGGTTATTGCAATGTTCTAATTGCGTTGTAACGTCCTCGCGAAATTGTGATGGGTGTTCACCCTATGATGAGCTGAGTCACTAAATTCATTGTCTGAAGTGGCTTGTTCAGTTGTAACCATGCCTGTCGGCATTCATAATGGTTGTTGAATCTCTATATTGTGCTTTATATCACCTTTGTACTGCGCACATTTACAGCTGTAATAACACAGGGTGTGGATTTCAAGTGTACTATATTTTTTCTTATTTGTTCTACGAATGCTTTCCTATTTTTTCAATAACGAAATTGCGCTCATAGTGAGAATTGTGTCTCTGTTGCTTATTACGTAGAAAGTAGAGTTCCTTGTCCTCTTTAAGGATTTCGGAAATATTACTGCACACTCTAGCAAATTAACGGCAAAGGCATCCACACCCAATTAACAATGATGCAAGACCTCTTTACAGCACTTCCAGAGACAGACTACAAACCTAACAGCATAAAGACAATGGGCATATCAGCAACAACTGACGATAAATATCGCTAAGCGCACTTAGCGCTAGGATAATTATCGCCCGCTATATCTGAATTCTTTTTCGGATATAGTGTGCTATCAGCAACGCTTAGCTCCAAAGCGATAGAAATCCAAGTGTTGCTATGAAACTGTGCGATTATCGCTGGAAATCCAGCGATAATCGCACTGCGACAGGCGATACCTTGCTGATAGGGCAGGGTGGATTTAACCATATAATCCACCCCCCATTGGATTACATGGCAAAATCAGATTGAAAGGAGGCGTAGAGGAACCTTCGATAAGCGCAGTTAGCGCTTCTTTATTAATCGCTAAGCAGGTTAAGGATTTCCTTGTTAATTGGAGAAATGTCGTTTAGCGACATTCTCCATGTAAGTTTGTCAAGGTACGCCCACTTTGCATCTCATTAGAGATGCAAAGCTGGGAGTTAGGGAAAAGGGCGCTAAGACAAGGATTCACACGATAGCGTGACTTTGCTGATAATGCGATATAATTATCGCCGCTTTTCGCCCAAAAACGGTTGCTAAAGCAGAGATAATTGAAATGACTGCCACAAAACTGCTTATGGTATTTGACTCTGCATGCACACCAGCAAAATGATTAAGACAATCGAGAAATTATACTGGTTCTAAGCATATGTTCCTTGCTGGTATCCACGGGAAGTAGATGGTGCACAAAAGTGTCCATATCCCTGCTGGCAGTGGAGAGTGCATAGATGCCTCGTTTAGAGTCAGGTCTCATGGGTTGTAAAACAGACACATGGGTCGCTAGCTGAAGCACAACCCTACTGTCCCTCAACGGTATTTCTGCTCAAAGCTACAGTTTAGGTGTGGGCTCAGCATGGCTGGAGATGCATTCAGTATGCCCATGCAGGCATGGCACTCACTTTGTAAAGTGCACAATCAATTAAGAAAACACTGTTCAATCTTTGTTTTTAAAGGTTGACCCAAAAATGCAACACTGACCCTTTCAAGGCTCTCCCTCCATCGAACTTGATGATAATGGGGCCAAGCAGCAAATGATGTCACAATCCTCCAGGAGACCTTATGAAACAAAGGGGCATTTGAAAACTCATTATTTGTGATTGGCAGTGACAGGACAGTAATGAGAGGACAGGCCAACCAGGGCCCAAAAATAAAAGTGCCTTCTGAATTCTCCCTGGACAAAAATAAAAGTGCCTTCTGGAATTCTCCCTGGACACGTGTGTGGCAGAATGGCAAAAGAGGTTTATGAGTTTAATATTCGGGAGTGCACATATGCATAGGAGGGGAACTTACCCTTTGCCACAGTACATGTATTGAAGAGATATATTAATACCACTTCAGCATGTCATTCCTGTCGAACCAGGTTTGACAAACGTGGATGGGGGCAAAAAAAAATGTTTTCACTCCAAATAAACAATCAAAATATTTGTATCAAATTCTTTTTTTGGAGTCCTTCTTGTACTCAGTTTGCACGTTGGATAACTCCAGGTCTGTCCCTGCACAACTTCACTGGCATAATTTCTGTTGCTGTTTCCTATTTCACTTGACAATATTATGCAAGTCAATCCAATTGCTGTCTACATGAAATTTAATAGCATCCTTCAGGCAAGCATTATCTGGTCTACTTGCGAGGGGAGCGCACGAGAGTATTTCATGCATAATTTGTTGTGTGTCTAATCTCATCATGTAATTACCGGAGATGAAGCCCACACTACCCTCTTGAATCTCAACAGAAACACTATGTAAAAGATTGCTTTGATGAGAATGCACCACATAAATACGAAATAAGTATGGCTGAGGTCTGACTGTTTGCAACATTGTTGAAAACGGAAATCAATCTAGTCAGGCCTCCCACCAGTCTCTATATTTCCGCTAACTGTTGGCAACACAAGTTCCTGGCATGCAAGAACATGGTATGGCTAGAAACATATCACTCATGCACTGTGTGAGCAAGGCACACATTAACATTACTGAAAAAACTTCCTGAGAAAGTGAGTGAGCTCCAAAAGTATTTTCAAAAGAAAGCCAAAAAAAGAAGCGCTTCCTTTCTCTAGTTAGGGGAGTGAGTGGCAAAATGTGTATGGTCCGGGATGCCCGCCACCCCTTCCACCACCAATCCCAATGGTAGGAGACAGACACAGTTTTAACTTTTGGAAGGCAGGGTGGCCTCGCGACCCCCCCGGTCGTATTTATTAAAATATGAAACAAAATTTAAAACTTTAAATTAAAACGTTTCATTTATCATGTACAAAATTCAACTTTCATTACACTTGATGAAGACAGGTATCCAGGCTAACCTTAACAAATCTCTAATACAAAGATTCTCCTAACCGAGTCTAACATCATGGCATAAGCATTGCATATGAATTTTGTACATCCTATCGTTAAGGGCCAACGGCAAGGTCCTAACAGGTGTCAGATCCCTATCACCAAATTTCCGCCCTCTCGTGTGAGTGGCGCATGCGCAGAGGGCTTTACCCTCGTAGCCAACTGTAACTTCCCTTGTCATGGGGGCCCCCTTCCACTTGGCGCCATCTTAAGGTCGTCCGAGTTCCCGTGCGGGGTAACCGTAAGAAGGACAGTGTGGACTCCCCCACTTTCCCCGCACTCTCTTCCGCCGCAGCGGATATCCGGCCCCCGGGAAATTCGTGGGAGGGGCATATAGCCATCTCCCCCTGGGCGTGGCCTATGGCCGTCTCCCCCTGGGCGATCCCATCCGTAATGGGTGCCGCCTCCTGTGGGAGGGGCCAATGGCCGCCTCCCCCCGGGCGCTCCCATCCATAATGGGTGGCGCCCCCACTAGGGACCTTGAAATCACTGCTCACCAATTATGACCTTACCGCCCGACCGAAGTGTATGTGGTCTAGCTGTAATCATACAACATCACTTCTAACTTCAAAAGTTTGGTGATCTTACTATTATCTGCTTTAAGAGGTACTTCATGATTTTGAAGACTCCTGTCCTACTCAGTCATTTCTGGCAAAATTAATTATTCATTTTTTTTTTATTACGAATGGCATTGGGTAGGTTCAGAACATGAACCGGAAAGAATAAAATCATTTATTTAGGGGAAACGGACGGAATAACGTGGGCCGAGCCACACGTGCTGTTTCTTTGCACTAACTAGACTTGAATGAACCACGCATCTGCCTTAACCACACATATGCGTGGTTAAGGCAGATAGCCCTCAGCTCTGCACTGCAGGTGCATCCCTTCGTCAGCAGTAATAAATTAGAGCTGGATGCCTGCAACTTGGATAACTGATGTATCCACACTAAACACCCACCCACCACGAGGCGTAATTGGTCAGATGACCCTGGAAAATAAAAGGGGCTGAGCACACGTCCTCAGGGACCATTAGCTAACCCACTACAATTGTGTCCACGTCTCATTCCCATCAACACAATGAGGGACTAGCGCCTGTCATCACAGGGCTCAGGGTGGGGGGGTTGTGGTAGTTTTTATTATTGGGGGCAGGGTTTTAGGCCTCAGGGCAGTGGAAGAGGTGGGGGTAGTTTTTTGGACACCGTGGGGGTATGTATTAGGGCTCAGGGCGGGGGGATGGGGTCGGGGTAGTTTATGGTAGGGGGTACAGTTTTAGGTCTCAGGAGTAAGGAAAGGGGTCGTTTTAAGGACAGGGCATGGCAGGTTTTAGGCATCAGGGCAGGGGGCGAGGAAGGGGGATAGATTGTAAGGCTTACCACAGGGAGGGAAGTCTGGATATTGGCAATCTTAGCCATGAATACCCCATTACCACTTATGCATTTACAAAGAAATTGCTTGGTAAAGCAAATACATATTTGTGGTTTGGGCTGCGTGGTAGAGTCATGCGTGGTTTATCCATGTTTGCCTCTGTCATACAACCTCTATTTGACTTTTTTTAAGAGGTGTTGAAAGCAACGTATTGTGCACCCTTCCAATTTGTTGCACTACTCTGCCACTTTCAAATAAACCCCTTTCTGTACTGCCTTACCTTGTCACTCCTTTCTGCATTATTCATATTATTCTGTTTTGTGGAATCCAGCAAAACTTCTCACTCTTCTCTCCTTGCTCCATACCCATTCTCCTCTTCTACCTTTCCTCCTTCCTTTTGTTTCTTATCCATCAGCAAGTATCGTTCTTACTTGCTGTATTATTATTTAACCCCTTCCATGCTGGTGACGAACCCCAGCCGTCATGCACTACGGTGCTCGTGTGCTGATGACGGCTGGGGTTCGTCATGGCCCGCCCCTGTTCGTTTGTTTACCGCACGGGGCGGAATCGGGCCAGCATGGAAGGGGTTAAATTTCCTGCTACCAATGTAAATCATATCTTGCTTGTTTTCCCCTTTCGTATCAGATTCCTTTCATTTATCCTTTTTCCCTGATTTCCTCTTTTCTGAAGTCCTCTACTGCCTTGATTTTCAGTTTTCTCACTTCACTTTTTGTAACTTAAATTAATGTGGAAAGGGGTTAAGGAATTTCCATCTGTTTTTCGGCTACAGATTAATGGCTTCTTGGATTGTTTTCTTTAATTCATGGTGTTTTTAGATAGGTTGATGATTCATGTACTTAGTTATACATTGAATTAAACGATTTTCGTTCAATTTAGTATCCACCTAATAAGACAATTATTAGGGTTCCTGCCTCCTTTTTTCTACATTGTTTATAACAATAAGAAAACATTATTGATTTTTCACAATGGTTTATGAACAACATATCACAGTATTCACCTTGGTTTGAAAACAGCACACATACTGTTCATTAATGCGTTATTTTAAAGAATGTGAAGAAAAGTAAACAAGCCATCTGACATTGTCTCAGGTGACTAATACAAACAACCAGGGCAATAACTTATGAGATATTCATTTTTCTATTCTGTGTTCCGAGCACCTAACAGTGAGGAAAATGTATTCTTAACCCCTTCGATGCTCATGACGGAACGGTTCCGTCATGAGCATCGGTTGCCTGTGCTCATGACGGAACCGTTCCGTCATGAGTCCATAAGCCCAATGGAACGTTCAGCACAGCGCACAAATTTGCGCCGCGCTGATGTCGTTAAACTTTAGTGAACAACAAGGTGTGCTTGACTACTCATTTGACATGCCACTTTTTTAAACCATTTAATGGTATGTGAGTCACAAACTTTGGACATTCACGCATAACATAACACACTCATTTACATTGTAGATCTAGGTGAATGTAAATTGTACATTGATACTTGTATAGCGCACTACTCAACCGCAAGGGTCTCAAGGCGCTTGTACGAATACCGCTGTGGAACCCATCCTGGCTTTCCCTGTGAGGCGTCCACTCCTGGGCACCCCCAAGGTGGAGGCCAGGCATCCTTAGCGTTGTGGGGGCCGTTGTGGAGATTAAGCAAGCTGATGCCCAGAGTTGCAGAGTGGGACTCCATGATTTTAATAGGCACCGAGGCGAGAATTATCAGGTCCGTGGAATTTTTGAGCCCAAGACCCGCCGAGGCGGGGAATTGAACCCTGGTCCCGGGCTAGACCTCTGCATCAGGGTCTGCCACTCTAATAATTGAGCCACACATTGTGCAGGGGCACATTACAATTACAACATATTGTGTGTGTTAATCTACTTTAGTCCACAAAAGAGATCTTTTAGCAGCCCCATCCTATCTTCATCACTTAACCAGTCCATCGGACAAGAAAACTGAAACTTGAGGAATCTAGCTTAGATGTCACAGAATACTCACTGAGAGCATTTTAGTTAAATTAACTCTTTTTAATGTCTAGTGAGGGAAACTTCACAGAGCTCATTAGATCTCTAAATCTCTCAGAAAGCAAAAAGGTCTTTGAACAATTTTAGATAAGGACAAGTGCAATTCATATGATACCAGTGAGGGGGATCCTTCTACCAAACGCCTGACGGACTGCAACAGCGGGAGCCCTTCACCGCGGAGACCAGAGACAGCGCCTGCAACTTGCCGGACCCGCTTCGCGGGTCCCGCAGCGTGGCTGCCCAGGAGGGGGCCGTTGTTGTTCTTTATTTCCTTTTGCAAGGGCTGCAAGGGGCTGGTGTATTACGACCGGCAGGGCTGCGAGCACAGGCAGGGACTCCGTGGACCAGGAGTCCCTGCGCGCCCAATCTCCATCAGCTGGGCTGCTCTCCCTGCCGGCCACGCCCACACGCCCACGGATAAAGGTTTCTTTTGATTCTTACCTGGTGGGATCCTTCTACCAAACGCCTGACGGACTGCAACAGCGGGAGCCCTTCACCGCGGAGACCAGAGACAGCGCCTGCAACTTGCCGGACCCGCTTCGCGGGTCCCGCAGCGCGGCTGCCCAGGAGGGGGCCGTTGTTGTTCTTTATTTCCTTTTGCAAGGGCTGCAAGGGGCTGGTGTATTACGACCGGCAGGGCTGCGAGCACAGGCAGGGACTCCGTGGACCAGGAGTCCCTGCGCGCCCAATCTCCATCAGCTGGGCTGCTCTCCCTGCCGGCCACGCCCACCCGCCCACGGATAAAGGTTTCTCTTGATTCTTACCTGGTGGGATCCTTCTACCAAACGCCTGACGGACTGCAACAGCGGGAGCCCTTCACCGCGGAGACCAGAGACAGCGCCTGCAACTTGCCGGACCCGCTTCGCGGGTCCCGCAGCGTGGCTGCCCAGGAGGGGGCCGTTGTTGTTCTTTATTTCCTTTTGCAAGGGCTGCAAGGGGCTGGTGTATTACGACCGGCAGGGCTGCGAGCACAGGCAGGGACTCCGTGGACCAGGAGTCCCTGCGCGCCCAATCTCCATCAGCTGGGCTGCTCTCCCTGCCGGCCACGCCCACCCGCCCACGGATAAAGGTTTCTTTTGATTCTTACCTGGTGGGATCCTTCTACCAAACGCCTGACGGACTGCAACAGCGAGAGCCCTTCACCGCGGAGACCAGAGACAGCGCCTGCAACTTGCCGGACCTGCTTCGCGGGTCCCGCAGCGCGGCTGCCCAGGAGGGGGCCGTTGTTGTTCTTTATTTCCTTTTGCAAGGGCTGCAAGGGGTCGGTGTATTACGACCGGCAGGGCTGCGAGCACAGGCAGGGGCTCCGTGGACCAGGAGTCCCTGCGCGCCCAATCTCCATCAGCTGGGCTGCTCTCCCTGCCGGCCACGCCCACCCGCCAATCAAGCCACTTGTTATAAAAGCTCGCTGCACACCCGCAGCGCGGGAGCGCGCCGGGAGAAGCCAGGGACAAGGGCGGGACCGTCTAAGACCGTCCAAGGACGATCAAGGTCGGGTCGGGGCTACTTCCTTTATCAGTGATCCCAGATCTCTCACTTTAAACTGTTTGGCTGTAAGTTATAGCACTATATATTTAGTTGTTTCCTAGAACCCACATGATGTCCTTGAGATCAGGGAAGGGTAGACAGGTTACCGTAAAAACGAACAATGGGAAAGCAACTGGAACTTTAGACGATTTTATAACTCGGGCAACTGTGATCTTAGAAAAAGAAATTGCCCTCACCGAAAAGCGTTTGTCCCTAGATCTAATAACAGGCAAACGCTCATCCTTGGGAGATATTGCCTCCAAAATTACCCCCAATAAGGCACCCACTCCCGAGAAAAGTGTAGATAGCAACCTAGAGGCTAGTCCAAATCTAGTGGTACACAAAAGTGAGCAACCCAATATACCCTTGAGGGTTTGGGCAATAGATATGTTATGGTAATTGAACCTTCAAGGGTTTTAATTGTCTTATTGTTTCGAATATTATTTTAAATATCTACAATTGTACGACCTGATATATTTGATGCCGTTAATGCACAACAACTGTGACAAATGTCTTTTTAAGTTAATTTCTGTTTGTCACTGAACAGTGATCTTTTTGAGACAAAAGAGAGCAAGAGAAAGGGTGTATATGAAAGAGTATTCGGATTTAATATTTGTTACAAGGGTACATGATAGATAAACAACGTTGTAAGAGAACATACAAATAAATTGATCTATAAAAATTCTCTATACAACAATTGCAAAAGCTTTTCTACCTATTTACAATCTAATGTATTATCCGGTAGAAAAAGCAATCGTCGACCGACGATTGCTTTTTCTACCGGATAATACATTAGATTGTAAATAGGTAGAAAAGCTTTTGCAATTGTTGTATAGGGAATTTTTATAGATCAATTTATTTGTATGTTCTCTTACAACGTTGTTTATCTATCATGTACCCTTGTAACAAATATTAAATCCGAATACTCTTTCATATACACCCTTTCTCTTGCTCTCTTTTGTCTCAAAAAGATCACTGTTCAGTGACAAACAGAAATTAACTTAAAAAGACATTTGTCACAGTTGTTGTGCATTAACGGCATCAAATATATCAGGTCGTACAATTGTAGATATTTAAAATAATATTCGAAACAATAAGACAATTAAAACCCTTGAAGGTTCAATTACCATAACACAGTCCAAATCTAGTGGCACTCTCTGACTCCCAGACAATCACGATAGCAGACCCAGGGGACTCCTAAGCTGAAGCACCCACACTCACTCCTATACCTATTACATCAGGCATCACGGGGGATAATGCCTTAGACGGCAATTTGAGCAATAATGGGCCCATCCACATACAAGATCATGTAGTAGTCTGTGAGCGGGAACCTAACAACCCGAACAAACGTAAAAGAGGGGGAAACCATAGAAAAGGAACCAGATCCAAGTCAGCGAAGCCAGCACCACCCAAAGTTCTGACAATTCCAACTAAACAAAAGGGCACCTACCCAGCTGACGCGGGACAGAAAATTTTCACATTTAACACCAATAACAATGATCGACTTTTGGGGGAAATTGAGAAATCGGTTCAGATGCTCTTGCTGCCTGTTTTAGAGAAAATCCAAATTGTTAATCTAAAATTAGACCAATTGGAACACCTTATCTCTCTTAACACCAACTCCCTTGAAACTTTAGTAATTAAAAATAAATCACTCGAGGTGGGCGGTACTAACAACAACAATAAAAACAGTAACGTCAATAATAGTAATCCCAAAAAAGGGGGAGAGAATAAAAATGCCAGTAAAACACCTAAAACACCTATAACTGGTGACCCTAAGGCAGCACCGGTCCCCTTAGCACGAACAAAACCTGTTCCATTAGCTCGTACTAAACTTGCAGTGGCGGGCACTGTGGGGCCCCCTAGTCAAAATATGGGCAGTACAGTACTAACATCAGAAGTTACTACCTCTAAACAGGGAACTACCCAAGGGCCAAAACAAACATCTTCGCAGGGGCCTGCAGCAAACAATGTCAACGAGAGAACATATAAAAGGAAATCACCACCTGTAAATTTGCCCCCAGACTCAGCTCCTTTTATGGTAATACTCACAGGAGTACCCCCAGTTTTGTCTAATAAAACGGAATCAAACCAGGAGTTAAAAAATAAAGTAATATACTGGCTCAATAATAACAGACCACTCCCTCCTGATTCTAAAACAAAAATACTTAGTGTACGCAGAGTTCCCTGGGTGGGCCCAAGTGAGAAGGACCTAGAGGGGGACTGTATCCTGATCAACTTCAGCGACACCTGGGTAAAAAATATCATCTGCTGTAAACCAAGATTTGCTAGAGCTGGGGATATTCAATGAATAGGTCTAGAATATTTCTATCCAAATTTGAATCTTGTTCCCCCGACTTTGCTTTACAAAAACCCTGGGAAGACATCTAACAGTGAAATACATCCTGGGTGGGCCCGGAGAAACAGAGCCGTATGGCCAAATCAAAACAACTGGGGTCCTCTGCAACAGAGTGATGGTTTCTTTAGCGGATCAATTTATAACAATAACAACTCTTCGCAAACCTGGTACAATGAACTAAGACCAAGATTCCAGGGGGAAGACTACCTAGGATGGTTTCCAAGTAATATCCCCCTAAGAAACCGCTTTGATGCACTTGCGGACATGGAAGAGATAGATTGACCATCACTAAGTTGTCCTGGCAACACTAATACTCTGTCAACAGGAGAGCCCAGCCAGAGGGAGAAGGGAGAAAGTTGTAACGATAACTCACGGGAGAATGTTTCCGTTGGTGACGATCGTACTTCTAACCCCCAAGTCCCTGAGGCTGGCCTTACTCAAGAAAGCGAACCAATTCCAATTATCTCAAGGCACAATCTGGAAGTATTACCTGAACCAGTCAGAAAGAACCAAAGCGAAGTAAGGATGCGCCTTATTTCCTGGAACATTGCTGGGCTCGCCTCAAGATTGGAGGATGAGGCATGGTCAGACTTTGTGGGTGACTGTGACATTCTGTGCCTCCAGGAAACATGGAGCCGATCCACTCAGAACATCGAGGGCTTCCAAGCCTTTAATACCCTAGCGATACCTTCACAAGCGGGTAGGGCAAAAGGTGGCCTAATGACAGCAACCTCTTTAAAACTATGCAAACTTGTAACTTCTATGATAGCTGACTCCCCATGGTTTCAAGTGCTAATGTTGGTTAACTTGTTTCCTGAACCATTGTTGTTGATTAATTGGTATTACAACATCTTTGACAACAATGAGACAAGCGTAATGTTGAAATTGGAGGAGGCTATAGCCAGGGCACGCCACGAGCAACCCCTACTATTTGTCATCTGGGTGGGAGATTTCAACTGTTCATTATGCACCTACGGGGACTCGAAGGTGTGTGGCTTGAGAGACTCCCATGATCAACCCCTGTTACACTTCAAACATACACCCCAGGGGGACGCCTTAAACAACATCATTATTTTAAATGATCTATGCATAGCGGAGCCCTGGGTTGGTCCAAATTCTGTTCCAATACCGACGTTTCAGGGAAGTAGAGGTATGATGAGTTTTATTGACTTTGTAATTGTCTCTAGTGGGCACTTTCATCATGTTGATAAGTTGGAAGTAATTGCTAATGCTGCCAGTGACCACAACCCTCTAAATGTATCCCTGCTTTGTCCCGTTAAACCCAAACATTCTGTTTGGGAGCAACCTGTAAAGTATAGTAGGAACCAAGGTATCACACTTAAATGGGGCAAAATAGACGCGGCAGGCCTTGAAGCAGAGATCCTAAATGGATATAGCTCTGAGTACGAGGCTTGTCTAACACCTACAACTACCCCTGAAAAGGCCATAGGGAATTTTGAATCTCTATGTGGGCATGTAGCCGAACGCCTCACAAAACCAATTGGTAAAAGTAAAATGCTAGGTCCCAGATGGTTTGATGCTGCATGCTCGGCAACACACAGATCCTTGAAAGCGGCATTAAAACAAAAACCTAGGGACATAGAACTGGTTAGAGCATCTAGACTGGCCTATAAAGAAGCCATAAGAATAAGGAAGTTGGACTTAAAAAACCAAGCCTGGGAAGATCTAGAAAAGGCCTCGGAATTGAAGGACAGCAGGCTTTTCTGGGAAGTTATCAATCGCCCCCTTTTTACAAGTAATGGCAAGGACAATATTGTGATGCAGATTGCATGCGAAACATGGGAATCACATTTTGGGAATATTTTTAACCCACATGGTACTTTACCCAATGAACCATCACTAGGAGACGCTAGGGAATCGGTGGTCTCTCAATCTTCTTTGTCCTTGAGCTCATTGCTCACCTTACAAGAAGTGGAAGATGCTCTGTCGAAAGGCATACCATTAAAAGCACCCGGCCCTGATCTAGTGCCCTTGGACTTTTTTAAACACAATGTTAAGGTTTGGGCCCCCCTGTTGTTAAATGTTTTTAGAGCAGTTGTCATTAGCCGTATTCCGGCATCATGGAAGGAGGCAGTAGTGGTGCCAATTTTTAAGAAGGGCGATAGATCAGACCCCCAATGCTATCGCCCAATCTCATTAATTGATGCATCGTGTAAGATACTGGGTAGGGTAATTTTAGCCAGACTAGAAACATGGGCAGATTCGGTGGGCCTTATCGTGAATTCCCAATATGGGTTCAGAAAAGGTAAAGGTACTGTTGAACAGTGCCTGAACCTGGCCCTGATCATAGGGAATTACATGAAGGCAAGGAAATCCTCCATCCATCTTGCCTTCATGGACCTTTCAAGTGCATTCGACACTGTGTGTCGGAGCAAGCTGTGGCAAATGATGGAGGTCATGGGCTTCGAGAAACCCTTGGTCACCTTGCTCCGTAGACTCCATGAATCTACTACTGTAGCCATAAGGTTTGGGCCAGGGGGATAGGAAACTAAGTCTATCCTCTCAACTGAGGGTGTTCGACAAGGATGCATATTAGCTCCTTTTTTGTTTCTTGTGTATACCAATGGTCTGGAAAAATACCTGTTGGACCACTGTCATGATTTTCCAAAGGTCAACGGCAGTAGCATTCCAATGCTTTCTTACGCCGACGACACGGTACTTATGACACTCACAGGAAACAGCATGCAGCACTGTCTTGATGCCTTCCACAAATTTATGTTGGACCTAGACCTCAAGGTAAACTTTGCCAAATCCTTTGCTATGGTCTGTGGCCCAAAGGGTACCAAAACCAGAAAGTTTGTAGTCAATAACTCCATCATTGAAAAGGTTGAAAATTGTAATTATTTGGGAAACCTCTTCAACAACAAACTAAGCTGGGCCCCGTTAATGCAGACTCGAGTTCAAAGTGCTAGTCGCTCTATAGAGGGTCTGTTTCGTTTCTGTGGTAAACTAGGACAAAAACCTGTTATACATCTAAAAACCTTGTACAAAGCTAAATGTTTGTCGGTTGCTACTTATGGGGCAGGGGTCTGGGGGACTGAAAGCCCTGACACGATACAGATTATGGAGAATACATTTTTAAAGCGTGTATTGGCTATTCCGCCAGGCTCCTCAAACAGATTTGCCCATAACGAAATAGGTCTAAGCTACGTGAGTGACACCATTCGCCTTTCCCCTTTACTGTTATGGGGCAAAATATGGCTATCAGAGGACTTACAGCTCACTAGAGATATCCTCCGGGATTGTCTAAAATTGGCAAACATGAAACAGATCCCCTGGCTATCTTATGTAAATGAAATGCTCCATAAAATAGGCTTGGGTGACATTTTTGACAACCCCGAAAATATACAGGGAGATATCAAAGCTGTAATTAAAACAAATTATTGGAAATCACCGTTTGTGAACTCCCTGGTTAGCCCTTACGTTCCTAAGGCTACCTTGCAGCACCAGTTTTATTTAACCTTCACAAACCATGTGCAATGGCGATTCTATTTGACAAGGTTTAGGTTACAGATTTTGCACTTCCTTTTTGCGTTTCCTAAACAGGGGGGCTGGTGTGAGAGACTGCCCCCCTGTCCTTGTAATAACAAAGATAGCCAAAGCACGATGCATATTGTTCTTTTCTGTTCCCTATATAAGGACCCGAGAACCAGGTTTATTAAGCCGATCCTTAAAGAAAAGCAACCATGCCATTATAAAGAGGGTTACGATTATTTATTATCTCTGTCTTCACCTGGTGTCTGCTGTGCAATGTTAAATTTTATACGGGTGTCACTTTTGATTAGAAAACGGTATGGCTAAATTTGGCCCCAAGAAGCTGACCCTTTGATCATGTATATTGTATATTGTTGCATCGTGATTTTCTTATTTATTTTACCTGCCCTTCAATGTATGCCCCGGTACGAAGAATTTATGAAATCATCTAATTTGATTGAAAGTAAAAGCTATGGGGTCTTTATCTGTGATTATATTAACTAACGAGTTTTATTAGTCTAGTGTTATAATTGTAAGACTGTTTTTTAAAAATGAACTTGAAAAATGCTTGTAAATGAAATTGTTTGACTTTTATGATTCTTTTGTTTTGAATCGAATAAAGTTTTTGAAACGAAACGATACCAGTGAGCCATATATGAATTTATGATTGTTCTCCAGCAAGTACATATGATCTAGGAGAGGTATTACTTTTACAATGATCTCTTGAAGTTTTGAGATCACAAAACATAGGTGCAACATCATCCAAAACAACACTTTGTGGATAGAGGAAGTGCGAAATTCACGTAATTTGCTTTTGCGTAATGACACAATATTTCTGCAAAATTACGTGTAAGAACACAAAATGCAAATCTGTCATTTTGTGCTATGTTTTAGCACAAAATTCTTCCTCACATAAATGTTTTGTCCGAGGATGCATTTACTAAAGTCAGCACAAACAAAAGCCCTCAAATTCTGTTGTTCCTATTCATTTATGGTAAATTGTGACAGCGAATAGCGCGTAATTCACAAAGTGGCATAATTGCATATTTTCAGGAATTTCATGTAATGAGGGTAATGCTAAATTTCTGAAATTACGTGAACTATGCATAACTAGGGATGAACCAAGAAGCTCTTGTAAAGACAATGGAACAAGTCACTCAGGTTTCTATGATGTTAGAGGCAGGCTGTTTAAGCACATTTTGTGTCAAAATCTTCACTAGTAACTTAGACGATCCATCTCTGAAAGATCTACCTGAGAGTCTATCGTCATAAATGTCAATGGTGGTGATTTTAAGGGTTAAAATCTGCAGATACTCTGCTGTGGCATTAGCCTAATTTGTCACAATATATAATAATTGCTGAATACTAAATAAAAAACTGTGTCATATTTGTAAAATGTAGGTTACTCTAAGGTGCAATGGAAATTGGAAAATAATGCCGTCATTAAAAAAAATATTCATTAAGTGTCTAAAAGATTTATAAAATTGACAAAAGACTAGATTTAAAACTGTGCATAAATGAAACACAATATTAAAACTTTATGTGAGTTTTTTAATGAATATTTATTGAAAGTAACTTTTAGAAAGTTACCTTTTCTCTGCCAGAAGCACCTGGACGCTAAATTGCATTAGCATGTCAGGGGCTTCCCCTGACAGTGCCTGACCCTAATGGGGTATGAAATCTGTTTCCCAGAGCAGGACAATGACTTAGGCCTGGAGACAGGATGGGCTGGATGTCGGGCACATGACCCCCTTTCTGCTCAGGAAAGATTGCTGGGGAGGTTCCAGAAATTTCATTTACTTGAAAGGAGAAGGCCTGCACACTCTTAGTTTAGGGTGCGGAGAGACATGGGGGGTACTCGTTTATCCCACAACACATTGCAGTCAGCCTGACTGCACCCCAGTGGGAGGAGGGACTGATCCTAGAACTAGTTTGATGTAGCTTAGAAGGAGGGAACCTCTCATGTCCCTAAACCCACCCCTTAAAGGCACACAATCTTCCGTCTAGGGCAGAAGGCCTATCCTATCTAGGATTTCCCTAGGAATAGTGCACTCTGGGATAGTTTGCTGTAAGGACAATGCTAGGTGCTGTAAAAGTTGGTGGGGTTACCACCAGGATCTAGTTCCCCATTGGTTAGAGAGAGTTCAGGAGTCATCGTACCTACTGGCTACTGAATGTTTCAAAAATGGATGTCACCACCAGCTCCTCAAACCACTTTCTGGGTCTGCAGAAGAGCACAAGGATTATTCCCTCTGTTTGAGACCTGTGAGGACACCTGAAGGGCTGCACATGTGCCCACTTATACCCTGGTCCAAGATGTGGACTCTAAAGGACAGTTGGCTGACTTTTGGGGATACAGGCGCATCACAAGCTGAAGGAGGCCTATTTCTGCAAAGAGGAGTTGTCCAGGTGCTACTAGACCCGGTATTTAACCCCATGGCTGCTCAGCATATTCCCATGCTGTGCTGAGAAATCGTTACTCCCATTATGTATGACGAGCTGGGCTCGTCATCAGTGTTTGAGGAGGCTACTCCATGACGAGCCCAGCTCGTCATGAGCCTGGAAGGGGTTAACCTGCTGTTGGCCTCTGCTGGAGTAAGTCCAGACCCACCATTTGCTGTTCTTGATGTCCCGGGGCACTTGCCTGTGTCCAGCTGGAATCTCCAATAAACTCTGAAAAGTTGGTGGACCTCACAGCAACGGTGTCCAACTACAGCGTAACTTGTCAGATACAACATTATGCTTGCCCCGCTGGAGGATTCTAAGCTTCAGAAAAAGAGTCAGTCCAAAGGTAGAAATCTTCACTGGGCGAAGGTACGGAAATTATCTGCCAGCTACAAGAACTTAGTTGGCCACAAAATTTGAATTTCTCCCACTCAGATGCTTTCCCTCCAAATCCCATGACTTCTTTTGGATCTTACCCAGTGCTTATCTTACTTCAAGAGGACTTGGCTGGATAATGTCTACAGCTCTCCTGAATGAAATTGACTTCCATGTCAGAGACTAAGTTCAAAACAACATAATTGACCAGGAGAAACCTACTTGGCATGTCCACCCAATGCTCCATCAAGGTTGATATAAAATCATGCATTTTCCAAGTGATTTACATCAGGTTCCCCTTATTGGATATTTGCCATTTCTGTGCCATCTTAATACATTTTATCCTAGTTTCATGAATTGAAGTCAGATTTGTATTGTATTGTGCTTTTGATTTTTCAACTGTTTTGGTACTTGTAAATGCTTTACACATTTTCACTAAGGTAAGCTCTATGCTACAGCTACCAAAGGATGAGCTCAGGGTTAAATGAATGAAACCTTTGCCTGGACCTAACAGGTTAGTGAATTTATTCATTGTGGTGGACTACCATCTACCCCAATTAATAATTTATGTTCTTACAGCCTTACTCTTTTGTTATTGTGTGTTTGTATTGATGTGTCCCTTTATAAACTTCTCCTTAAATTTCCAAAACCCCTCCCAGTTAGAAGTGAGTATTCTCCTCATTTGCCCATGATAGAGCATAGACGTTATCTTTCAACTTTCTCTACAAATTTACCCTAAAAATTGATTTGTGACATTATCTTACGATAATGGCAAATGTGTGTCAGGTTATCAAAATTAAGAAAACACACAAACGAAACTCGATATTTATACTGCAGGATAAAAACATGCAGAATGTTAGACATAGCTCTTTGGTAACACTTAACAGTCAATACGCTAATGTGAATGTTAACATTACATTATCTCTTACCCAGCAGCTTCAATCTGTTCAAATCAGGTGGCTATTATGGTGGTAGGTGCTTCTAGATACTGTCCTTTATCCAATATCCATAAGGCTCTACATTGATTCCAGATTCACCAGGTTACTATCTTTAAGATCCTTTATATTGCTAATCACACTATGTGGGGTTATTCCTAGCTTTATGTCCAGAAAAAGTAATAGATACATGGAAAATATGATGCTCCAGTCATCAAAGCAACTTTATTTGTGAATTCTACACTTCAATATAGTACAGATAGATGGCAGAAGCATCTCAGTATTTGGGACGAAATTCCCAAAAATCAACTATGCCCAAACCCACATCTCTTCACAAAAAAGCAACTGAAAACTCTATAGTTCCAGGTAATGCCTATAACTTTTGTTTAGAAACAGTGTTGTTCAGCGGTGGCGCTCTTTTTGGACATTGAGAAGGCATTCGACTCCGTCGAGTGGCCATTCCTTCTTCAGGTGTTACGCCGTATGGGATTTGGCGAACCCTTCATCCAAATGATAGGCGCGCTATACGACGGCCCCTCGGCTAGGGTTCGTGTGGGTAATGCGATCTCCCTCCCTCTTTTCATAGGACGGGGCACCCGTCAGGGTTGCCCTCTATCCCCTTTACTGTATGCACTCGCTGCAGAGCCTCTCGCCTGTAGGCGAGTACCATAGCCAGGAGGGGGTTCGGTTCCCCACGTACAAAATAGTTGTATCTATGTATGCGGACGATACGTTGCTGTATGCCCATGACCCCGCTACCACGGTCCCCCACCTCCTGAGAGGAACTGGGCGAAATCGGTGGTGCTGCCACTCACTCCGGTGACCACACGGGTGGAGACAGAGTACCCTGTCCAGTGGACGGAAGACCCGATTAGATACTTGGAGATCCAGATACACACGGATCCAGACCTGCTGATCGGCCAGAACTACGGGAGGGCGGTCAGTAAGCTGGAGGACGATATCGAGATATGGTGAAAACTGCCCCTCACGCTAGCCATAATGAAAATGATAGTGCTACCGAGATTTTTGTTCCTTTTTAGCACATTGCCAATTGTGCTCTCTAAGGCCTTCTTTCACCGCTTGACCAGCCTGATGATAAAACTGGCATGGGCAGGGAAGCAGTCGAGAGTCAATTGGACAACGCTCACCCTCCCGTACAACTTAGGGGGATTAGCGGCGTCAGATCTTGAATTGTACTACAGGGCGGCCCAAGCGTCACACCTACACACTTGGGTACATGGCGACAAGCAAATCCCACATGTTCCAGACCCCCCCGAATCCCTTTTACACGAAAACCTACCAACAACCAACAAAAACCCGCAGCTAAGCAATTTTGCCCCGGTCAACATGGAGGAAACTCGCCAAGCTATCCTCTCTACCAAGTCAGGCTCCCCGTTTGATCCGTGTCCCCCTTTGCTACTCCAAACCATAGTGGACACTGTGAATCCCACTATAAACAATATTATTAATTCCTCCCTTGCTACCGCTGCCATTCCCTCTGAATGGAAACTCGCTGCCGTGAAACCCCTTCAAAAGAAAACCCTTGCCGACCCCACCACACTTTCCAACCTCCGCCCTATATCGCTGCTCCCTCTACTGTTTAAACTCACAGAGTCAGCTGTAAACAAACAGTTGACTGCATTTCTGGAGGAAAACAATTTACTACATCCTAACCAAGCAGGCTTCAGAGCAAAACACTCCACGGAGTCAGCCCTCCTACATACAGTAGAGACCCTCAAGACAGCAATGGACCAAGGCAAAAAAGCCGTCATGATCTTGCTCGACCTGTCGGCGGCCTTTGATACGGTTTCCCATCCCGTATTAATTGGCCGCCTGGCAAACCTGGGAATTGCAGGAACCGCCCTAAACTGGCTAAAAAACTTCCTTAGCCATAGAAAGCAAGTCACCCTATTGGGAAACTATCGGTCAGGCGAGAAGGCACTAAACACAGGGGTGCCACAGGGCTCTAGCCTAAGCCCAATTCTTTTTAACTTATATATGACCCCCCTGATAGAACTCATCAGCTCCTTCAACATCAGCACAATATCTTATGCTGATGATACGCAGCTCATCCTGGTCCAAGACAACACTACCTCAGCTGAAGAAAATCTGAAAGCCTGTCTTACCGCCACTTTTGAATGGATGAGAACCCACCACCTCAAGTGTAACTCAGGAAAAACGGAAATCCTCCCTTTCGGTCAAGATAATTTCTTCTGCCCGAAACAGTGGTGGCCCCAAGATGCTGAGGTCCCGCCAAACACAATCAAATCAGCCCGCAACCTCGGGATTAGGTTTGATGAAGCCCTCTCTTTCAAGCAACAAGCAGGTACCGTGGCAGGGTCCTGCTTTAACATCATCAAGGGCTTAAGAAGGTTCTTCGACCTCCTTCCCCTGGCGGCCAGGAAGACAATCGCTGTGGCCCTCATCACATCCCGCCTGGATTACTGCAATAGCATCTATGCAGGTTCCAATAAAAGCGTCCTGCACAAACTGCAGATGGTGCAGAATACCGCAGCCCGCTTAGTACTAAGGCTGCCCAGGAGGTCATCTGCCTCAGCTGCACTTAGAACCCTACACTGGCTGCCCATTCATAAGAGAGTACTATTTAAAATCCTGCTCATCACCTTCAGAGCCTACCACCAGTCGGGTCCCTCCTACCTGTCCCAAAGGTTTGGAAAATACACCCCCTCTCGTTCACTCAGGTCTTCCAACCTGAACCTACTGGTGGTCCCTAGATTCAGGCTCGCAACCAAAGGTGGCAAATCGCTAGGTTTTCTGGGAGCTAGAGCCTGGAACAAACTCCCCTCCCAGATGCGTCAGATCCCCTCTGAAATCCTATTTCGCAAGGCCCTCAAAACCTGGATTTTTAATGCGCCTGACACGTTAGTCCTAAAACTAATCTAACCTAACTCTCCTTAGTTCTTTCTGTCAGCACTTTCCCTTTTCTTTTTCCAATGACACTCTCACCACTAGCGCCAAGATGCTCCTTGGAGTGTAAGCCGCGCTTTACAAAAACTACATCATATCATATCACATGTCAGGATGGAACGATTATTCGCCCATCCACTACCGCTCCCGGCAACGATCTTCCAACCGCAGGATCGTCGGACGGGAATACTGGATTCCATCTCCTCTACCAATCACGCTTGGCACTCACTCCAGTTTCGCCAGGGAGGGGCGATGATTTATTCGCCGGAGATGCCGATAGAGTGGATGCGTTGGCTCCCGCCCATGATGGACAAAGTGGTCACACAGGAACTAACAAAACTGGGGCTGAGCAAGGTGGGCGACCTGTTCCAAGACGGCACTGCCAAAACCTGGGACCAAACTCGGGGGGATGGAGTTGAACCACCGCTACTTCAAAGATTCCACTTCCATAGAACTCGAAGCGCCCTCTCGGAACTTCTGGGTCCAGACATGGCGGAGCCTCCGGAAGTCCCAGAATTATCGTACATAATTACACACAAAGACCCCAAGAAGCTTTTGACAAATCTCTACAGCATAGCTAGATCCCATGGGGGGCACCAACTCATGAAAGCTCGGCTGGAGTGGCAGAGAGATTTAGGAACCACGCTGGACGACGCGACGTGGCGCTACTGCTGTGAAAACACAAAACGTATTTCCCTAAATGGGAAAAATCGGCTCATACATTTTAAATTCCTCCAAAGGGTGTATTACACCCCAGCGCGGCTCCACCGATATGGGCTGCGACCGGAGGCTCACTGCGAGCGCTGCCGGGCGGCGGACGCCGACTTCCTGCACCTGTCATGGGAGTGCCCGGGTATACAGAAGTTCTGGCGTGAAATATTTGCCGAGATGAGCACAATACTGGAGGTAGACTTGGACATCAATCCGGGAATAGCCTTCATAGGCAACTCAAGGGGGCTCCCGGGGGCGATACGCAGACTCACAGATATGGGGATGCTAATGGCCAGGAGAGTAGTGGCCCAGTGTTGGATGCGAGGCCCCCTGCCGACTAAGACCAGATGGGCTCGGGACATGCTGTACTGTAGCACGCAGACGGAGACGTACAGTGAACTGTTACCGCCAAAAAGCCGCCCGAAAAACTTCTGGTCCCTATACAAAACCTACTTGCAGGGACAGCAATCCTAAGATGCGAGTTCCACAGACAGCGTTCCACACGGGTTGGTGGCAGACCCCATGTACAAAGTGGCCCAGTACCCTGGCACAGACGAGGTGTGACGGGAGCGAGTCTGAGTGCGCCAGCAGGGGTGGGGACAAGGAGGGTAGAGGGGTAGGATGGAGTGAGAGGTACACCAGCCGGGGTTCACTAGGGGGACCACACACCACACGAAGGCGCCTCTGGATGCTGCACTAACGACTAGAAGAAGGGCCAGATCTCCATCAGGGCCCTTCTACCAACAGCCTTACAGATACTATCAGATATGGGGTCGGGAGTGGGTCAGGCTATTGCAGAAGTGGGTAACATGAAACGGAGCAGGGAACTTCTATGAGGCTACAGGTACGGGTAGGAGGTGGGTAGTTCAATAGGGGAGTTACAGGGTTGTTTTAGGGGGAGAAAAAGTAAAAAATGCACATGAACATTGGATGTTGCCGGCACTTAAGAACTATACTAGATAATGAGAACACAAGATCCATGTCACGCCGCCGGACCCCCGGGTTGTCGGCCACCAGGCTGTGTACTGTATAAAGTGGAGTTGACTGTAGTACCTGTGACGCGGCCGGCCCGGGGGGGTTGTAGGCCAGAAGCTGTGTAAATTGAAACTACCTTCTCTGTGCAATAAAAAAAAAAAGAAACAGTGTTGTTTCTTAGTGCCAGGATGCCCTAAGTGAATAATGTGATACCTTACCTAAAGTAACCTCATCTGACCTGAGCCGACCTAACCTAACCTAACCTTATCTAACCTAACGTTCCCTATTTTCCAGCCACTCTCTTTTGTCTGCCCCACATTTACTATAGGTTTGTGAATAACATCCTGCAGTACTGCTTTCCATATTGCAAAATGCAGTTTTGAATAGGCCCCATTGTTTCTTTACTAATATATGGCGTACATGCCATCCATGGTTGAACTAATTATGACATAACTGTCAGAACTATTGCTTTAAGTGAGGCAGGCTTCTTGATCCCATTGGCCAAGATGTCCTTCTGTGGCAGGTAAGATGCAAAGGCTTTTTAGATTGTGAAGCTCGATGTGACACCAGAGAGGCAAAGAGGGAAGTCTGATGTGCAACTGACTTCCCTCTTTTCAGGCTTCAAAGGAAGATATACAGGAGCGCATACATGTATTCAGATTTGGCAAGCTGGGGGAATAGCGAAGATGGGTGGTAATTTATAATATGAAATACTCCTCTCTGTTCACCTCCAACAGGTACTCAGGTCCATGTTTGCTCTCCTTTACATAATCCCACAGCCACCACACATTTTTCATGTATTCAGTCTCCCAATCACTTATACACTCACCCAATCACTGCACATTTGAAAATGCCACTGAATCCCCTTTAGGAGGGGCACTGGTCATACACTGCACAGCTCAACACCACAATAACTGACTCATTCACTCTCTCCTAGCATTCCAAGGCCCTGGGATCCTATAGTAACATAGCTAGGGATCTTTACTGTGCATTCTAAAGGTCCATGAAATGCAAGTCCATGCCTTTCTCGTGCCAAAGGCTCTGCCAGAAAAAGCACATGGGGATGCGCTACGAGTCACCAAGGCAATCATGCTTAAAGACCTACACTCTGATAGCCTAGCCGTGGCTACCGTAAACTAGGTGGGTAGTATAACATGGCAGCCGTCATCCTAAATACAACTCCTCTTTGAGCCTGTCCATGACCCATCTGCCCTACCAGAAGTCAGAGCATCCTTGGTAATAAAGTTGAGTGTACATAATAGTACCAGCTCTAACTCCTCCCATCACCTGCTTCAGCTTGTAGGCACTGTTGGTAAATGCATTCATCAGGGAAAGGGAGCTGGGTCTGTTTTCAGTGCAGACAATGGCATCAGCTTCTTGCCTTACTCTACAAGAATCTCCTGGTGCCAATATGCCTCTAACAGATTACTCTTAATTGTGTTACCCTTTACATGTGATATTCCTGTCAGTCTCCAAACAGATCATTGCATATAAACTCACACACATACGCTGGTTCTATGCCTCTCTTTCTCTTTCTCACCCACTTCCACTCTTTATACACTAGTAATGAATCATAAGAAAAGGGAACACAGATTAAGAATGACCTTTGGTGCCATACTGATGGTTGAAAAATCTAGCCTGTATTTTTTATATGTAATATACACAAGTGAGACAGAATGCTGGGAGCCTGGAACCATTACATATGCATGCTAATAAGCCTGGGGGGGGGGCAAGTGTGTTGGGCCCAGAATTTTCTATATGAGCACATTAACAGTTCCACGTGCTATCAAAATGTACACTTATAACACAACCCACCACAGCTCATATAGGTCTTGCAAAGCTGCCATAAACCCAACCCCAATAGCACTCAGCATGAACACAGTTTCCTATAAAACACAATAGATAGAGTTTTTGGCAGGGTCGAGTTCGCAATATGGCTCCAAGTCAAGTAGTTGTCCAAGTGTTTATCACCGCAGCAGTACATCACTTCAAATATATACCCACTTGCTCAAACATAGAACAACATCAGACCCAATCAATCTATAGCAAACTGAAGACAGGCAATGGATAACTGTACAGCTAAGCAGATATATAGCAATATACATGGAACCGTAAAATAAGTTTGCCTGTTACCTTCCAATATATTTCATACCCAAAAAATGTATTAGATTATTCCAACCTTGCTGACCGTTATTTAAAAAGACCCACTTCTAGACAAAAGGAAACACTCTTAAACAAAATATTCACAGACAACCTTATACTGGTTCATGAGAATCCTAGAACTGTTAAGAGAATCTAGATTCCAATATGCACGTTATGGCCATATAAATAGTAGTAAGTACACATAACAAGCATTTGCAATGCAATGGGTCTTGCATTTGTAAGCATTAGTGCTTTTGGCTTTGTAAATGACGTCTTTTACCTATGTGTTTTTGTTTGGAGTGTAGTGGGTGTATGTTATGTGGAGTAGAATTATGTGGGTTGCATTGGAATTGTTAGTTCTGGAATTGTGTGGAGTGTATTTGTGGAGTGGAAGTATGTGGCATGGTGAATAGATAGGGGTGATTGCTGCACAGAATACATAGAAAGGAAGCTAGAGAGGAATATGAGGTTAGTGCAGGAAGATGTGAATGAACTCCTGGCAGAGGAGCAGAAAGTGTGTAAGAAAGAGAGAAAGTAGGGGAGAGCAGGCTACAGACATATATAGAGGGAGCACCTGTGTATGTAGAAGACACCCTAAGAAGAGGAGGATAGTGTGGCTTTGAGGGACGGTATCCTTGAAAATGTACGGGAAAGAAACTGTGCTTGTAGGTGTAGAGTGTATTTATGTGGAGTGTTGCTACATTGTATAGACTGGATTTATGTGGTTTGTATTTATGTGGTATGGATTAAAGTGCAATTATTTGGAGGTGAATGGTAATATGTGGAGTGTAAGTATGCTGTGCTGTGAATTGTGTGGTGCTGAATTGTGTGCCGTTATGTAGAATTATGTGGCATGGTGTGGTGTATAATTGTACAGAGTGGACTCATGTGACATGTGTATTAAGGGATAGTTTTGTGTTTTCAATATTGTACCAGGAGCAGGTCAATAATATTACTGGAAATGATCTAGAAACCCTCCTATTTCTCATGTCAGGTCCATTTTTGATATAAAAGAAACATTTTTTATGGATGTTGCATGAAATAAACACAAAACTCCAGTTTGAAGCTAGTGATCGGTGCTTGCTTACACCCTCATCAAGTTGTCATTAGTTCTAGGCCTCAGTGTTTCCTCTTCCTTTTGAGTTGTTTACAGTCTTTTCCATTCAAAACTTTAAACACATGTATTCAAATAGTTGACCTTAAGCCTCGTTCAAAATAAAACATTGAATACTAGACCTTTAAGCATGCATGTAGAAGATTTGCTAGAAGAATCAGGAAAAAACAATGACTGGGCAGGGATGTCAATACGCTGTGGATATTATCAGGCCCAGTCACCTCACATTTACTAGCTTCTGCAATGCTCAAGTACACACACACTTTTTACAAAATGCCCCTGCAAATAAACACAGATAGTTTTAAAAATGCCCTTTACTTACAGCATGGGCATAACCAATGGCAGCTTTTTCACGCACAGAAGTGGTACATCACAGATTCAAGCAGGGCATGCCTTACTTAATACACAGTGATGAAGAGTGCACACAGTGAAGAGCTACAACAGAGGTAGCAGCAGGGCAGGCCTAATTCAATATGGAACTACAGAACCAACACAGACATCAGTATACCAGGCATGTGACAAGTGTAGAGGAGATACATCCAAGCTTAATAGCACAGCTTGCCTTACACACAAAAAGCGAACACCAGGCTGCTCTCCTAAACACTGAAAGGCCGAAGTGTAAACTTAACTCGTGCAGAGAAAAGGTTGAGGGCAATGGGTACCAGGGCCGGACTGGCCATAGCTTGCACCGGGCAATCCCCCGGTGCGCTGCCCGGGTGGGGACCGGTTTTGGGACGTTTTTGTTACAGGGCCGTTTATCGCCCCTGTTCCAAAATCGGCCAAAAACCGGCCCCAGCAAAGAGCTCAGCGGCACCTCTAACCCCCGAGTGGTGAGGGGGGGAGGTCGGCCGAGCACTTTGCCAGGGCCGGTTGTGGTTCCCAGTCCAGCCCTGATGGGTACACCAGCAGCTGGACATGCCACCTCACACAGGATTTCCGCAAAAATATACATGTGAAGTACTGCACAAATAGCAGCAGTGTAGGAATCCTCACATAAAGGCAGGTGCCGCAGAGAACCAGCAAAGCAAACCTTTGTTGCACCCGAGTGACAAGGCAGTATAGATCTCAGACTTAGGCACTCCATGGGTGGGTAGCCAACCAGTTTAGGTCTTTTTTTGTATTCTAGTACTTTAATCTATAATTGTATAGCCTACCTGTGTCAGATCTAAATGAATTTTATAACTATGCTGTGTGAGTTTTAGTGAAACAAACATAATGGACACAGGCCGAGAAAATCCTAGTACACAGAACAGCATGCGAGCTGTATACTGAACCCAGAACAGCCCAAGCCAGCACTGCCCTGTCATGGAGAAGAAAGCACGGCTCAACAAAAGCAGTGTAAATTATTGTACCACACAAAGACAAGTACAACAAAGTCGCTTTTCATTATTTAAAAACTTTTTTAAAATTCTCATCACAAATTTAAAAAGGGCACAGCAAAGACGCGAGAGTAACAAACCTAGAATATGTCCAGAGCAGGAAGCACTAATGCAATATTCCCATGTCCCCCACAATCACAGATGTTCACCCGATCCTGAGTGCTCCCTCCCTTCTTCACCTGCCCCAATACATGCCGTTTGTGTCAGAGGGCCAGTAGTTAATTTGTACAAAAAATTATAAGTGCCAAGGCCAAAGTCAGGAGTCCACTGCAGCTTGCACCACCCATTGCCTCTGCTCGCAGTACCAATACAATTACTAACCATAAATCTTTACAATTGTAACAATTTAGATTGTACAAGGCAACACAACGCTGTAAAAAGCATTGACACAGATAACAAACAACCAAAGTCATTATTTAACAACCAAGGGCATTCTAGAAGTCTGGAGATGCATCCTTGGCTCACTTAAACTTAACAGAGACATACTGGGGCTTGTAGTCCAAACGTAATATGCATATCGTATAAGCAGTCACCTTATATTATAACATGGGCGAACAGACAGCTATTGTCACACCCCTGTCCCCTAATGTCTGCGTGGGCAGCACCTCTGACAGGTGACAGCCACAGGTCACACTCACCAAACTTGTATCAGCTTTGAGGCAGCGCGGAACAGTAATAACAGGGAACCGCAGTGTGCAGGAGGGAGGAGCAGAGGCGGGCAGCAGGAGGTGACGTGTCTCTATGAATGTACAGGCCGGGTGCCTGTAGGCGGAAGACAGTTATTGAAGCTGTTATGGGGAGGATTCCAGTAGAGACAGAACCTGCCTAGCAGAACAAGAAGCGATACAAAAGGGGGTGGTGATGGACGGAGCATCTGAATCAATCAAACACTCACACCCAGTCAAAAGATCTGGGTTTAATCCATCACCGTTCTTTAGCCCACTCTGCCACCCCAGTTCAGACATGGCTATATGCAAATCAGTCTGACCCTGTGCCTCATGGGAACAGTCCAGCCCGAACTGCCAAGCCATGTCTCCCCTGGACCGGAAACAAGCTTCCAAGGACCTAGGGTGGTGTGGAGTGCAAAAAAACGATGGATTTAGGCCCAGATCTTTGTACTGGGGTGAATGTAAGACATTGTTCTACATTCTGTACATCAACTGTGGTTTTTGCAATTTTCACCCCGAGTGGGCTGGGTATGCTCAAACGTGAGTCCTTGGCTCTCCACATCACTGGAGTCAAGCTATCCAGGCTGATAGCCAGAAACCGGTCCTTGGATGCTTGATTCCGGTCTAGGAAAGACATGGTTTGGTAGTTCGGGCTGGACTGTTCCCATGAGGCACAGGGTCAAGGCTGATTTGCATATAGCCATTGTCTGACCTAGGGTGGTGTGGAGTGCAAAAAAACGATGGATTTAGGCCCAGATCTTTGTACTGGGGTGAATGTAAGACATTGTTCTACATTCTGTCCATCAACTGTGGTTTTAGCAGAACAAGAAAGCAGATCTTCGAAAACACAACTGCCGAATGTTTCTTTGAATAAACATAAAGCAGCAATTGCACTATGAACAAAGAAATAATAGGCAATACCTTCCTTTTAGTCTGCACAAACACTCTTGTAATGCTATGCTAGTATGCATAAACTGGAATAAAACACAAAAGATTGTTTAAACTGATGAGGGGGAAGTGACACAGAGTCAGGTGCAGGAGAGAACACTGGGTCGCAGGTGGGGGAAGCAGACAACAGAGCGAGAAAGCACAAAGAGGAGCAAAGAGAGGAGAGCATATAGGAAAAAGCGAAAGTAATGTGGAGCAGGTGGGAGAATGCAACAGGGGGAGCGCATGAGGCAGAGAGCAACAGGAAGAGCTACACACAGCAGAGGGGAGAGAAGTTCACAAGGCAGATATAGGTAAACTGGAGTGCTTAACCCATGCTAGTAAACCATCCTGGTGTCCACGTCTGCCAAGCTCACTTTTTTTCGCGTTCCAGTTTTAGCAAGAAAAGCACACCAGAGTGGATGCCTGTTTGTGCCGCTGGGGGCCATAGACTACATGCTTGTACAGGAGCACTCGATTTGGTCTCCGCTTCTGCCCCCCCGGGGAGCTGTAAAATGCAAGATACAACATAGCAATGCCGAAGACACGTGCTGAGCGGGGAATGGAAATGCAGCGATAGAATTGCGTGGGCTTCGCCCCTACTTCCCACTTGTATTGCGCATGTGTTATAGAGTCAGGCAAAAAAGCTGTCAGCAGCGCAACATCAAAAAAGAGTGCAATCAGCCAGCCAATCCCGCAACAATCAAGCCTTTGTTAATACAATAGGAGCCGTATTTACGCGAGTCTTATTGCATTGGAAACAGGATGTTGGCGGTCCAGGAAGGCACAAACGGGAGAGATGGGGAGGGGGGGTGAAAAGTCACAGACTGTGGGAGGGGTGTGGGGGGGAACACAGGGCAAAAAAGGTTTTGGAGTAAAGGGGCCAATAACCAGGGAAGGATCTAAATGATAAAATAATAACATGGCCGTCAGAAGGAGGGACTAAGAAGTGAAAAACAAATCAAAAGACTGCATTTATGAGTCAACCCAATCAAACATATGGCCGGAAACGGGGCGGAGTTTCCCCCCACAATAGTGTATATTGGCTGTTTCACAAAGGAAGTAGCGCGTTGCACTACAACGCTATGCGAGACCTAAAAATGAATATAACATCAAATTGACTACTGTACATTCCAGAAGTAGACAGTAAAGTTCCTAGAAAATTGCTAACTTGGGAGTAGTCAACTAAACTAATATCGGAATGTAAAACTGGCTTTAGCTGGAAATCATTTAGCATAGTCGTTTTTGCATATACGGTTATTCACAAATTGATTGATCCTCTTTAATGTATCTACATAGATTTTATCCCAATGTTTGATGGTGTTAATTAATCTATTCTTTTGGCCAAATTAGACCAATCTGGTATACCAATACCCCTTAATTTATGAGATAATTGTGCTATCATCCAATATATAGTTTTCACTGTAACAAAAAGTTTTTCCCTTTGAAATAATTATGATGCACAGAGATGCCAAGAACAAACCAAGGGAGGGAATGTGGCGGGAATAAATTATGGGACTATACCCTCCAAACAATCACTAAATTACAAGTGTAATCCTTGCTGGACATTTGATAAGCGTGAGTACTTTACTGAAAGAATAAAGGATGTATGGGTAATCCAATCTCAAAGGACAAAAATACCTCAACCGCCTTGGGTGGCATGCTTCATCATTGGACCCATCCTTGTATCAGCATGGCGAGTGCTGGCACGAGCTACTGCCCTCAAGGAGGTAAGCTCTCCAGGTGTTTGGTTGAGACAGGTCTGATAAGGAATGTATCTGACAACATGTAGAGGTGTATATGTTGGATTGTAGAAGATGATGGAGGGGGAATTAGTGTGCCCGAAACTACCTATTGATGGAACTAGGAAGCTTTATTGATGATGGAAAAGCTAGATTTAAAATTTGACCCATGGAGAGAGGGCACCAGATTTCTGCCTCTCGGACACCCTCTCATGAGATGCAAGTACACTTATCTGGACCGTATAGCCCCTCTTTGCTTATGGAACCTAAATAATGAAACTGAAAAATGTTTAAAAAATACAGCCAGTGGTCAAAAGCGGCTTTAGATACACCTATGTGGCAGTCTAACCTAATATTAGATAGGATCGCCTCCTAAATCTGTAGTCAGGCCGGATCAAGGTTCTCTGTAATCCCTGTATCCCTGCTGACCATGCTGCCTCAAAATCGAACTTTACAATCCAACGTACATTGCCACACCTACCTGACAAGCAGGATACCTACCTACCAAATCTCATAAAAACACCTCAAATGCTTACCTCTTTGCTGCTAGTAGTTTGCACCAACACTCACCATGCCAGTGCAAGGAAGATCCCAATGACGAAACATGCCACCCCAGGATAGGATTGGACAGGATTGGATAGGATTAACTATACATCCTTTATTCATTCAGTAAGGAACACCCACTTACTTAACATTCATCAAGGAGTCGTTGTGTGACATTGAGGTTCCAAACACAGAAACATCCATACCTCTGGATTGCTTTGTGGGTTTGGTGATAGGAATATCCTTAAAAGCTCTGGGAAGATATCCCTTGGCTAAAGTATGCCATACTATTAGATAAAACAGATGTTTTACAGACCTTACTAAAAAAACATAATTTGGAGCGGTTCTACGCCTACACAAATATGGAGATTGTGTCGATAGGCAAATTAAATTGCACCCAGTTGTATGATACCAACAAAATAACCGATATTACTTGCATGAATGACTTGCGTGTATATTTAATTTGCAAAAATCTCCACTTCACTCACTCTGGCTATGCCCTATTGCCTATTTCACTTTTAATACATTTTGTCCTGTTTTTTCTCTCTGCTTTCCTTTTTAGCTAACTGCATTTTCACCTTCCCAAAGTTCTCTCTTTAATGCTTCTCCTAATAATTGGCATTTATCTCTATCTTATCCACTTGCTTCTAATCTATTGATCTAGATAAAGAACTACCTCGATAATTTTCCCTATGAGTCATGTTTATGCTGGCAATCGGTTCCATGTAATTTGATTTTACTGCTGGGGCTATCCTTGCCCTGCAGACATTCTAGCTGCTTGTTTTTCTGTAACCTAACTTTGTATCTTTATAGCATTAATGTAAGGGTGTGCGTGCTTTACAATTTTATTTTTTGTACATCTGTTTTTAACTGATTTAATAGAAAGCACTGAATTTCTTCATGGCTGCTTTCGTGGTCTGTAAAATTGCACAACATAATACAATAATAAATAAAGTCCACGTCATAAGATATGTTGCTTCTCTCTGTGAGCTCCGTGTGCCAAAAAAGATGTTGAGTTAGTTTATTATACCCTAGTTTGGGCACCTATGTTGCAGGTTGTGTAGCATTAAAAGGTAAGGTACTTCATTGTGCATGGCTGTCGGCATCAAAAGAGCCACTCTTCAAATTCCTAATACACTGAACGTGAATTTGATTCGAATCTCCTAAATCTGCCAAGTTCTTTCTGACCCCTGCATTCTATTTTCTCAACTGGTAGCCGTCATTTGACAATGGTTCAGACCTTCACTCAAACCACTTCCATCAAGTAAAACGGAATATTTTCTCATAAACAAATATTAATACTAATTTGACTTGTGGTGTGCCTCAAGGATCATACATTTCACCAGACCTTTCAACACCTACATGGCTCGCCTTCTAGTAAACATCAACAGCTAAAATCTCAGCTACCATACATACACTGATGATCTTCAAGTTTACACAAGGATCCCTAGAAAACTAGACCACGGCAATGTGCCGAATTACCCAGTGGCGGTTCGTCCATTGGGGGCGTTGGGGCGTTGCCCCACTAGCCATGGACGACCGTCACTGCTGCTGTCAAGTGTCACTGACACACTGCAAAAAGTGAAAAAAGTAAAATTATGAGCGCACTTCAGAATAGCCGACAGTCATCATAATTGAGGCCGGACCGGAGTCACAAATCAGGACGTCATCGCGGAAGGTGTGGGGGCGGGCCTGCGGCAGTGAGTGGCAGGCTGGCAGCGTGTGACTCACTGTTGTTATCAGCTTGGAAGGCAGCAGTGTGTGTGTGCGCATTTAGGACAAGTCATTTTTTTGACTTGCCCACGCATGCGCACACACGCAATAGCCCCTTCCCTCCACCTCCTGCTCCTCCTCCTCCTCCCCCAGCCGTGACACAGGCAGAGACCCGGGGGAGCCGGGTCTCATTTTGGGCAGTATTAGCCCTGCTCTTTAGCCAATCCTGGCGCAGTGGTGATGTTATGCTGCGCCAGGATTGGCTGAGTTAACGCACACGAGGATGGTTTTGCTGCTGTGCGTGCATGGGTGGCTGACTGGGAGGCTGCCTGCCGCCTACCTGATGACGTTCACACTCACAGCACTGAGGAATTCAAAACAGAGGACGGCAGGAGTCCGGAGTCCAAAAGCGGTACCGTAAAACTTTTATTTTTATATATTATATATTTTACCCTTGAACCCCTCCCGCCTCCCTTCCGCGGTGCGACGAGTATTTCCACCCCCCCACCCACCCGTAATGCCGGCCACGAGTACTGTAATGAGAGCCCCTAAAATTCCTCATTCATCAGTCACAAAAGAAGAAAGGGACGGGCAACTTAAAATACAAGGAGCGTTTAGTGCCGTAGGATTGCGCTGACCTCTCACCAAAATGCCTGTCCTCCCTCCTGCTCCCCCAAACCACAGACTTCCCATCCCCCTGAGCCATATTTCATGGGGTCTGCAGGGGCATGGTTGTGGAATAATTAAAGCTTCTGGTAGGGGCCTGGATTCCTGAGAAGGCGGGAAACTCTCTCTTGGTAGAAAGCTGCGTTTGCATCGGCAGAGTGGGGAGACGCACAAGTCAGGTCACACAGGTTTGGCTTTCCTACAGTCGGAGATAAGATAATTGTTTCCTTTATTATTGCTTTGATTCTGCGGGCCTTAGCCATCCCCCTCCTCCCGCTCTTCCCTCGCAATGTCATCATTTCCATTTTTAACTGCGTACCGCTGGGTCCCTGCCAGGGCCTAAATGAGATCTCCCCCCTCCCTCCACCCCAGCCCCTGCTGCCTCCTGGCAGGGACATGCTATGCACATGCAACACACGAACATGCGTGTAACAAATATTTAATAGCCTGTGTTTATTAGAACACTGATTTTACCATTGTCAGCACTGTGAATAGAAGCGTTCATTCACTAACTCACTGATACCCGTTTATCAACCTCAGAAGGATGAGAGGCTGAGCTGTACTTGCTGGTAAAGTTGTGTCCTTCACTTTAAGGGTCACGTGCTGCAGAGAGGATTTGTGCTGCATTACGCCACTGGCCGTAGGCTGACATAGGTCTTCATGCAGTATATATCTGTTTACAGAAATCCTCTGCTTTAGTTTCTGCTTAAGCAGAGTACATTTTTATTACCGTTTGAAGAGGCTCCACATGGCCCACTGCTGTGGACACTGGCGAGGCATAAGTGGCGTAGGTAGCCGTGATGCTTTAGTGACTTACGCGATTTGCAGATATTGCTGGAACTCTCAGCAGGATGTGTGCTTGTGGGTATTTCGTTAGTGGTTGCAGAGCCACGACCCCTTCCAATCTGGCGTGTTTGTATGTGGTAGTTTAATGGAGTCTGTGAGGGAATACATCGGTGTGGCTGAAATAGCAGGCAGGATTTGGAGAGCTGCACATTCAGGTGATTTGCAGGTCCACCTGTCAGCCATCCAAGTTCACTCGAGTGGGGAAAGGAGGGAAGGATGAGATATCTGTGGTTGAGCACTGCCAGTCTAATGGTCGCATATATTTACGAATGCAGTGGTCCTTATTGGGTAATCAATTTTGTGACGGTGTGTCCACAGGCACATATATTTTTGTGTTCTCCCCCTGTGCAGTATTGGAGTGGATTTCTTCTCGAATCCTGGTATAGTGTTTTAGGGTGACATTTGTCTGCGTTTTCTGAATGCTGTGAATAACAGGCAATGCTATTGACTATTTGGACAGTGCTGCACACAAGTGGTGGGTCTGTCTTCATTTCTTTAATGAAAACCTCACATTTGTAAATGTGGCTGAAGGTGATGGACTTTGGATGGGTACTATATGTTTGCAATTGCAGAAGCTGGTAGCAATCTCTAGGTATGCAATGAGGTTCGAAGATAAACGTGTGTGCCTATGTGTGTGTCAGTATTTGATTTTCGAGTGCCCTATTTTCCTTTTTATGGAGATTGATGCTGCAGTTAAATTTTTTTGGTGCTGCAGGTGACAAGTGTTACTTTTGCCCAGTGGATTTGGAGCGCTCTACATGAGTGCTGATTTAGCCCTGCTGAGATTCAACTGTGTAACTTGTGAGCCATACGTCTTCATGCGAACAAGAATTCTGAATGGGTCATGTTTTAAGCTTCACTTGACATTTTTATATCTTCTTTCCCGAGATAGAGATGGTTGCACATTTTGGCTCAAACTGATTAAACAAGATACAATCAAAGTCAATGTAGTCTGATGGTGCCAGACTTTGCAACTTGGGCCTTGGGTTATAAACTTGGTCTCTGCCCGCAGCAATTGTGTGATTCTAATTAAATCTCCTATCCTCCAGTATACCTATAATTGTAAATCTGTTAATTATATCATAGTTCAAATGTGTAAATCCCATCTTGATGTACAGAATTGTATTACTGCTGGTATATTGTAGTGCTACAAAACAATGGTGATGAATGTTTCTAAAGTGCACATGTTGCAGAACTAGTTTGCGATGGTTCTTTTGAATGTCCATTCCTAGCTGCTCTCTAGACACAGACTTTGTTTAGTGATACCCCTTACAGGAGGCTAGTTTCAACTTGGATCACCCACAACAGGGAGGTGTGGGGTTTTGCACTGGCTGATATTGTCCCAGCTGGGAGTGTGATCTGGGAGGGCACCTCTGGAGCTCTCTTTGGGGAGGAGCTGAGCTCTCCTCGACCATCAATGTGAGAATGTACTGTTGACAAGGGGGAGCGGGGGTGGTAACTGCATCAGGGCATGTCTCCTTGTGTTTTTGGTCAATTTGTTACCGAGATTATGTTAGGAGATGCTCTATTTTCCACCAATTTTTAGGAAATTTCTCAAGGGGAGAGACCTGAGAAATGTTGGATTTGTTCATTGCACTCGCATGCATGCCTGGGCTTTGTTGGCTAGTCTTCCATCCCCCCACTTTCAAATTCCACCAGCCGCCACTGGAATTACCACAAACCCATTAACAAATGGATGACAAAAAGATGTCTAGGGATGAATGGCACTAAATCTGTCTATGTATATATTTGTACAGTATGATTGTTACCTCAAAAAGAGTCCTGGCACTTTTCTGGTATAATCAGGGTTGAAACAAAAGGTTAATAATTATAAAGCAACTATAGGCAACTTCTTTTCCAAATTCCTACTAATTGGAACTTAAAAAACAAATTAGACAAAATGCAAAACAATCCCAATACAACAAACTGAAGACCTCTTTGTCTTTGTCATTCCAGTAGCATTCACAGGCACAATGCATCGACAACTAGAGCATTTAGAAGGGTCTTCCTGCAAAATTATAAAGTAAGCTATAACACGATGTCACAAGTCTCATCTTTGCAATAAATGGCTCAGACCACAGAATAATCACTAAATTAGCAGCCTAGGAAACAAAGCATTCACTTACTTCAAAACCCTCTGCCTGGTGAACATATCACATATGTATGTATGTATGTATGTATAAACCATTTTATAGCGCGCTCTATTACTTGGGAGTATCCTGGCGCGATGGAGAAAGGCAGAGAAGACAGAGCAGAGACCAGCTTATGTCATACTGGTAAATAAATGGGTTTTCAGACATTTCTTAAACTGGCCTACGCACTGAATGGAGCGCAGGTGGAGGGGAAGGGCATTCCAGGCCCGGGCAGCAACCACGGCTATGGACTGACCCCCTAATCTGGTTCGCTTGAAGCGAGGAAGAGTCATCATAAACAGGGAGGACGATCTGAGAGCTCATGGAGGGGCATAGAAGGTAAACCGTTTCTTCAAATAGGCAGGCCCTTGATCGTGAATTGCTCTAAACGAGAGCACTAGGGATTTAAACAAGATGCGCTGAGACACTGGCAGCCAATGAAGGCTGCGCATGTGAGAGCGAACGCTCTTCCATCTTGGAACGTTGAACAAGAGGCAAACAGCGGCGTTCTGGATAACCTGCAAGCGTTTGACCAGATAAGCAGGGATACCGCTAAACAGAGTGTTCGCATACTCCAGTCTTGCTAAGATGAGAGCTCGGGCAACAGTCTCTTTGCTTCTCTGGGGAGCAATGGAAAAAACTTTGTAGTGTTCTCAGAGTAGTAAAGCATTTCCCTGATAGTTTCTTTATGTGGTTCTCGAATCTTAGGTCCTCCCCAAACCATATACCAAGATTTTTTGCGGGGCCACCTATCACATATGCACCAGCTTTGCTCCTAGATCCCACATGGAAACAGTTTGGAAGAAGATTTCTGCATTGTCAAGCCTCAACTCGCTGGGATTCTCTTCCACAACTAAAGATCCACCCCTTTCTCTAAGTGTTCCCACTTGAATGACTCATTCCTCTAGACGACCTTCTTCCCCCTTTTCCTTGATGCTCCTTGTGCTCTGTAGTGTCTTTTGACCTTATGCATGCTGTATAAAAATATTAATATTAATAATTCCTGGGGATAAATAAAAAAGCAGCTCCTGATTAATATGTACTTTGACACTTTACATACAACATTGAATATCTCATTAGACTTCATAAGACGGGGAAGGCCATTCTGGCATTTGAGTAGCTTTACAGGATAGAATGTTACATTTTGTATATGTACTTGTATGAGCTTGGGTGCTATTAAGTCAATTGTATCAATCGAATTTCAAATAACTTTTAAATTGCCAGTGGAGCAGCACTTCCTTAAGAGCTGCCCATTAAGTCAGTGTGCAGAGCATGGTTCAGAGAGCAAGAAATACATTTGTCTGATTTTTGAATTGCCCATCATCTTCCATGGGCTTCAGAAGGAGTGACGCAGCATAGGAGCATGGTGAGGACTACATACCTTGACTTTGTGGTCGAGCTATAAAAATACTTCTAAAATTTAGCTTTTTAGTGATTTGATTTGTAGACTATGTATTGCAGTTGAAAGTGGTCTTAGACTTACAGCAGGTAATTAATCAAATAAAATGTATTTACAACAGTAACAAATGAGAATATACACCAGGAGCTAAACCTGACAGAGAGCATCAAAAACTCTTCTCCAGCTGACACCTTTACCAACATCCCACCCATTAGTATTCACAGCATAATGTTCCATATTGTAACAACAAGCACATGGTTATGCACGGGTGCACACACCACTCCTCCTTAAATAACATAAAGATAAAACATAAGTGTAAAACAAGAATCATATATACACGCACAATGACTAAAAATAAAAAATAAACCTGTGGCATACAAATTGTACAGCCATTGTATAAGGCACACAATATTTACACAACACAATCTTCCAACTTTGAAGGACATTTGTGATAGGGTGCACATCTCCTACGATTCTGCACATTATCATTGAGACTTCAGCCTTTGGCCAGACAACTTGCCATAATATTCATGGCATCTATAACGAAAGCATCCATTTTAGACAAATCTAGAAACACACTACCATTGTACCCACTGATATCAAACACTCCCTTGTCACTTGATTCTTGCCTCTCTTATACATCACCATTACACAAATATATCCTACTGAAATTCTATATGGTACCATCTGGAACGCTCACATTAGTTATAAAAACATCACTGACTTGTACAAGATTAGACCATCAAGCAGTCCCTTTCCCCCTGTTTTGGGTGCATTCAATCATCTTTCTTCACACGACATTTACTGCAGTCTCTTCTTGCTGTCCAAGGAAATTTTCATTTTTCATTTGTACAATTCTACAGCTTTTCTGGCACTACAGTAATCATTCACTGACAGTCTGTCACATTTATTCTTTAACAACCTAGGAACCTGCTTCATATCTCCAAAGACATTTGAACAGAGTCAAAAGAGAATCATAATTGGGTGTAATTCTATGAGTAATGTGGCTTGTAAAGCTTTCTTCAGTAAATCCCACCCTTAGTGGCTAACTGAATGCATTTCAAATTAATAACTCTGTTGAATCTTTCACCTTGACCATTCACCTCTGGATGGAAATTAGAGATCCTTCTATGTCCCACACTTAGAAAAAATGTTCCTTAACTAAATTGCTTAACAATTGTGGATCATTATCTGATACAATGACATCAGGAATACCGTACCATCAGAACAATTCATCAAAGAATTCTATGACAATCTGTGATGTAACTTTGTCCACCATACTTATTTCTGCCAATTAAAACAATTAGCCAATTACAACTATCCCATTTGGAAATTACAGAAAATGGGCCACAATATCAATTCATATACTTTTTGTTTCATGTAATAACTCACAATTCCAGGAAAATTACATAAAATTAAGGGAAATGCATATCCATCACTTTGCACAATAGTTTATAATTAAATATATCATTGTGCCAGTTTTTAGCGCAAGGCCGCGTTTAAACAAAACCACTCTGAATACCAGTAACTCACTCTTCTTTTCTGTTGTTCATCCGCGTTCACTAAATGTTTACCACAACTGGAGCCTTTCATGCTAAGGTTTTACCATGAATGGTGCATAAGTACGTGAAGTGGCATGTTAGTGTAGTTTTGAAAGTTTTGTGTAACAAGGGTGAAGCAAAATTCCCAAATTTATGCAGGGCTAAAATTTGCTCAGGTGGGAGCAAATAACTAATTTTCTTCATGGGCCTTTCGACAATTCCACAATAGTAGACTCAACTACTTTAATTTTAGCTGATGTATTACTTTAACAAGACAATTTAAATGACCACGCCCATGTATGTATGTATGTATGTATGCATGTATATAGTATTTCTTTAGCGCAAACCTAGCCAAAAGACAGCAGAGACATTTGTCAAAGTAACATCTGAACTAGGTCACTGTGACATCTAAACTAGGACACCAATGTTGTCCATGCAGACATCTACAGATACCTGACATGCAAATGTCCATGGATATCTGAAATTCTTACGACACTCGCATGAGCACGTAATTTATGCTTCAAGCTGAATGGTGGAATTACTTTATTCTCTCTAAGAAGTACTCCAGTCTTGATACCCAATCATCACAATCCAGCATGTATCTTGTGATAACATTTAAGTTCACCCAGCAAAGTACATCCAGTTGACCAACATTATTTCAAACAGTCCTGCACTGTATTCAACAATTTACCTCTTTATACTTTTTTAAACCAGGTTTTCTCATATATCACCTCAGGTCCATCTCTAACCCTTACCCAACATGTTCGCACTAAAAAAGGTAAATGCTAACTTACACTCCTGCACTCCATATTCAGCATTTTCCTCAATACAGGTAGGTAATCTAGAAGTACAGTCAGATTGTATATTGTTTTTGGAGGAACATACCCTGTCAGATATTGGAAAGATTAAAATTTGGAAACAAGTCTCCCTTATCTGGCAATCCCGGTTCTTCCACCTCCAGGTGACAACATGTTGACTAATGGTCTGTGGTCAATTTTTCTCAATGAATCTAGTACCCCACAAAAGCATTGTATATAGTTCAGCTCCCCAAACAAGAGCTAAAAGTGTTTCTTCAGTTATGGAGTAATTCCTTCCTGATTCTCTTCATGTTCTAGATCAATAAGGTACAATCCATAAATTCTTGATTTCACACAACATTAAAAGTTCTCCTAACCCACAATTACTTGCATCAACCACTAATATACAGTCTTTTCCTACCACAAAAAAGTTTTTAAAAAAGAAGCATCAAGAATTTATTTTTTCAAAATATTGAAAAGCCTCATTTTGATAATTATTCCAATTAAATTTCAAATTTTTCCTAAGAAGATATCTCATTGGCTCTACTTTGGTGGCATCATATTGTATAAACTTAAGAACTGAATTCTGTCAAATCATGGAAAGCAACACATTTTTCCTTCATAGTGGTTGCAGATGCCTTCATTATAGTTTCCACAAGGCAGTGTTCATTTGCCCTAAATACTTAACTTTTCATTTACGAAATTTACATTGGGATAGTGTCAATCTGAGACCTCTCTCTTGTAGAGCTATCTAAACCTTACATAAATTCTTGTCATGTTCAGCAAAATCATTTTCAAAGACAACAGTGTTATCCTGGAAAGCCACTGATCCTAGAATGCCGAAAAGATTCTCTTTCATCAACCTTTGAAATACAGATGCTGCATTAGCTAAATCAAAAAGCGTTCTACAATAGTGAAATATGCCTTCTGGTGTAACAAATGTAGTCAAACGCTTGGAGCCATCCTCAAAAGCTACTTCATGGTATGCAGGTTCTTGATCAAACGTAAAAAAAAACAACTGAGAAAGTGGATAAAGTGGATATCATCTGAGGTAAATTGGGTAAAGCATGGGAGTCCACCCAGATGTCTATGAAGATCTTTGCCTACCTCAATTCTCCTGACCCCTCAATGGAAATGACAACAGGTGACAGCCATGCAGAAATTTTTACACGTTCAATTATTTTTTTTTCACTTGTCTGCTAACAGTTCTTTCAATTTGCTTCTATAAGTAAGAAATACATTCCTTACCCAATGTTTGAAAGGTACAACCTTTTGTTTTTAAATTATGGAATGTTTGAAGCCTTTAACTTGTTTCTGGACACTGAGCCAGGCTTATTCTTTAAGTTATTTACATACTCATATTTTTAGGAAGTATTATAAGTTGTCTGACTCATTCCTTTAGAGTCTGTAGTACTCACAATGTAAATGGGATGATTGCCTCAGGGATCTAGTTTAATTCCCATTCTATTTCTTATTGATGAGGCCAGCACAAAAGTGGTTGCGCATGCCCGATATGTTCCAAATCAACCAAGAAATTATCAAATACATTTATTTTGTGACCAGTAAAAACACCAGGAGAGGCATAAGGCAAATGTAATTCTTGCTTATCCAGTTTTCCTCAATTACATCATTTCGCAAAACAGTAAACCAAGCACACAGGCCCACAAAAACAGTGATTAGTTTCCCATCCACTTTTATCGCACAAGAAGGAAGACTTCTATTTTGTGAATCACTCCACTATCTTTTTAGAGTTTCCCCTAATCTCTTGAACTAAACATTCTGAATGTTCTACATCTTTGGCTATATCAAGGGCTGCTTAAGTGTTATGTACGAACTAACCCACAATCTCTCCTGTACTTTTTTGATATTGGTCTTCATTAAAATGTATTCACATATTTGTTTGTATGTGATATGTTCGAAATACATATAGATACGAATGATCCTAATACATATACATACTCCTCAATGGATTCATCTATGCCTTGTTTCCTAGTTTTGAATGTATACCTTCCTATTAATATAGTGGTTTTCTATGTATAACACACATACATCAGTTATATTGGCATATTGATAACCATCGATATTGCCAAGTTTTTCAAAACAGGGTAGATTCTTACATTTCCTTAGACTAAATCCTCTGAAACAATATTTTAAAATTGATGATTTCCTTTCTGGTGAGCAAGAATATCCTCCAAGTACTTCCAAATGTGCTATAAAAACCCTGTTCTATGTCTCAATGAATGGGAGTTCTCCTGGTGATGGTAGGAATAAATGTGGAGGAGCAATGCTGGACATTTCTAAGAAAGTGAAAATGTGCTCAATAAATTAACTCAAATAAAGTAGACACCAATGTCTCAAGGTAACTGGGAAAGTAAAAAAGGTTGTCACCATAATAGCATGGATAGGTAATAAGCCCCTCTAAATGTTCTTTAGTGAATATATTAGTGTTAAATATAATGTTATCAATGCTGGAAATTGTAACAACTTTAAATCAATAAATGTAGATTCGGAAATATAGAATAGAAGTACAAATGTGATAAAATAACTTGTCCAAAATGGCATCACTTAAGTAAGATGCTGCATCAAGTGAAGGTCAAAATGGACCTAAATAAACTGGATGCAAAATCTTTTTTTTTATTATTAGCTTCATTCATCCATGTGATTCTGTAAACATGCAGTTAAATGAGTATCAATAACCGATGCAAACTCACTCATGGACATTGGCATCTAATTATAGGGTATAAACTAATCCAAAATGGCCACGTGATGATGAGGGTATTCACATGATTATGGGAACATCACAGGATGATGTGCAAGGCACAACTGTTGTAGGGTTCAGCACAAGCCCCTCCATGTTTAAGTTTCCCAACTCACCACCCTCCCCAAATGTGACTATCTTGCTCCCCTGTATTATAATTCCTAACAGGTTTCCTGACACGCAAATCTCCAAAATCACCTTGCACACAGTGAATACAATTCTTCTGTGCCTCGACACTTCATATGCCAAGAGTGTTCCTGAACAAAAATATTCAGCACCTATGGACTATTGGTTGCACAAGACATCACAAAGCTCCTGTTGAGTATCCTCGGTCATCGTCAGTATTGCTGGTGAAAGCGATCTATCACTCCAACAAGAACTAAATCCAAATAGGTTTATTGATCATATAAAGGCATGGGTATACCACAGGAACTTACTCTCACAGAGCGCAAAAAGCCCTCTTCTCCGACAATCCTACCAACATTCCAGGCATGATTATTAACCAAAAAGATATTCCATACTGTAACAATAAGCAGCACACGCGTACACACAATGTACAATATATTTTGCAGTAGGGATGCTTTTCTAGAAAATAAAATGTGAGTCTATATTCATATCTCAGAGTGCCCACAACGTGTCTTTATACCGTGGTCTTAGTTTGTTTCCATCTTATTAGCATCCTAGAATTATTAGCAGCAAATTCAATTTCAGCAAAACCACTAGAAAGCTTCCTGCAAGTTGGAGCTTTAATTTTGTTTCCAGTTTTGCAGAATAAATACACATTTCTATCTTTGGGTTTAGTTCCTGAATACGTGAGGGGACGAGAAATTAACCAAATGTCAAAAGCAGTGCGTGCTGGGATCATGTTCTGCGTTGTTAGTATTACTGCTGTGATTATAGTGCAAACTTTGCAGCACTGCTGGCTTTGTCATGTCCGGTTATTTTTCTCTTTCTGCTGATATGTGGGAGGCAAAAGGATTTATATTGCGGAGCTTTTAAAAGCTTGGTGGTGCTGTGCCCTGCTTCTACAACCCACAGGTTTCTTTTTGGCCAATTGGGGGATACAGCAATTGAAAAATTTAGAAATAATGGAATTAATTTGGACAGCTAAGAAATAAATAGTAAATGCTCTCCACTACAGTTTAAGAAAAGAAAAGTTAATTTCAGTGGATGACTATTCTTACCTTGATCATGTTTATATTAGCTTCACTTGCGTCACTGAGAAGAAAATCACTACAGACCAGTGTCTGAAAAAAGAACTCTGGTAGATCTAGGTGAAAATAAGGAAACACTTTCACCACTACATAATTGTGACAGTGTACGTACAGAACTATTTTGTGCAGTGAATATGATTCAGGAAGAGGGACACTATGTGTGTTCACTTGCAGATGTAAATACTTATAGACAATCCTTTTCACTGTCGACTGAGGAACAAACGCACATCATGCTTTGTTGGCCTCATGGTCATCAGAAAAACCTGGGTCTTTTCAACTTTTATTAACTGGTGTGGCACACGACAATCCGCTTGTATATCAGATTTATATTGCCCTGCATTGTATGGGTGGCATCAGAGCACAGCAGAACAGAAGTGAAGTGCAGACCATTATCACTTGACTACTGGGTGAGACCAACTTAGGCATATGGAAGAGAAAATTGAGGTCAGAAAGAGGTTAGCTAGAAGTGTACATTCTTAACTACCTATGGAAAAGGAAAAAGGAGGTGAAACAAACTACATTTGTTTTAAAATATAAAGAATAAGTAAAACCCCTGGACAACTTTCATTTGGTCTTCACAAATAATGGAAGGGGAAAGGGCACATGCCTTATTACATTATTAATAGTAAACCACTTTTTATAACTTTGGTCCCTTCAAACTGTCAGGGAAGGGGTGTATCTGCTTTCCACCAGTCCGGTTATTCTGAACAACAAATATAGAGAGATACAGCTTTGTGACTACCCACATCCAACATAAGTAACGTTGTCCTATGGAACTGAGGTCTTCAATAGCAACTACTCAAGTAACACCCTACTTGGCCTTATTTTATTCAGGAAACTTTACAACGTTGCTGTCTGGGTGAACATGTGCACTTTCCCTTTTTAGGATTGCGATGAGCCTTGCAGACTGTCGCAATAAAGCTTGAATTTATCACACAATTAAGGCCTTCCTTTTTATGAAAGCTGTCCTACTCTATTTAATTTTCTTCACCAAATCAGTGAGAATTCAGAATCAATCACCATGGGCCCAGTTGTTTTGGACCCCGTACTAAAATATTGGATTTTTGACCCCTTCTGGGGTTCATCAACCACTTGATGCACAGACTACCTGTCCCTCTCTATCTTCCTTTCTATCTATTCTGTGCAGCTCTCACCCCTATCTATTTATCATGCCACATAATCCCACAACACAAATACACTACACAAAAGGCAATTGCACCCCACACAATTCCACAACTAACAATTCCAATTCAACCCACATAGTTCCACTCCACTCCACACCATGAACATCCACTGCAAATAAAAACACATGGGTGAAAGACATTGCCATTTACAGCGTCTATAGCTCTAAACTCTAACAAATGTAAGATCTATTGTATTGCAAATGCTTGTTAAATTGAGTATGGGGGTTTATCATTTGGTGTTTTGACCTTAGTGCTCTTTTGGCATGGCCTAAATAATTTACACTTTGCCATAAATTAATCCAATCTGCTGTGTGCCGTGGCTACCAGGGTGTAAGGCTCAGGTTCATTTAGAGACTTTGGGGTTAATCCTTGTAAGGTAGTGTTATTATTCTTTGAGGTGGGTGACTGCCTACTCCGAATCCTAATCCACTTTCTTACAAGCGCCTGCCACGAGACTTGTATCCTTTCATATCATGAACTCTCTAATATCTGTTTCAGGTTATATTAGTTGGTGTTAAATAAGGAGCTGTCAGTGACGACCCCTGTAAGGAGCACCAACCTAATATCGTCTGCTAACACGTCTGCATTGGATAAAGTCCAGAGGTCGCAACAAGAACAGGAGACTTGTATTTTATTTGTTTGTCACTGAAGCTCTGTTGAGGAAAAAAGTGATTTAAGATCAAACAAGGACTTCTTTAAAGATTTTAAATAAATTCCATAATGAATATCATTCATGTGGTAATATTTAATTTGTAGCAATCCTAAAATACCTTCCTCCATCTGTGGACTGTGCAGGAGAACGAGCGTTAGTTAATAAATTCGAGTTTATATAAGATTAAAGGTAGAGGAAGCAGCACTGGTAGCATCACATCGAGCCCTGCAAATGGTGCTCGAATGCTGGAAGCCGAGCTGTACATTTAGTAGCTTATATTTGTGGTATTCAGACTCCTCCCAGACAACTGAACAGCCTAAGAGAATGAAGGGGCCTATTATAATCTAGCGCCAAAGCCCCGGGATGCTAATTCTTTCTTGAAGAGGCGTTAAGCGTGGATCATGGCAGAAGAGCTGGTGCTTTTGTGATTGACAAATTAAAGGAATTGTTAAAACCTGAACTAAAAATCTAATGAAGGGCAACACGAGTAATGACATGTTATCATTCTGGGAAGCTGCAGACTGTCACATCTTCAGTGGTTTGGAAACACATTCCTTTTTACCATTACACATAGAAATGATATATGCAGACACCCTAAGTACTGAGCAGCACAATTAATTTCCAATTCAGTGACTTTTGCTTTAAGAATGATTAGCCCTCAGCTTAGGAAATGACAACTGGAACGGTTTCAAACTACTGCAGAGGGGAAGGTGGCCAAATGTAAAAGTTATTCTGTGCCTTCAAATGAATTAAAGCAACAATTTAAAACAATTGGACATCTGCTCGCATTTACAGCATATGTCCCTGCTGTGAGGCTGTTACAGGCTTTACCTGGCAGCCCATCCTTCAGAGAGGTGGCTACAGTATTTTAGGATGGTCCTTCCAAAGCATATTATTCATATTATTTGCAGGGAGCAGGTAAACCATGGACTTATAGAACATGAACAAACAATACTTCCAATTAAAGATATTTCTTATTTTTTTAGGTAAATATATGCTTAGTTAATAAAAAACATTCTATAGAATCACACTAGAATTCATCCTAGAACAATCCTAAAAGATTTTATTAAAATACACAAAGTAAAATAATTTGATCTCTAATAACATATCATGATAACTCAGTGATCGTCAGAAAAGGAGCGCAAATCTTACATTTAAAGTGCCTAATTTATCATAAGCACTTTTATATATAGGCATGGTGCCAACGGATTGTAAAATGCACGTTCTCAAAATCAGTGTGAAATCTGAGATTATGGAATACAATTCAGTTCTTCCAGTATTCTTTGGCAGTCAAGCCTCGTTTCAACCTGGTCCATGAATTTCACAAAGCAGGCAGTAAGCCTGTTATCCATGCACTGGAAGCATTTGTTCACCACTCGTTGACAAATACGCACCTGCAGTTCTCTAAATAAAGGCTTTAGCCAGCAATGTCCTTCCCATTCAAAAGGTGAGTAAGTACATAGTATATGGGCCAGAGATTCCTTCATAAAAAGACAACAATTACACACGTTGCCTCTACTTGCATGCCTCCATTTTTTAGACACTTTTTTTTACATCAAAGAGGCCCATGGACAATCTTAAGAACTAGAGCTTACAATGTCTCATCAAAGGTAGAGACAAATAAGGTTGGGGCTTTATCTCAGTGTAGGTTGTTACTGCATATTGGTTATGGGATTTTAATTGTATGGCCAGAGATCTTCCTTTATGGACAATATTTTTACTGCCTTCACCTAAAGTGATTCACAAACCCCATTGATATGCTCTGATGCCATGGTTGGCTTGTTTGCAGGTCTTCCAATAGCTTCTGCACTGAAGCCTCCCAAAGTGATGGCAGTGAGTTAAACAGATCTTTGGCCCAGGTGGAATCTAAGGCTTCCCCTACAGCTTTCTTTAGCTTAAACCAAAGTTTCGACACAGCAGCCGTCTGTGCCAATATTTGATCGTTGTGGCCGAATTCAAGGCTTCTCTGAGGCTCTCTGGTGCAATTATCCTATTTGCACATCGATGCCCTTAGTTCCCTGTGTAGGTTTGCCATTGCTTTATCCCAGGTTGTCTAACTAAAAGACTGATTTTCCATTGCTATTGTGTTTAGATAATTTGGGCAATACTCCCCAAAGTAGTTCCTCCAGATGACCAGCTGTTTCCCAATGTTGGCGGTCCTGGTGATCGGAGTTGCCCTAATGATGGCCATTTCATTTCTATTGGGGTGGTGGGATTGACCTTATAGTCTTGAATCTGGAGCACCTGCTTATGTGGAAAATGGTCACCTTCTAGGCAGTGTTCTATTAAAAACTCTCTCAGCTGTTTGAATTGGGGCACTGACAAGAACGTTTAGTCTATCACAGCAGCGCATTTGAGAGTGATGTGTGTAAGGGCTGCCAGTTAATCCATGCTATGACGGCCTTTCAGGGTGTGCAGCCATAGTGCATCAAGAGCTTTGACTAGTGTATCATCTGTTGCATCTCAGCGTTGCGGATCGAACAGGGGAGGTGGGATGTTCCATAATGAATCCGTCTGCCTCGTTGATTCTAGGATGTTGCAGAAGTTGAACAAGTTCAGGTAGAAGGGTTTCCATGATGATTTCATGTGGATCACTGATTATAAAATCCACTTTGGTTTGTAGAAATTGTCTGATTGGACTTAAATATATACAAAACAGATGTAGCTTCTGCCTGGATTTATTTGGGAATGTAATTGAAATTCCCAGAATCCATGATTTGTCTGATCTTAAACCCTCTATTTTACATTTCATGGAGCGACGGCAGAAGACTGCTAGTCATCCTGCAGTGTGGCATTTGCTGGCCCTTTTGCTAGCTGGGATACTGAACGGTTCATAGCCCATCAATGTGTTAGATTCACTTGCCCATGCTTCCTGTAGGCAAATTAGATTGAATTCCAGTAGGTATTAGTTTACCTCCTTTTGGACTATGATTTCTTCCCAGCCAGCAATAGTCCATGAGCTATATTCACTTCTAATTGTGGATTGGTACGGAGCTCTTCAAGGGTAGGGTATGACTCTGTGATATACTGATTACTTTGATTGGCTATAAGCTAATATACTGGTTATAGCTATGTACCATGGAGGCACTTCACTTCATGATTTTGGAGGCTGAATTGGCCCTTTGCAACTGAGGCACCAAATGATGGTCTTGCAAAGGATATTTTAGCTGATAGAAATCTATGGCTGTTCACGTGAATAGCTGATACTATGACTGGACAAGAGGTTGATTGCACTAAAGGTGTCCAATTTTGGGCCGGTATCAACGGCCCCTCTTCTAATAAGTCTTGCATTTGCGCACCATCTATTTGAGGTTCTGTCTGTATGCTTCCTTCTTTATTACTGAATGAAGAGGAGAGCTTTCCTTATTCCCTGGACCAGTCACTTTTTGCCTCAGTGCCAGTGTGGCTGGATGCTTGATAAACAGTGGATACTGCTTATGTTGCTCTTCTGATGCCAGTTCTGTGCTGTTTTTCCGCTTGTTTAATTTTCTCAGGCTCCTGCGGTTCATTTTTGATAGGACTGATAAAAATTATTATTTGTTATTTAGGTACTTTATAGTGTTCACTTGTTTGCAGTTCTCCGCTAATTGTGACACCACCATTTCCGCCCTGGGGGTGATGTCTTTCCCTTGGCTCAAGAATTGCACAGCATTTTTATATTCTTCCTCTGGCTGTGGTTGCTCAGCCATGATGGCCTCCATATTGCTAATTTGTATTACACTTAGGTCCATAATGACGGATTACAGACTTTCCTGTGTCATTATAAGGCCGGATTGGGGACTGTCCATTTTTCTCTGAGGTTATAACTCTTTGTTAGGTGTTTTGTACTGGAATCCGATTCTGGAAACTGCACCTCTGCAGTGGAAATCACCACGTCGGTTTGAGTTCGTATATTGGCACCTGTTTGATTTGCACTTGGCAAATGAACTGGTCGACATGGTTTTGCTGTCCTATAATCTTCTCTGATTGACTTTAATGTAGTTTGAACCTCCCCCAATGTTGATATGATAGCTTGACACAACTCAGGGCATATCAGGTGTTAATGGAGCCTTCTGAAAATGACTGATTAAGGCATTCAGTCCATATCATTTTGTGTCTTTCCACCTTTTCTATCAGTTCCAAACTATGAAGGGACACAGTTGTTTTTGCAGTTGTTAAAGATATTGGTTCTTTAATTTTGAGAAAGCTCCTGCTTTTACGGTTTGTTTATGAAAGCCAAAACAATTGCAGCCGGCCGCCATGAAGTGGTGGCCAGTTGTGATTAGCAATTTTGCCTAAAATGCTCTTGTCACGGTGGCAAAAGCACTTTCAGTATAAAAATTAGGTATTGGCAACATTTTCATTACTCTGGAAAATTTTGCTAAACTCATGAATTTCATATTACAGATCTGCAAAACTTCTCAAAAAATAAAATGAGGCAATTTTGCTTAAGTTTTTCTTGTTTAAGGCTCGTTTGCACTGGAAATGTCTCATAAAAATGTCACCTGCCAGTGTGACTTCTATGTGCAAAGTATGCCCTTGCATTAAAAAATTGATACAAGATACCGGCAAACCACATTTCAACTTAAAAGTGAAATTTACCGAAATTTCCAAGAAAAGTATACAAAAAATGTAGCTCTGTGAGAGTCATCTCTAACCATGGTGGTGGCTTACCACTGGGCCAGCAGAGACATATCTCTACAAGCCCTGTTGATAAGACATAACATCAACTAAAGTTAAAAACAAATAATCCATTTAGTCTTTTAATAGACTATTTTCCAGAAATAAGGACTTTAAACATTTTCTCAAATACTCTTTTTAATACTGCCTTAGCTTCACTGGCTGATAATGTGGCTCTGGTTAATAACTTTCAATATATCTTCGTCATCTATTATTTTTCTCACCACCTTCCTGCTTTAATTGATGCTCTAAACACATTTTATTAACTGCATCTAACACCAGCATTTTACTGCTGGTGTTCTAAACTTGAATACAATCTAGACGCTTAATAACATCCCGTTATTTATTTTCCCATTTGTAATTCTATGTGTTTTTCTATTTAAGCAATATAATTTTTATGCTATTAAAGTTGAGCAATTATGACATTTAGCCAGCAATATATAAAATGTCATCCATCATAAATTACATTAGTACTGCTTATAAACTCATTCACCCCAAACTGCATCTGTGGTGTGCACAAACAAATGCAGCAGAGATATTGAAGCGACGAACAGGGCCATCTATTTCGTAAAGTGGCACAGTCTGCAAGCATAGCCCTTGACAACGAGCAATAGGCAACAACTGTGGCAAGCTGAGGTTAAATTTACTTTAAAGATCATTTGATATAGAACTGGGTGCTAAAAAAATTGACCGCAATCTTACCTCGTACTCAAAGTCCTCCGTTCTATCGGCGTCAGTAGGCATGCTGGACAGATAGTCATTACCATCATACAATTCATGCTCCATTGGGTGGAGAGAATGACAGCTGGAGACAAAACGGAGAAAAATGAAATGTGCTTCTTTAATTAAAGAATAATACAACATGTATTGTGTCGCATTGTTCACAGTGTTTACGGCTTTACGACATATTGTAAGATCATTAAACGAGTCTACGGTCAGCTATCACATTAAACAGATTTTGTATCTTAAGATATGTGCAAACTGAGTATTTTTACTGTGGAATAAGGAAGCCCATTGGGAAAAGGAAAATAAAGAATTGCACAAATCTGATACATTGCGCTATCAAGTGGCGTAGAGGACAACATCTATGTGCTTCACTCTTTACTTTGCATAGGTATATTGCTCAACGGCGTGATTACAGATTGCATATTCTCTGTTTTAATAAGTAAAGAAATGAAATCGTAAAAAATGAAGCTAGTTGTTTCCAGAGGAGAAACCAGCTGAACCAGTCTAAAAACAAGAGTGCTTAATTATACTTACTGTCATTGGAGCGCTGCTCAAAAATCTAATATATTATCAACAGCTAATGAAAACCTCAATGCTCCAAATACAAATTGAATTAAAGATCCTTTTTATGTGCAAAACGATCAATGTCTACTGTTTAAAATTGGTGCATATTAAGGCATATGAGGATAATCTGAAGCAGGTAGCACACTTGCAAATATTGAAAGAATAATAGGAGCTTGGATGAAGAAGTTGTACGGACCATTCCGCTGCGAAAAATTGCTTTCTTTTTTCTATTTTAGCTGAAATATGACCATATTCTGGTGTGTAATTTTGGATTATAATCTGCTTTTTATTACACTTTTTCTTTACTAAAATGTAAAAGAAATACATAATCCATAGGTTTGCGATTATTAAAAGGGTCTCTGTTAACCAGAAATTTAAAGGCAATGTACAAAGTATTTGTGCAACACTTCAAACGGTAACAAAGTGAAAACACATCACAAAAAGGATCCCACACCAGATAAGACAAATAGAGTAGATTGTCATCAATAAAACAAGACAAAATGACAAAAATCCTGGACCGAAAACAAGCATCTTGAGACTGGTTTCAGGGTTCCACTCTTCATCAGCCAGACTAGCTTGAATCCAGTGGCACAGTGAGCACAAGACCCACATCTGGGCATATCCTTCCCACTTAGGGCAACAAAAGAAAAAAGGAAAAATGATGGGCGGAATACTAAACAAATCAATCATTCACCCCATCACAGATCTGGGTTTAATCCTCATATTCTTTGCTCACCACACCAACCCAGTTTGAACCTAGCCATATGCAAGTTAGTCTTGACACTGCTCCCCATGTAAACAGTCCAGCTCAAACTGCCAGGTCAGGTCCTTCCTTGAATGGAAACAAGCATTCTGGCACTGGTTTATATGCCAGGCATTTCACCCATCATTTGTTATTTTTGCTTTTGACACCCTAAGTGGAAGAGTATGCCCAGACGTGGGGCCCATGCTCACTGTGTCACCATATTCAAGCTAGCCTAGTTGATGAGAGATGATACACAAAAACAAGTCCCAGGATTCTTGTTTCCGGTCTAGGGAGGTCCTGGCCTAGCAGTTCAGACTGGCCTGTTCTCATGGGGGGAAGGGACAAAACTGATTTGCGTATGGCTGGGTCCCATCTGGGATGGCGTGGTGAGGATAAAACCGAGGGATAAACCCAGATGTGTGACTGGGGGTGAATGTTTGATTTGTTCAGCTTTCCATCCATCATTTGTTCTTTTTTTTCTTTTATTTCCTTAAGTGGGAAGGGTATGCCCAGAGGTGGGTCCCATGCTCACTGTGCCACTGGATTCAAGGTAGCCTAGCTGATGAGGGGTAACACCCTGAAACCGGTCCCAGGATACTTGTTTTCAGGCCTGGAAGGACATGGCCTGGCAGTTTGGGCTGAACTGTTCCCATGGGGAGCAGGGTCAAGACTGATTTGCATATGGTTGGGTCCAAACTGGGGTGGCTTAGTGAGCAAAACAATTACGGATTAAACACAGATCTGTTACAAGGCATGAATTTTGATTTGTTCAGCATTCTGTCCATCATTTGTTCTTTTCTGTGTAACTTCCTAGCATGGTCCGTGGGGGTAGGAGTTGGTCCGAGTTCTGAAGGCCACCAGGATACGTCACATGGGGAGATTTTGTTTCCAAAAATCAGTGCCTCAGTCTTGTCCGTGTTTAGCTTCAAGGCAGTTGTCCTTCACCCAGCTGGCAACGTCTGTCATGCAGTTGTAGAAATTGGTGGTGTATTCAGAGAGGATGAGTTGTGTGTCGTCGACGTAGCATATGTTGTTGAGTTCATGAATTTTGGCTATGCTAGTCAGAGGTGTTGTATAAATGTGGAAGAGGGTGGGCTGAGCAAGCATCCTTGGGGTTTCCCACAGATGGAATGGCAGAGCACCTTCAGACCCACTTCCAAGGGTCCAGGACTGGGGTGGCACCGATTGACAGTTGCAGAGTCCAAGTGCTGGTTACAAGAGAATAGCCCTTGAAGTTACTCTGGTGGTCCTGGGTTGCAGCTCCATTCCTTCTCACCTAGTCAAGAGGGCAGCAGGCAGAACAGCACGCAGCTATCCTTCAGGGCAGCAGTCCAGCCGAGTGGTAGTCCTTTCAGCAGCACAGCAGTCCTTTTTCCTGGCAGAGTCTTCCAAGTGTTCAGATGTGTACCAAAGAGTTGGTACCTGAGGTCCAATATTTATACCAGGGTCCTCCTTCTTAGTGGGAGAAGCCTCTAGCGGGTCCACTTTGAAGTGCAAAGGTTTCCTACTTACCCTGCCTTGGCTCCAGACTAACAACAGGGGGTATGCAATCATTTGTGTGAATGCTAGATGCAACCTATTCTGGAGTACGTGAGACTGTGTATAACTCCCCCTACCATTCTGCCAGTGATGGCCCATCCAGACACACCTAAACTTCAAGGTGGTTTGGAGCGTTCTGGCCCCAAGGCTCTAGTCAGGAGGTCAGATAATTAGCCAATAGAGTTACTCTAGGGTTACAGGTTTAACAAATGAAGGCCCAGTCCTTCTCACCCAGGCAAGAGGGTAGCAGGTCAGCAATACAATGCAGCAATCTAGCAAAGGGGCAGTCCTTTCAGCAACATAGCAGTCTTCCTGGCAGAGTATCCAAAGGTCCAGAAGTGTACTGAAGACATGGTGTTTGGGGTCCTGTATTTACACCGGGCCTTTCTTTAAAGTGGAAGAATCTTCTAGGGGCATCCTGCCTTGCCTGCCGTAGCTCCAGACTACATACATGGGGTATGAAGCTCTTTATGTGGATGCAGGACAACGCCTAAGCAAGCCAAGATCAGCAGGACAAAGCCTACTCAAGCCCAGATCAGCCCTGCCATGCCAACAGTGGTGGCCCATTCAGGCACCTATAAGTTCTCTATTGTTTGTGGCTGTCTAGTAGGAATACACAAAGACCAACTATCAACTACATACAGTCATGTGACCCAGAGGCAGGCTGTAGGTGCTAAATGGCTAAGGCAGGAAAATGCCAACTTCCTAAAAGTTGCATTTTCAAAATTGTAACTGAAAATCTGACTTTACCATAAAAAGAAGATTTTCATTCCAATTCCAAAGCCACCGAACATGAGCAACGTATTAAATGTAATAAAGTAGCTTTAAAATTTTCCTATGGGAGAGCCAGGCCTTGCAATAGTGAAAAATAAATGTAGGAGTTTTTTTACTATCAGGACAATTAAACTTACAATTGCATATTCTACTTTTTAAATACATTGCACCCTGATATGTGGGCAGTGGCGGCTCCTCAAGGGAGTGCTGCGGGGCATTGGGGAGGCGGGTGGATGAGGGATATGGTCGGGGTAGTAAACTACGGCATACGGCCGAACGGAGGTGAGCAAATAAATAAATATATAAAACGAATTATATTGCGTGCGCTGCAACGCCAAATTGCGATGCTGCGCAGCACTCCCTCGAGGAGCCACCACTGTCTGTGGGCTGTTTATGGCTCACTCTATAGGTGACTTATATGCATTGAAAAGGAAAGTGTGGGCATGGCAAAGGATTATCTTGCCAGGTCAAAATGGCGGTTTAAAACTGCCCACACAGGCTGCAATGGTAAGAGTGAGACATGCTTAAAGGGTGGCTTAAGTGAGTGGCACAAACAGTGCTGCAGGCCCACTAGTGCTCTCCATGCCGCTGGAATCAAGCTAGTCTGGCTGATGTGAGGTGAAACCCCGAAATCGGTTCTAGGATGCTTTTCTGTGCTAGGAAGAACATAGCCTGGCAGTTCGGGCTGGACTGTTCCCAGCATTCTGTCCATGAATTGTTCTATTTGGTTTTGCAGGCCCACTAGTAATATTTAATTTAGAGGCCCTGGGCACTTGTAGTACCATTGTACTAGGGACTTATAAGTAGGCATGGGTGGTAAATTCCGTTTTGCTTGCGGAATTTGGGTAATTTTGCGTTCCGCGGTGAAAGCGGAATTGCTTAAAATTCCGCGATCCGCGGCTTTGCGGAATTTTTTGCTTGTTTGTGCTTTAAAAATGCATATTTGCAAGATATTTCTCCCCGAGCACACAAACAGCGTTCGTGAACAGGAAAAAAGCATTGCGAACGGGCGGAACAAGCAATTCCGCGTGTTTGCGAAACTTCTGTGTGCTCGCGTGGATTTTTTACCGTTTCGCTGAGCTGTGTGTAGCACGACTACACAAATTACGCCTACCCCTACTTATATGTAAATTAAATTGGGTTTAAGCCAATTCTACCATCCTGAGAGGAGGGGGCACAAGCACTTTAGAACTGGTTATCAGTGGTAAAGTGCACAGAGTCCTAAGGCCGACAAAAAAATAAAATAGAAAATTATGGCTGAGTCAGACAACAGGTTTGGGAGAAGACCACCCAAAGTCTGAGAGGTCTAACATAGAGGCTTTATAACTCCAAAACAGTGTTTTGACATTCTATGTTACTGGTTGAAAAATAATGAGCAGGCCTATTATCTTGGTAGACACATGGAGGAATTTAATGAAAATGCTTTCCCAAACAAGGTTCCTATATTCTACGGAGGTGATACTCTCCATGCTCCATAATCTCATTTAAGCTCTAAATACATTGTGTCCAAAGATCCTGTAAATCAGTGATGAAAGAACTCAACCAGCACAGAGCTAAATCTAATTCTATATAAGCCAGTAAGCTTTGAGGTCTAAAGAATACATAAGGGGAGTCCCCCAGGTTCTCTCAAAATATTAAAATCATTCTCTCTCCGAGGGAGCTGTTAATTATGTGCTGATGATATGAGGCAATTTCTGCACAATGATCTATCATAATTATGTTTGGTCATGGATGCTAATGATATATTGTGGGTTTACACTTTCAATGAAACATACAGGCTTTTTCAACACGATTTCCCTAAATGGGTAAGTTAACAGAGGGCTGACTACAAGTCATATCTTAGTAAACCCATATTTACTCGGTTGGGTATAGAGATACAGACCCAGAAGAGCTCATTTTGAAATTAGCCATGTTTCGTGTTAGACCATGATTTAGGTACATTAGAAGAGCTCTCAATCTTTCACCCCTTCCTTTTAGCCATGCCACCCAACTAACAAGCACACTCGACCAAAAACAAGTCACTACTTCCCCTTTTCAAATCCACTCTTATAGTTCCTTCCATACCCCAAACTCTACTAAAAACACAATACATCAAGAGCACAATACTAACACAACGAATGCACAAGGAAAAACAAAACAAAAAATTGTACTAACGAATAATTTTGGGTTCTGAGTAGCATTCTACTCGTCGAAAAAAATGCTTCAATGCTTCATTAGTGGTAGTGAGCACTATATAAATACATTTACGTTTACAGTTACAATTACAAAGTGGGGAATGAGGGATTAGTAGTTTTGCTCTTAGTGTGCAACAGTTTTCTGAAAATATTTCAGCCACTCTAATAGAAGTAGCAAAATGGCTCCTCTGTTGATGATTGCCGTCGTATCCTTTCTTTCAACTTCTTTGGGTGTAGCTAATTTAGCCTCAGTTCAAGATTTTTTGTATTTGATCTCATTGCATGTGAGTGTTCACTGTAACAATGTACGTTCCTCTGTAAATCAGTTTTGAGATTTAGGTCATTTATTTCTAGGAGTCATTTCCAAGAGTCATGTTCAACCACAAGTGCCACAGGTGTTGAGCTATTCCATGCTAACCTGAAATTAGTGTTGCCAATTGAAGGCCTGTCCTTTTTTTCTATTGTCCGGCATCTCAATAAAACCCACAATAAATAAAAATGTAATGCAAAAATAGTGAATAAAGATGGATTTTATAATTAATGTTTAACCGACAAGTTAACAAAAACAGGAAGAGTACACGAACCAAAATGAAAGGGTGTGCTGCTGTGCTTCTAGGCAGCTCCTAAATTAGCTCAGTCACATAGCAATGATGCAATCCCAAGTCTGGTGTCGGCGCCATGGAAGTACAGGCCTGGGGATGCAGTGCACAGCAGTGAAAAAGAACAAATGGCAGCCCAGATGAGACACAACTACTGACTGTCCTCGTGCCCCTGAGGGCCCAGCCCTTGACTGTCCAGGATTCAAAAACGCACTTCCTGCTATTAGAGATCCTCTTAACCCAAGGTAAAAGCAGAATAATGTCCCCAATTTCCAATAAAACGCACAATAAGTCATTATTTAAAGAATAAACACAGAATGTAGCTGCACTTTAAAATCAACAAGTGGGGTAACAAAAGTGGACAGTAACAGAATAACGACCATCTATTTTGGAGGCTACTAACTGCCGCCACCAATGGTCTGCACACCGTCCATAGCAGTGTGTGCCTAGTACACTTAACCCAGCTTGAGGCAGCCTTTTTCCATCATATGTACGCAAAACTCTGGTTATGAGGGTAAAACTAGAACTGTTTGTAAGCAAAACTGTGAACTGTGTACCTGTCTGACAGAAGAAAGGGGCAGATATCTGGTACCGGAGGAGTAGATGGTCTCAGCTTAGCCAGCGCCATGATGTGCTCAAAGGTGATATCTGTTTGGGTGCTGACAGTGACGTGCTGCGCGTCTTGAGCGCTTCCATGAGCTCTGGGCGCGCGCCGCAGAACCTGCACCACGATTGGATCTTTGGCACTGCGGAATGCTTCCACGGCCTCCTCATGGGTGGCTTTGGTAAGATCCTTTCCGTTGACCTGAAGGATAGAAAAATAATCGTCAAAAAAGACTGGTAACTTTTACTCGTAAAATATTTCACTATTCATTCCATCAGAAATACGTCATGAATAATTCATTTAGCCGCACAGTATAATGAACTGTTAGTTGACGAACCAACCAAGCGAATGCGATTAGGATTTGGCTCAAAACCTAAAGCTTTGTTTTATGGTAAAATAAAAATAAAAAATCACTGTAAGAGACCAATTTAGGCATTTACGGCTTAGACTGGTCTTTCTGCTGTTTAGCAAAAATTGCAAATACATTAAATTAGTAGAGTCATAAATTGATTGCCAACTTTCCATTTGGCATGGAGTGTGAGCACATACTCTAAATGTTTATCCTCGAACTTCATATTTTATTCAGAAATGAAGGATTTAAACTGTTCTGCTGGAACATAATAGTTAGACTTATGGAAGGTCTCTGAGAGGAATCAGCATTTAAACAGCAAAATGGTTTTCCAAGCTTCTAATTAATTGTGCTGCCATTCAGGTGTTCTTGTTTTATTTACTCCTTGGGAAACCGAACATTGCTGGTCTTTTCTGTGACTTTTTGCATCCATAATTTGTAGGTCTCGACCTTTTACATAGCTGAGCTAATCAGATGTGATAGAACTCTAAGAAACATTTAAGACTTAAAGAAAAGTCATGTTTATTAGTTTAGGCTATGTTTTTCACAGTAAAATGACAAACTTATTTTCCAATTATGGCACTGATCTGTAGATACCAAGGTATTTGGGCTTTTGGAACACAGATTAGTTTTTGTTCGTTCATTTTGAGGGAAATTGTGCCAAAGCAATACATGTTGTATATACACTCTCACAACAGGCAAAATGCTTTTAAACCTGTACTTCCCATACTTAACCTAATGAATGGCTTTGTTTAACCTTAATTAAAAGATGAATACTAATAAGTTATATTTTGAAGAAAAAAGTTTTTGTGAATTAAATCTAGCCTATTTTTTGCAGTGCCCACACAATATTTCACGAGTTATTACATTGGATTGCAACTGTCAATAGATCACATTTTAGAACAGATTTCACACTAGTTAGGTAGCATTTCCATTCGAATTGTTTGTTTAATATTAGGCCTCAACTTCTTCCTTAATTAATTTGGGTTCATTCTGAGGGGTCGGGGCAGCAGGTGTCTGAGATGGGTAAGAACCCATTAGCTTAGGCAGGGGTTCAATACAATCTGAGGGTTGGTACATCTCCAGTTTTTGGAGGCACGGCATGGGTGTTCTTTTGAAAGACGAGTCTTGAGCTTTTTGCTGAATTTCAGTTGGAAGCGAATGAGCCCCTTTTTAGGTTTTGCAGAGCGCATCTTTTTCGCGCAGGCGAAAACCTATTGAGATATATACGGGAGACAGGAACGGCCTCCGTCTTTCATTGGCTAGCTCCATAAATGGAGGCTAGCCATTGGAAGACGGGCCTGTCCGTCAATGCCGGACCAGATTCGGGGGCGTCCCCGAGAATTTTTGGCTTTTTGCTACGTCACGCGACGTCAGCTAAAAGCCGGGAACGCCCCCGAATCTGGTCCTGCATTGAGCCGGCACCCGCCTTCCTGTGCCCCGTTCCCGCCCCCCTCCCGCTGCCTCGGCTCCCAGTTCCCACCCCCCTACCGCTGCCTCGCTGTCTGTGTCTCACCGGCCCCGTTCCCGCTCCCGTTCCCGCCCCCCTACCGCTGCCTCGGCTCCCGTTCCCGCCCCCCTACCGCTGCGCCCCAGGGAAAGAGCAAGTCTCGCCTCGGCCCCGGAACGAAGTCCAGGTGAGTGCTTCTTTCTCAGTGCTGTGTGAGATGAAATCATGTGGAGAATTGATTCGTCAAGGCAGGTCTCTTTCTATAGCGGGTTCTTCCCCTATCTCACTTGTTTAACATGTCTGTCCTATGTGCCACTTGCTGGGACTTAACCATATCTGGAGGCAGGGCACTTTTGTACTATCAGCAATGTTCCCCTTGGAGGTGGGGAAAGGGGCGAGGTGGGAGGTGGGAGGAAAGGGGGGCAGGGGTGTTGGCTAGCAGGTCCAAGATGGCGGATGCACCCTAGGCCAGGAAGCACCGCACTGCTGCCCCTTATCCGACATTAATCCTGGCAACCAATACACCTCTGAAGCACCTGTGTCCCCGGTTTTGACTTTGGAGTCACCCTGCAGCTGAAGCAGTTACTGCGATGCTGCTTAATGTTGGCAAGCGGACTATTGCAGAGACACTAATCAAGGCCTGCTGCCACAAGGTGTCTGGCTAGGGACAGCTGGCGGGACCAGGCGAACGTGGCACATCACAGGCCCTAACTTGCTCCATGCCAGACCACGGAGGAGCCTACTGACCAGAGTCTAGGTGCGGAGAGTTGTGAGCACCGTGAAATATATCCCTGCCCACTGCTGTGCCTGAGGCCCGGGACACTCACCATACACACTACTCGAATCAAATGACTATCCAACCGGTGTCCCGGCGGGGACGCAGTACCTACGGCGCTGCTACACCACCGGGCCCCTTTTCTTCTAGCATCTGTTGCGGGGCACCTCGCCCTGGGAGAGGTGGTTCAGGGAGTAGGGGCGGGCGTCCCCAGGTGCAGGTGTGGCTCCTGTAGTCTAGGGGGAGACCCCTAAAGCTCTGCTGGGGCCTACCTGCTCTGCTGGCCGTGGGCTGCGTTGCTATCTTGCTCCTAGGCGGCCTTCTCAGACAAAGCGGGCACTGGCTATTTCCGACTGCCCTTCCTGGTGCCTGCTCTGCGCCTTGTTGCCTACCTACACAGTGGAGACTGTCCAGTCGCTGGATCCCTGGGAGCTGTGCTCAATGGCCCATGACCAGAAATGTACTGCCACTGGACTCTGGCCACGCAGAAAAGCCCCTCCCCACCATCCTTACTTGCCGCACCGCCTGGCCTTCTCCAGTCATTCCTGTGTGGGGGGGGGCTCGCAGTGTGTGTGGGGGGCTCGCAGTGAGGGGGGGGCTCGCAGTGTGGGGGGGGCTCGCAGTGTGGGGGGGCTCGCAGTGTGTGGGGGGGGGCTCGCAGTGTGTGGGGGGGGCTCGCAGTGTGTGGGGGAGGCTCACAGTGTGTGGGGGAGGCTTACAGTGTGTCTGGGGGGGCTCGCAGTGTGTGGGGGGGCTCGCAGTGTGTGGGGGGCTCTGTGTGGGTGTGTGTGGGGGGGGCTCTGTGTGGCTGTGTGTGTGGGGGGCTCTGTGTGGGTGTGTGTGTGGAGGGCTCTGTGTGGGTGTTTGTGTGTGGCATTTGCGAGAGATTAAGCTATTGGCATTGTAAATGACAATGCCATTTATTTATGTTAAAAAAACATAAATAAAAATAATGTCAAGAGCAATGCCAATAGCTCTAACTTTAACAAAGGCAAAACCATTGCATTGTAAATGCTTGTTGAGGTTGGCATTCCAACGGTCTGCTGTCTAGGGCACAGGTTGTAAAAACGTGCTTTCTTTCGGGTAATTTAGTAGTTCCAGTTTTTCTGAGCTATTGGTTTCAGGTGTTGGCGTTACGTTTGGAAGCAGTGAGTTTCCTACAGCATAACTGCGTTATACGTGATGGTGTCTATAGCAGGCATGTTAGAAGCTTTTGTGTGGCTCAGACACAACTTTTGCAGGGCCCTCTGTTATTTTTCGTACCTCGTAATTAGAGCAAACCATTTTTGATGCTACCTAGCTGTGTGGCAGTGTTAGCTGCTAGACCAGGCCTGTTTAGCTACATTGTTTAACAGGGTCTGGGGCCCCAGAAAGCATGGACCTGGAGCAAAGAGCCCCATCTGCTTTTGTGACGCCCTTATGTTGCAGGATGTGGAACGGAAACCAGTGAAGTCTGACCAGCTCTGGAACTGGTAGGTTGCACTTCAGAATATCATTAGCAAGAATATTGTCTGATAGAAATACAGTATCTTAAATAAAGTTGACAGAAAATCAACCCATTCGCTGTAGCTGTAGATTTTCTATTATGAACTGTAATAGAGTGAAATTTTATAAACGATATTTAGGACACAATATTTCTGTCAAACCCATTGAGGGGACTGAATATACATTTGCAGATGTAGTATTGCTTTGATAGTAGCTGCAGATAAGTCCGGAATGCTACCAATTAAAGGAGAATGAACAGCTAAGTGGTGGAAGAATAGGGCCGTAACATTTCTTTAAAAGTTTAATCCAAGGAGGCATGGTTTTTGTAACAAGGTGGGCACCGCTTAACATCACTGATGCAATTCGGTTCACAGGGAGTAATCCTTTAAGGTTCATTACTGTGAGATGCATTTAGATGTACAGTTGGGTGATGTCATTGGGGAGTACCAGTTGTGTTTTTGTAGGATTGGGTTTCAGCCAGATATTTGAAATCCATATCTAGATAAGGGAGTGGCATGCCAGGGATACTTTGCATAGATTTGTTTATCATTCGCATACTTGCGAACATGGACTTTGTTGACACCAAGCAGGTGCCCAAATGAAAATTGCTAATGAGAGAAGGAAAGGTTGAGTGCCTCTCTATTGACAGAAATAACAAGGACATGGAATGATCCATTTGGACAATTTATGTTGGTTGCCAGAAATTAAAACAAAATAATTTTGAGGACCTATTCCACATGCAGTGAGAGTATTGCTAAGTGCTTTGTGGTCTTGGTGTTAATGACTGTGATAAAGGAATGAGCCCTGTAAAGGGAAGGGGATTGTTCCCACCTTGGACGGTAGCTGTTTCTCTGCTGCTGCAGGCCCTGAAGTCAGACGAAGAGGGCTGCAAGCGGGATTATTTGATATTACGAGTATGATCAATTGCCTATGAATCACCTCAAGGGATGTGCGATATAAGACAGTGTGATAAATATTGAGATGCTCTGATCTAAGAAACGAAAGTAATAATTTGACTAGTTCTCAGCCATGATGGGATGTTTTGAGGTTTGTCAGGGCACATGTGGCATCAACACTGAATGAAGGACACAAATCTAATATATGTGTGTGAGGTTGGTTCCACTGATGCAAGGATGTTGCGGAAGTCTGGTTACAGGCTGAAAGGTGGTCCATCATACATGTTTTAGGAGACTTATATTGGCTGTGGGTTAGTGCTTTAGGCTCCGTACTCTACACAGAGTAAAATATTGTAGGATTTTTTTAACATAAATTTGCTGCTGAACTTATTTAAATATCATTCTGCTTTCAGTTTTTGTTTAAACAATAATTGATTTTAAGGGAATGACTTTGTTGTGGGCAATTTTATTCGCCTTGAATAGCGAAGCTTCTTTTTGTATGTATCCCATTTGACTTAGCACTCTGAAAGAAATCGCAAATGAAAAAGTACATTTGATAGCAGTTGTGCAATACATTTGGTAACTAAAGCAGCAGTCCTTGCCTTGATTACCTTTTGATGGGGTTGGGGTGATCATCAAAACACATGACTGGCACTATGACCATAAACCCCACATAAAAGTCAAAACATACACCTGCACAAAGTGTGCATTATTCACAAAAGTAAATAGAACTGCAATTAAGATGTGTGCACTCTGTATGCGCTATGCCTGCAAAGCAATGGCACATTACAGGAATTTATTTATTTATAAAGCGCCTGAATCACCCACAAAGGGGTATCTCCGCGCTATGGAGGTGCTGCAGTAGACTATGAGGGGGGACATGTTAAAATAGTGCAGTTTTAAGGAGCCTTCTGAATTGGAGGTGATCAGAGCTTTGCCACAGATGGATAGGAAGCTTGTTCCAATGACTGTAGCGTCACAGACGTTACTTAGTCAGAGAGATTTTTCAGAGGGGGTGAATCTCAAATTTCCCAACTAAAAAAGTAGTGGCCTCAGGTTGGAGGGATCAGATAACCAAGGTTCAAGATGAACTGTTTTCATTAGAACTGAGCCAGTACTAATTTGCAATAGGTGGATGTTGGAAAATACCTCTTTTGATATGGTTAGCCCCTACATGTTGCCTGGTATCCTGTGCAGCTTTTACTAGTGTACTGGGTTCCTGCTAGCCAGGTCCCCAGTACCAGTGTTCTTTCTCAAAACTGTATATTTGTTCCACAAATGCTCCCATTTATGATCCCTGTAGGTCCCCAGTGTGTGGTATGGAACGCCTGGAACCTAGGGCCTTTGATCTAACGAGGGTGCCTAAGGGCTGCTGCATGAATTGTGCCACCCTAAGGGACCTCTCACCAAGTTCATGTAAACTGCCATTGGATCCTGCGTACCTTGGTGCAGAGAAAACCGAAGAGTCAACATGGCACACATCCATGCCTTCCAGCAATAATGTGGTATAGGTACTTCACCCTTACAGCTGGCCATACAGCCCTATGGCAGTGTGCATTATAGCCATATGTGGTCACATCTGCGAGAGTAGAATTGTCCCGTGATATCTAAGTTTCCTTCTGTGGTGTCAAGTTGCAGCCAAACCCACGCTCATGTTTTGCGACAGCTTAGATGATTAAAAAGAACAATAACTTAGCTAACCCTATCTAAAGAAATAACATCCACAAGTACCAGCATGCATAGAAGAATAAAGCAGTTTAATGGTCTGTACAGTTACTACCTTCTGCTCGTCTCTCATTCACTCATATGTGTGACATTCTTTTTAATCTCCTACATATTTAAAAAAAAATTACAAGCATCACAAGCATCATCTTCTCTTGGTGTCATATTTTGATGTTTATCTTGGATGGTCAGAGATATTTACTTTAAATACTACTATACCAAGTAGTTTTTGGCAGTCATGTTGTTTGTGTCAACCATTTTCATTATCAGGTTTGCCACATCATAGACCTTGAATTACCTCTACATACAGTTTGTATGGCAGAGGACTCCAAAATGATTTTGTGGCACCTGTGGCCCACCTACACTGACCATGTGGTCCTGAATAGCGACCTCAGCAAGTTTGTGCTTTTGGAAAAAAACAGCATTAAATCAATACTCAAAAATGATTGTCACCATTTATATATCATGGTCTGCACATAGGCACATTGATGTCTATTGAAATTTGATCTTCTAATTATCCTTCTGCTATGGAGTCTCCCAGCTTCTGCAAGCCTCATACTCTTTCTAATTAAGCATATGGAGAACAATTCGTATTTATTTCTCCTTAGCATCCTTATTTGGTGATATCTGCCATTTGAATTTCATAATTATCATATGAAAAGATAAGATTTTATTTCATTCAGTTGCAACATATTATGCCATGTATGAGTTTGACTTGAATGAAGATAATTAATCTTCTTGGAAATATCTTTGAGTAGTGTCTCCCTTTGGTCTTCCCACAGTGGCCAATGTTCAGAACGAACTGAAATTCTTGGTCATCTATGCTGGTATGGAGTTGCATGGCTATGCAGTGTGCTCTCTTGACTCAAGTGTCAAGCCTTGTTCTTTTACTACAAGCACTAGAAATGAGGAGCTCCTTAACCAGAGGTCGGAATAAACATACAACATATATGTTAACTTAGGGACACAGACAGACATTCAAAAGGACTGTGAAGCATGTTTCTATTAATTACAGGGAGCTTCCATCTTTTATATCAACCAAGGCAAAAAAAGGCAACAAATTCAGAAGAGTTGGAATGTAAACTGAAGGATGAAGGAAAAATGATTCAGAGTACTGAAAGGTGGGGTGAGATGAACAGAGAAAGGAACATTTCTCAAAAGGTCTTCAACAGGTGGAATTTTACAACAAAGAGCACCCACTCCTATGGGTGAGTGGTAATCCTTTGAATGCTCAAACGAAGGAAACTCCTTGTTATGAAGATACTTTTTGTTCCAGGTTTTTTCCACACCTGTTTAACTAATGGGCACATGCGCCTTGTATCGTTAATGCATTCCTGGTATAATTGGAGCATATATTGCTATATTGCAATCTCTAACCACAAGCACCATATTTGGAGGGACAACAAACATATATATTGTAAAATGGCAGAGGGATCATGGAAACGTCAAAATGTCACAGGTTGCCAATTACTAGTAGCAAACTCAATTCTAAAATAGTTGTTCCTGAAAAAAAAGGAAATCCTGCTCATGGATGTTATTAAAATGGAACCACACTTGTTTCACTAAATAGTTGTCATGGACTTTCTCACACCGACAAGTCAGATGGTAAGCATTTTGTGCTTAGTGCAGTTTCTTTTGCATTTGATTAGGGGCATCCACCCTTTCCGCCTGCTTCTCAAAAAGATTGGCTTGGGTCTTGTCATACTGTTATCCTGTCTGACCAACCACAAAAGCATCCTCAAAAGCATTCAAAGTGTTGAAAATCATTTAGTTGTGCTCATTGTGGGTCAAAAATCATCAACCCGATCACACTGCTTCTCTGATCACTCCACTGTCTTCTGATCAAAGACCGATTTCATGCAGAAACCAAATACTTTGTCAATGAGTTCGCACATGGATGTGCTTAAAGCTAGTTAACTCTGGTTTTGGCTATTCTACTTGTGTTACACACTGCAGAAATAAGCATGCCCAAAAAGCACTAGGATAGAATAAATGCTTTTTAAACAGCAGTAAATAAATAAACTACCAATACAAGTGAATTGAGTGAGAATGACTATTGAATAGTATTTCAACAATGTCCAGATGCAGCATCTTAACTATTGAATGTTAGCGAGGCATAAGACACGGCGAATCAGAACAACTCAAAAGAGTAAAATGAGAATGGGGTGGGGTGGGGCTGAGACTTGAAAAAGATTTGAATTGCCTTAATGCTTTCTGATGCAAAAGACTTATCTGTCATTATTGTGTTTTTTAAAAGAAAGTGTTTACAAAGGTTTTTTTAGCGCAAACTTGACTGAAGGTATCAATTATCAGAGCGCTTTACAAGAGCACCAGTTGCATTTCATGAGGACACATGCAGTTTGTCAGGTATGGGGAGATCAAGTGATTTGCCCAGAATCACAGAATGTTGAGCTTCATTGCCGAGGCTTGAACCTGGTTCCCCAGATTCAAGGTTGACCGCCCTAACAGTTATGCAAACTCCTCTTTTGAGAGTTATGATGAGGCATTCTTCTGATGAATTTATGTTGTATGATGTGGCATACTGCACAATCTGGAATGTGATTCCTTCATTTATTGGGAGTCGTATGCTTTTGAGGTGCTTTGCTATTAATACATTTGTTTAGGTCATATATCAGTCTTCCGGATGTTTTTTTGTATCTTTTGAATCTGTTTGATTTGGTGTACTAGTAACCCCTAGTACAAGGCATTATATCATCATAGTTTCTTCAAATTGATTTTTAAAACAAAAAATATTAAAAGAAAATCCTTCCATTGCTTTTATATTGATGGAGCAAGATTTTGTACGTAAAGAAACTTGCTTGGACTCAACCCTCTCGAAATAACATGTAATAAGTTAACCAACTTGCTTTGCGATTACTAATAATTGCACTACACAACATTTTCTTCATCTAAGGGAAGCTTATCTATGTGCTTTACTAACCAGTGACTGAGTACCTTAATAAGGCTGCCGAAAACACGGAAATCTTCTGCGCATGCGTCTACTGCATCTACAAAGTATGGCGTCCTTTGCTTTTGGCGGGAATTCTTTGCAGCTGCGCAGTATCATTTAAAATGGCCGCTTTGAACCTTACATGCTAATGCATATGGCTATGCTTAAACTAAACTGAGCATGTTTTTCTAACATGCTAATGCAATAGTTAAAATAAAATAATGGGATTAGAGTAGGAATACGTGGTATACAGTACATTCATTTATTTTCGGATTCTAACATGTTTTTCTTTGACATTATTATTAGTTTGTATTTGGGACTGGAGGGTGACTGAATTCTCCATCTTGTCTAACTTTGCACATGCGTACTGGACTCACTCTGAACACTGTGCCGCGACATTGAACCACAGCCAAGGACTTTCTAACCAGCAAGAAGTTGAGAACCTCACCTCTTGACCCAGAGAGGAGAAGAAGCAACTAGACAATTTATATACATTGTACATAAAGTAATGTGAATGTTGCTGGGAGGAATAAAGCATGGGAAAATAAAATTAAGGGTGGGAACAGAGAACAATTAAACCAAAGAAGATGACTTCATATTAGGATGGTGTGATGACCTTTTCCTATCCCACTGACCAATCGAATGAAGGGAATACACAAATATTGAAACATTGGAGGGAGGTACATACACTGAGAATAGTATAACTAAGGTAGGCTAAGTCAGTTAGATTGTCCGACTTGTCACAGACCTGCCACTGATCCAACACTGCGGAAGAAGATGGCCGGTGTCACGGAGATCAGGGGGCTGGACGAGGACTCTGAAAGAAGAATCGGGAGATTGCTGAAGGAAAAAAATCTGCCCATCTAGAAGGGGAAAGAGAGTAGCACCAGAGAGGGGTGTAACGCTGGTGTTGCACTTAGAAGAGGTTACCTTTTCTATCCTGCACCTGTCCTGATCTGCTGGCTCCTGACTATTCGGGAGCCCCCCTTTTCCAGCCCTTGGCCAGGGGTTGGTCCTCGCACAATTCTAGGTAAATATAAATCTGTGTAGTATGTCCTTGTACCGTTTCCTTATCCACCCTTCCCAGGTACCAACGTCATGAGATTTGACTACGTTTTTTTATTGTCTTTACATAAATCACAATTTCTCTTCGAAAGTTTGGTGTTTTTACATGTATTGGTATTTGACTCACAAAATTATTGCTTAGATAAAGGTTTTAAAACTCTCCCGAGTCTGTGGTCATTCAAAGAATTTAAAGTGAATTTCATTTAATGCCTATTATGCAAACAACCTGATCTATCGACCAGAGGAAATAGAGGGCTGAAGTAATAAAGGTAATGGTAAGAAACAGTGTACAGGTATAAGTCACTAAAAGGATTAAGTAAAATTCCTGATTGGCTGTGGGTGATTATCAGCTTATTGTATGAGTATTTATGGGCATAGGTGAGTATGGTGTTTAGAAATAACTCAAGGTGGTAAAACCTGCGCTATCAATATGACCTGTGGAAAATGGTAGTCCAGTCAATCTTTCTTTCTTGACTAGAATATTATAGGTTTCTTTATCTGGGTCTTCCCTGGTTCCTTCTACTATGGCTCCAGAACGTTAAAAACTCACTGCATCATTTGGCCTTAGCACTTAACAATCAATATTTTGACTCTTCTGAAGACATTTTACTGGCTTCTCCGGGAACAGAAGTTTGTTAAAAGCACTATGTATCTGAAATGTTGTCATTCGCATCAAGCTATACTAAAAGGTGCAAAGATGTTGCATTCAAAGACAGCACACTCCTCTTCGTTCCTACCATTCATCTAGCCATGTTAAGGATCTTCCTAACTGCTATAACATGTCAGTCTCTTGCTCTGTTTTTTTTCCATTCCCTTACTGTTCAGCTGCGCTTTTTCAAGCATCCGAAACATAGGTTTTCCTTGTCTTAGTTCCGTTTCACTTATGGTGTGGCCAATTCATAAGTCCCAAGACACCCTTTAACACGGTAATCAACATTTTTAGGCATCATATCTCAAATGAAATCAAATCTAGATTTAAATAAACCAGGCTCTCAACTATTAGGGGGTGGTCAGTAAATCACATATTCCAATCTTGGATAAACAATCATAATAATAATTTACACATAGAGCATATGCACTTTAGCACTGATTGTCAGTGGTAAGTGCCCAGAGTCCTAAAGCCAACAAACACAGGTCAGGAAAAATAGGAGGAAGATGCAAACGTTTTGGGGATAACCCCGCAAAAGGGCCATTTCCAACAAGTCTTGAATGAGGATGAATTAGTGTGTCTTCTTGGAAAAATTGTTTGGTTTCAATGATGTTTGTGAACTGCCTCACTTCCAAAATCAAAAAGGCCAATAAGAAAGCCCACTACAAGTCTATTAGTTATCCAAAGGAACACACTGAAAATATTTGGTTGCAGTTGTTTCCAAATTCAGGGCTCCAACATCTGCAAGACCAATTCACTCCCTTGAAAAAAGGGCATTTTTAAATTAGGAGACTGAAAAACACATCTATTCTGTTCTATGCAGAACCTACTTCTTTGGTCCAGAGGCCAAGCACATAGATATAGACTGGCACACTTTGCCTAAGCTTGCAACCACCCACACATGGTACACACACCACACACAGCAAGAACAATGCCAACATCAACCCACCAAAATGGCGAATCATTTCACACACTGCAGAAAAATGTAATGTCTAGCCACACAAGAAGGAACCACAACCTGAACATAGCAAGCAGAAAAACATGTAACATTCATCTACTCAGAACATGACAACACAGCAGCAACATTTAGCACTCAATTGAATACAGGGAATTCAAAATATTTGAGTACAACTTGCTGGCTTACAAATGACAATCTCAATAATAAAATGTTCTTGATCCTCACTATACAATACACAGAAATACTAGAACTAAATAGTGAATAGCCAGTCAAAAGCTTTATTGTCGGTTAAAAACCATAAAAGCAGAAAATACATAAATTAAAAAGTTACAATTTTGTCACAATAGGCAACATAGAAAGTGCATGATTAGACAAAAAAAACGAAAACAATATATATAAGCATAAAAAGTTAAAACTGGTGGTTGGATATAAAACAGGCCATAGATGGGTTAAATTACAGTTCTCAGGTAAATTCATGGGGGAATAAGATCAATTAAAGCAAGTTGGCTTTTAATTTTAGCTCCTAAAGTACACTACATCGACAACAGGTATCTGGAGGTCACAAACACAGTCAAAGCAGAAGAGTCATATTTCAACAATCTAAACACCTCTCTGAAATCCCTGAAGCCTCTGGACTTACATAACTGTAGGATTCATTTGGCTCTAGCCTTGGAGTACAAGGGACAAAAGAGCAGAACGTGCAGATCAGTCTCTTCAGCCTGTTCGCACCCCGGGCATAAACTTGGTACAAGTTGAGCCATTGACCACTTATTTGTTACAGCCCTCACGGGGAGAGAACCATGCCTTAATTGGACATATAGTTTCTCTGCTAATGGGGGCTGGATATTGTCTAAGAACTTCTCAAAGTAGTACTTATCCTTGACTTCAAGAAAGCTACGTGTCAGCCTACCCAGAGATGGTTTCACTGATCCAGCCGGAATTGGTTAAGCGCTTTGGCCAGTGTTCTCCTGGGGGTCAAGGAGGGAGAAGGTTCCGGGGAGAACCGCAAATCCCCCCTCCCCAAGGCCTGACATAGCTGTTTCACATGCTTAAGCCAATGGATTTTCCCCGCACCACTCAGCATCAGTAAGTAGCTAAGTTCCTCCCGGTAGTTAGAGAGCTCAGGTGTTGCCCAGAGCCTCCTCCAGTACTGAGGAGGGCGATTAGGGATGACTTCGTGAAGGGGGCCTGCCCCAGTTCGTGGCATAGAGGGATCAGGGGAGTGCTCTGTGGGAGTCTCATTAGGCACCTAATGAAGCTATTCTCCGTGGTAGAGAGCATAGATGCTTTAGCATGGCCCCATAGCTCAACTCTATAGAGCGCCCCCCCTCTTGCCTGTGCTTTATACATTTCTAATGGTGGTCCCAGGATTTCAGATGAGCACTTGTTATGGACCTTGAGGATGCCTCCAGAAGCTTCGGCCAGTTTCATGTTAGCCTTGGATATATGGGTCCCCCATTCCATCTTATCAGTCAGAGTTACCCCTAAGTACTCAAAAGTAGAAACTCTTTCGAGCGCTATGCCATCCAAGTGGAGGAGGGGGCAATTGGACAATTTGGAGTTAAAAACCATGAATTTTGTTTGGGAGAGGTTAATCTCCAGATTTCTGAGTCTACAGAAGGAGCAAAAAGCCTCCAATGTGCGCTGAATGCCCGATGAGGATTAAGATAATAAAAGGGTATCATCAGCGTACATTAGGGCTGGAATTTTACGGGATGCCAAATGAGGGGAGTATAAGTCCCTTACGCCCAAAAGGTGTTTAATCAGGCCATTAAGGAATAGGGAGAAGTGCGTAGGGGCCAACACGCACCCCTGCCTCATACCTCTTTCCACCGAGAAAGCGGCTGAAAGCTCTCCTACCCTCCCAAACCTTACTCTTGCAAACGTACCCTGATGTAACTGTTTGAAATGTTGCCATCGGTAAGCTGGGGCGCCCATTTCCAGTAAAACCGCCCATAGCTTCTCCCTTGGGCCCAGGTCAAATGCAGATTAAAGATCTACAAAAATCAAATACAAAGTTCCAGCACCCATAGTGACCGTCTTCCCGTAGACCATCTGTAGTCTAAATAATTGGTCAATAGTGGAAACTTTAGCACGAAAGCCCGCTTGGAGGGGAGTCAGGATGAGATGTTCGTCCATCCAGCACTGCAACCTCGATAATAAAATGCGGGCCATTAATTTCTGCAAGACGTCAATAAGACTGATGGGGGGCGGTAATTGGCCGGGTATAGAGTGGAAGCCTTTTTATGGATGGGGATGATCTCAGCCCCCAACCAAGTTCGAGGGATTGCCATACCACAGATGATGGCGTTGGAGTAGAGGCAGAGATAAGGTACCCAAACCTTTTACTCGCTCAGAAACAGATCTCCTGGTATGTGATCCAAACCCGGGGCCTTGTCTATGGCCAGACTTTTAAGGGCCACCTGGGTTTCCCTGGATCCAGTAATCCGGATCCAGGGTAACCTGTGGGTATGGTGTAATTATAGCTGGTTCAAATGGGAGCGGGTTATTTGAGTACGCGAAGAGGGGCTTAAAATGCGCTATCCACACCTCTTCGCTCAAGTTAGGTGTTATAGCACACGCCCCCTCTGGCGAGCCAGATCTCACCTAGTTCCAGAACGCCCTGAAATTGCTTGTGTCAAGGGCCTCTTTTATATTTTCCCATCTTCGGGGCTCCCATTCCAGCTTAGACTCCGCAATAATGCTTTTATAAAAGAGTCTAGCCCCTCTTATGCTCTCTACAGAGAGAGCCAGTGCACGTTTTGCCTCCCTACATTGTTTGTTAAACCACTTCTCCAGGATTTTAGGTCGAGTCCTCCCATTGACTTGAGTGTAGAAGTAGTCAGCTAGAGCGGTAATTAAATTGGTTTGGATGATTTCCATTGCCCTGAAATTGAAAGAATCATTAGTGGCCGGGTGCTTAAAGGCCTCACGAAAAGAGGAGGCGACATGTTGGGAAAGCTTCGCTACTTTGTCTGGTGCCAGCACGAACTTGGCCCACCTAATGCGTCTACCACCTGCCCCCCGCAATGAGATTAGAATTAGTATATACGTTGGGCTCCCTCATTCCTGATTGACTACAGAGAGCAGTAGTTAGTTCCAGAGACAGGAGATTGTGGTCACTGTCCACCCTCTCTATAACAGTAAAGGACTTGATTTTGAACCAAAATTCAATATTAACCATAATGTAGTCAATGGTTGTGGATTTCCCAGCTCTGTTATAGGTAAATTTCCCCGGCACATCGGGAGGGAATTTGCCGTTACAGGCTCTTAGGGAGTGGCAAACTAAAAGCTTGTGGATCTGCAATGCCAGTGGAGTCAGACGCTTAGCTGGATAAGAAGAACACTCCTGTATATACCAGGTAGCGTCCTCCTCCACAGTTACAGACAGTATTCCTGCCATGGGTTCGAAATGGCAATTGAAATCGCCTCCCAATATCCTGTGGGTGGGGGCAGAGTATGCTGAGAGGAGTTCATCAAGTGCCTCAATCAATGTAGACACCCTTGAAAGAGAACTGGGGCGCTGATAAATATTAAAAACCACCACAGTCGTACCATCTAAAAATTTAAGAACAATACCCAGGATGTCCGGGGAAGAAGTATCTAACACCTTCACAGAGCACCCCAAATGGGTGGCCACCCATATGCACAAGCCCCCAGAGGGTCTACCCCTGAGTCCCTGTAAGGCTAGAGTGTGATAAGATGTGAAACCCACCCTGGAGGGAGAAGTTGTCATCCAAGTGTCTTGAAAGAAACACACATTATGTAAATCCACCAACTCCCCCCATTCTGGGTCTGCTAACTTGGCACCCATCGCTGCCACATTCCAAGACCCTATGAGTGACGTACGGGGGTGTTGCCCTGTGCGATCTACTAAGGTTGGAGATGAACTACTGACACAGAGAGTACCTTCCCTAGATGCCATCCCAGTGTCTACCCCTTGTTGGCAAGACATTGGCTGTATCGGTGAATTCTCTTGTGGGGTCTCACCGATGCTTATACTTACTACCCCTGCATGCCTCACACCCTCATTTTCCACCCAGATCCCCTCTGGAGTAAGATCTATATCCAAGTGCCTAAGTGGGAGGGTTAGTCAATCTACATTGTTTAGGGCATTAAATCTATTCTCCACCGGAATGCTATATTCCATCCTTTCACCGATGTTATGTGGGGAAAAGAAACCGTGTGCACTGGGGAACCTTGCCTGCGAATAAAAATGCCCCAGGGGGAGGGGAGTAATTGAGCCCAGTTGACGGGGGCCACAACATGTTAAAATGTGATTAACCACACCCGGGTCCCTAAAGTTAATGATCACACAATCTCTTACCCGATCTTTAGGTTTATTACCGATCCAACTAACTCTTCTAACAAAATATTTTTTCCCCTGCCCGCTTTCTTTAGTGGTCTGCATTTGTTCAGCCAAAAAACGGTTTTATTATTTAGCTCGGGAAACGTTTCTCCTCGCTCTCCAGACAGTGATGGAACTCCCGATGGGACCATCACGTACGGAGAAGCTTCAGGGGGAAGCTGGATACAGGGTAAAGGTTGTTGGGTAACTTTAAGTGGCAGTGAAGAGGTGGAGTTATGGAACATTGCCCCCGGTTTAGTAGCTGCTTAGTAGGCCCTGCTTGGATTGGTGATGGAATACAGGGGGCGGTTTTCTCACTGGTCGGGAAACTGCTTGGAGGGATATGGGTAACGGGGCAGGAAAAGGTAGAGTCAGTGGAACAATTAGTCATTAACGATTGTCCCCGTCCTTGTGCCTGATTGTCTTCGCTTGATACTACAGCCTAGAATTGGCTGTTTAATACTGCCTGCAACCAACATTGAGGAAGTACTGGACTTCAGCACTGTTGGCTGTGGGCTTACGGTACTCCTGTTATTTAACATCGATACAACTTTGTCAATTCTGGGAAAAGGCTGTCCTGCGTGTGGCTGGCGTCCAATGGTTTCGACAACTCCTGCCCCGCCACCGCCCATTCAGTACTGTCACTGTGCTCTATTGAACACCAGGTCCCTGGTCCGCCATTCCACGGACATTTGGAATCTTCTTGCAGACTCCAATACATCATGTCTGTTTCTAACTGAGACTTGGTTGGGGGCAGGCTCTGAGCCGGATGTTGCCTGTGCCCTACCATCTAACTATACTATTTTAAGAAGAGACAGAATTGGGGGCAGAGGAGGAGGAGTGGCCCTGATAGTGGATAAGGCCCTTGTGTGTTCCTCTCTTCCTGTGGAGAATATCGCAGGATGTGAAGCCTTAGGCTTTACACTTAGTCTTTCTGCCTCTCAGACTTGCACGGGGATCCTCGTTTATAGACCACCTGTGCCCATTGGCTCCTTCTTCGAGGACCTGCAGGCGGCTCTTTACGTACCCTGCATGCGATCAGCGCACTGTGTGCTGTTAGGTGACTTAAATTTGCATATGGACTCGATTGCGGATTCTGATGCATCTAAGCTGCGGGATATTACTGCACTGTTGGGGCTAGTCCCTTTCATTGATAGTCCTACCCATGTTAAAGCCCACACTTTAGATCTAATCTTTTCTACGATGCTGATTGAGGTGTCCCCGCCGCTCCCTGTCTTATGGTCAGATCACTTTTTAATAAACTTTGCTATCTTACATGAGACAAGGACCAGCCAGAGAGCACAGAAGGGTGGGACTGGACAGTCTAGAGCGTTTCATCTAGTTACTGCAGATATGCTATCGGATGCCCTCTGTCAACATCCGTGTAAACTTACAGGGAATCTAGACGCTGACCTGGCTTTGGTTCAGAAATGGCTGCAAACAAGATTTGAGGAGCTAGCCCCAGTGAAGTCAGCTAGAACAGCCCCCAGCCACGACTCCGCTCCTTGGTTTACTTCCGCACTACGTAAAATGCGCCAAGACTGTAAAAAGGCGGAAAGACTGTGGCGTCGCAAATACGACCCAGTTGAGAAAATAAAGTACTGTGATGCCATAAAACAGTACCACAAACATATCTTGGAAGCCAAAAAGGAATATCTTGAGCACAGAATAGATCAGGCGGATAACATGAGTAGGGAACTTTTTAGAATTGTTAAGGAGTTTGTTGATCCTGCCGCAGGTGCCCTCTCACACTCTCATACTGAAGGGTGGATTAGGCAGCTCGCTGACTTTTTTGTCTTGAAAATTAAAACTGTTCTAGATTCCTTCCCCCCCGTGGATCTTTCCACGGACATTGACGCTTCAGCTTGTAAATGGAGGCCTGTACCATCCTTAGGGGCAGAGCCTGGGCCCACGCTATCGGTCTTTCCACAGATGTCCTGTGTAACATCGCTTGAGTTACTGTCCCGGCTTCAATCTGGCTCACCCCTGGATGTATGTCCAGCAAAGTGCTTGGGCAGAGTGGCATCGGCAGTAAACAGCTTGCTGAACCCCCTGCTCAATCTGTCCTTGAGTTCCGAAGTGGTGCCTCAGGGATGGAAACACGCATTGATTCTGCCGCTGATCAAAAAACCTCTGTTAGATCCCTTGTTGCAGGCTAACTATAGACCGATCTCCCTGCTCTGGCGAAGGTGTTTGAGAAACATGTACAGCATACACTTACCAACTTCATTGAGAGTAACAACATTCTCCATGATTCTCAATCTGGTTTCCGTGCTAATTATAGCACGGAGACAGCCCTCGTGGAGGTGACCGAAGCCATTAGGGAGACGCTCGATCATGGGGGAAAGGCTATGTTAGTCATGCTGGACCTGTCGGCGGCTTTCGACACCGTCCCACATGCAGGTCTCCTTTTAAGACTCTGGGAGATCGGACTGCGTGGGACGGTGTTGAACTGGTTTCAATCCTTCCTATCGGGCCGTCGACAAGTGATCTGGGCTCCACCGTTCTCCGCTGAAATGCCATCGTTAGAGGTAGGGGTTCCTCAAGGGTCCATTCTGAGCCCCACCCTCTTTAATATCTATATGGCCCCTCTGGCGATGGTAGCGGAGGCTTATGGGGCCCAGGTCATATCCTACACTGATGACACCCAGCTCCTGTTTACTTGCAGGAAAAGAGAGGTTTTTGATGGCGACAGGATCAAAGACTGTCTGAGTGCGGTCTTTGCGTGGTTTCAGCGGCACAGCCTGAAATGCAACTCGGATAAGTCTGAGTTGCTTTTCTTTGGCTGTGCCCCTGATCCCGGTTGAAAGTCGTGGTGGCCCCAGGACATGTTCCCTCCGGAGAAGGCGTCCTCCCAAGTGAAAAATCTTGGGGTTGTGTTTGATGACGACCTTTCTTTTTGACCCCATATTATGGGGTCATCAGGGAAATGTTTCGGCATCCTTAAGATGCTCAGAACATTTCTTCCACTGCTTTCTCTGCAGTATTGAAAGACTGTTGTCCAGGCGTTAGTAGGGTCTCGGTTAGACTATGCTAATGCGCTATATGCAGGTCTGCCCAAGTACCTACTGGCTAGACTGCAAATTGTTCAAAACTCGGCGGCCAGAGCCATATTTGGCCTGCCAAGGAGAGCCAGTGCCTCATTGCTTCTAAATGGGTTGCATTGGCTACCTATTTCTAGAAGAATTACGTTTAAAATCCTCACGCTGGCGTTCAAAGCCCTTCACTCTGTTGGTCCTAATTACATCAGAAAGCGTATCGCTTTCTATGTGCCGCGGAGGATGTTGCGGTCAGCCGATTTGGCTAAAATGGAGGTAGCGGCTGTCAAACGCGTTCGGATGGGAGGACGATCTTTCCAATATGTGGCGGCTCGCCATTGGAATGAGCTCCCTCTCTCCCTTCGCAAAGCCAACAGCCTCCTAGCTTTCAGGAAGGAGCTTAAGACCACGCTCTTCTCCGTGTAATCCTGAGACTGTAGCGGTTTTGTAGCCTTTGTGTTTCTGGGTTTTCAGGCCTCTTTATCAAAGCGCCGGGACACCCCCTGGGGTAGCCGTGCGCTCTAAAAGAATGGCGTAACATAACATAACAACAATTCTGCTCATCGCGATTTTAAAATGCGAGTTAATACGTTGTTCCATGTGAGCTTGTAAGTCAATTATTAAATGGGTGGCCCACAGCGGGGGAGCTAAGATGGGAAAGGAAGGCCCCTCGATCTCCTCAGGAATATCGGTACCGGGAATGTTTCGCCTAGCAGCTTTTTTTTTTTAGGTTTAGGCTTTCTTTTTTTAGGACAGTACTTAGGTACCTTGATAGCCCCCCGGGAACCCAAAAGGGGGGGTAGGTTAGGGCATGGGCCAGTGTCCAACTCTATCGGCGCACAAGGAAGCTCTGTAAAGGAGGACGCAATCAGCGAGTCAGGAGAATTGACTGTTGTTGAGGAATCATTCACAGGTGTCATAGGATGAGATAAAATGGGTGCCAGGCGATGAGGTATGGCTGGAGTCAAAGATAGGCGTCTTTCGGTGTTTTCTATAGCTGTAGCTACAACCCCTATTGTTGTTTGCAACATTTTATCTATAGCAGTAAGGGCCGGGAGTTGGGTAATTGAGTCGGCCTTTTGGCGAGTATTAGGGAGAGTAGTAGGGGGATTGCTCTTGCCCATTATGCTCGACAATGGGTGCTCTCCAAGTGATGCAGGGACAGAAAAGGTAATTTATAAAAATAAACGTGTTGAACTAAGGTAATAGTGAATAGCATTTTCAACGTTTAATTGCAACACACAATTATAAATTCTGCAATTTATATAACCTTGGACGAGCTGAGTGCTACAAATACATCTTCCAAACTTTGATGCAGTTACATTCTTATATAATCATTACACTCACGGGGCTAAGAGTTTAGAGAAATGTTGGAAATATATTTGTGTTCCCTTTTCTTTTCACGAAAAAAAAAATATGTATTTCTTCTATCACACCTCCTGCAGCAATTTTAATCACCTCACACTTCCTGCATCATTATGCACGCTTAACCCAAGAGTGAGTTTTGAAGCACAGGAAAGTGTCTGAACGTGAAACTAACATGTCCATATTGCATTGGAGTATGGAGAAATAGTAGTCTTCATAGGGAAATATGTTTAAGTGATGAAAAATAATTTAAAAAAAGAAACGTCTGGCATTCCTAGAATGTCGTTGCCTTGCAACAGTAGAATTTTCGCAACGTAGATATTCTACAGCGAAAGGTTTAGGTGGTTCAGGCACCTGAGAGGGAAGTAATACGTGGCATCTTTTTCTGGAGTTTATTTGAGCCTTTAGCTATCAGATTTTACAGCTAGATTCATCAAAGTAAAATTGGCTCGCAAAGGGCCAGATTCTGAGAATCTGGCCCTTTGCGAGCGCTATTTTGCATTTGGGATTCATCAGCCCAAATGCAAAAATCACAATTCTAGAAATCGCTAATTTGCGAATAATTGCATTTAAGGAATCTCAATTTGAGATTCCTTAAATGCAATTCATGAACAATTTTAAAATTGCGAATTCGCAATCTGGGGCCGCTATTTACCGCGAAGTCTAACTACGTGGTAAATAGCGAAAACTTAGAAAAATGCACTTTAGTGCATTTTTCTAAGTTGTATGTTACACACACACATGTCCTTTGGACATGGGTGTGCGCTGCACCAGTGTACATTACCATTTCAGGGGTGCTACAAGGGTCCTTTGGACACCCTGGCACCCTTGAAATCGCTTCCTTATTTGCGATTCGCTATTTGCTAATTGCAAATAAGGAATGACTCCCCATTCATTCCTATAGGCCTTTAGGCCCATAGGAATGAATGGGACAGCCATTCCTTATTTGCGATTAGCAAATAACTTATCGCAAATAAGAAAGCAGTAGAAATCGCTAAAAATATTGCGATTTCTACATGCATCCTGTTTTGCGAGTCTTTAATAGCGATTCCTTAATAATCACGATTAAGGACTCGCAAAACAGGACTTTGATGAATCTGGGGGTTCGGGTTGTGAATGGGCCGAGATTCTGCCCCTGCTTTGTTTTAGCAATAGATTCCCGGCATATAGCTCTTCGCAAACGTAAAGAAAGGACTTTTTTATGAGACAGCGTCATTCCAACATGATCATTTTAAAAGGGTTTCTTTTACATACAGTGCATGCTTTACAACGTTCGTTTTAAATTAATAAGACGTTTTTAATAAATATGCTCGTTTTTGCATCATATAAATTGCCAACGGAAAAAAGTGCCGAAAGGCAACTTTTTATAAATAATATTAAGCGAACAACATTTTCCTGAAGTTACGTTAATAACACGTCAGAGACTGTTTTATTATATACTTTAATGATATTGTACTTTTCTCCAAAGAGCACGGAGATGTGCTCAATAAACGTGCATAATTCCCTTTGTCTGCAGTTGGCAGACGGAGGACGTCTTCTTTCTCAAAATGCTTAACGTTTTCTTGAAAACCTAAAGCAAGCAATGACCTTTAAAATAACTCGCCATTTTCTGACAGTTTAATAGGATATAACAGTGTATGACACAAAACACTTTTTTCCAATCGAAGTCCATACACACACTGTTCATTAGTGTACCTAAAGGTCACCATTTTACACATTATGGCTCTCACTGTGGGGAAATAGCTTAATTGCTCTCTGCTGGCAGCTGTCTTAGATGTTTGTGTTCATTAGCCCCTGAGGGAATACAGCGCATCTTAAAACACCAATGGAAATGACAGTGATTGCATGCTCGCAGCATTTGTCTTGGGTTTACAAGGATCCTTTGTGCTTTTTTTGATAGCAGGTCTGCTTGTTTCCAGCTAATGCTTGGATAGCCCCATCCAAACAATGGATTTACGCTGCATCTTGCAGTGGTAACAAATTTGTTATTTCTGAATCTGCTCCATGGCCCTTTCTTACTACAATCTCCAGCTACCCTATTTTGCTATCCATCCCATTATAAGTTTTGAAACACAAATAGCAAGTGAAAATATTTTAAAGTCCTAAATTCCAAGAGCCGATAAAATCCCACCCTGTCTTTGGGGATTTTAAGTGTTGAACAGACATACTGCAATAGAGCATAAAGTATTCCTGGAAAATCTGTTAATATGGCCCACTTTTGAAAGGAGGAGGAATTATTCGCCCAGGGGTGACCTGAGAGTGTTTCCCGTACAAGACAACAATTTCTGGACTTGTTCTTTCAATGACACAAAAATACCTGATAGCTGCTTTTAAAAATTGACTGGGGTTCAGGAAGAAAAGTACCCCTTTGACACAGTTCCAGGTGTCTTAGAGCAGGGAGGAAGCTTAACCCCCAAAATATTTTTGGGGTTGTAATCTCTCACTTTTCTAGAGGTAAATCCATTGTGGAGAGCCCAACATTACGTTGTCTTACTTCCATGTTGTATACATAAGATTTTTTTAAAAATCTCCCCACTCACCAGGTGGATAAAATGACTACCCAATTGGAAGACAACTTGTAACGTCTCTTGCTCTCTCCTTATATTCTGCAAAGGCCAACCATATTTCCTAATGACTGAAATGTGGAAGGACAGTAAAGGAATTACATCAGTAGTTGAACCATTACATCCCCTTCCATGTCCATGTTCCAGTCATGCTCCGAGAAATACTAAAGCAACTATAGAGCAGTTGGGGCCAACTTCAAGCACTGAAACACAATAATCAAATGGAACTTTCATTGATGGAACACCTGTGAAAGTTTTATTTGTGGCCAGAGAAGTGTTGCCTATTCTACCACATAATGAGAAGAACTATGATCTATAATCACCATTTTCCCTGTCCCAACACTGGCTGCAATAACGCTTTACAAAAGTCAAAGGAAGGACCCAAGTATCATCTCAGCCCAAGATGCAGATATGCTTTTGGTGGACATTCCTTGACCTCAATCAAGACCAGTTAATGGCTTTCTTTGTAAGCTGCAGAAACAGTGGAGCAAATACAAAGGTTTAAGGGAGTAGAAGGATTCAAACCTCTGCTAAAGCAACCAAAATTCACAAACAAAGAATCCACCCTTTTGATGTAAGTGGCATGTTCTACATCGATCACGCTGCCTTTTTCGCATCCAAACTATGTAAAGCCTCGAGTTCTAGTCTAGAAGGGATAGGCATAAATTCAGATAAGATAGCTTGCTGATGCAGATGGGAGGAAGAATTAACGTTTGTTAAAAAATATCACAAATACCAACTTATCCAGAAAGAAGCTCAAAAGGGGAGGTCTACATGAAAGGGGCCCATTTTCACCCGAATGTCTAGCAGACGTTATGGCTACAACAATAGATACTTTCCATTTCAAAAACTGAAGACAAACTGAATCTAATGGTTCAAAACAATGTGATTGAAGAGCAGAAAAAAAACAACAACAAATCCCAGCTGGGGACCAATCTGTTTATTGAAGACTGAGAGAGTGAGATTAGCTCATAAGTGACCGGAAAACTAGGGTTAGTAGAACCAACACTCTGAAGGTCTTAATAATTGTCAACTTAAGGAAAACCATCCTTCAAAAATAAAGGATATTTACTTCATCACATTATAAAGGGCCCACCTAATTCCCTGAATACCATTTATGAAAAGTAGAAAAGTGATGGGAGTAAAATCACAACATTGAAGGTCTCCCAGAAGACTGTACAGCTACTAACATTTTTTTAAGAATCCCTTCCTCTAAAACTCTACCCTTTCAATTTCCAAACCATCAAGCGATAAGTTGGCAGTAGCCTGGCTGAGATTGGGGGTACGGTAAAAGAACGAGCCATTCAGAAACTGTCACCATCAGACAAAGAAGAGGAAATCTGGATGAGCAAAGCTTAAAAGTGAAAATCAGGATCATCTGTGTGTTTCTCTTTTTATTTTTGTCAGAAACTTTGGAATACGATGGAAAGGAGAAAACACATAAAGAAGGCCTCAAGGCCAAGCCATGTCAGAACTTATATCACCCAGTCAACATTTTCTCTGTCCCCAGAGCCCATATTGAAAAAATTATTTATTTTGGCCGTTCAAACTGCTTACAGATTGCTCTGAAAATCAGATGACACAGACAATACATTTAGGAAGAAGGAAATATCGTCATGAGTTTGACTGGAGCAGTTGTATTCACTCCTTTGACCTAAATTGCTAAAAAGTAAAACAAAGTCTGCCAGACCCATTGAAAGATCATAAATACGCAGGTTGGTTAGCTCCTAAACCATTTCCTCCTTGTCTATTCATGTAAGTCTTGACACTAATAATGTCAGTCCTTTTCAGAACTGCAGTCCCTTGAATGTGAGGAAAACACCCTATAACAGTTCTTCTGATGGCCTCAAAGTAGCTCCAGTTCAAACAATGTGGTTTGAACTGCTGAGACCACCTGTCCCCGAAAGACTAAGAATCTATTGGGACTCCCAAACATAGCTACTGACCACTGTTCTAATCTTTGGAGCTAACATACAGAGAGTGTTAGAAATTTAGTTTCTGGTTGGCTAGGGTATGCACCTAAGTCAGGCAGAACCCACCACTCTAGTCAGGGCAAGCCAGTAACACACCAAAGAGAACCTGTGCTCACCCTCTTGGTAGTTTGGCAGAGCTGTCAGGCTTATCCCAGAGGCAATGTGTAAAGCATTTGCGCAACACATACAAGCACCAGAGATGTATAAATACTCCAAAAAGAGAAACCACAGAGTGGTACATAAAAATACGTTCTGAATTGCATATAAACATAGACATGAACCACATAGACCAATAATCACTTTGCCAACTAGGCAATTGTCATAATGTCATAGTTAGTGCAATAAGGTAAAGACTTATATGTTGCATACGTCATAAAAACACTATCACTGTACATATTATGCAGATCCATTATCATGTCACTGCAAGGCATAGAACAACACATATAACATCAGTACATAAAATGCAGCAGTAAGGTTAGGGAGATCGCATAGAATCATATATGATGTGCATCCTCAGCAGTCCTGCATTAGTACTCATTATCCTGACTGTGCAAGGCATAAACACGACATGCTTCCTCACATCAGGGCCCAAAAATGCAACAGGTTATGAAATATATACACATCAATCACCATTTTTTTCGACAAGCAAACTGGCCACTAAATATTCCCCAAAGAGCACTAGGTGCAGCACACTGTACTCCTATTGTGTGCTGTTGGTGGTAGGATGAGCCCTTTGGAGGTAAATGCTGGCATAAACTGTAGACCGCAAAAACCCATGCATGCCTAAAACACAAAATATGGTAATTTTAGAGAAATCCCTAAACTACGAAGTGGGGGCCTCCATCGAGGTTTTACCCCATCCTTGAAAAAAGATCCAGAGCCCCACTGGTATGTGCAGAAGCGGTGGGCACACACACACACCCCAAGCTGCAGAGAGGCTCTGCTGGTTTCCCCGTAGTAATTTAGTGGTGTTAATGCCCAACTCATAGGCCCGGAAGCTCCTGTATGTCTACTCTGCAGAAAGCAGTCTTTTTCCTTGTGCAACCACAAGCGCCTGAGCGTTAGTGAATTACAGTCCCTCGGGACCGAGAAAGAAGTAAGGCAAACATGAAGTGAAAAGGTATGTCAGCCCTGGTCCCTCAGGACGGTGTCGGCAACTGCAGCACTTGCTGACACCCCGGGCAGCGCACCTCCTTCCAGTGGTGGCAATTATGCCTGTAGGGAGCGGAGCACCTAATCACACATCACGATTCCTCCCATCTCAAACTGCCTTCCCTAAACACCACCCGCTGCAGAAATCACCAGTCCTGCAGCGGGGATTGTTGAAGCAACCTGAGGCAGAGGAGAAGAACTCACTATCTCGGTATGTGCGGATCCACGTGACTCCAAATTGAAAGGGGAAGTACTCTCTACACACCTCTACCCAAAGCCCTACCCACATGCTGGTTAAAATGCAGGGAAAGGATAAAGCACACCCCCTTTGCTCAGTTGCCAGGAAAGGGACCAGAAGCCAGGAACAGACCACAGTGCTCACTACACATTGTGCTCATAGGAGAGCACTTGGGGGCACACTGGCAGGGAAATGAACAGCAAGCTAACACATCAGTCAGTGCCTAATAGTAGTCTCTCTTGCAACCTAGTAGGCAGCAGGCCGCACAACAATACAGGCAGTCCAAATGGCCATTGTTCCTGGCAGCACAACATTCCCCATGCCAAGTGCAGCATGTAGAGCCAGCAGCATCTGGTTAGAAGTCCCACGCAGTGTCTAAAATCATTGGTTCAGAACCACTGTACTCAAAATGTCTTTGATCTGGAAGTAATTTCAAATAAACTTTAGCAGTGCACAACACCCCCATTCATTCCCCAGCCCTGGCTCCAGACACAGTACAGGGGGATGAAGACAGCATTGTAAGCGGACAGGCACAGCCCTATTCAGGTGTTAGTCACAACTCCTCCCACCACTCTAGCTCAGGAAGACATATCAGAATATGCAGGGCACACCTCAGCTCCCTTTGTGACTGTCTAGAGTGAATGCACAAACAGGTCCCTGTCAGTCTAAACTAGACATTGACTGGAGTCGGGCTGCAAAGCACAAAGAGTCATGAGCACACAGAAGTGCCCACTTTCTAAAAGTGGAATTTCTAAAATAGTAATGAATAAAAAGGCTGTTTGTCACTACCAGGATATGCTACACAACAAAGGCCCATGTCATACCTTTTACCCACACAGAACCTTGCGCATAGGGCTACCTAGGGCTTACCATAGGGGGGACCTATATGTAGTAAAAGGGGAGTTCCAAACTTGGCAAGTAACTTTAAATGCCAACTTACTGTGGCAGTAAACTGCCACATAGGCCCTGCTGTGGCCAAGGCCGGAGACAAGTTTGAAAGGCTACTTCTTTGGGTGGCGCAAGCAGCGCTGCAGGCCCACTAGTAGCATTTACTTTACATGCCCTGGGTATATAGGATACCACAGTACAAGGGACTTATAGGTAAATTAAATATGCCAAACAGGTGTAGACCATTCATACCAAGTTTAGAGGGGAGAGCACATGCACTTTAGGACTGATCAGCAGTGGTAAAGTGCCCAGAGTCCTAAAGCTAACAAATACAGGTCCGAAAAAATACAGGAGGAAGGCAAAAGGTTTGGGGATAACCCAGCAAAAAGGGCCAGGTCCAACATAGAGGTGTCCCGGTTCTCAGACATACTAGATCCAGCCACCACTGAAGCACTGAAGTCCTTCCTGCTGGCCTGACTCCTACTGACCTTTGCTTCGAGGTCCATAGATGCTAGAATTCAAGATGAAGTCATTACCTGGCCTGGGGTTGATCCTCTTCTAAAAGAGCTAACACATGTCTATCAATCCTCAGTGATCTTGTCTCTGGAAGGACCACTTTGCCATTGTTAGTCTGAACTCTTGCTCATATGACTTCTGCATCCTGTACTAGATTCACTGTGAATTTTTTTAAGTTGATATGAAAGCCAGGCTGGATGAGTGAGACAAATTTCTGCAGATGGCAGAGTGAATTAGCCAATAGTCCAAATATGATTGAAGAGGAATGCTGTGGATGTATAATAGGCCCAACAGGGGACCCATCATTTTTGTAACACTGAACGGGAGAATACAAAACTAGAAAAGTTGTTGAAACTATAGACAATAGACATCATGCTTCTCAGGCTAAATGTAATTGAATTAAAATTCACTTTTGTTCATGATACAAAATGTCTGAAAACGTTTTATGACTTGTTTATGTACAAAAAGGCAATATATTGTGCTGTTACTAGTGGTATAGTGTGGGTAAGTAATAGCAAATGTTTGAAAAATGAAATAGAAGAGGAAAATAATAGAATTCATTGATGTAATAGCAATATTATGTGTTTAGAGGAGTTCTGACAACGTATGTGCCCAGTAGTCAGTGCACCTGCTACACCATTCAAATCATGATCCTATTGCCTGTAAGCTAACTGCACTTGTCACTGCCAGTTAAGTAGTAACATATTACAATATCTGGTGTTGAAAGGGGTTCCTCGAGTTTTGGGCCCAAGGGCCACTGCACCTGCGGCACCATTGAAATCAAGCCCCTTTTAACTGCAAGATAACAGCAATTGTGCCTGCTAGTTTAGTAGTAAAATATAGCAATATTAGGTGTTTAGAGGAGCTCAGATAACTTTTGGGCCCGGTGACACTGCATCTGCTGCACCATTCAAATCATGACCCTGTTGTCTGTAAGGTAACTGCACTTGTAACTGCTTGCTCGGTTTAAAATTTTAGCAATAATATGGGTTCCTAATAATATTTGTCCTCAGTGCCATTGCACCTGCTGCACCATTCAAATCAAGTCCATTTTAACTGCAAGGTAACTGCAATTGTGACAGCCTGTTTAGTAGTCAAATATAGCAATAATATGTGTTTAAAGTAGTTCTGACAACTTTTGGGTACAGCGCCACTGCACCAGCTGCACTATTCAAATCAAGTCCCTTTTAACTGCAAGGTAACTGCACTTGTGGCTGCCTATTTAGTAGTAAAATATAGGATAACTTTTGTATGTTAACTTTATTTTTAATGTGCAATGTTTATCACAGCATTTAGAATTTGATTATTATGACCAAATACATTAGGTTGAAAACAAGAAAGGTACTGAGGCCTGAATAGGAAATGTCACAAACGTTCAAAGGCTAAAGCACCTGCTTTACACAACTAAGTAATAAAAAGCAAGAATTCCAACATACTGTTAGAAGCTGTGTGCCTTTTCCATGGGAAGAGATATTATCTTGACAGTGAATGGGGCTTAAACAGTGTGAACTGCTTTATTCGAAGTATTGTAAATGCGTGCAGACAGGGGAAGTTGAAAAAAAAAGTTCCACACAATAGCGAATGAACACAGTAATTCGGTTGGGGAACTGATAAGAGCCCCCTTTTAAAATATATTAAATACAAGAGATTTTACAAGCACCATGGAAGTGAAACTTAAAAAGAGAGACCTCATAATTCTTTCCAATTCATCCAATCAACAGATAGGTAAAAACAGAAATGTGCGTCATCGCCTTACAGAATATTAATGAAATGTACCTGCTCCCTAAATCGGGTGCCGCAAAGAAAGAAATACAGCCCATCTACATTCTTTGCTAGCCACATCCTCATTCTATGTACCTCTGCTCTGTCCAGCCTGGAAAAAGAAACATGAGGATTGCCTGCCCATCTTCCTAAGCCTCACATCCCTCCTTTGATGCTAGCAGCAGCAGTTTTGGGTGTGTTCCACGGTGCCTCTAATGCTCCATTTGCACTGCCTACACTGTCAATGCTGTGCCTGGTAGCAGTTGCCAGCCTGCCTGCCGAGCCAGCAACCATGCTACCATATTTCTTTATCTCTGAATACAAACAAATCAGATCTCGGAGAAAACAAATGAATTGTTTTCTAAATAAAGTACATTCCACAGTCAATTGCCAATTCAATAGCCTGTAAAGAGGAGAAATAATAACAACAAGCAAAATCAAAAAGGAACCATAGCGGAGCTGAAAAAATAGACCTGGGATGCTTGCCCCAAGTAAGATGTCCTCTTGGTGAGAAGTCCTTTTATCCACCTTCAGGTTGGGGACAAAATGTTTAATTTTTTATGTTTATGAAAGCGAAGTAGGACAAAATGATGTCTATTTGAGAAGCTAGTTTGTCCTCAATGAGTAATGATTGGAAGGCGGAGGTAATGTTTGTTCAACAGTGAGGTAGAGTCGTTATTAATGGTGAAGCAAGGGTTCCATGGACCTCAACCCAAGCACAGACGATGCTTTCAGGTGAACCAAGGTACAGCAGTAAAACACAGTAATAATCAGAGTGCGGAGGACCAGGGCACGGTGCCACTGCATCCTCAGTACTATTGATAGGCACTCAATTGGTCTTTCAGCAACAACTCAGGGGTGTGAAAAAAAAGAAACTTCACTCACTTGCCCACTAACTCTTTTTTTGTCCTTGGAATACAAAGGTGCCTTATTCCATCACAAGGGCCTTTCTCTCCACTGTACAGAAGAGAGTGTTATCATATCCAGATGTAACTCCGTCTTCCTTTCTGGGATTCCTGTGAGAATCTTATAGCAGTGAGTACAGCTGGAACACATGAATGGACAGGAGAAGGTTCCAGGCTCTGCAGATGATTACCAGAGAAACGAAACTCTCACTGGGCTGTGAATCAGCTGTGCATCCAAGGCAGTGGCCCACCCACGCTTGAAGCCCTCCACGGCCAAGGAGCTTTCCATTATAGATGCACATGGAGGGTGTTTCATGGTGGGCGAGACAGGGATGAACCTAGAGTGCATTTCTCTGGTTGCTTTGCTCAGATTCAGAAATATACATGTTTACCAATCCGTGCAGGGTGAGATCATATGGATATATCAAGTAAGTTACTTTACTGCCTCTGGCTGCCTACATTGATTGCATGTCACTAACATGAAGGTCAAACTCCTTAAAGAGATTCAGCCTACGGTTTCTAGTATATGAAACAGATACTCTGTTACTGCATGCCTTTCACCCCCCCCCCCCTCCACCCCTCCCTTCATCAAGCGCATCGCAATGACTTCACTCGAATGACAAATAAAACTGAAAGAGATTAAGACATTCATCCTTTGAGTCGAAACTCTGGTTGTTTTATCCGGCGTCTCGCAGAGGGGAAAGGGCCAACTGTTAAATACATCACTTCCGATGTGATAATACATCAAGATGAAAGGAAGAAAAAGGACTTCCCTGACCTCTGCTCTCCAATTGCAGCCGTGTCAAGGTGCATGAATGTCGTATTTATGAGCTACAGTCCGGGGTGGCATTAGTAGTAACTAAATAGGATTAAGTTCATCTGCTTTTAATTATATGAAGCAAACTTTCTCTCCCCCCTTTCATTTTGGTTTTCTCCACAATGTCGTTTTTAGCTTGTTTTACTGCTATAGGGATTTTAAAGCTGATAATCAGACTCTGTAATGCTGGCACAGCATTTGTCCTAAAGAGATTTGCCATGGTGAATGTCACTTTGGTACCCTGGTCGACAAAAGATGAAACAAAGGTTGTTTAATCGGAGATGCTCAAAAGAGAAATTACATTTTCCCATTCTATTTGAAGATGTGTTGTTTCTTGGTGCGTTGCCGTACAACATTTTGATGAAACACGTTTTAGTTAATGTGTAACTTCCGATTTCTGCTGGGATTCAACCCGAGACCCGCCATGCCGGAAGAACCTTAGGACCAGAGGCACTTGCCTAACAAAAATTGTTTTAAACTTGAAGAATTATATTTTCGTACTTGAGATATTGTTAAATATATGGAAACAACATTTGTCTACGTGACTTAGCCAACTTAGCCTTGAGAAAGCCCCGGCGCAAATCGCCAAGAGGGGGCGAAACACGTGTCGGCTGTCCTTGTTCTATGAATGAAAATAAAAATAAAGGAACTGCACTGCAAACAAAAATGTCTCTGTCCACCATTTTATGATCTGGGAAGAATGGATATTAATCTTGGAAAACTAATGTAACTTTATGTGGAGAACACACTTACCACTTTTCAAAACTGTTTCTTCAATTGAAGCTCAAGAGGTCCAGAGCTTCGAGTGTGTCTCCACCCACCTATCAACATTACTTATTCAAGTGTTGTTCAAGCCTTAAAATCCCTGGACCTTTGCTACCCCATTCACATCTATTTGAAGATGTGTTGTTTCTTGGTGCGTTGCCTTACAACATTTTGATGAAACACGTTTTAGTTAATGTGTAACTTCCGATTTCTGCATACATCTGCGAGGACAGAGCTTATATGTTCAAGAAAGTTTCACGCATCTGAGAGGGTCTATCATGAAGTCACGATCAATATCATTTAATTTGTTGTGTTTTGCGAGGTCTTGAAGAGAAGTAAGCATTTTTATCTGAAAATCGGCCGGCCTCAGTCTGATTTGAATTCTAACATTATACTCATGGCTGAAACGCCTTTCTGTCTTTACGCAAGCACGCCACCGCAAGTCTTAGAAATGCAAAGGCATGGGGGGCGTGGCTTGGCGCCCGGCGTGGACGGCGGCTCCGATGTGAGCGCTCCGTGTTGACCGGGGGACTCACCCTTCTTCGCCTGCCGCAGCCACCTTCCTGGAGAAGATTCTTGGGTCGGAGTGTCGGGGGAATGTAGCGACACGCATCCGAGGCTTCCCATGGGCATTTCTCCCGTTTTTCAGCAAAGGTACCGAGCGGCCGCGGCTCCCTGACGGCCGCGACCGCCATTTTGATTCTGCTTCACACGTCTGACGCGCTGCCCTCTTCCAGGGATGCCGACCTCCTGAAATGCCCTAACTTCATGCAGCTGCTCATGGTGAGCTAGTTCTTCAGTATTTGGGCTGCTGGTGATCTCATTATGCCTGCCTTAGCATTTGTGAATATTAAACGCGAATTACACGATTTCGGCGGCCATTTTGTTTTCACTCAGCACTCTCCTCACCTGGCTTACTTATGACAATTGTATCAACAAGGGGGAAGTAAGGAGCTAGGACAATTTTTAACGGGGTCCAATGTATATGTCCCAGAGAGTCTAACTAACAACAGAAACCGTCTCTCTCACTCATATGTCTCTACGTGATGGGGTCTTTATATACCCATATATACCCCGTAATGTAGCACCGGCATGTAACTTTTGCAACATATGAATGCTGGGTTAAAAAGTTCTGGGGAGGGACTGGACGAAGGATTGTCCTACGACACACACCAGGTCGTATACTCGATTCCTCTGATTACTGAGGGATCCACAGCAATTATATGAGCACTGTTTTGGTCCTGACGAATTGCCTTAGTGGCAAGAAACATGTTGACCATACGTTCACTAAGGGTTGAATGAGGCTCGATTACTTTAATTGCCCCGCCTCAATACCCCTTATTATTCCTTTTAATAAAGCAGTGAGCCATACCATTAAAAATTTTGCCCCATGGACTCATCTGACTTTTTTTAGACTACACTCACGCTCACTATTGCACTTTTTTAGGCCCCTTACACCCACACACCCTTTGGCTAAGGAATAAAAGATCCCCGCCAAAGTGCAGCATCCGTTGTTGCCCGACAGGCATTGCACCGCCAGTCTGTCACAGGGGCAGGATACCGATGATGACGCTGGACGATCACCGGGTGGGATGACAATAGTCGTCCAACCGATGACCTGTGTGAGGTATCCCTAGATTCCGTTAAGGGTTCACAACATTCACTTTTTCTGTTGAACTCAATGAGAGAGAGGTTAATGTTGGTCATTTAGTAGACTTTCCCCGGGGAACTTTGTATTTTCTGTTGTTAGTTACTTATGACAATAACTTATCCCTGCTCTTTATCAAGCCCAATTTACTTCCTCTGCGTTCTTTCATTTTTGGACTTCCTCCATTTCTGCAGCTCTTCACGCTACCTGCGCATTTACTAGATTGCGCACTCGCCTCAGACTGTTTTTACTTACTGTGGTGTTGTGCATTCCCCACTGAGGTCTCCACTCTCTACAATAAATCAACTTATTGCTTGTCATCTTTGCGGATATTCTGCACTTTGCTCTCTTGCATGAGGGCTCTCTAACTTAAGTGAATGGGCATTCATATGCGACTCTCTGGCAGCTATTTACGTTCCTAAGTGGCTTTGAAGTGGTCCTTTTTTTCGTTTTTTTTTTTCTGTGCACTTCTACTGACTGAGCTGCCCCTCTGCCCATGTACTGACTCTCGTAAGCACGAGGTATTCCAGGTTCCAGATCTCCCTCTGTTTGCTTCCAGGAAGGCAACTCTCATCATATGGAAAGAGGTGTAATTGGTCGTGTTTCTAAGGCTCCACGACGTGTCTTCATCAAAAATTCAAAAGTCTTCTCTGCATTGACGCAACTGGAAGCTTCTCAGGCACTCGTTATCCAAATGTCGCAATCTAACACGGAACGCCCGGTTCAAACCTCCGGAAAGGCCACAACAAAACGTCTTAAAAAGGACCCTCCATCACCGACGGGCTCTACTTCAGCTGTATCTATGGAGCTATTGTTGGAGGAAATACGCGCTCTTCGTCCTTTCATGGAGGAAACCAACTCCAAATTGCAAGTCCTAACTGATAATTGGTCACAGATGGATACGAGAGTAATGAAGGTGGAGAGTACCATATCTTCTCTCCAGGAATCATCCTCCAAGGTGGCGCACATGCAGTCGCAGATTTCCTCTCTCCAGAAACAGGTTGAGGAGCTTGAGAACCGAAATCGACGCAATAACCTCCGAATTTACGGCCTGGCGGAGAATTGTGAGGGGAACGACCCCGTTGCTTTCTTCAAATCCTTCCTACCTAAGCTCCTTCATTTACCTGAAGGCACCATGCTCAACATCCAGCGAGCACATAGGTTAGGCCGCATTTCTTCCTCACCTTCTTCTACTTCTTCACGACCAAGAGGTGTCATCATGTATTTCCTGGAATACACTGATCTTCTTAAAGTCCTTTCAGCAGCTCGTGCTTCTCCCCGCCTTACATGGTCAGGATCAACCCTCTTCTTCGCACAGGATTACGCCAGAGCTACAGCCACTCGCCGTAAAGCTTTCTTGGATATGCGACCAGAGCTTCGTTCCATTGGTGCCAGATACGGCCTTTTCCACCCTTGTCTTTTCAGAGTCACTCACAACAACAAAACGACGACCTATGAGGATCCTGTTCGTCTTCGGAGTTTCCTGAATTCCTGCCAAACATCTGATATGGACCTCTCCAGCTCATCATCAGCTTTCCCTCCATGACTTTCATGAGTCATTGTGATTTATTAGTCTGTCTGCACATTCAGTGTAGACTATATCTTTGTTTGTGTTTGTCACACTGATTTACCCTTTTCTTATGCGATCCTTCCTTCATGGTTCTTGTTGTTGTTCATTAATTAATATGCACAGTTAGTGTTGACGTTATCTGTACTTGTACTTATCATGTTGTTTTAACCCTCTCATGGGTACTCCCTCTTGTTTTCTACCTTTCCCCTATGGCTCTATAATTCATTCACATGCTTCCTTTTTTTGTTTGGCATTTCGTCCTTATCAGTGAATCTTCTGTTGTTTCCTTCTCCTCAAGTTTTTTGTTCTCTCTTCTCTTCCACAGGTTTTGCAGTTTCCAATGTGTCTCCCCCTTGATCTGATGGTTCGTTTACGTCGGTTGTTTTGCCTCCTCCAGTTGGCGCTCCCCCCTCAGTTTTTTCTCCTCGTCTCCTCTCCCTCGTGATCGTCCTTCCCCAACTTCACCCTTCATAAGTATGTTCTCCTTCCTTCCCTTGTTATTCGCCACTCCCTTTTTGTCTTCAATCTTGTCTTTCTCTCCAATTTTTCTTTGCTCAAAGGTGTCTTTCCTTCCTCGTTCTCATTCACTTGTACTTTGTTTCCTCATTCAACTGGTTTTTCCTACCTCTTTTTTACTCCACATCATGACTCTCTATTCACTTTTCTTCTCTTCTTTATTTCTCTCTTTCTTTCTTTGGATCTTTTACTCATCATTCTTTATTCACTCTCGACCTTGCTCCTCTCTTTTCTGAATCTTCTTTCTTCATTTTTTCTCATCCCTCTAGCATTTTTCCTGCTTATTTACTTCAACTTCCTCCTTACTACCTTTCGTTCTCACATCATTTTACTTCTTTTTGACTCTCATATCCTTTTTGCTCATTTTATTATTCTGGGTATATATTATATTCCTTTTTTTATTGACATTTTCTTTCTCATTTTCATGCTATGTCGTTAAAAATAGTTACATGGAATGTTAAGGGCGTCAATTCTCCCATCAAACGACAGAGAATTTTGTCGCACCTTGCACGTTTAAATGTTGATATTGCCTTTTTGCAAGAAACTCATTTGTCTGCTGAAGAATCTGTTGAACTAAAGAGAGGTTGGGTGGGTGATGTTTACTACTCTCCAGGGGATGGCAAGCGTAATGGAGTAGCCATTTTATGCTACAAAAATCTTTCTCACTCCTTGCTTACTCAGGAATCAGACGATGGTGGTCGCTGGACATATGCTAAGCTTTCTATTAAGAATGTTCCAATTTCCCTTCTAAATGTTTATGCCCCCACTGCTGGTGATCCTGCTTTCTGGTATACATTTTCCCATCATTTCCGGTCCTGCCAAGATCTCTTACCTTTCCGGAAAGCACTGAAGACCTGGCTTTTTAGACAAGCTTTTTAATCCACTTTTCCTACCTTCGATTGTGTTACTGTCAATTTTAGCGCCAAGAAACTAATCAGTGTTAGTGCGCTCAATAAATGATTTAATAACATAACATTTAATAACATAACATCATATTACCAGATTTATTGATGAAAACTTTATTTTAGCGGGAGATTGTAACCAGCCCCTTGACCCCTTTTTGGATAGACATTCCAAGGCTCACTTTGTTCCTAATAAGTCACATAAACTCTTCTCTCAAGCTATCTCTCAACATAAGCTCACTGATGCCTGGCGTTTATGTAATCCAGAGCTGCAGGAATTCACTTTTTACTCTCCCTGTCATCATTCTCAATCCAGGATTGATTACATTTTTGTTACTCATGACATTGCCCAAACCCTTACTCATGCAGAGATTGGCCCGATTTTACTTTCAGACCATGCCCTCACTTTGGATCAACTTGACATTCTCCCTAAATCAGTTGGACCCAGGCGATGGCGCTTTAATAATTCCCTTCTCTTGGATCCCAAGTTTACTGCATCCTTCACTGAATTTTCAGATGAATTTTTTTTACTTAATGACACTTCCTCCATTCCTAAACACACCATCTGGGATGCCTTCAAGGCCGCAGCAAGGGATTTTATAATTGGCTTTGTGGCGAAAAAACGGAGGGCTGCTCGTAGATTTACAGCTGCTCTCGTTCTTGATATTAGGAAATTGGAGCATTCTTATTTTACTTCCCGATCGCAGGACAGTTTAACAGCCCTGATTATTGCCAAAATGAAATTTAACAAAAAGTACACGGATGATGCGTCTTTATATTTATTGAAATCAAGTGCAAAGTTTTATGGGGGTAAAAATAAGGCTGGGAAGATTCTAGCTAACTATCTGAAAGTAAAGCATAACAAATTAAATATTGAATCAATCTATGACACACACTCTGTTCTCAAACACAAAGATACAGACATTCTTGCTGAATTTTCTGACTTTTACAAAACCTTATACTCTTCCGAAACCCAACCCTCCTCTCAATCATTAGACCACTTTTTCTCCAACATCCAAAAGCCAGCTCACTTCCCGCTTGACCTCTATCATTTAGAGCTTAATATCTCCCAACAAGAGCTACTCACAGCACTTCAGAATCTCCAAAAAGATAAAGCTCCTGGGCCGGATGGCTTTACTGTTGAATTTTTCCTTCACTTTTCAAAACTTCTCATCCCTAAACTACACTCCCTCATTGACGCTTTCCTCACCCTTGGATCTTCCTCAGGTTCTTTCTCTGACGCACACATCTGTCTCATACCCAAGGAAGGGAAAGATGCTCAACATTGTAAGAATTATAGGCCAATCTCCTTGGTCAACATTGATTATAAAATATTTGCGAAGTCTCTTGCAGCACGCCTTGATCTTCTTCTCCCGGATCTTCTGGGTGAGGAACAGTCAGGCTTTGTCAAGGGCTGTTTTATCTCTGACAACACTAGACTGCTATTCAATGTCCTATCTAAATTCCGTCATTTACCCCATTCCCTTGCGGCCATTGCCCTTGATGCTGAAAAGGCGTTCGATAGAGTTGAATGGACTTATCTTTTTCAAACCCTTCATTGGTTTGGATTTGGTCCCAAATTTATTTCTTTGGTTTCCTTACTTTACTCCAATCCACGTGCAGCTGTTTGTGCTAATGGTCAAATATCTTCCTTTTTTGATGTGGGAAGAGGTGTCCGTCAAGGGTGTCCTTTATCTCCTTTTCTTTTTAATTTGGCCTTAGAACCCTTTTTGTCTAAACTTCGTCAAAATCCTACCATTCAGGGCTTTCAAATATCAGATTCCCAAGTTAAGCTAGCCGCATACGCGGACGACATCCTTCTTTTTATCTCTAACCCCACTGATTAGATTCCCGCTTTCCTTGCTGAAGTGAATGATTTCTCCCAAATATCTGGCTATAAACTTAATAATGATAAATGTGAGATCCTACCCTTGACGAAATTCACATTTAAACCCGATTTTACTGCCTCTAACTTTACATGGAAATCCTCCCATATTAAATACCTCGGCTTGCATATTACTCCTACCATTCCAGATACTGTTTCCCTCTGTTTATCCAAATGCATCCAAAAATTAGTGGATTTAACGTCCAAGTGGCATCCTCTTTACCTGTCCTGGTGGGGCCGCCTTGACACTACTAAAATGATGTTGTCTCCCATAGTCCTCTATACTATTTCTAACATTCCTGTATCCATTCCTTCCAAATGTTTTAAAAAAATTAACTCCATTTTGATGTCCTTTCTTTGGAATAAGAAAAGGCCTAGAATGTCTCTCGCTCGACTGATTCGTCCTAAGACGGAGGGTGGAGTTAACTTTCCAGACTTTCCTGCTTACCATAAAGCATTTTTATTACGACAAGCCTCCTTCTGGCTGCAAGATCCCTGCACCCCTTGTCCTTTATGGGCTAAATTTGAGCGCCTTCTTCTTTCTCCTTTTTCCTTCGCTGAATATCTTTCCTTCTCCCGTAAACCCTCTTCTATTTCCACTCCCCTTCATAAATTTACTACTAAACTGCTCCTATCTTCTTCCCATTCCCCTCCTACGACTATTGCTGATTTCCTTTCCTCCACCATCTGGCATAACACCGCCCTACTTATCCGTAACAAACCCTTCTTTTGGAAAGCATGGCATCATAGGGGGTTGATATGGGTCTCTCAACTCTTTTCTCAATCCTCTTTCTTATCTTTCACCACTCTTCATTCCCTTTATGACTTACCTACCTCCTTCACTCGTAACTATCATTTACTTAGGGAGGCTGCACTGACAACTTATAATCGGCTCTCTCAGATCTGTTCGTCTCCTACTTCTCCCACCCCATCTCCTTACTTCACTCATTTCTACGCAAGACCCCAAAGGCTTCCTCCATTTACAAACACCTTCACACCACTGACTTTCTTAGGCCTAAATCCAAAGTGGAGGAATGTTGGGAACATGACTTCTCCACGTCCTGGCCAATTTCACTATGGGACAAGGTTTGGATCAAGATCCGCAAATCCTCGAGAGCAGCAACCGTGACACAGTCCTTGTTCTTTATTTATAACAGAATTCTCTATACACCCTTTGACCTCCACAAACGCTTTCCAAACACTTCTCATACATGCTGGTCTTGCTCGTCCCCACAAGCAACTTTGTTTCACATGTTGTTCTTATGTACCTCTGTTCATGATTTTTGGTTACAGGTTTGGGCTCAAATTAATTTGATTTTTCACACATGTATCCCTTTTTCTAATATAAACATTTTTTTAGGCAGCCTCTCCCCTTGCTGGGATAATATTGAACTAAAGCCTCAGATTATTGATTTGCTACTGGCTGCTGCATTCCAGCAGATAACGGTTAATTGGAAGGACTTCTCTAATATCTCCTTTAAGGCGTGGTGGTTCAATGTTTGCCATAACCACAGACTTAACACTGCTTTTGTTTTTCCGGCCCACATGGCCGCAAAGCGTATGGACTTATGGCACCCTGTCATGCTATAGTTGGATACTTGTGCTAATCGTTCGTTTCGTCCACTGCCTTCGCAACAAGAAGTCCTCAAACCTCCTTAAATGCTCACTGCATTCCATTTTTCTTTTCTTCATTGTATCATTTTTATATTCCTTTCAGGTATTTTCATGCTTTTATGATTAATGTTTTATATGCCTTTTCCTTTTTTCATTCCATTGCCCAGATTTTCCTTTTGATACTATTTACACCCTTATGCTTGTTTTATTTATCATCGTTTTTCAACGTTTCACATTTCTATTGTACTTTGTATTGACACCTTGTTTTTCTCTTTTCAATATCAAATAAAATTTTCTTGAACTTAAAAAAGGAATGCAAAGGCATTTAAATGTAAACATCGGTAAAATGAAAGCAATACAGTTTATCAAAGGGACCCTAAAAAAGGCTTCAAAAATCATCCAAGCATCCACTTGAAATCAGAATCAAAATACTCTGATACAAATCTTACTTACAAGAAAACCTGAAAGTACTTAAACGTGTTCATGATTAAGTTAAAAAACATTGTTTAAAAAGACATACAGAAGTCTTAAAAAAGTACTATTGCAGCGTAAAAATACTCCATCTTATTGAAATACTCTAGAATCAAACGAAAAATGCAAATCATTTGGGGGCTACAGTAAATCTTTCCCCAAATTGATCCCTCATTCTCAGCATGGGCCCATAGCCAATGAAGATGGAAGCTAAGAGGTATCCAGGCAACAAGCTGTTCTCGTTGGCTCCATTATCTAATTTTGTTTAAACGTCTTATTTTCTGCCACAAAGACTGAAAATATTGATCTCGCGATGATGGAACCAAAGTTTAAATTGAAATCACCTGGCACGGCCCTGTCCTCTTTAGTTTTTTGTGCTATTCAACATGTAATCAGTGATCACTAAGATAAGAATGATGGAAAATGTTTCTGTTATATACACACCAGTGATGCATGGATTTCATCATAATGAATAAACCAGATTTTTTTTTTCCTCCATTAAAAATTGTAATGGAGAAAAATATCCCCTGATCAAATTGTCCTACAGCAAACATCAAACCACTACACAAATATTCACTGCCATCTATCAGCCTTAGGGTCAAATTTTGAGGCCTGACTGAAGAAGGAATACAAAACACCATCTGAAACATAGGCTTCCATATTTAATTAATTTTGGTTATTAGGTAACCCTTCTCTGCTGATGACATCTGGGGGGTGTGTCCGCCTTTCTGGTTTGTTTAATCACATTTTTTTGTATTCTTCACTACTCTATGTCCAGTTCATCATCTAGTAAATGTTATCCTCTGGCATATCGTTTTAAAATGCAGCTTGGAGCTGGAAACAGAAAATATTACATCCAAACAAAATTGTCCAATTAATAGCAACTAACGGCATTAACACACTAGTATTGAAATGTCTCTTCTAGCATAGTATTTAATGTTTGGTTTTGCAGGGAAGTCCATCATCTTTTTAGTTAACCAATGTTCGTTAAGCATAATAGTCCACCTTTGGGAGATCTTTTTTTTGTCAGAAGGGACAAGGTACAAGCAGGTCTATAAAAATACTCTCCCCTAGGGCCCCCCATCATCCCCCTTTTTTCCTGTTAGAACATAATAAACACCATATGTGCAGCTAATATGACTATCCCCAATACATCAAGCAATAAAGCTTGCTTACCAATATTGGGAAATGGTAGCGAAACATGAGACTCTTCTTGAATTCTAACAACACTTTTTATATGTGGGTAAATAAAAGATGATGCATATCCTGCTTGAAGAGGTATATTCTATTGCTAAAATAATGGTTAGATTGTCAACAACTTCAGCAGATTGATGGTCTACTATTGGTGTTTAAAGGAAATGATATAAACACAAAAGTGACATTGTGAGGTTGAGAGGAACAGCAATTAATTGGGTACTGTTCCACAGTGTACACCAAAAACACATGAATTGTGAGAAAAACAGGAATGTAGTATAAATTAGAGTGATTAAATTTGCTATTATTCCAACAATAGAGTTTCTGACACTCTGAGGTTAATTCAAATATTCGGACTGTCAGATCAAACTGCCCAACAACTGTACTGGCACTAGGTTGTGGGAAGCAGGGAGGCATTTTTCCTTCTATTTTTTATTGGAGCACAAAAAGATATTTTACAAATGTTAATGTTAACTATTTTGAGAAGGCAAATATGCAAATAGGTCAGAAGTGGTAAATGTATTCTCATAAACCAAACTGAACATTTTTCAAGGTCGGTATTGCTCTCTTCCAAGCCCTTACTTTCGATTAGCATACTAAGCTATTGAAAACAAAATAGGTGCAGTAACCCCAGCCACAAACTCACAATGTATATTACTCTTCCAACTATCCAAACAAAAGAAACAGTTGAAAATTGAAAGTTTCAGAAAAAAATCGTTAAAGGCTCACTGTTACAATGCAGTGACAAATATGGCTTAATACCTGCCCCTGTTATTCCATTAGAGCTGGCCAGGTAGCCATTGCATGGACACCATGAACATCCTCTTTTTGAGATCTCGGTCCCAGATGAGAAAAAATGGGTGGTGGAAGAAAGAATGATGTTGGCTGATTATAAGGGCAGATTGACAGACAAGCATGGTCATGGTCAAGGAAATTGTAGGATATAGGAATATCATTACAAAAGCTAAACCAACGTGGAGGTAAAATGTCCAATTATATTTTCTAAAACTCCCTGAGAGTCAGTAGTCCTAATGTACAAATAAAATGCGACCTGCACTAAAGCAAGAATAATTAATCTACTATAACTTGATATGTACTTAAATTCTACTATCTACTTAAGTGACATCAAGGCAATGGAAAGTTCTGGTCACCATATACATAGACTGTCTCCAGAATATCCTGTCTTCTGTTTGGGTGTTCACACTTCTCACTGGTCAAGATGTTATAGTAGATGTACATTATGTATTTGGATATTGTATATTGCACACCAGTGCTATGTCTAAGTGCCAGATATCTGCAATTCCATGATAGAAATTCAATGTACACATGAACATTACGTCAAACTTTGTGTAATAATAATATTCAGTCTTAGTCTGCATCAACTCAGCATATAGGTTACTGATTTAAAAATAAATCTGGAAATCATAAGTGAGTCAGAAGACTCCATGTTACTGAGGTCCTCTAAGTCAACACGCTTTTTAACTGCTTAAGTAGCAAAAAACCTACCTCAATGACCCATCAACCTGGTTCCCCTTAAGAAAACAGCAAATCTCCAGCACCTGCGAGATATACCTTGTATATAGTTTTCTCATTGCCTCAGTATTAACTGGCCACCCCAGCAAAATGCAACATTCTGGGTCACCCCTTCAAAAAAATACTATTTATGTAACCCATGTCCGCAATCCACTGTACTCCAGCTAGTACTAAATCAGGCTTTCCAACAGACCCATCCTTTTCATTTAGAGCATCAGCTAGCTATCATTTCTCACACAGTTGGTGTAGTAACACTTTCTTCCTGTAACATGTATTTTGTGACAATGCAAATACTGACACAAGAAAACAAAGCAAACCGAATTCAACAGCAAGGATTCGAACTGGAGCCATTAAAGGCCACTTTGAACCTCTATTCTGAGGTGGCTTTATTGTTCCCTGCTAGACCTGACTGCCTTAAAGTGGTCGTCCTTCAAACCTTTTGCCTGCTTGCCTCCAATTTGTCGGAATTATTTTTGTGGGTCTTGGGACTCTGAGCACTTTACCACTGCCAACAAGTGCTAAAGAGCAAGTGCTTCTCCTTTAAAACATGGTTTGACTGACTTATCCACAATTGGTATATTTAATTTACCTATAAGTCTCTAGTAGAGAGCAATACCGGTGCCCAGGGCCTGTAAATTAAGTGCTGCTATTGGAACTGCGGTACAAAAGGGGGTGGTGATGGACGGAGCATCTGAATCAATCAAACACTCACACCCAGTCAAAAGATCTGGGTTTAATCCCTCACCGTTCTTTAGCCCACTCTGCCACCCCAGTTCAGACATGGCTATATGCAAATCAGTCTGACCCTGTGCCTCATGGGAACAGTCCAGCCCGAACTGCCAAGCCATGTCTTCCCTGGACCGGAAACAAGCTTCCGAGGACCGGTTTCTGGCATTCCAGTCGTCTTCAGCCCGGCTTGCTTGAATCCAGTTGCAAAGTGAGCAAGGGACTCACGTCTGAGCATACCCTGCCACACTTATGGTGGCCAAAAGCGGTATAAAAGGGGGTGGTGATGGACGGAGCATCTGAATCAATCAAACACTCACACCCGGTCAAAAGATCTGGGTTTAATCCATCACCGTTCTTTAGCCCACTCTGCCATCCCAGTTCAGACATGGCTATATGCAAATCAGTCTGACCCTGTGCCTCATGGGAACAGTCCAGCCCGAACTGCCGAGCCATGTCTTCCCCGGACCGGAAACAAGCTTCTGAGGAACGGTTTCTGGCATTCCAGCCGTCTTCAGCCCGGCTTGCTTGAATCCAGTGGCAAAGTGAGCAAGGGACTCACGTCTGAGCATACCCTGCCACACTTATGGTGGCCAAAAGCGGTACAAAAGGGGATGGTGATGGACGGAGCATCTGAATCAATCAAACACTCACACCCAGTCAAAAGATCTGGGTTTAATCCATCACCGTTCTTTAGCCCACTCTGCCACCCCAGTTCAGACATGGCTATATGCAAATCAGTCTGACCCTTTGCCTCATGGGAACAGTCCAGCCCGAACTGCCAAGCCATGTCTTCCCTGGACCGGAAACAAGCTTCAGAGGACCGGTTTCTGGCATTCCAGCCGTCTTCAGCCCGGCTTGCTTGAATCCAGTGGCAAAGTGAGCAAGGGACTCACGTCTGAGCATACCCTGCCACACTTATGGTGGCCAAAAGCAGTACAAAAGGGGGTGGTGATGGACGGAGCATCTGAATCAATCAAACACTCACACCCAGTCAAAAGATCTGGGTTTAATCCATCACCGTTCTTTAGCCCACTCTGCCACCCCAGTTCAGACATGGCTATATGCAAATCAGTCTGACCCTGTGCCTCATGGGAACAGTCCAGCCCGAACTGCCAAGCCATGTCTTCCCTGGACCGGAAACAAGCTTCCGAGGACCGGTTTCTGGCATTCCAGCTGTCTTCAGCCCGGCTTGCTTGAATCCAGTGGCAAAGTGAGCAAGGGACTCACGTCTGAGCATACCCTGCCACACTTATGGTGGCCAAAAGCGGTACAAAAGGGGATGGTGATGGACGGAGCATCTGAATCAATCAAACACTCACACCCAGTCAAAAGATCTGGGTTTAATCCATCACCGTTCTTTAGCCCACTCTGCCACCCCAGTTCAGACATGGCTATATGCAAATCAGTCTAACCCTGTGCCTCATGGGAACAGTCCAGCCCGAACTGCCAAGCCATGTCTTCTTTGGACCGGAAACAAGCTTCTGAGGACCGGTTTCTGGCATTCCAGCCGTCTTCAGCCCGGCTTGCTTGAATCCAGTGGCAAAGTGAGCAAGGGACTCACGTCTGAGCATACCCTGCCACACTTGCGGTGGCCAAAAGCGGTACAAAAGGGGGTGGTGATGGACGGAGCATCTGAATCAATCAAACACTCACACCCAGTCAAAAGATCTGGGTTTAATCCATCACTGTTCTTTAGCCCACTCTGCCACCCCAGTTCAGACATGGCTATATGCAAATCAGTCTGACCCTGTGCCTCATGGGAACAGTCCAGCTCGAACTGCCAAGCCATGTCTTCCCTGGACCGGAAACAAGCTTCCGAGAACCAGTTTCTGGCATTCCAGCCGTCTTCAGCCCGGCTTGCTTGAATCCAGTGGCAAAGTGAGCAAGGGACTCACGTCTGAGCATACCCTGCCACACTTATGGTGGCCAAAAGCGGTACAAAAGGGGGTGGTGATGGACGGAGCATCTGAATCAATCAAACACTCACACCCAGTCAAAAGATCTGGGTTTAATCCATCACCGTTCTTTAGCCCACTCTGCCACCCCAGTTCAGACATGGCTATATGCAAATTAGTCTGACCCTGTGCCTCATGGGAACAGTCCAGCCCGAACTGCCAAGCCATTGGAACTGCAGCACTGATTGTGCCACCCGCACAGCACTGCCATGTCGACCTGCCATTTAAAACCTCTTGCCAACTCCTAAACTCCCCTTTTATTACATAAAGGTCCCTGCTAAGGTAGCCCATAGAGCAGAGTGCTTTGTAAGCAAAAGGTAAGACATGTCCTGGTAGTGAAAAGCTCCCAAATGTGGTTTTTACTACTGTGAGGCCCACCTCTCTGAGAGTTTAACATTGGGAATTCCTTATTGCACTTATGAGTTGTAATTCCTGATTGAGAATTAGTAGGTCAGTCGTGTTTTTAGAAAGGTTGGTAAATTAACAACGTATCACCTTACTGACTAAGAACAACTTATACACAATCAGGGTGTGGAGCCCACCACAGTACCTGGACCACATTTTTAGTGGCTACTTAATCTATTAATACCAGTCTGGACTCTGGCCCTAATGTGGCTCTGGTGCTGTTGGACCTGTCAGCTTCATTTGATGTGGTAGACCATACCATCATGCTGTACAGGTTAGAACATCTAGATGTGACAGGCTCTGTCCTACGTTGGCTGGGCTGCTTCCTTGAGAGACATGAGCAGGTGGTTTGGCTGAAGCTGTATGCCTCTGGAACAAAAAGGTTGAAGAGGGGAGTGCCGCAAGGCTCCTCCCTAAGTATCACACTCTTCAACATTTACATGTCATCTCTTGCATATTTAGTTGAATAATTTAACATCAAGGTCATTTCTTACACAGATGATAACCAACTCCTGCTCACGTATGATGGGGTCCATAAATGCTAAGGCTGCATTTGATCGTCGTTGTGTAGTGCTGCTTGACTGGTTGAAGGCCAATAAATTACAACCCTGACAAAACATGAATCTTGTTGTTTGAGCAGAATACCCTTCCAGGATGGGCAGGAGTGTGGCCCGGCGTGGTTCCCCCTCTGCCCCCTCCAACAGCGTTGGCTAGGAATCTGGGCGTCATGCTTGACACCCCACTTTCGTTTGGGGCACATGTATCAGCAGTAGTGGAAATGTGATTCTGGATCTTTTGCATGCTGAAGACGTTTCTTCATATGCTTCTGCATGATACCCAAGTCACAGTGGTCAGGTTGCTGATTCTTTCAAGGCTGGATTATGCCAATCTGTTATGTCTGGGCCTCCCAGAATAGCGGATCCAGCGGTTAAAAAGTTATGCAGAATATGGCTGTCCGCTTACTGTATATACGTCAATATTATTATTTCGAGAGAGTCTTAATAAGCTGCCAGTTCAAAAACGTGTAATGTACAAAGCAGTGAACCTGATGCACCAAGCTCTCTACAACAAAGGGACTTTGGGCCAGATGTATCAAGGCTTTTGCGACTCGCAAAGGCCGAAATTCGCAGAATTTCAGACTTTGCGACTCGCAAACAGCCTTTTAGCATGATTTGGAATGTAAGAAAAAATCGCAATTTATGGAATCGCAAAAAAATGTGATTCCTTATTTTGCCATAGCATTTAAGGAATCGCAATTTTAGCGATTCCTTAAATGCTATGTATGTAGCAATTTCAATTTGCGAATTTGGGTAAGAAATCGCAAATTACCACCAACTTGTAGTTGGTGGTAATTTGCGATTTCTTTTAAAAATGCCCTATTTGGCATTTGTAAGGGTGGCATTTGAGGGCATAGGGCATGTATGTGCGCCACATGCACACACATGTAAATTTCAGGGGTGCAGCAGGGTGTCTTTGAGACACCCCTGCACCCTTGAAATAATTCTCAAATTGCGATTAGCAAATTGCGAATTCGCAATTTGAGAATTATTGCACTATCATTCCTATGGACTTCCTGGCCCATAGGAATGCATTGGAAATTAATCCTTATTTGCGAATTCGCAAAATGAAAATTCGCAAATAAAGAATATTAAGGAATCGCTAAACAATAGCAATTTTGTACATACATTCCATTTTGCGAATTCTAAATAGCGATTCGCAAAAAATCGCTATTTAGAATTCGCAAATCGGAATCTTGATACATCTGCCTCCAAGTACCTTAACAAAAATAATCACCGAATGTAGCCCTAAAAGACCCCTGTGGTCCAGGAAAGTTAGATTAATTGTGATTCGCCATTTTAAAAGACAACAGAGCCGAGGCTCTTCCTTCATTGTGAAAGTGGCTGGTATGTGGATTCAACTGCCTCAACATGTGAGGTCCATTTCAGATAAAGTAAAAGTTAAAAGAGCTGAAAACTCTCCTATTGAGACTTTAGTGATGACAGGAGACCAATGGTCCTTGGCTCAGTTCCACTTTCAGCTCCCTAAACAGGACTGGGGCACTCTTCCTGAGTGGCCTTGTGCATTTATTCATTAATTCGTTCATGTTTCATATGATTGGAATGGTGTTGATAAATCTTCTTTACTGGTAAAGTTGAATTCATCACTACCCTTTTAATAAGGCTACTTTTAGAAAGATGGCATGTTTCTGCTTTTACCCCTGTGTGCCTCCCACCTGTCTCCAATAATGTTCGGGTTGGGAGACTGCTGGACTTTGTGCATTCCCTCTAGACAGCCACACACAAAGATAGCTTAGGTGTGACTGATTGACCATTCACATCCTTATGGGCCATCCTGGGCTGGATGGGAGGGACGGGCTAACACACCTGAATAGGCTTTGTCCTGTCCCCACACAAAGGACTGCATACCCCCCTGTAGTGAGTCTGGAGTCAGAGCTGGGAAGGAGGACCCCTGAGCACTTCCAAGCCCCTCTTTGAAGTCACCTTCATTTAAAAGGCACAACTGTATATAAGTACCAGGTCTCTGACTCCACCAACTCAGGCACTACTGGACCTGTGAAGAAACTGCAGGGAAAAAGGACTGCTGTGCCACTACAAGGTCTGCCACTTTACTGGACTACTGCTCTGGAAGAACTGCTTTTCTGCGGTGCTGCCCTGCTGCCTGCGACCCTCTGGAAGAACTGGACTCTTTTACCTGAACCAAGAGTGATCTCTAAGGGCATGCGGTCTTGCCTCCTGTTTTAAGTCTCAGGGAAATTAAAGTTGTACACCCTGTTCCAGTGCCTGGTCCATTGGAAGTGGATCCAGGTGTTTGCTCCAGTGGAACCAACACATACTCTGCTGTGTGAAGCTGAATCGACGCATCGCCTCTGTTGCAGGAACAGAACTGGCACAGCGCAATTGGAGCTACCGCATCACCATCAGAACTGATCCATCAGAACCACTACATCACTGCCACTGCAGTCAGAGACAATCTACACGTCCTGTGTGGAGAAACCCGGCACATCACACTTCGAACCACCACATCTCAAAACCAGCACTTCGTCTTCAGAAATGTTGCATCGCCATCGTTGTGTGGAGAAAATTGACGCATTACCTCGGCCATGGGATAGGCACTGATGCATCGCTCAGCTGCACACCACATCTTGCTTTTGCATCAAGGACTAAGGTACCTTTTTTCAGCGGGCCTTCCAATGGCTCCTGTATCCAGCCCACACTCCATCGTGGTCGGCCTGAACTCTTGACTTTTCCCCAGTCCAGCACAGCCAGATAATCCCATAGGTGCTCATTGCTTCCAATCGCTATTTTTCACTTTTAATACTTAAAAATTCATATCATGTCTTCTACTTTTTGTATTTTTGTCATTTTGGTCATGTTTAAAAAAAAAAATCTCTTTTTCTAAACTGGTGTGGGGTCATTTTGTGGTATTTTCACTGTGTTTCTATTTGAAATGTTGCATAAATACTTTACACCTTGCCTCATATGTTAAGCCTGTCCAAATTGAACAACAACATTTCAAAACAGTAGTACCTATGACCCTTCTGTTTATTTTAAGAGTGGTCCCTGACTCATTTAAACTAGAAAAGCATCCATGAGAAGCAAATGATTCACATTTTTACAATCTCCCTCTTGAATCCTTTCCGCCATGAAGAATCTGGCAAGCCCAACATCACGAAAAAATCGAAGTCAATATTTGATGACCACTATGCTCTTATACCTTCTCGTGTGTGTCCACTCTTGATCCCGGCTGCCCCCAATTACATCCCTAGGCAACAGTCAATCTGCCTAGTGCTCGTCTACCATTAGATTTAATAAGAGTAATCCACATGATCCTTTCTGATTTAAACAAATGATGAATTGTTTACTTAAATTAGGGGTGGCTTGGTATTACAGCCTTAGGGCAGTGTTGCAGACATTGCATTAACAATTTGTTTATTTCATTCCAAGCATTTTGTGAAAACCATTAGGTTACTACAAACCAATTTCCTTTAAATTCAGTAACATGTCCGATCACGTCTCTCAAGCCCTCGTGACTTTATTATGCTCCTGAATCAGGATGATATGAATTAAACAAGCTGTAACAGGCACACCATGTGGAAACTTGCCCAGGGCACACGTTTATCATGAGACTGCAGCATATTGGCTTAATTATTGTAAACTTTCAGTATTCCGAGATGTAAGCAGCTGAGTGTAGGGTTCTGAGTACATCTCTCATGGGGATTTCAGGGACACATTTCCGTGTTGTTTGCAAATCAATGATGCCCTAAAGCAGCGCGTCCTCGTCCCAATACACATTCGCCTTGTAAACTTCATCGCCAGGCCCACTCTGCAATAAAACCACACATATTGGAACATAAACTGAAGCGTTCAGTTTTCAAGAACAGGCCTCTAAATCGGTAATTGCTATTAAACTTTCATTAGATGAAATTAGAGGCATATTGTCATCATTTACAATTCATGAAGAACAAAGAGCAAAGCAGAAAGCTTGATTTCATTGCTTCCTGGATGATTTGTTTCATTTTCACTGCCTTTTGCTAGAAAAACTCCCCACACTTCACATGAATTCGCTGCCCTTTGGAGAAAAAAAATATAAGCCTGACTGCCAAGATTGCAGTTCTCGGCAGAGGAGTACACTTGTCACTGTCACAACAATTCATCCGGTGGCACAGGCCTGCTCCTCTCCAAACGGAATGCTTTAGAAAGATAGACGGCTGCCTTCTGGCTAATTGTGGAAGTTCTTTCATTACTACAAAAGACCTTTTTATATCTCAAGTGACTTAATAAGCAGTGAATAATGAGACGAGAAGTGCTCCGAACGGACTGCATGATCCAGTTGGAGGACAGCTTATGTGAACGGTGACCTTTTCCTCCGTGAGCCGCTGCTGGATGGTGGCAGCTGTTGTCACATTATTGCATTTCTCTCAGTAAGGAGTATGTTTTCTTTTCTATTACCTGTGGGACATCCGGAAAAACGCTCCCCGAGAAGGGGTGGGTGGCTGAACTGTTTAGCACATATTGAGAGATCCTCCCGCGGGCTGTCAGATCAGAGCCGCTCCAACTGGCTAGAAATAGAAGTCCTTCATCACAGGGCAGAGGGCTGGCCTCCCTTGTGAAATCCTGAGTGCCTTCAGCCTAGTTCCAACGTGGATGGCTTGTTAGTCACAACAAGGCAACATCACATAGCACAGGCAGGGATGTACGTTGTTACAACGCATGCTTTTACCACGCATGCCTTTACAAGGCAGGTTTTTCAACGAAAGTCGTTACAACGACTTGAGTTGGGGGGGGTGCTGGATAGTGAATAGTTTAATTTACTATTCCAACTCCAGTCCCCGTGGATAGTAGGGAAGGTATTGGATAGTAAATTAAACTATTACCTATCCTAGAGCGCCCCCCATCGCAAGTCGTTGTAATGACTTGCATTGAAAAACCTGCGTTGTAAAGGTACTGCGTGGTAAAAGTTGCGTTGTAAAGGATGTTTCCCCCACAGGCAGTACGTGAGGCTAATCTTAAATCGGCAAGTTTGACAATCATGATTTAAACTCTTTGTGGCATAGTGAGTGTGGGTCTTGGTTGGGTGGTGGTCTGGCTGTGGAACTCTAGAGTTGTGGCCTTAACCAAAAATAACTATTCTCCCACAGCGGTGGCCGTAGGTGGGGGGGGGGCGGGGTGGCCTGGGGGGAAGCGGGTATAAGAAAATAATAAAATTAAAATGTACCTTCTCGCCGCTTCCTTGCCGTGTCTCTTCTCCATAGTCTTCAGTGGCTCAGCCAGAAGAAGCACATCCAGGCTCCCAGTCAGCCAATCACACAGTGCCTTAGCAGCATTGTGATCAGATACTGACTGGAGGACTGGGCATGTTCTCCACGTAGACTGTAAAGCAGCCTGCATGGAGAACATACAAAGTGCGCGGCCAAGCAGTCATTGCGCACTTAGGAGGGTGCTGCTTACCACTCCTTCTTTACCCCCTCATGCAAAGCTGTGTAAGTAGGAGAAAATAAAATGGTAATAACGTGTGTTATTATTATTTTATTTTCCATTTGTTTCGTTGCAAAAAAGCAGTGGGGAGAGGCTCTTCAGTTTTAGCATAGGAGCTGCCACTGCTCTCCCAAGAGTGAGTGAGGAACCAATGAAGGTAAGTACCCTATGCCCACCCACACACTCATACTTGATCAGCTAACTTGTAGACAGCCATCCGGCCAATACATAAAATGGAGCATATGCCACCTTCTGCTGTACTCTGTGGTAAAGTAAGCAACTACATTTTTGTATCTTTGTTGGTGAGTAATTAAGCACCTAATGAGTCCCAGAAAAATGTATTTTCAGTGCTCTAATGGAAGATCTCATCAGGCAGCACTATAATTTAGGCTGCAGGTGAGTCCTCGTTGTAGGATTCCCAAATGGTGGTGACAAAGTAAGCATAATTTTGTTGTGAAAGGAAAATCTTCATTTAGCTGAATAAGCAGATTTCACACATCAATTACAGTCACACAGGTGTGCTTTCAAACTGTGCTATGCAGATATGTGCACAGTCTGTTAGAACCTGATGCAGCATTTCTTGACATAGTCTAGATTATGTATTGAGCTTTCAATAACGCGAAAGCAGACTTTGGCGTTATAGATGAGATAATCATTTCAGGGATCAGTTTGGAATACCAAAATATTCAGGTCATTTTAGGTGATAGGTTAATATTAGGTTTGGTATTTTGTAGGAAGTTAACAACAAAAGAGGGGGACAATGGGGGGACAATATTTCTAGGGGTCCAGTGTGCATGTCCCAACGAACTATTACCCAACTGATTGCACAAAGTTCCCCTGGGGGTGATATCTATGTAGAGGAGAGTGGACAAGCTTCCTCTCTCTGAAAGGGAGGTTGTATCTGGAAGTCACAGGCGATTGTCCCTTTTCAGAATTTAGGGAAACCTCACACAACAGGTTGGTTCTATGACTACTGTCGCATTCCCAACCAGTCGCTTCGTGTCATCATCGGCTTCCTGCTCCTGCGTCAAGCCGGCACTGCAATGCCTGACGGGCGGCACTTAGTGCTGCACTTTGTCGGAGATCTTTTATTCCAAAGCCGATGTTTTGAGTGGGTGTGAGGGGCCCTAATCGTGAAGTAGTGAGCGTGACGTGTGGTGATTCTAAAAAAAGTTAGTGTAGTCTACTCTGGGTATTTTATTCCTGGAGCTACCTACTTTATTAAAACTAAGAGGGGTATGGGATTTCAGCCAACCTATGTGTGGGAAGCCCATTCAACCCTCAACAAGTGATCTGGTCGACATGTTTCATGCCATCAAGGCAATTCATCAGGACCAAAGGATGTGCTCATAAACTTAAAAAGGAGCCCATTGTGGGCTGCTGGGTTAGATAGATACAACCTGTGGGGTCAGGATCTGGAACCAGGAAGAGTTCCTGTGTTGTTCTCCGCCCTGCGGGGGAATGGGAAAAAAAGTATATATAACAACAAAAATTGATAACTGCTGATCTATATTTAGAGCAACGTTGTCTATACTTTCACCAGGATGGTGAGTATCTTATTGGCAGACTGAGGTCTGAGGGGAAATTCGTTAGAAGCATAACATGCGTGTTTCCTCCCGCTCATCCTCCCGAGTACAGTGAAAGAGTCATATTCCACTCATGAACCTAGAGGAGTTGTGTGCCATGGGCAATCTCATGTGGGCCTATAAAGAATTCAAGATGGCTACAAAGGAAGATTTTTTTAAAAAAAGAAGGCTCTGGACTTACCCACAGTCGTTGTAGATAGTTGTCCCCGGGCTGCTTAGGTAGGACCTGCGTGATCAATTAGTAGCCTGCAGGGATGTGGGATAATTAAGGAAAGAAAGGATGGTGGTTGCGATCTCAATTTAAAAGCTAGCTGTGCCCATAAAGGTGCCAGAACACTGTGAACATCCAAGAGCCCCCTCCGGGATCTCACATACCAGCCAAAGAAGTCCGCGTCGGCGTGCCACTCAAAAAGTGCTGCAGCGCGGAGACGGGAGGACTGAGTTAGGGATCGCCATTGCCCACATGCTGCCACCCCCAAATCTTCCTTTGTAGCCATCTTGAATTCTTTATAGGCCCACATGAGATTGCCCATGGCACACAACTCCTCTAAGTTCATGAGTGGAATATGACTCTTTCACTGTACTCGGGAGGATGAGCGGGAGGAAACACGCATGTTATGCTTCTAACGAATTTCCCCTCAGACCTCAGTCTGCCAATAAGATACTCACCATCCTGGTGAAAGTATAGACAACGTTGCTCTAAATATAGATCAGCAGTTATCAATTTTTGTTGTTATATATACTTTTTTTCCCATTCCCCCGCAGGGCGGAGAGCAACACAGGAACTCTTCCTGGTTCCAGATCCTGACCCCACAGGTTGTATCTATCTAACCCCGCAGCCCACAATGGGCTCCTTTTTAAGTTTATGAGCACATCCTTTGGTCCTGATGAATTGCCTTGATGGCATGAAACATGTCGACCAGATCACTTGTTGAGGGTTGAATGGGCTTCCCACACATAGGTTGGCTGAAATCCCATACCCCTCTTAGTTTTAATAAAGTAGGTAGCTACAGGAATAAAATACCCAGAGTAGACTACACTAACTTTTTTTAGAATCACCACACGTCACGCTCACTACTTCACGATTAGGGCCCCTCACACCCACTCAAAACATCGGCTTTGGAATAAAAGATCTCCGACAAAGTGCAGCACTAAGTGCCGCCCGTCAGGCATTGCAGTGCCGGCTTGACGCAGGAGCAGGAAGCCGATGATGACACGAAGCGACTGGTTGGGAATGCGACAGTAGTCATAGAACCAACCTGTTGTGCGAGGTTTCCCTAAATTCCGAAAAGGGACAATCGCCCGTGACTTCCAGATACAACCTCCCTTTCAGAGAGAGGAAGCTTGTCCACTCTCCTCTACATAGATATCACTCCCAGGGGAACTTTGTGCAATCAGTTGGGTAATATTTTGTAGGAAGTGCCAATATTTTTTCATTAGTCAGTTTGGGAATCAATTGCATTAGGTAATAGCATTTCCAGTGGCCATTCAGAATTAATGCTGTTGAGCAATGTTTACTAACTCACATATTAAAATATCTTAGTGCTTGAACGTTACCTACATTTTTTGAGGTAAAAATGTAACTTTTTGTTTTCTTAATACTATAGCTGGTCATACAGCTTATTATAAAGTTTCAGCACAGTGCTAAGTATAACCAACATGTCACTAGTAATAATTCTGAAGTATACAAAATAGTGGTGGGTGGAATGTTTAAATTAATCTCAGCCACTGGCAATTACTCTGGGTGTATTCCAGTCCATCTCTATTTTGGACACTGTGCCACCTCAGTTTGGACACAGCCATATGCAAATCAGTCTTGATCATGCTCCAATGAAACAGTCCACCCCAAACTGCCAGGCCAGGTCATCCCAAACCAGATTACTAGCAACACAGGACTGGTTTTACCCTAGTTAGGGCTCATCCACCAGGTATAGCTTGATTCCAATGACACATTGTGCACCGGACCCATATCTGGGCATACTTGTCCAACTTAGATTGACACACTAAAGTATAAAAAAGTGGCAGATTAAATGCTTGAATTAATTTCAGCCACTGGCAAGCACTATGGGCCGCATCCAGTCCATTGCTATTTTGCATACCTTGCCACCTCAGTTTGAACCCAGCCATATGCAAATCAGTCTTGACCCTGCTCCAATAGAAACAGGAGATGAAAGGGGGGCATTAGTTATCACAGGGAATGGTATGGCGCTTGCCCAGTGTAGTGAAAGTAGCAAAAGGAGAGATGTCAATGTGATGCAACAGGTGAGGGAAAACACCTAAGCCCTCATTTATAGGCACAAGTCCATCTATGCAAATAACATCAAATCCTGTAAACACGCATAAAAATAGTTATAACACAAAAAGTTATCGTTGTTGGTAAATGAAGACAAAGTATTCTTTCTTTAAGTGTAGGTTTAATGGTGTGTTGCTTCACAGGCCAGCCAACACGTGTCTCATCATTGGGTGTGTAACCCTAGACTTCTTCAGGGCTGAAATTGCACTTGGTTACTCTTTGGACCTTCCAACTGGTGATAATTCCGACCCAACGGGTCCTAATATTCACTTTGGTATGCAGGTTCTCTTCTTTCAGTTTTTCTATCAATCTCTTAGTAAAAGTAATAATATTCCAATTTTGTCATTGATTCTGGCTTTGTGTGCCCCAGTACGCTAAGTTGCTTCTCATCCCAGTCCGTGTTCGGCCACGGTCTGGGACGAGAAGCAACTTAGCGTACTCGCTGAAGTTATATATGGAGGATGGCACCGCGTTACTGTTTGCTTGCCTAAAGGAGGCATACAAGCGTGTCATTTGGAGGATAATAACTGGGGCACACAAAGCCAGAATCAACGAAAAAATTGGAATATTATTACCTTTACTAAGAGATTGAATGAAAAACTGAAAGAAGAGAACCTACATATCGAAGTGAAAATTAGGACCCGTTGGGTCAGAATTATCACCAGTTGAAAGGTCCAAAGAGTAACCAAGTGCAATTTGAGCCCTGATAAAACATGTGTTGGCTGGCCTGTGAAGCAACACAACATTAAACTTACACTTGAAGAAATAATACTTTGTCTTCATTTACCAACAACAATCACTTTTTGTATTATAACTATTTTGATGTGTGTGCACAGGATTTGATGTTATTCCAATAGAAACAGTCCAGTCTGAACTTCCAGGCCAGGTCCTCCCTTAGCCAGAACCCAATCAGCCCAAGACCAGTTTCGCCCTGAAGTCGAGTATAGATCGGTTTCAGTGGCACAGTGAGCAGGGGACCAACATCTGGGTTTACAACTGTAATTTCTGTTATGCGTGCTATGAGACTGAGGTTGCTATTACAAAAACAATCATTCATTTAGGAAAAAGATTTGCTGGGTCATGGCACCAGTGTATTGCCACTCTATGCTTTGCTGGTAGCGTGGATAGTGCTATTAGTTTACATTCAGGGGGATAGGAGCAAGTCGTTCACACAACCCACCAATGCAATGTGCATTGACTTGGGATTATCTGGGCTACAATATCTGACAATGTTGTTAACACCTATATCCAGAAGCTGTACACTGGGATGCACTGCCACGCCAGATGAAAGAAGTCTGCATCAGCCAAGCTGCATCTGGATCAACACGAGTCAAACCACAAGCCCATAAAAAGTAAGGAAGCAAGTGCATAATAAATGTAGTGGAGGAATTTTAGGTGTATTAAGTGCAGCTTGTAGTTGGCTGAGAGAGCCCCAGTTAGCTTAAGGCAAAATTTCCATTATGTGTCTGTCAGGGGAGTTGTAATGTCCATTGATATTTGGGTCTAATTTTAGCCAGGCACCTCAAGTGCTATCTTGCATCTCCCTATAGAGTCTGGATATCAACCTCTTTTGTGCTTGTGTGGTCAGCAGCTGTTCTAATGGGGCTAGAGTCAGTCTTGGGGCTGGAAATTGCTCAAGAGTAGCTTTAAAAGCCACTCAGAACCTAAAGTATAGATGTCTAGAGGAGTGTGTTCTCTTTGTGACTTTATTGACTCTAGTGATATGAAAGCGTTGCAATTGAAAGGAATTTTTTTAATTGCAAGCCTGGGATATTTTTCCAAGAAATCTAGATGAATTCCAGTAACAGCCATAAGGTGCACTGCTGACAGTTTTAGAAGGATCAACGTTTTTGGACTTTCATTGGCCTAGTGAAGTGAGGGTGGGGTTTGTAAGCCCAGCTAGAATATAGTCTGTCGCCATGGGTGGCCTAAATTCTTATTGCTGGTCCAGGAGCATGGCTTTCACTTGCACATGGACTTTTTAAGCTGATGTATGCCACCCATGATAGTGAGGATGGATATGGGAATATTAGTTTGACCTCAAATTGGTCCTTACATCCCTAGCAGCACCATGTTATGTTTAAGGTTCAAAAGGAATGGGTCCAGTTGAAAAGATGTATTCATTATTGTAAAAAATTGGATTAATGGTTTGGGGGATGAAGGGATGAAACTCTACTCAAGCAGGAACCACAATGGTTGTCAGGGTGAGGCATAAGAAAACTCCAAATTAACCTGTGCTCAACCCTCTGGTGGCTTACCAGAGAGCAGTCAAGCTTAACTTATAGGCAATGTGTAAAGTACCTATGCAGCACTTCAACAGTAATAAAGTGAAAAAATAACACAAGAAAAATCCCACCCCAAATTTAGGAAAATATAGTGAATGTTAATAAAGAATTCAAGATGAAATTGACAAAAATTCAATCAGTAGATCCAGAGACATGCAATTTCAATGGTTTCAGAGAAAATATTATCAAAAAGCAAAAAAGCACCAGCTGTGGATATCTGGTCATGCTGGACGGAGATAAAGTCACAAGTTCAGGCCGGCCATGGTGGAGTACAGGCCAGCTACAGGAACGCAATTAGGCTCACTGAATAAGAGTTCCTTAATTCCTGGTTGCAGAGCATTGCGAGGTTCTGCATCAGCAATGTGTTGCGCAGCTGAGGTGATGCGTCGGTTCCAAGGAGCTGCAGAACTAAGATGTGAAGTACTGCATTGTCGTCCAGGATCTCGTCAATAAGGGCTTGTGATCCGAAGGACAGCGTGGAGGATGCGTTGTGTAGTCAAGACAATGTGGCGGTTCCGAAGAGCCGTGAGGCTGGGATGCAAGAACCTGTGTTGTCATCTAGGCTGCTGTCGGCAAGAGATTTGCAGTGTAAGGGTCCAGTATTTATACCTTGACCTTCCTTTAAAGTAGGAGAAAATACTAGAGGTGTTTCCTTTGAAGTCCACAGGCATCCTTCCTTCCATGCCCTGGCTCCTCACTAACAACAAGGGGTGGCAGCCCTTTGTGCAGATGCAGGAAACAGCCTATTCAAATATAGGCAGGGTGTTGTCAAGCTCAGCCATCCCACCCTGCCAGTGGTGGCCCATCCAATCACACCTAAGTCCTCTATTGTGTGTGGCTGTCTAGGAGGAATGCCCAAAGCCCAACTCCCAGCTACACCCACTCATGTGACCCATAGACATGCTTCTAACACCAATTGGCTAAGGCAAAAAATGTAAACGTTCTAAAAGTGCAAAAACAGCACTTGATGGATAGAATGCTGAACAATGTCAAACATTCACCCCAGTATAGTAATCTGGGCCTAATCCATCGTTTTTTTCTCCCCATGCCATTCAGTTTAAACCCAGCCATAAGCAAACCAGCTTTGACCCTGCTCCCAATGGGAACAGTCCACCCCGAACTGCCAGGCCAGGTCATCCCTGGATCGAAAACAAGCAACCTGGGATGGGTTTTGGAGGCATCACCCCTCATCAGCCAGGCTAGCTTGACTCCAGTGGCATGGAGAGCACGTCCATCATTTGTGTGTATTTAACTTTCTAAAAGTGACATTGTCAAAATTGTATTTTGAAATCTGACTTCACCATGAGAGAGGATTTTTCATTAACATTCCAAAAACACAAAACATGAAAGTATTACCTGCTCCTGTTTGGAAATTGTCACTTAATACATGTAATAAGGTAACTCCAATGTTGTCCTATGGGAGAGACATGCCCTGCAGTAGTGAAAACCATATTTAAGAGTGTTTCACTATCAGTACATGTAGAACTAAAAATCTTTTTAAATACACTGCACCCTGCCCTCTGAGCTGTCCAGGGCCTACCCAAGAGGTGAAGTATGTATTTAAAGGAAGGTTTGGGCATGTCAAAAGGTTTATTTTCACAGGTCGAAATGTCAGTTTAAAACTGCCTGCACAAGCTGCAGTGGCAGACCTGAGACATGTTTTATGTGGGATGCATAGTAAGTGCTGCAGGCCCACAAGTAGCATTTAATTTACAGGCCCTGAGCACAGGTAATGCCACTTTACTAAGGATTTACAAGTAAATAAAGATGCCAATTGGGCACAAGTCAATTCTACCATGTTTTAAGAAGAAAAGCACTTTAGCACTGGTTAGCAATGGTAAAGTCCTAAAGCCAGCAAAAACAGGAGGGTTGAAGGCAAGAGGTTAGGGGGAAAACTATGCAAAGGATGCTAGGTCTAACAATAATCTCCACAATATATGCAGCTACGGTATCAAGTTGGTCATTCAAAGCCACAGCCAAAGAGGGTTTCATTGGGTGGCAGAGTGTTTGTCGTTCCTCTGGCATGGAGCCACAGGTCCTTAAAGATGTCTAGTTTTTTTTTGTTGTGATGAGGTAATCTAGAGGCTTTATTAGGTTTTCCAAAGATGGCACACCATATTATTCTAGCCTTTTGCTTACAATTGATATGACATAACAGCAGTGATTGGTAAAGCATAAGCAGTGTTCCTGGCAGATGACAATTCCCTAACCTCTCAAAGGAATCTGAAATGTCACTGTTTGGTTGGATGTGTCATCAATTTGTTTGGCATGGTGGAGCTTTGCTATATGGATAGTTATGTTCTATTACTTCATGTAGATTTTGCAGCTGGCTTTACCAAATGTGTCTACTTTAATTTTTCTAGCATTGCTTCATGTTATTTCCCAGTCTATTTAACTTGATAACCTATGGGCTGACCCACTTGTTAGATACCCTGTCAATTGCTTTATATTTCTGCACAGACTTTGCATTTTTCCATCAGTATCATTTAGTTGCTGAAAGCATACGTTCTTTTGGAGGCAGAAACTGGTTTCTTCCAAAAGACTATGAATATGGTGCTATGAATTTTGCTTGCGATAAAGTATATTGGATTTTGTTTGCTTTTTGTAAAAGAGTAACCTGCTGGCTGAGATGATTTGTTTACAGAAATGTAGTATACATATCTCTTCATTAATTATTCATTATCTAAGAACATGCACATTACTACTTTTCTGCTTAATGCATATTTAAAAGGGTTGCAAAACCATGCGTGGAGGACTGTTTTATCAGAGAGCACTACAATGTATAGCCCTTTGATACCAAGTAGGTGAACACTTATTTTCCAAACTCTCAATCAGACAAATTCCACAAAAGGCTCTGTTTATATAACAAATGTTAGACCTGGAATCCTTGGCATGGTTTTCCCCGGTCTTTTTTGCCTCCAACTCTTGTAGTTTTTGACTGTGTGCTGGATTTCGTTGGTGCTGGTTTAGGCTTGCTGGGCACTTTGCCGCTGCTGATGAGTGCCAAAGTGCAAGTGCTCCCTGGGTAAATGTCATTTTGATTGGTTAACCATGATTGACATATTTGATTTACTGGTAAGCCCCGAATAAAGTGCACTGTGCGTGCCCAGGGCCTGTAAATCAAATGTTATTAGTGGGCCTGCAGCACTGATTGTGCCAACCACACCAGTGGCCTATCAAATGGGTCTCAGACCTGCCACTGCAGTATCTGTGTGCAGTTTTTAACTGCCATGTCGGTCTGGCAAGTGTACCCATTTGCCAGCCCCTATCCTTCCCTTTTCTTACATGCAAGGCACCCCTAGGGTAGGCCCAAGGTACCCCCATGGGCAGGGTACAGAGTAGGTGAAAGGTAGGACAGGTACTGTTGTGTTTTACATGTCCTGATAGTGAAATACTGTCAATTTCCTTTTTCACTATTGAAAGGCTGTCTGTCCTATAGGCTAACATGGGAGCTGCCTTATAACAGCTTACAAGTGTGAATTTCTATTGGGACAAGATAGAGATATGGAGTTTAGGCTCTTAGATCTCAGAATTTAACAACGCACCGTTTGGTGTAGGTGATTTTTGAGTTCTGTGTTAGAAAATGCCACTTTTAGAAAGTAAAAAACAACAGTTGATGGACAGAATGCAGAACAATGTCATACATTCACCCCTGTACAGAGATCTGGGCCTAAATCCATCGTTGTTTTGCACTCCACACCACCCCAATTCAGACACGGCTATATGCAAATCAGCCTTGACCCTGTGCCTCATGGGAACAGTCCAGCCCGAACTGCCAAGCCATGTCTTTCCTGGACCGGAATCAAGCACCCTAGGACCGGTTTCTGGCTATCAGCCGTCTTCAGCCAGGATAGCTTGACTCCAGTGGTGTGGAGAGCATGGGACTCACGTCTGAGCATACCCATCCCACTCGGGGTGACAAATGCAAAAAACAACAGTTGATGGACAGAATGCAAAACAATGTCATACATTCACCCCAGTACAGAGATCTGGGCCTAAATCCATGTTTTTTTTCACTCCACACCACCCCAGTTCAGACATGGCCATATGCAAATCAGCCTTGACCCTGTGCCTCATGGGAACAGTCCAGCCCGAACTGCCAAGCCATGTCTTTCCTTGACCGGAATCAAGCATCCTGGGACCAGTTTCTGGCTATCAGCCATCTTCAACCAGGATAGCTTGACTCCAGTGGTGTGGAGAGCATGGGACTCACGTCTGAGCATACCCATACTACTCGGAGTGACAAATGCAAAAAAGAACAGTTGATGGACAGAATGCAGAACAATGTCATACATTCACCCCAGTACAGAGATCTGGGCCTAAATCCATCATTTTTTTGCACTCCACACCACCCCAGTTCAGACATGGCCATATGCAAATCAGCCTTGACCCTTTTAGAAAGTAGGCATTTTCTTGTTCAACCATACTGTGCCTATGCCTGTTTGTGTATTCACTGACTGGTTTTGAAACAACAGGATATGAGGATATGCATTGACCCCAGACTGTCACAAGGAGGGTTGAGGTGTGTCCTAACTTTCCTGGTTGACTCATAGCCAGCCTGAATAGACCTAGTTTGCTTTTAGAGTGGTGGGAGGAGTTTTCTCTAGACTCGTATAGGCTGTGTCTGCTCTGCACAATGCTTTCTCAACCTCCTGTATTGAAGCTGGACCAGGTAGCACATAATTTATTTTACTGAGCTCAGAGACTCTTGCAACAAATACTACAAAGAGAAAATGGAGTGTATATATATTAGACCTAAAACCCCGAACATTAGATTACTTCTGGAAACAAGAGGAACCTCTGCCAAGGAAGAAGAGCTAAAGACCTACGAGGAGGAGACTGCCACTTTGCTGTGTGTTGCTTTGCTGCATTGGCCTGCAGTTGCTTGCTTCTGCCAAGGAGAGGACAAAGACTGGAACTTTGCTGTGATCATGCTTGTAAAGAATCTCCAAAGGCTTGACTGTGCTTGCCTCCTCTTCTGAAGTCTCAGGAACACAAAGACTTTACCACCAGCTTCCTTGAATTCCACTGCTGGGGATTCTGGCCTGCCAATAGGTGCCTGTCCTAGTTATGGGCCTCTGGAGGTTGTTCTTGCTACTGGGAGCTGAAAAAGCTTGAAGAATCCAAGAAAATTGACTAATAGCTCTTTCAGCTCCTGTTTTTCCGATGTAGTACTGCTGAGCGGGAGAGATTTCCATGCTCTTCTGCCGTGCGGCCGAAGAATTGATGCAGTGCCTGCCACTGGCTAAAAAATCTACCAAAGACCAGAACCGTCTTGCAATCTACGCATCACTTGCCCCTACAGCCCGGATTCAACACATCACTTCTCCTGAATGCAGCAGAACTGTTATGTTATGTTATATATGGATTTGTATCGCGCACTGCTACTCAAGAGTGTCCTGGCGCGTTGGGAGAACAGTGACATCGCAGACGGGGCGGCTACGCAGCGGCGGCTGTCGCATCGCCTGTCGCATCGCCTCCCTAAGGAATCAGGAACTGACATGTCACTGTGTTTTCCAATGCTTCCATTCTCTCCAGCTGTTTGCCTTGTGGATTTTGACACATTTGATGTGCTTTGTGTGATAGTCATGCATCCATAGTTTTTTATGGACAGAATTGCTTGAAACCTTTTAAAAGTCATATTTTGAATTGTGTATGTTGGATCTTTGTCGTTTTGGTTTTGTTTGATTTAGATAAATATACTTTATTTTTCTAAACTGGTATGGTATTCATTTGTAGTGTTCTCACTGTGTTACCTTGTGTCTGGGTGCAAATACTTCACATATTTCCTTTGGGATAAGCTCTTGCCAACCTTCCAAGGGGTGAGCAGGGGTTATCTAAAGTGTGTATCGTCCTTATCCTGACCAGAAGGAAGGGTCCCTACTCGGACAAAGGTGCACACCTCTGCCAACTAGAGACACCCATTTCTAACAACAAACACAGAAAGTGGCACCTAAAATAAGACATTCCTCCCTTTGTCTTCCCATCAGACTATGTTATTGAAACAGAGCATGACATTTTCTCCCATTAAATTCGATCAGGCAAGCTGATGCTTTTCTCTTCAAAAAGCCACTTTGTCAGCATCCCCTGAAGGTGAGTCCAAGAAGGATACAAACACGATGAGGACATAATGAAAGACTCTCACATTTGGGCAGCGTGATAGGTCTGATACAACCTAAAGGCCACATTTTGGCTTATTTATTTCTCTTTACAACAGTGGCATAGAAATATGATGTCTAATCAAATGAGAAGGATCACTTGTCCTGCATAACTAGAGTATGCGGGGTTCGTTCTTCTAGTCCCAGTTAAAAAACCCTTATGCATGTGTAGTTGATGGTAATTCAAGCAGTATATCTTGATTCTCCGCTAGCCCTCACACGTGTCTGCATAATCATTGGGTTTAGTTGTTATCAACCAGTTTATTAGTCTTGTGTAAACCCAACCCCCCTATCCCTATGTCTAGTTTGTCATTTTCTTTTCACAGGTACCAAGCGACCTCTAAGGAACAGTACAAAGTTACGTTTCCTTTCACATTGGCGCATTAGGAAATACCTACATGTACTTTTCATATATAGAGACGCCAGAGGTCTCTATACACTCTACACCCTGGTCCAGAAGAAAGCCCAATTGACCGACTGGCGACAAAGGGCTGAAACATGTCGACCTAGATCACACCCTTTAGTGTGAGAGAGTCATAATCACTCTCAGACACCTACATTGTTTTTACTGCCTCCAAAACCAGAACTATTAAAATACAAATCTGGGATTGAGAGATTTTTAACTACTTTCACCACACTCTATCACTGTCACTATCACTGATCACTACTGCTCTTAACAAAGGGTATTACCTCCTGGTGAGGGTTGCATAACAACTAAACCCAATGATTATGCAGACACGTGTGAGGGCTAGCGGAGAATCAAGATGTACTGCTTGAATTACCATCAAGTACATATGCATGAGGGTCTTTTAACTGGGACTAGAAAGAACGAACCCCGCATACCCTGGTTATGCAGGACAAGTGATCCTTCTCATTTGATTAGATGATATATGACCCAAGGAAACTGAATGAATCACGTATTCCTTTCCTCCCCCCACATTGATCTCAGATAGAAATATGATGGCTAGCCCTGAATAACATGGTGAGCCGTCCCTGAGACTTGCATACCCCATAAAACCTCCAGGCCTCTGGCTGAAAGGGCCCCCCAAAAGGTGGGGTCTTCAATCAGCATAGATACCTCCCGTAATCCCCTGATTAAATACCACCCTTTGTGCCAAGTTACCATTCTCCTTCATTACAACAATGAACAATTATTGAGAGCTGACTCGCCTCCTTTCTGGATTTTAAAACAACATCTTTCTATAGAAGGTTATTTGTTGTTCACTTTCAATGTAACATCTCAATGGTGTTAAGTAAGCATCTAAACATTGTGTGCATTTTCAGAGTTTGGCTGGGTAAATCTTTTCGCACAAAATCTCCAAAGTCTAGAAAAGCACAGTCAATGGAATGTGAACCATGCACACTGCATAGTTCACATAATTTTAAACTGAGGGTTACAAGTCTAGCAAACAAAAAAATATAAGCCTGTTCTTGGCGTCCAAAGACATGCTGGCTCCAAATGTTGTGCTGCGGGAGGAGAGCTTGTCTTCACCACCATCCGTTTAGAGAGCCAGAGAATAGGGTTTACTCGCCTTACAAGGTGTGACGTTTACATGCATAAACAGCGAGTACAGTGACTGAAAGCCGCATACTGCTGACAGTACTGTTAAGAACAAGCAACGTGAATGGCGCCCGCGACCTTGAACTGTCGCGCCGTGTACTTCTCAATTCCTGGTTGCTTGTAAACTATAAATATACACAGGCATAGCCTGGAGTTTCTCTCACTCTACAAGCCTGAATTACGTCGCAGCGCTTATGCAGTGTTCTGAAATCGTACAAGTATGGAAGTAGAACCAGAGTAAAATGCCATTATGGGAGAGCGGGGGACGCCTCGAGGCAGGTCTAAATGACAGAAGAGAATCCGAACATACATTCCTTACCCGAGGAAAGTCTGAAGTATATAAATCATTCTTGACAATCAATTTCGATCTTTGGATTTACACTGACACCTGTTGGGCACGTTCACTGACATGGAACTGTGGTAAAAGGCCATGCCACCGGGGAAATTTGGCATGTGCTCCGCGCGCTGCACAGTCTGCGAAGCCGCCTGCAAAGATGGAAAGCTTCACAAAAGGCACTGAAGAGGCGCGCGAAAACACGTGCATCCTGCCCTTGTCAAGACACATGGGAGGAGCCCGCTCTTATCTGTAAGGCCTAGCTATTAATTCACTCGTCCTTAAAATAATGATACAAAAGAAAATATTTTGACAAGTCTGAAAATGGCACTGCGCATTTTGGCACAGGATTTCTCTGCCCTTTAAATTGTATAATGATCTCAGTTTGAACATCACCCCATTATTGCGAGGTACCTAGCCAGTGACAGCCGAAATCAACCTTCTTCAGGAATCCTTCGTTCTCAGTTCCCTAACCCAGGAACGAGAGTGCCAAAGTCGAAGGACTTGATTTAAAAATAAAAATAACATCAAAAGTGGAATGGTCGGAGGTTGGTGGACCGTCTCTGTGCAGAGCCTTCATCATTGCTACAGACATTTTCATGGATCAATTTAGGTTTCATTTTACTTGTACTGCACTGTTTACTTCTATTGGCTTTCGTATGTTCTTTATCGTTGGGTCCTGACTTAGAGCTTGGCAGACAGGTTACTGCGTCACAAACGTGATGAATACCCCTCCCGCCTTATTAAAAGTGTCTCAGGATATAATGCACTTTTAATAAGGTGGACAAGATATCTGTCCTGTTTGTGGTGGGGCCACGCATCTGCCAAAATTGAAATCAGGCTCTTAATGTTCAGCCATAGTTAGGGCAACTCATTGTGGACCATTTGCAGTAAGTGGTTGAATTTGCGGGCAGGTCAGCCGCGGCCTGTGGAGGGAGCTCGGTGGGGCAGAGATGCGGGTGAGGGAGGGGCAGGGTGGGGGTTCTAAACACCAAAATATGGATAATTGCAGGTAAGTAAACAATTTAATAAATAAAAGAATTTCGTAGCGTGCCCTGCATTGCAAAATGTGATGCAGCGCGCACTACGAAATTCGTTTTATTTATTAAATTATTTACTTACCTGCAATCATCCATATTCCGGTGTTTAGAACCCCCCACCCTGCCCTTCCCCCGCCCCGCCTCTCTGCCCCACGGAACTCCCTCCACGGGCCGCGGCTGGGGCAGGTCTCTATACACTGCTTTGCCTTGACCACATACTTGTATTTTTATTCAACGTTCAGATCACCACAGTGGATATAAATATCAACTTCGCTCGCATAATATAGATGATGATCCTTCAGCTTCTCCAACAGCCGCGGCCGGCAGTAGGAGTACATGCAGGGCGGTGATGTGGGGAGGGGGCGGGGCAGGGTGGGGGGTAGTAATGCATGGATTACGGAGCTTCCCAGGAAAGTAAACATTTAAATAAATAAAACGAATTTCGTTGAGTGCACTTCATCACCAAATGCGATGCAGTGCGCGCAACAAAATTAGTTTTATATATATAAATGTTTACTTACCTGTTAAACTCTGTAATCCATACATTACTACCCCCACCCTACCCCTCCCCCTCACCACGTCACCGCCCTGCAGGTACTCCTACTGCCAGCCGTGGCTGTTCTCCAATTACCACATCACAGTGAACTAACAGGGCCATTGATGTTATTGAGATTTGATGAGAACATCATTGTCTATTCTGGAGCGTTGAAGAAAGGGATCTACAAAATCAAGCAGCCAGGCTTTGCTTAAAAAAAAATCAATCATATCTCTCTGGCCTGCAAAAAAAGTGCAATGGTATCTAAGGAAACAGAGGGCAAAATAGTAATCTCCCTGTATTGCTTTCAAAGTTTAGTAGGGCCTTGGCATGAAATATTTAAAGCTTTTTTTTCTACTTGAACATACAACCATTGCCAGAGACAAAGCAAGGCAAACCAAATCAAACATGCAAGTTTCCACTATAAGAAGCATGGAGGCAGGGGTATCAAGGAGCTGAGTAACACATTCTGGAATGTTTTGTCATGGAGACCTCTGGGTTTGTCTTAATCTGACTTAATTTGAGGAAAGAAAATAGAAACAAGTCCATTCAAAGAAGTTTTCCCTGATTACATTAAGATCACAGTAACCCCATCCCTTTAATGATCAGGACAGGAAGAGAGCAACACAAACTTTGATGAGAACCATATTTGAGAAATATTCACATGATCACACCAACTAGATATTGATCCTTCTTTGCTGGTTATAGGAATAGAGGTAATCAAAAACTTCATTTCTAGTTTTCTAATAGTACTAGGAATTGATTCTGTCATAAAATATTTATGTGAAAACAAATATTATGCACATGGTGATTCACTCATACAGGTTGTCAATTTCCATCTGTTTGAGGTCGTTCCATGCTTTTTGAAGGAATCGTTTTAACCTTTCCTTACATATTTAAATCCAATTGAGCATGTGCCCTACTACTTTGTTCAGAGATACATAGGATAAAGATGTACTATTGTCTTGGTCACAAAAAGAGGTCACAATTTGCAAAAAGTCCTTTTGCCACTAGAAATTTCAATCTGACCTACCCAATTAATATTCGCTTGGGTAGGTTGCAAATTTCCCCATGCTTGTAAGAAATTGGGTTACGGATTGACGGATTGACTTGCATGTGAACCCTGGTCAAGCAGCAATCACAAACCTTCTCAGGGTAAGGCACAAGCAAACCCCAAATTAACCTGTGCACAACCCCCTAACGGCTTATCACAGAGTAGTCGGGCTTAATTTAGAGGCAATGTGTAAAGTATACATGCAAAACTTCAAACAGTAACACATTTAAAACACACCACAAAAGGAGCCCACAACAGAGTTAGAACAATAAAGTAGGGTTTAATAAATAAAACAAGAGCAAAGCAACTAAAATCAAATTAGCTGAAAATATTAACAAAAGGCACAGAGCACCAACTGTGGATATCTGGTTGTGCTCGGTCGGGGCAATGTAACAAGTTGAGGCTGACTGCAATGGAGTGCAGGCTGGCGGCAGGGACCCAGCTAGTCACACTGAATAGTGTACCTTAAATTCTGATTTGCAGAGCATTGCGTGAACCTGTGTCAAAGATGCACCGTGAGGCCGAAGTGATGCACCGTTCCGACTTGCAGTGAGCTGCGATGTGAGGTCCTGTTAGGTCGAAGTCTAGGATCCTGTTGATGAAGTCTTGCAATCCGAAGTCCAGAGTCACGGATGTGTCATGCAGTTGTAGTGATTTGTCGGTTCCAAGGAGCTGCAAGGCCTTAATGCTGAATCCGGCGTCATCATTGAGGCTGCTGTAGATGAAAGATAATAGTTGCTTCTGAAAGCAATGTGGGCTGCAGCAGTGATGCAAGTCTTTGCGACAGGTCCAATCTACAGAGATGCATCGGTTCTGCTTGGGGTTGGTCAGCGCAGCAGAGGAGATGCGTCGTTCTGGTGGATCCATAGAGGCTGGAAAAGCATTTTAAAGCCACTTCCAAGGGTCCAGAACAGAGGTGGCACCACTCGGCAGGGTAGACTCACGAAGAGTTGGTGTCTGAGGTCCTTCTTTTATACACAGTTAGGTCTTTGAGAAGCTTCTAGAAGCATGCCTTTACAGTGAACAGATGCCCTGCCTTCCCTGCTATGACTTCAGACTAACTACAGGGGTGTGCAGCCCTTTGTGTAGAGAAAGTCCACAGCCTTTTTAGGTATAATTGAAACTCTGCCAAGCTCCTCCCCCCCATTCTGCCAGTGATAGCCCATCCAGTCTCAGCTAAGCTCCCATTGTGTGTAGCTGTCTAGAAGCAATACAAAAATCACAACTTCTAACTGCTCACAGTCATGTGACCAGAGACAGACTGAAGCCACAAAATGGCTGAGGCAAAAAAATGCCAACTTCCTAAAAGTTGCATTTTCTTAATTGTAATTTAAAATGCGACTTCACCATAAATTGGATTTTGAATGAGGATTCCAGAGAAACCAAGCATGAACAAATTATCTCTTCCCATTTGTAAATTAGACCTATAAAAAAGACAACTCCAATGTTATCCTAGGGGAAAGATAGGCCTTGCAATATTGAAAAACAATTTAAGAAGTCTCAGGACCAGCAAAGATTTCATCTTCAGCATCCCTGAACTCCACTGCTGGAAGTTTTGACCTGCCTTGTGGTGCCAATTCCAGTTCTGGACCCTTGGAGGTTGTTTTGCTGCTTAGAACCATCAAAATCGGCACATGGCCCTTCCAGCACCTGTTTTTCTGACGCAGCACCGCCATGCGGGAAATGTTTCCCTGCACCACCACAGTGCGGCCAATGAAAAAATTGACATAGTGCGAACCACAGCCAAAGAATACACAGCAGGTCAAGTTCAGTGCATTCAGTCTCTGAAGTCCAAGACCGCTGCACTGACTCAGACGCAGGCCCTTCTGTGTGGTGGAAAGAATCAATGCATTGTTGGACTGCAGCTGAAGAAATCGACACAGCGCGTTTGCTGCCACTGCATTGACCTTCAGCCCATCCGGATTTCCACGTATCGCACCTGCGTCCCAAGTTTTCCACTGCATCACCCGCAGACCTGAACCGTCTTGGATTTCACAACTCACTTCCCCTACAGTCCAGATTCGACACAACACTGCTACTGCGTGCAGCAGAACTCACACATCGCCTCACGAGGGACAAAGGAATCAATACATCACTTTATTTCCTACGCTTCACTTCTCTGCTGCAGTTTTTCCTTGTGGATTTTGTTTCATCTAAGGTACTTTGTGTAAAATCAGCACATCCATGGAGTTCTATGGAAAGAATTGCTAAAATCTTCTAAAAGTGATATTTGGAGTTGTGCATGTTGGGTTTTTGTAATTTGGTCCTGTTTGGTTGAGAAAAATTATGTCATTTTTTTAAACTGGTGTGGTGTCCATTTGTAGTTTTTCACTGTGTTACTGTGTGTGTTATGTACAAATACTTTGCACATTGCCTCTGAGATATGCCTGACTGCTCGTGCTGAGCTGCCAAGGGTGTGAGCAGGGTTTATCTTGGGTGTGTAATCACTTAACCCTGACTAGAAGAAGGATGAGTCCCCACTTCGATAGGGTGCATACCACTTCCAACTAGAGACCCCCTTTTCTAACATGCAATATGAAAAACCATTGAACTAAAATAAATAATAACTAATCCCTATTTGACCTGATATCAGCAAACAATGACAACCAATGGACAGGCCACCGACAAGAAAGGCCTTGAACAATTATATTTTGGAAGGAAACTTCCTCCAGAGTTCTTTGAAAGCAGTGTATCGAAAGAGAATTTGATTAGTGCACAATTAGCTTTGTGAACACAAAAACATGGATATATGGGTTTATGTGAAACATCCTTTAGCATGCAGTCTTCACCCCCATACATGTCTTTACCACACATGGTAAGTATATTATAGCTGAGGTTTAAAAAAAAAATATTTGCAATGGGGTCCTTTTAGAGTTCAGGAGAGGGTAGTTGTAAAAGGAAGTGGGGTAATTTTTTTGTGTTTGAGGTGGGAAGTGGTAAAGGAATGTAATGGTAACTTTAGGGTTTTTGGGGTGGGTAGTGGGTAACGGGTAAGGGCAATTTTTAGGTTTAGGAGTGGGCAGTAGTAAAGTGAGAAATGTTTAATTTTAGGGTACAGCATTGGGTAGAAACAAAGGGAGGAAAGGATAATTTTAGCGTTTTAGGGGTTAGTAGAAAAAGGAGGTTAGAAGTAAATTAAAAATAAGGGGGATTGCGCCGTAAGGTATTTATAACTCACACCCTCACAGTGCACTGCTAATTACTCAACATATTACAGCATCACTCATAACATCTTTTATGACATCATTTATAATATCACTGCAATATTTGCAATACAATTATTGATTAGAAAAATGTGCATGGAAGTCGCACGAGCAACACTTACCTTATGGCTGAATTATAGGTTCTAGTTTAAGTGGGCACTCGCACAGCGTGGGTAAACTTGAGTTGATACGGTTGTAATGGATTGTAGCGTGCAATCGGATAAACACTGTCTCACCAAACAGTGAAAGCACAAGAGCTAAGAAGTCTGAAGGTTCCCCTACTCGGAGGGGAACAAACCGATGCACAGCATGTAGACCTTGGTCTTATTCACTAAACATTTTTGATGAAAAACAGTCTGATTGTTGAATTATCAAGTGTTTTATTCTTCACGTAGTATGTTTGTATTCATCTGTGTATTATACATCAAAGGCATGTTACTGGGTGATCCATAATTCAATCATTATAATCCAAAACACAAATTCCCGATGCATTTCGGGCAGACGCCCTTTCTCAAGGGAAATGCTCTACAAAAAAGAAACAAATTGAACCAAAATCAATAATATGCAGGCGATTAAATATTCGACCGAATAGCAGCATGTTGAAGCGGATTTAAGGTGACTAGACAGCAAGTGACGAAGGTTAAAAATGAAATGTGACTAGAAAATACACAGCCAAGTAAAATATGGTAACCAGAAAGGTGCATGCCAACAAGAAACAAAAAGTGATAGCAGAAAGTTACACAAAAATAAACAGAGTTGCTAGACCCTAAAACGGTTAAGAACAAACATCAACCTGCTTGGTAGCGCTCAAGTGAACTTACTTGAAGTTGTTAGTAAAGTGCCTCGCGGCGTAACAGCGGTGTGATGATACCAATGTAAGAGGTTCAAACGTGTGTTTAAATAGTGTGTAAAACATAAAGGTAGGACCCAAGATGTGCAATTAGTGAACAGTGAAGAAGGACATCGAACAGAGGAAATCGGTCGCCATGTTGGAACGGGTGTAAGAACAAAAAATCAGTGCCATGAGGTACATTATATAAACAATAGTGATAGACATGAAGTTCTTAATGAATCATAAGTAGCACAAAAATTCAATTCGGTCGTTCAGCCCATTTGGTACCATCGTGGAAAGGAAACGGATCCAAAAGTTCTCACGTTTTAGTAAAGTGTTCTTGTTGTTGTAAGTGACTGGTACTTGTTCCAAGATCAAAAATTTCAGTTGTGCAACTGTATGTCTGGATTCAGCAAAGTGAGAAGCAACTGTGGATTTCAGATTGTTGGTACGTATATTGCTTTTGTGTTCTAAAATCCTTGTGCGGATTTTTCGTTCTGTATGACCCACATAGCATTTTCCGCATGGACACTTCAATAGGTATATGACATTGTTTGAGTTGCAAGTGGCGTTTACTTTCAATTTGATTTGATGCCCTTTCATGGGGTGACAGATAACATTACCAGAGATGCAATTGTTGCAATTCGAGCAGTTGTAGCAAGGTCTCAGTCCTTTGTAGATCCTGGGTGTGTCATCAAGATTAGGTTTGGATATAATTTCCTTCAAATTTCTACCTCTTGTGAATGCGAAAATGGGTGGTTGGTTGAACAAACCCTTAAAATCAGGTTCAAGGGTGAGAATAGACCAGTGTTTACGAATGATGGCTTGAAAACGGTTGGATGTTTTTGAATATTTGGATACAACCACGATGCGTTCTGATTGTTCTTTGTGCTTGGGTTGCAACAAGGCGAGCCTACTTTTCTTGTCAGTTCTTGCCATGGCAAGATCCAGTATGGGTGTGGGATATCCTCGTGCTTTGAGTCTATCCAATGTGTGTTTCATCTGTGTTTTGCATTCATTCTCATCAGAAACTATTCGTTTGATCCGTAACAGTTGTGCGTAGGGTAGATTATTCTTGAGACCAGAACGGTGAAAACTGCTGTAGTGGAGGGTTGAGTTTCTGTCTGTAGGCTTACGGTATACCGTGGTGAACCAGTTGCCTTGACTCCTGTGAATTTCCACGTCTAGATAATGTATGAGACTATCACTGTGTTCCCATGTAAATTGGATTCTTTGATTAAACTGATTCCATGTTTCCAAAAAAGCATTCAAAGTATCTGTGTTGCCCTCCCATAGGAGAAAAATGTCATCAATGAAGCGTAGGTAAAGACGTCCATGTTTTTGCCAACTGCTCTGAGTCATGATGTGAGATTCCTCGAAATGCTTCATATAAATGTTAGCATAGCAGGGAGCTGCCGAATTTCCCATGGCAGTGCCATTGAGTTGGAGCATCCACTTGTCTTTAATAGAAAAATAACTGTGATACAGTGTAAAGATAGTCAGTTGCATGAGGAATAGTTTGAAATCTGCATCAAGATCGGACGAGGATAAAACCTGTTCCACAGCTTCAATACCTCCATCATGTGGAATGGAGGTATACAGTGAAGAGACGTCCACCGTACACATGATGAGTTGAGTATTCTTGTGCTGGTTCATGATGGATTCAATCTTGAGCAGGAAGTCAGTTGTGTCTTTGACATGTGATCTGGTGGCTAAGATAAATGGTTGCAAATATTTATCCAAGAATTTGCCGGTGTTTTCATGCAAGCTTCCTCTTGTCGACACGATAGGCCGAAAAGGGGGATGAGTGGGGTGCTTGTGCGTCTTAGGCAACATGTAGAGAACCGGTGGTCTGGGGTTGGATGGTGTTAAAAATCTGCGGGTCTTGTCATCGATTGTACCTTGATCAAATGCAGCCTTAACAATGAGTGTAAGTTCTTGTGCGTACTCCTTGGTTGGATCTCCTGGTAGAGAATCATAGGTGTTTCTGTCATTGATATGTATTTCCACTTGTTGGTCATAAAAGGTAGTGTCCATAACGACTAGGGCACCACCTTTGTCTGCGTTCTAGCAGGTAATGGACGGGTCATCAGCCAATCTCTAGTCGTTATGGACACTACCTTTTATGACCAACAAGTGGAAATACATATCAATGACAGAAACACCTATGATTCTCTACCAGGAGATCCAACCAAGGAGTACGCACAAGAACTTACACTCATTGTTAAGGCTGCATTTGATCAAGGTACAATCGATGACAAGACCCGCAGATTTTTAACACCATCCAACCCCAGACCACCGGTTCTCTACATGTTGCCTAAGACGCACAAGCACCCCACTCATCCCCCTTTTCGGCCTATCGTGTCGACAAGAGGAAGCTTGCATGAAAACACCGGCAAATTCTTGGATAAATATTTGCAACCATTTATCTTAGCCACCAGATCACATGTCAAAGACACAACTGACTTCCTACTCAAGATTGAATCCATCATGAACCAGCACAAGAATACTCAACTCATCATGTGTACGGTGGACGTCTCTTCACTGTATACCTCCATTCCACATGATGGAGGTATTGAAGCTGTGGAACAGGTTTTATCCTCGTCCGATCTTGATGCAGATTTCAAACTATTCCTCATGCAACTGACTATCTTTACACTGTATCACAGTTATTTTTCTATTAAAGACAAGTGGATGCTCCAACTCAATGGCACTGCCATGGGAAATTCGGCAGCTCCCTGCTATGCTAACATTTATATGAAGCAATTCGAGGAATCTCACATCATGACTCAGAGCAGTTGGCAAAAACATGGACGTCTTTACCTACGCTTCATGGATGACATTTTTCTCCTATGGGAGGGCAACACAGATACTTTGAATGCTTTTTTGGAAACATGGAATCAGTTTAATCAAAGAATCCAATTTACATGGGAACACAGTGATAGTGTCATACATTATCTAGACGTGGAAATTCACAGGAGTCAAGGCAACTGGTTCACCACGGTATACCGTAAGCCTACAGACAGAAACTCAACCCTCCACTACAGCAGTTTTCACCGTTCTGGTCTCAAGAATAATCTACCCTACGCACAACTGTTACGGATCAAACGAATAGTTTCTGATGAGAATGAATGCAAAACACAGATGAAACACACATTGGATAGACTCAAAGCACGAGGATATCCCACACCCATACTGGATCTTGCCATGGCAAGAACTGACAAGAAAAGTAGGCTCGCCTTGTTGCAACCCAAGCACAAAGAACAATCAGAACGCATCGTGGTTGTATCCAAATATTCAAAAACATCCAACCGTTTTCAAGCCATCATTCGTAAACACTGGTCTATTCTCACCCTTGAACCTGATTTTAAGGGTTTGTTCAACCAACCACCCATTTTCGCATTCACAAGAGGTAGAAATTTGAAGGAAATTATATCCAAACCTAATCTTGATGACACACCCAGGATCTACAAAGGACTGAGACCTTGCTACAACTGCTCGAATTGCAACAATTGCATCTCTGGTAATGTTATCTGTCACCCCATGAAAGGGCATCAAATCAAATTGAAAGTAAACGCCACTTGCAACTCAAACAATGTCATATACCTATTGAAGTGTCCATGCGGAAAATGCTATGTGGGTCATACAGAACGAAAAATCCGCACAAGGATTTTAGAACACAAAAGCAATATACGTACCAACAATCTGAAATCCACAGTTGCTTCTCACTTTGCTGAATCCAGACATACAGTTGCACAACTGAAATTTTTGATCTTGGAACAAGTACCAGTCACTTACAACAACAAGAACACTTTACTAAAACGTGAGAACTTTTGGATCCGTTTCCTTTCCACGATGGTACCAAATGGGCTGAACGACCGAATTGAATTTTTGTGCTACTTATGATTCATTAAGAACTTCATGTCTATCACTATTGTTTATATAATGTACCTCATGGCACTGATTTTTTGTTCTTACACCCGTTCCAACATGGCGACCGATTTCCTCTGTTCGATGTCCTTCTTCACTGTTCACTAATTGCACATCTTGGGTCCTACCTTTATGTTTTACACACTATTTAAACACACGTTTGAACCTCTTACATTGGTATCATCACACCGCTGTTACGCCGCGAGGCACTTTACTAACAACTTCAAGTAAGTTCACTTGAGCGCTACCAAGCAGGTTGATGTTTGTTCTTAACCGTTTTAGGGTCTAGCAACTCTGTTTATTTTTGTGTAACTTTCTGCTATCACTTTTTGTTTCTTGTTGGCATGCACCTTTCTGGTTACCATATTTTACTTGGCTGTGTATTTTCTAGTCACATTTCATTTTTAACCTTCGTCACTTGCTGTCTAGTCACCTTAAATCCGCTTCAACATGCTGCTATTCGGTCGAATATTTAATCGCCTGCATATTATTGATTTTGGTTCAATTTGTTTCTTTTTTGTAGAGCATTTCCCTTGAGAAAGGGCGTCTGCCCGAAATGCATCGGGAATTTGTGTTTTGGATTATAATGATTGAATTATGGATCACCCAGTAACATGCCTTTGATGTATAATACACAGATGAATACAAACATACTACGTGAAGAATAAAACACTTGATAATTCAACAATCAGACTGTTTTTCATCAAAAATGTTTAGTGAATAAGACCAAGGTCTACATGCTGTGCATCGGTTTGTTCCCCTCCGAGTAGGGGAACCTTCAGACTTCTGAATTATAGGTTCTTCAGCTAACTATAAGTATAATTGCTAAATTTATATGGTTTTATGTGTGTAAAATCTGAACATAACTATAAATTCCGTGTAACCTTTGTTTTTGTAGTGAATTTCTAATATTTTCTAAATGCTATTTCCTAATAATGTGTGTGTGACCTTTATTTTTTTCTGTGAATATATCACTGGCGGTCGCCAGTAGGTAGTTCTAGTTAGGATGTAGTTTCCATAGGAAGAGTGTTTTTGTTTTGCCAATACCCTAGTGTCGGTTGACAAATCCTTGTGAAATTTTCAAAACTAATTTGACTCTCAATTCAGCTGCTGTTTTGAAAGTTTTGGGGTGATCCATCAAGTAGAAACCGAGAAAAACGGGGTTCCAAAAATGATTTTTCCCATTTTAATTTCCATAAGAACATTAGACATGGCTACAGCCTGAACTGCTGAATGTAATTACACCAAATATGACAGCAAGGTAGACTTTGGTTAAGGGAAGTTCCTTTTTGTTTAATGGTGTAAATCCATTCAGTAGCTGCAGAGTTATGTACAGTTTTTTTTTATATACAACTGGGGACCCAGAGGATCCGCAACCCCTCCTGGAATCTCATGCTGAGATCTGATTGGCAGCCATCTTTTGACTCAGTTGAACCAAGTCACAGAAAAAAAAGAAAAGGGGGCTGGGTAGAAACACCATGATCCCCTAGGCTTCTTGGGGGGGTCCCACAGGGATGTGATATGAGATGTCATCAGTGATGTCACTGACCATGTCAGGAGTTATGTAATATGTGAGGTCATAAGCAGTGCATTGCGGGGGGATAAGTTATAGTTAGCTTAGCTAACTATAACTGATGAATTTCACTGTTTTTGTATGAGGGAAATCTGACCTAAATATAACATCCCTGTAACCTTAGTTTTTTCAGTGAATACATTTATCTATCTATCTATCTAGATAGACAGATATAGATAGATAGATAGATAGATAGATAGATAGATAGATAGATAGATAGATAGATAGATAGATAGATAGATAGATAGATAGATAGATGATTTAATTTTTTTACTTACCTTACATATATTTACCATGCATGATAAATGCATCTGAGTGGTAAAGGGTTCATGGATAAGGCATGAGTTGTAATGTCATATATTTGGCTTAGTTTGCGCCTTGTTTGGCCATGACCAAGAAGTATGGTTCTATAGAGTGCAGTGAAAATAATCTAGGACAAAATGTTCATTCTTTGCTAATCAAAATATCTCCCACAATACAATAGGGTTTCATTCAAGATGATAGCCATGGTATGGTTTTATAACAGCCCAGCGCATAGACCACTAGATGCAGTCCAACTGTATCAGCCTCAGTGACTCCAAGATTAGATTGTGCTGTGATTAACTGAAAAATAAATCCATCTATCTGTAAATTTGTAATGCCAGGATTGTTACTTTAATGCCAAGACACTGCGAGTCATTTCCGACTATGCTTAACACATAATTCTGCTTTTATGCTAGACCCAAAGTGCACACAAACCCTGATTTCTTTACTGTTTTATGTGATATAATGAGGCAGCATATTACATCATTTGAAGGTTATTCAAATGCTGCATCAGTAAAATCTACTCATAAATACACATTTTATATGTCTCCTATGATGTCTCAGCTTCATTGGCTTACAATGAAACTGATTATTTCATTTATTAGACTTGCTCTCACACAAAGGTTGAGTATGATATAGCCCCTTATATCTAACAGACCACCCTAGGCCCCATCATCTTCCCACAGAGCTCAGATCTACGACACATTGTATGTGGTTTTTACTTAAGGGAGACAATCTCAAAGTAGAGGTAAACCATTTAGTTTTATTTGCACAAGATGCTGGAACCAATTGACATTGTACATACAGAACGTAGACAGTCTTCTGTATTTTCAAAACCTATTTAAAACCTATCTTTACACAATTTTCATTTTTGTATTTTCTGTGCAATAGTCACCTGCCACTTGAGAGTTTAATTGCTTAACTCGCGCATTGAAAAGAGAATTTACACATCATAAGAATAATAGGCTGCTTAAACGTCTTTACTGTTTTTACCTTGAGGTAGGAATACGTTTATCAAATATCACCCCTAGTTTCTTTACATTTGGGCAGGACTAATGAGTCCCAGAAATGGGGCACATTTGCTGTATTGCCATGTCCCAGCTTTAGTTTTCCAGGAAGGGTCCAATCTGAAAATTATATTTGCACAGATTTTCCAGTAAATGGAAAATTGGCATGAGAAACACATGCAAACTTGTGCATTCATACAATTAAAAGTTTGTTCTTATCCACGAGGAAAACATTTTAATCGTGGAAAAAACACTTGATCCCATGTCGCTATTAACCAAGGGGGTTTCCTCCCCATCCTGGAATCATTTTTATTCCTACTTTTCACAGGAGTATATATATTTTCCTGCACTGCCAAGGTGAAAGTTACCGGCATACCAATATGTGAGTTTATTTTCTTTAATTTCTTCATCATGGCTGTCCACCGTAAAGGCTTTATAAACCATTCCAAAATAATTTTAATGTGTACAAAATGCAAAACTGCTGAATTCTGCATTCTTAATTCAGAATAATGGAAGAGAATCAGCATTCTGGAATTATGCTTAAAACGTTTTCTGACACACATAAGTGTAATATAAATGCACAAAAAAAAACGATGTTAATTGAGTTGTATAGGTGCAGTTGAGCAAAGAGACATGTAGAGATTTGAAGAAATTTTTTTATTATATTTATAAATGCCAATGATGAAACGTTATTTTTTAGTATGACGGGGATAAGCTTCAGCCACACTAAACTGCTAATGTTGCAGACACAGAATTAACCTGTTAACCTTCTAATTATGTTGTGTTAGTTCTGTATACCTTTGCCTAATGTTACCCTATCCTCTCCTAAAAATCTAGAGTGTCTAGAAAATTGTTTAATGCCATATACCTTTATGTTTCAAGTGTAATTTGATTCAACATATTCTCTTAAAACCATGAACAGAACATATGCATGGCATTACATTACCAAATAGAGTATGTCCTGATTATATTCAATCAGTTTTGTGATTTAAAATGTTATTTTTGAGCTCTTGCCTTTACTGTAGTATTGTAAAAAAGCAACATTAATTCAATAACTTTCATGTTCAGAACTACTCAAAGCTAGGAAGATTGGTTCAAATTACCAACAATATGATATAAGGCTGTGTGAAACCATAGGGAACTTAAGGCAAAGAGGATGTTTTCCTGGCACTACAAGGGAAGTTTCCAGATACCCAATTCAAAATGTAAAACAGTAATTTGAAGACAAAGAGAAACGTCTGAAGAGACAGACATTACATACCTTTGTGTGTCAATGAGTGTGCATAAGACACATCCTCCCTTCGGTTCAATTCGCACATGTGTTCAAAGATTCTCCATAATTCTTATGTCATTGATTTTCCATTCGTAGTTGTATCAATTAAAACATTTGAGCCAAAATCACAGTGGGGCGGGAATCACGTTTTGGGAAGAAACTCCTCTGAATGGACAATAACGTGAGCTATTAGCACATTATTCCCAATTCTGAGGCACTCAGGTTGTAGTGAGGTGGAAATTGAACAGCTGCTAATATTACACTTATTTTTTGCAGTCTTATTATGATTGGATAGGGATTCTTAAAAGTCTACAAGTATGGTAGTCAATAACTCAAAAACATGTATCTGTGCAGATGAATGAAAATGTGGAAACCCCTTAGCTTCGGAGGAGCACTTCAGAACAGCTTAATGACTCAGCTAAGCTTGCACACTATGTAGAACCAGGGCCAGACTGGGAACCAAAACCGGCCCTGGCAAAGTGCTCGGCCGCCATACCCTATACCCCCCCCCCCCCACCCTGCCGCGGGGTTTGGGGGTGCCGCCAGCTCTTTGCCAGGGCCGGTTCTCTGCCGATTTTGTTAAAGGGACGATTTTGCAGCTATGCTGCAAAAACGGCCCTGTAACAAAAACAGCAACCAGGGGCCCAAAACCGACCCCCACCCGTGCGGCGCACCGGGGATTGCCCGGTGCCCGCTACAGCCAGTCCGGCGGCCCTGTGTACAATTGCAACTCTCTCACAGTAATAAAACACACAGAAAACTAAACATGATAAAAAGCTCCCTTTGGTCAATGTATTTACAAATGAAAGATCAAAATTACATTACATAAAGAAATTTTTGAAATATGTTTGTTTTGATTTCATCAAAAATGTATTACAGTGACAACCATACAGTATACATAAAAGCTAGTGGCAATACTGAACATATAAGTATGATGCAGTGTCAATTGTCTTGCACTGGGAAGTTGTGAGTAAAAATACATATATTCTGAACACAGACATGTTCGAGTTCTTCTTTTATCATACATATGTTCAATAAAAATCACCCTGAACTACTAACAGTGCTACAACAGTGACACGATGCCGTGAGTGGCGATTGGATTCAGCATTACCAGCAATAACCACCTAGTGCATCAGGTGAGGTCACCAGCAATACTGTAAAAAAAACGTTCTCAATTTTTATTTTGAACACCTTCCTATGTCATAGCTCTCATACATGCAATACCCCCTAGCATCTAAGAAAGAACATCAGTAATAAGGCACCCCAACACAGCAGGAATTAACATGTAAGTATCAGTCTTAAATGCACCTGCTTATCAGTTCTGAAAATAGAAACCTTTTACTTTCAAATACATCCTTTTACATTTTGGAAACATATCCAAGTAAACCACTAGGATGGGCTACATATAAGTTCCCAGTATCTGCCAAGCCGGCCGAGGTGCTACAGAATTCTACAGAAGATGTATCAGTCAAATTCCACACAACACTTGAACTTTTTACTGTGGTAGGACTTCTCTTCAATTCAATTTCCCATTCATAAAGAACAGGGCTTGCAGATCGTTTTGACTCTACCACTACCTAGGATTTAAGTAGAACACGCTGTACGTTTTCACTCAACATTTACTAGATTGCAGTTTGTCAATGTTCACCCTAGCCATGCTGTCCACTGACCACATTGTCTATGCCATTGCAAAGAAATTGTGTCATTGAGGGGAAACTTCATGCCGGTCTGATGCTGTTGTGGGTGTGCATGCATCTTTGCACTGCTGTTTGCCAAAAATATCTGACATAAAACGAGCCTAGCTCCAAGGAACCGCAGAGCATGTTACAAAGAATATTTTGTAGCAGCAGTATCCTCTCAAGCTTGCGGTTTGGCACATAGAATATTACTATGTACATGTTGAAACAGAAATCAATGAACTAGAATGTAACAAAGGTGGATGTATATGTAATTGAGACAGTACGCAAAAGTACATTTACTTTTTCCACCAAACGTATTTCATTTTACTTTGCAGATATTTACATTTATAGGCACAGTCTGATGAAGTGATGTGCTGAGAATCACTATAATTGACAAGTTCCACCCCCCCTATGGAACATATACAGCTAAGTAGTAGACTAAAGCTCTATTATTAACCCTGCTTTAAGAGAATTCCAGAATCCATCTCTACTGCTGTCCTTAATGGTCGTGTTCCCTATAATAAATCATTAGGCTGCTCTCCACACCAACATATACTATGTTTTAACTTATGGATGGACTAAGAGTAGGTTTAAATGTGGTGTCGGTCGTATAAAAGAGGGTAAATATAATGATGTATCTTAGGTAAAATGCCACCAAAAAAGTGCAAGAACCTAATCCCAATTGCTGCTAGAAGTGCGGAAAGTACAGAAATTCATAAACCTTCTTATGTCCAATACCAAGTTACTGGAACTTTCTTTCAGAGGAGCGTAGGCTTAATCCTAACCTGCCCTCATTCTGGAGTAATCTGAAAACCAATCTATTTATCCTATCTTAAAGACTCATTTTACTACTGTGACCCTCACAAATTGTATTCATCTCAAGCACGTCAGAAATTACATCCACTTCCATTGTCATCCTAAATTTGTGTCTAAGAATTTTGTCCTACAATGCTTTTCCAGAAATTAAAACTGTTCATCTTGAAGCAATCAAAATTAACTGTTCAAACCAATGTATTCCACTTCTTCTACTGAAATTCGATCTATAAAAGCATTCATGACACTGAGTATTCAGTCATAAAAGTTGCAAAGAATTCAATGGAAAGGAGCAAAGGCCATATTTTGAGGTGGAGATCATACTTTCTCAGCAATGAATAAACTACACTGGCTCTTGTTAACAATCATGGCTGAACGGTCCATTCTGACATTGGGCAAACCACTAAGAGGCTGGTGGTCATAGAGGTTGATTTCAGTCCCAATGGGCCACTGGTCACACAAGAGCTAAGCAATCACTACAACAGTTCAGAGATCCACGGTGTTTTATAAGTAGCTCCTTTTATTCCCCAATTGCCTACACATTTGTGCAAGGTAAAAGTGATCACGTTGTTGCCTCATGCCTGTCCAAGGAACCTATCAGAAGGTTCTGAAACTTAATGCAGATTTAGCAGTTAAACAAGATCACTGTGAGTCCCAACGGATGGGAGTTCTAAAGAGCTGGGTTGGGTGCCTGGTACTCCTTGAGCCGGTGCGCGCCTGAGACTGGGAGTGAAAGGTCATCTGCTGATTTACAGGGAGTTAAGTGAGAGACGATGAGGCAGAACAGCACAAAGGAAGAGAACCGAAGAGGTGCTGAGGTGTGTGTGGTTCCTCTGCTCTGACCATGGTTCTCCCTCCTACATCCAAAACAAATATGAGATGCTCGGTATGCCTGTAAATACCAGATACTTAATTTGGAAAATGATCCATGAAATAGGGCTAGTGTAGACATAGATGATTTTTCACAACATAGAAAATCAGCAGAAACTTCATTGAAATGCATAGTCTTGGCTCAGAATTCAAAGGGATAAGATATGCTTTGTATGTTGTCCATGTGCGGCACAAATAGAGAACTCTGCAAACTCTGCTAGGGAGCTGTTCTCTGTTGTTACGACTCTGTCCACTCCCTCCACTGGACCCGGGGTCGAACCTTCACAGATCTTCTGTAATCAACTGTCTACTTTCTTCACCACAAAGGTGGCAGATATATATGCATCGTTTGAAGGGGAAATCAGAACTAAACATAGAGTCTGTACAGGAGAAGAAATAATCTCTGATCACAATTATGATCATTTTCCCTGTTTCACACCCGCCACACAGGATAACATTATCAGACTTGTCTCCACCATCAAGTCGGGTTCACCTCTGGACCCCTGTCCTCCTTCTGTGATGGCAAAACTCACAGAAGTGATCTCGCGTCCACTCATGGAAATTTGCAACACTGCATTCCAGACAGGTCAATACCCCAGCTTGTGGAAGAAGGCTGTCATAAAACCCCTTTTAAAAAAACCTTCCCTAGACCCCACAGCTGTGGCCAGTTACAGGCCCATCGCGTGTCTGCCCTTTCCTGCCAAAGTATGCGAATTCCTGATGAACAGACAACTCTCAGAGTTTGTCGAGGCTCACCAACTTCTCGACGAAACGCAGTTTGGGTTCAGGAAAGGGCATGGAACCGAGACCGCCTTGATAAAGGCCTCTGACGAGATCAGGGCGATCATGGACCAGGGAGGGGCGGCTGTCCTGATCCTTCTGGATCTATTGGCAGCCTTTGACACGGTCGACCACAATATTCTGGTCGACCGTGTCACTGCCCTGGGGATAAACGGGTTAGCCAGGGATCTTATTTCATCTTTCCTGGAAAACCGTACCCAGACAGTGAGGCTGGGAGATTTTTACTCTCCTATCTCTGCACTCCCCTGTGGAGTCCCACAGGGCTCCTCGCTAAGTCCCTTGCTATTTAACATCTACGTAGCGGACTTGGCGAGGGTAATTAAGGCCCATGGGGTACGACTCACATCTTACGCAGATGATACTCAGCTGGTTCTGGCTATCCACAGAGATGGCCCTACTGTGGCAGCTAATTTCCAAAGAGCCATGCTTGAGGTCAGCTCCTGGATGGCCTCGAATTGTCTGAGGCTCAACTCGGATAAGACCGAGATCATGACCTTCGGCAGGCTCTCCCCTGAATGGTCCTCCACCTGGTGGCCTGAAAAGCTGGGCCCCCCACCTGTCCCAGTGGAAAAAGCCAGAAACCTGGGAGTGATCTTTGACAGCAAACTGTCCTTTGACCTCCATACCAATAAGGTTGTCTCCTCATCTTTCTTTATTTTGAAAAAAATTAAGAAATTACTGCCTTACCTCCCTACCTCAGCCGGGAAAACTCTGGTCTCCACCTTAGTTTTCTCAAAAATTGACTATGGGAACGCTCTCTTTCTACATACTCAGAAGCGTGTCCTAACAAAGTTGCAGTCTATGCAGAACGCGGCTGCAAGGATCCTCCTAAATATCCCCCGCCGCAAGCCCACCACCCTGGCCATTCGCCACCTCCACTGGCTGAGAGTCGAGAGCCGCATTAAATTTAAGGCCCTCTGCATTGCCTATAAAGCAGTGCATGGCATAGGACCCAGGTTCCTCACCGAAGCTTTTCAGCCCCACACTCCCAAGAGGCAATTAAGATCGGCAAACACCAGCCTCCTCCCTGTACCGCGTACTAGAACTGTCACATGGGGAGACAGGCGATTTCTGGTGGCCACTCCAAAACTCTGGAATCTCTTGCCACTGGCCATTAAGACCGCCCCTAACCTGATGAGCTTCCGCAGGCTCTTAAAAACTTGGTTGTTTAACCAGTAAGACGATGGTTGATTCCAGTGGCTCCACAGCGCCGAGACACCCCAGGGTATTTGTTGCGCTATAAAAATCTCGAAAATAAATAAATAAATAAAGAGTGATGCTAATTTTAGTCTGATACATGACTCAGCAGGTTAATGTGCCTCCTAGAGTCTTTGACAAGCCTTTATATAAAGTCAATAAAATGAGTAATACTCGGTTGGGAAATGGTGATACCAGCAATGCCATTTACTTATATAGGGCACACCACAAACTATTAGTTGCCTTCCTTTTTACCAAACTCCTGTTGTAATGTGATCTCTTTCCTGCAGGCTGCACATTATAAATGCATAAATACAAAGGCATGCAACACAGAGAACTATGACAGTGTCTGCGATTTGCCCTCCTATTACCTAACCATGCAAAGGTTGCAGTACATGGATGCAACCACCATCTTATTTCATCTCTGTAGTTATTCGGCTTTGGCTCTGGGGTACTGTTTTGATTTATGTAGGTAGGGATGCAGTATTTGTATAGTGTGAATGTAACCCAACAGGCAGCAGTGTACTATTAACAGTCAAAGTCAAGGATACAGTTAACAGTGATATGAGCGGTAACTGGTTAGTGGCCTGTTACTACATCATGATGCAATGTTCATTAAAAGGGTGAGCCAGATTTGGATGTATGGAGCAGAGGAGAGTTGTAAGTATAGTTTATCAGCCGCATAATTGCGAATTTTTATATTATGATTGGTGACTAGAGCCCCAATGCATTCCATGTAGAGTATGAAGATTACTTGGGGACTGTATGGAACCAGGGGAAATCTGCAGGTGACACCGATCTTCTAGGACCAGAGATCCACTTGAGAACAAAATGATGTTGGTTGGAAAGGCTGAAGGAGAATCATTGAATGATGTTGCAGTAAAACCTACTTAATTAATACTTCAGGATGTGAATTAGCATGGTTAGTCAGTGGTGTGAAAAGAAGCTGAAAGTTCAAAGTCTACCAGGATGCTTAGGATCATTTTCCTCTGAGGCAAAGAAGGGGCCATTTATGATGTGCATGATAGCTCTATCTGTACTGCAATGACTCATAAATATCAATTCAACAAAATGTCAGGATTAGAGGAAATGCCATCATATGCCCTTTGACCCAATGATGACATCAGGGGAAATGACATTGCATGGTCTATGACCCTGTTGACATCATAGGTGAACTCACAAGACCTCCAAGTCTGGTCCAAATTAAAATAAAACACACACACAACAAGTGCACAGTAGAAAACACAAATATATATTTTAAAGCAAATACTATGCTTAGTTATGTAGAAAAAATGAAGAAGGCAGAAATAATTGTATGCCAGTAGGGCAGACATTGCACATTTAGGTTCGGCCATCATAAACCACTTACAGTCCTAAAATGCCAAAATAGAGCCCAAATTCTCACTCAAAGTTTAGGCCCAGGCACAACTAGCATTGCCATTTCAGGTATCCTTCAGCTACACACACCAGTAATAACAATGAGCAACAACAGCACAGCTTCACTCACTCACACACACACAAATTGGATACAGGGTGCACAGCATTGGTTCCAGTACCCATATTGGTGTCTAAGGCTAGCAGATTGTGTGGGACTGACCTGGTTTTCACATATAGAATAAATTACTTCATGCCCCAAATTTCAATAGGACCAACAATTATAACAGCACACTGCCCCGGAACATCAAAGTAAATCATTTGGAGAACGGCTACCCCTTATTCACTCCCAATGTCAAAATCTGATTAGAGGAAAAATCCTTCTTTTATTCTAAAATGTACAATTTCTGCATACCTATTGATCAATCCACAAAAGGACACCAGTATCTCACACATACAACATCACAGATCAATATACCCCCCAACTCTCTTTCTAGACCAACGCATTCCTCCCTGGACAGAGAAGATCTCTGGTAGCCTCCCATCATACTTTCAAGGAAATACTCCCTCCATAATTTCTCCAAGTGAGACATTGTACCAGGTTTCCAAATTCTCCACTCTAGCATTCTCAATTTGAATTTGTAAAATCTTTGTGCTTTAACCTGTATGGTGCACCATAGCATGACTCTTCCTATCATATATAGTTACCCATTGGGCATGCAACAAACATTAGACAAGGAGTTGCGCAAGTGTACTAAATATAATTTGCTGATCCTCAAAAAATGTTGTGAAATCATTTGCCTTCCTCTTCTGCTGCCATCTTCCCTGCGACAAGCACAGGCAAGCCCCCTTCTGGGGTCATCCGTGCACTTTAGAAATCTTTTTAGCAGAACATAACATAACATAACATAATATATATACATTAATACGTTATGCCACCAAGAAATATGCAACTGTACTTCCTCAGCTACGTGCAATTAAGGACTATCCATCCTTAGTTTGATGTGTGGCTGAAATTGTAGTTGTGTCCAATAATGGGAACTTACATTCTAGGTATAGGTCCCCATGTAGAGAATGTTTAGAAAGGAGGAGAAAGGAAAGAGGAGGAGGAGGAGGAGAAAGGAGAATGGAAAAGGGGACAAGGTGTGGACAAAGGTCCCACCTTGGAACTGGGGTACCAGGCTTAAGTCCTGGTCTCTGCTCAACATCATGTGATTGTTGAAAATCAATTAATATCCCTGTGACTAAAAATGTGTCATATAATCTGCTGCTCGTGTAAAACAGTCCAATGCCCTTGGGCCACATTTGTGCTAATAAAACTGTAAACAAAAAATATATCTAAATAAAAATGAAAAAGTAAAAGTTGACACTTATAAGAAGATATATTGTGTTTTTATACCACTACAAAGTTGCAAGACTGTATTAGAAACAGCCTGGAAATATCATATTTGTTGACTAGTGACATAACCTTTATAATGTTGAGCTGCATGCTATGTTGTTGATAAGGCAATTATATTGTCTCAAAAGGTGGAAAAGGCATTGACAAAACCATTTATACAGTGGTCCAAACCTTCAAAACAGTGGTAGCAAACTCCAAAAAGAGTATTATTGTGGGAGACTAATGTAAGGGCTGTCTCCGCTGCATATTGTGTTGTAGCTCTGAAGCATCGCTTACTTTCAAAAGTGGATTAACTTTTCTTAGATACTCTGTCATGTCCTTTAGGATAGTCCTGCCATTTATGCCCCCTTTTTACATACATTGTCCCATCCACGCGACAATCACCGGTTTTAAACAGGTGACCTTTTACCTAGTAGCTTGCTCCTGTCTTTCGTCACCAGGCTCTTAGTATTCTATCATAATCCCTGTACCTGGCGTTCATAAACATGTCCTCAGGCAGTGCATATTTATTCTTTATAAGGGTCAACTGTTTTTTTCATCCTTGGCCAACAGCCCGCTGTGCATGATCACATTTGTTTGGAAAAACATTTATGATTGTTCTCAAAACATTTATGATTGTTTTCAAAACACATCAATTCTAGAAGAAACCCTGGAGTGACCACTCTAATATATAAGACCCGTATTCCCTTATACAAACTAGAGGAGAATTTCTTCAAAGTTGACACGGGTCCTGCATGCTGAATCTTCAACATTATGATAAATAAACACTTGTAATAGGGAATAGACATACAAATAAAATAAGCATTCCAGTCGACAATTTAAAAGAAAGCCAGGAAGACCAAAGTAACGAGTACAAAAACAGCATGGCACACTCTCATGGGTACAGAACGTCCTGGTAGTTTGAGCTTGCCACAGAGGCAGCATAGACCATCACAAGTATAGGTCCAAACCAACAATGAAGCCATGACACTAGACTCATTTCAGCACAGCCTAAGGTACGCACAGTCAAGAATAATATTAGACATTAGGTTGCATTCAGACACACATAAGAGGTCAATGAGAAACTGAGAGGGCTTTCAAACATTACAGCACAATATGACATTCCCAGAATTAAAGTAGAATGTTGTAATCTACTTGCTTGGATTATGGATTCTCCTCATTGTTGTTCTCTGCCTTGCTGCTCAGCCAGTGGTGAGGTCACCAGACTGTTGGAGTGCTGGTGCTTGAAGTGGAAGACTCAGTTGGAGTGCATGAAATGAGCAGCAATGAGACTGCTCGTGGTGGGGAATTACATGGATCCTACCATCTTCCGGTAACCTGAAACTGAAGCTGTACTCTGATGAATATCTATGACCTTTATCTACAAGACCTGCCTACTTGGCTTACTTTGTTTTAACATAGAACTAGAGGCCAGAGGCCTGGAACTACAGCAAGCAGACTATAATGCTCTCAATGAGGCAATAAAGAGATAACCACAAACAACTCCAGTCCAGCGGGAGACATATATCTGAAATATTAACACCTGCAAAAAAAAAGGTCTATTAAATGGTAGGTAAAAAAGTACCAAACTGCCTGGATCCAGGAAAACCATTGCCTACTGTCGTGGGGGACTCCAAACCAGACCAATGGGGAGAGATATATGGTAGTGGGGCCAAGGTCCCCAGGATCTTGAAAGTAGATATGTGGACAATGCAGACAGGGACTTGGCTGAGCTCAAGACCTGTGACGGCCACCACATGCACTCCCACATCAATCAGATCAGCTGGGCTTGACACTACTTTCCTTCATCTGTAATTCAACAGTATTGTCAAGAAAGGTTATCGAATTCTTCAGGTTCCAAAAAGATATGCCATCATCCTTTGAAAACAATCCTGAAATTGGAAGGGCCCACAAAGGAGTTCCGGATAACCAGGAAGTCCTTCCTCCTCATGACAGTATCCCTTCTTAGTCCTTAGTTCTTAGAGAGATGGGATTGACTTGACTTTCCTCATGTGTGCCATGTGAGGGAGAGGTGTGGCACAGTGGCCAGAACGGGTGACTCCGGAGCGCGGGCCTCACAGTCTGGAATTATTAGAAAAAACTTGGTGTGTTGGTAACAAAGGGGTGATCAGAACTCAAGAGGCCGTAGCAGTTTTGATTTTGTTAGAGGGTATCAGGTGAACGCCTTCGATTTGAAAGTCTCTGCCAAATGAAAGGCCCAGACTGTCAGAAGCCACTTTTTCAGAAAAACAACCACAGGGGGGCACTTCAGATTCTGCATCTTCAGGGAGACCGAAAATTTGAAGATTACTAAGTCTGTTGTGATCCTCCAAATCAGTAATTTCTGGTTTAAGCAAGGTTATCATCATATCAGATCTCACCAAGATCTTATGTAGAGCTGAAATACTGTCTTCCACCATCCCAAATCTAGATTCTGCCTAAGATCTTTGCAGATCCCAGAGACCTCTGCTTATACGAGATCGGTATTTGTTTTGGTGCTTAGGGCTATGTCATGCACCTCGTTGAGTTTCCTCATGATTGCCTCTAGAGTTGTTGAGTTTCCTGTTTTTCTTTTATGGGAGATTCTAGGTGAGGGGATACTTGTTTTGACCTTTTAAGGTTGCCCCTTCCTTCTTTCTCTTCATTCTCCTTGTGTTCTTTCAAATCCACCATGTTCAGCCCCTAAAGATTTGAGACCCCAAATACACACTCAGCTTTAATAGGGACCAAGATCATACAGGAGTGTCCTGGTCCTCCTTCCAAATGGGTGTAGTGGGGCCAAGCCACACAATGGTAGTCAGGGCACGTAGTGCGATGGACAGTGTTGGTAGGTCCAATGTTTGACTCAAAATATACTCAAAATATAAACAAATATAAACAAACGTGGTGCTGCTATTTAGGTGCTGTGCATATGTCAGCGCAGCAGGACCGTTAAAAAGTCCCCACAGTAGTCTCGCTGGAGTCCTGCCACTATCTATCCTGGTGCTGCAGATCTAGTAGGGTGTCAGCCAGGTTGCAGATCAGGGTAAGCTGGGAATTCATGCCTCTGGTACGCATGACGCCATAACTAACCTCGGGGCCAGGCTTGTGCATGTGGTGTCAATCCAAACAATGCTACAGCCAGCGCAGCTGATGTGGAGGCTGTATTTGATGGGATGTGGTGCTACTTGGCACAGTGCATAAGATATTATTGCAGATGGGTGAGGGGAGACTGTGCCGCAGCTTGCTGTGGCTGGGTCTATTGTAGCACCACCATCTACTATGATGCAGCATAAGAACGAGTGATGTAGACCGAGTAATGGACCCACGTGTGCTGCTGTACTGAGCTTAGCTTGCTGAGTTAGATGGCAGTGGTGGGATCAGTGCTCGCCCCAACATCAATTCTGACTCCAAATAGCCTCCATAGTTGTCAAAAAATGGTGCAGCAGGGAGAGCTCTTTGGAGTTCACAGAAGAGCCGCTCCATCTCGTGTGGTCCAAACCAAGACTGAGCCACGTGTATTTTAAAAAACTTGTCAAGCTTTGAGAAGTGCTAAGCTCATGAGAGCCATCTTCCGCAACCCTTTCCGGCAGTAGAAAACACTTCCCTCTTCCATGGGTGCCAGCAGGTGCACTGCTGCCACTTAGAGGCTAACCCCTTACAGAGCCACGAAACAACACCATACACCACTCAATTCATCACCTTCTATCATGGTTCTTTAGCAATGTCACAGAAAATGTGGTGGTAACACACTCAAATACAAGTCCACTGAGGAAAAGGCGATAGGTATTCAAGTGGTTTTAGTTGGCCGGGGATGGCACTATGTTGATTTAGTTAAGTTTCCCCACAGCTTACTTTTGTATTTTTTCCTGAAGTTTAATAACATTGACAACCCTCAGTGTCATTCTGCTCAGCCGCACAGCTTTTCTGCTATTTACGAGGTCTGAAGCTTTCAATGCTTTTTTACCCTTCCAGTTTCTGTTTCTTTTGGGTCACTGGAGTAGTTTTAGAGGACTGCTTAATCCACCGACAGCATGTTTGGGATTCACTCACACTTAAGGTATTTCTTTCCTGTTGATCTCATGTGATGCATGCTGGGTTTCATAGTTTCAAGTGGGAGTAGTTTCACCTGCATTCAGTAGTGGTTAGCAACATCAGCTTCACTATACATAAGATGTTCTTAACATGTCTTCCATTAAATTGGGTGGCATTTGAAAACCTTTTCATCTGTTGTAAGTGGGCTGCACCTTGAGCTTTTAACTGTGGACTCATTTGAAATATAAAAAAAGGGGTTTTCTTTACTTGTAGTTACCCCTGATGAAGGGTCCTATAGCCGAAATGCATTGGACCTGGTGAAAGTCTACTGTGGATACACAGTTTGAAAAAAGTCATGTCTTCACGGCCAGAGACCTGCTCTCTCCCTCTGCAGCTCCACTGCTGTGCTGTGCCGCTGCCCTGTGCAGTGCTCGGTGCAGGTAGAGGTTCGAGCTACTGTCTGGATTGTATTGTGCCTGTTTTTGGTCCCTTTGCAATTGTGCCTTATACTTTAGTTAATATTTGTTGCCTTACATTTACTGTGCCCTTTACTTTTTTACTGTATTGTTACCGTGCCTTATTGTGTCATTCTCTGTTTTGCCTTATTGTGCCATTCTCTGTTTTGCCTTATTGTGCACTTCTCTGTTTGTTGCGCTCTATGCCAATTTCCTGCTTCTCTTTCCCGCTGCTGCTGCCCCCATAGCCCCTCCCCCTGTTGATTCCCCCTGCCGCTTCCCAGCAGCGCCTCCCTCTCCCTCCCCCTTCCCTATTTGCCTATGCGTAGCAGGCGAACCACTGGCGCGCAAAATGAGCGTCAAAGGCAAACCTGTCTGCGCCTGTCCGTGACCCAGCTACAACCATGGCCAGGGACCCTGGCTCTCAACCATCCACTGCTACGACCCAGCTTCCCTCCTTGCACTCAACCCCGGAAGGAACAACAACAGCAAGCTGTTGACACTGAGCACCACCCACGGCCAGTTCTCCTGCCGACACTGCCAACACTCCTTCACCATCCAATGCACCCCCACGACCTCTGCACCCACACCAAATGCCCGCACCACCAAAGCCCTTAAGTGCATCCCCCTCAACATACGCTATCTGCACAGGCATGACATAGAGATCTGGGACCTTCTCGACACCCTCTCACCAGTTGTTGCATTCTTCACGGAAGCCTGACAAACGGCGCCTCTGCCACCTCCATTCCTGATGGCTAAAAGATCCAGAAGAAGGACCGTCCCTACCGCCCAGGAGGAGGGCTTGCCATCACACACACAAACTTCCTCCGTCTGTCCACCTCCAGCATTAGCGACTCCCTCTCCAACACCGAACACCTCCACTGCCAGATCCAGACCAGCCCCATTGCCACACTTCGCTGCACCCTCACCTACAGACCCCCAGGGCCTCGTGCTTCTTTCATCACCCACATTGCTGACCTCATCGCACCCCATGCCATCACCTCCATGGACTACATACTCATCTGAGACCTGAGCTTCTCCCTCGACAACCACAGCAACCCCGACTCCACTGCCCTCCTAGATAACCTTGGCAACCTCGGACTGAAGCAGCTCGTCGCTACCCCCAACCACAAGGCCGGACACATCCTCAACCCCATCTTCGCAGGAGGGACCAACATCCACTTCAGCCACACCTAGCAGCCCCTCTGGACAGGCCACCACTGTTCACACTTCTCTTTCAGCACCACCACTGCACAGAAGCCAGTCCCGCACCCGCCAAAGAGGAATTGGAGGAAGGTCGCAGAGGAGAACCTCAACACCACCCTCATCCTTGACCCCGCCTCTGCCATGACCGACGCCAACTCTGCAGCTACGGAACTAAACCGCTGGATCGCCAGCTGCGCAGACAAGCTCGCACCCCTCCACCACCATGACAGACAACACCCCCTAAAGGTGCCTGGTTCACCACTGTACTCCAAGAATCCATACACTAATTCAGACGACTTGAGAAACGATGGAGAAACAGCAAAACCACCGAAAACCAGACCACCTACAAGCACGCCATGACAGAATACTGCCAATTAATTCGAGCCCACGAGAGGATATTCATTCGAACCAAAATCATCACCAACACCAGCAACTCAAAGGAGCTCTTCAACATCATCCAGCAGTTCACCAAACCCCCCAGCAAAGCCACGGACATCACACCTTCCCAGGACCTCCACAATTGTCCCAGGACCTACTTCCACCTGAAAATCAAGGCCCTCTACAACAACTTTAGCAAACAGACTCCAGAAACCACCATCCCCTTCTGCAATTACAGCCAGCCCACCATTACCACCTGGACACCAGTCACCACCGAAGACACCAGCACCCTCTCTGAGTTTGCTAGCCCCAGGATGCCTGCTAGGTGACAGAGCGCTTTACAAATGAAGCAAATAAATAAATAAATAAATAAATAAAATAAGAGCCCCCACAGACCCCTGCCTGCCACACATCTTCCACAGAGCCGTCACCGCCATTGCATCTGAACTATGCCGCACCATCAATGCCAGCTTCGAATCCAGCATCTTGCGATGACCGGAAGTAGGCAGAGGTCAAGCCCCTCCTCAAGAACCCCTAGGCTGACCGAATAAACCTGAAAAACTACTGGCCCATCTCCCTCCTTCCCTTCACAGCCAAAGTCATTGAGAAATTTGTCAACACCCAGCAGAATGCCTTCATCGAAGTGAACGCCATCCTTAACTCCTCCAAGTCCAGATTCTGCAGCAGCCACAGCACCGAGACCGCCCTCCTGGCCGCCACCGATGACATCTGGGTAATACTCAACCAGGGCCACACCGATGCCCTCACCCTGCTAAACCTCTCTGCAGCCTTCAATACCATCTCCCACCGCACTCTTGTAGTCAGACTTCATAACGCTGGCATACAGGGAACCGCCCTCAACTGGATCCGCTTCTTTCTTGCCAGCAGAACCCAAAGGATCAGACTCCCACGCTTCTTTTCCAAACCCAGAGATCAACTGCGGAGTACCCCAAGGATCATCACTCAGCCCCACTCTTCAACATCTACATGGCCCCCCTCACCTCCATCGTCAGACAAAATGGGCTCAGCATATTATCCTATGCCAACGACGCCCAGCTCATCCTCTCCCTCATGAAAAACCCTGAAGGCACCAGACTCAGCATCCAGCAAGGAATGAAACTAAAATCGCAGCCTGGATGAGCAAAAGCTGCCTAAAACTCAACTCTGAGAAGACAGAGGTCCTCATCCTTGTACCCTACCTCCACTGCTTGGGACAACACCAGGTGGTCATCTGTCCTCGGAAACCCACCCACCCAGACGGACCACACCCGGAACCTCAGCATCATCCTAGACTCCTCCCTCACCATGACTCGCCAGATCAATGCCGTCACCTCCACCTGTTTCAACTCCCTCCGCATCCTTCCCAAGGCCTTCAAGTGGATCTTCCCAAAGCCAGGAAGACCATCACACACGCACTCATAACTTACAGACTGGACTAATCCCTGCTACACAAACTCATAACCATCCAGAACACCGCAGCCAGACTCGCCCTCTGCAACACACGCCATGAGCACATGACCCAACACCTGTGAGACCTCCACTGGCATCCCGTCGAGAAGAGAGTATCCTTCAAGCTACTCACCCATGCCTACAAATCCCTCCATAACATCGGACCCAAATACCTCAACGAAAGAATCTCTTTCCAAGTACCCAAAAGAAACCTCTGCTCTGCAGACTTTGCCCTAGCAGAGACACTGCGCATCCCCAGAACTAGAGCAGGTATATGAGCCTTCTCCTACGTCACAGCCAAGGCCTGGAACGAGCTCCCAGTCAACATCAGATCCTCCCCTACCCTGCCCACCTTCAGGAAGAATGAAAAGGCCTGTCTTTTTGACTGACCTGGAGTTCCATACCTCCCAGCGCCTTGAGACCCTTACGTGTGAGTAGTGTGCATTCAAAGGTCCTGATTGATTGATTGATTCTTGATAAGATTTACAAGTGTGCAGTTTACATTTGTGACTTGCATTGATTTCTGCAATCAACTGAATTAAACGTTTCGTGATTGAAACATCAGCGATTTACTACAGTTTGGACTTTGAATTATGTTTCATCATTTTTTTTAGTACTTGAAAGCCTTAGGGTTTTGCTGTGCCTGCTGTCGATAGAACATCTGTCCTAGTCTTTGCACATTAGTCTTTAGCAAGGTCCCAATATCCACTGACTGGCTCGTGCTCCAACCCCCTCACAAACCAACCTCTTATGGAGAGTTTTCCCAGTCGCCGTATGCCTTGCCTTCAAAGGCAGGACATCCTGTGGGAGGAGCAAATAGCCTAGTGGTACAGGTCTGTGGGTGATGAAGCCTTCCATCAATGAAGTCAGGGAAAACCAGAAACAATTCAGATAGAAAGCTTCCAAATTCGCATCACTAAACCCATAATCTTGAACCAGAGCAATCTTGGAGAGATTTTCTTATTCTGCAAGATTTAAAGGGCAATCACAAAACATTTGAAAATATCAAAATCTCTCGAGGATACAGCGATAATTAGACATATAGTCGGAAATACCGACATATTTAGAATAACTGCAATCATTTCCAAAAATCTCTGGAAAAACTTTGAAAAAACACAAATCGTGAAAATAACAAAATTCTCTACCATAGAAGAATTCATTTTTCCGTCATCAGGCCGTACATCTGGAATTAAACTTTTGTTTCCTAAGAGGTGCCTGCCTTAATTTGACGACATTGACTAAACAATAAACAAGCCTATCTTTAGCACTGATTTGTTCATTTCTGTTCGCACTACCTATTAATTTCTCCTTTTGCAACGAATTTTAATTCTCTGGATCCGTCACAAGTCAGTACTCTACATCAACAAACGTATCCTTATTTTATGGACAATATGCGCAGGTCAATTACATCCTATTTGGAAAATTGGCCTTTTCCGAATATTACTATTAGGAGGCACTTGCTGTAATCAGGCCAGCTTCATATCTGGGTAGGCAAATGAATTTAAGAAAATATGACAAGCTGCCCCCTACACCTGCCAGCGTGACATATTTTCGTGACCTCGTGGTGGATTGGAAAGTGTAAACAAGTCTTAAAATAAACGATAATTTCGTGTGTAAAAGGATGAAGCCATGCAACATTTGATGCTTCACTTAAAAGTAAAAACATATTTTTTTATTTTTTATTTCTGTAATTTTTTATTGTAAAAAAATTATATATTTACATGGAGCATAACATATACATGGGAGGAGGAAGAGAATTCTCATGGGCAAACACAACTCTAAGTCTCCTTCCTACATTAGAAAACAAGCATTTGCAATGCAATGGTCTCGGCATCATTAAAGGTAGAGCTATTGGCATTGCTCATGACATTTTTTTTTCTTTAAATCAAAAATAAATGGCATTGTCATTAACATTGCCAATACACAGCACTCTGCACTCAACAGCACACAATGCTCTGCATACTCACTCTGCATTCACTGCTCTGCACACTCACTCTGCACTCACTGCTCTGCACACTCACTCTGCACTCACTGCTCTGCACACTCACTCTGCACTCACTGCTCTGCACACTCACTCTGCACTCACTACTCTGCACACTCACTCTGCACTCACTACTCTGCACACTCACTACTCACTACTCTGCACTCACTACTCACTACTCTGCACTCACTACTCACTACTCTACACTCACTACTCACTACTCTGCACTCACTACTCACTACTCTGCACTCACTACTCACTACTCACTACTCTGCACTCACTACTCTGCACACTCTCTCTGCACTCACTACTCTGCACACTCACTACTCACTACTCTGCACTCACTACTCACTACTCTGCACACTCACTACTCACTACTCTGCACTCACTACTCACTACTCTGCATTACCACTCTGCACTCACTACTCTGCATTACCACTCTGCACTCACTATGCACTCACTACTCTGCACTCACTACTCTGCACTCACTACTCACTACTCTGCACTCACTACTCACTACTCTGCACTCACTACTCACTACTCTGCACTCACTACTCACTACTCACTACTCACTACTCTGCACTCACTACTCTGCACACTCTCTCTGCACTCACTACTCTGCACACTCACTACTCACTACTCACTACTCTGCACTCACTACTCACTACTCTGCACTCACTACTCACTACTCTGCACTCACTACTCACTACTCTGCACTCACTACTCACTACTCACTACTCACTACTCTGCACTCACTACTCTGCACTCACTACTCTGCACACTCTCTCTGCACTCACTACTCTGCACACTCACTACTCTGCACACTCACTACTCTGCACTCACTACTCTGCACACTCTCTCTGCACTCACTACTCTGCACACTCTCTCTGCACTCACTACTCTGCACACTCACTACTCACTACTCTAAACTCACTACTCACTACTCTGCATTACCACTCTGCACTCACTACTCACTACTCTGCATTACCACTCTGCACTCAATATGCACTCACTACTCTGCACTCACTACTCTGCACACTCTCTCTGCACTCACTACTCTGCACACTCACTACTCACTACTCTGCACTCACTACTCACTACTCTGCACTCACTACTCACTACTCTGCACTCACTACTCACTACTCTGCACTCACTACTCACTACTCACTACTCTGCACTCACTACTCTGCACACTCTCTCTGCACTCACTACTCTGCACACTCACTACTCACTACTCTGCACTCACTACTCACTACTCTGCACACTCACTACTCACTACTCTGCACTCACTACTCACTACTCTGCATTACCACTCTGCACTCACTACTCTGCATTACCACTCTGCACTCACTACTCTGCACTCACTACTCTGCACACTCTCTCTGCACTCACTACTCTGCACACTCACTACTCACTACTCTGCACTCACTACTCTGCACTCACTACTCACTACTCTGCACTCACTACTCACTACTCTGCACTCACTACTCACTACTCTGCACTCACTACTCACTACTCTGCACTCACTACTCACTACTCACTACTCACTACTCTGCACTCACTACTCTGCACACTCTCTCTGCACTCACTACTCTGCACACTCACTACTCACTACTCACTACTCTGCACTCACTACTCACTACTCTGCACTCACTACTCACTACTCTGCACTCACTACTCACTACTCTGCACTCACTACTCTGCACACTCTCTCTGCACTCACTACTCTGCACACTCACTACTCTGCACACTCACTCTGCACTCACTACTCTGCACACTCTCTCTGCACTCACTACTCTGCACACTCTCTCTGCACTCACTACTCTGCACACTCACTACTCACTACTCTAAACTCACTACTCACTACTCTGCATTACCACTCTGCACTCACTACTCACTACTCTGCATTACCACTCTGCACTCACTATGCACTCACTACTCTGCACTCACTACTCTGCACACTCTCTCTGCACTCACTACTCTGCACACTCACTACTCACTACTCTGCACTCACTACTCTGCACTCACTACTCACTACTCTGCACTCACTACTCACTACTCTGCACTCACTACTCACTACTCTGCACTCACTACTCACTACTCACTACTCACTACTCTGCACTCACTACTCACTACTCACTACTCTGCACTCACAACTCTGCACTCACTACTCTGCACTCACTACTCTGCACTCACTACTCTGCACTCAGCACTCACTACTCACTACTCTGCACTCAGCACTCACTACTCACTACTCTGCACTCAGCACTCACTACTCACTACTCTGCACTCAGCACTCTGCACTCACTACTCTGCACTCAGCACTCTGCACTCTGCACTCTGCACTCACTACTCTGCACTCACTACTCTGCACTCACTACTCTGCACTCACTACTCTGCACTCACTACTCTGCACTCAGCACTTACTACTCTGCACTCACTACTCTGCACTCTGCACTCTGCACTCAGCACTCTGCACTCACTACTCTGCAATCACTACTCTGCACTCACTACTCTGCACTCACTACTCTGCACTCACTACTCTGCACTCACTACTCTGCACTCACTACTCTGCACTCAGCACTCTGCACTCTGCACTCTGCACTCACTACTCTGCACTCACTACTCTGCACTCACTACTCTGCACTCACTACTCTGCACTCACTACTCTGCACTCAGCACTTACTACTCTGCACTCACTACTCTGCACTCAGCACTTACTACTCTGCACTCACTACTCTGCACTCACTACTCTGCACTCACTACTCTGCACTCAGCACTTACTACTCTGCACTCACTACTCTGCACTCAGCACTTACTACTCTGCACTCACTACTCTGCACTCAGCACTTACTACTCTGCACTTACTACTCTGCACTCACTACTCTGCACTCACTACTCTGCACTCACTACTCTGCACTCACTACTCTGCACTCACTACTCTGCACTCAGCACTCTGCACTCTGCACTCACTACTCTGCACTCACTACTCTGCACTCACTACTCTGCACTCACTACTCACTACTCTGCATTACTACTCTGCACTCACTACTCTGCACTCACTACTCTGCACTCACTACTCTGCACTCACTACTCTGCACTCACTACTCTGCACTCACTACTCTGCACTCAGCACTCTGCACTCAGCACTCACTACTCAGCACTCACTACTCAGCACTCACTACTCTGCATTACCACTCTGCACTCACTACTCACTACTCTGCATTACCACTCTGCACTCACTCTGCACTCACTAGTCTGCACTCACTACTCTGCACTCACTACTCTGCACTCACTACTCTGCACTCTGCACTCTGCACTCAGCACTCTGCACTCAGCACTCTGCACTCAGCACTCTGCACTCACTACTCTGCATTACTACTCTGCACTCACTTTACAATGATTCTTTAGTATCGCGCCTTCCGCCATATTTTATGGTTATTACTAAGTATGATTCATGCTGCTATGCTCATTCACAAGTTGCAAATACCTTCCTGCAACTGATTACTACTGCAGTGAGCCTGAGAGCTACATTTAATAGGTCTCACCGTTTTCTGCATACTTTTGTGAGAGACTGTTCTATTTCCTTGTCACTATTTCGTTCCATACTTCGTCTTTTGTTTGTAAAATTCTGGTACATTTCCTGTTTGTCTCCAATGCCGTCGTTTTGTTTAGTCTGCAAATTCTTCTTTCAAAGAGATCTTTTAAAAGTTTACATCATAAAAACGTCTTGCAAAACATAATTTCAGGCCGCCTGTCACATTGCACAGTAGGGGGCACTTTAAATATAGAATTGAGTATGCCCCCGGAATGCCGCCGCGGCCGCCCCGGAAGTCAGGCACGGTCGCCTGTGACGGGGGCGGGGCCACGTCCAGACCGGAAGAGGAGGCAGGCGGAGTGAAATGCGTCTCGCGCCCGGGGCTCCTGTGAGCGGTGTGGAGCCCCGGGGCCGCGCCAGCAGGAGGTTGGGCGCCGCGTGCTGAGCAGAGTCCCCGACATTGGCCAGGTAAGTTCCAAAAGGCTGGGGGGGCTTGGTGCACTTGTGTGTGTGTGTGCGTGTATGCTCGTGTGTGTATGTATGTATGTGTGCGACGGTGACGGCGGGGGAGGCGGGGGAGGGAGGGAGGGAGGCGGGGGAGGGAGGGGGGGCCTCGGTGCACGTGTGTGTGTGCGCGCGTGTGTGTATGTGTCAGTAGGGGTGTCTCTGTATGTATGTATGTGCGTGCGTGCATGGGCGCTTGTGTGTGTGTATGCGCATGCGTGTGTGGTGCTTGCGCTTCCCAGGAGACAGCGCCTGGCCACAGCGCGCGTTCCAGTTACAAATCGCCTCGAAGGATGCGCGTGGCCGACACTGTCTCCTGGGAAGCACAGTCGCTGACAAAAGATCTCGGCGGAGACGCGCTTCCGCGCGTTGAGCCGAGACCTAATGAAGCGCATGCACCATTTAAATCTGGCAGCTTGTAATGATGCGCGGGAAGAACTCAGCTAGAAGAAAGCAGACATTAATGCCAGGTTTGTACCGCTAACTGCGAGAAGCAGCTGCAGACATGAGCTCATTCTCTCACCTGTCACCCTCCAGGTAATGATGAAGATACTGACAAATTGCAGGCCTGCAATGGTCCTAAGTATATTCTGTCTGCGTGCCCCCTCCCCTGGCCATTGCATTCTTCTGCCGTGAATTCCCCTCACTCTGAACAGCGAGAGCAAACAATGGCTTCGTTTGCTAGATTTGCAGAATTCCGGCTGTACCTGAGGGTGCCTTGTTTAATACCTTTACTTCGTCAAATCAATTAACATCTGTGCCCTCATGAAATTACCTCCACTAATGTAATAATCATATCAGAGATTGGAAAAAGCTTGCCAGTGTTCCATGTCGGCGCAAATTACTAAGTATTTCAGGGAGTTTTATGTACATTTAATCAGGAAAGATTAATTAGATGACATATGGAAACCGATAGCACACTGAAGAGCTATCTTCAGCTGAAGTGCACATTCTGCAGAGTGTGGGCTTTTTAACAGATTAATTAAAATTAAAAGAGAACCACCCAACTGTAAATATTGGGGGTTGTGGTGTTATTGGGAGAGGGGCTTAGTACAGCAAAGTAATTGAATACTTCATCGATGCAGGCTTCGGCCACACTAACTACTAATCTATGTTTTGAAAGAAACGACTAAAACAGTTTTATGGAAAAAAAGTGTTTCACTTAGAAAGAGCGAATGTCAAAAATGATAGAGAAAAGCAATTCGTTTCAGTCCCAAGTGGTAGAGCATGGGACTGCTTTTCATTTGTGTGTTTTATTTATATACAATGTCCAGAATCAAGAGTTATCTGCACGTATGGCAAAGAGGCATGGAGAATTCGGAGGTGCATACACAAGTCCACTACCAATCAAATGTGCACATAGAAGCTGCAATTGAGGGTGAGACTCCCAAAAAGCTGCACGTTGTTGAAACATCTTCCTCCTTTTTTTAAAAACTATTTTTTCCCTCTCAACCAATATCTTATTACCTCTTCTCTACTTACCCATTGTCACCTCGCAAGTCACTGTGCACTCTGAAAATTGTCTTCATTCATTGTTTCATCAATTCACACGAGAAAGTAGATCATTTACACAAAAAGTAAGGTTGCCTATCATGAAGCATGCCACAATAGAGTATGGGTGAGGTTTCCTTATCCAGAATATCTGCATTCTCTGGGACTATGACAGTCCCCATTGGACGCAGGTAAATGCACCCATTGTGACATAGTGTTTAGATGGAGAGACCGTGTGGTGAGTTACCAGATTTCCTCTTTCTCCCCCTTCTGTGTAATATACACAAACGTAGCAGCAGAGAATTGTTTTTCTTTGTAAATAAGCATCTGCAGATAATTATATAAGTACATGGACATGAATCACAATATAAACAAAAGTATGCTTTGGCCACTGCAGTACATAGACATCAAGACTACAGAGTTTTTAGTAGGTATTTAACAAAATGTCATACATTATAGGCCACTTCTACTGTAACTTCCCCTCTACCATTTTGTGGCTATCTGAGACCTCGATTAGTCAAAACGGCAGGGGCATGTGCAGCTCGTAACACATACTACAACACAATCGCTTGACCACCCACCCGGGGCAAGCCCTCCATTGTGGTTGATTTAGCTACTAAAAATAAGTATTTAATGACCATTCCTGCCTTTTACCCAATGCCTCCCCCAAAACATACTGTGATCTTTGAGCTTGTTCCCTTTGAGGCACAGATGAAGGTACAAAACTCCTTCCTGCATTATTCAGAAGTTTGTTTAAAAATCGTGTTGCAATCTTAAACTCAATCGGCGCTCACTGATTATTATGATAGACTTCAACTTAGTCTTGTAAAATCACCAACACATCGTTTTTAATCAGCTTGATGTGATCATTCTCTTACACCAACTACATCTACACCAATGTCCATCTTAAAACATTTCCTCTTCTTTCCCAAGACACTGGTCTCATCTAACGCTTCCTAACTGACCACACCTTCATTCACATGGTTATTACGTATCCCTACTCCTCTTGCACTGTAACCAAGCAAAGTTAGACTGCACCATGATACCTTGCATAGTTACAGCACAAGGGTGAATGACTCCTCAACCTTAACTCTGACCATAACTACTACAAAAACTCTTCAAAACACTACAGAAAAGCACTACAATCCTGATAATCCATTTGACATGTATTAACAGGTGTTTTGTAACACTGTAGATACAACTTGAGAGTGGGAAAGAGAGCACTGCATTCAGCGCAAGTGTACACACTTGGAGTGGCAGGTTACATAGAGTATGTTATAATTACTGGAGGATTTCCTACACATCTCATATAAAAAATAGAGTACAATGGAGGTGCAGGGTAGCAAATCAATACTAATGGTGGAATGTTTATATTGATGTGCTCAGGCGCTGCAGTAAACAATGGAGTTTCGGTTGCACTCTCAAACGCCATCTGACCATAATAAGAATTGTGGTTCTAAAGCACCAACATTGAATAGCACAGAATGTACTGTTATACAGTGTGAGGACATCAAGGTTTGCATCAATTCACACTAGGGCACATTTAGACGATATAGATGGTTGTAGAGAGTGAGAGGTAGATTTGCAAGTCTTTGACAACTCCTGGCTGAGTATCCAAAACCCAATATCAAATCCCCTTTGTTCAATTTGCACTCTACTCATGAATCAAAGAGAGACCTAACATTTCTAAGCGAAATATGTTCATTGTTTGCTGAACCTGTCAAAGAGATGGTAACTGGATATCTCTGAGTATCTTAAAGACAGGTGCCCTATAGCGTGGTCAAAGGAAAATGCTACGTCTGGCCAAAAACCTAGATATGTTTCCTTATACCTCAGTACCCACAGGGAAAGTGATGGGAGATTTGAAAGAAGATGTTAAATGCTTTGGAGATAAATGTGTTCGCCAATGGGAGCATACTAAGCAACAGTAGACAATGCAAGGTCAAGGGCAAAGCAAGGTGCACTAACCATAAATATTCTAGCAAGCATTCGTTTAATTTAAAAAGATGTTACAAGTACAGTCGAAAGAACAATTGTATGTTGACCCTTAAAGTATTACCTAAAATGCTGCACAGGAAATTTTTTTATTTATGTTTCGGATATAATGTCAGAATACATGCCTAGCTTAGAAGTATTTTTTTTTACTGTAGGGTAATCTCAACCGCACAGTAGATGGAGGATCCAAAAATAGGTAGTGAATAAAATTAAGGGTCTGATATATTTTCAAAACTCCTGGCTTCCAAAATCATTCAGGCTATGGGATGAAGACAGCCCTTGGGCAAGAGGAGAACAATCTTAGGTAACTCAACAATGTCTAAGAACAAAAGCCTACGACGATTGTATCAATGCCTCTGTAATTTCTCAACAGGTTAAGCTGAACTGTATTTTTTTGTTCACTTGGGTGAAACATTGAGAGGTAGCGGTGATACCAAAGCCCGGGGAAGAAGTGACAATAGCCTATCGTCCATAGTCTTTGGTACTATGCTTGCTCTCTCCTGACTGTCTATGCTTAGTCTCTTGTGTCATGTTTCTTCTTTAGAATAAGTAAATAAATGAAATACTTGCTGCAACAGCCTTTTTCCATCTTATATTCTCTGCATGTGATAAGCAAAATCAGGCAATCCTTGTGGGTGCTGGGGATTTCCACTGAAGCATGTCTAATTAAATACAAGTGGCTAGGTGCTGGGACTTTCTCTTTAGTGCACATAAGTATACGCCATGTCTCACACAGTGCATGCCTATTTATTCCCATCAGAAGTAGACCAAGTGACAGGACTCCAAAAGCAATATCAAATGGTATCAGACATCTATAAATGAGCAATCCCTAAGCAAGACTAGCTATGGCTACAAACGGCCGCACAGATGTGGGTCTTGTAAGGTAATAATTGTAGGCACTCATCCTATAATGGTCAAATAATTCAACAACCATAAATACAAGTAGACAGAAAAAAACACACAAACAGGAGTGCTTCAAGAGTGCAACAATTGTATTGTAGAGCTTGTTCTCTTTTTTTCTCTTTCTTTCACAAAGAACAAATCATTCATTGGTGTTGATCCCAATATAATCTTCCCCAAGACCAAAATAACATGGGAGCTGTAGTATGAAGTCTCAAAACAATTCTCTCTATTATTCTTCAAAACATCAATAAAACAGCCTGGCCAACATGTTTCATCCTCTAAAAGAACTTCATCAGTGTTTATGTATTTCTTTGCAGGAATATCACATCTAAGTATAAGTGTGAGGGAATACATTTTCCCAGAAATTCTTGGAACACTTTTATTGCTCCTGTATTATTGTTGGAAAATAACTGAAGGCCATATATCAATTATGCAGCTTAATATCCACACCCCATTAGGTTCTGTAAGCTCAGACTGTACAGCGTCACTATTACGAGGCTTTTTGCAGGGGAACGCCCCCTCTGCATACATTTTACCTGACGCTGGTATAATGTGGCGCAGGGGTTTAAAAAGTGACGCATCTACCTAGATGCGTCACTTTTTAAATATGGCACAACAAGGCGTATATTTTACGCCGCTGGTGCGTCACAAAAAATGACGCACCGGCGGCGCAAAACTGATGCAAGGCCTCATAAATAAGGGCAAGGATGTTTTTCATATGCTTGAAGGCCTCTGAAGGGGAGAAAGGTGTAGGCCCGCCTCCGAAGGCTAACCCTCAGATTGAGGACGCATAGATTTGTCTCCAACTACTGATGCAAATTTCTTGCATTCCTATCTCTAATACAACTTATCGTTTTTGTTTATAACTTAGCTTTTCTGTTATCTCAGCTGCATCAAAGAAGGACAGTGCCAGTAACGTCAAACACCTTCTTTGGAGATGAAGGCCCTAAGGCATAAAATGATCCTAAATAGTGCAGCATAAAACAAAGCAAGTCAACATCTGTCTAGTGATGATTGTATTGGAGTGACACCTTTGTTTTTACTCCTTTGAAAAACAATGGACACAGCCCTTTTCAGTTTAGATAAAGCTCATAAGATTCACTCACTGATTGACAACCTCTCCCCTCATCAGATGATCCTTCCTGGGTAAACACTAATTTGGTCTTAAGGAACAGGGGGCCTCATTTATGAAAAGTGACGCATCGCTGCATGAAAACAGCGATGTGTCACTTTTCACTGCGCACTCCTTGCGACACCAATGATGCGTCATATTTAATGTATGACGCATCATGTCGCAAGGACTTAGATACGTCAGTATTTCTGACGTATCTGTAAGCGCAAAAGTGACGCATTGCTGGAGTGTGTCACAAAAGTGACGCAACTCCAGTAATGCGTCCTTTCACATGGGGAGAGCCCCGTGTGAAAGGGCTTGCGTCAGTCTTACGCCTGCTGTGAGGCAGGCGCAAGATTTTGACGCAACAGCATCCTAAAAGTGACGCAGTGAAATCTCATAGATTTCACTGCGTCACTATTACAAGGCTTTTTGCAGGGGAACGCCCCCTCTGCATACATTTTACCTGACGCTGGTATAATGTGGCGCAGGGGTTTAAAAAGTGACGCATCTACCTAGATGCGTCACTTTTTAAATATGGCACAACAAGGCGTATATTTTACGCCGCTGGTGCGTCACAAAAAATGACGCACCGGCGGCGCAAAACTGATGCAAGGCCTCATAAATAAGGGCAAGGATGTTTTTCATATGCTTGAAGGCCTCTGAAGGGGAGAAAGGTGTAGGCCCGCCTCCGAAGGCTAACCCTCAGATTGAGGACGCATAGATTTGTCTCCAACTACTGATGCAAATTTCTTGCATTCCTATCTCTAATACAACTTATCGTTTTTGTTTATAACTTAGCTTTTCTGTTATCTCAGCTGCATCAAAGAAGGACAGTCCTAATGGAATGAGGAGAAGTGACTGCAATAACAGAACAAGAGTTACGGTTCCATATTAACAACCAAAGCAAATTCAATAGGATCAGGTCTCTAGAAAAACACAGCAGTGCTAGAATATCTGAAGGACACTTTACCACTGGGAAGCTGGCATGGTGACTGAACATGTCAGCCATGACAGCTAAAACTGACCTGGAAGAACCCGGAAGAATATGCATTACAAGTGACTCAAAAGTTACGAAAAAGTTTGTTGTGATAATGCACTGTAATGAAGAAATGTAAGTACTGATCATTTAACGGAGTGTTTCTTAGTTAACTTATAATGTACTGCAACCGGCTGCCCACGTTTTCCATGGTTATTGGTTTTCTGTCACCTTCTTAGCGGGAGTATGATAATAAAGCTGTTTTTTCACTACTACCTTTTTTGCCCTTTACCATATTATGAACGAATTTCATATCTGTCCACTGGATTGGCATTAGCTATTTTCCATAAGAAGGGCAGTCTTGTCTCTTCCTGTCTAGAAAGAGAGTAGGATTTATGTTTACAACCGATGGAAAGGAGGGCCATTACATCTGCTGGTGTTGCCAATGCCAGCAGATTCAAATCTGTTTATATTTGATTAAAAAGTAAACATGATGTAGGCCATTAAAGCTTTCAACACACCACAGGAAAAAAAGTAGAAGCTGACCACACTTTTGTCCTATGTAAGCCAGATCAGAGGCAGTGTGTGACCTCATTATTTAATGAACTTTGCTTCTTCGTGCTTCCATTTTGACCCAATACAAAGAATCACTTTCTAAAACCTACACAATCCTATTGAGACAAACACAGGATTAAAAAGGCTTTTATTTACAATTCCAAAATGTAATACAGAGTTGTATCTATCAACTCCATTTCCAGCTATACGACAAACGACATCTTTTAGGAAGGGGTTCAACAACCGAGAGAACACAAGGATTACACAATGTCGCAATTGCTCCAACAGTCGAGAAGGAACACAGAAATCAAAAACATTCTGACTCACTAGAAGTGGAACAAAATGCACCTGAAGTAAGCTATGCCAGCTACACTTTGTTGTGATTAAAACTAGTTTAAACAGGAATAGGCAAATGTTCTCAAGGAAATCTTCAAGTTATAGGTGAACTTCATCAGACTTCAGTAAATCAGTTTAAGGTATGCAGGCATTATGTGCAATATCTAAAACCAAGGAGACCAGAGCCAGCTATTTATTTGTCCTAATATTGACTTTTTTGGTCAATGGAGGGAAAAATGATTCCCAAGCACCTTCTATTTAGTCAGTGTTGGCGCATTGCACAAAAAGAGCTGATTCACAATGTCTAAACCATTTGAGTTCCTACCAATGCGGGCCCAAAAAAACTAAAGTAAACCCATGCAGGACAACATTCAAAGGCCAAACTATCTAGGTTTATTCAAAATTAAGAATTATTAAAGAAAGCCACAAGATAGTTAATTCAAATTGGCACCCTAGGTCAAGAGAAAATGTCTTATTACGGAATCAGTAAGAGAACCAACAAAGTCTATCTCTGGAGAAAACAAGCAAGAGTCAAATATTGAGTCAAATAACAAACTGTAATAGAGTTGCCTTCATTAAAGCAAGCAGAAAATCTGGCAATCAAATATATTCTATGCTCAGAATTAAACATCAAACTGACATTTGGACTGCACAGTTAAAGGCAAGAAAAGCGTAAAACACATCCCACAAAGGAGCCCATTTTATAGGTCCAGAAGTGTCAAAAAACTACACTCTTTGCATGATGTTAAGTGGCACTACGGGCCGTACTTTAAAAGTTAGATGACAAAAACCAACCAACATTTCAGAAATTGTGTTGCATAAAAAGGTCTCACTCTAGGAACCCGCCTAAAATTAATAGTCAAGTATCCCCTTCAACCTACATAGAAGGGGAATGACATCACAGTGCTATACAAGAAACATTTAAATGAATGAAAAAACAGTTGTAGCTGGCGAACAACTAGAAGGGGATTAGAATAAGACCCCAACCTTGACGTCCAAGATACTCGCTCGGTGGCTGGGGAAGAAAAACTCAATGTGAGGTCCTCCATAGCGTGGGACCTACCCAAGTCTAGACACCAACAGGGGTTCGCCAGAAGGTAGACTATTTTTTTCACACACTTCCACTTTCACTTATGATTACGACATGAATCCAGAACATAGGAGATGGAAATTCTTATTTCACCTTTTGACCGTCCCCACTAGAGTAGATGAGGATCCCCCGGTCCTGATGATATGCCATAGATCCTACTGTATGTCTCAGGCATGAAACATGTCGACCATTTATACCCTTCACACATCATTTTGATCTGCAGCAGGTATAATTTTCCTCGCCAGCCACAACATTTACAGTCGGATGTTTTTATCCATAGCAGTGGTATCCAGCGAAAAAAATTGTTTGGGGAATTCCCTAGCTATTTTTAAGACACACATTTTTCCTCCCACTTCTACTTACCATACACATGACCCCACACCACTCTTTAGCTTCACGTCGGCAACCAGAGAATTCCTCCAGCAAAGAGCCCCCCTGATGGGCCCGTTGAGGAGCTGCCCTATGATGAAGCATGACACCCCTTTGGGGTGTGTGAGGGCCCTTGCTTCTTATTGGAGCTATCCCACTCCCAGTCCCCTTTCTACACCTGGAACGCCCAGCTTTTTCTCCCCCATTCCCCTTCCTGTCCCTGCCCTCCCTAGGAACTGCATACCTCGGTTCTAGCCATATTTACTAGGGGTCTGCATGGTGGACCTATCAAGCCCCTGTACTTCCTTTTGAGAATAATACATTACAATACACTTAACCATTACAAATTTAAAAAGGAATAGAAATACTCCTGGGGAGGCTATTCAAAAATATAAAACAATGGGATAGAGTAGATGACAGAATATTAGAGATCGAATGCCCAATTTGGAGTAAATTTCCAGCTTTTTCAGAATTCACAGAAACGTCCGCCACTGCTAATAAGTTGGTACAGTAACACATTTCCAAGAACATTTCTAGGAAGTTGATGTATTCCAAGTCAATTAAATGTAAAAGAATGTCTATATGTGTAAATTGAGTGAGGGCACATTTGCTCAGCCAAAATCTTGTAGGCCAGTGCAATTGTACTTTTTTGTTTTCCATGGGGAAATCTTATATTCCTGTGATGAAATACTTTGCCCACGTCAATTGATTACATTACGTCACCATTCTCTTTGTGTATATAAATTTACTCCTCACTCTGACAGAACTATATAGTCCAAAGGTATGGACAGTGGGCATGTAACTGAAGAGGTCTTTGAATACCCACAAAGTGACAGGCTTGTGGGTGTTGCCCTGCTTAGGAAGGGTTTCTGACCTGGAACATACACAATACATCCATTTGGGCATGTAAGGTCAAACATAGTATTACATCATAATGGTGTAAATTCACATTTTGTGAATATAAAATACAAGTTTACCCTTGGTGTATTTGTGCATTGTTCTAATACCTGAAACTTTCATGACCAGGACTAGCCAAGTCATTCAAACTCTGTTACAACATAGGTCGAAAATGAAATTATAGATAGCTTTTCAACTCATCCAGTGAATCTGAAAAAATATATATTGAAACTGCATTCCACAGAAAAGTAAGAGGAGCCCAAACAACCGTCTCTGTCAAACAGTTTGCTATTACAAAATATTTATAAATGGCTTGACAAAGAAGGGACAGGGACAGAGTCCAGAAAGTGGAAAAGGAGATACTAGAGCCAAGGATGGGAAATAAATAAATACTATGTAGACAGATTAGGTCTGCCTGTATTATTTCTACCTACATTTGATGGAGATGTTTACGGCTTGCTGCATTGTTTTGTGAGTTTAATTGTTATTTATAGTTGGATGTGTCATATTGTGTCATTGGTAACAATGTTTAATAATTATTATACCGGTCTAAGAAGTTTACAGAGAATGTTGTCAGGAGGCTGGTGGCTGACCCAACAGGACACTATTCATCATATAAACACACTAAATCAATTAATATAGCAGAGCCCTATTCGCAGTCAGTTAGGATATATTTAATTTTTTATGTTACCATTTCAAGATATTTTTTTACGTATTTATAAGTTTTCTGAATTTCGGATGTGAGCCTGGATCAAATCTTAATGATGGTGCCTACATTTTAAGCTCGGCCTTCTGAGCTGCCTCCAGTAGTATCATCAGAATGTACCCATGCCGCCATAGTTTGAACCTAAAGCTTGAAGTCCTTTGAACCAGGACGTCTTTAACAGGGGGGGAAACTCTCTGGATCAGGCATGGAGGTGCAGCCATGGATCCATTGCGGTCTATGGAGGTCAGGCCAAGGCCACTCACAAACCTATTTTGAGTCACACCACTCCTACAGATTTGGGTAGCATTGACAGCCTTCTATTGCTCAGCAGTCTCCCAAGCCTCTCACATTGTTAGCAGTAAACATTCAAATATTCATAAAAGGTAAAAATTCAATTTCCTCTAACAGGTAGGCAGGCCACTTCCTCCATGGTCTTTATCAATTATAAAGAATCCATAATCTCTCTTTAGAACCTGTGCTTAGCCATATTCACCCCTCACAGGTGAGGGAAAGAAGCCCCAGACGGTCCGAAGCAGAACTGCAACCAAACAACACGGTTTTGGAGACCAAAGAGAGAGGTACTGCACATCCCGGGGTTACTGTAGGAGGAATTAAAGAAGAGCGCATGGGGGAAAGCCTCAAATAACTAAAGGCCATGCTCTCCACAGAAAGCTAGGTGGTAATCCTAATAGTGGCCAGATTAAAAGGAAGTTTTCACATACATTCGTTGGCTTGGCTGTGTTTAGAAACCACGCAAATAGCATCTCTTGTGATGCTTTGAAGAAGAAATAAAATACTGAAGGCATGTGGAGCCCCTCTTGAAGTATGCCCTGTCAAGACTGTGATATTCCCAGCCCTCTCACTACCTGTCTTGCCCAGAGGTGTAGTCAGTGAATGAGTTTGCTAACTGCTAAATCTATTCATGTGCCAGATATTCCAGCACAATCGATTGCAACTCATAACAATCTGTAAGAGGCAGGATCAATAGAGAGAGGTCATTTTTTTGCACCTGCACCTTACCTTTAATTATAGGTTTAGGGGGATGTGCCAGTATTAAAAAAGTCATTATTTATGGATGAGTTTTGTAAATTGCTACAAGTTACCTTTTGGTTTCTTCAGCACTCTATAGTGCTAAATAGGTGCAGTTAGCATCCAATCGGATGGGAAGTGTCCATATCCTTAGAACCAGTGGTGAGTTCAATTAAAAAACAAAGCTTATTTATTTTTGGCAATTATATAGGACAGAACATTTCATGGTGGCAAGGGATTGATTAACTTAACAGCAGAATAGTGGCACACTATTGAAGAGATGAGGGATGGAGAACAGCTCGAGCAACAAACCAGAATCAAAATAAATTGTAAAAGGTTAATAAATCTGACCAATGCAGCAAGATATCACCTTGACTGAGGAAAAAGAGTAAAAGCAGGAGTGCAGGGTTGCCATGTAGGTTGTTTTAGGAACAAATGTGTTTTTAAGTTCTTTCGAATACACAGTAAAATGGATTTGAATCTGAGCTCAAAGTGTAGGCTGGTCAAACTCTCTCTACATGAGCATCACCGCACAACTACTGATAAGATTGCAAACCATTTAAAACGCTAAAGCCAGGCTCATCCTTGACCTTCAGAGAACAGCCCACATCAACCCCATGCTCAGAGCGCTCGACCGGCTCTCCATCCCAAAAAAAGTGCCAGTTCAAATTGCTTACACACTCCTACAAGACCCTATACAACAAAGGACCAGCCTACTTCAACCCATGCTTGAACTTCCACTAACCCGGCCGAGAACTATGCTCTGCTGCCGCGCCCCCTCACCCTGCTTCCACAAAAGCAGAAGTAGGGGCTGCACCTTTTTATACCTGGCTGCCAGGACCTGGAATGGCCTCCCACTCCACCTCCTCCGGACTGCACCCAGCCTACAAAAGTTCAGAGATGGCTTAAAGGCCAGAACAGACCTTTAGGAGGGCACTAACAGGGCACTAAAAACTTGGCTTTTTAAAATTCTGTATATCCGTCCTGTTTTTCCTCACTGTGAATCTGCAACCGCATGGACCATAATGCTTAGGGGCAAACCCGCTGGTGAGTGGAGCAGTGTGCGACCCCATGGATTGCTGTTTATTAAGGCTCCCTTGAGCTGGTTGAGCTGACGAGCTCGGGATCACGCACCTGCGCGCCGTGGAGAGGTACCAGACCTGAGAACACTTTTGGCAGCCTTTACAGCAACCCCATACGTACGCCTATTCCCTGCTGATGAAGGGTAATGACCCAGAAACACGTGTCCAGGGATGGCCAGCACAACGGTAAACACACTTGGGACTTTACAAGAAGCGCACACGCTGAATCGAACCGCATTGACCATAATGCTTAGGGGCGAACCCGCAGGTGGGTGGAGCAGTGCGACCCCATGGATTACTGTTTATTAAGGCTCCCTTGAGCTGGTTGAGCTGACGAGCTCGGGTTCACGCACCTGCGCGCCGTGGAGAGGTACCAGACCTGAGAACACTTTTGGCAGCCTACACAGCAACCCCATACGTACGCCTATTCCCTGCTGATGAAGGGTAACGACCCAGAAATATGTGTCGAGGGATGGCCAGCACAACGGTGAACACACTCGGGACTTTACAAGAAGCGCACAAGCTGAATCGAACCGCATTGACCATAATGCTTAGGGGCGAACCCGCTGGTGGGTGGAGCAGTGTGCGACCCCATGGATTACGGCTGGTCCAACTAGTAGGGTTAATTTCAAGAACAAAAGAGAATATGTGGTTGGGGATTAGTTAGAGGAAACAATAAGTGGAGTTACATGAATTTTCATGGTTTAAATATTTTTATAGTTCTGAGAGTTACAGAGACCATCACCCACAAACAAATGGCCAATGAGGCGCTTTGCTTGATTATGTTGGTACTTATGAAACTTAAAATGCCAAACAACAAAATTGAGACCTTGACCATCCACGCCGCCCACACTACATTCCCAGAGCCAATAAATTCTCAAACAAGGCAAATTCAGTCACTCAGTAGCAGAACTGATAGCCAATGGACTTCGGAGATTCATCATCATGAGATCTTTACTAGCGTATATACCTGTAATAAATCTAAGTGTTTTAGAATATTTATGGCATTATTGTCTCTTGATAAGAATGTTGTGAATGGGCCTAGTCTTCGTCATATGACTTGAGTCTATGTTCAGTAGTGAGAAGTATATTCGCCATGGCTAATATATCCCAGAAGGTCGTTAACCAGTTTCTTAGTGATGGTGTGAGGCCATGCCCCAGTGGGATATGATTGCTTGTAATGTCACATTGATAGCTATGGTGATGTGCTTGCCTTTACGAAATCTCATTTCAGCATATGGGTACCCTTGAAGAATCACTTTGGGGTCTCTCAGAATCTGGGTCTCAAATACTAATTAAAGTTATTAAAAATCTTGCTCCAGAACCTATTTAGTTTTATCCACCTCCATAATAGATGTGTGAGGTTTCCTTATTTTATTGCAACTTGTCTATCAAGCATTAGTTTTAGTTGCATCCTATCTATTGATTTTCAGAGTCAACTTCCATGAGTTCCGCTCCCCTCGAGTTTTGAATACAGTGGAGAAGTTGTTCATTTTTATTATGGCTATGTTCCCCATCCACAAGAAATGTTTATTTGGCTAGTTTCAGAAGTCTTACCCAACGTCTTTTAGAATGCAGCCATAGTTAATAGTGACTGTCTGAAAGGTGAATTGACTCATTGTGATGCCTAAATATGTAATAGCTTCCTTTTTCCAACCCAGCATGACAAGCAATCTCAATGCGTTCAGTTGTTGAGGCATAGGGTTAAGCAACAGGGCCTTTGATTGGATGAAATTAAATTTAAAACAGATGGACCTATTATTTCAACTTCTTCTAGAAGGGGAGTAACAGAATTCAGAGGATCCAATAGGGTGACCATGATATCATTTGCGAACTGTGTAAGCTTAAATTATCTTCACCCCATTCTATCCCTCTAATGTCCTTTCTACGTCTGATTGCATTTGCTAAAGGTTCCATTATTAAATGAAAAGGAGGGCCCTGTCTGGTACCCCTCTCCACTGCTGATAGGGAAAGAATATGTTACACCATTGACCCTTACCAGAGCCTGAAGAGAACTGCAGCTCGCCATTACCCGTTTGAGAAAGTGTTGCCCAAATCCCATCTTATGTAACACCATACAGGCCCAGTCAACTCTATTAAATGCCTTCCCAGAGTTGAAAGATAATAGGAAGGCATCTCTCTTGCTTTTCTGGGTGTGATCTATGATGTGAATATTTTTCTTTGTGTTAGCTTCGCCTTGGAAGCCTAGGATAAAGCCAGATTGTCTGGTGCTGTTAACTAGGGCAGCAATACGTCAAGTTTTGATGCAAGTAAAAAGTTTAAGGTCCAGTTTCAGGAGGAAGATTGTTTTTTAAGACAAGCCAGTAGTGGGTAAGCGCAGTGGGGCGGGGCGGGGGGGTTGTTGACAGACGAAAGAAAGGGTCCTCGTCAACTCTCCTGAAACACATGACATTGGTGGGCATTCATCTTAGTATATGGCTTGGTTCCACCCCCCCCCCCACCCCCCCCCCCCCGGGTCGACTGTGTATTCTGTGCTATATACTGCATTTGTTTGCATTGTGTTTATCTCCAAGGTAGGAGATATCTAAACGTGTTTGAGAGTATTATATAATAAATACATATTTTTATAAATACCTTGTGTGGTTCTTTTTCACTTAATCTATACTATGTTTGCATTCTGGTAAAACAAGCTGCTTTACATTCCTTCTGGACTAAGTCTGTAGGTTGCTCTTCACAGCTACCACGTAGAGAGATTTCTAAGGGTGTCTAAGACCTCTTAAATCACCATAAGGGTTGTCTGGACTGGTGCAGGGTGCCCACTTATATCAGTGGACATCATATACCAGGCCAGCCTCTCACTAATCCTATCAGTGTAACCTCTGAAATGTTGGTATAACTGGCTTAAACCATTCCCTCATTTACCTAGGACTCTCAGACTGGGCTGACTATAATGGGTATTGTGCTGCTGCATAAGTCCACCCTCAGGCCCATCAATTGAGGGCTCCTAACCTCTTTATTAGAACATGCATAGCATGTGCCTACATAAATGTTGACTCCATATCTCTCACTTCCAAGTCCCAAATAACTAGCTTGCAAATACCTCCACTCCCTCCCCAGAAAATACTCATACTTATAGTAATCCTTCCCACAGAAGATAAAAGTCCTCTCCCTGATACTCTTGTGATGATTTGGAAATCAAATTTTTGACTAAGAGCCTTTTCTTTTCCCATTTGTAATAAATGTTAGCCAATCATCCTTCTGGGATGGTTCATGATCATGCCAAACTCATGGTGTGTCTCCTAGGACTGGTAATGCTATCACTTTGGACCTCTCATTTGGATGCTGGGTATGTTTTCTGGACTGAAACCTTTCCACGTCCTTCAGTTCTGCATGCTTGGTTTTGCCAATTTCCATTTTGAAGAAAAAGGGCTGTTTCTACCTCACCAAACTGCACAATTGTCTTCTACTCTCTTTTAGTGTTCGATCTGGTTGTCTCTCTTCAGCAGAATTATTGTTATTGCCCAGAATCTCCTAGGCCTCTTCCAAAGTTTTCCTTACATTTTTGGTTCCCTTCCAAGTGGAAAAAGTGTGTTTTCCTTTCTACAATGTGTCCTATTTGTGCTGCAGTAAAATTTAAATGCTATTGAAAACACTTCTATTAATAATGTGCACAATATTTCGTTTAAATAAAACGTGCTAAATGCAAGAGTTGTATGTGGTAATCATAATTGACTATGATAGGCCTGTTCGTACTTCTAATGCTGAATTAAGTTAGCGTCACTGTTGATGTCATATTAAAAGAAAAATAATGTCTTAACTTGAATAGTTGTTTGAGCAAGAAGTTTTTATTTTTTTTGCTGCAGATGCTGCAATTTCTGAAGCCCACGGCTAGTTAGTGAAAAGACACTTGTTGTGTATTAGACGACTGACAGTGAGGTTCTCATCAGAAATAGACAGTAATGGCGTTGATGGTCTAGCAGGTGTGATTGACAGCGACTTGGCCCTCGATGTAAGGTGGTAGGTTAGGTTGATAAATATTTTAGTATGTGGAGATAGCATGTGGAGATTGCGATAATGATGAAGGGGCAATACACCTGCTTTAAGAGAGGCTGGTGCATTTGAGGGGAAAAATGCTTAGGGCTCCATTATGATGTCGGGCGGATCGCCACCGCCATGGTGGCGGTGGCGATCCGCCCGACAGAAATGCCCGCCGCCACCCTTTCCCCCCCCGCTACATTACAATGGCGGAGGGGACCGCAGCGGAGCTAAATACCGCCCGCCACTTTTCCGCCCCGGTCGCCTTGCGGCCGGGGCGGAAAACGAGTAACATGCAGGCGGTGTCTATCAGACACCGCCCGCAATATTACAATGGGCATTTTTCTATGTCTTTCCGTGGCGGCAATGCCGCCACGGAAAGGCATGCGGTGTTCACTCTGGGGGCCCCCTGTGGGCCCCCAGAGTGAAGGCCAAAGGGGGGTGGCACACGGGGGGGGTACCTGTGGTACCCCCCTGCATTTACATAATCAAAGCGGTAGGCACCGCGCGGTGCCTGCCGCTTTGAGTATGTAAATGCTGCAAAGCATTTTTAGTATTGTGGCGGGCGGAGCACAGAGCTCCACCCGCCACAATACTAAAAATACAGGATGTGCCCGCCACAGTCCTAATGGTGCGTGCGGGACCCCCGCCCTTAGGGCGGGCGGTCCCGATTTCCGATAGGATGGCGGGCGGGCAAAGCCCGCCCGCCATCCTAATGGGGCCCTTAGTGTTAGTGAAACATGGTAGGGAATTAATTTTGTTCATGTTAATCGAACAACTCTGCAGCGAAGTGGCGATCAGAGCCACGACGAAGAGTCTGGGATGTGATGAGGCCCTTGCATTGGCTCAAGGGTAAACAGAGTGAAGGAATAGCAGAGGGACGTCCTGCCAATATTGGCGAGCTTAACGCGAGATTTCAGATTTAAAGACTTGGAGATTTCTGAGAGGAAAATGAGAGTGGGTGGGTGAGTTTGTTAGGACGTTAGCATTAGTAAATGCGTTGTCAAAAGAGCGACTGTGAGGTAAAAGTGTCAATTATTGCTGTCAGAATTATATCTTCAGACGAAGGTGGAACTGGGTTTGCGAGGCATTAACCTGACTAGGGAGACGCCATGCAGGAAAAAGCCAGGAGCAAAGGCGATCTCACAATGTGGACGGACGTATGCAGTGGAGACAGAAAGGAACAGGAGACTGGGTGGGGTATTTTGAAAGGGGATATACGTTGGATAGCGTGTGGCCAAGGAATGAGGCTGTGGCGCGGAATATGTTAACCACAATTAAATGCCAATAAAACTAGCAGTGTAATGTTTAATATATATCATTAAGGGCTCAGTTTCAGCCTCGATCTTGTGGGTCCAATGGTGATGTTGTGGCCAGAAGACCATATGTCCTAGAGCACTTGGACACACTTCTGTATGCCCGTAGACAGCTCAAAATAAAGCTGCCACGTGTGATGCCCGGCGTTGATCATTCGCTCCTCCCATGAACAGAGCGAATGGTCTTTGCTGCTCTCTAGTGGCGGTCAGAAGATGTGCGTTGCATACTCGATAGCAAAGTTCCACAGTGTCTCTACGGATCTCTGATGTTAATATTATCAACCCTAGTATTATTAGTGTATGTGTTGGACACCAATGACACCCATGGCTTCTTGTTTCATTTTCCATCCAGATCATGCAGCTCTATCACATAAAGAAAGTATTAAATTATTAGGATATTCAATGCACTCCAACCACCTGTATCGCCTGTTTTCCTTACCAAAAGCCTACATAATAACAGATTGTTTTTGTGTTTAAATTGGGGCAAGCTTTTCTACTAATTGTTTACATCTTGTGGCATAACAACGCATATAGCACAGTCACGAAGTGTTTTTCTGCCTTGAGTCCAAAACTGAAAATCCTAAATGTAAGTAAGTTGTCTGAAGCTGGCAGATGAGTGTGCTAAGTTGTGAAACGTATGCTTATGTGTGGACACAGTAGGTCATATTCACAGAGCCATTTTCAGATTTTGAAGCTATTTTATGGTCGAAAATGGCTGGAATTACTACTCCTAAGTATTCACAAAATGAGACCAAGCTGTGGTAAATGAATTTACTTCAGCATAATATTACATCACAACCATAGGCGCTGGAAGTAGGGGCACAGAGTGTGCTGTAGAACGCCCCAAACAACCTTGCTGATTTTTAAAAGGAAATCAGCAATAAACAGGACTTTAAAAAGCGTTTTTATCTTGTCACATTTGTTATCGGATTGAGATCAAATGTCAGTCTATGCCTTCTGACAAATTGCTTCTTAATGTTTTAACACAGAGAGTGGTGCTTACTTTTCTTTTCTTTCTCTGACTGAAAAGTGAGAGGATTTTATAAAGTAAACTATGGGAGAACCTTATCATGGCAAAGACAGTGTGAAAGGAAAGTGTGTAAGGTGTCAATTGTATTCTAACACACAACATTTAAATACCTGTAAATGAACTGTACAGTTGCTGCGCAGAAAGTGTGAAAAAAATGTCCTATTACTTACCGGTAATCTTCATTACTCCGGGTCCCGTAGTCCTCGACACCTTCATACTAACAAGTGGAGATAACCATCTCCTGACAGAAAAAAACAAGAGGAATGCTGGGACACTAATACTGCCCCTCCCCCCGGGAGTACATAAGCAGTACTTACCCAGCAGACCTCCTGTACTAACAAGCCCAGACAGGAAGGCCGGCCGTCCGGGAGGGAGGGAGGGGCGCATGAAGGTGTCGAGGACTACGGGACCCGGAGTAATGAAGATTACCGGTAAGTAATAGGACATTACCCCCAGGTCCCTCCGTCCTCGACACCTTCATACTAACAAGTGGAGAATACCAAAGCAGAAAACCCGGCCTTCCGCACGCACAAGCACACCCAGGAAACCACAACAAAAGCAGCCACCCAAGGGAACACCGAGAAGGAGGAAAGGAAGACCGCAGGAACAGGCCGGCCCGCAACCCAGAACAGGACAGCAAGGACAAGGCCCGGAGAAAAAGAAAAAAGGCCAGGGCTCCAAAGAAAGGAGGCCGCCAACCCGAGAAACCGGCAACCGGGACCGGGACCAGGACCAGGACACCAAGACCAGCCAAAACAACCCACCGGAGAAGACCGCCCAGGCCAGAACCAGCAGGAAGGCACACAGGGCCAGGCAGACCCACCAGGAAGACGAGATAACCCGGAAGAAAGCCAAAGAAGGAACGGTCAACAGAGCGTAGGCACAAGTACCCAGCCCAAAAAGGAAGGAGAAGCACAGGCCAGAAACACGGCCAAACTCGCAAAAGAAAGGACTCGAGCCCAAGAGAACCGAGGAGGAAATCCCACCGAGGAGGCCCAGGAGGCAACAAGCACCCAGGAGCCGAACAGGACCGAGAACCCGACCCAAAAGACAGGGACAGGAAGGAACCCCAGAACCCAGCCGAAAGCCCACCAAACAAGGAGAGGCCAACAAGACCGGAAACCAGCAACAAAGAAAACACAACCAGGTCGGGAACAGAGAAACCGACCTCAAGCCCAGAAAACCCCAACCCCAAAGGGAAGGAACACAAGGCAGGAGGGGAGCACAGAGCAACCGGGAAACCCCAGCAGCCGGCCAACGAGGCACAGAGGGCAGCACAAAGAAGGCGCCCAAAAGACACAGGAACCCCACACCCAGGCCAGGCAAGCAGCAAGGGCAGGAGCAGCGGGAAAAAGAAAGCCCAGGGAGCACAGCACCCAGACCACAAACACAAGGCCCCAACCCAGCAACGCCGGAGAGGAGCCAAGCAAACCGCAAAAAAGAGGCCAACAAACCCCAACAGAACCGGGAAGCCAGGACCAGAGCCAAGCAACCCGACCACGCAGGAGAAACAGCAGGCCAAGCAAACCCCGAAGGAGAGCAGAGGACCAAGCAGCAGGAAACCACAGACAACCCGCAGCCCGGAGGGAGGAACCCGCAGAGGCACGAGCACCACAGAACAGCACCCCAACCAGAGTGGGAGGGGCAGCCAAACAGACCCACACAGGGAACAAAGCCCGGGAAAGCAAGGGAGGAAGGAGCGAGCCAGGACCACAGAACCAGGAAGAACCCGGAAAAGGCCGGCAACAACCCCCAGAGCAGGCCAAAAAGGGTCAGCACAGCCCGAAAACCCAGAAGGCACAGCCCGAAGCCGGCAGAACCGAAGCCACACAACCCCACACAGGCCCACAACACCGGTAAACAAGCCCGGGAAGAGAACCAACAGCAGGAGAAGGCCCAGAAGGAACCACCAGGAAGCGGCCCCAACACAGAACACCCCGCCAGGGCCCAAAGGAACACCAGCAGGGAAGCAGAGCCCAAAAAGGAGCACCACAAGCAGGAGCGGGTAGCAGCAGCAGAAACCACAGCCAGGCACCCACCAAGGGAACCAGACGAGACCAGAACAACCCAGGGAGCAAACACCCCCAAACAGGAGACGGACCCGGAAGTCAACAGCCCCCAGCAGCCCCAGAAGGCCAGGCAGGGACCAACCCGGCCCGACCAAGCCCAACACAGAGCAGACAGCGGAGCACGGGACAGCACACCAACCCGGTGAACAGGAGGCAAGACAGGAACCGGCAGCAGCCCGGAGGCCCCAGCCAGGAACAAACCAGGCAGGCACCCCGACAGAAAACGGAGGGGCAGACAGCCAAAGGCCAGCCCCGGGGGAGCCAACGCCGAAGCAGCCAAGCCAGGCACAAAGAAAAGCCCCCGGACAACACCAGAAGCCCCAAGCGGGAGCAAGGGAAGCCCACACCAACAGGAAGCCCCAGGCAGCCGCCACAAACAGGCACCAAGCAGGGAACAGACGATTACAGGAGCAGGCAGGGCTGAAACAGAACAGCCGCACCCAAGGCAGCACAAGCCACCCAAGCGCAGGCAGAGGGGACAAAGCACCGAGAGACCCCCTGGCACGACACCGGCAAGCAACCAAGGACAGGAACCAGGCGCAGCCGACCAAGCTGAAAGAAGCCAGGAAGCGGAGGTGAAGAGCCAGGGCACACCACCGGAGCAAGGCCACCACAGCCAGCCCTCCGAGGAGAGAAGGCCACCCACAGAGAAGGACTCTGAAGAAGCCACCCCCAAACAGACGAGCAGCAGAGGGCAAGGCCAACCAGCACCCACCAGACCACCGCGCGGGGGGCAACAGAGTACACAGAACAACTCCCACCGAGCACCCACAGGAAGCAAGCAGCGTGGGCACTAGAAGCAGCAGGAAGATCAGCCAAAAAAGAAGAGGGGACGAAGCACAGCGCCGAACGCATGCACCCCAAGGAGGAGGTCCCCGCACAAACCACTGCACCCCCAGGCGATCAAGAGGCCGGAACACGGCAAAGCCAGGGCAGCCAGCTCCCACAACCAGGACCAGCCCACGAAGAGAAAAATGGGGTGAAACAGCCAGAGCGGGGACCAACAGCAAAACAAGGCCCGCACAGGCACATGGAAAAAGCAGCACAGACCAGGGAAGGGCGCAGGTGCACGAGCAGCCAAAGCCAACCCAGAACACCTACAGACAGGCGAGGGACAGGGAAAGGAACACGGCACCCCAGTGCCCGAGACCAACAGCCACAAAACCCACCAGCAGCCCGTCAAAAAGAACGGCATCCTAGGGACGCCAACCCCCAAAACCCAACAGGCCGAGCGTGGAAAGGCCAGGGCAAAAAGGGACGAAAAGAGACAGAGAGGGCTCCAGACACGTGCGAGAGGGAATGCGACCAGCAGAACCAACCCAGAAGCATCCACCAACAGCACAACCATGCATGTTTCAGGAAGGAGCAGGGGGCCCGCCCGGACAAGACGGCACAACATGAGCATAAGACAATAGGCACATGGAGGGTCGGACACGCAAATACAGAAAGAAGTAAAGACACACCAGCAAGGGCAGTCTGAACACCGAGATCACCAGGACAGCAGAGCGACCAAAGGCACACAGAAGCACCCCCCACCAAGCCCCCACAGGAAGGAAGCAGCGCGGGGCACCCAAAGGCAGCAGCAGACATCCCAAAGGAAGAAGGGAAGAAGGGCCGCCCGCCACCACAGCAGGCCAGACACCATCAGGGCAACAGGACCCCCTAGCAGAAAAAAAGGGGAAGAAAACAGCCAGAGCGGGGGCCAACCAGCTCAACAAGGCCCCCACCGCAACCCTGTGGAAAAAAACTGCACAAACACCACCGTCCTCCCGTGACAAAGCAGGAAAGAAAAACGGTACCCCAGCGCACGAGACCACAGCAGTGCAAGGGCAAAAAACAATCGCAAGCGGCAAGCGTATGGCCACATCAGCAGCGGGGCATCAGGGCGCAGAAATAACAGATGCATATTGATAGCCAACACAAAGGTACACACGTCAACCTATGTGGCCCCATGTCACAAACCCAAAGAATATCTGGCTCTCCCATTCCTACAATCCTGGCGCGTCACCGTGTATGTCCAGCAACCGGCAACAAGACGACAGAGTTACACCAATAGCTGAACTCTGTCCTGCAGCAGCTCCTCGAACCGCCGGGAAGATCTGTGGTGCCGCCGCTCCATAGTCAGGGGAGCAAGGAACCTGCAAAGGAGAGAAAACACGGACACAGCAGGCAAAAGCGAGGCCAAACAATGCACACACTATACCGGCAAGGAAACCAGAACCGGGAGCGCGGCAGACGCCCGGACCCGGGCGGCGCTCGTGGCCTGTGCAAGTCCCAAACCCCAACAGTCAGTGGGGAACCAGCAAAGCTATCCGTGGCCAGACCCTGCCCCGCAGCGAGAACGGAGTGCAAAAGCGGCCGGAGCCGCCGTCCCCGGGACCGGGCAGCACCAGCAAACATGGAAACACGGCACCAATAAGCAGCGCAAGTTAAAAGAAACACAAAACCCCGCAAGCGGGACTCACCCGGAGTGGGGGCCAACCCCAGGAACAAGGCCCCCACTCCAACAGCAAGCAATCCAGGTAACCGGCAGGAGCACATCCAGCGAGGCACGCCTCCCCGGCCAGGCTCGGGGAGCCGAGCCCGCGACCCGGAAGCAACCGGGAACTCCAGCACCAGCCACAAAGGGCCGGTAGGTGCAGGCAGCACACAGCAAAGCCGGGAGCCCTGCAAACCAAACACCGGCACCAGAAAAAGACTGACTCCAAGCAAGCCCGGCAGGCCAGGAGGCAGTCCAGGGAACCCCACGCCCACACAGCCAGGCAGCAGGGGGGGGGGGAGAAGAGAAGCACCGCCACTCAAGCCCAGCAGGAGCAGCACCAGCACACCATCAATTCTGTCGAAAGACAGAAAAAAAGAACAGGAGGTCTGCTGGGTAAGTACTGCTTATGTACTCCCGGGGGGAGGGGCAGTATTAGTGTCCCAGCATTCCTCTTGTTTTTTTCTGTCAGGAGATGGTTATCTCCACTTGTTAGTATGAAGGTGTCGAGGACGGAGGGACCTGGGGGTAATATAGCGCCTCACCATTTTTGTTTGTCACCAACCACCACCGCTCCACAAGTATCTTTCATGCGCTATATAGTTTTATCAACAAAACTACATGTCTGTGGCAATTTTGTGTCCATTTCAATGGAAAATGTGCTGTCTGTAAACAATAATGTGCTACCACATCATGCTTTAGTAATTGCAACAGTGCTCTCCAAAATGCACTATGAGCTAAATGCTACACAAGTACCTCTCTCTTGCTGAATGAACGTGACTCATGTCCTACACTTTTTCCTAGTGTGACACTTGAATATTTCACAATCCTTATGACTTCAGTGATGTAACATTAATGGCAGCACCCCGCTCTGAAAATTGTACCAGCACCACTGATTACATCAACACAATAGTATGCAGGAGAGAATCCCTCACAAGCAGTGGGGTGTATGCAGAATGACTGTGAATGCTCACAACCCCTTACTTTTGCGACCATTCACCAGTTCCTGTCTGATCCATCCTTGTCCTGCAAATGGTCTGAGATTAATATAAGCCAATAGCTGAAATAAATTCCTTTCTGATGTGGACAGGAGGAGGGCTTGCACACCCAAACTTCAGTTTTGTGTTTGGATAGGGGATTTTTTATTTGGTGTTTGGGGGATATTTTCCCTGTAAAGAAAGAAAAGTAAAAACACACAATGAACAAAGGTGCTGGCTCTCCCCAGTAAGGATTTGTGAAAGGCATACAATTCCCTATTTAGAAAATGCCAGTGTCAATAAAGATCGATTAGGGAATTAGTGATTCTCATGATTTTTTCAGGAATGCACCTGGAAAGCTGTGATGGGCACATTTGGGAGACATATTACCTGTACATCTTGCAAGTAGCCAAAAGTCATACACCTACACCTCTGCTTAGGAGTGGTGCATTCATGTAGGTGCATTATTTGTGTTCGTGGCACAGACCTAAAGTCTATTTCCATGTCAAAAAGCACAACTAGCACATGTAACATGAAGGCAGCCATTTTGAGAAAAGTAACACTACTTACATATCTTTCAACCATGTATAACTATGAAACAAGCAATCCTTTTAAAATAGTGCAACAGATTCCAAAAGAACAGTGCTAAGAGTTTCATTTGGCATTGATCTTTTGGAACCTGTTCATTTTAGAATGTCACATTACTTTATCTTTGATGGCTAGAATATACTTTTTAAAACCTACTGAAGATCTATTATGGCAACAACGACTTTCTGACAAGACTTTATGTTTTTCCAGACATACAACTGCCTGAAGCATCAGAAACATATATTCTTCAAATGTTTAGGATTTCAGCTACCCCTTTCGTTGCTCTCTCACCAACAATTTGAAAATGTTCAAGTGCTCCAGAAATTCAATGTCTGGATAGAAAAATGAACCTTGACGAGTTTGAACACTAACTTTCAATCAATGCCAAGTCACTCAGATTCAGCCTGCACATCGACTGCACCTTCAAGGAACACATCACTAAGTAAACCAAGATGCTCTGGTGCCAGCTCTCTTCGCTGAAGAAAGTGGCACCATTCCTTCAAGAAAGTCACTTCAGAACTGCTGCTCAAGCCCTTGTACTCTCACAACTAGATATTGACGATTCCCTTCCCTTTAAACTCCACTTTGACACCCTCTAAGTGGCTTTCTACACGTTGCAGCTGTCTTATCAAGGACCTGAAAAAAAGACATACCCACTGTGATAGAACTCCAGTGGTTCTCCTTGACGGCCCACGCCATCTTCAAAATCAGCTACATTACCCACAAGGTAATTCTGAGCAGTGACCCTGATCACTGACAACTCACCATCTTAAATTGGTCTCAGCACACCTTCAGCCAGAACACCATCAGACTAGAGTAAAAGAAGGGGAAAATGTAAAAACAAAGCGACAGGCCTTTTCCAAATATGTACCAAGGACCCAGAACAGAATCCCAATAAAATCCTATTAGGTGTGCCCCACCCCTACTGTAGTTTAGGAAGATGGACATGAGTAGAATACAGTACAGAAAGGGAGTGATCCAAGTCTTATAAATAAAAAAACACATAATTAAATGCCAGCCGGCATTAATTCAAATTACACAACATAATTAAGCGATCAATATTATTTAATCATATTGAGCATCAGAATAAATCTGGGTCAGCGATTTATATCATTTAATTAAGTGGTTTTTTTTATTGTAAGACTGGGACAACTCCCTTTCTGTACTGTCGTTTAGGAAATAGCTGAAGACACTACATTGTGATACAATAACAGTCCACTCTTAGAACTCTGTGGGCCCTCCAGACACACTTTGACTTTACCTTTGCCTCTGTACAGTGCACGCTGCCTTTGACTAAGTTTGTACTATACAAATACCATCCTCCATTCTTTTGAGTCACTAAGAAGACTTTGATGCTGATTTAAATGTTAAAGGTTTGAGAATTAAATCTCCAACCCAAGTATTCACATGCAATTTAATAGCAGTCCAGTGAAGACAACCAAATGCAAAGCTTTGGAAAGATATTGGAGGAAAGATTACGCTCCTGAATCCAAGCAGAGCTATAAACTTGCTAAAAGAGAATATAACGCTCTGTGCAAAGCTGCTCGTGCTGAGCACGTGAGCAATACTAATGTATCTGCACATATTAATCTAAAGTATTGTTTAAAATCGTGAAGGAGCTCTCGGGTGGATCTTGTCAACCGACACACCCGGTATTAGATGAAACACACTGTGAAAATGTGGCAAAGTTCTTTATTGAGAAAGTTGAGAAGATTTATGCTGATCTAAGTACAATGTCGAACAACCATTAACCAACTCCCTGCCTTCGCTAGGCTATATCACGCCACACGGGATGCCTGATTCTGTGCTTAGTCACAGTATTACTAATTGGCAGGCATTAGACCTTTTGTCTTTTAATTCCATTCTAAATCATCTTAAATCAGGCTCCCCAAATGACCCGCTCCCTGTCCACATTTTTCAAAAATTAGAACCCACCTCTTTGATACTTATTAGGGATCTACTTAATGCGCCACTGAGAGAAGCCACCTTACCACCTGAATGGAAACACGCAATGGTTCTCCCACTTTAAAAAAAAAACAAATGCCGACCCAGCTGAACCGTCAAACTTTTGCTCTATCTCTTTGCTACCCGTTTAAAAAAAATTTTGGGAAAAACTTGTGAATCAACAAATTTCGCAGTATGTGGAGACCCATAAAATATTGCACGTGTCTCAATCAGGCTTCAGAGCTGGGTACTCCACAGAGTCCATACTCCTAGGAGTTACAGAAACACTTCAGTAGCATTTGGACAAAGGGGAAACAATGGCACTCATTTTATTGGATTTGAGCGCCGCTTTCGATACGGTGTCCCACTTAGTTCTTTTAAAGGTACTCCAGTCTATTGGGATAATTGGTCCAGCTCTAGAATGGATAAAAAATATTCTCACTGGAAGAACCTTTCAGGTTTTTTCGCCAACTGCCAGCTCCAAGACCTATACTTCTCCGTATGGAGTACCACAGGGCTCAATTCTTAGCCCGTTGCTATTCAATCCTATGGCAGTCCTCTAGCTGTTATTGCGGAAGAAGCTGGGTTATCTATCTTTTCCTGTGCAGATGACACCCAGCTTCTTTTCTCTATCTCCTCCAACGAACCCTCCACTGTGTCATCTTTACAGGTAGGGCTGCAGAAAATAGCTAGCTGTATGCATACAAACTGGCTTAAGTTGAATGCTGGAAAGACTGAGGTTCTGATCCTGGGGAAAAATAAAGACCTCTGGGGTCGACTTCATTGGCCGCCTGAAATGGGCAAACTACCCCTACCAGTGCAAACTGTGCGCAATTTAGGCTTGATGCTCGACGATCAGCTGTCTATGAGACAGCAAGTAATCAAGACTGCATCAACTTGCTTTACCGTCTTAAAATGGCTCCGTAAAATACTCTGGATGTTGCCTGGTCCCAACCAAAAAAAACGTGATTCAAGCCTTGATCATGTCTAGGCTAGACTATGGTAACGTCCTGTATTTAGGAGCCAACAAGGAGACAGTTTGCAAATTACAAGTGGTTCAGAACTTGGTAGCTAGAATGCTTTCTCATGTGCCTAAATCAGCGTCCATTTCAGGTACTCTCCGGGATTTTCACTGGCTTAGGATAGAGAACTGGACCAAATGTAAGGCCTTATGCTATATGCAAATTTCGAGGTCCAAGGTTCAAACTGTCTCGTATGGGTGGACGTTCTTTCTCCTTTCTGGCCCCCGTCTTGTGGAACTAGCTACCTTCATCTCTTCGGCATTAAATCAGCCATAAGATCTTTCACAAAGGGCTTAAAACTTGGTTATTCAACTAGTAGACGTGATTCTCTATGTTGTGTGTGGTCCTGTGGGTCCGGTAAACCTCCAGATAGCTGAGCGCCTTATAAATTTAACTTAACGATAATAATATTAATAATAAAGAAAAGGTTTTTAAGGGGAAGAGGTAAGATGATACCCGCGAGGGTGGAAGTGTGAGCTGGCCGCTCCTGCCAGACCTGAATCTAGTTCTGTGAAGGGGCGAAGGAGTTGTGCGCTGTAACTTGCTGTCACCTGCTGTAATCGTGCTGAATCTACTGCGGTGCCGGTACGGACTAATTAGAGGTTAACGAGCATTAAAACGTACATTAAAGCGGTCATACCTGTTTAAAGTTGGTCCCTCCGGTGGGGTTGAAGCCTGAAGATAGGATGCTCTTTACTTTAGCTGCGTTTGCGGCGGGGTTGGGCACGAAGCCGCTGGGCATCCGCTCCACGAGAACTCCGCTGCAGGGGGATTGATTGCACCTGGAGGCAGCTTGGGGATTTTCTCAGAAGGCGGGGAAGGCCGTTAGTAATGCCGCCAAAAGGAGCACAGGGGAGTATTGACTGAAGGAGGTACCGGCCCAGGGGACAAGGCACCAGGTAATGCTGCAAGTGGGGCAAAAGCTCATTCAAGTATGACGAAGGCAAGAATGGACGCTGGGGGAGTTAAAACTATACCAGCAATTTTCTCTATCAGTAAATATAAGAAAAAAAAGGACAAAAACTTGATAAAACGATTGCTCATATCCAGGCAGAGGGATTGGAAGGTATGGATGGTGGTGGCATGAATAGCGAGCCTTTGCCAAATACGGTATCTATAGCAGCAGCCCCATTATTGACTCTTGATATATCTGCAGCACAGAAAGATAAGGAGCAGCAGGTGGTACAAACCCCAGTGAATTCTTCGGATGGAGAGCTGACAGCTGGAGTCTCTGACTTGTTTTTTGTTGGTAATGTGCATGCTGTAAATGCTGAAGGAGAGATACAATCACAGGGGCAAGATACGGAATCTGGGTATTTGTTTTCTTTTTCGGAACAATCTACATCATCATGTGAGGACCTAGTGATTAATTATTTATTGCAGATTGATGGGGTTGGTGGCAGCAACCATTGCAGCATCTGCTTGGAGGACTCTAGAGATTTTTTAGATAATAGTCCTCATACTGTTCGTAAGAGATTAGAGCATATGGCGGACAGTTGTGATATTGGGAAACTCCAACAGAATATTGGGCAGTCGCAACTGGCTCAGCCTGTGGAAGACATTTCTCTGTCTTTAATCTATCAATCTATTATGTCCCATCTTGAGGAGACAAGAGAGGAAAGCCAGAGAGTCCAGAACTTGAGCCGCAAATTGCAAAACTCGGTGCGGCGCCTCGCCAAATCTTGCAATGATTTCACTTCTAGATTTAACGAAGAAGAAGCTTGCATCTCTAATTTGGAAGACGAACTGGTCGCTCGGAAGGTACTAACTGAATCATTACGCTCTATTAAAGAAGACACGCACTGGAAGCTGACCGATATGGAAAACCGTGCAAGAAGAAAAAATTTAGAGTCTTGCGAATTCCGACGGGAAGGACAAGATCATCGGAAATTTATAGTGGATTTGTTTACATGTGCCTTCAATGAGCTAACTAGAAGGGATTGGGATAGGGAGATTAAATGTGTACATAGGTTTCCATTTAATATTCGCTTAAAACCAGGGCAAACAGATGTGAAACCAAGAGCTATTTTAGTATCATTTAACAGCTTTTTGGCACGGGAGGAGGCTTTCTATCTTGCACGGCCAGATAAGAAAAGATCTGGTCAAGATTTTGAGTATTTTGTAATCCTGGATTTTTGTCGCTACACGGTAGAGACTCGTTGGCAATTACGCCAGTTAATTGCGCAGTTTCAAGGTAAAGGGGCTCGAGCATTTTTGATGAACCCGGCAAAGCTCAAAGTGATCTTTCAGGAGCGCACCAGGGTCTTTACCAATGAAGGCTCTGGGAAGGAGTATTTAAATTATATTTAGAGACCCAGGTTATGGGATAGGGCTATAAGGAGTAAGATCTCGACATATGATATAAGCAGGCTAGACCTGCTTATGTGATTTCTATTAAAAAAAAATTATTTCTCCTTCCTTATCCCGTTGGTTGCTCTCTATGCAGTGTATGCTCCTCTTTTATTCTCAGCCAAGTGTTAGGATTATTGGTTGTTAGGCTCAGCCAGAGGGAGGCGGAATCCCTCTTCTTTGACTGGGAGGTTTAGTCAGCAATTGTAGGAGGTGTACGGGAAACTTGGCATCTACAGGAATATGGGTCCTAAAGCATCGTTAATGGGGGGTTCTAGGGCAGTGTTGGGGATGTGGGTGTGGGGTTTGGGACATGGGTGGTGTAGGGGTGGGGCAGAGGGCACTTTGGTGGGGTAAAAGGTGAAAAAGCCACGGTATCAAAAAAGGAAGTAAAATAATAATACAGCTCCGAAGATATTGTAAGATGTGTATAATTGTAGTAAGATCCAGACTTGGCATTGTTTTTATTGGATGTTATCATGACTCACAGGGGGATTAAAATCTTTTCTCTAAATGTGTATGGCCTAAACAATTATAATAAGAGAAAAAGGGTGGCGGCGGAGCTCCGTATAATACAACCAGATTTGGTATGCATTCAAAAGACGCATATACCCTGGGGGAAGCTTAATATGTTGGCGGATTTAGGGCTTTCGCTATTAGTCGCCTCACAGCAAACGGTAATTACACGTGGGGTGGCAATATTAGCTAAACCTACTGTACGGACAACAGGACGTTGCTTAGTGGATAAAATGGGTCAGTAGGCTATCATTGAATGGGGAAACATCCTTTACCACACGGATTTTACTCCGCGTGGCCTTTACAACGCATCCCTTACAACGCAAGTCGTTACCACGACTTGCGCTGGAGGGCGCTAAAGGATTAAAAATAGTAAATTTACTATCCCAACACCTTCCCTAGTGTCCACGGGGACTGGTGTTAGAATAGTAAATTATACTATTCGAAATCCGCGCCCCCAACGCAAGTCGTTGTAACGACTTGCGTTGTAAGGGACGCAGTGTAAAGGGATGCGTTGTGACGGTGCGCGACGTACCATCATACATCCCATTGAATGTATGATTGGTAGTAGTAAATTCACAATATGTACTATTTATGAGTCTAATTTAGATGAGTCGGCAGTGTTGCATGCGCTGAACTTGGAGCTGGCATCTTGACCGACCCCTCTAGTGGTTTGTGGTCATCTTAATATTAATCTGGTAAAGAAGGAATTGTACCGTGGGCCACAACGGTATAAGGGACGCAAACCAAGAGTCCTTAAAGCTTATATAATTTCATTAACGATCATGATATATGGGATAATTGTTATCCAACTGATCCGGGGTATATGTTTTATTCTTATCCTCATAAGAAACTGGTACAGCTTGATTATTTTTTTCTATCTACAGCATATATATCAGGGGCATAAAATGACAATCCCGTGCACACACACAGTTGTTACAACAGACAATGCAAATGTAAATAGTAAGCAAATTAGTGCAAAATCCAACGTAAATATCTTGTTTTTCTTTTTAATTGGTAGTTACACAAAGCAGTCAGCCGACACATGTTTCATCAGAGAAACAGTGGTCTCTGATTCTTCAGGGCTGGGAATGAAACAAAACATGACTTGAGAACAATGTAACACGTAACATATAACAGGGAGAACACATGTTCTCACATACGAGGATATTCACATCACCCGGCACACGTGGAAACCATATTTGGGGAAAACCTGCAACATTAGGTGTGGGGTGTACCCCTATGGTTACAACTGCATCTAATTATACCAACATAAGTGAACTGTTCACGGCAAAAGCCTAAGCTATACAACGCACAGTTGAGCAACATTGTAATTGTAGAGTGCATAACGGCCAGAGTGGAAAGCCAGAAAACTAGATTTGATAGAATTTTTTTTTTTAAATGTATATGAATCTATTTAGTATAGAGGGCAAGAGAAAGTGTAAAAGCGGAAGTTACATCTCACAGTACCTGTGTGGAGAGTTCACAACTCAGTGTAGTCTAAAATAAAATGAAAATAGGAAGAAAAATAATGACGGGAGTCACTAAACCGAGTATATGGGCCATCAATAACCATGGTGGTACTCTGGATTATGTCAAGAGCGTAACAGTAAAATTCTTACCCCTCAGCCGGTGATAATTCCAACCCGGTGGGGTGCAAATCCATCACAATGGAAAGTAATTGCGCACTAGAATGCAGGCGACTGAAGAAAAATATGTACGCCCCAGATGGCGATAACTGTTAGGAAATTAGTGAGAGAAGAGAAAATGGGATGAGGAATGAGCCACAGAAAATACCAGTGCAAGTACTATGACAGTAAGTGCGTGCAAATAATGCCATAACTTCGCACCGTGGAATCGGTGATAATTCCAAACCAACCACCACGTTGTTCTATTGGTTCAAGTATTCCAAAAACAATGGAGGTCTAAGGGGAATTAAGGCAAAGTATAGTCTCAGTGCTAAGGCTATAATTGGAAGCACGAGTTAAAAGGAATCAATGCCACAATAGTCGAAAAAATAAGTACACAAAACCCTCACCTTCACAGCGATGTCGCAAAAAAAAGAGATAGATCACGCGACACAATCCTCCCATGTTATGTAAGTCCTAATCTACAGTGCGGAAGAGGAGACAAGAGAGGGGGGCCGTAAGCAACAGGGCCAGTTGCAGCAGCGTGATTTAAACGTAGAGTGAATGCTAGAATCAAAAATGAACTTACAAGAGAAATCGCTGTAAACACACTGCCAGTCAGGGAAAACACGAATATTGTATCAGCCTAACTGTGGATCAAAATGGAAACAGACAAATTGGGGCATGAGAGGCGTACACACCAAGATAAGGTGCGTGACGACAAGGGGAAAGAAAGTACGTCTAAACCGCTGCTGGCCAGAAAACTTACTTGAGTGGTGCACGATGCTCATGTCCTGGTGGCTCGAGGTCAATCCTGGAGTGAAGCTGGAGCCCACCGGAAGTGACTATATGCGGAAGCATTGAGGAACAACTAGAGCGCAACTGGAACAGACTTGCAGCGTCCATAGTAAGAGGAAGTGAAGCCACGTAGTAGAAACGTCATTATCTTTTTTTTTTTTTTTTTAAACCTCATTGTGCAACATTATTAGTAAGGAGCTTTCGAGGTCCCTTTTCTCTCCATCCTTTACCTTCACTGCCAAAGTGCTGGGTCTAGGCAGTACCCCTTAAGCTTTAAAGAAAAAAGGATCCCCTTACTTCCATTTACTGTGAAGAAGGTTTTTCCGAGGGGGTTGAGCTAGCCATTTTGGCTACTCTTACAGGCCTTCACCTGATTTTGCATTGCTAACACATAATCATTGAACTTAAGAAAGAGAAAAGACCAGTCCATGCTACTACGACCTTACCAAGAAAAATCTCTATATTTATCCCATATGATATTTTTCCCATATCTCCCAAAATGTATACTTTTTAGAGGGTAATTTCTTTTTTTTATCCCAATTATAGATTTTTAAAACTGAAGTCAGCCATTCCCTATGTAGCGTAGGGGTTGGACTTATCCATTTCACACACACCTCTCTCCTGGCCAATAGTATCTATAGGAATACCAGATTTTCCTGAGATTTGGTTAGTTTTTCTAACACATTTGATCCCATCACCCCAAAGATAACTAAATCAATACGTACAATTAGATGTCTTCCCAATACCTCCTCTGGTGTCTTACCCACATCATTCCAGAAACCATTGAGATGGGGGCACTGCCGGAACATGTGAAGGTCGTCAGCCTTTTGTAGTCCGCATTTCGGGCAGCTCTTCACTGTGGACCCGTTTAAATGTGGACAGCTTTTTCGGCGCCCAGTATACTCTATGAGTGGTAAATAAATGGTTTCTCTTTAAAGCGGCAGATGTTACAATTGTCCAGCATTTGCTCATTGATACTTGCCATAGATTGTTTATATCCATCGTCGGCAGTTCATTCCCCCATGTTCTCTCTGGAATCCGGAATTCTTCCTCCTCTGCTGAGATTAAGGCTCAATACCAATAGGAGATTTCTTTCTGGAAGGGGTCCTTATCCAGCATCTTTAGTTCTAGAGAGTGGCTTCCTTTTCTGACTTCTTTTAATGATTTCGCCCAACTTGAAAGTTGATAATATTTAAACTTTGATAGTGAAGCATTTGTTGTTTGGGATAAAATCTCCCAATCCAATATTTTGTTCTGTGACAAAAGTTGCCCCCACTCTGCTATTCCTGCTGTTTTTAAAGGGAGCTCAAGTTTGTCTCTGAGGCACTCCGGGTTACCCGGAGAATCCCATATCGGGGCCAAGTCACTAAAATAGGGGATATCCAAAGTAGATCTTATAAAATACCACGATTTAGCGGCTGACTTTAATATCTTCAGTTTCACCTTTTTGAAGTATTTCGGGTGATCAAATTTATATAAAAAATGGCTAGTTCTTTTGATCATTATCTGGAGATCTACCATTGTATCTCCAGAAACGTCATTATTGTTGGGCGGGTCAGTGCCGCATTATATTACTGGCTTGAGTATCTTGAGGACAAGGAACAATAGTCATAATAAAACCGTGCAAGTATAGATTACAGGACCACTCAATAGGTCTCCAGGATTGTCACGCGAGGAAGAGTGATTAGTAGTCAGCGGCTGCTCCCTGACAGACAAAGGAGATTACGTCTTGATTTTATTATTTACACAATAAGAAAAGGGGACCTGCATAGAACCCATGCTTAGCGCAATTAGGCAGCACAAACACAAAGTGAAATAATGACCTGAAATAAAAAACTATGAGATACTCGTGGACTTGCCGCGCATGCCAGAAACCGGTATTCAAAGTTAAAGCAACAAAAATGAACTGTTATCAAGAGCAACCGGAGGGAGGGGTGTTTTTAGGGATGGGGTAGGGGTTTGGGGGGAGGCAAACAACAGACCCGTTGGTACGGGTGAATGTTGGCGAAGAATAAGAGGGAGACTGGATTTTTCCTAATATATCGTAGTATAATGAGTAATAGTGAACGATACGCGCATTAGTCGCAACAAAAACACTTGTGATAAAATCACATACCATCACGTAGCGGGTGAACTAGAAGGTTCCCAAAGTTAAGAAACAAGTGTACAGTAAGGATGGGGTGTAATATGTAGTCTAGTAGCTCATGTGCTCAAAGACCAACGTATAGGCTGCCAGTACTGTGTGCAGAAAGGTGATGTGTGGCAAGTACCTTCAGTCAAACGTGCACAAGCCCTAAGATATTCATTGTGTGCCTGTATTCCACTATATTAACATGTTCATACCCACAACTAGAAGGCATTGCAGTACAGTTGATTGATTAGGGAGTTTACAACATATACTCCATCTGAGGATGCAAGAGTTAAAACAATGGCATACATTTCAGGACAAAATCGTGTCAGCATGTATTCCCAAATTATAGTCAAATGATTACTCACTCAGTCCCCCCAAAAATATTGCATCTCAGAATCGCAGTTGAGCCCATGCTCTACTGTGTGTAACCTCATAATCCACATGGCTTCTGTTCGTCTCAAGTGTCACTCCCGGTTACCACCCCGTGGGCTGAGGCTGATGGATTCAATTCCAAAGAAAGTGAAAGTCTTACTTGGGCCTTGTGCATTACATAATGCAGCTTGTGTTGCTACAGCATATCTCACATCCTGCTGACGTAAAGCCCTCATGTGTTCACCGATTCTCTCTTTCAATGGCCTGAAAGTGCTGCCCACATACTGTCTACCGCATGCACATTCAATTATGCAGATAACAAATCTGGTGGTGCAATTGATGTTAGATTTTATCACATATGATTTGTTGTTGTAGCAGTTGAAAGTCTTGACACTGTGTTTGGCCCACTTGCAAAGCCCACATCATCTACATTTGTGGAAATCCAAGGTGTGGGGTATAAGCCAAGTCTGTGTAGTGCAAGTTTTAGGAACTGTAGGGCTGAGTCTGGTTCGAAGGGTCCTGCCATGTCTAAAGGTAATCTGGGGGTGATTGGTGATGAAACCCAACAGAGAGCTTTCTGCCAGTAGAGTACCCCGGTGTTTATTGAGACTATTTCTGAGGGTGTTGCTAAGGTCATTGAAGTCCGTGATCATACGAACTCTCTGGTCATTGATGTTCGGTTTTCACTTGTTCTGTAAGGTGTCCCCTCTTTTGACATTGCCGATACGACTTTCAGCTCATTTGAGATAGTCAGCAGAATAACCTCTCTTCACAAATCTAGTGCTCATGTCCTTAATGCAATTCTGGAACTTGATTTCTTCGCTGCAGTTACGCCTGACTCTGATGAATTCCCCATACGGAATGGATATGATTTGGTACGTGGGGTGATGGCTGTCTGCATGCAAGATAGAGTTACATGAGGTACTTTTGCGGAATAGTGGGCTGTGGAGTTTATCTTCCTTGATATATAGTTCAATGTATAGAAAGCTAATGGCGGTCATACTGAATTCATGCCATAGTAATTGGTATTCAGGTAGGTGCTGAAATGGTCTAGTTCCGCTTAGGTGCCTGACCATAATAGTAAACAATCGTCAATATACCTGCCCCACAAAATGACATGATTAATCCATGCTGCCCCTCTGATACCCCAGATCAAATCTTTTTCCAGACAGCCCATGAACAAGTTAGCAAATGAAGGTGAAAATTTTGACCCCATCACTTCACCCCTTGTTTCTTTGTGCCAACTGTTTTCAAATAGAAAAAAAATGTTATGGAGGATGATGTGCATCATGGTGATCAGCATTTCATTGTGTAACCACTGGGCATGTTGTCTATTGTTCAGAAATTGTGTCACAGCATGTAGCCCTAGCACCGGTTGTATATTGGTATAAAGGGATACCACATCAAGGGTTGCTAGGATCATTCCTGGCTGCCACAGTACATCCGCAAGGACACTCAGTATATGTTTGGAGTCCTGAATATAGGAAGCCAAATTGCGTACCAAGGGCCCTAGAAAGAGGTCCACATATTCGGACAGTTTCTCTGTGGGGCCACCAATGCCCAACACTATTGGTCTACCTGGTGGGAAAGTCTGATGTTTGTGAATTTTGGGCAGAGTGTAAAGAACTGGGTAAGGGGGTCTGTATACTTTTAAGTAGGCATATTCACCACCATCCAGAAGGCATTTGGAGTGCCATTCAGTGAGGTGTTTATTGATCAGGGTGCACAGGGGTCCCATAGAATTGTGATTAATTGGTTCATAGTCATTAAGTTGGGACATAATCTCTCTGTTGTAGTCTTCCTTATTCATGATAACTACATTCCCTCCTTTATCAGCTTCTCTGATTAGTTTATCATTGTTTTCGCTTAGATTTCTTAGAGCCTGATGTTCCCCTGGTTCTAGGTTATCTTGATAGAATCTCTTTTTGGGGGTTTTCTTACACTCCTGGTCATTAAGATCTTCTGATACACATTTGTAAAAGGAATCTATAGCATTACCACCCGGGAGAGTGAGTGTCCACCTGGATTTATTTTTAAGACCACCGGACATAGAGATATCCATGTGTATATATAGTTCCTCAAGAAGACATACCATGGAATAAGGAGATTCTTCAACATCAGTAAGATAAAGTAAAAGTTTTGTTCCGTGTATGTTCTGTATACTTGGAACACCATGCATATTACCCATCAAAGTATTGCTGACTTTTTTATTAGCAGACATATTACATGCAAAAAATGATTTCAATTTCAGTCCTCTAATGAATTAAGGAGAAACAGCCTTTACAACGTGGGATAAGCCAAGCGTGCTGTTTCGTCACAAGCGGACTCACGCTTGCCTTAACCAAACATTTGCATGGGGTCTAGATGCTGGAATGGGTGGGCCCAGGAAAAGGAAGGAAAAGGAAGGTTCAGGAGAGGATGCGGTGAGGTAAGTGGGGCTGGGGCCGGGTAGTAGGGGGTGGGGGTAGTTTTTAGGGCAGTAGGGGGGCGGGTTTGTTTTCAGGACTAGGGTGGAGGGGGTCAGTGAAGTTTTTAGTGCTCGGGGGTAAGGGTGGTTTTTAGGATGGGGGTCGGAACGTTTTTAAGTGGGGGGTTGGGGTACTTTTTAGGGCCTGGAGAGGTTGGGGTATGTTAGACCTGGCATCCTTAGCATGGTTTCCCCTGACTTTTTGCCTCTACCGCTTGTATTTTTGATGCTGTGCTGGATTTCGTTTTTGCTGGCTTAGATGCTTTAGGCACTTTGCAACTGCTGATCAGTGTCAAAATGCAAGTGCTCAGTATGAAAACTGTTATTATGATTGGTTCCCCCTGATAAGGATATTTGGTTTACTGGTAAGCCCCTAGTAATGTGCAGTATGTGTGCCAGGCCTGTAAGTCAAATGCTACCAGTGGGCCTTCAGCACTGATTGTGCCACCCACATGAGTAGACCTGAAAAGGTTTCTCAGACCTGCCACTGCAGTGTCTGCATGTAGTTTTAAACTGCTGTGTCGACCTGGCAAGTGCACCCACTTGTTTTTAGGACTTGGGGGGCAGTGGGGGGGCTCTTGGGTCTGAACTTTATCACACATATCCCTTTACCAGTCATGCCTATACCACAAAGTTGTTCAGACGAATTTGTAGTTAGGGCAGCATAGCAGTGGCTTGAGTAGTTTAGCAATGAGTGCCTCTATCATGCATCGTTTTTAAGAGCACAGCTGAATCACCTGTGCACAAAACTGGTATCTAAGTGTATAGCAAGCCCTCAAATGGTTGATATGCACCAAAAGAGGTAGCAGTTGTTTAATGCAGGATCTGAGAGTCGCCTCATTAGTTAGCTGACCTTTAAATGCATCCATTGCATGGGACGTGGGCTAATATTCCGGTCTTCACTAGCTACCCTTCTCTGTCCCACCCCATGAGATCCGACTTTGGACCCTCTGAAATCATAATCAAAAGACTGGTGAATGAGCACCCTATTGCCCAACCTCCAATAGCACACATGTTCCCTCTCCCATAAGTTCTCATTGACAAATGTATTACCAGCACTTTTACGTTTTCCCCATTCAATACGTAATTAGTTAATTCTGCCCATGGTTCTTGATGTCCTCAGTTTATTACTGGGGTTAGCAAGTATAAAAGTCACTGAATGCAGATACAAAAACCTGGTCTGGACGAGCTACTGATGCCCAGACCTAGGAAACTTTGCTCTATCCAGTAGGGGTAAATGCAACAAATCACTCAAAAAATGACAATAGGCATTTTGCTTAGCACCAAGTCAAGCACATGGAATAAATATTTATATTAAAGTTGAAAGGAAATGGCCTTGAGTGCGAGTAAAAGGCCGAAGACCTGTCCAGGTCTATGCAATCTCACATTAAATTAAAAATTAATACAGTGGTGATCAGAAAGGCTAAGGATATAATTTGATAGGGTACAACATTTTGAGGTGCAGATAGCAACCAAAAACCTTGATAGGCAAAGAATGATGTAACTGTAGTATAGTTAATTTATGCTGCCAATCTCAAGCTAATAAAACTCGAAAACCAGATGGGTCTATGGAACATTAAAGATGCAGTTTGATGTAAAATGCCTTTTAACAAAATGCTATGGCTGCTGTGAAATAAATAAATGTACGTGAGCTTTATGCTAGCATTTTTATAGTGCAAACCTAGCTACCAAGCAACGCAGCGCTGATAAACAAATACATTTTACACATATTTCCCATTTTAGGCAGAGGAGATTGAGTGTTTTGGCCAGAATCAAACAGCGCCGAGGCTGTGATTCAAACCCGGGTCCCCCACATCTTCTGCTATTGGCATTCAATGAAAAGACCGCTAGTGTAATGCTATTTTGATATCGATTAGTTGTTTTCATGTCATGGTTCTTTAATCTCAAAAATATACTGGAAAGAAGAGTAACTTGCAGAGAATACACCATGAGCTTGCCGAGTCAGGAAAGCAATCTGAAAGTCATCGGTCTTTAACCAAAACAAATTTAATGGCTTCTGAAAAAAAGTTTCAACATTGAAAGAAGATATCCAGATCGTCAGTTTTGTGGTTATTAAGGACGTCGTCGAAGCATAGTATTTAAATGTTGCTCATTAACTGAGAAGCAGGCCAGTGACCACCATAGCAAGTTGATTCACATGTCCTGTCATGTATATTAAGGTTTGTAAGCTATTTCCTGCAACAAAAGCACTGATCTGCCAGCTGGTAATTGAAGGCTGAGATACCGGTGATGGAGATAACTAGTCTAACCAGTATCTGCACCCAGTTACAGGGCTAGTTTGAGGTTCCAGGCCTGAAAGTGGGGAAACATGCAAACCTGGAATTGCCAGACAAATTCCAAACATTTCTTCTGGTTCTGGGCCAGTTTTTGGGCGTTCCCACACTTGTAAAACTTGTGACTGGTCTAGGTGCCATATTTCCAGGGTTACCGCCCCGTCTGACTCGATGTGGATCTGTGACAGCTATTCCTTGATATTCTGGTTAAACTTTGCTGATTTAAGATTAATTTCCTGTAGTGGTCCATTTTACACATATTTGCGTATAAAACTACTGCATATCCACCAAGGAAAAGCTCTGTTCGTTTTTTAGGGTGTTTCATGAAATTTAACCTCTGCAAATAAATCAATAACATTATTTGAAGAATTGCATAGGATTCTGAGCTGGTTCTCCTTATTTCTCATCAAACGACCATACCGTGGAGATTATGACGAGATTTAGCTCAGGTCATATCACAATGCCTCATTATGTCCCCCAGTGTGCAACCCTCGCACAGGCAGCGTACAACCAGTAATAAAGCCACAGAACCTGATCTTCAAGAACTCCAGTGTCTCCATCCACTTGAAAAGAATTCCTCTCTCCTAGCTTGTCTAAAAAAAACTACACATATGGGTATCTATCTTAAACACAACCCACGCAAAACTTAATTCCTACTCATCTCATGGAAACACAAGAAAACATTTTGCCCTTCTCAATTGAATTCCTAGCAAAAGAACAATGTTCACCATCTATTTATCTAGCCATACAATTGCTAGATTTTACTTTAGACTCTCCTTCATTTCACATGTTGAACTGGTAGCTAGATCGGTTCACTTCTTCCTCCACTGACTCAAATAAATTAAACATGCAATCTCACAGGATAGCTGAAAAGTGTTGTGCATGTTTTTGTGATCTCAAGGCTTGACTGCGGTAATGCTGTCTCAGCAGGTGCCTGACAATCCTTCGATTCCCACGCAGGACGATACTTTCCTCTTCCACCCTTCTGGTCACAGATTTAAACAAGTTCCATCACATGACATTGATTCTCATGATCTCTATTGACTACAAGGGATTCTACCTCTGACTGGAACTCTTCATCTTGATCACACCCAAACCATCACTGAACTCCTTTTGAAAACACCATAAAGCACACTTTTTCTGCAGATACCTAAATTAACCTATTTTCGCTAGCCTAGAATTTGCGAGTGATCTACGTTCCGATCTTCTGTGACTGTTGTATAACCTGCACGAGGACTACTCCTAACATTGCTGTATCCCTCTTCTAGAGTCATGCTTTTGGTGTGATGTACTATAATTACTTTTTTGGAAAAGCACCCTAGTGCTACTTGTGGTGCGGGTGCACTATACTAAACGGTTAAATAAAATAATGTGTATGTTTGCATGGCCTGATTTTATTGCAAAGACTCTAACTGCACTCTTTTCAAAATGTACGAGTTGTGCAATCCTTTGTTGAGCATACATGTTGCAACATTGGAAACAGTTTTGGGTATCAAGACCAGTTTATTAACATGCAAGTACATTTTTTATTCTGATGTACTAAAATTCATATTTACCTTGCACGTCTATTTAAATATTTGTTCTGGGGTTTGGTTCGAATTTGTAATCTTTTAATAGTACTATTTATTATGATCTCACCATCTTTAGGTCAGCACATTTACAACTGGTAAGTACATCTATTCTAAGTAGTGTCATGCCTAAAGCTTTCACTCTTTCCATTGATTATTAGTTGATAAACAAACAAGCGTCTCGATTTTTGTATAATAATATGTTCTGTACAATTGGTATGTTGCCAAAAAAAACATAACGAGAATATTGTTTTCTTCGCTTGCATAATCCTGTCTTTAAGACAAATCCCAGTTGCTGTATCTCCAATGCCAAAGGAAAGGTTTCATGACATATTTTTAATTCTAATTGCCTAGGAGCATTCTGATTTAATAAAGGCCCACCTTTTTGCAGGTAACCCATTTTGTAAATATCCTACCTCAGTCGAAAGTGTATACATGATTGTTTAATGAATCCGAAGGCGATGTGTGTGACGGGAGCCTGGGTGTTGGAGCATGCAAGCGGATTCCAAATTTTCAATTGAGACATTACGCAAGGATGACGGTTTACAACAGAGGATTTACATCTAGAAAATGTGTTAAATATAGCTTATAGGAAGTCTCTTTTTCCTCCAGCTCTCCCCCTCCTGTGATATATTTACTCCCCTCCTTCAAAATCCAGTTGCCTAATTACAAAATACCTTTATTACAAGCACGCTAGGATAGAGGGTAATGACTGTGCTCCTTAGAAAACCTTATCGTATAGGAATAGATGTGCAGCTTTTGTGGGCCTCCCACAGGCGATCCTGTACCACATTATTTTATTTAATTACAAATTTGACATGATTCAGGCTAAGCAAAGCAATGCATGAGATGGCGGACATATATGTGAAACAAATAGATTCCCAGGGCTGGTGGATTAGAAGGTGTTTGGTCTGATAAAAGTAACCCATGTAGAATGTATTATCAGGGTCTTTATCACAATCACATTACAGGATGACTTTTAATTATTGTTGGAACTGGCCCTTCTTGCAGGGTCATCCCCAAACTTTTTGCTTCTTCCTCCCTTATTTTTCCTGACCCGTGGCTGTTGGCAATAGGACTCTGAGCATTTTACCACTGCTGACCAGTGCTAAAGTGCATATGCTCTCTGTTTAAATTGTTATCATGATTGGATATACATGTTTGGCATATTTGTATCACCATGAAGTCCCTAGTAAAATGCACTGGGTGTGCCAGGGCTGGTGATGGCAAATGCTACTAGTGGGCCTGCAGCACTGATTGTGCCACCCACAGGAGTAGCTCTAAAAATGGTGTCTCAGGCCTGCCACTGCAGTGCCTATGGGCAGTTTAGAACTGCCATGTCCTCCTGGTCAGCGTCCCCGCTGACCAGGCCTAACCCTTCCCTTTTCGTGCACATCAGTCACCCCTATGGAAGGCCCAAGGTACCCCCCTGGGCAGGGTGCGGTGTATGTGAAAGGTAGAGCATGTACTAGTGCAGGTAACATGCTCTGGTAGTGAATTACAGCCATTTTCGTTATTCACTATTGTAAGGCTATCTTGCTCCATAGGTTAACATGGGGGATGCTGGCTACAGTGGTTAACAGCATTTCTTCCCATTGGAACAAGATAGGACATAAGTATCTAGTATCCCTGAACTCAGAATTTAATAATACATCTTTTAGGAAAGGTGGTTTTTAAATCCTGTGTTTGAGAACAGCACTTTTAGAAAGTTGCTGTTCTCTTGTCGGACCCTTCTGTGTGCCTGGGCCTGTTTGTGTATTGACTGTCTGGTTTGTGAGTGACAGGGGCTGGGGAATTCCCCCAGAGGCTGGATGAGTCAGCACTAGGCTGAATGAAGCAATTGCAACCTGAGTGGTGGGAGGAGTTAGCACCTGGGCTGAATAGGGCTGTGCCTGCCTGCCACAATGCTGGCTCCACCTCCTGCTGGGCGGCTGAGGACCCTGCCCCTCACTCTGAAAGGAAAGATGCAGCCAGCAAAACAAAGTGCTCAGGATCCACCCAGAACTGGTTCAGACCGGGCTCAGGGCCCACATGCACAGAGAGAACAAAGACTTTAGGGGTGTAAGTACAGGACCCCTGACAACAGAAAATTAGATCATCCTGGAAATCAAGAAGGAACCTCTGCCAAGGAGAAAGCTGACTCTGAAGAAGGAAGACTGTCCTGCTGTTGCTCTGCTGGACTGACCTGCTGTTGCTTTGCTGCCAAGGAGAGGGGAAGGACTTTGCTGTGAGCTGTGTCCCCTGTCTTGAAGGAATCTCCAAGGGCCTGAGAAGAGCTGGCTCCCTGTTTTTGAAGTCCCAGGAACAAAAGGACTTCACCCCCAGTCTCCCTGAACTCTGCTGAGAGAGTTCTGTCCTTCCTAGAGTGCTTGATCCAGTTGTGGGGCCTCTGGAAGTTGAACCTGAGCTGGGAAGCTTGAAACTAAGCTGAGAGACTTTTGAATCTGAAAAGTGTCGCATCGCTCGCTTGCGGAGCGCATCCCCGACAGTGCGAGAAGTTTCCCGCCGCTACGAAGGTCGAGATCGGCGCAGCGCCTGACGCCGCTGCCGGAGCCGTCGCATCCTTCGTTTGCGGGACGCACCAGACCGGTGCGGGAGAATCGAACATCGCTGCGAGTGTCGTCGCAGAGCCTGTCGTCGCTGGGTGAGATCGCCGCACCGCTCGCTTGCGGACCGCATCACGTCGCTGCGAACATCGTCGCAGAACCATCGCATCGAGGAGCTGCGAGAGAGAGGATCACCGCTGGACCGCGCATCGTCGCCCCGGAGATCGTCGCAGCCCCTACGAGATCATCGCATCGTGCCTTTGCGAGAACAGACTTCCTACGGAACCTACGCACCGGAATCCACGCAAGCGGCCTTCCTCCCCATACAGACCGGATTCGTCGCAACACGCCCGCTGCTGCAGCGGGGCTGTCGCATCGCCTCCCCAGGGTCTCAGGAGTGACGCATCGCTTGTTTTCCACCGCACCAGCTTCCTGCTTGTGGAACTTTGTTGCATCTAAAAGGTACTGTGAGTAAACGTGACGCATCTGTGAACTTTTCACGCATCTGTGGATTATTTTAACGCAACTTAAAGAACTTTGATTACAACCTGAAGAACTCTTTTGAAACCATATCCTTGAACTGTGTATGTTGGATTTTTGCCGTTTTGGTCTTGTGTAGTTTAGAATAAATATCTTTATTTTCCTAAACTGTTGTGGAATCAGTTTGTGGTGTTTTCACTGTGTTACTGTGAGTGTTGGTACAAATACTTAACGCATTGCCTCTGGTTAGCCTAGACTGCTCAGGCCAAGCTACCTTGAGGGCGAGCAGGGGTTATCTGAGAGGGTTATCTCCTTGTCCTGACTAGAAGCAAGGGTCCCTATTTGGACAGTGGTACCTACCTCTGCCAACTAGAGACCCCCAGTTCTAACAATTATGTATCAGCTGTTTTATATAGTGTGAATCAGACCCATTAGGGCAGTGAAGAGCTTTACAAATGCAGAGGTGAAAATAGAATGATTAAGGCATTATTTAAATAAACCGTACTAGGGTATAGAATTTAATGACAAGGAGAACTAAATCCATTCGGTATATTAGAGACTGCAGTTAATGGGAGAAGCTGAAGGTGGAGATATGTACATGGGATCAGTACTCCCCCCATAATGTGGCCTCAGTAATGACTCGAGAGGTAAGTCTTGGAGTTGATCCAATGTTAAAGTCTCTATCACAGCGAGAATTCTTTTTTTGGCTGAATGGTCATTATTTTTGTATGTGGAATTGTTTTAGGGAAAACAGGACATTATTCCAGGTGATGCAGAAGGGGTTGGTTCATAGAGCAGTTGCAATAGAGTTGATAATTTGGGAGCACTTAAGAGAGATTGTTTCAGAATGTGCTTTTCTAATGATAAAGTTGTAATATGGTAATCAGTGCTTCGAAGTTTCTCAGATACACTCAGAGATGACAAGTGTAGGAGTGAAATAGTTTGTTGTCTCGCTATGTAAGACCTTGTGTGCTACTAGGGCAACTTGAATAAACATCTAGCCTCTATGGGGAGCTAGTTTAGAGTGATCAGAATCGGTGTGATCAAATCCATGTAACTAGAACTTGTGTCCTCGTCTTGCACTGGTTGTACTCTTACACACTGCATCGCTCATGAGATGTTCAACAGCTGTATTGATAATATCCCAAATGATATCTGAAATGAATCATTGATAAAAACTCTCTTATTGGCCAGGAAGTGTGCTATAGGTCACAAGTTATAGTTACTTCAGATAACTATAACATCTGTATTTTAGTGGTTTGGTTATTTTAAACCATTACGTAGTAACAGACATTTTCACCTAACCATAGCATCCCTTTAACCTTTGTTTTTTTCAGTGAATATATATATACACATACACACACACACAGTGAACTCATTGTACTCTAAGACAATGCAGCACAGCACTGGGGATCATATATAGAAAATAACATAATGCAAATTATAAAAAAATAATGTATAGACCAATCTAAAATTACACCGGCTTGAAAAAAAGGCATTACCTTCCCAACAAATCCAGTAATTTAAAATGTAGAAACTGTGTGTCTTACTTAAACCTTGGGTACAGTGGTCAGCCAGTCGCAGGTGTCATGCATTTCAAGACAAATAAAAGATCCTTACCTAAAATAAACAAAAAAAGTATATTAATTATATATATTTTTTTACACAGAGTTACACAGGCATTGGATGTAGGAACAGAGATAAGCCTCAATAACATATACATGTCTGCAAGACTAGCAAAGTAGCAAGTATTTTTAAAATTTTCTGGTGGGTGAAATTTGCGTAATTGCGGTACGCAAATCTTCGCGAAATGGTAAAAAATCTTTGTGAGCACGCAGAAATTCAGCGAACATGAGGAATTGCTTGTTCGCAATGCTTTTTTCCTGTTCGCAATCGCTGTTTGCGTGCTCAGTGGGAAATATCTTGCGAGCACGCATTTTGAGAATGCGAACAAGCAAAAAATTTCGCATAGTCGCGGAATGCAGAATTTTGGCCAATTTCGCATTCTCCGCGGAACGCGAACATACCTGAAATTTCTGCGAGAGGAACGGAATTTACCACCCAGTCCTAGTCATCTGTCATGACACAACAAGAAATAGAGCAGAAAATGCAGACTAGCTTTTCTAAAAGACCAGAAAAATAAAAATGTAATAATCATTCACAATTAAGTTAGAAGAATAAGAAAGGCCTACCTCTGTGACCCGTAGGAAAGATATGTGAACATTATTTGAGGTAAAACAGAGGGTTTTGCCTTGTTCATTCTCGATGAGTTTTTCAAGTGCCATGTGCCAATATTCCTGGCAATACACCCCACTCCCTCTGCTCCTGAAGATGTGCCCACTAATGACCATAATGAAGCATTCTCCGAGTGAGAGCCTGTTCATTTATTTTCATTCCCGTGAGTGCCCTCAGAGACCTGTACTGCAATCACGGCTACTTACTATTTAATTCCTACCCAAATTTATGGTCAAATTGAAAAATGGATGCAGGCAGCTTGATGCGGAAGGCGTTCGTATGGCCTGTGCGCCTGGAATCATTATACTTACATTAAGTTTTATTCTACAATTTAAAAAAAGCTGTTCTGGGTAAAAGATAGCAGAAAACAGATATAGAGAAAAAGCACAGCTCGACACATCTTCATGGAGCTGGGAGGAGCAGCAATTAAGGGGAAATTCATCACTGGGCCCTGGTTCAATAAAAGCGTATTTCATGTACTAGAGCTGTGCCAAAGACAGCGTTTAAGCGCCTGTATTACAGCTGTACGTTTTAAGGAGCTGTGCAAGGTGAAACGTTAAGAACAGGGGATCTGCGAGTCAGATTAAAACCAGGTACAATGCCGTTGAAATGCATGGAATGAAAATGAAGCAGACCACGCCCCCTCTAGGAGGCAGCTGCTGTCCAGCTGCAGGCCTGCACCCTTCTCCAGCAAATGCTTCACTGGAAACCGCAGCTGCCAGGCAGGGGCTTGAGCCTCAGTCATTAACAGGTAGCTCGAGGCCATTAATGTGAAAAGGCTTGTCAATTACCCTCTCCTGAAATATAATCATGGATTACTTCCTGACGCTGTCACCGGGATCGTATGTTAGCCCAAAAAATACTTTAAAGACCGGAGTCCAAACCCTCTCAAATGTGATATTTCGCAGTATGCAATATTCGCTGGTGGGGTCTAATTCAATAAGTCGTTGAATGACGCGTGTTCCTGGCGTAACTGCTATATTAAAAGATCGAGAGGGGGTACAAATAATGCTCGGCAGATGGACGTCTGTTTTAGATTGAAGGATAATTCAAAAATTAGATCTTGTTATCAGATAAAGGTTGAGACAGCTGTGCACGTGTTTGATTAACTCCTGTTGGCCTATTCCACCAAGGTAGGTGCGTGTTCTGGAACTGAGAAAACATTAAAGAATGTTCTTATAATAACGTATCGTTCATTATTGGTTTATTGCCCACTGGTCCCAACAGTGGTCAAGGCTTATATGCATTTAGAAAAACAAAAAAGAGAAAATAATTAATATCACCTTGCTCATATTTGAACAAAGAGCAACTGAAAAGAGTCACGCATTATTTGCTAACATGGTTTTCGATGGAATTATGACCACTGTCAATAGCATGGCATGATGTGTTCTGGTACAGAAGTAAACCACTGTTCATCCTTTTAAAGCAACATTCCTCCCGATTTAACACAGGAAAATGACATACCTATACTTTAGGCACCCATCACTGTGTAGTTATGGTTAGGGCAGAGTTTCCATCGGAAAAAAGCTTTTTGTTTTGCTAATAACTTTGGCACTGTTTAACGAAACTTTTAAATGAACACGCTATCTTTAGCACAGGAGTGCTTACCTGACAGGGGAACACGCTATCTTTAGCACAGGAGTGCTTACCTGACGACTATTGTCCTGTCCTGCGTTGCTGGAGCACTGAGCCTGTCCTCCCTGCTATGGACGTTGCTCCTTTCCCCCCCCCCCCTGCGCAGGTGCCGCTGCGTGGCTCTCTCTTCGGGAGAGCGTGCCTGGTGGACTTTGCGGGCTGTGAGGCGGTGAGACATCGACAGGGGTGAAGCGCGGCAGGGACTCGCTCTTCCAGGAGTCCCTGCGTGGCCTACCAACATCCGGCCAGCGCCCCCTGCTAGCCCCGTCCCCCGCCCTGCAGTGAGAGTGTTTAAAGAGCCTCCATCCCGGGGAACAAGCGGGAACACGCTATCTTTAGCACAGGAGTGCTTACCTGACGACTATTGTCCTGTCCTGCGTTGCTGGAGCCCTGAGCCTGTCCTCCCTGCTATGGACGTTACTCCTTGCCGCACCCGCTGCGCGGGTGCCGCTGCGTGGCTCTCTCTTCGGGAGAGTGTGCCTGGTGGACTTTGCGGGCTGTGAGGCGGTGAGACATCGACAGGGGTGAAGCGCGGCAGGGACTCGCTCTTCCAGGAGTCCCTGCGTGGCCTACCAACATCCGGCCAGCGCCCCCTGCTAGCCCCGCCCCCCGCCCTCCTTAATGGCTACATAAGGTAGAGCGGAGACCGCTCTGCGGGACGCCCGGAGCTAAGCCCGGGCAAAGGGCGGGCCCTCTGTGGCCCTAAGAGGCCTGAGGAGCCTGGCCTGGGCCAGGAACTCAGCATCATCTACACGCCATAACGGGGATCGATTAAAAGAACGGTAAGCATTTGCCTTTAGACTTATACCATAACTCTGCAATAAGAGGTTTGTGGACTTTGTTCTCTATTGACTATAACTTATCCCCTGGATATGTAATGCCGAGAGACTCGTAGCATGACTGCAGGGGTTAAGAAATTAACTGGTACTCTTGATGATTTTATAATTTGTACACACTGTCTGATTGATCAGGGGATAGTTTTGATGAATAGAAGGGTGTCACAGGATTTGGCCTTGGCGAAAAGGTCATCCTTAGGCCATATTGCCCAGGCACGTACACCCGACACCTTAGAACGTGGTAACACCTCAGAGAGACTAAGTACTCTCTCAAATCCGGGGGGACTCCCTACATCTAATCCCATATCAGACACCATTGTGCCCAGTGACCGCATTTCAAATGTGGATGTACAACCCATATGTATTGATACAAATGCAAGAGGTCAGAAAGAGGGGGCAATACCAAAAAATAGTGCTAAGTTGCTTCCTGTCAATCACACTAAGGTATTAGTACATGCACCTAGCAAACCGATTATCGGTAATAACACAGATGCTGTGAGTGGGGACCCATCAACAAGAGCTAACGACCTAGAGGCCGTACATTCAGTGGCAGGGCGCCTGTCCCTGAGCATGTTGGAGGACTCGTTAGTGGATGACAGCCTGGCCGACATCCTGGGAGTAAGCGGGGAGAACCTGGAGATTGCGGGGGAGTTAAATCAGGAGAACCCAGCCGCAGCTCTGACGTCCGTGAATGTCATTGAGGCCATAAAGGCCTTACTGGCACCCCTGGAGGCAAGGCTGCGGCGCATTGAACTTGTGTTAAAAGATGTCCACGTCAACACAAGTATTTCAGGTCCAACTAGCAATATGGCTCCTACTGTGAAAAATAGCAATCACATCTCTTCTGTGGCAGGGACGAATGTTAACACAGGGAAAAAAACATCGTTAAAAAAACCAAATAGTGGTTCCACCTTGGCAGGACCAAACTCCAACACACCTGTCATCATACCTGGCCCTACAAACATTCCCATCCCTGCCAAACCCAGGATGACATCCCAGGTTACATTTAGGGATCAGACTCCACAGACCCCACAGACCACCCCAATCCCCAAACAGGTTTCTTCGAACCCAGAAGAGTCTGAACCTTGCAAAAATATTCATCTCCCCTTAGAGGCCGCCCCTTATGTAGTGGTCCTTACCGGGATAACTGAATTAAACCCTCCTCATGTGGAACCCTTCCAAGCCTTGAAGAACAAAGTGTGCCACTGGTTATCAAATAACTTTCCATTACCAATGAACATGCCTAGTAATATCTTAATGGTGGAAAGAGCCCCCTGGGTGGGTGGAAATAGAAAGAGACTACCAGGGGACTGTATCGTGGTTACCTTTGAAAATCGACAGGTAGTGGATTACATCTGTAGTAGGCCACCTTCCCATCAAGCTGGCACAGTCACCGCCAGACCTCTCTCTTATTTTTATCAGTCAAATGAGCGGGTTGATAAAAGATGGAGCTGGTTGAAAGGCCAGAACGATCACAGAGGAAGGAGCAGGATTACCCCACCCTGGGAAATGAATAATCACTGTTGGGGCGGAGAAGGTGACGGGGGGTGGAACATGGTACAGGGCAGAGGTGGTAGACCAACACAAGTGGGTTTCGGGGGTGCACAATTTAATGGTTACCTCAATAACTATCTGCAGCCGGTTAACTGTCAAGATCAAATGTTTTATACCCCTACGGCCAACCGTTATGCATGCTTAGCCAATTTAGGATGGCCAGATTGACATGGAGAGGGACCCATGGCAAAGGACCCCGTAACCCCACCCCGGGTTACATTACCAGAGGCCAACATCATCACCAACACACAAGGCTTGATTAATTCTTCTAGCACATTGCCTGTAGTGAATGACCCTGGTATTAATGTTGGAAATATTGTTTCTATACCCGTAGACATTAATGCAAGAAGGGTGGGGGAGTGTCTACTTGCCACATGGAATATTGCTGGGTTAAAAAATAAAATTGATGACCCTATTTGGCGAAATCTTGTAGGTAGTATGGATATCATCGCAATACAGGAAACTTGGGACACATGTAATGCTTTGACATTAGACGGTTTTACGACCTTTCATTGTCCGGCAGTTCCCTCTACCCGGGGACGGGCGCGGGGTGGACTGATCACGTTGATCTCTGCTAGAATACCAGGAACATATAAAGAAATAGCTACGGGTAGCCCGTACTGTTTGGCAGTACATATAATATGTAAAGGCAAGCATAATGTTCTGGTGGTAAACTTCTATAACTCTTATGACAGAATAGAACCAACCAGTAACTTAAAAATGCTCAACCTCTTTCTTTTAAACTTTAAAGAGTCATTTGAGGCAGAGTGCATTATTTTCCTACTGGGAGACTTTAACCTCCACGAGTGCCCGGATAAATGTACTTCTAATGTGTTTTTGGGCCCCCCAGACCAGGAAGAAACCCACTTTGAACATTCAGACCAGGGTGCCCTTTTGGAAACCCTGTTGGCAGAAAATGGGATTACTTCGCCCAGTAGGGATGGTGAGGAGATCCCCACTTTTGAGGGACATGGTAGCGGGTCAATTATTGATTTTATTTTTATTAGTAGTAGTATCCATAGCCACACTATTAGTTATTCAGTTTTAAGGTCACATTTTAGCGACCACAATCCAGTTCTGCTAATGGTAAAAAACGTCATTAAAATGACGGTGACCAAGGCAAATCTGGTGGATAAAAATGACATCCGGCCCACAGATCAAGCACGCAGAATTAGATGGAGAAAGATAGTGCCCAGTGAGTTTCTGCTTAACCTTTGCAATAGTAGTGGGGTGGAGCTGGATTTATGTATGAATCCCGATGCCGGAGACAGGGAAGTATTGGAGGCATACCAAAAAGTGTGCCATGAGATTGCTACTAACATGACCAACATTGGCAAAAGCACACACGGTGCGAGGGTAGGCTGGTTCGATAATAATTGCTCATCAGTTAACAAAAACTTGAAACTGGCCCTTAAAACCAGCCCAGTGGATAAGCAGCTTGTTGCCACGCTCAGGAAAAAGTATAAGGAGGCTGTGGCCAAGAGGTGCAGAGAGATCAGAGAGGACGCATGGGCAGAGTTAACATCTACTGACGTTCTAAAAAATAGTGCAAAGTTTTGGGCTGTGGTGAATCAGTCCTACTTCTCCGATTCTGATAATAACGAACTGGATTGTGGTATTCAGGAGGACAAGTGGCTACATCATTTTAAGTCAGTCTATGAGAGTGAGATTTCCGGGGATGAGGCATCGACCACCTTTAGGAGGCTCCCCTATACGCTGATAGTTCAGGAATGTGAGGTGGCCGATGCAATTGGGAAAATGACCAGTAACAAGGCCCCCGGACCGGATGGTGTTCCTTCCGATCTTTTTAAATCAAACATAGCATTCTGGTCCAAGATCTTAACCAATGTTTTTAACAGAATTTCGAGTATTGGCATTCCGGAGACATGGTCTCAGTCAGTGATCGTGCCGATCTAGAAGAAGGGCGACAGAGGTGACCCGGGAAATTATCGCCCCATTTCCCTCATTGATTCCGCCGTAAAGGTTCTTGGGAGAGTAGTACTGTGCAAGCTGACTGATTGGTTGGAAGAAACTAACACTCCTTCTTCCCTTCAGTATGGCTTTAGAGAAGGGCGAGGTACCATAGATCAGAGCCTGAACCTGCAACTACTTATAGGGAAGTACACACAAGCCAAGAAAGGCAACCTATATATAGCGTTTATGGACCTATCCTCGGCGCTTGACCGAGTCAATAGGTCCAAGCTCTGGGGTCAACTTTTAAGAATTGGTATAGACGCTAATATTGTATACTTCCTGGCTGACCTCCACAGGGATCTCACAGCCTCTGTGAGGTATGACCGCAAAGGCAACAGCACTGGTAAGATCAATATTTCTAACGGCGTTAGACAAGGGTGCATCTTAGCGCCTTTATTATTTACTCTGTACATCAATGACTTGGGGATGACCTTAAATACATCGAGTAAAGACATCCCCATGGTTGGGGATCTTCACTTACCAGCATTATTATATGCAGATGATGCTGCTTTGCTGGCTCGTACTGCAGTGGGTCTCCAACGCCTATTAAATTCTTTTTATACTTTTATGTTTTCCTTAGATCTTAGCGTGAACTATGGTAAATCACACGTAATGGTTGTGAGCCACAAAAGCAGGCCAGAGAGAAACATGAAGGCTCTACATTGCAATGGGCATAGATTGTCAAGGGTGTCCAGATTTCCCTACTTGGGGGTTGTTTTCGATCAATGTTCAACTTGGGTCCCCCAGTTGCAGGAGAAGAAAAAAGTCTTTTTACGTTCAATTTTTGCGGTTTTGGGGTTTTCCCGTAAACTAGGGGTTAAACCCTTGGAGGCGGTACTGCAGGTGTATAACGCTAAATGTATTTCCATTGTAATGTACAGGGCATATCTGTGGGGATATAAACCAGCCAAGACCCTCCAGGTAGTAGAGGACAATTTCCTTAAATCAATCTTGTCCTTACCGAGATCCACGGCTGGTTATATTGTGCACCAGGAATGTGGTATAGATTACTTGGAGGACCGCATTGCTATGGCCACTTTATTGAAGTGGATTTCTGTATGGTTGAATCCAGAATTGACAGTAAACCATAAAATCCTTACCAATTGCTTAGCACTGGACCATTGGGACTATATCCCTTGGTTGAAATATGTCCACCTTTTATCAATCAAGTTGGGACGGCCTGAGATGTTCACTAATCCATCCCATCTGGTTAAGGGTGATGTCAATTGGGTAAGAAATGCCTTCTTGGAAATCAGAAGGATGGACAGAGAATGTTTGGAACTGGTAAAGCCCACAGTAAGAACGCACCAGTTGATTGTGACGTCAGGGTGTCAGCTGGAATTCTACTTAAAAGTGGTAAACATCTCAAACCACAGATTTCTTCTAACTAAATGCCGGCTGAATAAAATCCACCTACTGATCAGTGGCCGCCCTGGCTGGACAAACTCAAATGATCTGGGGCTATGTAATTGTGACGGGCTTTCCCTCATGGACACTGCCCATTTTATGTTCTTCTGTAAACACTTCACCGCCCTTAGGAAAAAGTTTATTGTACCTTTATTAAAGGGAAAGGGGTTCTACCAAGTGAAACCTGCGTTGTTATTTCTCCAGTTATTACCAAGTGTTTGGGAAATTTACAACATTGCTAAATTTTTGACAATTGTAACAAGATTAAGTAAAAAAATTAATTGGGCAAAGTAATAACATAATGCACGCAACTCTTTTTTAACTGGTTGTATAGATATGATTGTTATTAAATTTTAATTCTGAAATGTTTTTTAACGTAAAAACATACTTATATCACTTTTAACTTGACCTTTTGTATTGTTTATTGCCAATCCTTGGTCCTTTTTAATTGTATAATCTGTTGCTTTTTGGACCAATTTGCATGTTTTTTGTATACTTTTGTGGTTTATGTTTGAAACCGAATAAAGTATTTTTGACTGACTGAAAAGATCGAGAGGGGGTACAAATAATGCTCGGCAGATGGACGTCTGTTTTAGATTGAAGGATAATTCTAAAATTAGATCTTGTTATCAGATAAAGGTTGAGACAGCTGTGCACATGTTTGATTAACTCCTGTTGGCCTATTGCACCAAGGTAGGTGCGTGTTCTGGAACGGAGAAAATATTAAAGAATGGTCTTATAATAACGTATAGTTAATTATTGGTTTATTGCACCCTGGTCCCAACAGTGGTCAAGGATTATATGCATTTAGAAAAACAAAAAAGAGAAAATAATTAATATCATCTTGCTCATATTTGAACAAAGAGTAACTGAAAAGAGTCACGCATTATTTGCTAACATGGTTTTTGATGGAATTATGACCACTGTCAATAGCATGGCATGATGTGTTCTGGTACAGAAGTAAACCACTGTTCATCCTTTTAAAGCAACATTCCTCCCGATTTAACACAGGAAAATGACATACCTATACTTTAGGCACCCATCACTGTGTAGTTATGGTTAGGGCAGAGTTTCCATCGGAAAAAAGGTTTTTGTTTTGCTAATAACTTTGGCACTGTTTAACGAAACTTTTAAATGAAAAACAAAGACTCACCACAGTTTCTTTGTGGAAAGTGTTGGAGTGATCCATCAAGCAAAGGCCAAAAAAAGGGGTGAGGAGCTCAAAACATTGCTAATTCCCATAGGAACCTTTGGGAAGCGATACCGAAAAAACTGCTGAATGGAACTACACCAAATTTGGCATAAAGTTAGAACTTTAACACTAAAAACATGCTTTTCATTATTTGATTAATTCCTTCCAGCCAATTGCAAGAAATGTGTGTTTAAAGAGATAATTGGGGTGGTCACAAAGGGGTTAAAATTGTAGCGATATCTGGACAGTTGGTCTCGCGGTAGTCTCATTGTGGTAAATTTAAATTACCTATACTTAATTTATGCGGTAAAGTTCAATAAGAATAACTCAGTCAAAAATAAGAGGCAGAATCCGGGGCATTTGAGTTTTGAAAGGGTTTTATTCCTTAAAAAGGAATTGGTTCGAACCAGGTATCATGTTCCATCACCACAAGGGTTCAGGAAGGGAATGGACATGGACATGTACAATGTTTTATTAACAGAACATCGTCAATACGCATAATAGTAATGAATGCAGAAGGCGTAACAGCTGAGAGAAACGAGATAAGAACACATGTACGTAACAGAGCATGAGGGCGTACAGGGAGGTGTGTGCTAGACAACGTCATATGAAACGTATCACAGGTGGGTGGATCCATAGGAGAATCCTGCAGTGTCAGCAGAAATACATGGCAGAGATGCGCGCGCAGCAGCATGACGTGTAATTGACGTGGAACTGGAGGGTGAAGGGGACTTGACATTTAGCCCTACATGAGGAGACAGAAGTCTGGGGTGTCAGAACAACCTAATCCCAAATCATATCTAATATCTTGTGTTTGAGGAACTGTATTATCTAGAAGGAATGGTCTCTCGTGCAGAGTAAGCATGGGCGAATTTTGCGGATCTCGCGTTCGCGAATTTTGCGGATTTGCGAACTCGCAATCCGCAAAATCCGCGAATTCCCGCGAATTTGCGGATTTTTTTTTTTTTGTGTTCGCCCGTGTTTCTGCCAGTTCGCGAGGGTTTTTACAATTTCGCAATTTGCGAACTTACCTGTCGGGTCGCAAGTTTTGCGAACTTGTTGTTTCTACGTGTCCAGCCTGTTTGGGACACTCTTCTTCATCACTGCCACTCTCTGTCACCACTGCCACTCTCTGACTACTCATGCCACCCTCTGGCCCACCCATGCCACCCTCTGTTTCATCACCACACCCTCTGGTTGTCCAGTGTACATTATTTTCGGCAAAGCAAAGCACACCTTCCCTGCCTCAAGTGACCTGAATTAATTTGGGGCTGATTAATGTGTCACAGAATATTTTTTTAGCTGGCACCTGCTTCCTTAGTGCGCCCTGATTAGTGATCTTTTGCACTTGCTAAGTGCTTTCATTGTTGCAAAATTAGTTACAACACCTGCCCTGCCCCAACTGACAATAATGAATTAGGGGCTGATTAATGGATTTTAACTTCCAGCCTGGCTCCTGCTTGTCTCCCTTAGCTGTAATTCAGGACCTTTGTGGCATATGTGTAACTATTCTGAGGTTCAGAGCAGGGTCACATAATAGTTGCAACTGGCAACTGAACTCTGGAGGGGCCCCTCAGGAAGCACTACAGGAAATGGCTACTAATGATGAGCCTGAACTTTTGAACCTGGCAAGTAGTTTCAGTTTTGCTAAGATCGTATTTCTGCAATTTAGCACTTATTCGCGGGGCGCAAAGTTGTACTGGGAAGCCACGAACTCACGCGAACAGTGCGAGCAGTGCGAGCAAAATCCGCTGCTCGCGGATTTGCGGATTTTGCGGGAGATTCGCGAATCTCGCGGATTGCGGATTTCCCGAAAATCCGCAAAATCCGCGAGCGAAACGGATTTTCCGCCCATACCTAGTGCAGAGGCTATTCTATACTGACTGCTAGTGCGTGCATATGCGACTACGTGTCTACATGAGATGCGAGGGGCCATGGGCCTACCATGGTAACGGGAGCTATGAATTACTTGCATGGAGACAGTGAGGCCGGGCCCTTTGCTCTGCAGCTGGGAAGGATGTTTTCCTAAACTACTAGACAGGAATGTATTTTCGAGGAGCGGAGCAGATAACTTGAAGGCTGAATACAGTCTTGGCAGGCAAGCAGGCCGAGCCAGGCACCGCTCGCCACACAGAGAGTAAGGCAGAGGTCAGGAAGCAGCAGACTGTAGGTTTCAGAAACAGAAGGCAGAAAGGGCTCGATGGCGGGAATCAGGGCCTAACTCGCCAGAGCTAGAAAACATGAAAGTGCACCATGTAAAGACGTTGGCAAGGCACACTTAGGAACCGAATATCCGACCCATTCATGGTGGATCTGAAAGAGGACATGTTAACGTTGGACGCAAATGTATGTGCGTCTTCATAGCTGGAAGTGGAGGGAACATACATGTACTTAAAGCACGTACATGGAGCCGGTGGGGTCTACGATAGGGGACACAATTGACCATGAAAATTCATATTACCTCATTCCCTCCTTGTCCCCTACGGACCCTTCATGATATATCAATCCTCATTAATCTATCAATCTGTTCATGTAACATCATTTGCTCTTCTTTCTTCTTACGGTGTCTTGAATGAGGACTTGAATGAGGAATACATGATGTGGCGCACAAGCCGCAAATCGCTGGCCCACATTGCAGACATACGCAGCAACTGAATACTATGAGAAGGGCAATACCTAGGAAGGATAGGACCTTCCATCCCCAGGCTGACAACACGCTCCAGAACCAACCGGACCAAGTCCAGGTGCCTGGATTCTGGTGTATCTGACTTGCAATCTTGTGAAGACGGGTTATGGCTCTGTATACTGATGGCGCGTTTTCTGGAATGAAAACACAGCAGCTCGATCCGATGACTCTACAGGCTCCGCCCCTATCGGCTAGGATGACGTCAAGGACGAGACGATTTTGAAGAACAACAATCTGCATAGCAGACTGCTCCTCTGTTAAGTTACCTAGGGCGGAAGTAGTTTCATTCACTACTGCTTCGAGGGTGCTGGTTAATTTTCGTATCAGTTTACTATTAAAGACAGCACCTAAGTAGGGAAAGAAACCTTTATTGAAGTCTGTATATTGTTCCCATGCCGTTTCAGTGTAGTCGACAATCGGGAGATCTCTCTGTGGTCTATTGTGTACTAGATGGGTGTCCCTATGATAATCAGGAGGGGCTAGGAAAACAGGTGGCAGAAGGAATGCAATGTAACAGGTGCCATCCCAATCTAGAGGTAAGCGTATATATGCGGTATGACCACAAATGAAGTAGGAATGACGAGAAGCTTTAAATGTAGACTTGCCCTTATCACTGAATTCGATCACAGTAGTACATTTACTATGACCCAGGTGTACTGAACCATTCTTTCTGACACATAATTCCCCTTTGACTGGTAGTACGGACATAGCGGGCAGGACTGGTTCGGCTTCGGATTCAACATTCAGAATCATGAGGTTAAGTGTAAAGTTACCTAATCCATATACTTCATTTTCTAGATCAGTCCCTGTCCTTTTTGGAAGACCCTCCTTGTCAGGGAAACATACTTTATGTAGAACTGTGTTCAGATTTCCCCATACCCAGTTGCCCTGGTAAACTACGGAATTGGAATCTAGAGAGTTCATTAAACTAAACCATGCACCACAGGAACCATTGTGTGTGAACGGGTACGGGAAGAGGGGCAGAACTCCCTTATATTTCTGATATGGAGGGAGTCGGCCACATATCCAACAATTGGTAGCATTGCTGGTCTGATGGGAATGATGTAACATACTAATGAATGTGTTGTTGCGCAGCGCAAGTCGGTAAGACAATTCATGCGGGGGCAGTTCACTGAAAGAGTGCTCGGCAGTGACATTGAAGGGAGACTGTGCACGCTTGAAAATAGGGTAATATACATGTAACAGTACACTTGCAGCAATAATCAAAAGACTTAGAAAAAACATAATCAATAGTGTCACAATGCAGTGGCTGCGAAGTGATTTACAATATTCACGTTTCTTGAGCTGTTTCTGTCTATCTCTCTCTCTGTTGGGGTCTAGGGGATACATGTCAGAAACTCGTCTAACCTATTCACCTAGGGGAGGACTTAAACAATTAAACTGTCTGACTTGCTAGACCTTAATTTCAATTTATATTCTTGAGGAGAAGTTTTCTCGACCAGGGGGAGTTTTGAGTCAGTCTGTGGAGGAGGGCCGGGCTGGGAGGCTAGATCTGGCGTTAGTCCATGACATTTTTTTATATGACTCGAATGAAGCCAGCCCTTGCGGCCCTCGACTTTTATCGCTGTCCTTGTGGTCAAAAGTACTAATCTCGGTGCTTGCCAGCGGGGCTCTAGCGGACTTCTCCTGTCGAAGTTCCTGATAAAAACGAGGTCTCCCGGAACCACTTCATGCGGCTTCACCTCGGTGTTGTCGGGAAAGGCTGCAGCAACCTGTGAACGACATGATTGTAGTGCAGACATCAAAGAAGCAAGGTAATCTATCAGAATATTACAGTCAACATCAGTGATTTTGCGAGGCAGAGGCGTCCCCCACATATTCGGTGGCCTACCAAAGACCACCTCGTACGGGGATAGCCCTGTTCTGGAGTGTGCGACCATTCTCATATAAAAGAGTGCGACTGGCAAAGCTACTATCCAGTCGACACCTTTCTCTCTACAGATCTTGGCAAGACGAATTTTCAGAGTCTGATTGTGACGTTCCACGAGGCCTGCTGCCTCGGGATGTCGGACACAGTGGAACTTCCATTGGTAGCCGAGCAGGAGAGATACCTGCTTCATTAGCTCGGACGAGAATGGCTGACCGTTATCGGAGTATACGATGCGGGGCAAACCATATCTGGGGAAGAATTCACGAACCAGCTGCTTGGCAGTGGTCGGAGCAGTGTAATCTGGGACTGGATATGCTTCTGTCCAACGGGAGAGTGCACATACAACTACGAGGACATATTTGAATCCTCGGCAACGTTCCATCTGGATATAATCCATCTGGAGGACTTCAAAAGGGTGATCGGGAGGATGAAATCCACCTTGCTCTACGGGAATGCTTTTACCTGGGTTGAACTGACAACAAATCATGCAAGTACGCACTTTCTGTTTGGCGGCTGCTCGTAAATGTTTATTGAACCAGAGGTGTTGAATACTGTCTAACATGGCTTTTTCTCCTAAATGTGCAGGACTGTGTACTGTGTTAATGATTACTTGGACCATAGAGTCAGGGAGAAACCATGTAGATTTTCCCTTCGTCATCCATCCCTGTTCTGTCTGGACCCCTCCTAGTTCAATCCATTTCTTGATTTCGTCTGGTGTAGCATGTGTCTGTATATCAATTACATCTAGGGCGGGATCCTTAACTGTCATACAATGTGTCGGTGTCTGGACTATTGTCTTTGTCAGATCAGTTGCGTGAGTCTGAGTCTGAGCTGTATGCTTGGCTGTTCGGTCTGCCAGGTCGTTACCCTGGGAAATTATATCTGTGACTTTTGTATGTGCTTTGCACTTCATGATGGATATCGCTGTAGGCAGATGTATTGCATCTAACAGAGTTTGAATGAGGGGACCGTGTTGAATTTTGGCTCCGTGAGAGGTCAAGAAACCTCTCTCTCGCCACAATACACCGAAGTCGTGTACGACTCCGAATGCATAACGTGAATCTGTGTATATGTTAACTCTCTTGTTCTTGGCTTGAATACAGGCTTGAGTCAGAGCGATGAGCCCTGCTGCTTGAGCTGACAAGGTGTCAATACAATTAGTTTCTATGACTTCAGTTTCTGTCGTGACTGCGTAGGCGGCCACTAATTCTCCTGTACTTGTTCTCATGCATGAACCATCCACATAAAGTGTCAGGTCTGGATCTGGTAATGCGGTGTCTGTCAAGTCTTGTCTGGGTTTCGTCGTAATGGTAATGACTTCAATACAATCATGTGCCAATGGATCTGTCTCACTTAATGGCAAAAGTGTAGCAGGGTTCAATGTGTTGCAACGTCTGATTTCTATGTGTGGCTGAAACAATGTTAATTCATAACCTGTCAGTCGCGCTATGGTCAAGTGCTGGGTCTGTGTTCGGTTTAAAAGAACTTCCACGGAGTGTGGAACTTGTACTGTCAATTGGTGTCCTAACACTATGGAATCACTTTGTCTGATTGCTAGAGCTGTTGATGCTACTGATTTCAAGCACGCAGGCAGAGCCTGGGCTACTGGATCCAATGTACTAGAAAAGTAAGCACACGGTTTGTGTGAACCTGCTTGATCCTGAGTGAGTACTGACAATGCGGTACCTTCACGTTCTGTGACGAAAAGTGTAAAAGGCTTGCTGTAACATGGTGTCGCTAAAACTGGTGCTTGACATAAGGCTTTCTTTAAGTCGTCAAAAGCTTGTGTGTGTTCCTGAGTCCAAGGAAGGGCAGTCGATGTCGCTGCCTCCTGGGTTGTCAACTGTATGAGTGGTTTCGCTAGAAATGCATACTGAGGAATCCATTGTCTACAGTAAGAAGTGAGGCCTATAAAGGCTCGTACCTCCTTTTGTGTCTTGGGCTGTGACATGTTTACAATTAGGATGTTTTCCTAAACTACTAGACAGGAATGTATTTTCGAGGAGCGGAGCAGATAACTTGAAGGCTGAATACAGTCTTGGCAGGCAAGCAGGCCGAGCCAGGCACCGCTCGCCACACAGGGAGTAAGGCAGAGGTCAGGAAGCAGCAGACTGTAGGTTTCAGAAACAGAAGGCAGAAAGGGCTCGATGGCGGGAATCAGGGCCTAACTCGCCAGAGCTAGAAAACATGAAAGTGCACCATGTAAAGACGTTGGCAAGGCACACTTAGGAACCGAATATCCGACCCATTCATGGTGGATCTGAAAGAGGACATGTTAACGTTGGACGCAAATGTATTTGCGTCTTCATAGCTGGAAGTGGAGGGAACATACATGTACTTAAAGCACGTACATGGAGCCGGTGGGGTCTACGATAGGGGACACAATTGACCATGAAAATTCATATTACCTCATCATGGTACTCAATTGGTAATGTAACTTAAAAAAAAAATAAGGGCCTCTGATTGGCTGAGAGAGCTTTTTCTCCAGTTGGCCTTTTTGTTGTTCTGATTAACTAGCATCAAATTGAAGCAAATGCTGTAGGCGCCATTACAGGATACAGGGACTCCATCCACGTGTCCTGAACTTGTAAAAACACAAATGCATAAGAAGGCGGGGAAGGGACACCCTGATCCCCTTGCACTCATAGGGGGTATCCAGAGGGATGCCCCCCAAGCCCAAAAATAAATGTGTGCAGCATGTACTGCTGTACTCCCTCAGGACACAGCATGAAGCTTCTGTGAGGTACCACTGTGTTCCAGAAGAATCATGAAAGCTTCACTGCGTGATGCTTGCGTGGTCTCATCGTACCATAGAGGGGATCCTTGGCTGGTGGTACCATGGGATTACAATGGTACAGTCAAAAAAATAAAAAAAGATACTTGTGGGGTGGAGGGGGTCAATGGGGAAATTTATGCCCACTGGTAATGGGCATAGGACTTGCCCTGAGGCAACATCCTATGCCCAACCCCCTGCTGTGAACGAGTGAAGACATGCCCAGCAGGACTAGAATGCGCCTGGAGTATGGCAGCAGGGCCTTCAATTAGGCCAGGCCCTGTGGCCAACTGTGCCGGACCAACTGTGCAGGACCAAAGGCCAAGTGCCACCACTCCTCAGCCCAGGGTCCCTCCGCATCAGGCACCTATCACCGAGCCTTTTACAGTCACAGGATTTCCTGATATTAGCATGAGGGTATGTTATGGAGGCAGCAGGTGACTTTGTGCAAGAAAGTATGACTTCGCTCTAAAAAGTATGCCCTTTACCTACCCATAATTGAGAAAGCTAAAAAGGAAGTGTAAAGTCATTCCGCTACATACAAGTTTAGGTTTTCTTGACGACACATAAGTGTTTTTGGAGTCAATGTTGGTACAGCCAGTCCCATTTGCATTCCTGGACACACTTCTGCGTTGTTGCTAGTCCTTAACAGTAAGTAATAGCCATGTTGGGGTGCTTGAAGTGCTGATTTAGCTTGTCATATGCAGTACCGTACCACTCACAAGTAAGCAGGTGCATGCCATTGAGGCTTTTCGACCCTAAGACTCATAAGGAGCCCACCAGCAAGCTGGGCAGGTCGCATGACAGAAAGTGACTCAAATCACTGTGAACCGCATACAGCGAATCTGGGACAAAAGGGTGCTGTTATGCCAGCAGCGTGCTTCCCAATCACATTCATATGAAAAGGTGAGAAATGCTTTGGGCAGAGAGGTACGAGGCAACAATAAAGGTGAAACAGAGGAGGGGCGGGATATGTTGTATGGCTGCCATAACTGCTGTACATCATTTCCCGCGTGAAGTGATCTGGAAAACAATATTTTATTTACTTTGAACTTTGGAAAACAGTGTATCACAATGTGTCAATGTGCATGAAATGTGTGAAATATGTTTTTTGTATAAACTTGTGTTGTACCAGCTAACCAATCCTCGGATGCAGCATCACCAATTGCCACAACTTTGCACACCCAATCAAGGTTATGCAGTGGCCTATTGATTCTTTTCATAAGCCTTAAACAAAGACAGAGATCTTGACGGAATCAATCAATCAGAGTTCTTGTAAAGTGCGACTACTCACCAGTGAGGGTCTCAAGGCGCTGGAATCAAGGTATTTGGCGTAGTATAGAGTTATGAACTTTTTCTGGCCATCTTCTGGATCAGAGATTGCTTGAAGAAGCATTTTGACTGAAGCAGTAATAGCATGTGTGCATTAATATCACCTCTTACTATGTCTGAGACACCCTTGGGATGACAAGCATTGACAAAGCAAATAGGTTTAGCTTTTTAGACCTAATTGAAGTGACAATGCTGTTTCCAGAAGCTGTGCAGAATCAGTCAAAATAAAAAACGAAAAGTGCGATGAAGCAACTGCTGGTCATGTCATTTCATGCAGGGCCACGTGTCATCTTGTAAGCACACGCATGCATCAACTTGCTTGAGCAAGAATATGAAAAGACATGGGTGACATTTTATTTCTCAATCCAAGATGGGCCAGTAAATAAAAAAAGACAGAAATTTCCCAAGCGCAAAATCACTTTTAAAAAGTAAAAGGACTTGCAGCAATTTTCTGACAGGCTCTCAAAAAAACAAAAGGAACGCAGAGGTGGTGGGGAGCAATAGAGGTGTCTGAGAGGTAAGAGTAAAAGCAAAACATGGGAGCGAAAAATGCAGGGGACGGGGAGAAGCACACGAGAGAGAGAGTAACACCAAGCATGGGATGGAGGTGTTTGGCAGGAGCAAAGCACACAAGAAGGAGCAAAATGGTGGCAGTGGTAGAATCACACAAATCAGAGAGTAAAATAGAGTACAGAGAAAGTTTATTGGGAAGGAGCCCACAAAAGAGAGAGAGCAAGCAACACACAAGGAAGAGAACACCATTAAACTTGGGGTGAGTAAGTAACTCATAGGTGGGAACTAAAGGGAGAGCACTGGATAACATGTGCTCTCATGAAGTGCTTAAACAAAAAGAAAAAAGTAGTTCTTTAAAAGTGAGCAATTGAAAGATACAAGTCAGCCAATTGAAAGTATGGTGAAGAGTCTAATTTCTAATTTCTAATTTAAAACATTTATAAAGCGCAGCGTGCACCGAACGGTTTCTTGGCGCTAGTAAGAGGGATTGGCTACAGAGATGAAAGTGGAGTCCGGAGTTGAGGCCGGGGGAGGAGGATTACACTGGGAATGCCTGTTTAAAAAGATACGTTTTTAGATCCTTACGAAAGGATACATAGTGGGTAGATGCGCGTAGGTGGTCTGGAAGAGAGTTCCAGAAAGTGGGGGCTAAGGTGGAAAAGTTGGACCCACCCCACTTTTTGCGTCTGAAGCGTGGGATCTGGAGGAGGGACTTGGAGGAGGAACGGAGTTGTCTAGAGGGAACGTATTCTTTTATTAGTGAGGAGATGAAGGCGGGCGCGGTGCCTTGACGAGCCTGGAAAACCATGCAGGCGGTTTTGAACAGAGAACGTTCCTTAATCGGGAGCCAATGAAGCTCCCTAAGGAGGGGTGTGGAGTGGGGGTAACGTGGTAACGTCTATGCTCCAGGGAAGGGACAAACCCAAGTAGAGAAAGGCAAGCCGTCTAATATGAGGCATGTAAATAAGAATTAGAATAAAGCCAACCAATGGTAAGCAATGGTTGGAATGTAAGCCCGCTGTTTTGTTAACTTCTCAAAAGATCTTTCTCAACAATAGAGCTTGCACTACGTGGTAACAGAGACCTAACAACTAAGCTAGAAATGCATTCCGTTCCTCCTGGAGAGTGTTGAAGGACTTGCATTCTGTGTTAGTGTTTTTATCTTAAATAAATAAACAACCAGTACACTTCCTTGTTACAACCATTTTTGCAATGGAGGAGACTATTGGATTCATGCAAGTGGGAATATATTATAGGAAGATATCAAGATACTTTAAATTACCTTGTTGCATTGAAAGAGAAGGGGCCTCAGTGGTCCTTTAAAATAAGTCACATGGAAAGAAATCCGATACACAAGTAGTTTTAGACAGTACTCGTTCATAATCCCCTTTGTTTGTGAATAATTATTGTTAGAGCATTAGTGATGAATTATCTGTCCATCATGCTCAAACAGAGAGGTTTAATAAAGTCCCTTTAGAGAAAGAAAGAAGTAAAACCCAGACAACTATCAAATAAGTCAAACAATACCATGCCAAGTTTAGTCTTAGGACTTTGAAAGTATGTGGCCACTACTCAAACTTAATAATCATCTTTAGTCCAGGGGACTGGCTGAGGGATTACTAGAAGGATCAACTGGCATATGTAAAATATATATATAAATATATTGAAGGGCTGGCATTTTGATTATCCCAATACAGCCCATGAGCTACGTAGGGAGGATCTGCCAGATAATATTTGTTTCAGTAGTTTATCAGGGACCTCAGATGTTGAGACCAAATTCTATCATTCTACATACTCCCAATACCCACACTCGATTCATAGATAAGTTTCATATTGATTCCTCCATTGCTTTGGTAAGCGTGAATAGCTCAAGCATAGTCCAGTTTATTGTAAAGACGTCCTGCCTGTCACATTCCTCAGTAGTAAGTAAGATACAATTGCTGGGTCAGTGACAGAGTTATTCATTCTAAGCCTTGAATGGAATATAGTCATAAACTGGTCTACTCTGTTTACTGTCCAAGTTGTACTTACGCAAAAGCATAACAGTAACTATAGCAAAAAGAACAGACGGTGGAGAGCATTCTACCTGGTAGCTCTTTGGGGTTAACAGACACTGCTGCATATTACAAACAGGGCATAGCAATGTAGAAAAACCGGAAGCCAATGGCATAGAAGTCGAACACTTTATCACCATCTAAATGGCAACAGCTGTGGATTTAGGATGAGTTCTAATATTGTGCAGATCATAATAGATAGACCAGTTTGGGAGGAAATCAAACTGGTCTGTAGAAAATTGTTATGCCATGATGTAACCCATGTGTCTGAAACGCTACAGATAGTTTAACATGCATACGGATATTAAAAATGTGTAAACATGATTTGCATTAGCTAATGGGGTTTTATCTAGTTTCAATATGATAATTACCAGGGATTGGAGGATGGCATGATGAAACATGTCATAGTTATTTATTTTTATTATAGTGGGTCAGCAGGTTTCAAAAAGCAGTACACTAGATCCCTGCTGTCTGCATCTAGGGATTTAATTGCCCACAACATAACTCATGAATTTCAAATTCCACTTCAGGTGCTATTGTATCGTACCTCTTGTATGTCCTTTTAATCCTTCGAAAGTCCCGTTGTGCATAGCAACTTGCAGCAGAAAATGTAGGGGCCGTTAATTTAAATGTGTACTGAGGCATAGAGTTCCTGTAGTGTACATACACCGAGAATGGAAGTGATTCAATGTTCTGTGTCAAGGAGCCAGGCTACCACTTTCATAACTCTCCCCATCAGCAACGTGATGAATCTTGAAGTAACAGTGGCTCAGGTTACTTTCACTAAGTATGATGAGGTCAGTCAGATGTTATTCCAGCTGCCTGGAGATCGGAAGCATTAGTGAGTATTTCCAACAAAACCTCTAGAATTTATTGACAATTGCACTTTATACACCATATTCACAAGTGAAACAAAGTGCTGGAGTGTAACCCATTAAAAGTCTACCATTCATTGATCAACTGCATGCTAACAAGATTGTCTGATATAAAATACTTCTCAATGGGTTTGTGCAATGGCTCCTAATATGCCAAGACTGGCATTGTGGGTGCTTGGTTCCTCCGTTTGAGACCCCTGAGTTCCCAAGAGGGTCACTACAGCTTGAAGTGTATGGGTGAATGGACTGACCCTTTAATGCCATGCACTTAGGGAAGGGAGGGGGGGGTGAGTTTCTTTTAAGAAGGTCAGAAACTACTTTGCATTGATGGAGAAGGATATAAAAATATTCTCTTGACTGAGGAATTAGACACAAATGTGTTCACACTTAATTTGAAGCACCCAATCATGTACCAAGCATTACAATGTAAACAAAACAATCCAAGGTTATTTCTTTATAGCTATGAATGGCCTGACACAAACCTGAAACGTATGGCTACTCTACGTTCGCTAGTGAATATATTTGTCACTGGTCATGTAGTGACTTCTAGTGGTTTCTAACGCATTTTTTAACTCTCCCTGTGCACTTCCCTTTGTTTGGGTGATACCAGGAGAAGTCATATAAAAACAATCCCTGTGGCCCTTCACCAGCTTCCTGTGAGAACTCCCCTTTAATTTCAAGTATGTACACAGGTGAACGCATGCTGTGGAGTATCTAAGAGTGGGGATTCAAGAAGCTTGGTGAACACGTCAGTGCGCTTCAGAGGCCAGTTTATTTGTAGAGAAAGGTGTGACCATTCACTGGTCTGTTTCCTGCTTCAGTTGGTAGCCACAAAGGGAAAGATGCTTTAACATTTGGATTGTCCTCCACCGATTCTGTCCTTTAGGTTTCACATCCTTGTGTAGGAAGCAACACGCTACTGACTTGAAGGTACTACAGTTTGCATGGTGTATGGATTCTGAACTAGGACAGGTTCAAATTTGCAAATAAGGAGGTAGTCTAATGGCAAAACAGCTTGGTTATTGCAAGGTTAAGGTTAGGCAAAGGGCGTATAAACAATAAATCAAATGAAAAAATCATAGTTTGCGGTAACATTAAGGTTAGAAGTATATATACAAAACATTAAAATGAACTGAACAAATTGTACAATTTTGGTTTCAGACTAATGTCACAAATTTCAATAATTGCAGCAGTTAAGATAGCTGTGTGGCCTTATCCTACCATCACAACGCATTGCTGATAACAACACCCATTTTGCATCATATGATGATACAATGATATAACCAATGAAGTCACTAATGACTCACAATTGCAAGGGGAGCATGACTAACCAGAGGTGCGTTCTGAAGATTTACGAACCATCCTATCCATTGTAAAATATAAGAAGATACCACATATATGGAGGACACATATATTCCACACAGGTATGTGATCTTCGGTGTGAGCCATAAACTAACACATTAGGTTATCCACATGGTTAAGCATGTATGAATCAGCAGCTTTCCACTTTATTAATTGCTCCTAGTAACAGATGAATACTTTACTGTTTCGGTTTCACAAATATTTTATAAAATGTAACTTGTCTTGGCATGCCATTTAGACCGTGAACAATAAAATACCAATTAAGATCATATTAAATAAAGTGTCCACTGGCCCAGCCAGGCTCCCCATCACTTGGAGTGCTCTCGCGCAGCGAAAGTCCACCTCCTTCCTCTTCTAAAGGCATCTGCTTGGTAGCCGCTTGCTACTTGGGTGGGTTCACTGCCACACTCGGCCAGTGACATTGCAGCTTCTCCACACTTTCTAGAGGTGCTTAAGGCTTCACAGTACGGAAAGACAGTTCTAGCGTTCAGACCAGTCCCACGCTTACGAAGGGGCGCAGACACCCATCACAGCATGAAGGCAGATGTGCAAGCACGCAGGCATGGAGCAGCAGCTCTTCTCAGCTCCAAGAATGTGAGCCGGGGCCCCGGGCTGTCCTTTGGCAGGGGGTTTGATGCTCCCACCGGTGGGGCTCCACTCAATACCTGAATTACCATTGGAAGGGCCAGGAGTGCTCCTCCCGGTCCCTTGTCAAAGTTTCTTCCTTGGGGTATGCATATGAAAACCATCCCTCAAATAGAATACCATCTGCACTCCCTGAGGGAGAGAACAGTCATGGGTACAGCATATGCAAATCTGAAGATGGGATGGGCTGTTTATTCATTCGTATGGAGCCAGCACGCGCCACATAATGAGCTCTTCCTTCAGGGATGAGCTGGAACACCATCTACATCACTGCATCCAGGGTAAGAGCGCTAGAATATCCCAACCTCAAGATAACCCATGTGATGTGTAAAACACCACGCCTACAAAGAGCCACAACTGCCACATCTGTGCCCAGAAGACTTCCATGAAATGACTAAAAGAGTTCAGTAATACCAACAAGCGATGTTTGAAGTTGTACACAAAATACTTTTAAACAAAACAAATCACGCTCTGTAAGCGTTGAAAGTAGACAAACTATGATTCTACAAAACAAATGTGCAGGTGTAGTATTGAATTGTTAGGATTTAGACTCGTGAAAATCTATGCAATACTAACCGATTGGAAGACTATTACAAACGTCTAAACAGAAAAAAAATTAACACCTGCTAATAATATATATATATATATATATATATATCCATATACTTGAAATAATTCACCTGCGTCTTCCAAACTTTAAGATCGAGATAATCTCTTAATTTAATATTTAAGAAGGCATACCCATTGGAATATGAACTGTCTGATTTAAACCGAATTGAGCACGTTTTTTAACTTTGAACAAAAACAAATCCAATATTAGGCTCTTGTGACTACTTCTAATACAACATTGGCTAGTTCCAAACTTCAAAGAGTCAAAGGTAATACTAATTAATGTATTAATTTACCAGTTGTAGATGATCACTTCATATCACTGCCTTCGTAGGGAGACTACTTTTAAGTTTCTGATGAATGTTTGTAACTGACCAGGATCCCCAGCATAAAGAAAAAAATACATTGATGAGCTAGAGAGCACTATATGTGTTAATGTATATCTAGTATATGAACACATGTTAACTTATTTTCCATGAGAGCTGGCTGAAAGTAAATAACAAATGGCTGTAGGCCTCAAGATGTCGTGCTACAATGTTTCCAGCATTGAAACTCGTGGGGGGAGTCTTCCTTTCCTTAGTGTGTGCTGCTTTGATGAAGCAAGGCCCTTGTTTATCACACAGGATGGAGCTTTGCATCCTGTGCTCTCCTCCTTGGGAATGCACGTGAACGCCTGCCACAAACAACATCCCTCACATCTTAGTGTTGCCCTGAACATCTTTGCAACGATCCCAGAGTGGCTGCTCGTAAGGCACGCTGGGCTGCCTGTGGCTGCAGAGTTATTTTGTAGACTGCAATGCAAATGGCCGCATTCATTAAATGAGCTTTGTTAGTTATTCATTGTGTTCCTTATCGTTGCTTGCCAAAGCCCTGGTGCCTGTGCAGGGAGCGCAGAGGTGTGTCAGCGGCGGCATCAGCCACTGTCACGCGCGCCCTTATCAGACGGACCAGGGTGCACCGGGAATGACCTGCCAAGTCTCAGCCTTCCCTCGTGGCTTCTAATGCCTTTGTGCGAAGTGCAGCTCTTTGTCCTCATTATAGGATCTGTCTTCCAATCCTGTGAGGAGTGCAGGGCCCTTTCCCCACATCTGGAAGAGTCATTTGAAATGGGAAGATCCTCCAGGGTCTTGCAATATCCCCACTCCATTGCAATCCTGTAAAAAGAGAATGTCTGTCCACAATGAAATGTTTGTTTTTTAAAACGTGCTGGACCAGGGCTGGGTGCATTTTGAGCAGCCCGCGTGATGCGTGAGGAAAGGGTCGATTTGTAAAATGGAACTGACAAGTTTAGAAATGCTGCGAGCCAAGCTTCGCGGGTCTGCTTCCTTTGCATCACTCATTGTTCATGCAGCCGGTATATCATCCCTCCCTCTGGAGGGAAGCGGCTTTTCAACCTGGTGGTAGATGTTGATTCCTCTCCAAGTCATTCTCCTGTTTGGTTCTATTGACTGCAGTGACTGCAAAATGTACTTCAATGAAATGTAGATCATCAGCCCTGGTACTCTAGTAATTGCCGTACACCAGATGCTATTAGCATAAAACCAAATGAAGAAGGGCCCACGCCATGAAGACATGAATTCAGTGGTGCACAGGCCCAGAGACCCGATCAGTTTTAACCTCTGGCCCAGAGTTAGTTCCAGACTCAATTAAGAACCTGCCTTACACTTCTTTAGTGTAAAGTGCATCAAAGTAATGCATTTTTAGGAAGTTCGTTTTGTGGATTCCATCAGAAGCCTGTTTGTTTCCATGCTAGCTTTCTTGCTACAGCTTGGTTTTCACAGTTAAACCAGAGTTGTATGTTCGACTGAGAAATAGCAGCAAGTAACGCAACGAATGCCTGATTTAATCCGAGCCATTGCGATCTCTCAGAGCTAGAATCCAGTCCGGTCTTTTTTTCACCGACTATGACACTCTAGACAAAGACCAGCAATATGTAAATCGGTCTTGTCCCTGCTCCACTAGGAATAGTCAAGCGAGAACTATCAGGCCCTGCCACTCCCGACAAGAACACAGGCAGCTCAGACGAGTTTAGGTCTAGTCAGTAAGGTATAGCTCGAGGTCTGTGGCACAGTGAGCATGGTACCCACTTCTTGCCTTACCTGCTGCACAGACGACATCTGCTGCAACAATTTCAAAGCAAAAAAAAGGAATGCTTCAATTAATCTCAACTACTTGTGATCACTCAGGGCCACATTATACACCATGTTGTTTACACACTATGCTACTCCAGACAGAGAAAACTCAGATGCAAATAAGTCTTGTCCCTGCTTCAATAGGAATAGTCAGGCGCAAACTACCGGGCCAGACACTCCCCACAAGAACACAAGCAGCTCATAAGATTTAAGGCCTACTTAGGCCTAGTCAGTGAGGTATATCCAAGGTCTGTGGCACTGTTAGCAAGAGGCCCACTTCTTGCCTTACCTGCTGCACAGAGGACATCTGCTGCAACAATAACAAAGCAAGAAAGCAATGCTTGAATTAATCTCAGCAACTGTCAATCACTCAGGGCACATTATACACCATAGTTTTCACACACTATGCTACTCCAGGCAGAAAAGCTGGATGCAAACCAATCTTGGTCCTGCTCCAACAGTAACAGCACAGCCCAGTCAGTGAGGAATAGTTTGAGTCTTTGCTGGTGCAATTTAGGATTGAAAAGGGGAAATGACTGTGCTGCTAATGCATGTCAATGTTGCTCCCTGAATTAAAATGGTCCTTTGATTTTAAGAGAATGACAGAACCACCACACCACCCAGCAGGAGACTTTCATCTATTTCAGTGCTACCCTGCATGGTCTTGAGCCAGTCTCTTGCAAGCACTCATGTGAACTCATGCTTTTTGTCTACAGTAGTGTCCACCCCTACATTGCTCCATCAGTTTAGACAAGGTTTCCACACAGAGCCTGTCATGCATTTACTCTGTGGGTTCTGTGACTACATTACTTTTGCCTCCTTGTCTCATTTCCAATATACAGAGTCTGAAGACTGCAGGATTCCCTGTGTATCCCTTCAGTCCTTGAGATGGGAACTCACTGCTGCAAATAAAAGGCTGCACTCGGCAGAGAAGGCAACGTGATGCTAATTGCCTGGGGATTGTGCCACCGTAACCAGGGGATTAGCAGTGTTGCTTAGAGACTAATGTTGAAACCAGGTTGTTTTTATTAAGTTAGTAAATGTTTTGTCTTCCCAAATGAATAACCCACTTTTTGATGAACAGTTTTCAAGGAGGATGATAGCATCATTTGAAGCACATATATTCATCTCTGAAAATGTATAGCCCATAAAAACATTCTGATATGAGACAGATGCAGGGAGGAAGAACAGGTTTAGTCTCCAACCCCCAATGATCAGGTCCTGGCAGCAAGCGCCTTATCAGGAACCTTCCCCGGTAACATTCTCTTGAAAGTAGGCAACATCAACATTCCATAATACCCAAAACACACCCTTCTCTTCACAAACAAATATAGCTTAAAAGGACCAAGCATTGACATAGCCAATAGGTCTCGCTTTTGGGACCTTCCTATGTATTTAGTGATGCAGCACAATATCCTTGGTTCAACAACAACTGTTGCATGGCTAAACACTGATAAGGTCCCAAAGGCGAGACCTATTGGCTATGCCAATGCTTGTTTATTCTGCAGTTTATCCTTACAACCTAAGACTAGGACACATGTAAAAGCGAAGTAAACCAATAATTTGCCTTCATCGGGACTCCGGATCCATGGGACTAATGCGGACATGTATGATACAGTGGTCTATGACTGAGCCTGCCTCTTCTTGGAAAGTCATGAGCCTTTCATGAACCAAGTATGGACTGAAGAAAATCATAGAAGTACACCACTGCCTGAGGGAGGGCAAGCGCTTCAGTTCACTTGGGTTCCCTGAGAAGTCTCTGTGTCACGAAGGATTCGGTTTCAAACAACTGCATGGATTGGACGATACCCCTGTTAAAGATTAGAGGGATTTGTTAGCATGAGCTGAAAGCCATTATGTATTTCTGGTAGCCATCTTGTTTGCCATGTGCTGCCACGTGCTCCCCATGTGCTCTGTCCTCCCTCAGTGTTGACTGCTCTTGTAATCTGCCTAGAAACAAACTATATTTAGCATCTTCCACCTTCGCACATTCTCAGTTGAGCTTGCAGCTGTCCTTGCAGCTGTTCCTAGTCTGTAAATGTCAGGATGTGTTCACCAGAATTAGCAACTGTTAGCTCCTCCCACTTTGTTGAGCAAGTAGATCTTGTATGTCCATATTAGTCATTTTGCATGCTTACATGAGCCAGGGCTGCCCCGTGGTCTTGTGCTGACTATGTAACCCTAAGCATATATAAGGCCTCTGTTTTCTGTACTCATTAGACTGCCTCATTCATTTGCTAAGGCTTCTGTGTGACATAGTCTCCCTCATCTGAGGTGAATAAATGCATTCTTTTTATATTTCAGCTTCTGTGCCAATTTCTTCAATGTTGGTTTAAAAGGACCAGGTATCAATGAGACCCCTGAGAAGGTTTCTAAATTCTTCAAATGGCGCTCCAACGTGGACCTCATCAGAGAAGTGGCTATCTAAGGGAGTGATCATGTCAGGAGACAGAAATCTACTGAGGAGGACAGGACAGGACTCTTCTAAGGAGGTACTATGTGCACAGTGATTCTGGGGATTCTCTGTCTCTGCAGCCCAGTATATTTCTGATCTTCCTGATTTTGATCCTCCACATGATGTCACTCCTGACTGAGAACCTTTTTGGCGTGAGTAATCTAAAAAAAAAAACGACTGTTAGGTCATTCAGAACTTGGCAGTTAGAATTTGGACACCAAGTGATTGCTAAGGGTTGTTTTGATGCAACACTTGCGTTTGGTTTGATGTATTGGATTGGTAAGGCAATTTAGTAACACTTACTGTGGCTTTTGATTTGTATGATTGGCCAATATTTGTATTTGTATGTATGTAATATATAAATTGCAATTTATGTCGGCAGGTAATGAGATTTTTCTCTGTTTGAATTTGTTTGAACGGCGCAACATACGAAGAGTACCTTAAGCGCTACTTTGGTTACAATATTTGCATATTCTGCAATATTTTTGGCATGCCTGTTTCAAGCACACATCGAAGAATGTGTTGCTTTTTGGAGGTACCATAGTGAGATGTGAAGTGAATTAGTCGGCTCCCCTAGAGGGAATACCTACATAGGTGTAGGTATAAAAACATATTTCTTCCTTGGTGACTCTGTACCCCAATGGAATTAAAATATGACACTAATACAAACAAGCATCCTTTTCTGCGCACTTTTATAAATGGAGATATGCAGAGTGATTTTTTTGTGTTTTGCCAGCCAAAGCTAGTGAATTGAGTGTATTTTGGCTTCTTGAAAATAAAGTCTGTTGGGCTGTTTTTTTGCAGTCTTTTGGAATACTATTGAGAAGCTCTTGTAAATATGACTTACAACTAGTATTTACAAATGGTTTGGTTTAAGCACAGTCTGTGGGCTGTCCTTTGTTTCTGTCCTAAGTGTTGATCTGTGGGTTAATCGTGCAACCAATGCAACGTGTGCACGTTTTGCCCCCAAAGCAGTGCCAATGGCTAAAGGTCTCTCTCCTATACAGCGCATGGGCGCTGCATAGGCAAGACCTAAAAAGGGACAAAAGTAATGAATGATTGTCATTGTCAATATGCATATACAAAACCTGTAAAATACTCAAACAAACCTATACATGTACAATCATATGACAATATTGACTGAATACAACAACATAACTGTTTGCTCAAAATGTTACAGCTATTGCATAACGTAATCCTTAAACTTTACAGGACATCTTATTATTCCACAAAATTACCTATGATGACTCTGGTCACATACCTTTGTTTCATGCTCCCTTGAATTTAACACCCCCCTTTTCAAACACATACAAGGACATGGAGTCAGGCACAATTGACACCAAGCTTTTATTCCAAGCTTTTCCATTCTGGAAACCAACAACATGTTCCTTAATTTCTCTCACTTGAACTTAGTTAGCATACCAAGAGAATCCTTTTTTAGTATGATCCGGTTTCTTAATTCCCGCCCAGTCACCTGCCTTGACTGGCAATTTGTTGTGACCTTCACCAACAGTCAGATACTTCATTTGTACATCATATCTCACATCCACAACACACCCCACCTTTACAGCATGTACAACCTTCTTGTTCATTGATTCTTTGTTCAGTTAAAAACCTGTAACTCTACCATTTAACAACACAAACATTGACATTTCTGTGTTGATGTGAGGTGTAGTACTCATGGCCAACATCACGTCCCTAACTACAGACTTCCATTCCAACCCTTTTACCAATGCTAACTGCAGTCAATCTGTAATGATACAATTCATCCTCTCCACCAACCTATTCATGCAGGAATGATATAAAGATGTTCCCATGCGCTCAAAGCCAGTGAAGTCCAAACATTCTCTCCTCTCCCTAGATATCAACTGGGTACCATTGTCAGTCACTAATGCTTCAGGATGTCTTTCAGCCAGAAACACATTCTTGAAGAAATTAATGACCGCATTGCAGTTCCTACTGAGCAAGTTTACATTCAGGCCATATGGTAAAAAAACATTGTCACACTGCCCAATCCACCATCTTGCCCTGATACATCGAAATCTAACTTACTCCATGGTGAGTAAGCCGTAACAATGGTAGTGACAGGACTGGAGCTAGTTATTTGTGCTTTGCCACTGAAAACACATGCACAACAATTAACGACAAAACATTCCACGTCCATGAATAATCCAGGCCACCAAATATCTTCTGTAACTCTGTGCTTCATGGCACAAATCTTAATATGACAATCATGGTCTAGAACTAACCGAAAGCCTGGGCAGAACTTATGGAATTCGACTCCATGGAATCATGAGGAGTTACACAAAAACTCCATGAGATTTTGCGGCGTTCTGACAAACGGCAGAAAATGCACATCATGCTGCTTGCTCTCTGATTTTAGTCACAGTAGCATGTTGTACACTGAAAAATCTGTGCAAGTGACACCTCTCTTTTTTGTAGTTGATTTTTCTGTTGCTTGAGTAGAAAATCTATTTTGGAAGCAGCCCTTTGACCACAACAGCTTGCAAACGCCTACATTTGTAAAATGTCATTTGAAGTCCTGCTATCAAACGGAAATCATGCTAGAGGATGCCAAATCTTGCTGTCGCTCACCAGCTCCCTTTCTGAATGTTTGTGTTCCCGTTGTTTTAGCAATGCCCGAAATGAAAATTAAATCCACCATTCGGTGATTGGTAGAATTTGTCAGGAACGATGTGTTACAAGAGTAACGCAAAGTCACCAAATTCTTCTCTTCTGGTCGCTGAATTAAAATTCCAGCTGGGCTGAGTTGATACGTTGCCACGTAGGTTTGAAGGAACAACCAAAAGTCCACATCTGCATAAAACACCATTTACAACTAATACTTCTTCTGAAACTTGTTAAGGAACAAGATTTTCTCGAATTTCTGTGTTAGTAGGTCAAGGGCTGGTGACGTATTTCGTAACACTTTGTAACTCATTGTCACATACTAATGCTTCCATCCACTCCTCTTTAGAGAGTGCACCATTCAGAGCTACCTTGGCAGAACACACCACACTCACAATTTACAGCTCATCGTTCATCTCAAACTGAGGGTGTCAACCTCACACAACTGCAATCTTAACAAATATTCTGCTGCAAACTTCTTTGCACCAACTAAAAACTTCAGCTTGTAATGAAACTCTTGAAGTCTGTACTGCCCTAAGCAACATGAGGAGTGACTCTTACTCCACCACTCAAGGTGAAAGTTGACCAATTTATTGTGGTCCGTTCTTAAAATAAACTTTTTGCTCCAGAAAAATATTTTGAAATACTGCACAACCCACCATAAACTAAGAATCTCTTTTTTGTTATGGAGGAAAAAGTGGCCTCAGCACCCCTCAAAGCCCTTGAAGCAAATGCAATGATCTCACAATCATTGTTGCATGAGAACAGCACCAAGGTCCAAATTGATGGCATCAGTGGGTATGATACAAACATTTTGATATCTAAAGGTTTGAGAGGGTGAGCAGAAACAATTTCCTGTTTAATTGACTCAAAAACTTTATCACACTCACTATCCCACACATATTTAAAACTTTTCCTGAGCCGCTCTCGTAAACACACTGTTTTACTTGCAAAGTTTCCAAAACATTTGGTATTATATTCTATTAACCCCCAAAAAGATTGAATCTAGTTTTTGGGGTGGGCGAATGTGCCATTTCAATTGCTTCCAAAATTTTGACCTTGTGTTCCAACCCTTCTTGGACAAATGATAGCTTAAATAATCTACCCATTCTTGAAAACAACTTACACATATCCTCCCTAAGAGTCAAACCAGTGGATCTCAATATCTCAATGACACACTGTAACCTCTTATAATGCTCACACTTGTTTTTCCCATATACTAAGATACTGTCTTGAAAATAGGTGACACCTGATATGCCCTTGAATAAATTACTTGTGAGTCCCTGGAAAACGGATGAGGCGGATTCTAACCCAAATGGCATTCGTATATAATGATCCAGCCCTTCTGGTGTCACAAATGATGTAGTGTGTCTAGAATCCTGACACAACTCAACCTAGTGGTAAGCAGCTGACATATCAAAGGATGTAAAAAAAAGTGCACCTATAAGGGTAGCTAACATTTTGTTGATGTTGGGCAAAGGTTGGTGATCAACCCATATATTAGCATTCAAATCCCTTAAATCAACACAAAATATCAAAGATGTGTCTGCCTGATGCTCTAACACCACAGAAGCAAGCACTCTTAACACTCTGTTGTTTTAATAATTCCCAACTTGCATAACGTCTCAAGTCCTGCTCTCAGTTCACCTTGTACACCCAAGGGTACCTTGTGTGCCTCACGAACAACTGCTTGGGCATTGTCTTTTAAGTGACTGCAAACCATAGAAATGAAAGTTGGTTGGAAATCCTTCAAGTTCCCCAACTCTTCCTCAAACACATCTGGATACTCACTTACCCACTCATTCTCGCTCACTAAGCACAATAAAAAAAAGTACGATCATACAGTCTTTTCCATGAAATTACCATATCAGAATGGTTTGAGTCTAATATTATGTCCAGATCTTCTTGTTTATTCCATTCTAACAGTTTGGAGCCATCATTTACAACATATACCAGCCCCATTCTCAAATTGTCCTCAAATTTTAAAGTAGTGTCAAATTTACCCTCCACGTCTACTCTTTTCCCTCCATACACAAATATTTGAATGCACAATTCATGTAATTGCATTCCTTCAAACTCAAAAAATAATTTGTAATAATAATAAGTATAAAAGGGGAACCTGAACTGCCATGAATTTGACCATTTTAATGTAGACAGCTATTTCACACATAGGAGGCTTCCTTTCATGAAAAACACACATAGAAGATATTTCTACAATTTCGTCCTGCCCTGATCTGCTGAAAAGAAAACAACATCAATATGCAACTATCAACGTCAGAAGAAACATCTTCAAGTGACTTTACCATCATAGAAGTGCGAGGTAAGCTGAAAACAATTGTTTTTCCTACTGAAAAACCATCACGATAAGGTTAGGCAATAACATGTTTCCCAAACCACTAAAACGGCTGTCAAAAACATTGTGGGCGTGAATTCCATCCCAGACTTTCAAATTGGCCGCTAAAAGTGTGATGCAATCAGGAAAACACCTGTTTCTACAGAGATTCGTCCAGCACCTGGCCTGCAGAGACTTCCCAGTGATAAGCACTCAGATTCCGTAATCCACACAGTTGCAGGCAGTCACGATGTAGAAACCCTCGCAGCTCAAGATGGCAAACAGAGCCAATTATGAGGTACTGCCTACACAACTTCGGGAGTGAGTTGTATGAAACTTAATCTGTGGAAGTCTGAGAACTTGGACAGACTGTAGAAGCTTATCAATAATATTATACAGAGCGGAGTTCTTGCCAGTGGCAAATCATCACCACTGAAGAAAAGACACATGCAAGTAAGAAGAACAGGTTTATTCTCCAACCACCAATGACATGTTCCTGGCAGCGACTGCTTTACCGGGAGCCGTTATCCCATAACAATCGCCGGAAACTAGGTAACATCAACATTCCATAATACCCAACAAATTATAATGGGTGTATTCCATTCCTCTCAAAGTTAATAAAGCATAGAATTGCCTGTAAGTTGACTGTGAGTGAAATTGTCCAAGTTTGCCTATGCTCACTTTGTGTTGTTTTTTTCAAAGTAGTTCCAAATTTGGGTATTTAACAAACCTGCTAAAGTATGGAAATAAGGGCATGTAAAGAAACCTCAAAAGTAGTCTACATTTGTAGTAGAATTCCCCAACATAAAAGGCTTTTGTGGGGAAATGTATCTGCAGGAGAGACAAGGACATGCAAAGTACAAAAATCCTGGCAGCTTCACAATATTAAATGTTCCTGAACTTGGTTAACTCCTTGGTAGAATCAAAGTACCTGCACAGCTCTATTCCCATGATGGTAACTGTGAAGGGGGCAAAAAAAGGCCATGAAGTGTATCTATTTTGAATATATGACGTTACAATGCATGCAATTGCAATGCTTGATTTTACAATGCAGTCTGTACATCGCAATTATCATTTCATTGCATTTTTTTACAACGCATGCCATTCCAATGCTTTTTTTTCAAATTACCAGTACAACGCATTCCATTACAACGCTTACCATTACAATGCATAATACTTTTAGGGCAACAGTATGGTAAGTGTTGGATAGTGTAGAGGAAAAATTATTATTCCCACTCCGTGAGTGCAACAGAAGAGTAAGTGTTGGATAGTGTAGGGGTAAAAATTACTATTCCTACTCCAGTGAGTGCAATAGTAGGGAAAGTGTTGGATAGTGTGGGGGTAACAATTACTATACCCATACCCACCCTAATACTAAAACAATCTCCATTACTAACCGTATAATGCGTTGTAATGGTATGCATTGTAATGGTATGAGTTGTAGAGACATGCTATGTAATGGCATGCATTGAAATGGCATGCGATGTAAAGGCAGTTGCGTTGTAACAGTTGCGTTGTAAAGGTAGGTTGTTGTAATGACTGCGTTGTATTTGATATAAAGTAGTTAGGCAATGGAGCATTTCTAGGCATTTGAACACCTTAGGCAAAACTACACTAGAGCTTAATATGGAAGAAGACTGGCAATTGGAGCCTACCAGCTCAGTGATGGTAGCTTAATGTTGCCCCTCTCTCCACCAACCTTAAGTGGGTTGTAAAGCTAAAGCAGACTGAAGTTTGTGGCAGGTCACTGAAGATAGCAGTAAGGCAGCTAACACCTCCAACGCAGAGGGGGTAGGGAGATTTATATATCATTACCTGTTATATCAAAACACAAATAACCCTAATAGGATAGAAGTGCATCCGATCCGGAGACACTGATTGGCTACCAGGTCTGGAGAAAAGGATGCATCACACACCTAGTAATTCTCAACATTACAGTGACCTGGTTAATATTTGAATACCAGATATAAAACCATATATTCTACCACAAAATACACATATTCACTGCAGTGACTGCATACGTTTCACTAGACTGACTACCACTCTGTTACAGTAAAATAATCAATCGCTCCTTTTACTACTTCCTGCTTTATTTAAGATGGGGCCTAATTAGTCTTAGTGTGTCTGATATTATTATTATCAGCCCAACAAGACTTGAAAAGATATACAACGATGGGCGGTGCTTCGTCTTTGGCAACGCTGTAGAAAGAGACAATATCTTAGGATCTGTTTGTATACCTCTCATTATTCCAAATACTAAAGTACTTCAATGATATACCTCCATCCAGACGTGCTCAAAAGCCACGTTTGTGAGCGCCATCTTTATCACATGATGGACTCAAGGTGTTGCTGTACTCAAACACAAGTCATGCACACATCCAACTGCTCATCACTTTAACGAGGGAGGATATGCTGGCCCCAGACTACAGCTGGGAATGACTGACTGACTAACAGCTGGCCGTTAGTCAGAAAAAACGGCTTGACTGCATGACTAGACACAAATAGGAACAATTAGGGCAAATAATGAATGCGGTGGTTATGCGGCTGAGAGGCCAGCAAGGATCCAAGCAAAAACAAGAAAGAGGTCAGAGCATGCCATGGCAGGCAGAAAACTGCAAAATAAAGAAGAAATGATGAGGCTATCAATGAAAAACGAGAAATAAAGTGAAATAATATACAATTATGAGGTGGGGCTAAAAAGAATACACTATAAAGTGGAAGGTCATATACTAAAGGTGCTTTGTCACTTCCTGGATTAGAAAGGGTTTTATTTATGGCGAAACAGTGCTAAATGATGGAGCAAAATGGACGAGGCCCAATGGCCCATTACATAATATTTGTTAACGTCCAACACTGCACTGTGCAAGCACTTTATTATTTGATCATGGAGTCAGTGGGCTCGCGTTGTATTCAATCACCATACCAAGTAAACCAATATCAATCTGGTGAAAATATTAGTGCAGCGACAATTCACTGGTTTCACAGCAGCACGTTCCAAGATGTAGTCACTAAAAACCATACTCAGGCATCATTTTTCGAGGATGGAAATCCTTGACCGATTGATTAGCACAAGGACTGATAAAATAAATGTTAGTCTTTCTCGGATTTTCCTCTTCCTTAAAAACAAATTGCACTTTTGACGAGTATGCATAACGATTTGAATGGTCTTTTAGTCAGGGAGGGGCAATGTCTTAGGCCAGGAGCGATAGGAGACTTTTGAATTAAGCAACTTCATTCTAAATGTTATTATTTTATTATTTGTATGCATTATTTTATTTCAGGAAGCAAATAACATTGACCAATCATGCACATGATCCAAGTTAATGGGTTATGGATCTGCCACTGGGCATTACTGCATGTCTTCTCCTAAAGCATCTGTTCATGAGTTACACCACACTCCACATTAGGTAATCCAATAACCGTCTGCGGGCTCAGTTTAGATTCTCTTGGTGTAGTGGTGGAGCGGAAAGAGTTTATGGTAACTAGGTTACCATACATTTTCCACTCCCAAGGCAGCAAAAGTATGACTGTAGTATGGACTGTATCCCAGTCATTTTTACAAATGTCTAAAGAAGATTGTTTCTGTGAAACTTTGGAACCGGTGGTAAAAATGTTTCTGCTGGTGATTCCCCAGCTTGGATAGACAGCTTCTTATATGTCTATAATAGCAGCCAATGGTGCTAATGGGCCTGCAGCCATTACCACTGTGTTTACCAGAAAGGTCTAAGCAGAGGCGAGGAGTACTGGTGGCATTCGGTGCTACAGTGATAGGCACATCACTTCCAAACTTAAGTAAAAGGTTCTTTTCTGAAAGCTAAATGGAAGTCACAAGCGCATTCACCCTGATGCACATCAAAGATGTAAAAATCAGTGTTTTACAAAACTACTGTAACTAAACATACAGTTTGTAAAACAGGAGTTAATAAACTCCTTTGGTAATCACATGTGAAGCCAATAATGTCATTTAAAATTGTTTGGAACGAGTGAACTACATAAATTGGAAGTCCGCCCACCATGCCAATCTTGTGTTTCTCTCACCTCATTTTAGGGTGGAGGAACTTCAGAGTTTCCATCAGCAGATCCCCAGCTGGCTCTGCTAGTGGAAGCACACAAAGGTGATGAGAGAAATGCTTGCAATTTGTTAACCAGTTGGCTATCCCTACTGGTAGCATCGATTCATGATGGAGACCATCTTGGGTTTCTTAAGAGTGCTTTGCCTTGTTTTTATGCACTAAGGGACACGTCCATCTAGGAGAAATGTATTATCCATCAAGAGCCAGTGTAGAGTAAAATAGGTCTTAGCAGAGAGCAAAGGAAAACTGTTGTCAGCAAACAAGAAGAATGGTGATTTTTTATGAATAAGTCTTTTAAGATGAAAGGTAAGTCCTTCCAGGCAGTAGCATTTTTTAAGAATTATTGTAGCTAGTGAATTCATCTTTCTTTCGATCTTGTTAAATAAAAAGGATGCAAAACTGCTGCATTTAGATAGATCAGGGCCCTGGCATTTGTTGGTTAATATTTTCGAATAGATTTTGGATCTATTTTTGGCACCATTTAATTCGATGTTTAGACAGGAGACTTGGGTAGCATGGTCAATCTTTTGTATATTTTCTCCTTTGCAATCTGTTTAGGGAGATAATACAATGGGGTTGTTTTCAGGTTTTTTCAACGTTTCTCAAATTTCATCTATTGTGACTGAGATTTGAAAAGACCATTTTCAGAATTCATTTTTGTGGAGGTGGACAAGATCAGTGGGAATACCTTTAAGATTAGTGTTACAAGCCTGCAAGAGGGCTTTGATTATTAGGCGTTATTTGTGAGTGAGAAGTGTAAGAAGGAGGAAATCCTGGAGATAGACAGCTCTTTAACTGCATTTCTGAAATTTCTCTAACATGTGTAAAAGGCCAGTGATGCTGACTAATGTCTGACCATTGTACAGCATTTTCTTTAGCAATTATGAAGTTGAATACAGCTCCTTTGGTGTTTGGGAAACGTGTGCAATGTTGCCTCAAAGAGTTCACTAGGAGAAAAGGGTGAGCTCAGAGACAATGGCATCTGAGAGGTTGTTCCATCTGATATTGAAGTCACCTATGAAAACTGTGTGTGCAGCGATGAGAAGATGAGAGGGAAATGGTTCAGAACTCTCATTTATGAGAAGACGCTGGCAGACGTGTTATTACTAAAGAGTGATATAAGGCGGGGAATCGTAGGGTCTGATTTCTAACTTGGCAGATGAAACACAGTCACAATTGTGGTAGATGCCACGTCCTTCACATTCCAAGTGCATCATAGCGTATGGCCCTTGTAAAATGGTGGGTATGATACCTGCCATGTTTTGACAGTGCAGTCCATCCTCGAAACTCTAAGGATCTAAGTTCTAAAACAGAGAAAGTTGTGCCCTGATCTTCACGACTATAAAAAATTGAAAACCTCAGCAAGAATGATGAGATATGAGAAGCTGTGTGTTTAGAATGTCTAGATGGCCACCACACTTGTGCTTGCAGTCTTTCCTTCGGATCAGGTTGATTGGTGGTAGAATGTCAAAGATAGGTTGAGAGCTCTGATTCAGCCAAGCGTCAGTGACACAGAGGAAGTCTATTATAGGGCCTACAGCAATGCCTGCGATATTGTTACAATTGCAGCTGCAGCGCTACAGTTTGGGAGTTTACAGTGAGCACTTAGTGACGAAGTTTTGTGTTCTGTTCTGTGGGTGGAGTTGTGGTTGATATACCTAATATAAAAAGGTAAGTGTGTCAAGGTCGTCTATGCATTCCTTTGGTCTGTCAAAGGGAACGGATGACGGAAATGTGTGCTATGTCACTGGGTGGTGATGGTTAGTCACGTGGTTAGTCTTCTGCGTGGGCCTTCAGAGTTGATTCATGGAGGCTGCATGATGGCTATTTCCACAGAGATAGAGTTCCGTTTGACTGCTAAGGGTTTCTTGGTTTTGATAGAGTGTTCGTGTCTGCCGTAGGTCGGTCTGTTGTAGATCGGTCTGTTGTAGTTCGTTAAAGCTGTGGGCCCTGCAGCGGACTCTCAGCGCTCTTTTATTCCTGGTGAGATTGGGATAGTTCGTCGAAGGCTTTGCTATAAAATCTACCTTCTCACTAGCTCTCTACAGCGCTGCATCTTTTGGCTGTCCACTCCGGCTGTGGTTTAGCACTCAAAAGTGTCAACATGCTAGCACTCACTAAAATAAATACACAAATATCACCACAACAGGAATGCAAAAAAGTATGAGAACGCGAATTTGCTACTCCAGGTAACAGGAATACTCAAACTCCTTCACGAAGTGACAATAATATTTTAGAACAGTACATCATACTTCTTTTAGAAATGTATTTGCATATTCGCATTCCGCAGATCTCCAGAGGGAACCCTACTTTTTATCTATGTGGAGCCGTGACTCATGGTAACTTTTTGGCGCAGGGCTCAGTTCTGCTGCTTATTAATGTTGCAGTGGCGAGGCTGTAACATCTTTCGAAATTAAAGCAGCTATTTCTCCTCAGGATTGAATGAGCAGAAAAACTAAAAGATGAAAGAAGCCTGTTTTGACGTGTGTACTCGAATTCGGCATTGAATATTAACAGACCTTTGACGGAGTACTCGCTTAAAACATGTTTTACTTTGCAGCAGCCTCAAAGAAGAGATGGCAAACATCAAGTTTTCTGACGCGTGTTCCTTAGAGTGAATCTGCAGCTGTCACACTATGAGGAGTTCTAGAGTGGATCAGAACCTTTAAGACAATCTGTAAATGTGGGTGGATGCAAAATGCGTCCAGAAAGCGCATCAACTATTCCTCAAAGACCCAGCAAATACGAGAGAACAGCGCTCCACTTGACTTGGACGTATGATCACGCGACGATGTGTAGAGAGAAACATGGCACGCCCATTACACTGGACCTATGGGATCCAACAGGATCACATGCATCCAGGGCGTGCGGTCACTCGAGGGCATTCTGCTCCGACCTCATTCATTCCTATGGAAGGGATTGTGTTCAATCGTGAGCACAGTGCCAGGCGCCATTAGGGGTTTTACAGTGAAACGCAATTATTATGGAACATTCATTCATTTTTTCTTAAGCTAATGCTAATATAATGCACACTGCATTCACAGTCTAGAATGCAGGTCACAAGGGCACTGCTGCCGAAATCCTGGAATCCATCACCCATGTGGTGCAGTTCGAACACATGTTCATTGTTCCAAAATACACTTAATGTTTCTGATGAATATTACAAGCACATGCCCTGGAGGAGGGGGGTTCTTGCTTCCTGATTGGTTTTTAGGCCCGGGTATACTCTGCATTTCCTTTTCAATGGTACCCTTATGCAGCAAAAGAACGACGCATATTTAAACCTAAATGCATGCAAAATAAATATTTGGCTCCTATCTGATTCTTCATAAAACTAAGCAAAATCCTGTATTCCTCTACACCCCTCTCTAATGCATTCTGGCTCGAAAATCAGTAAGGTTTGTGACATTTCCCTTCACCACTACTAAACATACCAAATACTCTTCAACGTATTTCTATCCTTTGAATTGCAATAAAAGGGTAGTTCACAAGCAAAATTGAACTGCTAAATTACAGTAGTGTCTTAGAAGAGATTCATTATTGCATCACAAGCACTACTGAAAAGTATCCATGGGCTACACATGACAAATGTCCAAATGGAGTTGTACATAGTACCTCCATGCCCCATTAAATACAGGTATGTCACTGTGAGAACCTGGTGAGGAGACTTTGGCAGGATAAGACTGTATTAGATTACATCTGCCCCAGTGCTCTACAAGTTTTGCATATTAGAATGTTGGTTTTAGTTCCTGGCCGTAACTTGAGTCCTGCTAAACAAGCCTTTTCCACTGTAAGTTTTGAACAAAATAATGTGGCCACTTCCCTTCATTGCAGTCCTTACCACTATGCTAACAACATGACAGCTCCATTCCAAGGAGATAGGGTCCAAACTAGGCTAATATATAGAAACTATTGCAAGGAAATGTTCTGGTTTGAAAAGCTCCTTTGTGGTCAAGTCACAGGAGAGATTTTAGAAGACAAGACTGGCAATAGTTAACAGCACTGGATCTATAAAGTAACCTAGGCCACTGTGAATGATATATAATCTGCCAGGCAAGGAGTGACCTCTACACAGAACTCTGTGGACATGCGTCTTCTTTTCTACTTGGTTTCTTCCAGTTCAATCATTCCTCTTGCCCCAATCACGCTTGAGGAAGCGAAGAAAGCCAAGAGACTGGTCAGGCTGCAGGCCCTGATCGGTTTCCCACTGATTATTTGTACATATGAAACTGGTATTTGGGTTCCTCTCACAAATGCTCTATTTAATAAAATGCTGAAAACTGACACAACTCTCCCTTTTGTCGACAATCTATCATCTTCCCATCTACTTAAACTGCGATAATATGTGGCCATGCAATTAGTAATTAATCTCTTTGATGTGTGGGGTGGTTGCAATATTTCTAAAGTCTTTGCCACTAAACTCCAATTACATCAGAAAGAGAGCAACATAATTAATGACTGTTGAATGGATTTCAGAAGTTCTGTGGATAGCGAGGGACAGGAGTAGCACCTCTCTGCAATGTCATGAAGGATATTGTTCTAAGAAAGACTAAGAGAAACACAAGGGCTGATTTTCTTTCCAGGTCTCCTTTACCGTTGGGAAAACAGGAACTTTGTGATGATGATGTTGATGAAGAATGTCTGATTGCTGCAGTGGCTGCTTGTAGTGTTGGTTATTTTACTGAATGTGAGTGGTTCTGTGCAACAGAGTCGGACTCTGTACTCAAGAGAGTAAAGGGGTTCAATGTGTCCGGGTGGCCAAAGGAAAAATATTTGGATGGTGATCTTCATCCTTTTGCTAAGATTGCAGATGAACTTACTTTGGAGGGTGGTGAAATGATTATGCGGAGGGTAAATGTATTCTTCCTGAGTCGTTGAGAGCTCGCATCATCTACTATGGGCATGAAGGACATCTTGGACAGACGAGTGCCAAAAGGAGGATCCGGTGTGTTTACTGGTGGCCTTCTATGGACCGCCAAGTAAATGATGTGGAAGGATGTGTGACGTGTTGCACTAGTGACACAGTTATCAAAGTTGCTGCTCCTCCTATACAAGAGGTGGAGGTTCCCAATGGCCCTTGGTTGAAGTTAGCTAGAGATGTTTTGGGTCCTTTTAATGTTTTCCCTAACAAATACAAGTTTGCCTTGGTTGTAGCTGTTTATTTCAGTAAGTGGTGGGGGGTTCAGTTTATGACTGATCCGAATAGTCAAGAGGTCATAAAGTTTTTTTCAATGTCTTTTTGCCAGAGAGGGGTTTCCAAAAGAGATTGTATCTGACAACCAGCTACAATTTACGTCCAAGGAGATGTCTGATTTTTAAGTCAATCTGGTATTTCACACTGTTGTGTGGCTTTATATCACCGCAGGCCAATGGTTTCATTGAGTGCACTAACCTTATTCTTGATGAGTGGGGTGTTTTATCAAGGATTGAGGTCAAGGAAGCGGTTCAGAGTATGTTGTGGGCACATCGCACAACTCCCAGTCCCATTACGGGTTCCGGCCCTTTTGTACTGCTTCGTGGTAGGGTGGCTTCTTTTCACATGTGCCCTGTTTGGATAAAGAAATTAGGTTTACTGTCAAAGGGTGGGGATACTCAGGCTGATGTGGGGACGGATACTCCATCTGTGGTCCCAGATGTGGTTGGTTTTAAGACTAGTGGTGTGTGTGTGACTGGGTGAGAATTAAGTCTCCACTCAATGTTGCAAAGGGTATGTCAAAATTCGGCCTTCCGGTCAAAGTGGATGCCACTTCACATTTTGCTGTGAGGATCAATAGGAAGAATTGGTGGAACTTGTCCAGGATTTACAAGATTCCCAGGAAGGTGGCGTTGCAGTTGAGGCTTGAGTCCGGGAGTGATGCTGCTCATACCCAGCAAGTTCAGAAGGAGTGTCTTCTGCAACCTTCTCAACCCCTAAGTCATCACTAAAATACGTCACTCCACACAAAAGCGGTAGGAGAAGTGTTCCGCCAAACCATTTGGATTTATAGTCCTTTGTTATTTATGGCTTTATCTGTAGATTTATTGTCCATTGTTCTTTATGGCTGTTTCCGTTATGTTCTTTGCTAGTTGCTTGATTTTTCTATTTAATATTGCATTTTTTAATACTTCGTTTTTTTTAAATTCCTATTTCCTGTTGTTTTGATTGTGAATAATGTTTTCGACAGGTTGTAATGAATGTGTACAGTTTTTATTCTTAAGAAAATGTTAAACTTTTGAAGAATGTGCATCCCTTTTGTATTGATGAGTGTGAAAAGGACAAAATAACAAGATAATACCGCGACATAGGGTGGCACATGATGCAATACATTTTGGCTTTTCTAAAAGCATGAATGTTGTGTAATTGTGGTAGCCCTGCTCATAGTTTTCGGGACCCAACCACATCTACTGTAAATCTTATTCCATACGTAGCTGCATAATTCCAACAGTTTGTAATTAAAAAAATAATGAGCTCATTTATTATCAGCCCTCTACACAGTCTGATTCTGAGCACAAAGGAAATTCTTTAAGGGCAATCCAAAAGATATCACATTAGTACTTTTCACTGTGCTATCGTGCATATTCCTAATCACTGATGCCGATTGGCGGCTTTAATAAAGGAAACTGATGGAGGACTTTCCAGCAGTGTCACTGACATCATCGGTAGGAGCCTATGATAAATTAGGCACTACATAAATGTACTTTTCTGTGAGGTGAGTGAGTGACAAGTAGATAATAATGAAATAGTAAAGATTACTTCATTAGGATAACGGTGGTGGAGTTCCACCAAGGGCTATGAAAGACCTGCAGAACTATGGTGTTTATTTATTTATTTTATTTCATTGCAAAGTTTTATATAGCGCTGGCTAGACCCGGAGGTATCAGAGCGCTTTACATGAGGATCAGCGAGTTACAGGATACATAGTTATATCAGTTGAATCAGCGAGTTACAGGTTACATAGTTACATCAATTTGAATCAAAGAATCACAGGGGGAGTAGGAGGGGGAGGGGGAGGGAAGGAGTCACAAACGGGGAGATGAGGAAAAACAATGTCAGATGACCGGCTGGGTAGGTGACGGCCAAAGGGCCAGAATTCCTCTATAGCTGTATAGGACAGATCCACCGGGCATCGGCCAAGGTTGCTCGGGCTCTGGGGTAGGTAAAAACAGTTTTGGGGTCCTCGAAGGGTATAGTATGGTATAGTAGTTAATGTGATAATGGAACTAAAGCACATTTACTGAATTCTTTTTCTGCCATCGTGGAATTGGAATTAAATGAATAGACTGTGATGTCTGTAATGGTGAGCAAATTTCCACTCCCTTGTACTGTTTCAGAGGTATTCATGCCTCTCGAAAAAACCCTTACATTGATTATTCTCACCTCTTATAAAAAAAAGAACACATACCATTATTATACAACCGCGCTTAAAAATGCAGAGTACTGGCCTTCATGGCCACAGAAAAACTAAGGGAAACTGTTTTGAATGGCGCAGGTACCTGCACCATTTCCCACCTTTGATAAAGTACTAGAAATATTTCCAGTAATAAACATGGTTATCAAAATTAATAGAGACAGCTTGCTTATTTAACTTATTTTCTTCTTTTTTTATTGAACTACATGCTTGTGTTGTAAAAGATTTCATATTATCCTCTCTATAAATATAGGCAGTTTGTGGCTGCTCTTTTCTCGCAGCTAGTGCTACAGATTTCTTGGAGTTTATCTGCCGCTATTGGGGAAGTGGTAGGCAGATTAAGCCTGTTAGAAAGTGAACCAACACTAAAGAGCCGGCTTTAGTGTTAGCGGCGCCCAATGGCACAATATTTGTAAGTTCTCCCACCATAATCCCCTTATCCACATATTCCCTTCCTCCCACGCTACAATGGTGCTCCTCGTCTCTCTGTAGTCCCTCTGACATCTATTAAATTTCCTATGTAACACTATTCATTCCAATGTAGGTTGTCAGAGAGCTCTACCGTTCACACCCATTATACAGAAACAGGGAAGCATACAAGTGTAGGAATTCCAACAAAAGCAACAGGTCCAGAGGTCCTGGGTCTAGATAATGATTCCTAAAGACAACTGGACTTTTGCAAATACTGCAAGGACTCTTTTCTCTTAAAAAAATTGGATGTTCATCTTTTGTATTGAAATGTGTATCACAGCAACTTGAGTAAAAGATTGATGAATTTGTTTAGCCTTGAGAAAGCCCTGGTGTTATTCGCCATATAGGGCGAAACATCTGTCGTCTGTCTTTTCTCTGTTCAATGAAAACTTACAATCAAAAACAAGAGTGAAATGGAATAATTAAGTGGAGAACGGACATAATATGGAATAACAATTTCTGCCAGCAAAATATTCAGATAATAAGGATTCATCCTTGCTGATCAACTATCTATCTGAAAGGAAGGATCATATGCTCTTATATAACCTCACAAGTATACAAGTGTGTAAAAATAAATGTACAGGAAATGTTACAAAAGACAGTGAGCCGGGTCTGGTGGCTTAGTGGACTAATGTATCCACTGTAGAGGCATGTGTATGACCCCATGGTCACAGCTTCAAATCCAAGCGGTTCCACTCAACCTTTCATCCTTCTGAGGTCGATAAAATGAGTACTATTGAGTTGGGTAACAATAAACATCTGTTATTCAGTGCCAAGATACCTGTGTGTGAGCATGTGCTTTACAACTACAGTGTTATGTATGAGAGCAACAAAGTGTAAGAGATGTCATACATTCTGGTAGGAATCACGTGTCAAGAGTGCTTGGTCTGGACTCTGGACAAACACAAACTCTGGATTTAAAACATAACACAGTGACTGGGGTTGTCTATATTAAAAAGAATTTGTTACAACACAAAATAATCCTTTTATTTCAACCATAGCACAATAAAAGAGTAAACCTGTACCTTATGCTTTGCTTATGAGACTTTGTTGCTGGTTCACTGCTCACTGTGTTATATTAGAAGGATTACAACTAATGAACTGCAAGTAACAAATGGATCTCTGTGATAAAAGCAGTGATCCATTACACTATCTATTTAAAATACAAATCTGTGATCTGCATGTTGATCCTCTACTTCAGGAGTCAAAACTGTGACTAAATAAGACACAAGTACTTTAACCACCAGAGTTACCGTGCTATTATTTATATCCCCTTAAAAGTGTTGGGCATACACACATCTCTGCAGTAGGTATTTAACTGCTGTTTTAACATGCATCCTGTTTTGACACAATTAAGCACGCCAGAAACAGACTGGTAAAGAACACTTCTGCTTAACCTTCTAGGGGCTCACTCAGGACAGGGTGGCACGGCCTGCAGGGCAGAGGTAGAAGGGCTTCATATACTTGCTCGCCAGTATACAGCTGACATGATCAGTGAGGTAGAGTTTTCTTCTGAGCAGTAGCCTAGCCAGTGTGGCATTGGCCATTATGCAAAGAAGGAAATAGACACCCTGGCTGCTGTTTGAATAATAAAATGCAGCAATAACTGATGCCAACTGATGAGCCATGGTGCCACTGCACCTGCTGCACCAACTGAATTCTTACGTTCCTGCTTCTGTGTATGCTGCTCACACTGATGAAGGGAACACTTCTGGCCAGGTTTGCAGATGTAGTTTGCATCAATACCTGGACTACAGTTTTGGTCAGCGAAGCAGCTGCTGCGCCCTTGAGTTCTACAGAAATGTTTCAAGAGGAGCATTCGTTACCAGCCGTTTGACGTGGAAGATGGGTAGACAGCCTCCAAACGTGGGCGATTTGCAGCTAGGCAGTGGCCGTCCTGCAAGCACGAGTCATAACTTACATTTCTGAGGAGGCGTTCCAAGAAATTTGCCTTTGGTACTGTCTGCCGCTCCCTTTTCTAGTACCAGCGTGGTATGCATAATCCTGCTGTGCCCACTCGATCCTGTTACTAGTCCCAGAGAGGTGGCAGCTGACCCCTGTTTGTGCAAGGTATAATTGTGAAAAAGGCATAGTCTTGTTTTCATCACTTCATCTTGTTGCTAGCCTTTTAAACATGGAATGGGACTTGATTTTGTGTCAGCTAGATCCGTGGTAGCAGCCATGCCTGCCCCACTCCAGTCCCTAGAGTGTCTCTGAAATGCCTCCATTTCTTTTCCAGACTGCAGTGAGAGGCTGGGTCTATCAGATGTTTCATGCTTCATGAAGTGATGGAGAGGGTCTCAGCATCTGCACTGGAATTACCTCCTGCAGCTGTGGTATTGTGAGCAGCGCTGCAGCAGGGCCCCAGGAGTGCTGCTCAGATGCGGACAGAGGGGAGCTTGTTTTTAGGTCTCGCCTGAGCCAGCGCAGGAGCTGCTCTGGCGCAACATTTAGTGTGTGGGCTTTTAAAAGTCCGACCCCATGCTTTTGGCTGGCATAAAGCGTGCGGTTATGCGCACAATGACGAGCAGAGGAGCCATCTGTCTTTCCTCTCTCGTCATGGTGCCAGCACATCGCACACCACTCGCCTCCTTTTTTTTTCTCGCTTGCTCTCCCAAGTACCTCGCTCCACCCCTCGCCCACCACAGAGCGCGTATCGCCACCGCACGTCTTGTTTAAATTACTAACAGCCAACCCACCCCATAATGCCTACCTAGTCAGGTGACCCAGTGGTTCACTTTTTTGTCAATGGCTAAACATAGGTGTCAGTTTTGATCGGTAAGGTCAATGCACCAACATTTTACCAAGTATACTAATTGTTACAACATATACAAAAAAAAAGAATAATTAAATTGTAGCAAAACTAAAAATTAGCGTGCTCTGCCGCTTGTGCTTGTCATACATGTTTTTGTCAAAAATGTTACTAGTTAGAACTATCCTTCCGATTTTATTTTATTAAAATAAATATTCATATGGCAATGGCGCCCTCATACATTGACTTGTAATGACAACCTTAGTCACAGCAACAATGACCGTGAGTGAATGAAAACAACTTTCGCCTTGAGTGACGCTGATGGAGCCCGGGCCAAGATTTATTTGTGCCTATTTTTGTTCAATTAAATATCAGGTTGATCAAAATACAATAAAAATTTAATAAGAGCTGACTTGATAATAATATAGTTGAATGGCTAAAAATGACAAACAACAGGGATCCTATTGAGATGCTTTGTGGATGTCCAGTGTGTCATTGTGGTCTCTCCATTTTCCTGCGTGCCAAATTTGACTTATTCACAAATCTCATGCTCCCTGATATGTAGAGATGTGTTCGATGCATCTCCTAAATAACTGACACAAATAATGTAATGCGTCATTTAATCTCTTATGTGATGCTTTATCATTAGCATGCATGAACTATTTTTCAAAAGTCCAAAATTTTAAAAAACAGCACGGGCAAAACTAAAAGATTTGGGACTGGGAAAACCAGCAATGGTTGTTATTTATTTGTTTTAAAAGCATAGAAGTGACATCAAGTAAAAATGCCAATGCTTCAAGGTGCCGTGTGTATGCTGGCAAAATAAATCAGTAAAAAATTATCAATCACAAATATTAAAATAAACATTAGCAAAGTCAATCCATGTGGTCTTGACAAGCTGTTGCACATCTTAATGGAGGCGGGACTGGGGCGGTCGTGATGAAAATGGGTATCGTTCCAGATCCTTTATGCACAGATGGAAAAGTACTGTTACCGTTTGGCTTTACAGTTCTTAGTTCACAGTCTGATGGTATCTACCCCTATCTCTCTACCCCTCCCTCTACCCCTCTCTATACCCACCTCTCTACACACCTCTCTCTCTATCTGCACACCTCTCTCTCTCTCTCTACACACATATCTCTCTCTACACACCTCTTTCTCCCCACCTCTGAATGGCAGCAAGAGCCTGATAGCACTGCTTGTCCTTTTGAAGAAAAAAACAAGCATTGGCATAGCCAATAGGTCTCGCCTTTGGGGCCTTATAAGTGTTTAACCATGCAACAGTTAATGTTGTTGCACCAAGGATAATGTGCTGCATAACTAAATACTTATAATGTCCCAAAAGCGCGACCTATTGGCTATGCCAATGCTTGTTTTTGTGCTGTTGCTTTTCTCATATCTATATCTATATATAGATATAAAAACAAAAGTATGTCTGTTTGTCCTTTATGCATTAATACACTATTCATCCGATTGGCATGAAACTTTGGGAAATCGTTGAGTACACTACTGCGAAGGTTTCTGGCAAAAAAAACACATTTTTTTAAAAATAACTAAAATAATTGTTCAAAGTTGTTGAGTACAGTCCCGCGAAGGTTTCGGGCAAAAAAAGAAAAAATAGAAAGAAAAGAAAAATGTGTTAAATATCGACCCCAGGGCCCTCATAATCTTTCCAATACTGAATGTTTACAGTTTCCGGTGCGACTCGCTTTTGCAATGACAATCAACAAAGCACAAGGACAATCGCTGCAAGTGTGTGGACTACATTTGGAGAATCCGTGCTTTTCACATGGACAACTGTATGTGGCCAGCTCACGCATCGGAAAACCTTCTGATTTATCCGTGTGCGCACCAGACGGAAAAACTAAAAATACTGTGTATCCACAAGCCCTCGAATAAATAAACAGAATTAAAACAACACTTGAAAATGTTTTCCATATTAAAATGAATACGTTTCAATAAAAATGACACAATGTAAATTAAATGTTATCATAACAAGTTTCCTTAAATTTCCTTTCTTCTGAGATCGCAGCAACGCGTAAGCTAGTTATATATAAAACTCTTAAAACAAAATAAATAAAAAAATAAAAATAACATCCTCATAGCTCAGCTGTGCCACTGCCAGCATAGACATTCCCAGGACAAGAGCTTTTGAACGCCTCGTACCCTAGTCCTGGAAAGCAGCCAGTGTAGTATGGGACGCTCAATACTCACGGGTGGACACAGGACTGATCCTCCATCAACAACCACATAAGTGCAGTTGTCTGTCTTTTATTTCCATGATACGAAATTAAAATACAGACAATCCCCTCACTGAGGCTTTAGGGCGATGTGACCGCTGTAACCTGAGTAGGGCCACAGGGTAAATAGTTCCCCCTGCATCAGTCACACACCCCTTAATCAGTCGGTTGGTCCACACCAATACCCTGTGCAAGTCAAGCAGAGAATTATCAAAAACTCTCTGAAAGCTGGACAGAATTGTCAAATTCATGCATCAGAGTACCTACTGGTGTTACTGACAACAATGCACTGCAGAAGATGTGTTAGTGCGGTGCAGGCTGCTCTCAGTGCTCAAAGGTCATTTGTTTATTTCTCATGATGCCATCTGGGACAAAGTCTCACACTCATGTTCTCTATTCTGAGTCTAATATCCATAATCGACTCAAAAGTCATGTAGTGTTATTTTGAGTGATTTTGTAGTTCTAATTAATGATTTTGAAACATAAAACTCACTGCCATACATGCCAACATTTTAGAAGAGGTAAGTGGGAGTTTCTATAAAAATAACCATGAGAATGTATTTCTCCATTGACTTATATTGAAGCAGAGGAAATTGCAATTGGGAAACAGCCAAAATAAACCCATTTCTTGCTTTAAAAATCAGGAGTCTCTGGACTGAATCTGGTCTACTGGCATTTCTTTACTGCTTTTTGGTCACAGACAGTGTGGGGGAGTATGAGAATCACTTTAAATGACAGAGCTACCTGGAAGCTTAATTTAGCTCACAAAGAATAAGAAATTGTACAGTAACCAGCAGTGGCTCCTCTGCAATGGTGGAGGAGGGTGACCCTAGTGGCACAGAGTCGGCAGCTGAAAAAAATAAGACAATACTTAATTATTGGTTTTTTTTTTCAGCTGCTGGCTTAGCCCGCGTGTTTAGGGACAGGTGGGGCCAGGCCTTGGCAGATGCGGCGGAGTGATGTGCACAGTTAAGTGCACATATCAGTTTGGCCAGCCGTCTTAGGCTAGCCGAACAGACATGCGCTGTTAGGTTTCTCCAACCCAGCTATATTGCACAGCTGGGTTGGAGAAACAGCACAGACTCCCTGTGTCTGAGCAAGTGTTAAACCAGCCCACTCAGGCCAATGCCTGAGCTGCTCTTATGCTTTGTAATACCATGAGAGCCGTACAGGGATTCGATGGGGAGACTCTAATGCTGTATCAGGGACTGCGGAAAGCAGGAAGCAGAGGAGTACCGAGGCACAAGGTGGCTAGCAGCATCAGGTAAGTTGTATTATTTATTATTAACCCGCTGTGCTCCATACTTCGCACTTCCCCCACTATCCCCCTGCGCTCCCCCCACAACATTTCCACACACCCCTCCACTTTTTATTTGTGTCATCCACCACTGACAGTAACTATTGTCTCACCATAAACACTGATGATGTAATTTTTGGTCATTTATGGCATCTTGTGGAAAAGAATGAACAGTGCATAGAAGGCATTATAGTAATGGAGAGCGTGCTATAACTTGGCAAAGCAATGTAAGTACAAACAAGTCAAGGCATGTGGAAACGTCTGCTAGAAACTAGTTACATGTTATGTCATTTGCCCATGTACTGTGCTCCCTACACATAAACTATTAACTAAGCATGGGTGAATTTTGAGAATTCGCAATCCGCGAATTTGCGGATTTGCGAATTCACAATCCGCAAAATTCGCGAATTCGTGCGAATTTGCGGATTTTTTATTTTTCCGTGTTCGCGGGGCACTTTGCGTGTTCACGGGTGTTCGCGGGGCGCTTTGCGTGTTCGCAGGTTTTTTTTTTGCCTGGTTAATCACTGCCACCCTCCAGTTTTTTATGCCCTTCTGCCCTCTGTACCACTCGTTTCTGTGCCCTTCTGCCCTCTGCCCCACTCATTTTTTACCCTCTTCTGCCCTCTGTCCCACTTTTGTGCCCTTCTGCCCTCAGCCCCACTTAGAATGGCGCCGGCAAGCTGCCAGAGCCATTCTAAAAGAGTTACAAAAGTCAGCTTGAACTTTTGACCCAATCCGTTCCGCTCGCGGATTTTGCGGGAAATTCGCGAATCTCGCGGATTGCGAATTTACCGAAAACCCGCAAAATCCGTGAGTGGAACGGATTTTCCGCCCATGCTTACGATTAACAAGGTACGGCTTAGCTGGGCACAGGACATAACCTGCAGTAGTGCAAAGTGGTCCCAGGGTGTTCCCTTCAGCTAAAACATATGAGTATTACTTCTGCCACCAGCACCTGCAAGGTGCATGTGGGCAGTCCCTTCCCACACTATTTCTAGGAAGTGAACTGGGCCATGCATGGCAGGTGCTATGGCAAAGTGCATGGCATTCAGCTTTGCAGCAGTAGACGCAGGACATGAACAGCAGACATACTCCATGGCCATTTTGCGAGTTTGAGTTCATGGTCATCATAAGTGGCCAAAATCTGTAGTGGGCAAAATCTGTAAATGTGGTCTTCCCAGATCATGAATCCTGTGGCCAAAAATTGCATTTTGTCTTTTTTAAACTGGACCCTTTCCTTCTACCTGCCATTCCATGCCATGGTCTTCCCTGTGGTGCTGTGGGGACGTCATACCGCCACATGAACCCACAAAAACATTTTTTAAAGACTTCTTCATTCATTTGGACTATGGCCAAAATTTTATTTTGTGAAATCATGAGTTAACATACAACAGACTTTTAAAAGTTCTTATTTTTTCGCACGCTAGACAGATTTACACAAAAAACAAAATGGCAGTGCTTTGGTTTAAGTTACCTCTTCATTCAATAAATTACAATATGTTCCCTATCTTTTGACAATTCTTCTAGAAGTTGTTTTGAAGGGGAGTTTCAACTTTTGAGACCTGACCGATAAACATGAAACTCTGAAAGATCAAATATAGGTGGCTTGTATTTTTTTGTATTAATTTAATGTGACCAAAAATAGAAGCAATAAAAAGCATATTTAGGTATTAATAATTGAATCATGAATACAGTGTGGCTATGACCAACACTGTAATGGACACTGCTGAACTTTGCATTTCTTGCAGGGTTATTTCCCAACTTTTTGCCTTCACCGTCCTGGTTTCTCAACCCGTTTTTGTTGGGTTTTAGGACTCTGTGCACTTTACCAGTGCTAACAAGTGCTAAAATGATTGTGATCTCTCCCAAAAACATAGTAGAATTGGCTTTTTCAAAATTTGGTATTTAATTTACTTGTACGTCCCTAGTACAGTGGTTCTGCAGGTAACTTGGGTCTGTAAATTAAATGCTACTAGAAGCCTCAATCAAAAAACGAGGGAGGAGGATAGTCGGTCCATTCAGTTCCCCTGATCAGATCCACAATTAATCAAAAAAAGATTTGGAATGGACACTAGTATCTATAGAACCATTGGTTCGAAATTGACAACCCTCATAGGCAGCCTGATTTTACGATGCGGTATATCTGTTTTTCCGCCCCATCAGGTGTCATGGCATATTCATAGGGTAGTCAAAAAGTGTGGTATGCCTGCCTCACCCGAGGCCACCTCTGGTCCAAATAGAAGTATCCAGAAATAATGAGGAGGGTGTAGAAAGTATAAAAGCAGTGTTTCTCCAAAAATATTTTAATGGAAAGGGAGATAGCACTGTTGATTAAAACGACGCATCCATATATATATATAGATATATGGTAATCTAGTTACTCGATTGGACGACGCATCCATATATATATAGATATATGGTAATCTAGTTACTCGATTACATCTATATCGCCCTATTTTTAATCAACAGTGCTATCTCCCTTTCCATTAAAATATTTTTGGAGAAACACTGCTTTTATACTTTCTACACCCTCCTCATTATTTCTGGATAAACCTTTTGTCATGCCCAAACCTTCATTTTTAATACATATTAGTCACCCCTACAGTAAGACCTCGACCACCCAGAGGGCAGGGCGCAGTGCATTTAGAACATTGGACATGTACTTTTAAGTTTCAAATGTACTGTTAGTGAAAAGCTCTTAAATGTATTTGTCACTACTGCAAGGCCTACCCCTCCTATAGGATAACTTTGGAATTACCTTATTATATCTATTAAACTGTAACTTCCACATGGAAACAGGTAACCAGTGCATGCTTTGTGTCTTTGTGATTAAAAATCGGCTCTTTTGGTAAAGTTGGACTTTAATTTATAATTTGAAAATGCCATATTTAGAAAGCTGACATTTTCCTGCCTTAGCCATTTAGTGCATGCAGCCAGTCTCTGGGACACATTACTGAATGTAGCTGGCAGTTGGATTTTGCGTATTCCTCCTGTACACCCACACACAATAGAAAGCTTAGGTGTGCCTGGATTAGCCATCAACCGCAGGATGGGAGGGTGGAGCTGGGCACAGCCCTACTTACACTTGAATAGGATGTGTCCTGCCTCCACACAAAGGGCTGCATACCCATGTAGTTAGTGTGGAGCCTGGGCAGGGAGGCAGGGAGGCAGGAAACCTGTTCAGTTCATATGGATACTGCCTGGTGTAAATATTGGACCTCAGACACCAAATCTTCAGTAAACTTCCAGACCTGTGGAAAGTCTGCCAAGAAGAAGGACTGCTGTGCTGCTAAAACGACTGCCACTCTACTGGACTGCAGCCCTGCTGGACTGCTGTCTTGCTCTACTGTTGCCTTGCTGGATTGTGGCCTTGCGGCCCTACGCCCCTGCTATCCTCTTGCCAGAATCAGAGGGGTTGAACTTGCACCTGCAGCGGGAACTCCCCGACTGACTCCAAGGGCTAGCCTGATAGCCTCCTATCCAGAGCCACAAGAAAATACCAGGCTCCCAACCACCTGAACCAGCACCCAGATTTAGCTGGAGCAGGGCCCTGACCCTCAAATGATGCTCCTCAGGTACTAATATCTTGGTGTGGCCTCGGGGAAGCTGAATTAAAGTTTTAAGGCTTTTCACGCTCACAAACAGACCCACGATGCCACAACTTTGTCCCTCGCACAGTCCGCCTGTGCAAAGTTCCGTCAACCCGACTCTTCACATAACAGCCTCGACCACTCTCTGGGAGCGCCAATGCAAAGCTCTTTTCTGCCCGCTCACAACGTCAACAGGACCTTCGTGCAACAGGGATGACTGTCTGCGACGCCATTCTTTCTCTGCGCACTAAATCGAAGACTGTCCATGATGCTTCTCTTGCCCTCACGGCCCCCTCCACAATGAACGAGACTCTTCATGCTGGAGTGAGAAGGTAACTAATCTGTGTGTCTAATATGGTCCCTGTGTTCGGCCCACACTTCATCGTGTTGGCCTGAACTTGTGACTTTCTCCTGATCTTGCATGACTAGATAGCCGTATGTTGCGCTCTCTTTGCTTAAATCTCTAAAATTGCATATTTCTACTTCTTTTGATTGGATTATTGTCATTTTGGTCTTTATTCATTTATTACATTTTGCTCGATTTTTCTAAATTAGTGTGGATTTTTCTTGTGTTATGTTTTTACTTTATTCCTGTTTGAAAAGCTGCATAAATACTTTACACACTGACTTGAAGTTAAGCCTAACTTCTCTGAGCCAAGCTACTAGAGGGCTGGGCACAGGTTAATATGGGGTTTGCGTGTTCCTCACTCTGACAAGGATTGTGGTTGTTGCTTGAGTAGAATGTTACCCCCCTCTACCAGTAACCCAGCTTAAGGCAAAAGGAAAAATACATTTTGCTGACTGTGTTGCAATGATAAATGTAATATCTAGCAAAAGGGACATTGTTTATCCACCTGGATATGCCAGTTCCACAGATACGTCTCTAGCCTGTTCATAGTAATTAAGGTAGAAGGATGGGTCTGTAACTGGTGATCCATCTACAGTTTTGAAGGCATGCCTTTGCAAACATGTCTACAAATGTACGTTTTTCAAATGTGTGAGTGTAGAATCGATGCAGTGAATCTCAGATATCACACGCCCATATATATATATTAGGAAAGTAAACACTACCTATGATTTCAGAAGCTCACAGGAGCTTGCCTATAAGCCCTCAGAGATCTTTTCACCGAGCTTTGCATACAAACCATTCTCAGAAAAGTGCCTTTCCCCAGACCCAGATGTTAAGCAACTAGCATGTTTACAGCACACGTCCATGCTGCAAATGCCTTGAAAGCGGGCCTCCGCCATGTGTAGGTCCAAAAGTCCTTCTGGGGCATTTTCAAGTGTGAAATAACATGGTAAACATACCCGAATGAGCCAATAAAAAGGGCGCCCATAAATAAATGCAGGGAGATGGGCTTGCTTGACATTTTCAGGTGATCATTTCCGTGATATGTGTATCTGCCAGGAGTGCCATAAAAGTGAGGTCAGTAAGACAACAAAGAAAAATCCAATAGGTGTAGTCATCAGACAAATATGTGAATTCAATTTAGGGGAAAGGGAAGCCAGAATGGAAATGCTGGCAGATGCAATGCCACCGGCGAGCGCATTACCGAGATGGAAATATACATCACTCGGTAATACGAGGAGCAGACAACATGAGAGATAAACACGGAATACAAAGCAGCGCTGCGAGAGGGTCGCAAACAGGAGGGACGGCGAGTAGTAGGGATTAATAAAGCAAGCTAATTAATGAAGTTAATAAATAAATATCAGGTCCCCATCTCCTGCGGATCCCGGTGGAGTCCCGCGTGCTCTTGTGGAGACACAATCAATTGAAGGGCGCATTTTTCTTCTCTTTGTTCTTTTCCATCAATGTTAATGGGCGCAGAGCATCATTCACGCAAAATGTAATGGGACAAGAAGATGGATGAGGAACCTCGGAGCCGCTCGTCAGGAGACGGAGCGCATCCCGGCGAGGTGACACACATTTCCCTGAGAGTTACATTCATGGACAGTGACTGTGTGTGTGTGTGTGTGTGTACAATCAGCACCCAGCTTTCCTTCACTCTTCCTACGGCGCAGGTGAGACTTTCAGAGGCATTTCTCCATTTAACATGACCACATGCCAGTTTTAATTCAGGAAAATTAGTCGAGTGGGTAGCAGCAAGGTCAGCTGGAGAAAAATGATGTCAGCTACCAAGGGAGCACATATGCAAAACCGAAGAGAAAGTTCACTGTTCTAGTTAATCCATCAAAGGGGACGCCGGGAAGCGGGTGTGTTAAGCCGGGGCGAGAGAGCGAGGACCGCACTTTGCACACAGGGGCACTTGCTGTGATGAAAAAAACAATAACATGCAAAGTAGCATCCTCAACTGTTCTCAGCAACACAAGCACATCAACACAGGCTACATCATTTTCATTGATCTTCATAATTGGAGAGCCCGTGGCGCCTGGTTTCAAAGGTGCGCGAATCATTGCGTACACAACATCTGTGCAGCTGCTCACAAATAGTGGAATATTCATCAGACAGATGAGAATAAAATGCCATCATAACCCTGGTCTTCGGTGCTGCCAGCCACGCTATCAGCTTTCATGTGAATAAACAGGATAGGTACTAGAACATTTCAAATATGGATTTATAATAACAATACTTAATAATTTTTTCCTATGGTGTGCTGTAGTTTAAGGAGACATTTTCAAACAATATTTTCCTGTCAATGATGAACACATATGTCGTTCAGATTTGCCCTCCACTGTATGTGGCTCCATTCATTTCAGTCGAACGTCAGAAATTGTACAAAATATACGCCCAGAGACCAAAATGTTATTCCTTTCGATGTCAGCTGTTGTATGTCAATGAGCCACTTGCCAACATAGCTTTCTTCATGCCATGAATATTTGTGTTTTTTATTCCATGTGGGTGAGACATTGGTAACGCAGGGATCGCCGTGTGTCCACACGATTGGGCTTCTGTGCACTACCACAAACCAAACTCCTGGCGGCAGCAGTGAGCCGAGGGGAAGAGAGGCTGAATCTGGAACCTTAGGCACGAGGTCCTGTTCTTAAAATCACAATATGTGACACCAATGTGTGAAGCTGGCCAATAAACTAATTGGAATTACTCCAGGACTATTTAATTCATTTGAACTGAGCAGGATGCCCAGGAGATTAACTCGCCTGATGTTAGGATGCTTTTCGGCAGGAGCGGCCCATGCAGGTAGGAGCATTGGGGTGGTGGGGCCCGATTGAGGAGGGATTCGACGGACGACCACGTGTGAAAATGAAATAATTAATATCCCCTCATTTTCGTGTGTCAAAATCCCGCTCACCGGCCCCACCGCTCTTACCTGCACAGGCCGCGGCTGCTATTAGGACATTTTTAGAGGTTGGTCAATTGCACCACATCATAAACATAGAGCAACATCTTCCTGATTTACTGAGAGTGGACAGGTAACACTGCTATTAGTGAGAGGACGATTTTCCTCACGCAGTCAGCTAAACATTTCTGATCATTATTCTGATGCTCCGAATATTTCACTCAGAAAAGTGGACCACAAAAGTACAGTTGTATATTCATGAAATTTGGCTTCACTTTTCATAAGGTGACAGTACTTAGGAGACCTGAATTCTTGAATCAGATCTATGGCCTAAATCAGGTTGTGGTACATTAGAAAAAGGCTGAAGAGAAATTTCTTTACAATTTGTGGCAACAGGCAGAGCCAGGCATTTCACGTTATAAGTGCTTGGGAATCACAAAAAGAACATGAAGCCCCTTCAAAGAGGTTCTGACCAAATATTACACAGGTGTGAATATGCTAATAACCTAACCTTGCTGAAAAATGGCAGTGTGGCACTTAGAGAACAAAGAACAGTGACCTTACCCCAGTCCTGTAGACTGGTGTGTGAGCAATGATAACAGTGTTGCCAGAGTACAACGGGCGAGGAGAGGCAGAGCCAGGACCAGTCAAAGATGTTGTGGTGGACCTCAGTGCTCATCTGATTTTGAGGTTTGGGTTCTTCCTGGGCCGAGGCACAAAACCCACCAAGCAAACAAGATAGGTGCCGACCATGTTTCAACGGTGAGTACTTCGTACAAGCCTCTTACCATTGTGGTTCTCCACTGACACCCTTGGTTTCTCTTTCAGTGAGATCGCAGACTACAGTCCAGTCTCTCAACGTTGCACAGCTTCTTAGCTCTCGGTATTGCAATGGAACTGAACTGTACACAAGCTCCTCATTATCCTCCATGCTAGGGGCACACAATCCCACTCCTACTGCTGGGTCGCTTTGTGATTGCTAGGTCTCCCTCTCACAGAGTGTAGCAATGTATGTCTCTGGCTCACTCTACCTTGGCTCTCTCATGCCCCCCTCTCTATCTACGCAACATCATTTTTTCGTAGCAATTATGGAACATCTTTCCTTTTCACTTTGAAATCAATCCTCTCTTCTTTGGTTTACAAAAGCATTACAAAATATTCCTATTTAATCAATAATGGACATGCTGTTTTCATAACTTTTTGCATTTGTCAGGTTAGCACTGTTAGAAATGGGGGTCTCTAGTGGCAGTGGTATGTGCCCTATCTAAGTAGGGACTCTTTGTTCTAGTCAGGGTAAGGAAGTTACACACCCAAGGTAACCCCTGCTCACCCCCTTTACAACTTGGAATGAGAAATCAGGCGTATATCAGAGGCAATAGTAAAGCATTTGTACATAAAACACACAGTAACACAAAGAAAACACTACAAACGGATACCACACCAGTGTGGAAAAATAAACACTCTATCTAAACCAAGCAAGATCAAAATGAAAAAAATCTATCAGACAGAACTCAAGATATCACTTTTTAAAGGTTTATGCATTTCTGTCCATAGATGCGGGGATTTTAGTGCAAAGCGCCAAAATGAAAAACAGCCGCAAAGGAGAGAAGCATCAAACAACACAGCGATACAGCAATTCTATAGTACTAGGAGAATGGGGACATCAATTCTGCTGCACGTAGGAGAAGTGCTGTGTGTATTCCCTTACTGCAAGGAGAAGCAATATGTTGAAATCCAAAAGTGGGTCCTTTCTGCAGGACGATGCGCTGTGTGGAAAGTTCAGATGCACTGGGGTCAATGCTCCCAACCGCGAACACTCACTGCATTGATCCTTCGGCTGCAGCAGGGTGATGCAATGGTTTTTCAGCCATACAGCAGGGCCTGCGTCGGAGTCGGAGAGGGTGTCTCAGATATTGGAGACATGGTGCTCGGGACTTCGGCTGTGACGAACATGGAGCCATGCGAACCAGTTGGTTCAGGCAGCCACGAACAGGGGCTGTGTCGATCCTTTAGCCGCAGCACGGCGATGCGTTGGTTTTTCAACTGCATGGCAAGCTTGCAGCAGGAAAAACAGGCACGGAAGGTCGCAGTGTTGATTTTCTTCTTTCTATAGCAAAGCCACCTCCAGTGTCCCAGAACTGGAAATGCCACCTCTTGGCAGGTCAGAACTCCCAGCAGAGGAGGCCAGAGGCTGCAGTTGAAGTCTTAGATGGCCCTAAGACTTCATAACAGGAGGCAAGCACAAGCAGGCCCTTGGAGAATATTCTCAAGCAGGATACAAAGCAAAGACCAGTCCTTTTCCTCTCCAAGACAGAAGCAGCAACTGCCGGCCAACCCAGCAAAGCAACACAGCAAAGGAGCAGTACTCCTCCTGACAGTTCTCCAGCTCTTCCTCATGGCAGAGCCTCCTCTTGATTCAGAAGTGTTCCAAAAATGTTGGGTCATAGGTCCCATACTTATAACCCTTTCCGACATTGAAGTAGGCAATCTTTAAAGGGCAGTTTTTGTAGTGCACAGATCCTGCCTTGCCATGACTGGGCTCCAGACACACTACAGTGGGGTGGAAACAGCATTGTGAGAGGATAGGCACAGCTCTATTCAGGTATCTTTGACAAATCCCCCCACCACTCTAGCTCAGGAAGGCCCATCAGCCTGGTGATGGGAAATCCGTCTATGAAGGGCACGCTTCAGCTCCCTTTGTGTGACTGACTAGAGTAAATGCACAAACAACCCAACTGTCAGTCTAAACCAGACATGAATTCCACAGGCAGATAGAGGCACATGATGGTAAAGCAAGAAAATGTATGCCCCTTAGTCATATGGCCAGTGGGAGCGCCATACCTGTTCTGTCTTTGACAATTTAGCCTGTCTCACTTTTGACCCTCTGATACTCTCTTGTGATTACTGTTAGGTGGGCATGTATTCAGAGCTGGTCATTAAACTGCCCATGGGTCCCCTTTACTGTATGTGTTTTGAAAGCAAGAAAATGCCCACTTTCTAAAAGTTGCATTTTCAAACACACACTTTAAAAACACCTTCACAGAAAGGTGTGTTTTAAATCTTGAGTTCAGGGAACCCAAACTTCAAATTCTTATCTCTTTAAATTTGAAAAGTGTTACTAGGCAGCTCCAATGATAACCTATGAGAGAGATAGTCCTTGCAATACTGAAAATCGAAATTAGCAGTATTTCACTATCAGGACATGGACAACACACCAGTACATGTCCTACCATTCACATACACTGCACCCTGCCCATGAAGCTACCTTGGGTCCACCTACGTGTTGCATACATGTAGTAAAAGGGAACGTTTGGGCCTGATAAGTTGGTGCACTTGCCAGGTCAACATGGCAGTTTAAGACTACACTTCCATACACTAAAAAAAATGTCACTCCAGTACTTGAATAGCGCACGAATCACCCCCGAAATGGTATCTCAGCTCTGGGGGCCATTGGGAAGATTAAGCAAGCTATTGCCCAGAGTCGCAGGGTGCTGGGCAGACCCCTGCAGCCGAAGCCGGGGATTGAACCGTGATCCCCAGCGTCCAGCGTCAGTCACCCTGGCCGCGGTGCCACACCTCTCCCCCTACAGTGGCATGTTTGCAGGGCTACTCATGTGGGTGGCACAATCAGTGCTGTAGGCCCCTTATTAGTATGTGATATACATGCCCTAGGCATACACAGTGCACTTTACTAGGGACTTATCAGTAAATAAAATATGCCATTTATAAATAACCAATCACCATTACAATTTACATAGAGAGCATATGCACTTTAGCACTGATTAGAGGGGGTAAAGTGTCCGGAGTCCTAAACCCAACAAAAACATGTCAGAAAAAACAGGAGGAAGAAGACAAAAAGTTGTTGGGGATAACCCTGCAAAAAAAGCCAGGTCCACAAGCACCAAGAAATCTCATGGTGTAGATTGCACTCAATAAATATCCTAATGCACACATGTTCATCATGTGGGTTAAGGAGGAGGTAAAAAACGTAGCTTGCTATTTGAGTTCAGAAAGGCTCGCTCGGTCGGAACTAAAATTTCAAACCATCCCCTCTCCCCCCATTCCTTCCACTGAATTCCTTACAGTCCGCTCCCTCGCCTTCTCCCCCCCATCACCTGTCTCCTAATGTACCGTCCTCCCCAATCTCTGCCTCTGTTCTTGCCGGCTTTTCAAGACCTACTGGCCAACATGGTGGTCAACTATGCATCGGTCTTGGTACTAGGGGATTTCAATTACTGGCCCTCGGACCCTTCTGAGTGCACAGCCTCGAAAGAATTCACAGAGTCTCTCTCATCTTTGAACTTTGAGTCGCACATCTCTGTCCCCACTCACTCTCATGGTCACATACTTGACCAGGTCTGGTCCCTTAACCTTCCAGTCTCCCCGGTGACGGTTTCCCTCTGTCCCTGGTCTGATCATGCCCTTATTTCTTTCTCCATCTCTCTCAACCCAGTATCCAAAGTCCCCCACGCCAAAAATACCTGGGCGCGGAATTGGAACAGAGTTGATTTTTCCACACTGACTTCTCACCTCCGAAATTCTACCCCGACCCTCTCTGGTCTTCCGGCCGACTCTCAAGCCAACACTATCAATACCTGGTTGGCTATTGGTTGTGACTCAGTGGCTCCCCTGCGTCGCATTTCCATCCGGCGACCCAAGGAGTCTAATAGGTGGTTTAATGACCACCTAAAAGAACTAAAACTGTCCGTTCGACAGGCAGAAAGGCACTGGAGAAAAAATTATTGTCCCTCACTTAAAACTCTTTATCTTACATCACTCGCCAACTACAAGACCGCAATCCTTGCCGCCAAAACCTCTTATTTCTCAACAAAGATAATGTCTGCTGAAAATAAACCCAGGGAGATCTTCGGCATAGTGCAGGACCTGGCTTACTCCGATAGGGCTTCACCACAAATCCCCCCATCCCAGTCTCTATGCAATCAACTAAATACTTACTTTCTTGACAAGATTGCTACCATTAAGGCCAACATCCCCCCCCCCTCATCTGCCTTTGTTGATCCCTCTCCTCCTATTATCCAAAACCTTCTCACCTCCATCCCTCCCCTCACGGAAGAGGTATTCCTGGAGATTCTCCCCAAAGTAAAGTCAGGCTCTCCTGCTGATATCTGTCCGGCGCGAATCCTCCAACAAATGTACTCCTCTTGCCCTGAACCCCCCATTACCTTCCTTAGCAGCTCCCTAGCGCAGGGAGTAGTGACCCCTACACTCAAATCAGCCACCATGGTGCCCATTCTAAAGAAGCCTGGCGCTGACCCATCCATCTCAGCCAACTACCGCCCCATTTCCCTGCTGCCCTACCTGGGCAAGGTGCTGGAGCGCTATGTCACCGCGGTATTCAGCACCCATGTAGAGGCCAATGGGGGACTGGCTTCCCGCCAGGCTGGCTTTCGACCTAGGCACTCGACTGAATCAGTCGTGGTATCAGTCCTGGACAACCTCTGGAAGGGTATGGATCACAACAAACACCAGGCGCTGGTACTCCTCGATCTCTCCGCCGCATTTGACACGGTAGACCATACCATCTTACTGTCCCGTGTCAGGGTGGCTGGAATCGAGGGATCAGCCCTGGTGTGGCTTTCCTCCTTCCTGAGGGACCGCACCCAGGCGGTACGGCTTGGAGACTTCGCAACCACCCCACTCCCCGTCACGTGTGGTGTCCCCCAGGGCTCTTCTTTGTCCCCCCTACTATTCAATGTTTTCATCTTTCCCCTCATTTTCGCTCTTCAGCGGCTGGAGGTCACCGTGTATAATTACGCGGATGACCTCCAGCTCATCTTTGACTTATCCTCCTCTCCCCTCCCTGTCTCCAGCTTCCAGCACACCATGACATTCATCAGGGACTGGATGAACCACAACCATCTCAAGTTGAACCCGGACAAAACCGAGTTGGTTCTTACCGGGGGTTCTTCCAGTCCCTGGAACTCTCTCTTCTGGCCCCCAACCCTTGGTCCCGCCCCCACTCCTTCTACCACGGTCAAAACACTGGGGGTTAAAATGAATAATCAGCTCACCCTTCACTCTCAAATCAGCTCAGTAGTTTCCTCCTGCTTCCTCACCCTCCGAACTATCCGCACTGTTGCTCGTTTCTTCTCCCCCCAGGCACTCAAAATGATCATGGCCGCTCTAGTGATATCACGACTGGACTATGCCAACGCCCTCTACAATGGCATACCAGCATACAGTCTAAGGAGGCTACAGTTGGTCCAAAACCAAGCTGCCCGGTTGGTTTTTGGTCTCCCACGCTATCACCACTCCACACCCCTCCTCAGGGAGCTCCATTGGCTCCCTGTTAAGGAACGTTCTCTGTTTAAAACCGCCTGCATGGTTTTCCAGGCCCGCCAAGGCACTGCCCCTGCCTTAATTTCCTCTTTAATAAAAGAATACGTTCCCCCCAGAGAACTTCGTTCCTCCACCAAGTCCCTCCTTCAAATCCCACGCTTCAGACGCAAAAAGTGGGGTGGGTCCAACTTCTCCACTTTGGCCTCCACTTTCTGGAACTCCCTCCCAGACCACCTTCGTGCGGCTACCCACTATGTATCCTTCCGCAAGGAACTAAAAACGTTTCTTTTTAAACAGGCTTTCCCTGTGTAATCCTCCCTTCCCGGCTCTACCACTGGTTCTTTTCTGTCTCTGTAGCCAATACCCTCCACTAGCGCCAAGAAACCGTTCGGTGCACGCTGCGCTTTATAAATGTTTTAAATTAGAAATTAGAAAGGCATTCATGCTCTGCAGAGCCATGTAAGGAACTTTTTTTTGTCCTAACAGACTACTTCACAGTAGCCCTTTGAGAAAATAACTTGAATATATTGCTCCTACTGACCCACCGATTTTAGTGAGAAATTGGCCTTTTTTGCAAATCTAAAGTATCAATGAACTAAAAATAAAAAATAAACACTATTTGGAAGACCTTCTTATGAGATAACAAGAAATTGCCAATGCCACTGAAATTATGCAATCATGGCATTTTCTGAATAATTATGAATTTGCAGTATTTGCTCATACCTCGTTTGCTGAAGCATAATTTGCAAAACAAAAATGTTTCTAGCTCAAACAGAATAAAAGTCAATAAAATACAGCAACACGTTTTGCTGCATAGTGGAAGCCCCTGCACAAAGATTTACTGGTCACCTTTCAGTTGCATATTGCCTTATTTGAGTCTAAAACTGTTACTAATGAGATGCAAGCTTTGCCCAGACTGCGCTTACATGTGTAAAAATGTCAAAATAATGAAGTAATATTATGAAAAAATGTGGGGAATTACACTTTTACCTTGTCTTGCCACATCATTTAGTCAACTACGTTGCATAATTTGGTTCTACCTGTCGCATAAGCCGAATGGCTCGGGTATAGCGAAAAGAGTGGCTAGTGGTGTTCCATCACAGTGATGAACTGGATTACAATCCAAGATATTACGCTTCTCTTTTAAGTAACAGAGCGGCAAGACAATCCAGCCACTCTTCTTATCATATTGAATGAATGCAACCTTTGCAGGGGCTTGGGGACTGAAGTTGACCTTTAGTTTTAAAATGCATCTAGAAGATTTAATCTAAAAAAGACATTTGGCTACCAACTATTTTCTGCGCTTTGAAAAGTGAAAGAACCATCTTGCCTGTTTTGTAAAATGGTTTGTCAGCAAATTTTTTCTATAGGTGACTCGTCAACCATACCGCCCAGCATATCAACTTGCCTATAAATATCCAATAGCAGCCGACAGACATTTTTATGAGTAAAACTGTGTATAGGTAATAGTCTGTTTGACTACCTCTCAACGGTACTGCTGACGAGAAGTCAGCGGAATGGCACTGTAGGGGCAGCAACCTAGGCGAACCATGCAGCCAGCATCCCCTCCCAGAAATATTTTGTAATGGACTCTTTTTTTGGGGTGCCCACTGGGCTTTGCGTTTCAGTCAATCACCTACATTTTCTATATGGACAAAAACACACAAAAAAGGATTTGTTAGCGTTCTAGGTCTTTTTAACCTTTTCCCTCTTCTATCCCTCCACTATCCTTCTCAATCCAAATAACTGACTAACATATTCACCACTCCAATTACTTTCATGCTTTCACAATACTAATTCACCACTAATCTTTTATGGGTTTCGGAATAGCCTGCTACTCGCCGAAAAAGAGTTTTGACGCCTCATCAGGGGTAGTAAGAGCTATATAAATGTAATTCCAATACAGTACAATACAGTGAGTATGGGAAGCGCTGATCATAGACAAGATTTTGCCATGGTTTTAGACTGTTTTGTTTCACATACCGCCGGTACAGCACTGTATGTTACCATCTTTGGCAATCGTAAATGAACACTGCACGTGTGCAGTAAGCTGAACCCCCGACTGCACCTGCCGCAGAAAGTTCAGCGCAGACCTCTTGAACCAAGGTTACAGAGTAATTTGAGATTACGCAATAAAAGAAGGATCAAATTAATTTTTTGAAGAACAAAGGCCACATGGATAGTAAACATTTCTCTTTTTGGATTTACATGCCTTCATGCAAGTCTGGAAAAGTTGGTAACTCCATCCTAAGTTTGTCTCTAGTCTCCTATTTACATTTCTAGCTAAGCCCCTGCAAAAAGAACAATGAAGAGAACTTCAACATTAACAGTCAAGGAATGGATTTTGGAGGGTCTTAACGCAGGGTCCTGTGGCACAAGGGGCCCTCAATTTTTCAATGGATCCCCATTCAGCCCAAGCCAAAGAACATCTGTGAGATATGCGAGACTCAGGGGCACTTCAGCATGTTCATTTTTTGGGAGGGGTGAAGCATCATTTTGCTTTACGCCAGTGAGACTTTACCTGATACATTGTCATACAGTGTGTAAGTCAATCTCTGCACCATGTACCATCCAAGGCATGCAATACCGCTCACTATAAAAAGTCTTTTGAGTTGGTCCCTAGAGTTTGCAGTACAGGTGGCAACATGACAGAGTTCAGAGGTTCATAAACTTTCAAATGTCACTTGTTATGCATTTTAAGGAGTGAGAGACCACTATGGAGGTTGGCGTAATCCATAGGCTTCTGGTTTTGATCTATCCTTTTCTGATAATAAGCTGTGTCGCAATGGTAGGCTTCAATAACGTCCTCTTTGTTATTACAATTTTGCTGTTTTCTTAAAATACAGGCAGAACTAGGAGGTGGCTCTGAAGATCACTCCTTAGATTGACCACTGCCCTATAGGGCAGAAACAACAAAATGTGCGTTGGTGGGGTTCGAATGATCTTTGAGTGCTCGGAGGTAGGGGTCGGGCCAGATTCCTACATGCGAGTAAGAATCACTATCCAAATGTAGATGTCCCATTATGTAAATATGATAACTGTGCTACGCAAACCTCTCCATAAAAGTTAAATCTGGCCATAAGAGCAAATATTCTTTTCAAATCAAAGGGTAAAGTAGGTGTGTGAGCATTTATAATTTGTGCAAATGTATTGCAAATATGTGCTTAGAATACGTGTGTATATACGTGGGTACTCTTTTGAGCCTGTCATTTCAGGTGTAGTGACCTCAACTTTAAAAACTAGGAAATGCTGTTATCCAATTACAAATATAGGCACAGTTATTGAATCATCAACATAAAACCACAGTGATGATAACAATACAACTGTTGCGTCTTAGTATCTGTTTGCATTGGCATGTGAAAAAATTTCAATGGCTAAGTGAAGACCAATAAAAAAAATGACAATATACAAGTCACCTTGCTGATATCATCAATACTGAATACTAGTCCACATAAGAAACATTACCATAAGAATTAGGAACGGTAACTAAACTAAAGTTACCCTCAATCTTATAGGTGAAGTACACGAGCTGCACTAGGCTAGTCCATATTCGCAACAATTTATGGATAAAATGGAGTGAGTGAATCTTTGTGATCAGACCTTTCCTGAACTTCGGATCACTTGAAAAAGGGGGTGAAACAAATTCCAAGAACAGACTGCCCCCAGACGCTCTAGGAAAAAATGGGAGGGCAGAAGGTCCATATCAGACAATTGTAGGCCATGGGAAGGTACAATACACATAGCTTTAAAGAAGGCTTTCTGGCCAGTTGGTCGCAATGAAGAAGCTGCAGAGTAGGGAAGGCAGATCTATTGAGCCTTCAAAAAAACAAAAATAACTGCCTCCTGTGCAAACCACAGACGGGAAAGAAAATCTTTCAGGGGTAAATGTAGAGGTCGTTTCTCTAAAGATGCTGAACTCCGCATGTGCTGTGACTGAAGGATATTTCTAGTCTCATGCTGCAAAACAATTGCTGCAACTGCTTTAAATGGAAGAAGCGAGTTTTCAGTCCTTTGGACATTTAAATGTGTAGATTAAAGTGCAGGTTCAAAACCACTTGTGGGCTCCAAAGGCCTTGGAGCTGAAGGCAGGCCCTCATTGCTGCTGAACACCATCACTCTAATGTTTTCTAAATATAAAGCTGAGCACTTTACTATGTTTACTATATTATCACAATGCCGTCTAGTTCAGGTACTTTACTATTCTTGTCTCAAAGATTCTGTCGCATGTTTTCTGTTTCACTAGGATCACAAGATGTGCAAGAGTGGTTAATATTTTGTAGATAAGTTTGGTTGCACGTTGTACCGGTTTATGTTGTTTTGTGTGTGTGTGTGGGAGGAGATCTTTACTAGACCAGGTACGTACAATCTGATGTGCTAGCCTGTTCATTGCGCAACTTTAGGTATGTTTTAAGAGGTGCCTATAACTATGTTATTTTGTTAGGGTCCATTGTATCCCTTTCAATCAATCTAAGTCTGTGGCGTCAAGTGGATGTTGGTTTAGTCTGCTAAATGTAATAAACTGCCAACACTTGCCTATCAATAAGCCAACCTCAGAGCATACGATCACACCCAAAAATGAACTCTATAGAAAAATAAATGTGTAAAATGTGTTTTGGGATCCACCCCCTTTTTTTCACCCTGAAACTTTTCCTGGAAGACGCTGAGGTGGATGAGACTTTTTTGGGAAAGTTTTGTGAAGATTTGTTAAACGGTGCAAAAGCTATAAGAAAACTAATCAATAGCTATTCTTATAGAAATGTGGTCTTAACAGGGATTCATGGGTTTTATAACACAAAGCAACATAGGACTATTTAATGATGTCAGGGAGGAATTGAGGTGGTCATTTACAGTGTGGCAGACACGGTTCTTCCACCTCATTTAGAGCTGGGGAAACTGTCTTGACCTGACGAGAGAGCTTCTGCTGGCTCCACCTTAGGAATGCCTTATGAAGGACCATTAGTCTCCAGGCTGCTGGCTTTATAACATCGGCCTTACAGCAACGTCATTTTTTTTTCTTTTTTGTAACCTCGATGTAAACCATAGGTACTCAAAGTACTGCCTGTGGGCCATCTGCTGCCCGGCAGACCTTTAGATGCGGCCTGCGTGTGGAAAACAACTGGCAGACGCACGTAGTCAGCAGCCTTTGTTCTGCCTGTTGTTCATTCCTCGGGACCGCATTCATAGTAAAAAGAACAAAAAGGCAATCAAAGAAGCATACTCAAGAAATTAGTGATTCGCCTCCTCACATGTGCCCCCTCCCCTTCTTGCTCAGTGACGTGAGATGCAGGGGCTCTAAGAAGGAGTGAAATTGCGATAAAGCCTCTTTAACAAGTGAATGGTTTTTTAGCAACGTGTGAGGTACTTGGGTGTGGCTTGCAGCTCAAAAATTGTCTGTGTGTTTGCCCCGGGAAGCTGTCTCAGCCCGGGCTGGCACACATGGGGGGGAGGGCGGGGGTGTAGCGAAGCCCTTTGAGCCATTTGGGCGTTGCGCGTCTGGCATGCCTTTCCAGTCCAGCATAGACATCAGCACCAGCCACTGGGAGGGGGGAGTGGACTACTGCTGTGGTGCAGATCTTAAACCCCACTAACCAAACAGCTATAGTCACAGCCACGAAGGCGGTCCGTCATAAACATAAGTCAGTCATATCCGTGCCACTGGCCTTTTCAGCAGCATCAATCTGTGAAAGTTTTGAACCTTCCCAAGGTAAAGGCGTGCTTTTTATCCATGTTACCACAAAATGCCTGTCCAATAGTTCTCCCTCCTTCACCTCCCAATGAGGACATGTAATTATAGTGCCTTCTGAATAAGACTCTTTTAGTTTAGGCTACGAGCCTTCCTGGTACCAAACTGGTTCCCCTCCTTAGAGCTGGCAGGCCTCTGTAAACATTCCTAAATTACTGTTTGAAGCATGCTGTGATTCTGGCTTTTTCTTCAAGCAGGTCTCTGAGAGATGTGATGTGGGTGCGAAGCATGGTGTTCATGGATGCTCAGTGACATTCAGTGTGATTATAGGTACTGTGTCTGTAGCGCCACGCTAGCCACTGAGTTACCGCTTTACACAATGAGTAGCAATGCATCCAAGTGTGATCCAGTGACGTGTGCCTTAGTGAGGGCGAAATTGACTCATAATTGATTCCCGGCCCAGCTGTAGATTGGGGGCGACCATGAATTAATTAATGAAATTAATGGACCTACATTTATACAACTCGACCAGCAACTCAAAGGGCAACTCCGAACTTGCAAGAGTACATATGAGATTAACCCCTTTAGTGCTGCGAACGTCCAACGGTTGTCGCGTGCACTACCTCGCTAGTGCTGCGCACGACCGTTGGACGTCCGAATCCCGTTAGCGCGATCGAACGTCCGCACTGGGGCGAAATTTGCGACGCGCTTAACGGGTTAACTGACCTAGATTAATCTTGCTATAAATAAACACGTTTTAATTGTTTTTCTCAAAGGTACAGATCCAGTGTTTTTAAATCCCTGCCACATGCAGTGCTGCTTCCGATCTATACCTAGTTAAATGTGCAGCCCCTGAACTCATCTGTGCCATATCACATGCACGGTATAGTGCCCTCACACCCCTGTTCGTACACTCCAGCTCTGTGATGCATCAGTGCCTCATACAGCACACTGTCCCTGCGCCCCTGCCCCATACACTACATCTCATTGACCATCGGTGCCTCATGAACCTTACAGCACAGGGCATTGACATCCCTACCCTATACACTACAGCCAAACCCGCCTCATGCACCATACAGTCAGGGCCCTTGCATTCCTGCCCTGTACACTGAAGATTTGTTTTTACTTTAGTAGCCCCGCCCCCGCCCCGCCTCTCCCCTCCTCATCCGCAGGCTCATCAGTGCGGCCCTCGGCCACAAGCCAAACTGTAATTTTGGCCCCCGAAAAAAAGTTTGTGAGTACCCATGATGTAAACCATCTTTCTTGTAACAGGGAAACAAACAATGAAATCCCCGACCCGATGCATGGCAGAGCCTTCCCTTTTGGGTTGCAGAAAAAATATGAGTTGAACTAGTGGTGTCTGAAAAACTAACACATGTTAGCCTGTCTCGCTATGATACAGTGGTTGGCTAGTACTACTTGGAGTGCTCCTACTGTGCCAGTCTACCAAAGCCCCAACCTACCAACTGTGCTGTACCCCGCTGCCACAGTCTGAATTCCTGGTGTCCTATCTCTCTCTCTCTCCTCTTTGCACCTTGCACCTACACCGGATGGATTGCAGCCCACCTTGATTTCCTACCACGGAATATATCACCCACTAGACATGCAGAGGCAGGAAATAAACACAAGGAGAGTTCCAGGTGGGTTAAACTCCACCCCACCCGAAGTTGGGTTTTGTTACCCGCTTTCACCAAGGGTGAAGTTTTCAAATTTTTCCTGACTTTACAGGTGTTGTATATAATTTTGCCTGCCCCCGTTTCACCCATTAATCCGGACAGCGATCATTTCAGAGGGCAGCTTCCCAGACCATAGTCTACATTCACATATTTCAAGGCAGAATGATAAGAGGACAATCAGTGCAGAATATCTATTTCCGTGAAACGAACAGAAATTACAGCCACCACTCACAAAGTGTCATATGGATACTTCGTTACATATATTGCGTTAAGTTAGCATGAGTGCATTACATGTTTAAACAGCCTTTTTTCCTTCGGCTTCAGTTTTGCACATGACACATACTTGTTGTTGTCGCCTTCACCCTAGAAGCGGTGAGGTGGTTTATTTGAGAATAATATGTTATTTCTATGCTATCAGCTTTGCCTGGTACACTTGGTACAACTGTCTGCACACTGAGAGCTGCACACTCTAAAATTAACCTAACACAAGGTTGCTGGGAGGCTTGATCATCGCACCACATTAGACATAACACAAATAATGTTGATGCCAACATTTTGGGCTCTACGCGGGTTTAAGATAGAGTTACACGGAATGAACGTAGACACTTGGTGCTGCGCATGAAGAGAGCTGGTAGCTGTTGATGTGAACTGCTCCTACTGACATTGAGAGGTATGGGGCCGCCCTGCTAAAGCCCAAATGAGACCTTCTTAGATATAATATAATATGCTAGATAGGGTGCGCGAAATATAGGTGATATAGATTTCTATAGAAATTGCATTATAACATGCTAGCACCTTTTGCTTACTATGGATTAGTGACTATGCTGCTGACTCTGATTTTTATAATCTGCATTTTGGTATTATACAAGATACTGCGTTTGAGAACTTTGCATTGAATAATAAATATTTCAAACTTGCACTTGTGTTCTTTGACTCTCAGTTTTGGTTTGGAATGATTATATAACGAAAGAGTGTTCATGTGTTCCACGACTCCTGAGGTATTCTAAAGATCATGTTCTGGTTTGTCTAAGACATGGATCATTCCATAATGATCCATGAGACACTGTAGCTAGCTAGGTAAGGAGATTTCTGACACTGAGATGAGTTTTTGGATCATCCTAACTCACTGAGGTTCTAGATCTCTATGCACAGTTCTGTGGGAGAACGGAAACCCTGCTACAAAAGGGTTGTACGATGGTACTACGCTTGCAATTACATTGCATGCCTTTGACATATATTTTTTAGCACGCATGTTTTTACCACGAAAATGCATTTCAAGCGCATGCCAATACCACGCACTGTTTGTATATTTAAAAACAATGTATTTGTGGGGGCAGACCCCCCCCCCCACCACCCAATTTACCTAAAATGCGTGGTATTGGCATGCGCTTAGAATGCATATGTGGTGTAAAAATATGCGTGCTAAAAAAATTGTGATAAAGGCTTAACAAGGTAAAAACCTCGTTATAAAGTCTGTTTCCCCTCACAAAGGACAGTGACAACAGACCTTGCGGCATCCAGCCAGAAGAGAAAGACCGTTCACGTTTAAAGAGAAACAGAGAAAATATTACCGGCCAAAGCCTACCAAGGACAGTGAAAACCCAATAAACAGCAACTGAGAGGACTTGGCTGCCTGTACTAAAACAGAACACACATATATTTATATTAATTTAATTTGAATTTAGAATTTAAAGATTTATAAGCAATGGACATGCCTACATAGACAACCATCTCAGTATATCTAAAAGACGTGTGAATTGGATGGGGATGCAACTGATAGTGTGTCTCTTGTTGAATTCAAATTATATGTTGATACACATTAATACGCCATATTGATTTCTATTCATCAACTTATAGTCCCCCGTGCCGTGATAAAAAAAAACAAGTTTTAATGAAGTGTCATGCATCACTGGACACCCTAAAACATCTGGGAGAGTCAGTAGTGTAGCCAGTGCGTAGTGGGCCCAGTGGAAGGAAGGAAATGGGCAGCCTGGCTGATGTTCGAATTATAAAATGCAGCAATAATGCGGGTTCAGGGGGACCGCAGGTCTCTGCCCTGGTGCCACTCAAATTGTTGCACCGTTGAAATCTACATCCCTGAGGAGAGACTTAGTTTGGGATCCCGCTGATGGGACACTATGCTCATTTATGTTCACATTATTCAGGAGAAGGAAATGCATGAGGCCACATAAACTGACATCTGTCGGCTGCGTAGGGGAGAGGAGTCAAGGCCAAGGTCTAAAGTCTACGCCAGAGTTATAAAAAGAGAGGGTTCTAGCTGCAGCAAGACACAGGCAAGATGGCCCATATAACCTCCCTGAATTGTTTGAATGAGAAGTACTGCTCCATAGTGAGGAAAATCCGTAAATCGCCCGGATAAAGAAAGCGTAAAAGCCATAGAGATAAGTGCCGTGGCAGAGTCTAGCAGTGTTGGAAGATTAATGGGTACGCATGTATCCTGCTGGTACAGTCTCATAAGGTGTACACGGTATTCTGCAATGCTTCTGATAGGAGAAATGTGCCTGCAACAGAGACAGCAAAGAGTTTGTGGAAAATATAAACCGGAAACAGTGTTCAATAATAGGTCCAGAATAAAACAAAACAAAGAAAAACATTTTAAATAAATGTATTCTTTCAATTCCAAACATTTTAGGGATTGGGAGAATGTATATGTTTAATAAAAAAGAATGAAAGAGAAGTAGAGTCGTGATGTTTTGTTTTTTATGTGTACCTGGGCCCCAAGTGGAAGACAAAAAAAAGCCAAAAGAAGACAAAGAGCCAAAACAAATTAATGTAATTTAAACAAAAGATATGGTAAGAAAAAGGGGGAGGGTGCAGGGTGGATGAAACTCAAACTATAAAAAAAATTGACATTGTGTGCAGGTGGAAGCTTGGGAGGAAGTCTGGAAGGAGCATGTTGTATCTACTTCAGGTTAGAAAGGGGAGGGAAGTGTGAAAAAGGAAGACATATTAGGTCACGGATTAAAAAATGAAGAACAAAATAATTAAAAAATACTTTTTAACAAGCGAATCATTCACAAGGTTGGTTCTGTCAACCTGGTGAATACCATTCATGGTGGAAATTTTATGTGACCCAGTTTGATGAAAGTGAGTCGTCAAAACAGACTTCCACAACTTTGCTTTTCACAAAAAATGCTTAGAAGCATACTAGCCTCCATCTATGTAGGCAATAGTCAATGCTTTTTCCTCTCATTCGCAATGCAATCTAGGCTCCAAGTGAGCTGGCTTGGTAATGCTTTAGCATCCAGCAGCAGTAGTCAGAATGGTGGTGGAGGGAACCCGCTTTTCTTTGTGATTTTGTAAATATTCTGAGGATAATGTGCACACATCACCAATCTGCATCAAAGAACTATAATTTCCTGAAAGGGAGTATCCCCTACTTTGGTCATTCGCACATAGAGGATGACAATCATGTGGTACCTGCATAACATCCCTCTGGCCTAAGTATTGGTGGTTGTTGGTCTGTCTTAGGCTGTGCATGGTAATAATAGACAGAGTGCTATGTTTACTTTCTTATTATGCAACATAAGCCAGACCTTTAGCAGATCTCCTGCACTCAGCAGATACACTGGACTCCAGCAGATTGACAGAAACATGAATCATTGTTTGAAAACCAAAATGGCTCATCAAATAGAGTACCTTATTTAGATGTATACCCTGTTTAGGTCCCGCATAGCCAGGCTTACACTGTCTCTTCGAGATATGCTGTATCTAGGATATGGGCTTTCAAAAACACCCATCTTTTTTCATTGGTTCCTGTTGTTGTCCTTTAGAAATGCTGAATTTTCATTTTTGAATACACTTAGTAGTTCCTCCTTTTGGAATGTTGTATACTTCCATAAGGAAAACCTCTCTTACATGTGTTCTTACTGTTCAGGCTATTTATAATTAGAGAGAACTCTTTTTTTAGTTGGCCTACCTGCCTCTTTGCTCGTTAACTTCTCTGTTTACTTGTGCAATGAAACTTCGCTGGCATAATCTGCTTTCCGTCGCTTTATTTCCCATGCCTTTTCCTCACTCACCCCACAACACTGCTTTGGTGGCTTCATATCCCTTAACCTCCCTGTGACTCCCCCTCAATCCTCTCACAACACTACTTGCAGGCCCCCACCATCCCTCCGAAGCCACTGCTGTTTTGCTAGTTTTTTTTTACTTTGCAAATGTTTTGATTTATATAGTGCACCTAGCCATGGGCTCGGGTAAATTAAACAATCAGCCCATTGTCACATCATGTTGGCCTGACAGCAGACGCGATCATGGATCCCCAGCTCACCAGTCAGCAACTCTCACCACTGCACCATATCCCTTGTTTAGCCATGTTGCAGAGTGCCATATCATAAGTAGCCAAAAGAGGTCCCAACAAACACCTAGTGACAGTCTGTGGTACTGCACCCTTACAACACTGCTTGTTTTAACGTGGAGTCAGAACTTCCATTTTCACTCCCAATGCTTTGGCCCCATTACAGGTGTACTACATAAAAAATAAAAAATAAACAGAGTTCTTTATTTTATTAAGGTGGGGAGGGCATATCTATTGGATAGGTAAACAGCATTGGCATTTATAATGCCAATAGCTCCAACTCCAACAAATGTGAGACCTATTGCCTTTCCAATGCTTGTTTCTTTGGCAGCCTGGGTTGTGATGAAGCATCATCAGGCTCATCTTTAATAGATACTTGCTAAACCATGTTGAAGGCAGCCTCTGTGGTTGCGGATCTGTCTGCATGGAATATTTTGTCCACATATGAAAATGAATCCAATTTCTGTATCTGTGTCGTTACATGTGTTCGATTTGGAACACTACTGACATGCACAACTGACTGTATGAGTATTCGACATAATGGTTATGCATTAAAAGTATGCTCTAAAATTAGGGCGGGCATTAGCAACTTCATGATGTGATGTGTGTGCATCCTTTGTGTTTGTGGTAAGAGGGGCATCTGTGTGCCTCTTGGGTAACAGGTTATGTGCAGTCAAAATTCCCATGATGAGGGGCAAGTTGGTATTTCATATAAGGCTCCGTTGGCTTGTCAAGTAAGGGGTAGGGAAACATGGCTAAAAGTGCCAAAAGAGGTGTGCATGAATGTAGCTATGATATGTGAACCAACAAAGCAATCCTTGGGTCTAAGATGCCTGTGACGGCAGGGCAAGAAAAAGTAGAGGAAGTCTCTAGTGGCTTGTGGGGAGATCCCTTTTCAAGGTCTTGCATAATGGCTTCAGGCATAGAAATCTACTGATGGTGATTCTATTCTAAATAGAACAAGGTGACCGTCACTGTGACCTGCTGACCCCTGTAGTGAATGATCCATCAGGTCGAAGATTTCTGACAGCAGAGCAAACTAATGCTCTGTCCTACAAATCCCTGCAATTTTTCAGCCTCTAAATAGGGAATGGGAATAATGAGTTTGGCAAGGCGGGGAGCGTCATGATTTACAGTGGTATTCACACTCAGTTAAAATCTAAATAACCCCCTTAGTCTGATTTTTGATTGGTGAACACCATGTAAACAATACCCTGAAAATACACATCAATGTCGCAAATCTATACTGTGGTAAAAGCATGCCTACTGAACTCATCCAGACAGAAACAAGCACCAAAACGTGATTAAGAATAAATAGATACAGTGAAAGAATTCATATGTACAAAGAAACAGGAAAATGAATACCAAAAGGTCACAGTACCGTAATTGAAACATCTACAACATTGCAATCAAGGTATAATATAGAGGTACACTACTGAGGAAACATAATTATAAAATTTCTGCACAGGAGATGTCTATCTATCTATATGTATATACATATATTCCCTACTGGCAGTCGCATGCTTAGCAGCTCCCTTTGCGTCAAAGTAATGCTGGCTCCGCAGAAGAAGGGAAGCCAGCAAGGACCGCGGGCCTTGAGGCTACCCAAGTGGTCCCTAATGGAGGTAATTGGGTGTCCTGGGTGGGGCCAGGACACACAGAATAAAGAGGCCAAGCCCCGGTGGATGGGGTCCCTATGGCCAAAATCGGCCCTGGGAGGGGGGCCGTGTGGTCCTCTCCTCATTTGTATATGGCCAGGTCCTGAGGGATGAGATCCCCGGGGCTGAAATCGACCAAGGAATGGGGCTGCACGGCCCACTTCATGTATTACAAGTAGGCTGGACCCCGAGGGATGGGGTCCCCAGGGCCGAAATTTTCCTTCTTACAGCAAGCATGTGGCCATCTTTAAATATGTTGCTTCAGTAAAGGTTAATGTCAATAGTGATGTCTTATGACAAATTGCAGCTTAAGAAGCTCCTATTCCCTGAAAGAACACCGCTGCACTGCACAATCTCCTCATTACATGCTGGCTGTGTGTTGTCCTTCAATCAATTAACAGGTAGGAGCAATGTTTGTTTACAGTGCATTGCCTGGTACATGTTCTCCTCGTTACTGCAAATGCCTTCTTTAGACATTCCACAAAATGCCACTCTAGACCTGTCGAACACCATAGAATGGGAGCGCATCTCCAGAGTCAATGGTTTGCGATCCAATGGGAGTGGCTGTAGGTATATTTTAAAGAACGATCATGTGACCCAACATGGGTACCAGTATTGATGAAGGCAGTTTGCCATACATGTTTACTGGTGAAATTTGAAATAAAATGGTATTTTCAATAGCCCGCAGAGTGCTGCGTCGTGATGTTGGAATTTTGGTGGTAAATTAATTAACATGAATCTGCTCTCACGATACGGAGACACCAGTTCTACAGTGTTTGACAGGTTTAGAGTGGCATTTAGTGGAATGTCTAAAGGGGAACTTCCAGAATCACTGCAGCCACAGAAGTATGCCAGCCAGGAGAAGGGACATTACTAAATGTAAAGACACTGGCTACTAGCTCCGGCGCATTCGGGCAAACTCTCTGAAAATTGGCATTTGCGGTAACAAGGGTAACAGGTTCCAGGAAATGCTCTGTAAACAAACATCGCTCTACCTGTTAAATGAATAAGACAACACACAGCCAGTGTGTTTTGATAAGATTGTGCCGTGTGGCGGAGTTAAACTGGAAAAAAGAGCTACTTAAACTGCAATACGTCAAAAGACACTACTACTGACATTAATCTGTACAGAAACAACATATTTAAAGATGGCCACACGCTGGCTGTAAGAAGGAAATGGATAGGCAGCGCATCTCCAGAGTCAATGATTTGTGATCCAATGGGAGCGGGTGTAGGTATATTTTAAAGAACGATCATGTGACCCTACATGGTAACCAGTATTGAGAAAGGCAGTTTGCCGAAACGTGTCTACTGGTGAAATCGAAAATAAAAGGGCACTCTCAATAACCCACAGAGTGCTCCGTGCTCGTGTTGGAATTTTGTTGGTAAAAAATATATATATGCATACAAACTTTAAGGAAAACCAAAAGATATTGGCTAACGCAAGATCTAAAAATCAGAGAAGAGGGAGATGTCGATCATTAGAGTTTGCTCACACGTCTACATGACACCTACATCCAGCAGAGCCTTCACATCGCTCATGTCTACCACCAAGCTCTATTTTGTTATTTTTCCTATGAATAAGATAATAACGTGGTCTTCAGCAACGTTAGCATCGTTTATCTCAAGCTGATTGGAAACCTTAGCCTAAAGTTCATCAGCATTTAATTGCGTGGTGGTTTATTAGGCCATTTATTACTCTCTAGCATGTAAATGGCCTGTTGGAATGATCCTCCCAAGCACCATCTTTATGTGGCTGTCAACTGTTGTCTTCTCTCCTTTCTTGCTTGCTCTAAATCTACTGCTTCCACTCTCTTCTGTAGAATTTGAATAATTTCTCATACTGTCGACCCTGTTCATCATAAATTTAAAACCAATGACCGAGTTTGTGTATTTTTAGGCTCTTCTTTCTTTTAATTCATTTGGCCTTGCTACTTCACAAGATTTGAACTGTACAATCAGGGCTATGAGCCCCATTCTCTCATTTTCCCATTCACCCAGTGGGAAAGTAATCTGTATTATTTCCTTTTCAAGGGTAGCCGCGCAGGAAGGGTTTATTTTACCAGCTTATGGCTGACCTGATAACCTGGAAGACAAAGGTATCCGATTTACTTGATTTATGCCTGAATAGGTCACAATTATCATAAGACAGGAGCCCGGAGACAAAGCGGAATAATTACCAATACAAGCCCATAATCGGCTAAAAACACCTTTGCCTCGCCAGACCCATGCCCTGTGCTAAAAGAGTACGAAAGTAATGCCCTCTGTGATGTTTATGACTGAACTGTGAATGGGAAGAGATGTGTCCCAGTGAAAGGAACCAGATCAGCTGTAGGGAGGTGATTGATCTTCAACTGAGCCATTTATAGGGCAGAAATTATGAGCAGTTAGTCAGAAATTAAAGTTTACAGTTGGCACCACAAAAGTGCATCTGAAGAGTGAGGGGATGATTCACAAAACTCAGTGGAAGTGGTTTTATCCTAGTCAAAGAGCAAATAACACTTGTGCATTCTTGAGTTATGATTTTACTAATTCTGATAGATGTAAGTGCAATATATATATATATATGTATATATATATATATATATATATATATATATATATATATATATATATATATATATATATATATATATATATATATATATACGTAGTGCACAACTTGTATACATTGTGTGCAAATGCGGGGCAAAGGAAATCCATTAATTACTAAATTGTTTTACTTTCATCATTAATTATTATTTTCCCATACATAGCAGACATCTTGTAACTGTTCTATCTTCACTGCGCTTTCTGTACAACTTACACAATGCTCATTAATGTTCCATTTGGCGGCTCAATGATATTAGTAAAGTACATTTTCAATCATTTGTAAATGCACAGAAAGTCCCTCTTTGTGTAACTAAAATATATATATATGCATTGTATTTCCTTGGCCACTCTACTGACATTGCCCTAGGAGAGCTCACTGGTGCAAGTTGATTTGCAGGTATGTGTGTCTAGTATACATAGCCATAGAGTACATTAGGCACACATAAAACCAACATGCAAATGTAATGTTTCTTTAGTTTGAAATGGAGAGAAGCAAGGAAGTCAATTCACCAAAATACCAGGCATAGTGAAGCTGACTCAATGCATGCTTCAACTGCGATGACATCACAACGTTGATCTCTTATACCTTACTTGGTCCAACAAAGGCATTCGATTTGCATTTGAGGTGATTTGGGAAGTACAACAAATGGGTTTATTTCTGTTCCCGACACTGCTTTCTTCACCCTTTACGCCAAGAGTAGCAGGAGTAATGCGAGGGGTGCCTAAAGGCAAGTCAGGCTCAGTAACTGCTACCCTTGACTACCAATGAGGTCTATTGTGTGAAGTGTACAACTTATTACACTGCAACATTTTCCAGGAGTGGGTTCATCTTGTGTCCGGATACAACTATATGAAGAGGCTCTTGAAGGTGTAGATTACATTTCACAGTACGTGCATACAAAGTGTTTCTGCTAAAAGTGTCAAGACAAAATTCTGTCTATGCACAATCTGCATCTGCGGAAAACCTCACAGCCCACAATGCGCACAATATCAAACTACACCCTATATCACCTACCAATATAAGCCACAATTCACTACCACAGCATGCCACCCTGTGCCTTTTTCACTATATTCAATACTCCATACATCATGACCCTCAACACACAACAGAAGAACATATACAAAACACATCATCACTAATGACACCATACATCACTTCCCGCTCACTATTACCAAAAGACGTTACACAGACGCATGCACTGTGTGGCACCACACAACCCTGTATCTGCAATTTTGAGCATTTGGGTGGTTAATCTACATATGCTGTCATCTACAAATAGTGAATATTAGTAAAGCACCACCAATGACAGACACCTTTCCAAGCTAAGCACTGCCTAATAAACTTTACTGACTAGACACCAATTCTTGCCATTGAGGCAGATCACCCCTGACCCGGAACCACAACCCTAGCCCCCCACACAAGACTTTACTCACACATACACTTCTATAGCATAACACAAAATGATGTTTCCCGCATAATGTAATGAGGGCCCCTGTGTATCTCATAACACACAGATATTGATTGACCATGTCATGAATGGGGGTCCCATGAAAGTTTGGGGTACCCACCCTCCTGCACCTTTGGGCCTGTTTTTTCAGGAAGATTGAATGTCCCAGCACCCTCCTCTTTAGAGATCCTCAACAGTTCTTCTGATAATACACAATCCAGCAAATCTCACAGATGAAGGCCTGGCAGCACCACACATACCACCCGCCCACCGTCAGGCATACATGTGTGTGTTGTTTGGTGGATGGTCTCTAGACTGACGGTCTTCTACAACACTCTATTGTGTGTCTAGCCACAACAGCACACAGACCAATTTGCCTTCACACCATGGCTTGATTACTACATATATTCTGAGCCTGGTTGCAAACTATAATTACTGACTACACTACAGACGAAAATCTCCAACATCACAATAGCAGCAGCAGGTCAAGCAACTGGCGAACAATGTGATATGAAAAACATAGCATAGTAGAGGCCATGCTGCGATTGTTAAATTGCTAACTCCAGACTCTGCTAGTTGTCTGAACAGAGGGGTAAAGCAGGCCCAGGAGTCCTGGCAGAGCAAGTGGGTCAACATTTAGGTCTCTGATCCAGCTCCCCCTTGCTGCCCATTAGTTCAGCAGGTCTCCCGACTTTGCCGCTCATGTCCCTCTGCTGCCCCTGCCTGTTTAGCCCGTTGTATTGTATTGTTTGATTGAATTGTATCGCGTAATTTTATTCCTTATTTCCTGTTAATTATTTTTCTTATTCATATTCATCTCTTGTAATGTTATTCCTTCTTTCCTGATGTTTCATTATCTTTAATATCTCCAGCTGTTCTTTTTTATTTTATTTCTGCTGTACTGTGATGTTTTTTGATCTGGCTCACATCACTGCTCGCTCTTTTTTCACCCGTTTCGCTGCTACAGCTTCTCTCCTCTACTCAGCACCCTTCTCTCCTCCCAGGACCTACTGAATGGAGGTTTCAGTGTGACTCCATTGAGCAGGTCCGTGATCCAGCTCCCCCCTCGCTACCTGTTCATTCAGCAGGTCTTCCGACTCTGACACATGTGTCCCTCTGCTGCCCCTGCCTGTTTAGCCCATTGTATTTTATTGTTTAATTGAATTGTATTGTGCAATTATATTTCATACTTCCTGTTGTTAAATATTTTTCATATTCATAATGTGTAATTGTATTCCTTATTTCACCAAAGGTGCACCAAAGGCAAGCAAGTCTACTCCTGGACCGCACCCAGTCCCAGGAACCCTGGCCCTCCCACTACACACAGATAGACCACTGCCGAGTTCAAGCCCTGGACCCTAGACTCCTTGGCAACAAGTGCTGCCGCACTTCTCCACGATCAACAGTAGGACCTTTTACCTGCGGCATTACCTCTTGTCTTGCACGACCAAAGCACCTTCATGCACAACGAACACCACCATGCTGACCACAACTGTCTCAGAACTACTCCACTGCCTCCTTCTCAATGCACAATCACTCTGTAAGTACGCCACTGAGGTCTGTGACACAATCACCTCCCTCACCTAAGATCATCTTCGTCACCAAGACCTGGCTCAACCCCGCTTCCACTCCCGACATTGCTGCAGCTACTCCTGATGCCTACAAGATAACATACCAGGACCGCACCAACAAACACGCAGGCGGGATCGCCATCATCCACAAAGAAACCATCTGCTGCAACACCACTGCAGACGTCACCACCTTGATAATGGAACACCTCGATTTCCAACTCCAAACTGATGGCAGAACCACTGTTAGACCTGACATCATTGGCTTGAGTCTCTCCTCCATTTTTTCTGTTGCCTCTACTGTTTTACGATGTTTTGCTGGTATATGCTTTGGGCGCCGTGTCACTGCTGATCAGTGCCATAGCGCAAGTGCTCCCGATGTTAAATTGATGTATCTATTGTATCCATGTTTGGCCTATTTTGATTTACTGTCAGTCCCTAGTCTAGTGCACCAGGCGTGCCGGGGCTTGTAAATACAAATGCCGCTCGTGGGCTTGCAGCACGTGTTGTGCCACCCACAGGAGCGGCCTCGTAAAAGAATGTCTACGGGTCGGTCATTGCGAGACCCACGTGCAGTCTTGTACTGTCACGTCGGCTGCGCAAGTATACCTACTTGCCAGCCCCTCCAACCTTCCCTTGACTTCATGTTAGTCACCCCTATGGTAGGCCCACGGGCCGGGTGCATTGTACGTCTAAGGTAGGACACGCCTGACCAAGTTGGCATGTCCTGATAGTGAAGGACCGCCATCTTCGTGCTTCACTATTGCGATGTAGCCTGCTCTCCGGTGGATAGAATGGGCCGCCGGGATTGTTAACGCTATGATCCTAGCCGGCTCGGGGAGCATGGTGCAATGTCGAGTTTGGTATCCCTGAACTCGGGGTTTAATTACGCATCCGTTGGTGTGGATGGTTTTTGGACCCTGGGTTCGAAAATAGTACTTTTAGAAAGTGTCTATTTTCTTGTCTAATCATATCTGGTTTCTGCTGGTCTTGCGTGTGTGTGACAGGAGCTGGGTGGCTCCCCCGGTCTGGATGAGTCAGTGTGGGATGAGTGGGACATTTACGTTGAGAGTAGGGGGAGAGTAGTTGTTGATAGCCTGCCTTGCCTGATACAATGCTGGCTCCACCTCCTGCCAAGCGACTGATGGCTCTGTGCCTGCCATGGACGATCCTAGCCCCACCTCCTGCCAGGAGGGCGATAGCTCTGCTCCTGCCAGTATCAATGCTGGCTCCACCTCCTGCTGGGCGTCTGAGGACCCAGCCCTGCTCAGTGAATACGCCAGGTGCTACTGCCTAGCTCCACCCACCACAGACCAAGGATGTTGGGACATCCCCGGCATAGACAAAGGGATCAAAGACGAAAAGGGGTATAAGAGAAGGACCCCTGAACCAAGAATTTAGATCACTTCTGACAAGGAACCCTGTACCCAAGGACAAGAGGCCTGCTGATCTAAGGACTGCCTACCCCTTCTGCCAGTGTGCTGTTGTTGGGGGAATCCTGCAGTGCTTCTTTATTTTTGCCAAGGAACCAGGAGAGAGGAACTGTGTGTGTACTCTCACGCTTGCTAAGAAAATCTCCAAGGACTGGAAGAGTGCCAGTCTCCTGCTGAAGTCACAGGGCTAAAGGACTTCATCTGCTAAGGTGCTATTTGCTGGAAGTGCGAATCCAGCGCCTCTGAAAGAACCAGCAATCACGACGACCGGACGCCGGGCCCGACCGACGCCAGCAGCAACGCCAGTGAGTGGGAGTACGGCTCTAGCTCCAGAGGACCTCGTGTCTGCACCGCTGCTGATCGCATCAACCGTGTGCCCACCAACGCCGTGAGCGCTGCTCACTCTGTGCAACCGCATCATCGACGACGCCTGCTGAGGCCTGCTTGACACCGAAGGTGCGACGCCGGATGGTTCGACGCCGCTGATCATCGTGTGCTTCATTTTCCAAGGTACTGTGTTGTTGGGGGTCCGTGTGACTCCGGGCTAGACGTAGCGCTCCTCGCGGTCGACGCCGAACCCTTGGATTAACTTTGCCTCCACGTCGTGTAGCCCCCGTGTGGGTTACCCTGTTGCTAAGAACTGTGCTTCCAAGAAGAAGATTTGCTTGATACTAAAGACTTTTTGCTAAAGAAGAAACTACCTTTGAACTATCCTTTTTCCTTCCCAACGTATTTATTCCGATTGTGTACAGTTTTCCGTTATTTGGTCTTGTGCTAAGCCTTATATAAAAATACTTATTTTTATAATACTACTGTGTCGTGTCCATTCATAGTGTATTCACTGTATTACTGTATGTGGTCATAATTGCTTAACACACAGCCTCTGAGATAAGCCTGTTCTGCTCTGCCAAGCTACCAAGGGGGTGAGCAGGGGTTATCGAAGTGTGTGATCCCCTTGCCCTGACTAGAAAAGGAGTGTCCCTATTTGTCAGAAGTGTATACCTCTGCCAACTAGAGACAGCCGGTTCTAACATTGGTGGCAGCGGTGGGATTTTGGACCTTGCACTTATGACCCATGTACAGTGATTAGTGTGCGCTACGTAGTGAAAGCAGACCATAACGCAGTCACAATCTAATTCGGAGGGATCCTATTTTTGTTCTCCGCTTTCCTGAAACTTGATTTTTTGAACACTGCCAGTTTTAACCATGAGTGACAACGGAGTCACTGCCCCTGCTATCGTTGTTGTGGAGGAGTTCGAGAGGAGCAAGCTTAAGAAATACAAGAAAGATGAGCTGAAACACTTTTGCGACCAGTTTAAAGTTCCTACCACAGGCCTCTCGAGAAAAGATGATTTTTATAAAGCATTACAGGCCTGGTGGGAGTCCAGAAATCCCTCTGATGTGGTGGTGGTACCCACAGAGGAAGGGGATGAGGAGGTGCCAGTGAATAGACCTGTGCCCTCTCCCGGAAGCAGTGTTTCCTCCAAAGGTCTTTCCCCTGAAGAAAGGGCGAAAGAGCGAGCTTACAACATGGAGATGGCAAGGCTAAAGATAAATGGGCAGTTGGAGTTAGAAAATGCAAGAGGTAGAAGGGAAGCTGATTTAGAGATCAAAAAGTTGGAGTTTGAACGAGAGAAGTTAGCTTTGGAGCGTGAAGCCAGGTTGAGGGAACTGGATATCCAAGCTAAAAAGTTAGAGTTGAACCCCTCTGGTGGCAGCATTCCATCCGAGCCTGCAGAAAGTAAGTTTTACTTCCCGAAAGATGTGATCAAAGATTACAATAGGAATGAAGATATCGGTCAATGGTTTAAAGCATATGAGTTAGCATTGTTGGCCCACCAGGTCCCTGAGAAGAATTGGGGAGCGGGGTTGTGGGGTCGCTTTGTGAATGAGGGGAGAGATACCCTGTTAGACATGCCTGTTGCGGATAGGATGTCGTATGCTCATATGAAGGATGCTTTAATGTTGCGGTATGGCCTAACCCCCGAGAAGTACAGACAAGCTTTTAGAGAATGTAAGAAGTTGCCTGGTACGACGTGGGTTGAATATGTGTCTTATTTTTGCAGAGCCATGGATGGTTGGGTAAAGGGCAGCAAAGTGGAAAGTTATGAAGCTCTTTATGATTTGTTTGCTTGGGAGCACTTGTCTAATAACTGTTTTCCTGAGCTGCGCTAGCACCTGATTAATAGCAAGATATCTAACCCTAGAAAACTTGCTGAGGAGGCGGACCGCTGGGTCAGTACCAGGGTCCACAAGGGTCCAGTGGGAGACTCAGCCAAAGGTGGGCAGGGTCCCCAGCAGAAGAGTGGGGGTGACAAGGGTTAACAGAAGGAGTCTCAGAAAGGGCCCCAAAGTAATCCCCAAGGGAACCAAGGGAAAGGTTCCCAGCCTCCCCCTGAGAAGAAGCCAGGGGCCCCGACGGGTAAACCTGTTCATAGGGGCCCCCTAACCTGCTACGGTTGTGGGCAGGTGGGACACCGGTTTTATGACCCCCAGTGTCCCAAAAAGGATTCGAATGCACCGCCGCGTGCACCCCCTCGTCAGTTGGCGAGTGTAGCCTTGGGAGGGGAGGAGATGGTTGTCCATGGTGGGAGGGGTCCCGCAGAAATGTCCCTGGTCTCGCTAGGAGACATGCAAATGGTCCCTCCACCCCCTCTGCCTAGTAACACTAGTAAATATAGGCAGTGGGTGACCATTAATGGCCATAGAGTGGAAGCTCTCAGAGACACCAGAGCGAGTGTGACAGCTGTCAAGTGTCACTTAGTGTCCAGAAAGCAGGTGGTTCCCCACGCATTCTACCCCGTGATAGCTGCCGACAACTCCCAGAAAGAGTGTGAGGTAGCTCAGGTTTCCTTTGAATGGGGGGGAGTTTCAGGTACTCTTCAGGTTGCTGTGAGGCCCGCCATGCCTGTTGATTGTCTCCTGGGCAATGATTTAGAAGACTCCCCTTGGGCTAAGGTGGAGAGAGAGGCGCACTTGAAAATGTTGGGTGTGCCAGAGTGGGTGTGTGCAACCTCTCAATCCATGACAGCGAGTAAGGGTGTTGATGGGGTCCCGGAGCCTGAAAGTACGGCCCAGGACCCAGCTGTGAAGAGAAGAGGCAGGAGGCGCGGGAAACCGGCCCCCATAGTTCCCGTGGTCCAGGAGGAGGTAGACCCCGAGGGGGATGCCCTGGAGCCCACAGGGGAACAAATTGCCGAACTGGGAGACCTGCCCGAGCTGACCCATTGGCAGCAGGATGGTGGTCCCTCCAGGGAAGAATTCTGTGCGGAACAGAAAGTGTGCCCTTCTCTTGTGGGCATGAGGCACCAGGCCTCAGCCCAATCCTCAGGTGATCAGTCAGGGTCACATTTTGTGTACTGGGAGAACGACCTCCTGTATAGCGAGCCTAAGGCTGCTGAGCCTGGGTCAGCCCGTGTGCTGGTGGTACCCCAGCGCTTCAGAGCCTTCCTACTGGGTTTGGCTCATGACTTTCCGTTAGCTGGACATCTGGGGCAGGACAAGACCTATGACAGGCTTGTCACCCATTTTTATTGGCCCCAGATGCGAAGGGATGTAGACATCCACTGCAAGACTTGTCACACTTGCCAGGCAAGTGGGAAAAGCGGAAGGAAGCAGAAGGCTCCCCTCCAACCTTTTCCAGTGGTCAGTACCCCCTTTGACCGGGTGGGTATTGACATTGTTGGGCCCCTGGACCCCAAGACAGCCCTGGGCAACAGGTTCATCCTGGTCTTGGTGGACCATGCCACAAGGTACCCGGAAGCCATCCCTCTCAGAACAGTGACGGCCCCCATGGTGGGACGGGCACTGATGGGTGTTTTCTCCCGGATGGGGTTCCCCAGAGAGGTGGTGTCGGACCGAGGCACCAACTTCATTTCGAACTATATGAAGTCTCTGTGGAAGGAGTGTGGGGTAACCTACAAGTTCACCACTCCTTACCACCCTCAAGGAAATGGGCTGGTTGAGAGATTCAACCGGACCCTGAAAGGCATGATTATGGGTCTTGAAGAACCAATGAGGCGGAAATGGGACGTCCTCTTGCCATGCCTGTTGTTTGCTTACCGTGAGGTGCCGCAGAAGTCTCTAGGGTTCAGCCCCTTTGAGCTCTTATACGGTCACCCGGTAAGAGGGCCTTTGAGTCTGGTCAAGGAAGGCTGGGAGCAATCTCCCAGGAAACCTCCCCAGGATGTATACAGCTACATGCTGGCCTTTCGGAACCAGACTCGGCGCTTCAGAGAACTTGCTCAGGCAAATCTGGAGGCCAGCCAGGAGGAGATGAAGCGTTGGTACGACCGGAATGCCACTCTGGTAGAGCTTCAGCCTGGTCAGGAAGTGTGGGTCATGTCCCCTGTGGAACCTTGTGCGCTCAAGGACAGGTGGACTGGACCGTTTAAGGTTGTGGAGAAGAAGAGCGATGTCACCTACCTGGTGGACTTGAAATCTCCCAGGAACCCCTTGCGGGTCCTGCATGTCAACCGTTTGAAGCCCCACTTAGCAAGGTCCGAAGTGGGCATGCTCCTAGCCACAGATGATGGAATGGAGGAGGAGAGTGAGCCTCTTCCTGACCTCCTGTGTGCTAAAGAGCAAGACGGGTCAGTGGATGGTGTAGTCCTCTCTGACACACTGACTCTTGAACAGAAACAGGATTGTCGCCACCTGTTGGGACAATTCCCGGATCTGTTTTCCTTGGTTCCGGGTGTCACTCATTGGTGTGTCCATGACGTTGACACCGGAGACAGCCCTCCTGTGAAGCACAAGGCTTACAGGGTGACTGACAAGGTCAGAGCGTACATTAAGGAGGAGGTCTCCAAAATGTTTGCGTTAGGGGTGATTGAGTCCTCTAGCAGTCCTTGGGCCAGCCCAGTGGTCTTGGTCCCGAAGGCTGCAGCGCCTGGTGCTTCACCAGAACTCCGGTTCTGCGTGGATTACCGAGGACTCAATTCGGTCACGAAGACTGACGCGCACCCCATCCCCAGAGCTGATGAGCTCATCGATCGGTTGGGGGCTGCCCGGTACCTTAGTACGTTCGATTTAACGTCTGGGTACTGGCAGATCGCCTTGACTGATGGGGCAAAGGAGAGGTCAGCATTCGCCACACCAGATGGGCTATACCAGTTCCGGGTGATGCCCTTTGGGATAAAGAATGCCCCTGCCACCTTCCAGAGGTTGGTCAACCAGGTCTTGGCTGGACTGGAGGATTTCAGTGCCGCCTACCTGGACGACATCGCAGTGTTCAGCGCCAGCTGGGAGGAACACTTGCGCCACCTCCAGGAAGTGTTGTTGGCCCTGCGCGGAGCAGGCCTCACAATCAAAGCCAGTAAGTGCCAGATTGGGCAGGGTTCTGTGGTGTACTTGGGGCACCAAGTAGGGAGCGGCAAGGTTGCCCCCCTGCAACCCAAGATTGATACCATCCTGGCTTGGGCGCCGCCCAAAACCCAAACTCAGGTGAGAGCCTTCCTAGGACTCACAGGTTATTACAGGAGGTTTGTCAAGGATTATGGTATCATTGTGCACCCCTTGACTTCGCTGACTTCCAGGAAGCAGCCGCGAAATGTGATCTGGACTGATGCCTGTCAAACGGCCTTTTGACACCCTGAAAACTGCAATGTGTACAGCACCCATTCTCCAGGCACCCGACTTTTCGAAAGAATTCATTGTTCAGACAGACGCTTCAGAGCATGGCGTGGGGGCTGTTCTAGCTCAGGTGAATGAAGAGGGCCGAGACTTACCTGTAGCCTTCATCAGTCGGAGGTTACTTCCCAGGGAAACGAGGTGGAGTGCGATAGAGAGAGAAGCATTTGCTGTGGTCTGGGCGCTGAAGAAGCTAAGACCCTACCTGTTTGGGACTCACTTCCGGGTTCAGACAGACCACAGGCCCCTCAGATGGTTGATGCAGATGAGGGGTGAGAATCCAAAACTGTTGAGGTGGTCCATTTCCCTACAGGGGATGGACTTTACGGTGGAACACCGCCCTGGTACGGATCACGCCAATGCTGATGGTCTGTCCAGATTTTTCCGCCTTAGTGCTGAGGACTCCCTAGGTCAAGGGTAGTTCTCCCCACATTTCAGCTGGAGGGGACACGTGTTAGACCTGACATCATTGGCTTGAGTCTCTCCTCCATTTTTTCTGTTGCCTCTACTGTTTTACGATGTTTTGCTGGTATATGCTTTGGGCGCCGTGTCACTGCTGATCAGTGCCATAGCGCAAGTGCTCCCGATGTTAAATTGATGTATCTATTGTATCCATGTTTGGCCTATTTTGATTTACTGTCAGTCCCTAGTCTAGTGCACCAGGCGTGCCGGGGCTTGTAAATACAAATGCCGCTCGTGGGCTTGCAGCACGTGTTGTGCCACCCACAGGAGCGGCCTCGTAAAAGAATGTCTACGGGTCGGTCATTGCGAGACCCACGTGCAGTCTTGTACTGTCACGTCGGCTGCGCAAGTATACCTACTTGCCAGCCCCTCCAACCTTCCCTTGACTTCATGTTAGTCACCCCTATGGTAGGCCCACGGGCCGGGTGCATTGTACGTCTAAGGTAGGACACGCCTGACCAAGTTGGCATGTCCTGATAGTGAAGGACCGCCATCTTCGTGCTTCACTATTGCGAGGTAGCCTGCTCTCCGGTGGATAGAATGGGCCGCCGGGATTGTTAACGCTATGATCCTAGCCGGCTCGGGGAGCATGGTGCAATGTCGAGTTTGGTATCCCTGAACTCGGGGTTTAATTACGCATCCGTTGGTGTGGATGGTTTTTGGACCCTGGGTTCGAAAATAGTACTTTTAGAAAGTGTCTATTTTCTTGTCTAATCATATCTGGTTTCTGCTGGTCTTGCGTGTGTGTGACAGGAGCTGGGTGGCTCCCCAGGTCTGGATGAGTCAGTGTGGGATGAGTGGGACATTTACGTTGAGAGTAGGGGGAGAGTAGTTGTTGATAGCCTGCCTTGCCTGATACAATGCTGGCTCCACCTCCTGCCAAGCGACTGATGGCTCTGTGCCTGCCATGGACGATCCTAGCCCCACCTCCTGCCAGGAGGGCGATAGCTCTGCTCCTGCCAGTATCAATGCTGGCTCCACCTCCTGCTGGGCGTCTGAGGACCCAGCCCTGCTCAGTGAATACGCCAGGTGCTACTGCCTAGCTCCACCCACCACAGACCCAGGATGTTGGGACATCCCCGGCATAGACAAAGGGATCAAAGACGAAAAGGGGTATAAGAGAAGGACCCCTGAACCAAGAATTTAGATCACTTCTGACAAGGAACCCTGTAACCAAGGACAAGAGGCCTGCTGATCTAAGGACTGCCTACCCCTTCTGCCAGTGTGCTGTTGTTGGGGGAATCCTGCAGTGCTTCTTTATTTTTGCCAAGGAACCAGGAGAGAGGAACTGTGTGTGTACTCTCACGCTTGCTAAGAAAATCTCCAAGGACTGGAAGAGTGCCAGTCTCCTGCTGAAGTCACAGGGCTAAAGGACTTCATCTGCTAAGGTGCTATTTGCTGGAAGTGCGAATCCAGCGCCTCTGAAAGAACCAGCAATCACGACGACCGGACGCCGGGCCCGACCGACGCCAGCAGCAACGCCAGTGAGTGGGAGTACGGCTCTAGCTCCAGAGGACCTCGTGTCTGCACCGCTGCTGATCGCATCAACCGTGTGCCCACCGACGCCGTGAGCGCTGCTCACTCTGTGCAACCGCATCATCGACGACGCTTGCTGAGGCCTGCTTGACACCGAAGGCGCGACGCCGGATGGTTCGACGCCGCTGATCATCGTATGCTTCATTTTCCAAGGTACTGTGTTGTTGGGGGTCCGTGTGACTCCGGGCTAGACGTAGCGCTCCTCGCGGTCGACGCCGAACCCTTGGATTAACTTTGCCTCCACGTCGTGTAGCCCCCGTGTGGGTTACCCTGTTGCTAAGAACTGTGTTTCCAAGAAGAAGATTTGCTTGATACTAAAGACTTTTTGCTAAAGAAGAAACTACCTTTGAACTATCCTTTTTCCTTCCCAATGTATTTATTCCGATTGTGTACAGTTTTCCGTTATTTGGTCTTGTGCTAAGCCTTATATAAAAATACTTATTTTTATAATACTACTGTGTCGTGTCCATTCGTAGTGTATTCACTGTATTACTGTATGTGGTCATAATTGCTTAACACACAGCCTCTGAGATAAGCCTGTTCTGCTCTGCCAAGCTACCAAGGGGGTGAGCAGGGGTTATCGAAGGGTGTGATCCCCTTGCCCTGACTAGAAAAGGAGTGTCCCTATTTGTCAGAAGTGTATACCTCTGCCAACTAGAGACAGCCGGTTCTAACAACCACCATCAGAGGCACCCTCACCTATAGACTTCCAAGACCACGCCCCAGTTTGTGCAACGCTATCCCCAACTTTAACACCTCACTTGTCATTGTCTCCAAACAGAACATCCTTCACGGAGACCTCCAATTTCCACCTCGATTATTTACCTCAACGACCCCAACACCACCATTCTCCTCGAAAGCAAGAACAACATCGGCCTCACCCAACTGATCACCAACCCCACCCAGAGCACAGGACACATACTTGACCCTATCTTCACGGCCAATGACAGAGTCAAGTGCAGTAATGTCACAAGCTCACTTGATTAGACCACTTCACTATCAAGGATCTCCCGGCACTGCCACCAAGCTGCCCGGCACCTCATACCACAGCTGGAACAAAGTGTCAGAAAGCCAGTGTACCAACACACACTACACCTCCCACTCTGACAATGCAACCAACCTAGAACAGGCTGTCAAGAACTTCTCCACCTGGATCACCAACTGTGTCAACAGAGTCCCTACGTCAAGCCCTCCAAACCTAAGAGTTCTACCAAGCAGGCCAGTTGGTACCCAACAGAACAGAAAACCACAAAATGCAACTGCAATCAAGAAGATAGGAAATGGTGGACCAGCAAGGATCCCACAGACCAAGCCACCTTCAAGACAACTCTCAACCAATACGACCAACGGCTGAAAGACACGAAAAGGAGCACCCTGGCTGACCACACCAAAGCCAGTTCTAAACACAGCAAAGAAATCTTCAACATTGTCAGAGAGTTCTGCAACCCCTCAGCCACTGAAAACATCATCACCCTTCCCAGGAACTTTGTGACACTCTGGAGGACTTCTTCCCTGACAAGATCTCCACCCTCTACAAAAACGTTGAGTCCCAACCCACCACATCTAACCTCTACAGCCTGCTTGCAAAACCAGACCACCTACTCACCGCCTCGGACAAGCTAACCACACAGAATACCACAGCCATCATGAACTCTGCCTCAGGACCTGGAAACTCAGCAGGGAGCTTATCTTTATTTTTAATGCATTCATCACCAAGGCCCCTCCCCAAGAAACCATCCACAGTGAATTCATGAATTACAGCCCTTTCTCTCTGCTCCTATTTCCCACTAAATTCCTCGAAAAAGCCATCAACCGCTAACTCACTGAATACCTGGAGAACAACAATCTGTTAGACACCTTCCAATCCAGATTTCGCACCAACCACAGAACCAAAACCGCCCAGATCGCTGCCACATATGGCATCAGAACCCTCCTGGACCAGGAAGAAACCGCAGCCCTGACCCTCCTCGACCTCTCAACAGCATTCAACACCATATCCCACCACTTCCTAATGAAGATGCTTCATCACATAAGAATCCAAGAAGAAGCCCTCAAATGGATCACCTCCTTTGTCACCTGAGGAACCCAGAAAATCCACCTACCACTATTCACCTCAAAATCAAAGTGTATCATCTGCGGCATGCATCAAGGCCACTGTTCAACACCTATATGACTCTTTTGGCCAACATTGTCAAAAACCCAAGGAATAAACTTCATGTCCTATGCAGGAAACAACGAGCTCACACTCTCGCTATCAGAAGGCACCTCCACCACAAGGGCCAACTTCCACTGGTGCATTACGAGCATTACTGACTGGATGAAAAACAACTGCCTAAAAGTCAACACAGATAACTATGCAATGACTCCTGGTGGCCCTCCAAACTAGGACCCTCACCCATTCTGACAGACCATGCACACAACTTTGGCATTATCCTGGACAGCAAGCTCATCATAAAATGACAGATCAATGTAGCCTCTTCCACTTGCTTCCTCACGCTCTGCATGTCCCAGAAATCTTCAAATGGCTCTCCGTCAACACCAGACAAACATTCACTCTCACCCTAGTCAACAGCCCGCTTGATTACACACACTCTACATGAGAATTACCACTCACCTCCCGAAGAGACTGCAGACCATACAGAAATCAGTGGACAGACTCGTCCTCAGCCTCTCTAAATGGATCCACAACACCACCCATCTCAAAAAGCTCCACTGGCTCCCTAATCAGAAGAGTTGACAATTTAAGATGCTGATCCACACCTACAAAGCCCTTCACAATCAAGGAGCAGCATACATCAACATGAACATCCACCAACCCTCTAGACTATTGCGCTCTACCTCCCTCTCCCTCGCTCACACCACCTGCAGCAGCCAAGGCGGAGGGTGCTAGTTCCTACCTCACTGCTAAGTCCTTGAATGGCCTTCTCTTTCACCTCCGGCCCTCATCAACTCTTCTCAAATTCAGGAAGGGACTCAAGACCTGGCTGTCCAACTGAACCCACCGGAAGCAGCAGGGCTCACTGCCTGTATACCCTCGTGGCTGATTACCAGCACTTTACAATCCTGATTTATTTAGGCCAAGACCAATAATTTTTTTCCGATATGGGAGACTCAGGAGTCCCTCATCACATTTTGTAAAGGGCCCAATCATTTTGAGTTATACCACTGTGTTTGAAACTCATTTGTATGGCGAGTAATATTTTATTCATCTTATCCCTTCTTGTGACTTTATGTCATCGGGTACCTTCTTCAACTTTAAATTCTCTCCAGCTCTCTCCATTGGGGTATAAATGGAAGGGGCATATGTAACAATACTTCACAACATCCTTTATTGACAAATACAAATGAGTTAAATATCCCTTTTCTTTAACCTGCCTTCAATTGTCTCAACGCTTGCAAATTGCTTATGGCCAAGCCCTCCAAAACAGAATTGTACTTTGATGAACGAAACAGTGACTGGTAGAAGAACAACAGAACGGCTTGGGGCACTTAAAAAACATTATTTTGAAAGCTGAATAGGGATGGGTGGAGAAAGCAACAGATGAGCTGTGGGTGATGCAGCAAGCTATACTGAAAGTGTGGGGCGTGGATTTGAAGGGGGTGAAGCACATAAAGGAGACACCAGGAAAATGTGTGCTTTCTCAAAGACAGCAGAAATATAAAGACAAATGTAGTTTCCTGATGAAGCATACTAGTCATCCAGGTAAAAGGATCGTAAACAAGTTATGCTCCAGAGAAGAAACTGGGGTGGCATGGTGAGCAAAAGAACGATGGATTTAACCCAGATATGTTGACTGGGGGTGAATGTTTGATTTGCTTTGCATTACATCCATCGTTTGTGTGTCTTTTGCTTTCTCGCCCTAAGTGCACCGGGTATGCCCAGACATGGGTCCCGGGCTCACTTTGCCACTAGGGTCAAGCTAGGCTAGCTGATGAGGGTGATGAGGGGTAGTACCCCGAAACTCGTCCTAGGAGGCTTGTTTCTGGTCCAGGGAGGACCTGGCTCGGCCGTTCGGGCTGGACTGTTCCCATGACGATCAGGTTCAAGACTAATTTGCATATGGCTGGGTCTAAATTGGGGGGCATGGTAAGCAAAAGAACAATGAATTTAACCCAGATCTGTTGACTGAGGGTAAATGTTTGATTTGCTCTGCATTACGTCCATCATGTGTGTGTCTTCTGCCAGAGAAGGCACAAACACAAGAAGTGGAAATAAAGCTATTGAAAAACAAGAAAACAAATGAAAGCCCATGAAATCAATGGTAATCAATGGCGGACTCAAAGCTCAATTTAATAATTGGTGTTGTTCAAAATATATCTTCAACAGCAGCCAAACGCTGACTAAGGGGGACACCTAAAAAGCACCAAGCGAAAGTTGTTGTTTCATAGTACCATTCCCACATGCCTCTCTGTTTTTTTTAAGTTAAATTAATCTTGATTAGGTACCATGCAACAGCTTTCCGGAAGGTGCTCTGCCTAAACCTTCTCTCAGCATATGCTGAAGATACACCCAGACAGTAACCCTCATTAGTGTTTAATACTCTTTCCACTGGAAAAACTCTACTTCAAGTGACAAAAAGTTATCGCACGATGTAACTTGGTCTACCTCCCAACAGCCACTACTAAGAGTACAGTAGAGTTATAGAATATGCTTGATGACATCAGCCAGGAGAAAAAACATGAAGCACTGGCCCTTGATTGTAGACTAACTAATTTCCTCTTTGGTTCAAGTACTAGAATCTTACAGCAAGTGGGATCAAATAACCTCCTGGTCATTAGCATACATACATCTCTTTTCTCCAGCTGTACTTCCAAAAGCATAAACTCTCTTCACATAGTTGTAACACTACTCCCAGAACACCATCCTATTTTACTACATCTTGCTAATCAGACCCACATATTTATATCCATCCACTACGTGACTTCTGCAGTGTTTGGGTTGTGTCTTGGAATGATGAAAAGAAATAGAATTGAAGTGGGTGGGTCTAATGAAAATGCTATTTATGACTGTTTTCTTTTGTTGCTTATAATCAACCCAAGGACTGTTATTTACACTGGTTCTATCTCTATTTGTACCAATTTAATCATGTCATGATGCATGTAGTGATACTATCTTGTTGTTGCTACTTGCTGCAATTTATAGGCTGTTACATGCACCTGGCACTTTAATTTGGAGGAAAACTGCTGTTTGTTCTTGCTTAGTTGTTGGGCATTTTCTGATGCCAAAGGTCGTTCTCTGAATGGATGGGGAGGGCTCATTAGATTTTTGTTGGGCAGAATACGTTAGAGCTCAGAGCCTTTTTCGTGCACAGGACAGTGCAGTTGCTCCGTGGTATGCCAAATGTGCAGCATAGGCAAGCCAGTCTGCCGCCATCCGCACCCAGACCAGGACCAGCGCCAGCCCCCCTGTCAGTGGAACTCCAGGTATTGTCCCTTCATTATCCTCATTCCACCTGAAATCTCTCAGGCATTCTATCTCAAACTGTGGTCACTTTTTTAGACCCAGCCTGTATTGAGGACCCATTATATTGCATCGTTTATTTAATTTATTTATAGATTAATAAAGCGTGCAGCTACCCAACAGTGTTTCCCCATGCAAAGGCACATTTAAGATGTTTGTTGAGCAGCTTCCTGACACCATGCTTGTTCATAACCACAGCACTACATCCTTATCTGGTGGACCTATCAAGGCTCGCTCACTGTGCAAACATACACAGGAGGTGCACGATCTGATTGAATACCTGGTTTTAGAATTTCTTTTTATTACTGAAACATGGTTAGGGATTGGTGCAGTCAGGCTATTGCTGAATCTCTTCCCCCAGGATATACTATCCTTTGGTGGGATAGAGAGGAGCATTGTGGTGGGGGTCTGGCTATCATCTTTCCAGAGTCACTCCAATGCTGTACGTTCAAGAAAAACTCCTTAAAAGGAGCAGAAAGTCTAAGCTTCTGTTTTTAAAAAATCAACCCCAATCAATCATTTGCAGGTGCCCTAATTTATTGGCCCCAACCCCAGGATCCACCTTCTTAGCTTCCTTGGGAGAAACATTGGTACCTTTGTTACTCCAATATTGCAGCTTTACCATCCTGGGTGACTTCAATTCTCATTTGGAGATTAGTAAGATCCCAGATGTATCAAACGTTCATGATACTTTAAGTATCATTGGCATTAACCAGCTTGGAACATCCCCTATACACACAGCATGTCATACTCTGGATGAAGTTTGTTCCAAGAACCTTAATTTAGTAATAGATGATCCTGTTCAGCAGGCTTGGTCAGATCATAACTTAATTCCCTTTACAATTTCAATTAACTTATATGGTTTGCCACAGCCCACTACAACTAAGGGCATCCATAATTTATGCAAGTGGAGTAAACCGATGACTGCCGCAAATGTAATCCCCTATCTTCCTCCACGTCGACTCTCACAGGAATCCTAGCAGAAAATCTAAGTTTATTTAATAACTGGATCGCAGATACAGGTAACAAGCTGGCCCCCACAACATCCTCCAAAAATCACAGATCGAACCCTTCAGCCCTGTGGTTCTCTTTCACCATAGCAGAGCAGCGTCTGCGATGCAAACAACTGGAACGTAAGTAGCGACATGCTTACAATTCCAAGGACTTGCAGCAATTCTAAAAGGTGCAGAAAGTCTATCAGGCCCAGATCAAAGCACCAAAAAAAAATTCTTATACTGCTCCGATCGAGGATGCCCAGCATGACCTTAACATTATTGTCAACATCTCTAAATCCTTTCTAAAGCCTAGGGCACTGATTAAAGAAACCCCCCTCTTAAACCCTCAGCAATCAGATCACCTCTTACTTTGAGGATAAAATACTTGCCATTCAACAAGACATACCTAAGACTTCTCTCTTTACCAATGACAATCTACTGGATGTTACCTCAAAAGAAGGGACTACGACTTTGACAGAATTTCATGAAATTACACTTTTACAATCAAAGCAAGCTATTATTTCTTGCTAGTCAGGTTCCCCCAATGATGCTTGTCCCCCTGCTATTCTTCACAAGGTCGTTGATGCAGTAAACCCAGTAATCAATATTATTCTTAAATCCTCATTATTTACAGCCGAATGGAAATTGATGGTGGTAAAACCCCGAGGGAAAAAAAATCCCTGGTAGATCCAGCTACTTTATGTAATCTGCGTCCGATTTCATTGCTTCCGATTCTTATCAAGATACTTGAAAAAGTGGTCAATGACCTATTAACCTCTTTTCTTGAAAATTCAGATGTACTCCATCCTCAGTAACCAGGTTTCCTTGTGAAACATTCTACAGAATCAGTATTGTTGGAAGTTTCTGGAACCAGGAGATTTACTTTGAACACAGTAAATAACGCAGTATTGATCCTATTGGATCTCTCCGCTGAGTTCAATACTATCTCCCACCAGATACTTCTCCAATGTCTTGAGGGCTGCGGTATTTCCTACAAAGCATTCACGTGGATTAAACCCTTTTTAACTGGGAGGAGACAAGTTGTCTCTCTAGGATCATTCTCATTGGTAGAAAGATCAGTAGTAACATTAGGAGTTCCAGAGGACTCGCCTCTTAGCCCTGCGCTATTCATCATATATATGGCTACTCTTATTTCTTCGACAGAGTCCTTTTAAATCTCCACATCTTCATATGCTAATGACATGCAGTTGATCCTTATATTGGATAAAGAGTCCTCACAATCGGAACTTAACTTCCAAAATTGTTTAACTTAAGTTGTCTTGTGGATGCAAAAAATTAATTGAAATGCAACACAGACAAAACAGAGATCCTGCTATTTGGCATAATCAACTGCTTTTCACCATTGCAATGGTGGCCAATCTCAGTGCCTCCTCCTGCCACAGTCAAAGTGGTCAGAAATCTTGGCGTAAAATTTGACATCTCACTCTCCTTCCGTCCGCAATCCCTCGCTGTGGCAGCGACATGCTTTCATTTAATGAAATACTTAAGGAAGTTTTCTGACTTCTTCCCATTAGCCGCCAGGAAGACAGTTGCTTTTGCCCTCATCACTTCAAGACTAGACTATTGTAATAGCCTTTTTGCAGGCTCCTCAAAATGCATGCTTCATAAACTTCAGATGTTGCAACACACTGCAGCCAGGCTGGGGTTGAAGCTCCTCAGATGTGGTTCAGCCTCCACAGCCCTAAAAGCCTTACATTAGCTCCCTGTACACAAACAAATCCTCTTTAAGGTTCTTGTACTGGTTTTCAGGGCTTTCAATGCCATTGGTCCAAGATATCTGATGGCCATATTTTCACATTATACAACCTTCAGAACCCTCAGATCCTCCTGCATGAACCTTTTTAAGTCCTGTTCATTCAGACTTAAAACACGAGGTGGCAAATCTTTCTCAGTACTAGGAGCTGATGCATGGAACCAACTTCAAAGTCCCCTTCAATTCATAGAATTAGAAGTTCTCTTAAAAACTCAGTTTACGGCTTGGCTTTTTGTGGCTCTGATGTACTTTGCCACTCTCATCTAGTTAGCTTGGCTGGGTTATCAGTTCATAACTTGCAGTGCTAGGATGCTTCTAGTGAGTAGCAGTGTGCTCTATACATGTTTAATGCATTCATTCTTTATCTTTTGATACTCCTGCTTTTTTATCAGCCTGTATCTGTATTGCTTTCTTTAGCCTCTGCCCTACACTGTATAAAAACGCATCCATTTTAAAAAATGTACAGTCGATGATATCAGTGACTATCATGTAATAAATGGTGATGGCCACTGCAGCCAATATACTATGTGATAACGTGCATACTTCTGTAGATAAAAGTTTCAGATCTCTATAGAAGTTACAGCACTTAAGAATGGCTCACCCAGTTGAAAGCTGGCCACTGAAACATGCAGGCAGCGTCAGGTTACGATTTCACAGCCCAACAAGGCAGACTCAACCACAGAATACATCAGCTTCCACCAACCCTCCAGACACCTGCGCTCCCCCTACCTCGCTAACACCCTCCCCTCCCCCCCCCCCTCCCAATCTGCCGAAGCAACAGTGGAGGACGCTCCTTCTCCTACCTCACCGCAAAGACCTGGAACAGCCTCCCCGCTATCTCGGGATCTCACCTTCTCTTCAAGTATTCAGAGGGAAACGAAAGACCTGGTTGTTCAACCGACCCCACCCCAGCAGCTTAGACCTCAGCGCCTGGGTACCCTCGCGGTGAATAGCTGCGCTTTATGATTTCTGTTTGATTGATTGATTGATTGAATGGGAAGCGTGTGTTTTTATAGTGCTTACAAACAGCAGAAGTGCAGTGTGTAGTGCTTCGTTTTAAAAAACAACTTTTTGTCATTCTGGTTTGCTAAGAGAAAGCTATGGAAGCATGCAGGCAAACAAGGAGGAGTGAAAAAGGAAGGCAGCGCATGAAGGAAAACCAATGCGAACCCCATAGTTGCTTAATGAATTGCGCGCCTGTCTCATGCCTCTGTGGGTTTGAAATGGATGTCAAGGAGGCAGATCAAGCATTGAGACAGAGGGTGAGGCGGGGTGGATGGCGCGTCGCGAGGGGCTGGCTGGAGATGAATGGCAGACAAGAGCTGACAATAGGGTGCAAGGCGAGGAGGGCTTGACAGGGATGCATTCAGCGACAGGCACAAAGAGGGCGGGCACGTGTGGGACAGTGCTAGGACAAAGATGGCGAGGGGGAGAGGCGCACTGAGAGAAAGGGTCTGGGGTCTGGAGAGGGGAGTAGTGAAGCCAGGTCGTGAGAGAGAAATGGGGAAGAGTAATTAAGGAAGAGGCGCACATTAGTAGACTCCAGGGATAGAATTAAATGTAGGGCTGAGAACTAACCGTTTGGTGATTCTGGGAGCAGGGGACATGAACTGTCATCCGGGCACTCCCCCGACTCAATGACGTCACCCCAGGTGATGCACTCTATCAGCCTGTGACTCTGTTTCTGTACGTGCCAACATTGGCAGCTTCTTTAACAGGTGAATCTCTGCTATTAAGAGCAATATCTAGGCATTCCAATAAACAAAAGGAAACAGGAAATACTAAGGAAATGATCTTTCGCATATTATTGACGCGTAATAGTCATCGTAACGAGAATCACAGGCAATTGAAGTCTTTGTTGAGCTGGCCTCCTTTTTTATTGCCTTTCCGTTCGTGGGTTTGAACTATGGTGGCAAACTTGACTCGTCAAATGAAGGCACAAAATACGAACAGCAAGGACCAGCTGATAGTTGAAACATTCCAGCACTGTACTGCCCCATCCTAGAAACGCAAAGGTTTTGTGGTGTGAAGCACGAAGGTCCGTTACAAGTAGGTTAAAGGTCAGGTCACAGCAGTCTCCACAGATTTCAAACGTGGCTCAGCAAAGGGGAAAGGCCAGTGCCGGCGACCTCCTGCATAATGACTTCTGTCAGTGAAAGCAGACAAAAGAGTCCGTACCCACACTGAATGGACATTAACTGAAGGTTCTGTGCCAAAATAAAAACGTAATTCAAGCACAGTATATGACCGCCTGCACTTTTAATAATCCTGGGCGTTTATGCAGTGCAGTGCCCACCACAGCTGAATTGTGTGTATTTGCTTATTAAAAACAGCTGTTATTGCTCAACGCTACTTTCTCTGTAGGCCTCAAAATGACGAATTAAATGTAGTTATGTTAAGTTTCCCAACTAATGAGCTGCAGGGTCTGCAACGCCCTCTGCAGTAATCATCCTGCCCACCGAGTTATCCCGAGAGTTACCAATAAACTTGCACCAAGTATTCAAAATCAGGGGCGTAAGGCGGGCCCCTGCGGCGCGTGGGAGGGGCATTCAGCCCAAGTTCCAGTATCTGTCTGTGAGATGTGCAAGACGTGGGGCCCCTCCGCTTATACGGGGCCCCGATCAAAATGTGTCACGCCACTGTTTAGAATCGGTGGGACGTCACCCAGCTACGAAACCTCGAATAGAAAGTGCGCTTTGTAAATAGCTGAAACGAATTGGATGGAAAACAGATTGTGACCAATTCAGCTTCTCTTGTACCACGAGTGATGAACACTTTATCCGCCCTGGGCCAGAGGACCACCAGCACTGAGAGGGGCTCCCCGCCACGCGCCTGTCACCGGCAGTGCCTCCGGACGCCGGCGCGCTCAGCCTCTGTCAACATGTATATGTCACCCCTCTGACAGAAGCATGCAGAAGAGACGCCCCTCAAGGCATGTCCCCCTCATTCAGAGCAGCGGCGCTTCCTACTGCACACACGCCACCGGAGCAAGGCGGGAAGGCGCCGTGAGCACACTGTACATGAGCACACGGCTCAGGATCACATGAAACAGAAGCACGCGTGTTCTCCACGGTTCGGCGCCGAACACACTGTACATACCATTCTGTATTTCCAAAACACTTCCCCGCTGACATTCCGTCCATGGACCAAGTGCCCAAACTAGCACCGAGCAGAGTTCAACAGGACATCATTATTTGGTTACAACGCGCAGCCATCACTATAATGCACTTTACACAAACTCACACAATGAACTATAAGAACGAGCGGTGACACAATGTCGACTATCGCTAGAGCATCCTTCATCTACCAGGATTCGGAAACAAAGTTGCCACATATTAGACTATCTAAATGTAAACCGTAAATAATATCCGCCTTTGCATGAGCATCCCGGACTAGACTCCAGAGCATCATCACACCCGACCCTTCTCTTAACCCACACACTGCGCTACAGATCTAATGTGACAACTTGCAGGCGCCTTTAGTGTTTCCACGGAGATCACAGCGTGGTCCCCACACAGGGAGAGGACACAACTCAAAACGCTTGGCATAGAACTTTGCAAGCCCCTTCGCTGCTGAGCTCACGCCTGCTCCCAGGGCACCGCTCTCTCACCTGTGCGACCTCGTAGAGCAGCTTGTAGTGTTCCTCCCTCTTCTGAAAAGTACACAGGTTGCAGCCCATTCTAGCTCGCTGCGGGAGATCTGGGCTCCCCTCTCCCCCAGCACAGGATGGCAGGCGCACTGACAGGGAATCACCCTCCGGACGCGACTACAGTTTGTCATCAGTCACTCCCGCGTGGAGACCCGGCAGCCACTGTGAGATGCAGGCATGCACCGAGGCGATGTGCGGCGCGGGGGAGCAGCGGAGGCGGCAGCAGCATGCCCGTCCACCCTTCCTTAAGTATCTCGCATCCTCGCATCCACACACGCCGAGTTACGACTCAGTTCATGACAACACTCCCCCGTCTCAGCACCAGCGCACATGACTACACAGTTTCAGCTCATGAATATTAATGCCGCCTCATTGATTATTTATGACACAACATGTTAGCGGGAGGGGTGTCATAGCTGCTGCCGATGACAGGTGAATATTTACTAACTAAGAAACAATTGGAGCACCAACTTGCACCAAGTATTCAAAATCAGGGGCGTAAGGCGGGCCCCTGCGGCGCGTGGGAGGGGCATTCAGCCCAAGTTCTAGTTTGTGTCTGTGAGATATGCAAGACTTGGGGCCCCTCCACATTCTGCGGGGCCCCGATCATCTTGTGTTACGTCACTGTTTGGGATCGATGGCACGTCGCCCATCTACGAAATCTCGAATAGGTAGTGTGTTTTGTAAATAGCTGATGCGAATTGGATGGAAAACCGGTTTTGACCAATTCATGTTTCTCTTGCACCACGAGGGATGAACAGTAGCTCTGCTGTAGTTAGGACTGGCACGAGGTAGGCATGTGAGCCCTTGGTAAGTAGGACTCAAAAGTCATGCTTTTAGCCCGAAGACATTTAAAGTGTTTACTAATTCTGTGTGGGTGACGGTACAATATCCTCTCTGTTTAGTATAGGCACAGCGATGGGGGGGGGGAGCAGTTTAAGGATGCTGATGAACTCTACCAGCCACAACGTGACTGCCGCACATCCCTGTTCCCGTTTCCTAGTTGTCTTGGTGTCAAGAGGCGCAGACATGTTTCCTTGAGCGCGGTGGCTGGGTGCCACCTCTCTCCCTCTGTCTGCTAATCTGACAGCGCGCTCGGTGGCGGCTTCTGTGCTATCTGGTACCCAGGCCCCAGAACTGTGCACGCAGCTCCTGGATTGCTTTCTTACATGAATATAAACGAGCCCCTTAGAGGCAGATATGTTTGCAAAGGACTGCTAATCTTCAGTTGTCTTGTCGCCCAGACAGACCCACTCCTTGCCGCCAGTTCTCCAGACACAGCACTGCCAGGACTGTGATCGCGATAGCACCAGGGCATAACATTAAAAGGGGATTTGGCCGAGTCAAGTGTTAATGTTTGAACACGCTAATTCGGATTATTGTATCCGAGTCAATGACTGGAGGCAGGCTTCCGGGTCTGCTGACACGGCAGCCACCCGGGAGGCAGCTGCTGTTTCCTGGTGCAACACCTGGTTGGCTCCTGTCACATGCGCAGCGTCCTCAGCGCGAGCGTGAGCGGAGCCAGGAACAGGCGGACGCGACGCAGCGCGCCGCGGGCGAGGACGGCGGCACGCGCAGGGGCTCTTTCACACGTTATCTGCGATATAAACTGAACACGGCAGGCTCCGAGGCCGAGGGGGCACAAACCACATATAATCCGGAAAGAATCACGCTCGGCGTCTTCCAGGAATTAAGGCAGGCTCTATGGTTATGTCCTCTTTACGCGATTATTTACTGTTAGGGAGGTATCTATCCGAGAACCGTGGTACTTTAAATTAAATGATGGGTTTTTGTATTTCAAATGGAATGCATCGGCACTGATGCAAACTAGGCAGTAAAAGCCATAATTGGAGTGACACTCTCCGGCTATCGGTGCCAATACACCTGCTGCACTGAAGCTCGCCGCCCATTTCCTTCAAGCGCCGATGTTAAGAATGTGTTGAAACGCGCAGGTGCCCTCGTTATCAGTGAGAGGCTTTTTTTCGGATTTTGTAACATCCCTTGTGGTCGTGGTGCTGGGATGTGCTGGTTTGGATCACAAGATGCCACTCGGTTTAGCAGGGCAGCGTGGAATGGGCAGATTTCCAAAGAGTAAACAAACACCGCGTTGTCCTCACCTGCTCCACGCAAGAGCAGCAACAGCAGAAACTAACGGGAGCCGAAGGAGGTGTGCCCTCCACAGACCATGGCGTAGATCAAAGTCAGCGTATGTGTACAATGGAGCATCTACAACGAAGAGAACATATATAACAGAATTCCGTTGTCCCCACAAATAAAGCTGTGACACTGTCCCAGAGTTTAAGAACATGAACATGTATTTCCGTCTGCGCAGAGATGCGAGGCACAGCTTCGCTTTTAACACGCAAGAGACTAGTTTGGTGCCTAGCCCAAGGCTCGGTTCGCATTAGCACGGACATGGGTTGCAGTCCCGCACACACGCCCCTCCGTGCTAGCACTCTGGGAAGGGATGCTCGTCTGCCCGCGTAGGCAGGGACTGCTGAGAAGCGAGCACTTTATCCGCCCTGGGCCAGAGGACCACCAGCACTGAGAGGGCTCCCCGCCACGCGCCTGTCACCGGCAGTGCCTCCGGATGCCGGGCGCGCTCAGCTTCTGTCAACATGTATCTGTCACCCCCCTCTGACAGATGCATGCAGAAGAGACGCCCCTCAAGGCATGTCCCCCGCATTCTGAGCGGCGGCGGTTCCTACTGCACACACGCCACCGGAGCAAGGCGGGAAGGCGCCGTGAGCACACTGCACGGGAGCACACGGCTCAGGAGCACATGAAACAGAAGCACACGGCCCCGGAGCACATGGCACAGAAGCACACGTGTTCTCTATGGTTCGGCGCCCACACACTATACAAGCACCATTCTGTATTTCCAAAACACTACCCCGCATAAATTCCGTCCATGGACCAAGTGCCCAAACTAGCCCCGAGCAGAGTTCAACATGATAACATTATTTGGTCACAACGCGCAGCATCACCTGGCTATCGATGTACTATAATGCACTTTAGACAAACTCGTAATTAATATCCTCCTTTGCACGAGCATCCCGGACTAGACTCCAGAGCATCATCACACCCTGACCCTTCTCTTAACCCACACACTGCGCTACAGATCTAATGTGACAACTTGCAGGCGCCCTCAGTGTTTGCACGGAGATCACAGCGTGGTCCCCACACAGGGAGAGGACACAACTCAGAACTCTTGGTATAGAACTTTGCAAGCCCCTACGCTGCTGAACTCACGCCTGCTCCCAGGGCACCACTCTCTCACCTGTGCGACCTCGTAGAGCAGCTTGTAGTGTTCCTCCCTCTTCTGAAAAGTACACAGGTTGCAGCCCATTCTAGCACGCGGCGGGAGATCTGGGCTCCCCTCTCCCCCAGCACAGGATGGCAGTCGCACTGACAGGGAATCACCCTCCGGACGCGACTACAGTTTGTCATCAGTCACTCCCGCGTGGAGACCCGGCAGCCACTGTGAGATGCAGGCATGCACCGAGGCGATGTGCGGCGCGGGGGAGCGGCGGAGGCGGCAGCAGCATGCCCGTCCACCCTTCCTTAAGTATCTCGCATCCTCGCATCCACACACGCCGCCGAGTTACGACTCAGTTCATGACAACACTCCCCCGTCTCAGCACCAGCGCACATGACTACACAGTTTCAGCTCATGAATATTAATGCCGCCTCATTGATTATTTATGACACAAAGTGTTAGCGGGAGGGGTGTCATAGCTGCTGCCGATGACAGATGAATATTTACTAATTAAGAAACAATTGGAGTGTGGTTAAACAAAACTCACCGGGGGCAGTGCGATCTCCTTTTTATGCAGGATGGGCGGATCGCCCGACAAGCCCTGCAAAGAGAAGCACACGCTGGTCCCTTTATTTCACCCACACTCGTCTGCCTCCAGCTGATATTAGAGCATTTCTGGTGCACTGAAGCATCGAGGGAGGGAAAGTGCTTCGGTTCATTTTCTCTTCCTACAAGTACACCACATGAGATGAGCATGGGTCATTCATTGTAGCATCACCCAAACATGGATAGTACATACTGCTTCTGCAACGAACGGCATGACTGAGTTAACCTGCTCCTGACTTTAGTGGTAAGAATTACACGTGTTTTACTGATTTCGAAATATTTGAAACCAATGCCCAAACCCCCCAGGTTGTATTCTGCATATGTAAGGGCAAGTTATTGAACTACATTCCAGTCCCACTCCACAAGTGAAAACTAAACGCATGCATAAGGAAATTAATTGACATAAAGAAATTACATTTTGTCCAACAAACCTCCTTTAAAATCTGTGTATATATTAATTCAATAAGCAACACTTCCTGAAGCACTTATGCCTTACCCACTCAGATATCAGTCAGATATACAGATAATTCATTGATAATGTTTGTGAATACACACATAGGTAAGTCTGAAGGTCTCCATCTTTTGGGATTTGAGTAAGCAGGTGCCGCTCGCTCTTGGGATCTTCAGGGACTGGCTGCTTGGACAGGGGCTCCAAGGACCAGGAGCCCTGCAGCGTTGTCCACCTGTGCTGCCTGTTTCCCTGCCCACAAGCCCTACATTACATCTCGTGGTACCCGATGCGTGGGACGTGCGCGGGCGTGCGATGGGGGAAGCCCGGGCCAAGGGCGGGCCCATCTGAGACTGTGAGAGGCTGGGCTGGGCCAATCCCTTTGGATTTATAACCGGAGACTGATAAAGAACTTGTGAGTAACCGGTTATGCTAGTGTCTTGTCAAAGCTTATGCAACCGGTTCTTTTGGACATGCTTAACCGACCTGTAGTTTTAATATTAGTAGATGTAAATTCTCTTTGAAATTTAGTTGATCAATAAGGTTTTTATTTTATAATTTTAAGGGCGTTTATGTAATTATATATTGGACCTGACATCTTTTCTCGTTCCGTACTATCTTTCCCAAGTGTTGATTACACTAGAGTACTAGATTCTGGCCTTTGGAATAAGTGCTACATCTATAACACCCAGTATATAGGGGTAGCTGTGTTCCTGCTATTATTAAATAAAAAATCTTATTAAGTGGGGGTTTTTACTGCCTGTAATTTCCGGCTTTTACTTAATACGTCATTAACGACATGTCAAAACGTAAAATCCAAAAAGGAAATAACAATGTTAATGAGACCCCAGGCTCTACTATTGAATGCTACCTTGTGAAGGCGGTTAGCGCCATTAGCATTCAGATAGATAAGGCTGAGCTGCGTCTCTCGTTAGGGCCAGGAACTGTACCCGTTCCTGCAAAAGCGATTGACTCACTACTGGAGTCTAATACTGAGCCTAATACTAATAAAGAATTTCACATTACCCCCCATTTGAATGTTATGTGCCAAGATCCTGCCACAGATTCTTCTGAATCTAGAGAAGTACACAGTGTACAGGAATGTAAAGAATCACCAACCCCTAAAAAGAAAAGGAGTTGTAGGAAAAAACATCAAAAACAGGGGACAGCCAATAAAGGCAATAAGGTTTTATCATGTAATACTATAGTGGAAGATCTATCTAATATGGGGATTATGTGTGATGCGCAGGTTAATAAGATCATAACAGCCTTAACCCGTACATAAGAAAAATATCTTGAACCATTGGAAGATAGAATAAACAAACTTAATGGTGAGGTTGTTAGACTTAACAGGATGTTTAACAATTTAGAAAAGTTGCTCAAAGATAATGCTAATAGTCAGCATAAAGATCTACAGGATACGGGAACAACAACCGCCCCAGGGGCCGTATCTGATACCCCATGGCATGGAAGGGCTGGGCCATCGACAAGCTCTTATCTCGGAGTATCTAGTACAGTAGATAACTTAGTCCCTGTAGGACAAAGAAAGGAACTACTAAGGGATAGTTACTCCCGTGAGGCAGAAAGCCAAGGCATTAGGAATAAGGAGGCTATTAAGGTACCCATAAATCCGGCAGATAAAGACCCAGAGGCAGGAATAAGGATTAGATCCATTAATTTGCCCCCAGATTGTTGTCCGTATGTGGCAGTATTAGTGAACGTCCCTTAGCCCATGTCCAATAGAAACACACGCATGCCTAAAAAATAAAGTGGTAGACTGGTTAAACCGTAATTGCGGTTTTCCTATTAGTCATGCAGACCAGATCCTTACATTCAGAAAAGTAAACTGGCTCGGTCCTACAAGGAAAACAAAGAAGGGGGACTGTGTCATTGTGAATTTTAAGAACCCATATTACGCCAGGATTACATTGGTGAGAGCCTCTGTCTTGACAGATAATGATGGTAGTATTCTTGCCCTGCCACTTGTTTTTTTCTATAGACATTTAAAACAAGATATACCTATGGCATCAGATCGGGCCTATCCAAGAGCTAATTGGTCATTGCCATCTTTGCAACACTTTGCCCTCCCTATCCATAATAGATTCCTACCACTTAGTTCCCTCGAAGATAACGATTGACACAGCCCCGCCCGCCACAATAAAAGAATGGCAGATTTTAGGAGTTTTAGGCAACAAGGGGCCGAGAAGTCAGTAGGGCAATTGTCATCTAGTTAGGTCCCAAGTCTACAGGCAGATATAAGCATTTTGGAAGGCAGGAATCTGAGTGGAGAACAGGGAAAGACTTTAGATGTTAATGGGAATGAACCTGTAGAGGCAGATCTTTTGATCCACGCTGTAACCAATATGGTCAATGCAACCGGAGATGATCAGCGGCCAATGACCCAGATAGCAGAAACCATAGAGAGACCCAAAACTAGAGGGTTTAGTATAGCTTCATGGAACATAGCCGGACTGACTAAGAAAAAAATATGTTAGGATGGATGGACTTTGTTAACAAACATGACACTATTTGTCTCCAGGAAACCTGGTGTTTAGAACATGTCAATTTTGATGGGGTTGTCTCCTATAATTTACCTGCTTTGCGTTCTATAGCAGGTAGAGCAAAGGGGGTTTGTTAATACTCATGCCCATTGACCTGCTGATAGAAGTTAACATATCTATTAATGTTGGCTGTCACGCACAGGTACTTTGTCTACATCAGAAAAATGGAAGGGAAATTCTGTTAATCAACTTCTATAATAATTTGTTTGATTATACACGCCACAAGATAGTTACAGAATTGGAGAATGCAATCAATAAATTGTGTTGTGATGAAGTTGTTATTTTTGATATAATTTGGGTAGGTGATTTTAATACGCAATTATGTCCCCTGTCCGCAACCAAGATATGTGGGTTTAGGAATGACTCAGGAGATAACTGTGTGCGCTTCCCACAAAATCATTATGATTACATTTTAAACACATTTATGGCTAAATTCGACTTGGACATAATGCAGTGTGCAAAAGACGGCAATGGAACGTTGATTCTTACTTTTACAGGCAGAAATGCTAACACCATTATAGATCATGTACTGGCCTCAACAAACATTGTCTCCTTATGTTCCACACCCGGGGTAGAAGATTTATTATTAAGTGACCACAATTGTATTACAATGACTTTAGCAGTATGGAGCTATAGATGCCCAGAAATACAAACAAGGACTGGCAATATAACCGCATGTAGATCCAATGGTACCTGGATAAAATGGAAAGGGGTCAACCCGGATAAGGTATTAAAAAATATTATTACAGTTGGTTATACTGAGAATATGGAGGGTCTGGAAGTTAACGTCGAATCAGCCCAGATTTTAATGAATTTTTGCAAAATCAATGGATCTATTGATATTATGACTAGGACTTCTAACAAGAAATCGACTCAGAATAGAGGATGGTTTAACCATGCATGTACTCACTCCCTGATTCAGTTAAAACATGCACTGTCTAGTAGGAGTAGGGATACGGTGCTTGTTTAGAACTTAAGACTGACCAATAAATTGCAACTTAATCAGAGAAAGAAAGAGCTCCAAAAGGAGGCCTGGGACAAATTAACACTGGCTGTGGAAACATCTAACAGCCAGTTGTTCTGGGAAACAGTTAACTCACCTTTCTTAAAAAATGAGGAGGTCCCTGAAATGACATCACCACTACACTTTTTAAGAAAGAAGTAAAAGCCATCCTCATGGCTAAATATACTTGAACTATTACTGTGGATTTTTTAAAGACTCTGCATCGATCTGTATTATCTGTTCGATCCCTTTGATTATTTGTATTACTTGTATTATTGACTTACCTGACTGTCTATGCTCCCATTTATTTGTACTATTATCATTATTGATGTACCTGTTTTACTATGCTCCCTCATGTACCTACCCCACCCCACTTATTACCTACAACTACGCTATGCCTAATGGCCTGTTATTCACTCCCCTGTTTGTATCCCTGCTTTGTAAAGCGCTCTGATATCTGCAAAGATCTTGTTCGCGCTATATAAAACTTTCAAAATAAATAAATAAATAAATAAATGTCAGCAGTGAGGCATGGGTTGCACATTTCTCTTACATTTTTAACCCTGGAAATGTAATTACAACAGACTCTGGGGATTCAGGCATCTGGCCAATTTTACCACTAAATATCACATTAAAGGAGGTAGAGCACGGTATTAATAGCAGCAAGGGAGGGAACGTACCTGGCCCGGATGGTGTTCCAATAGATGTCTATAAAGCCAAACCTGCTCTCTGGGGCCCCATATTAAATAGAGTTTTTAATGTCGCTGTAATGGAAGGATCCCCTTCTACATGGGGTGAATCAATAATTATTCCCATTTTTAAGAAAGGGGATAGATCCAAAGCAAACATTTACTGGCCGATTTCTCTCTTAGACTCATCAATCAAAGTTAGGAGCAGGGTCCTACTAGTTAGGTTAGAGGAGTGGGCCGAGGAAAATGGGACATTAACACAGTCCCAATACGATTTTAGGAAAGGGCAAGGAACCCTTGCGCAGTGCATTAATCTGGATTTAATATTAGGAAAATATACATCTGCAAAGCAAGGGTTCCTTTTCCTATGCTTCGCTGATCTAAGCAGCGCATTTGATTTAGTGGATCATGCCCTGTTATGGCCGATCTTACTAGGTCTTGGTGCCCCAGAGCCCATTATCTTTTTTTTGGCTAGGCTCTATGAAAAATGATTGACATCCGTGTGGTATGGCCAAAGGGGCGAGTGTACCACCAAATTGGAAGTTAAATTGGGCATCCGGCAAGGCTGTGTCCTTGCTCCATTGCTTTTTACACTCTTTATTAATGCAGCGGACGCAGAGCTTAAACTTGTAAAGTCGGATGCACCCCAGGTGGAGGGTCAAGAAGTGCCGGTTCTGCTTTATGCGGATGATGCCGTACTTTTATCGAGAACTCCTATAGGATTACAGAGATTAATAGATACATTTGTTGATTTTATTAAGGGTAGAAAATTGCAAATTAATAAGACCAAAACTTATTCTATGATTTGTGGCTCGAGGCCCGGGAAAACCAAATCTCTTTTTTGTAGAGGGGCAGAAAATACAAACAGTAGACAAGTTCTGTTACTTAGGGATAACTTTTTCCTGTAACGGTAAATGGTCACAGGAATTGATGAATGTTAGGTCCAAATTGGTAAAAAGTGTGCACGGGGTCTTTAGGTTTGCTGCCAAAATTGGGGACCATAGAATTAAAGAATTGGTGCATATTTACAGGTCCAGATGTACCTCAATTGCACTTTACGGTGCGGGGGTATGGGGCCATTACCATCATGATGACTTGCAAACAGAGGAAAATAAGTTTCTCAAAAAGTTGCTCTGTTTTCCCACTTCTGCATCTTCTGATCTTATACATAGCAAAGTGGGGATTAATTACCTGACAGATTTAATTGGGTTAAGACCATTGTTGTTATGGAGATCTATATGGTTGAAAGAAGAGACTACATTTAACAGAAACATCATTAAAAATTGTCTCCAATTAGATAATTGTTTAAAGATTCCTTGGCTCAACTATATAGTACAAACTTTCAAAGACCTATTAATATAAACATCTTGGAAAACCCCAATGGAGTAATAGAAATTCCCAAGATTGAACTGAAAAATACGTTTTTGCAGGAGAAAAATTGTGACCGTAAAAAAAGGAGCGAGCTTTTGACAACTTGCCAGTTCTATTACTCTTATTTAGAAACTAAGGGGTTCCAGGCTATCTGTGCCAGGTAACCAGGTCATCACATCGATTTGTTCTTACAAGAATGAGATTAGGCCTCGTCCACCATTTGGTAGCATTTCCTTGTGTTAAAAAGTATCCCGCTACCCCGTGCCCATGTGAGGGACATACTAAACAGAGCACTTTGCACTTTCTCCCTATTTGTGACTTGTATTTGAACCTCCGTATTGCTTTCCTTAAACCTTTCTTTAAAAAATACTGCACTTTAACCACGAATGCTGCTATGAGTCTGCTGTTTACCATGCAAGAGCCTGGTATCTGTTTTTATACGGCAACTTATATTTTAAAATCAATTATTTTAAAGAAAAGTATGATTTTTTAAATAGTTTACTAAGAGTCAAGAATGTATTCCATTAATATAATGATTTGTATAGGTTTAATCAGATTTTAATATGTGCTTTTATGCCGTTTTTATCTCAACCGAATAAAGCTTATTGAATTGAATTGAAATTGAGTAAGCAGGGATTTAAGTGGGCCAGGTCTCACTGGTGCTTAGCACCTGCAGTTTTTTAAAGGGGGCCTCGAAACGGGTCTCTATCGGGCTCTTTGTTGTGCCCTGGCAGTCCGTTTGTTTCTGGACTGTAGTGACATTGACAGCAGGCACATCGATGTGCGTGTGCTCACACTGCTCACTTCTCACTAGTGGGGAAGTTACTGCATCACGTCATGCCAGGTGAGCGTTTTAGGGGAAGGGAAATCCATTAAAGAGAGTAATTTTCTCTCTGGATTTCCCTTCTCTTTTTGAAACTCAGGAGCAGCAACATTGTTGTGTTGTCACCAGGGCTTTAAGTGGAAGCTTTTTTAATATTATATACAAGCCATAGTTGCTGCTTGTTTATCTAATGCAAATAGCAACCATTGACAAAGCCAATAGACCTGACTTGTTGTAGGTATGATGTTACTTGTTGTATTATATATCTGGATGCAATGACAAAAAGGACAAACGGAAGTTTCCGCTAGGGATCATCTGCTGGCGTTATGTCCTCGGTCCTGCCCCCACTTAGGTAACTGGGATGTAGCAGTCTGTAGCGACAGTATATGCTCAACCTGCTGCTTCAAACTCGGTATGGGTTTAACCCAACCCTCTTCCCCGTTACGCAGTGTCCCATCTATCTGCGCTGCACTACTTAATGTTCGCTCACTTGGTAAACATCAGGTAGATGTCTTTGAGCTCCTTGTCGACCGTCCTGTAGATCTACTGTTTATTACAGAGACTCGGCTTCACTCTACATCTAATTCCATTGTTACCCTGGATACACCCGAGGGCTATAAGTTCTCTAGAGTGGATCGTCCAGAGGGCAGAGGGGACGGAGGGGCAATTATTTATAAGAGTAAGTGGGACCTCCCCAGTGGCAATGCTACATCCTGGGTTGATTGTGAGGTCCTCGATTTCAGTATTCATTTCTCAGCTCACTTCACTCTGGGAGGCTCCTTGATCTACAGGCCCTGATTCTGTTATGTCTCGAGCCTTGCAATTTTCCCATTATATGGTGCTGGGAGATCTCAATATCCATTTTGACCAAACAGATCACAAGGGTTTGCTTGACTGTCTTGACACCCTACACTTGGCGCAACTGTCCCACCCACCAGGCAGGCCATATATTAGACCCTATTTGCACCAACTTTCCTATTTTATTGTAGGATCCATATCCGGTCTCATGAACCAATCATTTTTTTAACATATTTCTCTTGGGAAATTATCAATGGCGAGATTTCAGTGCGTTCGTATGGCAAACCAGCCTTCAGCAAAATTAACCATGTTGTGCTCAGCCATGCCTTGGAAGCTTCCAGACCCACCCTATCGGGGGATCTTGAGGGCCGGCTTGCTAAGTTTACTAACTGGGCTTCCAGTGCAGTGGATTCATTGGCCTCGTCATCCTGTCCAAGGCTGACTAAGGATTCTCCATCTAAACCCTGGTTTAACCCAGATCTCAAAGCAATTAAACATGAATGCAAGATTCTCGAGCTAGCCTGGCGTCGCAGTGAATATTGTCCTGCGGCCAAGCAGAAGCTCCATCTCAAACAAAAGATCTAATATAGGGCAGTTACCAAGGTCAAATGGCATTTTTTTGAAACTCGCATTGACTTGGCAATAAACAACGCCAAAGAAATCTTCTCTTTTATACAGAGTTTCACATCCCCTGCGACTCTATCTAGGGAGTCTCCATACACTGACACTTGGTGCAAGAGCCTCTCCAATTTCTTTAAGGATACATTTCTTTCCATTCAGGTGGCATTCTCTTCCTGCGACAAGGGTATTGGGGCAGTTGTGGTGGCTTTACCCGCTGATCCAGATCACTCTTTGCATGCTTTTAAGCCTGCGGAGCTCTCTGAATCTCTTAAAATTCTCACAGGCCTGAAGTCTGGCTTCCCATTGGACCCCTGTCCGGCCAGAAAGCTGGCAGCAGTTGCGGAGACCATTAAAAATGAGGTGAATGGTATCATCAATTTGTGTCTTCAGGCGGCCTGCGGCCCAGAAATCTAGAAGCAGGCCAAAATCTTGCCTCTCTTTAAAAAAACGACACACGGCCCTCTTAGCACAGTGAACTACTATCCCATATCCCTTCTACCTGGCCTGGGCAAGGTGCGTGAGAAGGTGGTGAACTGACAACTTACAGAGTTTGTTGAGAAAGAGGGCCTGTTGCACCCAGCTCAGTGAGGGTTTAGAGCCTCGCACAGCACCGAGTCGGCCCTGGTGGAGGTTTCAGAGGCAATTAGGGAGTGTCTGAATGCCAGCGGGAAGGCAGCACTGATTCTGCTAGACCTGTCGGCGGCATTTGACACTGTCCCCCACTCCCTTCTCCTCATGAGGTTAACCAAGATCGGGGTGTTGGGTGCTGTTTGGGGCTGGCTCAGATCCTTTTTGGAAGGACAGGCTCAGCAGATATGGCTTCCACCGTCCTCCTCTTGTCCCCAGAGTGACCACAGGGTCCCACACGGGTCCTCCCTTAGCCCCCTTCTTTTTAACATTTCTGTTACAACTTTGGTGTATCTGGCAGAAGAACTTGGGGCTAAGGCCATGGCATACACGACAATACCCATCTTCTTTTCACCTGGGATAAAAAGAAGACTCTGTTTCTTCTGCTCAACACTGCCTGTCCTCCATATTTCCTTGGCTAGCGGCTGCACAACTCAAGTGCAATGAAGACAAATCAGAGATTCTCCTCTATCGAAAGTTTCCATTTAATTTCAGAGAAACTCTATGGCCCCCTAGCTACCTATCCCCACCTTTACAGGGAAGCCCGCTAAAAACTTGGGGATGTGGTTTGTAGAGAATCTTTCCTCCTCCACACAGATTACGAAACTTGCTGGGACCTGCTTTGGCCTTTTGAAATCTCTGAGGAATTTTCTCCCTCTCCTGCCCAGATCGGCGAAAGAGACTTATCTGTGCCCTTATTTTGTCCCGGCTGGACTTTGCCAATGGCCTTTACATGGGCATCGCAGGCTATCTGTTAAAAAGACTTCAGGCCGTTCAATATGCGGCAACCAGACTTCTGGAAATTCCTGCTAGGACTAGCATTAGACCCCACCTGCGCTCTCTGCACTGGCTTCCTTTGGCCGATCTGGTCAAATTTAAATCCTTGGTCATCGCGCTTTTCATAGGCTTGGCCCCACCTATCTGCAAAAACGGTTCACCTCTTACACTCCAGCATGACCGCTGCGTTTCCTGTCTCAGCGCATCGCCCAGGTCCCTCGCTTTAAATGTCTGAGCCTAGGAGGCAGCTCTTTAGCTCGGAAATCTGCTGCGGCTTGGAATACCCTCACTTATTCCCTCTGGAATACTCAGGACCCGATGATCTTCAAGAAGAACTTGAAAACATATCTCTTTCCATACATTTCTGATGGTTACCCCTCGCTGCTCTGCGCCAGGACACTTTCGAGTATCTGTGCGCACTACAAATTAAATTAACATAACATAACATAACATAAAAGAAAGACCAAAATACAAGTAACACAGATTTTTAGCTTACATGTTTTTAAGCAACGCCCTTAATTACACTGGCCCGCCCCTTTGAGAGACCCCCCAGCTTTTTTTCATCCCACTTAAAGCCCTGTGAGTAAGTCTAACTACTCACTAATATGTGAGTGTAGTACACACTTGGGCAGCATCAGAGCTGCCTTTGCATCGAGAGCACCCTGGGCGAAACTAAATTTGGTGTCACCCCCCCTCCCCCACACACACCTTTTTTGGACCTATGTTGAAGGGAGACTGCAGTATGGAGCTTCAGCGCCCTCTCTGGAGGGAGGCGCTGTGGGTCTAGTTTGCACATGCTAAAGGCTGGCCCTTGATAGCATACAGGATGACCACATGCGCAATAGATCTGCACATAACTACAGTGAATTGACTTCAAGCTACCTGTGCTGATAAACTTGACTGGACAGATGTGATTTCATCCAGTAAATGAAGGCAACAGTTAAACCTAGTGCGTCAGAGTTATATTTTTATTTCAAGTTTTTTGTATTTTGCAGCTTTAATAGTATGTCATCTACAATTTTTTTTAAATTCATGTTCTTTCTTAAGAACACATCAGTTAGGGTTGTGCAAAATTCTGATAGTTTTCTTCTGTGTAATTAAGGGAAATTCCACAAACATTGCACAAAAGTATGTGAAAGAGGAAACAGCATTTAGCCTTGTATTTTAGCAAGCAATGCATACTTTCCATTTTAGACATGAAGACACATTTCATGTAAATAAAAAGTGCAACAAAACACACTTGCAGTAAACAATAGCCTCTCACGTTCTGGTCGTTCACTTCCGTATTATGTTATCATTTTGCCACAAGAGAGGCATAATTACACCACATAGTATAATGGTGACATTTGTGGAATAGCACGAAACAAGCATAACATGAAACTATTTGAGATTATGCAAAAATAATGAAGTTTTTCCCATGGGTATATATTTATATATATTCACTGAAAAAAACAAAGGTTACAGGGCCATTATAGTTACACTTATATTATACATGCACAAAACCATAGAAATGCAGCAGTTATAGGGCCATATGTATCAACACATTTCCCCATAGACACAGAATGGGCAAAACCTTTTGATACATCTGGCCCATAGTTACCTGACATCATGATAACTTAGGCCCCATGAAATGCAATGCTTATTACCTCACATGTTATATCACTCAGGACATGGTAAGTGATATCATTAATTACATCACTGATGACATCTCAAATGACATCACTGATGACATCATCTAGTACGTGTGTTTCCTAACGTTTGTGAGACTTAAAGCTACTGCATAATTTAAATTACTCTTCTTTCTGTACTACTGCGTGATACTCTTTCTATCATATGTCATCTGAGTGGATGTGAGATCATCTGTATCTGTGTGTGAGTTGTTTTGGTGTGTGAGTGGGTATGGGAGTGGCTGTATGGGTGAAAAAGTGGGTGTGTGAGTAGCTGGATGAGTGAGTGTCTGTAAGTGGCCATATTTGTGAGTGAGTGGCTGTAAGGGTGAGTGAGTGGCTGTGTGAGTGGCTATAAGGGTGACCAAGTGGCTGTGTGAGTGGCTCTATGGATGAGTGACTGGGTGTGTAAGTGGCTGTATGGGTAGGTGATAGGTTAACTGAGTTGGTGTATGGGTGGCTGTGTTGGAGAATGCAAAAACAACAGTTGATGAACAGAATGCCGAACAATGTCATACATTCACCCCAGTACAGAGATCTGGGCCTAAATCCATCGCTTTTTGCTCACCAAGCCACCCCAGTTCAGACATGGCCATATGCAAATCAGCCTTGACCCTGTGCCTCATGGGAACAGTCCAGCCCGAACTGCCAAGCCATGTCTTCCCTGGACCGGAATCAAGCATCCTAGGACCGGTTTCTGGCTATCAGCCGTCATCAGCCAGGATAGCTTGACTCCAGTGGCGTGGAGAGCACGGGACTCACGTCTGAGCATACCCGTCCCACTTGGGGTGACAAATGCAAAAACAACAGTTGATGGACAGAATGCAGAACAATGTCATACATTCAACCCAGTACAGAGATCTGGGCCTAAATCCATCGTTTTTTTGCTCACCAAGCTACCCCAGTTCAGATATGGCCATATGCAAATCAGCCTTGACCCTGTGCCTCATGGGAACAGTCCAGTCCGAACTGCCAAGCCATGTCTTCCCTGGACCGGAATCAAGCATCCTAGGACCGGTTTCTGGTTATCAGCCGTCATCAGCCAGGATAGCTTGAATCCACTGGTGTGGAGAGCACAGGACTCACGTCTGAGCATACCCGTCCCACTCTGGGTGACAAATGCAAAAACAACAGTCGATGGACAGAATGCAGAACAATGTCATACATTCATCCCAGTACAGAGATCTGGCCCTAAATCCATCGTTATTTTGTTCACCAAGCCACCCCAGTTCAGACATGGCCATATGCAAATCAGCCTTGACCCTGTGCCTCAGGGGAGCAGTCCAGCCCGAACTGCCAAGCCATGTCTTCCCTGGACCTGAATCAAGCATCCTAGGACCGGTTTCTGGCTAACAGCCGTCATCAGCCAGGATAGCTTGACTCCAGTGGCGTGGAGAGCACAGGACTCACGTCTAAGCATACACGTCCCACACGGGGTGACGAATGCAAAAACAACAGTTGATGGACAGAATGCTGAACAATGTCATACAATCACCCCAGTACAGAGATCTGGGACTAAATCCATCGTTTTTTTGCTCACCAAGACACCCAGTTCAGACATGGCCATATGCAAATCAGCCTTGACCCTGTGCCTCATGGGAACAGTCCAGCCCGAACTGCCAAGCCATGTCTTCCTTGGACCGGAATCAAGCATCCTAGGACCGGTTTCTGGCTATCAGCCGTCATCAGCCAGGATAGCTTGACTCCAGTGGGTTAGTGAGTGGTTTTATGGGTGAGTGAGTAATTATGTGAGTTGTTCTATGGATATGTGAATAGGTATATTAGTGTTTGTATGGGTGTGTGAGTGGGTGCATGGTGGATGTGTGGGAGATTATATGGTTCTGTTGAGAGGCTGTATGGGTGAAATGAAAAAATGAAATACCAGTATTTGTAAAGCGCACAGCTACATCCGAAGTAGTGGGCCGTCGGGAAGATTAAGCGAGCTATTGCCCAGAGTCACATTGTGCTGGGCTAACCCGCCGCCGGCACCGGGGATTGAACCATGAACCCTGCAGTCTGAAGTCAGGCACCCTGGCCGCTGCGCCACACCTCTCATGAGTGAGTGGGGGGTGAGTGACTGTGTGGGTGAAGTTGTGGATGTGTGCATAACTGTATTGGTGAGTGAGTGGGTGTGTGAGTGGCTGTATGGGTGAGTGGGTGGCTGTGTGAGTGGCTGTATGGGTGAGTGTGTGGGTGTGTGAGTACCTGAATTGGTGAGTGAGTGGCTGTGTGAGGTTCTGTATGGTTGATTTGGTGGGTGTGTGCGTGGCTCTGTGGATGAGCAAGTGGGCACGTGAATGGGTATGTGTGAGTTTGTGTGAGTTGGTATATGAGTGGTTCTGTATACAATGTAATCAGTGATGTCATCAGTGCTGTTATCAGTGATGCCACTGACCATGTCATTAGTGATGTAATATATGAGGTCATGAGTCCTGCATTGCAGAGGGTAAGTTATAGTTAACTCAGGTAACTATAACTGCATTATCTCATTTATTTTGTGCATGTAAAATCTAAGCCTAACTATAACGTCTCTGTAACCTTTTGTTTTTTTAGTGAAATTTTAAGTTATTTTTTTTTCCTCCTAAATATAACATCCCTATAACCTTTGTTTTTATAAGTGAATGTGAAAGGTTTTTTAAATCTCATTCTATAATGTCCTTGTAACCTTTGGTTGTTTCAGTTATTTTTTTAAATGTTATTTTCTTACTATTACATCCCTATAACCTTTGGATTTTTTAGTGAAATTAAATGCTGTTTTACCATTATTCCCTAACAATAACATCCCTGTAACCTTTGAATTTTTTAATGAATTTGTAAGTTTTTTTCAACTTTTAATTCCTGACTGTACCCTGTAACCTTTGAGAGTGGGTGTGCAAGTGGCTGTATAGATTGGTGAGTGGTTTGTAGGTGTGTGAGTGGCTGTATGGTTCTGTGAGTGGGTGTGTTAGTAGCTGTGTTGGTGTGTGACTGGTTTTGTGAGTGACTATGGTTCAGTGAGTGTGTGTTTGTGTTTGTCTGTATGGGTCTGTGAATCAGGGCCATAGCCTGGAGCATAGATTTCGGGGCCCTTGATCCATATGATGAAAACTGCAGTAAAGGAGTGAACAAAGGGTTCATAAGCAAACTTTATTGGTGTCATAGGTACCGGGTCTTCAACTTGCAGGGATATTTTTGAGATATACTGTCAAGCATGCCATATTCTATTGTATAGTACAATTGTGGTATTCTCCTGAGGACATTGTTTAAAAAGATGTGGAAATTGTAGCTAAGTTTGAACACACTAGTTATTTTCGATTGTATTTATAGATTTAGATATTTTTCTCCCCTGCAGTTATTCAGGTAGATGACAATGTATGCAAATTGTTGCATTTTAAGATTATTTGTCAAATATGAATGTAATGCATCTTTAAAATAAAGGATAGTTGCAGTGGCTTTGGCTTCTTGATTCTCTACTTGAACAATATGCGGTTTGTTTTTGGGAGAATCCCTTTTTCGTCCAGTGACTTACACTGTTAATATATGTAAATGGATAATAGCAAATGTGAAAATAAAAGTTGAACATGTTACTGTCAAAATCACAGTGCCCTTCTTCCTCTCCCATTCCCAACATTCTAGTCTCTGTAATCTGGTCTTCTCTTAACCCATATCACAATATTTATCTAAGTACAGAACCTCATTTTTCAGATACACCACATATATAAAGGCATATTAATTTGAATGCCCTCTACTGCTTCCTTCAGCAATGTCAGCACTTCATTAAATACTTAACAAAAATGACATTTTAGTTTCTCTTTCTTAACTTCTACATGACCTCAGTGGAATTTAATGACCAAATACAGTTCTCTATCCTTGCACACTGAAAAATACACACGTAATATTCCCAAAATGATATATATTTTGCCTGCTAAATGTTTGGTCATTGATGACTTCAGAAAGCCCTAGGCCATTCTGGGCATTTTAGTGACAGCATTGCCGTAATTGGATAAGCATTAAGCTGTAATTGCATCATTCTGCGCAAAATGTGCAGACTACCCTACAGGTAACCCAGTCAGATATGCACAGTGTGCAATAAGGACTCAATTGAATGAACAGTATGCATGCTGCAGATGGATTCAAGTGCGTGCAGTCCATGGCAAGAAATATATATATGTTCCATACAAGAACATGCTGACATACTGTCCTCATCTCCAAATCAGGACTCTGGTATGTGCATATTACATTCTTACATACAACTATAGGGAATAAGTATTAGAAATAGCAGCACAAAAATGTTCTTCCCTAAATGTAGGGAGCAAGACCTTCAGAAAGACATATTGGAACAAATACTACATACATTCACTGTCTAGAAAAGCATATTGTATGAGAGTCTGCAGAACATTGTGTCACATTCTAATGCAGGCAGCATCAGCAGACCCCTAACCCAGTGACTTCATGGCCACGAACAAGTAGCCGACCACAAACAAATAAAACTTCAATCCAGCAGATGCTGCTAACTAGCAACCATTCTGTAAGCGGCTATTCTTGACAAACTCATTAACACAGAAGGCTTGTACAATAACCTACCCTCTACCACTAAGAGCTTTCTGGAGTGGCCAGAAGACCAGAGTCGACAAAAATGGAAGGGCTGTCTTATCATTATTAAACCCACCCACTGCCTTTGACTTAGTGCATCACTCCACATGGGTATGAAGATCTTAGTCTATAAGGAACCTTTCTGGACTGTTTCTCCTCTCATCTCTAAAACAGATGAAGCATCATCTTGTGCCCATTGTTTAGTTTAGTTTAGTTTATGGCATTTATTAAGCGCTTGGTTGCACAGAGAACAGTGCGTCCCCGCGCTGACAACCCTACCTACAACTCTTCGGCCGGGCTCAAGAGGCTGGACACAGGGGCAAGAGTACGCTATGCTGAGTTTAACCTGGGAAGAGATGGGTTTTCAACCTCTGTCTGAACCTGGTTTCAGAGGGCTCCATCCTCAGTTCGATAGGAAGGTTGTTCCAGTTGTTGCTGGCGTGGAGTCTGAAAGAGCGTCCTCCCATCCTTGCTCTGTGTATCCGAGGTACCACTAATTGCATGCTACCCATCGACCTCAGGGGGCGTGTAGGGTGATATACTGGAAGCAAGTCCTGGAGATATGGAGGTGCTTTTTTGTGGGCTATACGGTGGGTGATGCACATGGTTTTGAAAATGATTCTTTCCTTTATTGGGAGCCAATGAAGGGTGCGTAATGCATGTTTCCCCGAGGCTCTCCTAGGGAGGTTGAGGACCAGCCTCGCTGCAGCGTTCTGGACGCGTTGAAGCTGTGTTAAGCCCTTTTTACTAAGTCCACATAGTAGGGAGTTCCCATAATCTAACTGGGAAGTGACCAAGGCGTGTACCATGGTTTTTCTGGAGCTAGGGGGCAATAGGTCCAGGATTTTCCTTAGGACCTTCAAAAGTCCGTAGCATTTTCCCGCAACCTTACCCACATGATTGGTGTAGGCCAGGTTAGAGTCCAGATGAAAGCCAAGGTTCTTAACTGTGTCCACTGGGACCGGGACAGAGCCCAGTTCGATGGGCCACCAGGCAGAGGTCCAGATGGAAGGACGTGGACCTACAATAAGAACTTCCGTCTTGTTACCATTAAGGCGGAGACAGTTTTGTTTCATCCAGCCGTCTAGAGCCACAAGGCAAGCCGAGAAATTCTCAGCATCCACAACTGGATCACGGGACAAATTGATCACCAGTTGTGTGTCATCTGCATAGGAGACTATTGCCACACCATAAGACTCTACCAGTTTGGCAAGGGGTTCCATGTACAGGTTGAATAATGTAGGGCTCAAAATAGAGCCCTGAGGAACCCCTTGCCTGAGACATCTTACACTGGATTTGCATGGTGGGCAATGCACTTGAAATCTTCTGTTTTTCAGAAAGGATACCAGCCACTCATGAGCGGGACCGGTTATTCCCTTTTCCCTCAGCCCCCATTGTCCTATTCAACTCCTTTCTGCAATGACTAGAATGTAACCAATGTTTCGGGATCTCTCCACACCTCAGCCAACTATGGAACTCATCTGATCCTTTAATCTGCCCTGTTATATCCATGCAGAGGACACCCATGGCATCCGCTCAAAATCCTGACCTATTCTCCTCAGTCCTAGACCACTTTCTCCAAGCCATGCTCAAAAAATACTGATCAACAGCCTGAAATGTAACGCATCAAAAACTGTTAGAAGTTGTAAAGCTTCCACCCTACGATTATCTGGCCTTTTGAACAGGATAATTTCCAATGACAATCAGGAAACCTGGGAGTTTTCATAGACACTGGCTTGTCACTAGTGCCACAATTGGCAAAAGTTACAGAAACTGCCTTCACAATCATTTTTTTCTCATACGTTTCCATCAGAATGTCTGCCACCATCATCTGGATACTGTTCCACCTGGACTAAGCAAACTTACTGTCTGTTCAATCCTTCAAGAAAATGCACATTGCTGGCGCACAACTGTCTCTTCCAAAAGCTAATCTCAAGAATTTAACGCCAGCAAAGTTACCAAATATTCACCATCACCTGGCATTCAAAGAGAAAGCTTTACATAAAGATGTCCCCCATATTGTAAACACCACCAAACCAGGTCCAGACCTTAACCAAAGGAAGAAAAGGTTGAAACAGCAATGCACACATAACTATTTATAACTCACCCGTCACTTCATTCAATGATAAAGCATAGTTACAAGTTCACTATGATGTGAAAAGTGCGCCTCTCTGGTTCACATGTATAATACAAAAAGTCTTCCCACATAGGCAACACTGGAAAACCAAACTCTACGAACTTAGAACAACAAATGGAGTAGCAGCAAAAGGTTCAAATCCAAGGAAGGGGGACTCAGTCTTTCATCATTCAGAGGTTATAAGCTGAGTAATTGCAACAACTTCTATTTACATTTACTATTTCTTATTTCTTATTTATCAATCTTTATTTCGGCCGTATGGCCATCAAAGATATACAATAAAACATATTTACAATTTCTAGAAACAGTGCTTTAAACAAACAAGTTTCTAATATTTCTCATTAAGGGAAAATGTATGTCTAACACTGGGTCAAAAACATAACACATCCCTTTCCCTTTTGTGTGGGTTAAATATTTCCCCTTTTTGAAAAGACTATATAGATGCACCAACCATTCTACGGATCTGGCACCTGATCTATAGCGCACATATTGGGTTTGTTTGCTGCTGCCAAGGAGATGGGCTTCATTTGTCTTCATGAGGAGTGGTTCTCTGAACCACTCAGCATACTAATCCCATTCCAAAAAGTTTTTTTTAGGTGCAAACCTAATAATTGTGGTTATAAATGTGTTTGCAGCGAAGGCAGCAACGTAATGCAGAATTCACAATAGTCACCTATAAAATGACTATTCCTATAAAGGCCTGTAAGTTACATTGGGTCCCTATTTTATACTCAAACAACTTTCTTATTTTGGGTAAATACTGAAGTCTTACAACATATTGCAGTCACCTTCGCTAACTCTGTTTGATACTAATAGTTTATTGAACAGAGACAGTCCACCTAACTCAAGGTGTTCCATGAACAATGAAAAAATGATCAGGACTGTGATAATGAGCATTATCTTCCCCCAGGAGCCCAAGGATCAACTGGGGTGGTGACCCTTCAGTTTTGCAATTGTGGCACCCATGGTTGGGTGCTGACCCTAGCAAAAAACACAGTTGATGGACAGAATGTAGAACAATGTCATACATTCACCCCAGTACAAGGATCTGGGCCTAAATCCATCGTTTTTTTGCACTCCACAATACCCTGGGTTAGACACTGGCTATATGCAAATCAGCTCTGACCCTGTGCCTCATGGGAACAGTCCAGTCCGAACTACCAAGCCATGTCTTTCCCAGACCGGAATCAAGCATCCAAGGACCGGTTTCTGGCTATCAGCCTTCATTCAGCCTGGATAGCTTGACTCCAGTGGTGTGGAGAGCCTGGGACTCACGTCTGAGCATACCCAGCCCACTCGGGGTGAAAATTGCAAAAAACACAGTTGATGGACAGAATGTAGAACAATGTCATACATTCACCCCAGTACAAGGATCTGGGCCTAAATCCATCGTTTTTTTGCACTCCACACCACCCTGTGTTAGACACTGGCTATATGCAAATCAGCTCTGACCCTGTGCCTCATGGGAACAGTCCAGTCCGAACTACCAAGTCATGTCTTTCCCAGACCAGAATCAAGCATCCAAGGACCGGTTTCTGGTTATCAGCCTTCATTCAGCCTGGATAGCTTGACTCCAGTGGTGTGGAGAGCCTGGGACTCACGTCTGAGCATACCCAGCCCACTCGGGGTGAAAATTGCAAAAAACACAGTTGATGGACAGAATGTAGAACAATGTCATACATTCACCCCAGTACAAGGATCTGGGCCTAAATCCATCGTTTTTTTGCACTCCACACCACCCTGGGTTAGACACTGGCTATATGCAAATCAGCTTTGACCCTGTGCCTCATGGGAACAGTCCAGTCCGAACAACCAAGCCATGTCTTTCCCAGACCGGAATCAAGCATCCAAGGACCGGTTTCTGGCTATCAGCCTTCATTCAGCCTGGACAGCTTGACTACAGTGGTGTGGAGAGCCTGGGACTCACGTCTGAGCATACCCAGCCCACTCGGGGTGAAAATTGCAAAAAACACAGTTGATGGACAGAATGTAGAACAATGTCATACATTCACCCCAGTACAAGGATCTGGGCCTAAATCCATCATTTATTTGCACTCCACACCACCCTGGGTTAGACTCTGACTATATGCAAATCAGCTCTGACCCTGTGCCTCATGGGAACAGTCCAGTCCGAACTACCAAGCCATGTCTTTCCCAGACCGTAATCAAGCATCCAAGGACCGGTTTCTGGCTATCAGCCTTCATTCAGCCTGGATAGCTTGACTCCAGTGGCGTGGAGAGCCTGGGACTCATGTCTGAGCATACCCAGCCCACTCGGGGTGAAAATTGCAAAAAACACAGACTGTGCCTCATGGGAACAGTCCAGTCTGAACTACCAAGCCATGTCTTTCCCAGACCGGAATCAAGCTGACCCTAACCAAACACAAACCAAAGTCCTATCAATGTGGAGTCAAAAGCAAACCCTAAATTAACTTGTGCTCATCTTGACAAAGAGCAGTCAGGTTAACTTAGAGGCAATGTGTGAAGTATTAATGCAGCACTTCAAACTGTAAATAAGTGAAAACATATCACAGGAAAAATCCCACGCCAATGTAGAAAAATATAGAGCAAATTTTAACAAATAACTCAAGACCAAAACAACAAAAATCCAATCAGTGGAAATGGAGCTATGCAAGTTTAAAGATTTTAGTGAAAATAGCACCAAAAAGCACAGAGTCAACTGTAGTTATCTGGAGGTGCTGGGCTGGGACTAAGGCCCAAGTTCAGTCCAACTGTGATGGAGTACGGGCCAACTACAGTGACCCAGTTAGGCCCGCTGAATAATAGTACCCTAAATCCTGGTCGCAAAGAGATGCTGAGTCCCATGTTGAGGATGCACCACGCATCAGCAATGTGAAGCGGTTCTGATGGGCTGCGTTGGGTCAGGTGATGTCCTTGCTTCAGGGAATTCCATGCAGGACATGTGTCGGCCCAGAGGAGAAGCGCAAGTTCTGTAGTAGATGTGCCTTGGAGGTGATGTGTTGGTTCTGCTGAAGGTTCTTGAAACAAGATGAACCAGGAGTATTTTGGACAGGTCCAGCACACGTACTCCCTAATAATAATAGTTTAAATGTAAGTATGTGCAATTCCTAATGAAAGTAGTGGTGGACAGGTCTCTGGAATAACCTCCAAATGGAGGAAGTGCCCTCACACACCCAAGTGGTGTCATGCTTCATCATTTGGGCGTGCTCCTCGTCAGGCCGGTGCTGCAATGCCCGACGGGCACCCGCGAAGGGGCTCTTTGGCGGAGTTCTTTTGATAAAGACGTTTGGTGAGTGAGGGTGTGTGGACTGAAGTGAGTAGTGTAGTGAGTGTGATTTTAAAATATGTTTAGGGAGACTCTTATTATGTAAATTTTATTAATGCGGCTCGCTAACCTAAATAAAAACAGCATAGCTCGTATCGGAGATAATGGTCCTATAGAGCATGCTTGCAGTTAGACTTGCTCAACATGTATCTTGCCTCATCAGCCCCTAAGGGGTCTATTGGCAATTCATCAGGACCGAGTAAGGATAACTTTCTAATAGTCTTATACTACTGTAAGACTGGTGCATTCAATTTTGCAGACTGATCAAGTTACCAGCTGTACTATGTGGCACAACATGTTTTTCTTAATAGTTCATGTCCACATTTTTAAATTCACTGCACCTTGCTCTTTGGGCTGTTAAGGGCTGCCCCTGGGGGTGACATATATATATATAAAAAAGGAAGGTTTAGTATTGTTGAAATGGCAGTTTAGAACTGCACACACAGGCTGCAATGGCAGACCTCCGACATGTTTAAAGGGCTACTTAAGTGGGCAGCATAAGCAGTGCTGCAAAGACACTACTAGCAATTAATTTAAAGGTCTTGGGCACATGTACTACCATTTTACCAGAGATGTGCAATCAATTTAAATAGGCCAATTGGGTGCAAGCCAATTATAACATGTTTTAAGGAGAGAGCACCCGCACTTAAGCACTGGTTAGCACTGATAAAGTGCGCAGAGTCTAAAAGCCAACAACAGGTTCAGAAAACAGGAGGGTGAGGTCAAAAAGTTTGTAGATTACCCTGCAGACAGTCCAACAATTACGAAAATTAGTCTGCTGTTTCCTGACATGCTCAACAACACTGCGCTATGCAGAGATGGCAGAAACGGTGGTATGTATATGCCAAATGAACCTTGGACTGGGGCAAGGGGTTGCTTGCATGGTTGTTGTAATGGTGCACATTTGGTTTTTCAAACGCTTCAACTCAGTCAGGATTTTATTGGGACTGCCATGGTCCGTAATGGTACAGATGCTCTGATCTTCTTCTCCTTTTTGTGGATAGAACTGGGGGATGCCACATGACCATGGAAGTTTTTGTCTTCTTCCAAATGATACTGTTCAGCAAGACAGGTTTTTCTAGCAGCATTGGTAGTAATAATATGCCTTTAGTTGTCAATGCAGCAAAAAGTGACCTTGTGGTCTCTCGCTTAATTTCCTGCTGTTCTTGGTTTGTCTATTTCTGAACACTGCAGTCACTGGAAAAAGTTGTATAACCACACAGTTTGTGGTTATGCACCGCAACTATATTTTTGCTCACGTGCTAAAAGCATGCAGCTTTACCGCATGAACAAACATTGATATTGTGGTGGTTGTAAAAGGCCCTTAATCAGCTTTACCGCATGAACAAACATTGATATTGTGGTGGTTGTAAAATGCCCTTAATCAGTCCATGTCAGGGAATAGCTGCAAAAATAATGAGGTCATTTTGCATGAACATAGGCTCACATTTTGAAGCTCTAAATGAGGTCCAAGTCATAAGGTAATATTGTCCAGAAGTTCCAACCTCTGCCACACATTAGCAAGGTGGCTAAATGCCCTTTAGACAGTGATGGAAACGAACTGTGAAGTTCCTTGTACAAAGATGGGAGAAAGCCTTGGTATATTCCAGTGATATTGGAATAGACCCATGATGTACACTGCATGGTGACTGAATAGGATGGTAGACCTTTTGGGTACCCGGTATTGAGAAAGCATCTTGCCATTGGATACTCTGGTGAATAGCCAGAACTGTATGTTAATCCACATGGTGATGGATTAGTACTTTGGGCAACCTAGTGTGGTGGCAGGCTACAGCTACTGGGTAATCCATATGGTGCTAGCATAAGGTAGGCACTATACAATCTCTTTTGACATACAAAAATCATTGGGGTTCTCGAACTGCAAATATGAAAATAACCTGGACAAAGTCTCTGAGCATTTTTGTAAAAACCCTTAAGGTAATCGATGAAGTCCCTTTTACTTTTGACATGTTTTACTATAGCCTTATAGCCTGCCGTTGCGGGCTATACCGGCTATTAAAGGCCCGCTGAATCGTTAAAGGCCCGAGCCGAAGGCGAGGGACTTTAACGAGACAGCGGGACTTTATTTGCCGGTATAGCCCTGCTATGAGGCTATTAGAAAATTCTGCCACTAGAGGGCAGAATGTTCTAACAAATTAAACAAAGAGTTCTCGAAGCTCGAGGGGATATAAATCCCCTCGAGCTTCGAGAAGCCTTTGTAGAACATTGGAATGTTGCTCTGCGGGCCTTTACCGGCCCGTAGAAGCAGGGAGCACTCCATTGTCTGCAATGGAGTTCCCAAAATTCCAATGTTCTAATTCATGTTAAACTCCCTGAGAATACTTCAGTTTTTGCTGATGTTGTCTTTCACATGTAGTTATTTATCATGCAACATATAACTTTTGTATAATTCATACAGCGAACGGAGTTAGCGTCTAGGGGTTCTGCGGAATTCAGGTTGTGGGTGATTGTTTATGTTGAAGGCAGCGGGAATTACTTGCAGAGGCTGTGAGCACATCATAAAACTGTGCAGACTACATGCACATTCAATCTTTGGCCTCTCTGCAAAGCGCGCAGAGCGACACTCACATATGTACCAACCATATTTGTTATTCTAGGGTAATGTGTGTGAAGTGGTGATCCTTTGTGTAAATATTGCCAGCACAAAAAGAAAAGATAATGCATGCTTACAGGTGAGGGGGTGGGTTACACGTATGGGAGGGATGGTGAAGTGGGGGAGATAAAGGACTTACGTGCAGGAGCGAGTGAAAATGGTGCTGAAGAGGAAAGAGATTTTTTTTTAGATATGTAGATAGAGGATTTCAGTGAGATGGAGGGGAGAAAACGTCTGTTCGTGTATTGTTGCACGATAGACTACAGAGGAAAGTAAGGAGGAGAAAGGAGGGACTTATATGAACTGAAGACCACTAGACCTTAGTAATCATTAATTCAAACTCTCCTATTTTCAATTCTACTTATTCACACCAAAATTATTATTGTGCCAATTGATTTGATACTGCTAATAACCACCGGGAAAGCTAATAGGTCTGGATTTTTTTGATTTATTTGTCCTATGACATGATCTATATGTCTGGGTTTAAAAACAGGAAGCTCACAAAGAAATGCCTATACATTTGTTAGGTGGCATGCTGTGTAAAGCACAGGCTTTTGGGTTACACAATTTCATCCACGACATTAATGACAGGCCACTCATCTTGGAAAGGAATCTTAGTTACATTTCTTTGGCCATGTCTATGTTGGAGACTCCGACCTCTTTTCATCCAACTTAAAGCACTAATCAACATAATTAAAGTGCCGTAGTAGGTTGTGTACCAATGAAAGCACATTATTTCATCAAAGCCATTTGGTCTAATTTTTAAAAAAATTATTGTTATTTTTGTCTCTGCTGCTGCAAAGCCTTCAAACATGTATGTGGAGAGATGTTAGGTCAGTCTGCTCTAGTTAAGTTTTATATTGCCAAGTTTGCAGATTCTAAAAAACTACATAATTCGATCCTCTCACCTGCCTGCTCCATACTTTCTCTTTTTTCTTTCTGGTCTGGGATTGCTGTAAGGACTCATGTCAGAAAAGTCTGAATCACTGCTGACATGGTGGAGGAAGAGAGAGGGTGCGCTATAATAAATCAGCACTTCTATGCCAGCCCATACTTTATCTGACGATCCATTTAGCAATTTTGCTGTGGTTCTATCTGCACTGAGTTGGGCACAACCAAGAGTAAGCAAAATGGAACTGAAAACCAGCTGTGCACTACACCCTGCCTGAGGGTGTGAAACCACAGTATTTATATAGGTCGAGCCAAAGGCTCCGTAGTACGTTTGTTTGAAGATCATAAAAAAAGGATAGCTGAAAAAAGGGAAAACTAGATTACGAAGCAAAGTTTAAAAGTACCAGTAAATACAAAGGCCTAAGATTTTGAGGCGCCAGACAGAAATAGGGAATGGCCTGGCCTCACTCGGCCCCCCTGGTGGATATGGCCCTGTTGTGAATGGCTGTGTGACTGGCTGTATGGATCTGAGTGGGTGTGTAAGCAGCTGCATGGATCTAAAGTAGGTGTGTGAGTGCCTGTATGGGTGTGTGACTGGCTGTATGGATGTGGGAGCGGGTGTTTGAATAGCTTTTTGGGTGTGTAAGTGGCTATGTGAGAGGCTGTATGGGTCTGTGAATGGACGAGTTAGGTGTTTTGTGAGTGTGTAAGTGGGTGTCTGACTGTCTGTGTGGGTGTGTCAGTAGCTGTGTGAGTGACTGGGCCAGAACAGTTTTGTACACAATATCTATCCAACTGGAGTACTTTCTACTCCCTAGCTACTAAGTTCTACCTCCTTGGGTAAATGTCCAATGCATATTCTACACAACATCTGTGTAATGGACCACAAGGAAATGTCTCCATTGACCCTGTGTACATTTCAGCAATGTGATAGTTCCTTGTAAGTCTTTACCAAGAAATGTATGATAACATGAATCTGCCTACAAAGAAGACAACAAGACTACAAAAAGGTAAATCTGTAGCAAACAAGGGTACTTCCTCTTAACTATATGAAGCAAGTGCCTCTTTGTTGGGTAGAAATGTCCTCGTATTCCTCAGCACCAAGAAGGCATCACCAATATTGGTGGGAAATGTGCTGCAGGCCTTTTTGTTAGACTGTCCATCATCCTGGTAAAAGGCCGGAAGACTTTTGCATACTAATAATGTGGAACAGAAGGGGCCAAGCAGAGGGAGCTTCCAGGTGGTTCGCACATTTGCATACTTGTAGTGGTTTAAAGGGAGAACCATGGGCTCCGCTCCTTCCATAAGAGGCCCAGCACAGGATCCTTTCTAGAAGGGGACCAGGCTGCATCGCCCCCCTCCCAAGGCTGATTTTGGCCCAGGGATCCCATCATCCAGTGCCCAGCCTCTTCATTCTGGGTGCCCTGGACCCCATAGAGGACACCCAGTCTCCAGCGTTTGGATTTGTTGCAGCATGTTTAGTTTATAAATTCCTATTATCTAACTCTACTCGTTAGGCCCATTTCAACCCAAACTCCGTTACCATTTCCGTGTTACCGCAGTTACCAAATACCATACGTTCTTAGGTCCTCTGATAGATCTTACTATGTGCTGCAAGGGACTAGAATACTCAGGGGATCAATAATTATCCTATGAGGACCTGGAATAGATAATTGTGAGCACATGTCTTACAAATTTAAATCTCCCAACATTTCCCAACTAATGATTTCTTGTTCAAGACAGAATAAATCAAAGAAATAATAAGACAGAATCTGCAGAGTGAATGTATCAGATACCATTTATCTATGTCTCAAGAGTGCTGAAATGCAGAACATGAAACAGATCAGATTTAATAGCGATTTAAGTAATATATTAAGTCAAGGCAATGCAAGGGCTATATTCCTCAGCAGAGGGTGATTTAGACTAGAGAAACAAATCTACAAACAGGGATCAGTCGATTCTCATACAAACCAAATCAGTGACGCTTCAGATGTTTTTGGAGGTTTTTAGTTCCAGTCGTAGGACAAATCGTTATCCTTCCTGCACTGCAGCACCAATATAACAGCAGGTTCCAGAAAACCCTTCAGTGAAAAGTTGTTCTTTGCTCATGCTTCTAGCCAGTAGCAATGCAGTTCAGTGTCACAGTTCGCTTAGTGTCTATGTCCAGTTCATCAGTCTCATTCCCACCCAAATGAACAGCAGCAAGACAGGGACGAGACAAGGGTGAAAGTCAGTCAGCCAAAGCCAACAGCCAGAAATCAGCCAGCAATAGACCATAGCCATAGCCACATGAACCCGCTACGGATTAGACTATTATACTTCAACGATTCCAGGTTTACTCCTCTTACGTATCAACTTTGTCGGATCATTCCATTTCATTGGCTGTTCATGATAGGATGTGATGAAGTAATCAGTAAAAGTATTCAATACAGAAGAATGAGTAAATCAATTTCTTGCAATTTTTCTTATGATCACTGTATTTCAATTGTTTAATGAATTATAACATCCTCGGAAATGTGCGGATGAATGGCCCATCCCTTGTCAGTCCATTCCCAGGCATACTATTTAGGTTGTAACAGATTTTGTTGCTAGTTCATTTGAATGAGTTACAAGTAAGAAAAGAGTTTATTGATTTCTAGAGCACAAAAATGAAACTTTATGAAAGATTCCCATTGGCTTCTGAGAGAACATTTCACAAGTTAACACCAGATGAAAAAGCAAACCTTTGAGGCCTAAACAGGAAAAACATCTTATGCACGAAGACTATTACTAAAATATCAATATATGTACATTAATTCTTCAAATTAAATGAAATAACAATGCCTACATATGTCAGTATTAGGTACTGCTAACATTTTCAGTGTACATATATAATTTTCATGTAAATTTCTTTTGTTGGTTACAGTTTTAATTCATGCTTTGAAATCATCATGTATTACTTCAGAGCAGAATATTTTATGTCATCTCTCAGCAATATTCATCTTCCAAATATTTAATTAATATTAATGCACATGTTACTCTTCTAAAGTTAGATTATATTTTCCTAGTGCACACAGTTAAAATACATGTGTCTTTATAGCACTCTCTCTATGTTTACTTTGAGTTTTCAACATTTTCTAAGCAAACAGTAGCATTTAACATTTAAAATATGCACTTTCATGATATTGTTATTTGTCATTCAGATAAATCTGGTTTTCTAACTTTCTGCCTGCTTTTACAATGCAGACTTTGCACCTGACGTTTTTCTCATATATGTCACAATCTTTTTTTCTAAGGAAAGATTTAGTAAAGTTATATGAAAGATAAAATCTATACTCTATAAGGATTGCAGGGAATCCTCAATACCCCGCGTTCCCTGCCAGCTCCCTGCCTCCAGCCGGAGCTGGCATCGCTCCCACATGCAGGGACCAGCCAAAAAATCTGCCCCCTTCATGTGGGTGCAATTCTTTTTTTTTTCACAACAAATTTTATAGGAATAGGAAATGTCGGAGTTCAACTGGAGAAACATGGCTGCCGCGAGGTAAACGGTCGTGGACCACCGGGAGGTGCGCGTAATTGGGTTTTGGAGCGTCCCCCACCTTCCTCACCCATCGCAAGCATAACGTCCTGTGCAGGTTAAGCTACCGTGCATGAACAAACATTTTTTTTGCTTATGTTTTTTATTTGCTTACCAAAATTGAATGACTCCAAGCCTGGAAATTTACGAGTGTAGTGCCAGCTCCAGTGATGCGGGGGGAAATCCATCATGGCTGAGGGCAGCAGGTCTGCTGCGGCGTCTTCGGGCAGCGCGTGTGCTGAGGGGCAGAGTCAGCACAAGCCTTTTTGAGGGACAGATAGCATCACTGGTCTGTTGGAGAGGGGGCTCCTCTCGATTACATTGCCTCGTGAGCACCCAGCAGGCCCCAGTGTACAAAAAGAAAATGCGTTAACCCCGTTGAGTCTGTTGGTACAACCTGAGCCTTCAGCGGTGCTCCGGTCCTCCCCAGAAATCCCAGATGTCCCACTGGCCTCTATTCTTCTTGACCTTAAGGAAGAACTTAGAAGCTGGTTTAAAAAATTCAGAGGCGCATCAAGCAGAAACTCAAGCTTCTTGCACGGTACTTGCACAAAAACTAGTTGATGTTGTTGCTTGGACAGGAGAGCTAGAGGAGGAAGTACGTTTAATGTGGAAGGACATCTCCAAAAATACCAAAGGCATAGAGGCATTGGTTAAAGAAAACTTTAGCCTCAGGGAGGATCTGGAAAGAATAGAAAATCATTCTCGGAGAAACAATCTCCAGATTCTAAATATCCCAGAAGCATGAGGAGGGTACGAACCTTGAAGCCTTAATGATTAAACTGCTAATGGAGATGGTCCTGAAGGACAGACCGGATATCAACCTAGATCAGTAGATACAGAGGGTACATAGGGATCCATTCAAGAGGTATCCACAGCAGCAGAAGCCAAGAAAAATTCTGATAAATTTTCTTTCATATACAGTTAAAGAAATGATCTTGCTGCCTGCACTCAGAAATGGTCCTTACACAACCCAAAACCTCACGTTTACCTTTAGATTGGATGTATGTCACGCAAAGGACCCGAAACAATGGAAACTGGGCAAAAGAATCGGGGAGCTAAACAATCTTGGTGCTAAGGCCCAACTAACATTCCCAGCTATGCTAGGTGTTATGTGGAACAACCTACGGTCCATAGAAGAAGCAGACAGTCTGATAGACAGCATACGGAAAGGTGGGGGTTCCTGAGAAATGAGTCTTCAATTCGATACAAGGAGGAATCAAAGAGCGAAATAAAATGTTAAAAAAATATATACATATATACATACAAAAAATTTAAATATAAACAAATAAGTAAAACACAGATATTAAGTCACACACACAAGGTGGGGATGGAGGGGTGGGATGAGGGGGAGGTTCAGTTTAATTATCGGGTTTCTGCAAGATAATCCCCCTTCCTCCTTCCTCCTTCCTGTCAGGCTTTTATGCCTGACAGTTTAGGGGGGGTTCCTATGGAGGGGGTAAAGGGTAAAAGGGTGCAGTGTAAGGCACAGAGTAGGGAGTAGCGGGAGAAAATTAAAAACTCATTAGACATGTTATTAGGGTTTATTTTTAAAACAGAGAATCAGAGATCCTATGGTCCAAGAAAGCTGGAGCACTTTAAAGTAAATGGCCGGGATGGATAATAATTTACAAATCGTAACTTGTAACGTAAATGATTTAAGATAAAAAAATAGACAGAGACTGGTAATGAGGTACTTAGAAAAATCCAAAGCCCACATAATTATTATAAATGAGACCCACCTAACGTTGAGTGAGAGTAGGGGCCTATATCTAAAACAAAGATGGGTCGGGAGTTATGTTGCTTCAGACCAATTAGAAATCTCTAAGGGAGTTGCAATACATTATCAGGAATGGGTCAGGAGTATGTTATGTTAATATGTTATGTTAATATTTATTTATTAAGCGCTCGTACGCCCAAGGGCTTCAAGGCGCTATCGAAAGGAACATAACACAAAGTAAAACTCAGCAGTAAGCTTGATTAAACAGCCATGTTTTGAGAGCGTGTCTAAAACTAAGAAGGTCTGCGCTCATTTTTAAGGAAAACGGGAGCGAATTCCAAAAGGTGGCTGCAAGATGGTCAAAGCAGCAGCCACCAAGGCGTTTTTTTTTTAAGGACGGAACCGCCAGTAAAGCTTTATGAGCAGAACGAAGATTTAGTGAAGGGTTATATCTAGAAACAAGGTTTTTTATAAACTTCGGGCCTGTATCCTGTAAAGTTTTAAAAATAATACACCCAGTTTTAAACGTGATTCGCTGTGCCACAGGCAGCCAGTGCAGTTGTTTCAAACCAGGTCTGATAGACTGCCACTTTGTTTGTCCAAGGATGAGCCTGGCAGCTTGATTCTGAACAAATTGGAGTCTTTTATGCAAGCCCGCTGGAAGTCCCAAGTAAAGACTATTTGAGAAGTCCAGTCGGGATAAGACAAGGGCAATGGTAACTTGGATAAGAGCGGCCCGCGTAAGGAACTGGGCTATTTTTCTTATTTTCTTAAGTTGAAAGAAGCTGGCAGAAACTACAGTGCCAACTTGTCCTTTCAAGGAAAGATCCACACTAAGTATAACTCCCAGGCTTTTAACCGAGGACGATCTCATAGGTGGAGCCCCCATGCTAAGTGGCCAAAAGCATGAACTCCAACTTAATTCACTTTTCCCAGGCAAGATTAATTCTGTCTTGCCTGGGTTAAGCTTCAGATGATTAAGGCTCATCCATCTCTGTATGTGTGTCATGGTGTTTTGAAATTCCACCACGGAATATTTGGTGTTAAGAGGGAAATCGAGTTGGAGATCATCCGCATAGGTATAGATGGTAACTTTAGCATTCCTTAGAGAGTATAGTAGTGGGCGAAGATACAGATTAAATAATAAGGGTGACAGTGATGATCCTTGCAGCACTCCGCATGTGGTGGGGATAGTGGGGGCTGTGAAAGGGCCTAATCTTACTGATTGCGTGCGTCCTGTAATAAAGGAGGTGATCCAACTTAAAGCAAGGCAAGGCCCCTGAGGCCGGCTTGTTCGACACGTTTGATAAGAATGGTATAATCAACCGTGTCGAACGCTGCCGACAGATCAAGAAGTACAAGGGCCTGGTGGATGCCTTTATCAGCATTCCGCCTTAGAGATGATCTCATCTAAATCTGACATTTCAGGTAGATGCGTTATGGCTACTCTTAAATTTTTGGGTTCCGAATTTGTTTGTGCTGATTTTTATGGCCCAAATGTGGACGACCCCAGTACATAGAAGGTTTGCAATTCACGTTAGCTGGGGCAACAGCCCTAATAATAATAGGGGGCAACTTCAATACCCTTCTAGATCCAACATTACGAGCAAGAGAGGGGTCCAAGTTCAAGTGCCAAGGATGAGACAGGCCCTTAAACATATGCTATATGAATTCTGTCTGGTTGACTCCTGGAGATATCTAATGCAGGGTAAGAGAGGCTACACCTTCCATAACAAAAATTATCATCATTTTTCACGACTGGATTTCCTGCTAGTAGATAGAGAGTGGGACAGGAAACTAAAAGAGGCTCTTATACTCCCAGGACATATCTCCCCGTTCATGCCATGGTCAATATCACATTGAAGGGAGTTAATATGAGGAACAATGCTAGATGGACACTGAAAAGATCGATTTTATTAGTTTCAGATGTGTCTGTCCTCTTGAAAAAAACAACTCTACAGTTTTTTCAGATTAATGGCCACTCGGCTCCTATTGGCGTCATTTAGGACACTTTTAAAGTTTATTTTCGGGGAGTTTTACAAAGTTAGGTCACGTTTAAGAATAAGGTGGATCGGGCTGAGTTAGGGCAGTTGGAGGAGGAGATCGGGACATTAGAAGGAAGGATGCAGCAGGAGGTACAAAATATACAGTACAGGGAGGAGATCTTGAAAAAGCTGGAGGAAGCCAGACTGAATTATAAGATTAACTTAGACACAAAATGTAGGGAAAGGTGGGCTATGGGACGTATGCAACACTTTGAGTATGGCGAAAAAGCTGGAGCACTACTAGCCTAGAAGTCGCGAGCTGAGAAGGCGAGAAATCATATTGGGGAGCTGGTTATTAATCCTGAGGGGTATATTACGAACAAGGAGGAGGAAATAAAGGAAAGTTTGGTTTCATTTTTTTCGGAATTATATGCAGAACCAGAAAGCCCAGACGAAGAGGCCTTAAAGTGTTGGCTGAACAACGTAGGTCTCCCAGCCCTTACGATAGAGGGTAAGAATAGGGTTGATACCCCTATTACAAAGGGGGACGTAAGAGAGCAGCTTCAACATACGAAGAACGGAAAAGCGGCTGGCCCCGACTCTGTACCAGCCGAGGTCTATTAGTTGATAGCTGAGGAGATAGTGCCGGAAATGAAGGCCCCCTTTAATTCAGTTGATAAGGAGGAAAGGCTGATCCCAAATTCCTGGAGAGAGGGTATAACTACCTTGATTTTAAAGCCGGTTAAGGACCTGAGGAGGGCTGATTCATATCGGCCAATCTCCCTATTGAATGTAGGTCATAAAATCTATGCGGGTATTTTGGCCTGGAGATTGGCCAAGGTGGCCCCAGAGCTGGTACATATTAACCAGAAAGGTTTTGTCCCGAAGAGACAAATACAAAAACGTACGCTGTCATTAATAGTGACTATAGACCTAGCAGTTGCTCGATCGATCCCGTTGGTGGTGCTCACTATAGACACCGCCAAGGCTTTTGATTGTGTCAGCTTGGCATTCCTCTGGGACTTCTTAGCCACAATGGGTTTCAGTACTTATTTTAACAGGGCAATGCAAAAACTATATGAGCAACCTACGACCAAAGCCCTCCTAAATGGCTCCCTGACAAGGAGCTTAAAAATTCATAGAAGGACGAGACAGGGTTGCCCCCTGTCTCCCCTCCTTTTTGATATATACATTGAACCTCTGGCGCACATTCTAAGAACAGATGATCAGATTATTCCCATTAACCAGCTTCCTTCACACAGTAAAATTGCTCTATATGCAGACGATCTGATAATTTACACTTCTGACCCAGCTCAAACACTAATTAGGATGGAACAACTGAGAACTGAATACGGGATGCTCTCTGGGTATATAGTATATTTATGAAAGACAGAAGTAATGTGTTGGAATATGGAAGAGTGGGGTGGTAGAGTGTGCACAGAGATGCAATATTTGGGGATAGTTATTGCAGATAAGATTGATGAGATTCCTTTTGTAACTTGTAGAGAGTGAGGAAGGAGGTAGATAGGCAACTAGCTAGTTGGAAGAATATACCCCTGTCCATCTATGGGAGGGTTAACTTGGTAAAAATGTCTGTTCTCCCGAAACTAACATAACTCTTTAACTGCATACCACTTAGCTTCCCTAAGGATGAAATTAACAAAATACAGGGGAAAATATTGAGTTTCATCTGGGCATCCCGGGGGTTCCTCTCTCATGGAAAAAACTTGGAAGCAGCCTTAATAAGGGCGGGTTAGCATTGACAGATCTCCGAGTCTAATGCATGGCCTTCTAATTCCAAAATATTTGAATGTTGGCAGGCGAGCCCATTAGTACTACCTGGGGCCTAATGCTGGATGAAATGACCAAAGAAGTGGGCTCAGAAGCTTTGTTATATAAATTTGGAGCTAAAAAATACTTTAAAAAGGTTAGGCTAAAGGTTTTAAAATCTGCACTTAGACTGTGGCTTGCAGTGAGACGGTTACTAAAGATCGGTTATTTTTCAGAATTTGCCCCAATCTGGGATTCCCTGGGGACCGGAAGTGCCTGAAAGATGCTTTAAGTCTGCCTTTAAAGCAGGTAGGGATAACAAAATGGGGAGATTTGATAACAAAAGGGGGAATGATTCCCTGAGAGGCATTAAACATCAGGACAGGTAACAAGCTCTCCAGGTTTAAGTGCTTGCAGCTTACTTCATAGTCTTCGGCTGCTGTAGAGGAAGGTGAGGGTACATGGGATTCGAGGCCTCACTCGAGGATACCAGTCCAAGAGCCAAAGAAGTGTCAAAATGGTATGGACAATTCTTGGAGGCAGAGGAAGAGAAACTGAAGGCCCCTTCTGAGACCTGGACAGGCATACTGCAAGAAGGCAGCATACAATCGCTGTGGATAGACTCTTTGAAACTACTTTATGCTACAGTAACACCAGCTAACTTTAAACATCACCATTGTTCTATTATCCACAGGTTGTACTGGACCCCGCAAAGATAAACATTTTTATTTTATTTAATGCGATTTTATATAGCGCAAACTTTACCCAAAGGTGTCAGAGTGCTTTACATAAGAAGCAGTTGCAAAACATAAGGATTTAGGATTACATGTGTTACATAAAAGATACACACAGAAAAAAAATTGAAAATGTACAAGATGTAAAGTCACACAAAGGAGAGACTGGTGATTATAGTTATCTCTATATACATAGGGAAGGGATAAGAATGGATATACTCCAAGAGTCACATAGGAATGGTAGAAAGTACAATGGTCTACTGCATATACTAGTGATTAGAGTTATCTCTATATACATAGGGAAGGGATACAAATGGATATACTCTAAGAGTCACATAGGAATGGTAGAAAGTACAAAGGTCTACTGCATATACTAGTGATTAGAGTTATCTTTATATACATAGGGAAGGGATACGAATGGATATACTCTAAGAGTCACATAGGAATGGTAGATAGTACAAAGGTCTACTGCATATACTAGTGATTAGAGTCATCTCTATATACATAGGGAAGGGATATGAATGGATATACTCTAAGAGTCACATAGGAATGGTAGAGAGTACAAAGGTCTACTGCATATACTAGTTCGTGCTACAGCCGGTCCCGAGTTGTAAGAGGTGCAATCATTTAAGGGCTAATGATGTTCATCTTTTGGAGGGGGCGTGGCTAGCAGCCGATGTAGACGGTCGCAGCCTAGCGAGGCTCCCGACCCACTGCCCATAATCCGCTGTAATTATCCTGTTTCGGACCCGGGATCCCCGCTGAAACCGGGTTGATCCCGCAGACGACACCCAGGTCTGTCCCGGCTGGAGTGGCGAGCCGCGGAAATACCCACGAAGGGCACCGCAAAACGAGGAGCTCCCGGACCCTCGGAGCGCAAGATGGCGGCTGCCTGACCGGCGAGGACGAAAGGACGGCCGAGAGCCCACCTAGGGGGTCTTGCTGCCCGGGAAAGGAGTACTGAGCAACATCACACACCGAGGGGAGACTGCAACTCCCCGGTATACCGGCGGACCCTGAAGGCGGTGTGCGGCTCGGCCGCGAGACGAGGCTCCGGAGTGGCTCCGCCCCTTCTGCGAGGCCGAAAATCCAGACCCCGGCTTTGCGGCCTGTGACTCCAATGTTGCTGCCTGAACCCTGGCCCTGACGGATCACTGGGAAGAGATTGCCCACGGTGAGTCTGGTCCTCCGGGGACGCGTTAGAGACTTGGAGCGGGCTCTGACCCCCGGTGCAGCCAAGCCCGGCTCGGGAGGCCCGCTCTGCGGCCGAGTCTCGGAACTGAAGATCGAGGTCCCTGGCCCCGTCTGCGCCGAGGCGCTACCTTTGGTGGAGAGCCCAGGAGGAGCTCGGACCGGGCCGCCGCATCAACGCGTTAGACCCAGGCGGTGCCGAATCAGTGTCCACCCGGGCGCTGGGGTCTGCAATCTCTCCCTTGGGGGAGCCCGGCGGGGCCCACTGGGGGCCGCCTGAGCCCCGACCTGGAGCTACGAGAGTGTCCGGTGCCCCTACTTTGAGTGTTGGGAGAGGCCAGCGGGGACCCCCCTGAGACCATTGCAGCCCAGCCCGGTGCTCTGGGCGAGACTCACCTGGGAGTACCGGCGCACCAACCCTGTGAGCTAGGACAGACTGCCTGAAACTGCCTGCCCCCCCCGATACTTGGAGGGGCTCGCTTTTCTGGATGACGACGTCTCCGACCCGCTACTGCTGCACAGTGCGGACGCCCTGAAGACGGGCTGAGTGGGGAGAGGGGACTGGAGTTTGCCGCGCAAACCCTGAAGCAGATCCCTGGCTCTCCGGGCAGTGGAGGCGCGCTGTGTGATCCCGGGGTGATACTCCCACAACTGGCGCCCGACCTGATCCCCACAGATCTCCCCTGAAGAACCACCACACACCTGGACGCTGAGCCGGTGGCGGAACCACCCAGGGGCCGCCGACCCGCCTGTTTCCGGGGCCGCCGCCTTTACCCGACCGACTTTGAAGGCTCGGGCCAGCTTGGAGGGTGAACGATGGGGAAGCCTAAAGGACCCAAGGGAGAGGGGGGCCCATCCACAGAAGCGCCAGACGACTCCTTATGACCCCCCACGGAGTTACAGCAGATGCAAGACTGGATACTGGACGCCATTGCGGCCACGAAGGAAGCTCTGCACCAGGATATTGGTCAGGTGGCGACGGGGCTGGGGCTTCTGCGAGCAGATCATGCGAAGCTGGTGGACAGGGTCAAGGAAACAGAAGATACCCTGAAAGATGTCGTACCGGCTCAAAAGTCGATAGAGGGACGGCTCACGGACGCGATGGAGCGGGTACACGCCCTGGAAAGGAGGGCAGAGGACGCAGAAAACCGCAATCGGCGGAATAATGTGCGTTTGGTGGGCCTTCCGGAAGAAAAGGAGGGCACGGACATGGTGGGATACCTGACCGACTGGCTACAAACAGTGGTTGCCCCGGAGGGCCTATCTCCCTTCTTCACCTTGGAACGGGCGCACCATGTGCCTTCCCGACCCCCGCGTGAGGGCCTGCCGCCCCGCCCAGTGGTCATCAAACTACTCCACTATAAAGACAGAGACTGGCTCCTACAGCGGGCCAGGGATGCAGGCCCATTTCAAGTGGACAACAGTAGGGTCACACTATTCCCGGACTACACGTTTGAGACCCAGAGACAGCGTGCCACCTTCCTCTCCATCAAAAAGGAACTACGCACAGAGGGGCTGAAGTATTCGCTGCTATTCCCAGCCAAACTCCGGGTGATTGTGGATGAGAAAGCGTTGTTTTTCTAAACTTCAGCAGAAGCGTGGACTTGGTGGGACTCCTACAAGGCGGGAACGGATGGGGCCCGGTTTTGGGCAGAGGAAGAGTACCAGAACCATTCAATCAGGCGATCACGTCGGCTTCGTAACCATGGCAAAGGGCCCAGGAGGCCAACGACCTCGCAGACAGAAGAAGAACGGAAGGCGGCACTACTGGCGGTGAAAGAGGTGTCGGGAACGGCGCCAGCCCTCTCGACAAGGGACTCGGCCTCGGAGGCCCTTGCTACGGGCTCAGACACTGAATTGTCGGGGTTGGAGGGCGTCAGTGGCCCGAAGGTCACGCCCCAAACTTCGGGAGAGATCATCGGACCCTGATAGCTGTCCACGAAAGTGGTGAGGTATGACTTTGAAGGCGATGCCTCCACGAACACTGGGACAGACCACTGTAAGACTTTTCTTTTATGAGTCACATTGAGTACTATTGGGCAAGGGGTTTGGGGACGGGTTAGGTAAGGGTCAGTAGCCAGTTCACGTGCCGCAGGGCCCATAAGGCCTCCGTGGTGTTTACTACGGACTAAACAGTTTCGTGGGCACGTTTGCTCACAGGTTTGGATGGGAGTGACTAATTTGCAGTTGGGTCCTATTCTGGGGGTGGGAGGGCCTGGGGTAGTTGGGGAGACCCGAGGTGGGGTTCGGGGTGGGGGAAGGGGGGGGGCGTTGGGGATGGGGAGGGGCGGGATGGTGTCAGGTGTCCGGATGCGAACTGTTGTTGGACTGCAGCGAATACGTTGGGGCGATGGCTAGTATGGGTTCACTGAAATGTGTGTCCTGGAATGTGCGGGGACTGAATTCAATGACGAGGAGGCATAAGATACATTCCCACCTAGTTCGTAGAGGGGTACACATTGCCTTTTTGCAGGAGACCCATTTAACCAAAAAGGAGGGGGCTGCTCTGCAGCGGAGATGGAGAGGTCACCTGTTTCACACCACATACTCGGCGTTTGCTAGAGGGACACTAATCTGGATCCGGGCGGGGGTTCCCTTCCAGGTCACTAGGCACACTGTAGACCCAGATGGGAGATATGTGGCAGTTGAGGGGTTACTCAGGGGTCGCCAGATAGTTCTTTGTAGCGCCTATGCACCGAACGTAGAGCAGGCTTCATACTTTACCAGGTTATCCAGGGTGTTGGCCTCTTATTTAACTGGGCCGGTACTGATGGGGGGGGACTTCAACTCTATCGAGGACACCACCTTGGACAGATCACATCTACCACTGCAGGCAGCTCCGGTACACAGACTAGCGAAGCACAGATCTACTTGGCAGGGACGGTGGGACCTGACAGACGCTTGGCGTGCACAACACCCGACTGAGAGGGATTACTCCTTCCACTCGGGTATACACGACCTTCATGTCCGCATAGATGCGTTCCTGTGCTCCCGCTCGGTATTACCGTCGGTGGCCCGAACGGAATACCTGGCATGAATGATATCGGACCACAACCCCTTGCTCCTCACGCTGGCCTGGATGGACGAGGTCTCACCAATCCCGACATGGCGGCTTCGTCCAGACACGCTAGATGACCCACCGTTCAGCGGAGCGTTGGAGGAGAGGATCTCCCAATACTTTACGGAGAACGAGGGAACTGCCTCTTCCAGGGCCGTGGAATGGGACGCGCTGAAGGTAGTGGTGAGGGGGCACTGTATAGGGAAATTTGCGGGTGCGCGGCGGACGCTAGTAGATGACCTGAACAAGGCTGAGCGAACTCTGCGAGTGGTAGAGAAACTGAGACCCAACCGCCCTGATTTGCAGGACAGGGTATGCGCTGCGCGAGAGGCGGTGGCTGCAGAAGTGGAGCGCCTCCGTAGTTTTGATTACAAAACGTACCTAACTAAGGCGCTTGCAGAGGGGGACAAAACGGGGACACTCCTGGCCTGGCTGGCTAACCCCAGTAGGGGCGCCGCTCCGATACTATCCATGGTGAATGCGGATGGCACTTCATCCACCTCCCAACCGGACATATTGCGTTGTTTCACAACATATTATGAAAGGTTATATGGGAGAGAGCTAGTGGACCGAGCCGAGATGACTGACGCCTTGCTGTCGGAGACCCAACTGCCACACCTCGAGCAAGAACAGGCAGAGGCCCTCGGGGGCCCGATTGAACTAGCGGAGATTAGAGGGGCCATAAAAAGAATGGCGCGCAACAAGACACCGGGTGTAGATGGACTACCAGTGGAATTTTATGGAAAATATATAGATATCCTAGCACCACGCCTTCAGCTCGTATACCACGAGGCGAATGAGAGGGGGGAGTTGCCCCGCTCGATGCGCGAGGCGATTATGGTCCCCTTATTGAAACCGCGTAGGGACGGCACTGATCCGGCGTCGTACCGACCTTTGTCGATGCTGACGACAGATTATAAAATACTGAGTACTATACTAGCCGCCAGATTAGTGTCCCACATGCAGGACTTGATTCATAAGGACCAGTCGGGCTTCATACCCAACAGAAACACGTCACACAATATCCGCAGGTTGCTGAGGCTTGTGGCGGACCCCCCACCGCTTGCCAGAGTCCCTATGGTCATGGCGATTGACATAGAGAAGGCCTTTGATAGCCTGGATTGGTGCTACCTGTACAAGGTGCTGCACAGTTTTGGTATAGGTGAGGGATATGTGCGATGGACGAAAGTGCTCTATGCGTCGGTTGGAGCTAGGGTGCGGGTAGGGGCGCTGATATCGGATCACTATGCAGTGCATAAGGGTACTAGGCAGGGGTGTGCACTCTCCCCCCTCTTATTTGCCCTCGCGATGGAACCGTTGGCAGCGCTGGCCCGGAGAGGAGAGTATTACCAGGGGCTGGAGGTTGGCGGGACCCACCACTACATATCGTTGTATGCAGACGACCTCCTGCTGTTCTTGGACAATGCAGAGGAAGCGGTGGAGGGGGCCGAGCGCCTTTTGGCGCGATTCGGGGAGGTCTCAGGCCTGAAAGTGAATTGGGCAAAGACATGCCTCTTCCCACTCCGGAAAGTGGAGCGTTGTCCCTGGGCCCACCCCAAGCTCCGTTGGGAGCCGGACTGCCTCCCTTATTTAGGGGTACACGTCTACCATGAACTCGCTGACCTGCTGGAAGGCAACGTCGGCCGTTGTATCCGTACGTTACAAGGAAATATGACCTTTTGGGCCACTCTTCCGCTGTCCGTGACAGGTCGGGTATCCCTGCTTAAAATGATAGCCCTACCGCGGTTGTTATATTTCTTTAGGACTCTCCCAGTGTGGATACCGGGAAGCGTCTTTCGTCGCCTGAAATCACAGATGGTGTCCTTTCTGTGGGGTACTGGTCGGAGGAGGATAGCTTTGGCGACCCTGACCCGCCCGAAGAACGAGGGCGGCCTCGCGGTTCCGGATTTTGAACTCTATTATTTAGCTGCCCAGCTGCAGTTTTTCACACAGGAGGTAGCAAGGGTATACCAGGGCCCAGAACAGGAGAGGGACACTGGCACTCCCCGCCATGTACTGGCGTGTATTACCCTACAACAGAAACTCATACTTCGGGGATTATCCCAGGAGGAACGGACGCTGAGGCTCTGTTGGAATCGCATGCAGAGGCGAGCGGGTCCGGGTAATCCATATGCGCCCGAGATCCCACTAGGTATGTTGACAGCGTTTCCGCACGGCGGTGACTGGTCGAACCTCCAGAACTGGGAGGAGGCTGGCCTGCAAGTGGTGGGGGACCTATACTCTGATGGGGTGCCCATGCCTTACCAGGCCTTGCAGGAACAGTACGACCTTCCAAGGGGTGATTATCTTTTGCATGCGGCCGTGGTGCGCGTGATCCAGGCGCACTGGGGGGAAGGGCTGATTGAACCTCCAACATCACCTACATGCCAATACACGATGATGGCTGCGGGAACGATAAAGGCAGTCACATGTCTGCACTCTAGACTACTCGAGGCTAATTTACAACCCCTGACGCGACTTAAAACCCAATGGGAGACGGACCTGCAGAAGGAAATCCCGGACACGACGTGGGCTCAACTGGTTCAGAGGGCCAGGAAAAGCACCAGAAACGCCCGCTTCCAATTAATACATCTCTACATACTCCATAGGGCCTACCTTACCCCACAGAAAATATCACAATATTTTGGCGCAGAGGATGCAGCGTGCCCCAGATGTGCGCTATTAGGCGCGGACTTACTGCACATGCTGAGGGGCTGTCCGTACCTACAGGACTTCTGGAGGGAAGTGGGCGACACCCTGAACGAAGCCACGGACAGGGACCTGCAATATGACAGTGCGACTACAATCTTACATTGGTTCCCACACACACGCAATACTAAACTGATGAGCAAATTCATAGACATGGGCCTACTTATCGCAAAGAGGGAACTTACCAGGGGATGGAAATCAATGACGGCGCCGACACACCGGAAATGGCTGACCGAATTCCAGAAATGGGCGGCAGCGGAAAGCACAATTAGATACCAGCTGGCACGTCGAGGGTCAGACGAGAAAGCTCAGGAAACGGCGCTAGCATGGGAAATCTTGGTCCAAGCACTCAGGGACAATGCAGTGGAGAGTGAGGAAGAAGAGGACATAGACGACCCCGGGGTCCAGGGGGAGGCGATGCCGATCCCGGCACCTGCCACGGACACACACACTCCATGATTTACTCTAAACTCCGTAGCTAGCCCACATACTTCAATGCACTACTACCGAACGCAGGCACTGGACACCGCAGAACACCGAAGGGGAGGGGGGCGGGGAGTGAGGGGGGAGGGGAGGGAGATACAACACCCCAACGGAACCAAGAATCGCAGTACACACTGTTGAGATACTAGAGGGGAGGGTTTGGTTAAAAAAAAAGTTAAAAGCAGATGGCGGTTGACCACTGGATAAGCCACCACTGAGTAATGTGGAAATGTGCTGATTGCAATCGACGCCACCCGGCCTCAGGGATGCGGGTTATAAGGCTGTGTACATACTACTTGGTAACACTGTGAACACTAAGGTCCCGCGCAAACAAAATTGTGTATACACTGTAATGTGAATATTGGAATCTGCAATAAAAATTGTTTAAAAAAAAAAAAATGATGTTCATCTTTTGTTTACATGTCCAGTGACAAAGAATTTTTGAAGACTGTAGAAGCAACAATAAGGGCCATTTTAGCAGGGAATACAGCTTTGACTGAAACATTGGTGCTTCTCGGGGTGGATAGCGTCTCTCAAAACGCCTTAAATCGTAAGCAAAGGGGTTCAGTATTTTACCTGCTGCTCTTGGCCAGCCAAGAGATTTGCAAACATTAGTTGGACTCCCTCCCTCCACACTCTACAGCCTGGTTAAGTGTAGTAAAATGGACATGTAATATAGATATCAAGTGCAACCCAAGATGGTCAGAAGAAAATGGGGGGACTTTTTGAAGTGGTCAGGTTAGGGTTCTAAGACAAGGATTCAGGATGGTCATAAACATCGTTATTTGGTTGTTAAAAACCACCTTGGCACTCTAACATTTAACCAAACGCAATTTTTATAAATGATAATTTACTTTAAACAAATGGCCTCTTTGAAAGCCACTACATCAGTAATTCTTTTTTGATGTGTTGTCTCACAGGTAAGAGAACATAAAAAATGCATACATCATTTATAGAGAAGAGAACAGCAGAATGATATATTTTCTGTATGATTTAATATTCATTGACCCAAGATTCTTTTTTTTTCAAAATACTGTATACAAATCAAAACACAGTACATATAAATTTAGATTCAGTGCACGGTTTGAATAAATAGTACTGCATTAGAATGTTCTTCGCTTTGAGCACCATGAACGAATATGTAAACGAGAATCAAGGTCCTAATCCTTGAGCCTTCCAAGTGATGGCAGTTGAAAAGCAGCCAGAGACAGCCGACACGTGTTTCGTTAATATGCGTAACTTTCTCAAGGCTCATTTCTTGTGCTGATTGTCTATCACAGTGAAGCAGTTTGATTCAATTGCTGAAGAAGTCCATGAATGTGATTTTGTTGGTCCTTATTTTCCACGTTGAATTTCCAATCCTTTGGGAAATGAATCTTAGGTGTCGGATCATATAACAAGTCTATTATTAACGGGCCTGAAAAAAGTAAGGTGATTCTATTCACCCCTCCAAAATTCCAGGACCAATAAAATACATTTGTGGACCTCTTCAGCAATTGAATCAAATTGCTTCACTGTGAACGTGGTGGTCCCTGGGGCCCCCCATTGGCCATTGGGAGGGGGCTGCGTGTGGCTCCCTCATTCTTTATACATAAAGAAGCCCCGTTGACTAGGCCCACCCGAAGGATAATTATTAAACAATCGCAAAAGCCTGCTCTTATTTTATTTTTTTATTTTTGCCACCAATCCACAAAAAATAATTTAAAAGATGCTTTTTAGCCCTTGCGGGGTCCCTATGAGGACCCCAGCACCAAGGGTAGGGGGGTCAGGGTATTCCTACTGTGTCCCCATTTCTTTATTTTCCACTTTACCTTTGGGACTCGGCAGAGTCCGAGTCCCAAAATCGCTGCTAACACTTCCTGGTTGAAGTGTTGGCAGACAATCAGATCTATTCAAGATAGGTAGGATTCGCAAAGGGTACGCACCTCTAGATATACAATCTTGGTTTTCTCTTAATATCTCAAAAACTACAGAACTGATTTACACCAAATAACAAAAAGGTTGCTTTTTGGCCCAAGAGCAAACTTTCCTCCGATCTTGGTGTAATTCAGTCCAGGGTTTCGGGCTGAAGTCATGTTAAAAATTCCTATGGGACAGGGCATGAGGAAAAGTGTTTTGAGACCTCCCTTTTTCTCTACCCCTGCTTGATGAATCACAGTGAAACATTCAGGACAGCAGATGAAGTGAGTGACAAACTAGTATTGAAAATTTTGTAACGATTCATCAAACTGCCAAAGATATTGGCAAAAAAACCGCTTTTCCTATTGAAACTAGGTCTTAACTATAACTACCCACTGGCAAAAAGATTTATCTAGGGACCGTGAGGGTCTGGGGATCTGACAGATCTCATGCTGAGATCTTAGTGGCTGCCACCTCTTCAACCAGAAAGTGTTGGCAACCATCTTGGGACTCAGGACTCAGCCTGATTCCCAAGTAAAACATACAAAAACAGAAGAGGGCAGGGTAGGAATACCCTGACCTCCTAGGCTTGGTGGTGGCATCCTACAGGGACCCTGCCAAGGGGTCCAGTTTTTTAAAAAATGTTGCAAAAAATTCACGCAAGATTTGTCAAACAAAAGAACAAAACAAAAACATGGTTTCCCATGCTTGTTTTTTTTTGCCCCCTGAATGGTCCCAGGGTGAATTATGTATATTAATATGGAAGAGAGGGGAAAACACTAGGCTCCCATCCACCCTGGACCTCTTTCTCCAAGGCCTCGACTTATTAAAACTGGGAGGGGGCATGCAGCTCCCCTCCGGGCAGATTTCAGCCCTAGGGACCCCGTGCCCTGGGGCCCGGCCATGAAAGCAAAGGGGAGGGACCCTATCCCCTAGGCCAACCCCTGCTATGTCCCAGGGCGTCTACCCCAGGGACCTAGCAATTTCACTGCCTGCACTGGCAAGGGCAGGGAAGCCTGTGTTTGCTCTCGCTTGAAAGGAGCAATTTCAGAGTGCTCGCCAAGTAAGAGCAAACATGAAGTCCAATCCGAGCTGGTGGGAGCTTGCAAAATGCTCACGCAAGCTTTGAGCAGACTTTCAGATCCGTTTTGATGGCTGCAGTGATGAGGGCAGAGAAACAGATCTGAATATTGCTATCGCCCACATGAAGCAGAATTTTAGTTGCTCCCTTCAGGAGGGAGCAATGCCGGCTCCTGGTGGATGCAGGGAGCTGACTGGGGCAGTGGGGGCCTTAAAGCTCTCCTCTGGTCCTCCCAATAAGGATATGGTGGGTACCTAGGATGGGCAGCAGGTCACCCACCCTTTGTTGGCCGCACCCCTGGGGATGGGGTCATTAGGGCTAAAACCAGCTTGGGGATGGGGGCTTCATCCCCATTTAGAAAGGTGATGTGCCCCGGGAGATGGGATACAGTGGGCCAAAATCAGACCGGGGAGGAAGGCCATATGCCTCGTCACCGTTTATAATTTGCCGGACCTCAGGAGATGGGTTTCTGCAGCTGAAATCAGTCCAGGGAGGAGGGCTGCATGTTCTCCTCCCCCATAAACACACCGGGTGGTTCAGGTCCCGGCGGGGAACTATTTTCATTAATATGGGGGAGAAGGGCACATGAGGCCCCTTCCCCAGGTTGATTTTGGTGCCAGGGACCTAATCCCCAGGGCCAAGCCTTATTAAAACTGGGAGCAGGCATGCAGCTCCCCTCCCGGGTAGATTTTTGCTCGCGTGGCCATGGAAACCTGTGTTTACTCTCGCTTGGTGGAAGCAATTTTTCAGCTCCCACCAAGCGAGAGCAAAAACAAAGTCTGGTCTCAGCTGGCCGGAGCTTTAACAAACTTCCCACCAGCTGGGAGCGAGCTTCATTTCTGTTTTGCTGGCTGCAGTGGTAAGGGCAGGGAAATAGATCTGAATATTACTCCCACCAGCAGGGAGCAGCATTTTAGCTGCTCTCCGTGATAGAAAGCATTGCAGGCTCCCACTGGATAAGGGAAGTCGATTGGGGATGTGGGGGCCCTTGGGGCCCCAAATCAGCATCAGTAGGAGGCCTACGTGGCTCCTCTCCATTTACAATGGTGATGGGTCTCCGGGGATGGGATCCCCAGGGTCAAAATCAGCCCGGGGAGAGGGCTAAGTGTCTCCCTCCCCATTTATAATACAGCGGGCCTTGGGAGATGGGGTTGGAGGGCTGAATTTTGCCCTTCCCCAACAGATTACATCTCTGTGCATGGTGAGGGAGCGAGATACAGTTACCTTAGGGCATGAGTAATAGTTACTTGAGATAACTCTAACTATAACTGCTGAATTACTATGGTTTTGTGTATAAAATCTGAAACTAACAATAGCATCCCTGTAACATTTGTTTTTTTACTGAAATTCTATATATCTAAATTATATATAACCCTAAAGAAATATATAGAATGTAAAAGCATTCCCAGGGGTTTGAACATTCTCATCCAGCCTACACTGAGTTATTTAGACTCAGATTTGCTTTTACAATGGCAAACGGATAAATCTGAATGCTCCATGAAATTAATTAACACCCTCGTCACACATGCAGAGAGAAGCTATCATCAGCAAAGGAGAAAATTGCTGCAGTTGAGAAATCCCTAGAAACATTCTTTGAGACGTCAGAAGGGAAGAAATTATCTGTGGACTTGGAGAAGAGGTTTGAAAAACATGAAAATGAAGAAATGAACTATGAATCAAATTCAAGAAGGTGAGCAAACGAAATTCTCAAGAGCAGAAAGTTCAGAGGGCAGTTCAGGGTATGAAGGTACCCTGAGTGGCAAACAGAGAATGGATTTTTCTGGGAAGATGCATCTGTTACGAATGACCACACTAGTGAAAGGGAAGGGCGCAACACTCGCCGCTGTGGGAGAAGAACAAAAAGAACAAGACGTAGCCGGAATAGGGAGTGGGAAAGGACCCAGAGGTGGAAGAAGATAAAAGGTAATAACGCTATACTGAATAAGAACTCTGGGGCCTCACTTTTTGCCTGGATACAGTCATGAATTTGACTTCAACTAGAGTGGACCTCTACAAGTTCTGCAGACATTTAAGACTGAGTTTGCCACAAAATCTTTGACAAAGATTATGTCTGGAACATCACAACGATTATCAAATCTAACATCGGAAGAGATTGATCCTCTGAGAGCCCTGTATAGTCTGGAAACAGAGGTGGGTTATCAGGACACAGAGCTGGACAGAGCATCTTATTAGAATGTTTTTAAACCGATAAGTCTGTGAGCAGCAAGTGCAAAGTGAAATCTAATTTTTTCCCTCAACTTCCACCAGGGAATAGAGTAGATATATTTCAGGAACTTGTGGCAGAGGGCCTGAGAAACATCTATATGAAGGAGGAGAAATACATGGATCGAAAGCACTCCAATATGAGAGCAGATGACTGGTGGGCACTGACAGATCTACGAATGGATGAGAATATCATTATTAAACGAACTGATAAAGGTGGGGAAATGATTGGAATGGATTGTCGTAAATACCATCAAGAGGTCAGGAGACAACTGGGTGACTCTACCAACTATGAGAGGCTAAAGAACAATACCACCAACCAACTTATGTTGATATCCCACACCAAATTATATAAAATGTATGATCAAGGTTTACATGATGTGGAAGAACTTAAAAATATGAAGGTAACTCATCCAATTGTTCCAACACTTTATATACTTCCGAAAGTGCACAAAAATCTGGAAAATACCCCGGGACGCCCTATCGTGAGTTTGTGGATATATTCATGTTCCCATATGGAGAGAATTTACTATCCTGCATATTATTAATTGATATTTGTATAGCGCTGAATAGCATATATGACTCAATGGACTTTCTCAACCACATCAATTGAATTCCTGGAAATCAGGATATGTTATGGCCACGGTGGACATAGTTTCACTTTACACCTCGACTGTCCACAGTGATGGTGTTATGGCATGTGAACAATTCATGAGGTCCCTTTGAGTTTACTTAGCCATACAGAAATGCTTTTGGAGATGATGTCCTTCTGTCTCACAAATAATGTTTTTATCTTCAATGGCAATTTTTACAAACAAAAACAAGGAACAGTTATGGGCACCTCCTTTGCCCCTATGTATGCAAATCTAACAATGGGATTTTGAGAAACAGAATGTCTGTGGTCAGAAGACAACATAACCAATTTGGAAAAAGAGATTTTATGGTTTTGTTATATCGATGACCTCTTTCTGATATGGGAGGGAGAGGAAAATTAATTGAAAGAATTCATATTATCTTTGAATAACAACTCTTTGAATCTACAATTTACCCATACAAGTCGTAAGAGTTCAATCGACTATCAAGATATACAAATCTACATTGAGAATGGAAAGATATGGACCACCTTATTTCGCAAACTCACTGCATTTAATAGCATTCTGACTGCAAACAGGGCCCATGCCAAAGCTCTCAAGTGGAGTATACCATACAAGGAGTTTTTGAGAGCCCATAGAAACTGTTCTGAAGACATGGACTATGAAGAACAGGTAATTGAATTGCATAATAGGTTTAGACGATGAGGTTATCCAAAAACTGTATTGGAAGATGCACTGAGGATAGCAACTAAACAAAAGAGAGAAAACCTGTTGCTGCCCAAAAAAATCTTTGAAAATGACATAATCAAATAGGAAAGTAACTAGATTAATTACTGACTTTAATGTGTCAAGTAGAGCCATCAAAAAAGCAATGGGTAATCATTGGAAGACACTTAGGAAAGATGAAGAACTCAAGCATTTAACATCGGAACATATTAGCAACACATATAGAAAGGTACCAGCGTGAAAGATCTACTAACTCAAAGCAAGTTCACAAAAAAACATGCACAGAAAGGAAATCGGTTAATGAATAGTGGTTTCTTCAAATGCCAGAGATGTAAGGCATGCGGCTATGGGCAGAACCGGGGGGACATCAGAACCCTACAAAGCACAAAAATGAGAAAGGATCTTATGTGAAACCACACACATAGTGTACGTTCTAGAATGTAATGTGGTAAACCATACATCAGCAGCACAGTTATACCCAAGGTTGTTTTTTTCTTTATAGCGAGTAGAGCAAACGTCATAAACATGTGGAAAAACATACATCCTAGTATAATGTAATATGGTTTGTACTTATATTATGTGCTCTCTAAAGGAAACCAACCAGCAATGTCATAAGTACTTAAAAAAATATATAATAATACTGTTGGTCTTATTATATAAACACAGTGTAATTTACCACAATTGCATATTACAAGTTTAGTGCTGGCACAGTGCCTGTAATATCAGTAATATAAGTATAAACCATATTACATTATACTATGATGTATGGTTTCTCGCATGTATATGACGTTTTCTCTACTGGCTGTACGCTAAAAAATGGCCGCCACTGAAATGCAAATGGCTCATGCATTTCCTTTTCTGTTTCCCATACTCTCTATGTATTGCAAGTCATTACCCTTGCTTTGCAAGCAAAACAAGTTACTGGATTAAAACCAACCTCTGGTGAAAAGCAAAATACTCTGAGTGATTGCCTTATTTGGATTTATTTGGGGAAATTATGTCCGGCGCACTACGATGGCTCTGAGCGATCCTCTGCACAGGGTGAAGGGAGACGGAAGGAGCAACTGCTGAGAGAATTCAACATTGAGTCTTCAGGGGCCCGGCAATAGCTGTCTACGCAAACACAGAGTCTTTACCACTAAGGAGTCGATCGGAGAAGCACTTCTTGAGTACAAATCAAGATTCAAACAATAACGTGCATTGGATCATTGGATTTGCTGTCCCGATGTGGAAGAAAAACTGAGGGATCTCGAGGGGCGTACACGTCCAGCTCAATTGGAAGAAAGGAAAGTGAAGAGACAAAGGAGACTACAAGAAGCACATGACCATAAGGTAGGCACTCCTGCAAGGGCTGCATGGGAGTACTGGGAGAGGGAGGGAGACGGGTCGAAGGACTCATGCCCTTCTCAACTTCCCGCCCCTCAGCAGCATCAAAAAGGAGGCTACACACGGGTACGGCGGTCAGGGGTCTGTGCGTGCACAGCTACAATTAAAGGGATCACCAATATACCTGCATTTAACCTGATTCACCTGCTGTTTCCTAAATATACTCACGCTTCCAATCTTCTCTTAAATTCTCCACCCTGGCAAAGAGCAAATAGCAGCTATGAAATGCTCTTTTGCAGGGTACCCTCTTTTGAACAACAGTTAACGGGATCTCCTGAGTAACTGCACCGAACCTCACTTTATTTTCCTCTTGACTCCCGAGCATACCCACGCTTCCTCTTGTTGTCTGAATCCTCCAGATGCATGGACTAAGAACAACTCACCACGCCTAGAAAAGCTCCACTAGCGACTTTGATTTCTATTTACAATCTAGAACATTACTGATATGAGTGTCCTATATTCATTTACATTTAAGATCCTATGTTATTACACACAACACCAAGAATGAGAACAGGCTGTTGACTGTAGCACGCAAGTAATAACAAGACAATACTGCAGCAGGAACCTCCACATTGTAGGGGGGAGGTGCAATCACCAGACACTATTCAGTTATTTCACGCAGTCCACAATTTGTTTGATGTACTTAGCGGTACAGCCAGAAATCGAGCTCAGGTATGAAGAATCTGAAAGAAGGGTGTCAGCCCTAAGCCTCTTTGCCAGGGCACCCAACAAAGGTCAGCAAATATAGAAACGAAAGCAAAAGACACAATCGTACAAGACAAACTGAGAAGACTAGAAAAAAAAATTGGAAACATCAAAATGGTGGGAAGCCATTTCTTTACAGGACTTCGAAAAGGATATGGTGACTAGAGGTTTGCGCATCTATACTACTCCTTCGTACAAGTCGCCCAACCCCAGGATGTTGGAGGAATGGGCGGACAACTCTGCAAAAAGTTCAAAACAAATGCTCACCATCCTCGTTAATTACGCCTGGGAGGACAGAGAGGCACTACTACAGGAACTTAAATCACTGGCAGAAGAACTTAAAAGCTATAAAGTGCATGACATAATCAAAAAGTAAAGTGACAATCTCAAAATGAGATTAAAGACCTATGAAGAATATATAAAGGCTTTCAAGCCACGCAAATTACATCGCAACTGCGTAGACTCTGAGAGTGACAGAATACTGACGTACAGCCATAAATATGACCACCTGTACGAAAAACTGTCTCTAGGAGAACCTCTAAAGAGTACAACTGAAAATGTTAGTGGTACAGACTCCATAACTAGTAGGGAAACAGAAGGAGAACAGCTTCAAACACAAAAAAGATTGTCAGCAAATAAACTAGGCGCCAAAATACAGCTGACATTTTTAGATGAATATCGCCTCCTACGGACAGGGAGGCAGATTCCACAGATTGTACAACCAGCAAAGACTTGAGGAAGAGGTCGAGGACAATGGGTTCAGGGAAGAGGAGGAAACCAGGAAGAAACTGGAGAAGAAGGAAGCAACAGTGACAGAGGAAGCAAAAGAAGCAGGGGACGAGGAAAGAGGCTTACGGGAACCAAACAAGTGGGCCAGAAGAAACAAAACTACTGGATGATAACATGGTAAACAAAACAATCATCAACCTATCATTTTTTTTGTTTGAATATATTTTATAGATCTTTTAGATATTTACTCACAGCGATCCACATTAATTGAAAGAGGGTAATACAACATGAATTCTTACAATCATTCCAGGTGATTCAGAAAATATAAGAAAAGAGTCCATGAACTGCTACATTGCATTTAGCTTACGTTACTGTACATAGTATAATAAGAGGAGATTGGAGAATCGTCAAACAATATTATTTGCACTCACAAGGACCCTGTCGTGATAAGAAGAAATCGCGTGTCTCAAAGGAGATAGTTCTACAGCAAATAGAAAGGGTGTTTTGTGAATCAGTTTAACGAGGTGTAATCTCTAGTATAGTCTGAGCAAGCGAAAAGAAAGTGTGTGTATCGCAATTGGCTTTAGAGAGTGTGCAGCCTACCAGGCATTCAATTTGCAGTCCTCAGGTCTGGTATGCGTTTGTCAGTGAAGTGTGACAGCCTTTCTGTGTATCTTCTCTCTGCCCGCTCTGGGAAGCGTGGGCGTGGTTCAGCCTCACGGATGTCACCATTGGTGAGTGTTGTTGTTTAAGGGAGCAAGATTCTGATAACTATCCATAACATTTTAACAAATAAACAAAAACCTTGTAACAAACAATACACCATTAGATCTCAACCGTGTAAAGAAAAAGGTGGAAAAATGAAGAAGAAAGTAGAAAAAAAGGGGGGGAGGAAGGATCGCAATGTGGGTGCGCATGTGTCATACTTGTGCTATTTGATGTAAACGTGTGTCCTCTGTCCCTGGGGGAAGGGGCGGCCAGTGCGGGGGGCGCAGAGGTTTGGGAGCCGGCTGTTATCTCACGTCCACCAAGGGGGGATGAGACTGCCGACAGCGTCCTGAGTGTGTCAGTACTACAATCTCGTAAAGTCAGGGTATTCAGTGGGTGGATCTGTCATACGTTGTGAAGGGTAGTGTGTGGGCGTCAGGTGCTAGCCAGTCGTGGAAACTCATGAAGCTCTTCAGTCTCCCTGTCTACCTGGCGAGGCCGGAAGTGGTTGTGTCTGGTCAATGCCTTTGCTGAGGCATTCTCTGTGGAAGGATTTCAGGGTGTCGTTCCAGAGCTGTTCGATGGGTATTTTCGTAGTCCCACGGTTTCTTCTCTATGGAGGATTACGCTTTCCGCCATGGCCCAGTTGTCAAAGAAAGTGCACCAGTATTTTACCTGTGGGTGCTTGTTGGGTTTCCAATGTATGGTGATCAGCCGCTTTGCCGTGATCAGCCCAAGCTCCCAAAATCTAGACGGGACTTTGTTTAGTTTCGTCCTCCTATACAGGCCTAGTATGCATGTCTCCCACGTGTCTTGCAATTCCCCTCCCACGCTCCCCGATAGTACGTCCGTCACGGTTCACCAGTATGTCTGCAGTGTGGGACAGGACCACAACATGTGTAGTAAGTTTGCGCCCACAAGGGAGCACCTCGGGCACGCTGATGTTGTGACCTTGAAGTATCTATTAATCTTGTCAGGTGACTGGTAGGCTCGGTGGATAATATAACGTTGAATACGTTTGAAGTGGGAGTTGCGGTGAACGTTGGTGGCTCCAGACAGGACCGCCGCCCACTCCTTATCTGTCCATGCGTGAGCCTCGGCCCATGACGTGTAGATATTGCATTAGCATGTGAGTCGGTGGCTCCTCAGATAAATCTCCCCAGCTCTGTGATAAAGTATGCAGAATCGCTGCATGAAGGAGGAACTGTCCAGCCGGGAGGCCCGTGTCTGCTGCTAGTGTCTCAAAAGGGATCAGTGCACCTTCTGCATAGAGGTCCCTCACCGTGTCCACCTCCGCTTGTGTCCAGCGCGTCAGCGCCACTTCCGTTACCCCTCCCCTGTCTCTGGGTGTGCCCAGCAGCGGGAGCACCGAAGCGTATGGTGTCGTTGTGCGGGTTAGTCTTAAGCATCTCAAAAAGCATTTGCAAGCCACTGCTGGGTGTAGTTGTTTTGGGCAGGTGGTCTTGGTCAGTGGATGAAATAGTGTATGAACTTGTGTGGAGGTCCATATTGCGTCATCTGTGGCAGTGTCGCATAGGTTCTTCCCGTTCAGCCATCCGGCCACCCACTGCAGCTGCGCTGCCAAGTAGTACAACTCCTAGTTAGGGACCGCCAGGCCTCCAGCATCTGGAGGTGCATATAAATTCTGTAGCGCTACACATGGTCTCCCGGCATTCCATATCAGCCCTCTGACTGTGGTTTCCAGATCTCGGAAAATGCGAGTCTGGCCATATACCGGTACGTTCCCATAATAATATAGTAGCCTAGGCAGGGCTTTCATCTTTGTTATTGTGATTCGAGCAGGGACATTCAGGCGCAGAGTTTTCCAGAAGGACATCTGTGCCTTTAGGGAGGATATGGCTCTCACTATATTGCCATCCAGTACATCTGGTAATGTTCGATAGATATGTATTCCAAGATAATGGAACGTGGTGGGGTACCAGGAGAGCCTCTCATTGCTAATACTAATGTTGCATTCCAGTGTGTCTGCGCTAAAGGAGTACACCCCAGACTTGGCCCAGTTGACTTTCAGCCCGACATGGTTTCAAATACGTCAAAAGTATCAGACAGGGTCTGTGGGAAACGGGTCAGGTCCCTGACATACAATAATAAATCGTCAGCATATAAAGATACTGCGTGTAGGCCGTCTGCTGGAGGAATCCCCCATTCTCCACCCTGGGCTCTACATAGTGCCGCTAGTGGTACCATTATGAGCAAGAAGAGCTGGGGACTTCCATTAGAAAGGGAGAAAATGGCTGTGCGTAGTTCCTCTTGTGTGAGTATAGTCTCTAACTCGTCGCGTTGCGCGTCGTCCAGTCTTGGTAGCTCTATATCGGAAAGGTATGCAGTTATGTCGGTATGAGGGAGTCTCAGTCTAGAGAGGTATAGGTCCGTGTAGTGTTGAACAAAAGCTGTGTATATGGCGTGCTGCGTGTACACTACTTTTCCCTGGCCATTACTAATGGCTGCCACTGTTGCTGTTCATGTGTCTTGCTGAATCAACCAAGTTAGTAATTTCCCTGGCTTGTCCCCAAGGTGGTGTGTGCGCACTGAATGAACCGCATAGTTTAGGTGGTGTAGCCTCTCTAACAGTCGAGCATGGTCTGCGCGTGTCTCTCGTAACAATTCTCCGTCACCTTCCACTGCTGTGCATTCTTTGTCTAGTAGTTCAGCCTCTATGCGCTTCAGATCGTTATCTAGTTGTTTCTGCCTGTCTGCTTGAGTGCCCAGGCAGTGACCTCGGATAACAACCTTGAATGCGTCCCATTCAATTTGAGGGGTAGACGCAGTGTTGTCATTTTCCTCAAAGTATTGGGCCAAGCGTGTATGTAATGTGTTGCGGAAGGGTGCGTCTAGTAATAAATTAGGTTGGAGCCTCCATGTGGGTATCGGTGGGTGCCGCCGCTCCCATGTCAATTCTAAGACGTGTGGGTTGTGGTCTGAGTGGGTGCGCCCCATGTAGTACGTGTCTGCGACATGTTGGAACATCTTGCCCAATAGCATGTACCTGTCTAATTGGACATGTAAGGTGTGCGCGCCCGAGGAATATGAGTACACTTTGGTGTTTGCATTACGGTTCTGACAGACGTCCTGTAGGTCCCACTGTGAGGCCCAATTTATCAGTGATTGCATGGCGCCGTGCACAGGAGTGCCGGGTAGTGGTGGGAAATAGCGATCCAAGGCTATGTTCAGTATGCAGTTATAATCTCCCCCCAGCACCCAGGGGACCCAGTGCCAGGGCACCAACGCTGCTGCCAGCCGGTCAAGGAAGCTCACCTGCTCTGTGTTCAGGGCATATATCGAGGCCAGGACCACTGGTTGGCCATCTAGCTTGCCGTTCACTATGACAAACCTGCCCTCAGGATTCAAATGGGAGATCGCAAAAGGTGTCCCAGGCCTTACCCATAGCAGCGTCCCCCGAGCGTAGGACGAGTACTCGGTGGCGCAGAGTTGTCCGCGCCATCTGCGGCGCACGTTCCGCACCTCTACACTGTTCAGGTGTGTTTCCTGCAATAGAGCTATGTGTACATTATGACGTTTAAGGTAGGATTGGATCTGGTATCTGCGAGAAGGTGTGTGCATACCGCGCACATTCCACATGCATATTTTAGTCACTGACATTTATGAACTCGAGTAACCCCCCCTTTCCCAGTAGCCACAGTACCACAATGAGTAACATCACCGGCCCCCGCCCCCCGCTCACGGTTTCCAGAAGTCACACCAGTGAATGTTCGTGTATGCTGCGCCAAATAAAAACATACATGCGATCCCAACAGTGCATACAACCTAAGGGTACATAACAAATCTAAAATACCAAAAGGTCGGCAACCAAACATATCGCCGTCCAAACTCTCTAATGAGGTAACAAATTCCTAAGTCTAGGGCAGTCGCTGCGTGCTTGGCACAGCTGTGGTGTTACAACTGCTGGTCAGTTGGGTTGAAAGTCTCCATCCCCAAGCGTCCCATATCAGTAAGGCCAAAAAATAATTGTACCAGATAGCGCCTCTGTAGGTGCTCTAAAGTTTCTGGGAAGGAACAAAGGGCTCCCACCTTGGAGCTCAGCAGCTATCACAGTTCCTTGCCGTTGCAGTGGGGCCCCAGGTCTCACCTGTCCACTCCAATCACTTGGGGGTTCCCACCTGCACGCCCCCCTCCCCCAGTACAGCTGTACCCACGTCATTACTCACTGCATCCCGGGCCAGCAGTAAGGGGCACAGCAGTTGTCTAGTTCCAGATGCCCCCTGGTCCGGGGGTCCAGACAGGCCTCGATCCGGTTGCAGCCCAGGGTTGCTTCGCGTTGAGTGTTCGAGTGTACATTGGGATAGTTAGCCAGTTAATGAATCAAGTCTGCAGTTTGTGGGGTCACGTCCGGCTGCTCTGTTGACTTCTGAGAGTCAGGTAGGCCATAAATGTTCTCATCATCACTAGGTAGGCCTCTCGGGCTGGCGTCCAGTGCCATATCCATGCTCGGGGAGCCGCTGAGTTCCGCCACTATTCTGAGTGCATCTTGCTGCTCACTGTGTATGAGTTCCTTCGGTGGGCTGATTCGGGGTTCCGCTCGCACCACATCATCAACCTGTCATATAGACCACTTTCCATGATTGAGAAACACACTCTATGCTTAGGTCTTCCCTCTTGCTCTACTAATTTCTTCAGCTATCCTGAAATTAGAATTTAAAATTTTAAATTTGTGAGAAAAGGTAAATTGATAAAATAGCACAACATGAAGGGGGGTTTAAGTACACTATAGAAAGCACGAGCATCCACACCGAAGAAACCAACACAACTGAATAAAATACTTACCTTAGCATAAGAGACAGGGATGCTCTTCTGGCCATGCAGGACCTATACCTTGAAATAGGCTTAGACCCCAATGAAGAACAAACTATACCTAGAACTGATCAACCGGCCAATACTAACTTTAGACCTAAATTTATTTTTCTTCAAGTTATGCAACATGATAACATCAAAGCATTTCACCAGACAGTCACAAATGATCTTATAAAGTTTCATAAACAAAAACTACAAAAAAACAACACTCCAACTAACTTTACGAAAGAACAATGGCAAATAATTAAATCATTATATGATGACAAAAACATTGTCATCCGCCCAGCAGACAATGGGGGAAATATTGTGCTATGGGATAGATCTGCCGACATTACCGAAGCACAAAAACAACTAGAAGACACAAAGTTCTATGTCAAAACTAATATCCAGGAGTATAATGCCAGTATAGTAAATATCTGGAACATGCTTACAGAATGGAAAGACGAGGGCATCCTCCAACTGAAAGAGTACTGTTACTTAAAATGTGATTACCCGAGAACACCAATTTCTACCTTTTCTCGAAGGTCCACAAAAACCCTAATACACCACCTGGGAGAGCAATTGTCTCCTCAATAGGATGTGTTTCTGAACACATCTCCAAATACATAGACCATTTTCTTCAGGACTATGTGGAGATGTTACCCTCATATGTAAGAGACACTAAAGACTTCCTGGGTAAAATCAGTAACATCACCTGGGAAGAAGACAAGCTCATGATCAAAATGGATGTAAATTCTCTTTACTCTATCATTGATCACTCACTTGGTATACAATGCTGCGAGCACTTTCTCAGCAACCACAGAATCTGTTACCTCCAACACAAAGAAATGTTGTTGAAACTTATCAAATGTTATCTCCTTCACAATATGTCTTTGTTCAATGGTGGAGGTCCTTACAAAACTTGTATCATATCCCGATGAGAAGAGGGTGATTAGATGGTATAGATACATAGACGATCTGTTTGTGATATGGAAAGGAAGTGAGGAGAGTGCCATAAACATCATTACTCAACTCAATGACAATACCTTCAATCTTCACCTCACATACAACATGAGCAGAAAACAGATTGAATTTCTTGATGTAGTAGTAGAAATTGAGAACAATCAAATGAACATCAAACTACATAGAAAAACTACAGCAGGGAATATTCTTCTCCATGCTTTCAGTAGCCACCTTGAAACTCTCAAATGGAGTATTCCATTTGGGAAGCTGCTGAGAACAAGAAGAAACTGTAGCACATAGGAACATTTCCTAGCAGAACAGGAGAACATGATTACAAGATTCAGAGAAAGAGGGTACCCCAACTGGGTATTAGCTAAGGCTAAAGAGAAAGATAGCAAAATCAAAAGACAGGAAACATTGGAAGATAAACCTATCCCTGAGGAAGACACCACTACCAGAGTGATATTCACCTACAATAGAGAATCCAAAAAGATTCCCTGCAGCCACTGCAAAGCTTGCAGGAACAATTAAATGAGGAAAACTTATCATACCCCGACAGGAGAAAGAATCATTAAACAATTCATATCCTGTGGAACCATATTTGCCATCTACATTCTTGAGTGTTCCTTTAAAAAGAGATACATAGGTAGCACCACACTAGCTACCAAGAAAAGAGTTTTTGAACACACGAGGGTCATCAGTAATAAAGACCCCCACTACCCGGTAGCTAGACACTTTGCAGACTACCACCTCTCTAACAATTCCCTCCTCACTTTCTTTGCCATAGAACAGATTGAGCAGAATCACAGGGGAGGTAACAGAGAATTACAGCTATGGAAGAAAGAGTCCTGGCATATAATTAACTTACAAACCGAAAGCCCGGATGGGCTTAACCAGGACGAGGAAATGAACACCCACCCCATGAATAATGTTTACAACTGTCAGATATGCTTCTTGCTCTTGTCTCTAAGCTATGTAATTGTCTAGAAATATGTATGTTTTATACTACAGTAAATTCTGTGCTTAATGTTAAAAGGATCTTAACCCACGCTGTGAGACAACTCATGGTGTTATTTATTTTTTATCTCCAGGAGAAAAGGAAGGGGCCGGCTTAGAGGATCTGCTCCAGTGTACCCCCTAACCTTTTCTTCATTCATCACGGTGGAGGGCAACACCCTTCAGATAAGAGATTTGTTTTCATTATTTAACTATACCTCTACATAACTTGGGTTCAGAACTAGAATGTAGATCACCTCACTTTTCTCATTGTTTATTGAGTTTCCTTTTGTGAACTACTGGGTTTTTGGTACAAGTTTTGACCAATACATAGCAGTGTGGACCCACCTGTTCAGATATTCAGGCACTATGCCGATTTCATTATCTGCCAACAGACATTCCTACATGTCATATACAGCAACCAGTTGCCTCTCACACCTGGTTCCTAAGTTGTGGAATTAGCTGCCTCTAGACGTTAGAGGGCTAAACTTGCTTTCAGAAAAAGACTGAAGACCTGGTTATTTCCTGGAAACCATTAATGGGTTCCCCTTCTTATCACGGGTCTTATCATCAGCGAGTGGAAGCCTCTGGGTAGCGATGCGCTATATAAACTCACTAATCAAATCAAATCTCAGCGTCCCCCCTCTTTAACAGTAAAGCGTATCTTCTCTACAGTGCAAAGGTTATGTACTGACACTAGGTCAGCATTCCTATCTGCTTTCAGTTTTAAGCAATAACCCTCCTTGGGGTGGACAGCATTAAACCTTGGTTATTGGGCATTTGCCAATGACTACACATAGTGTCATACCCACACTAGCATCTGATTTTCCAATGGTTTACAGGGAGGAGAAGGGGAGACCTCTATGACGCTACAATACCGATCTACCACAATAAAGTGAAAACCATTGAAGTAAAAGTGGTAGACGCTGTTCGTGCAACACCACACAAAGAGGGAGAGGTGTGGCGTCGCGGCCAGGGTGACTGACTCCGGAATCTGGGGATCATGGTTTGATCCCCGGAGCCGGTGGCAGATTAGCCCAGCACCATATGACTTTGGGCAATAGCTTGCTTAATCTTCATGACGGCCCCCAGCGCCTAGAGACCCTAACGGGTGATGGTTCGCGCTTTACAAATGTGGATTATTATTATTAAGGGTGATGAATACAGTGAATATGGTTAGAGGCACTCTGCCAGCACTAAACTTGTAACCATGTAATCATGCTAAATTACACTGTTTTACATAGTAAGACCAACAGTATTGTTATATATATTTTTTTAAGTACTTATGACATTGCTGGTTGGCTACCTTTACAGAGCAGGTAATATAAGTATAAACCATATTACAATATACTATGATGTATGTTTTTCTGCATGTATATGACATTTGCTCTACTGGCTATACAGGAAAAAATGACCTGGGGTATATATGTATGATTAAATAATACAAATTTTAACCTGTTTTGCATGTTAAAAAATGGACACCACTGAAATGGAAGTGGCTCATGCATTTCCTTGTCCTTTTTCAGGTTCCCATAATCTCTATGTATTGCAAGTCATTACCCACAATACAGTGTGTGATCAAGCTTGCTGTGCAAGCAAATCGCGTTACTGGATTAAAACCAACCTCTGGTGAAAAGCAAAATACTCTGAGTGATCAATTTATTTGGATTTATTTTTGGAAATAATGTCCGGCGCAATCTGACGGCTCTGAGCGATCCTCTGCACAGGGTGAGAGGACGAGGGGAGATGGAAGGAGCAACAACAGAGAGTATATTTACATATATATATATACATATATATGTATATATATATATATATATATATATATATATATATATATATATATATATATATATATATATATATATATATATCAATAAATTCTGCACAGCCGCTGCGTCTTCGATCACGCAGTAACCAGCAAAACAGGACACGGACCCAATTGTCGTGCTATTCAAATTGTATTCGCCCAAGTTGTCCGAGACGCGTTTCGCAGCGCGAACGCCGCTTGTTAACTCGACAGTTTGTTTTACACTTGGAGGCTTATTTAAAGTGACAGTGCATTAGTTAGTGAGATCACGTGAGTTAGTTGCGTTATAAACATGGAAGAAATACTTTCGGCATTTCACATTTTTTCCCCAGTTTCTCAACAGATAAAAACTGAAATATATTTTGTTTAACTCAGCTTCGAACACAGCATTCAATACATGTAAAATACATTGGTGCATGTTCCAAACTTGATACTATTTTCTGCCCTCACCACGTCTTCAACAAGGCGGACGCTGTCATCGCACCCCACCTACGGGACATTATCAACACCTCCTTCGACACTGCCACCTTCCCCGAGAGCTGGAAGCACGCCGAACTCAGCGCTCTACTCAAGAAACCCACAGCGGACCCCACCGAACTCAAGAATTACCGCCCCATCTCGCTCCTCCCGTTTCCAGCCAAAGTCATCGAGAAGACCGTCAACAAACAGATGGCCGCCTTCCTCGAGACGAATGGATCCCTCGACCCTTCACAGTCTGGTTTTCGAGCCAACCATAGCACCGAGACCGCCCTTATCGCCGCCACCGACGACATCCGAGCCTTGATGGACAACGGAGATACAGCGGCCCTCATCCTCCTAGACCTCTCCGCGGCATTCGACACTGTCTGCCACCGCACCCTAGTGCAGCGCCTCAGCAACGTCGGAATCCAGGAGAAGGCACTGGAATGGATCACCTCCTTCCTCGACGGAAGAACACAGAGAGTCCGCCTACCACCGTTCAAGTCAGAGGCCACCGAAGTCATCTGCGGCGTCCCTCAAGGATCCTCGCTGAGCCCCACCCTCTTCAACGTCTACATGAGCCCCCTTGCGGCCATCGCACGCCAACACAACCTCAACATAATCTCCTACGCCGACGACACCCAGCTGATCCTCTCCCTGACCAACGACCCCGCCGCCGCCAGAGCCAATCTGCACGAAGGGATGAAAGATGTAGCCGAGTGGATGACGACCAGCCGCCTGAAACTGAACTCAGACAAGACGGAGGTCCTCATCCTGGGCTCCTCGCCCTCCGCCTGGGACGACTCCTGGTGGTCCCCCGCCCTGGGCACCACACCCAAACCGACGGACCGCGCACGCAACCTGGGCTTCATCCTGGACTCCTCCCTCTCCATGACCAGGCAAGTCAACGCCGTCTCCTCGTCGTGCTTCAATATCCTACGCATGCTACGTAAGATCTTCTGGTGGATCCCCACCGAGACCAGGAAGACCGTCACCCAGGCCCTCGTCACCAGCCGACTGGACTACGGCAACGCCCTCTACGCCGGTACCACCGCCAAGCTCCAGAAGAGACTCCAGCGGATCCAGAACGCCTCAGCCAGACTCATCCTCGACATCCCACGAACCAGCCACATCTCCGGACATCTGAGAGACCTGCACTGGCTCCCCGTCAACAAAAGAATCACCTTCCGTCTCCTCACCCACGCACACAAAGCCCTACACGATCAAGGCCCGAGCTACCTCAACAACCGAATCAACTTCTACGCTCCCAAACGCCACCTCCGTTCAGCCAACCACGCCCTCGCCGCCGTCCCCCGCATCCGAAGAGCGACAACAGGAGGAAGGTCCTTCTCCTACCTGGCCGCCAAGACCTGGAACTCCCTCCCGACCGACCTGCGCCTGACCCAAGACCCCCTCTCCTTCAGGAAGAAGCTCAAGACCTGGCTGTTCGAGCAGTAACGCCCCCCCCCCCCAAGCGCCTTGAGACCCTACGGGTAAGTAGTGCGCTCTATAAATGTCTTTGATTGATTGATTGATTGGCATATTGTCATTCAAAGTAGTTAATTGTAAAATGCAATGTCAAAATTTCAGTTTCTCTGTGTTGTTCAAAGAGAACTGTGTCATTGAATATAACGAATTCTTCTACGTTTTGCTTATAAAGTGCAAGTGATTTAAAAACATGTTGTTAGGTTATTATGTATTTGATATTTTCCATAAAATCCACAGAGTTATATTTTTCTAATTTAGTCATAGTGTCTCTATCCCTAGCTATATCTTTTCACATTTCATCACTATTCACTCTGTGTTTTGAGTTATATTTTTTGTCAAGCATTCTTTCATCACCTATTATTGCAAATGTTATCCTCAAGTATCGTTCTCCATTCTCATTGCCAATTTTTATACCCATCCTTCAACATCTGTTAACATTTAACTTAGATACAACACAGCTATTGATCCGAATATCTCTTCCCACTTATTCCTGTTTGTAAATCATCATATTGTTAGTCAAACTGATTTATGTACAATTTGTTCTTATAAAAATATTTTCTTAAAAAATATCTAAAAACATCCTAAGATATTTACACACGTATAAAACCGTATATATAACTTCATCATGTTCTTTTTGTGTATATATATATAGGTTATGGTAATTAAATAGATCTAAAAAATTCATCTATATGTACATAATATTCTATTTGACATTTCATGATTATGGGAATTGTTTTATAGGATAACTACAGTTTTATCGTTTTTTTAAAAGGATTACACAGGATTGTAGTTCTCATTATTCTAGACAAGTATACAGATCTTCCATTAGATTCAATCCATTTGGATGTTTTGAATCTAATAATAAGATGTATCTTGTTTCCAACTTTCTTAGTCTGTTTTCTCGATCTCCACCTCTCCTATTAGGAGGGACTGCGTCTATTAGAAAATAGGACAAGCCTTTGTTATTAGAACCATGAAATATTTTAAAGTGGTGTGCCACCGGATAGGTATTGTCCATATTAGTAATAGCGCGGAGATGTTGGAGTATTCTAACATGGGCCTGTCATTTTGTACTGCCCACGTAGTGCAAACCACATGGGCATGTTAGAACATATACTGAGTATTCACTTTTACAGTTTAACATCTCATTGATAATGTAGGGTTTAGACTTGAACGGACTTGTGTATGTTTTTGTATTGGTCCCGTGTGTGCATGCTTTGCATGTTGGACATTTTCTAAATCCTCTGAGGTTTTGGTACCAGGTTGGTTTACTTATTATTTCTGGATCCGGTACTACCAGGCAGTCTCTCATTGAGGGAGCTCTACTATATGTAATGGACGCCCTCTGCGGTAGCAGGGGTCCTAATACGGGGTCACTGAGTAATATAGACCATTGTCCCTGAATGATTTTTTAAATCGCCTGATGTTATTTACTGTATCCTATTATTAAGCGGAAACTTTTATCCTCATCTATAGCTTGGTTGGGATACTGATTTGGAGCTTTTTTACTAACCAGTAAATCATCTCTGGCTAATATCTCTGTTTTGGCAATGGCATTTTCTATGGTTTGTCTGGAATAGCCTCTATTCATGAATCTTTCCTTACTTAGTTGTTGGGCTTTGTGTAATTCCTCCTGTGTGCAGCACACCCTCTTAATTCTGAGCATTTCACCATAAGGAATGCTGTTCACTAAATGGCGAGGGTGAGAGCTGGTGGCATGTAATACCGAATTTCCAGCTGTTTTCTTACGAAATAAGGTTGTTTCAAGGTAATTGTTGTTGATATAAACCTTAGTATGTAGGAAATTCACATTGGTATCACTTATTTCAGCAGTAAATCTTATGTTCAGATCATTGTTATTAATTTTGACCACAAATGACTCTGCTTCCTCTTTGGTTCCGTGCCACACCACAAACAGGTTGTCTATAAACCTGAGCCACAACTTAACTTTAGTAATATTATATTACCATATGTTCCCATGAGGACCAGCTTCTCCCATTTGCCCATATGAAGGCAGGCATAGCTTGGTGAGAAGCTGGCCCCCATTGCCACTCCTTGGACCTGACAATACAACAAATGATTAAACATGAAAAAAATTGTTGTTTAAACAAAATTCTACCATTGCTGTTAGCATTTCATTGTGATGTTTATAAATGGGTTCTCTGCTTTTCAAAAAGTATTCCACAGCTTGTATACCATCCTTGTGTATAATACTTGTATATAATGAAGACACATCAAGTGCCATCATTACATACTCAGGGTTTCATTCAAAGTTTTTTATTTTGTTGATGAAATCGATCGTGTCTCTGACATATGATTTTTTTTTGTGAAATATATTTTTATTGCAGGAATCAGCAAACTGTTACATATATGACCAGCATCAGAAATCCACTGAAATCAATTAACTGCATCCCGCCCACCCCCCGCAGCACGTTTTCATACATAATCATTCAGCCCACAGTCCAAAGGTCGGGCGACAAAATCCAGTGGGGGCTCAGCAGGAGAGCAAGGCTGGTCCGGATGATCCACTGTCCGTTATCTGCTTTTCTAAACAAGCCCCAAAACCCAAAAGAAAGTCCCACCCACAAAACACTAAATTACAAAGAAATCCCTCCCCAACCCAACCCCGCCATCAGTGTATGGTAGCAGCCGCAATAGGATTCGTGAGAGGACCCAAGATGAGCGTATGAGAAACAGAAAACGCAATCGCCTATCGGGACTCAGGGCGCGCTGCAATCTCACTATCAGAGTCGCTGGGGGCGCAATAGTCTCTGAGGGCCTGCACTAGTGTCTCCCATTCTAGCGCTGCCTCCTGTGCTTTTTCGTTACGCTGTCTCCCAGCCAGTTGGTATCTCAGCGTGCTTTCTCCCGCCGCCCACTTCAAGAGTTCGCTATGCCACCTGCTCCTAGTCGGACCAGCTCGTGCCTTCCAGTTCCTGGTCACCTCTCGTTTGGCCAAGAGAAGCCCTAAATCAATAAATTTACTGGAAATTTTGTTTTTGGGGGTATGTGGAAACCAATGCAAAAGACCCACCGCCGCATCGACCGATAGGGGTCTCCCCGTCACCTCCGTCAGGGTCTTCTCCACTTCCACCCAGTAGGAGGACAAACCCGGGCAGGCCCACAACATATGGAGGAGGTCCGCCTCCTGCGCCGGGCATCTGGGGCAGGTTGCCGAGCCCGTGGCGAAGTACTGTTGGATTTTCGCCGGGGTCAGGTATGCCCGATGGAGTATGTAATAGTGGACCAACTGAAAACGGGCGTGGCGCGTCCCCTTCCAAGCTCGCCGCACGAGCTGAGACCAGGTCGCTTCCGGGATTTCCTTGCCTATGTCTGCCTCCCAACGGGCCTTCAGGGTCGTAAGGGGGGTCAGCCCTTCATTGATCAACCTACCGTAGAGGCAGGTGACCGCCTTCACCGTGCCCGCAGACATCATGACGTATTGGCACACCGGAGACGTAGGAGGTTCCTCCTGTCCGCCTTTCCAATGCGCCTGGATCGCACGGACCAGGGCCGAGTGCAACAGGAAGTCTCCGCGGGGAATCTCGAAGCGGTCAATGAGCTCCTGAAAGGGCAAGAGTACCCCAGCCTCATAAAGATCCCCCACCAACTGCAACCCCGCGTCCTCCCAGTCCGCCAATCGTGACCAATCACCGCCATGGGGCAAGGCCGTCAACATCCCCAATGGTATTTCAGGCGCATATGGTATCCGCAATTGTCCCCGGGCGTGAGCCCGGTTCCAACACAGGCGAATGGTCTTTTCCTCCAGCGTCAGGTCCTGCAAGGTCAAACGTTGGCGTAGAGCTATGAAGGATAGGACATGCCTGGCCATCCCTATACCTCTCCTGTCCTCCGGGCCTCGGAATTCCCTGGCAATCTCCTGGGTGAGGGTCTGGAGCTGCGCTGCCAGATAGTATTTCTCAAAATCCGGCACAGCGAGTCCACCCTCGGCTTTCGGCCTCATCAGGGTCTTAAGGGCCACTCTACGGCGGCCCGAGCCCCAGAGGAATCCGACCATCATCGACCGTAGGAGCCTAAATGTGGCTGGCGGGATCCAAACTGGTAGCGCCCGGAAATAGTACAGCAGCCGGGGAAGAGCCACCATTTTGAGGAGAGCGCCCCGCCAACGAAAGCGGTAGCGTAGCCCAGAAGTCCATATTCCCCCGTAGAGCTCGACTGCATCTGGTAATGTTTCCGTCCAGGAGGTCAGATGGATCATGATAGATGTACACTCCCAGGTACCTGAAGCAGTCAGGTTCCCATCTAAGCTCTCTATTGAGGACTGGACTAGGGGTGCCTCTGCGAACCGGGAAAAGGCATGTCTTGGCCCAATTCACTCGTAGGCCCGAGACCTCCCCAAACGCCGTGAGCGCCGTCTCAGCTCCATGTAGGGCCTCGACTGGGTCCTCAAGGAAGAGCAACAGGTCGTCGGCATATAACGAAACGTGGTGCGGGCCTGAAGGTGTCCAGAAACCATTGTAATGCGCCCCCGATCGGAGTAGCATTGCGAGGGGCTCCACCGCCAGCGCGAAGAGAAGTGGGGATAACGAACAGCCCTGTCTCGTGCCTCTTTCTACCGGGTACTGCGAGGAAATTAACGGACCCGCCCGAACCCTGGCCGATACGGAGGTATATAAGACCGCGGTCCACCTGATGAAGCCCTCGCCGAGGCCGAACCGCCGCAACACAGTGTGTAGGTAGTCCCATTCCAGGCTATCAAACGCCTTCTCTAAGTCCACCGATAGGACCACCGGGCACGGAGCATCCACTAGCGGTTCACCCAGCAAGCGGGACAACCTACGGATGTTCATTGTCGTGTTGCGCTTGGGGATGAACCCAGCCTGATCCTCATGCACCAGGGAGGTCATGTGGCCCAGCAGTCTCGAGGCCAAGATGCTGCTCAGAATCCTAAAATCGACCGTCAGCATCGATAAGGGACGGTAGGACGCCGGATCGGTTGAGTCCCGCCCCGGCTTGAGGAGGGGAACCACCAGGGCCTCGCGCATCGAGCCAGGCAGTCGGCCAAGCCTCTTCGCCTCTCTATAAACAATCACCAGTCTCGGATCCAGGAGGTCGGCATAGGCCGCGTAAAATTCCACAGGAAGACCGTCTAGACCTGGGGTCTTATTCCGCGCCATCTTTTTAATGGCGCTGCGGATCTCCCCCAGTGCAATATCGGACCCCAGGGCTTTCGCCACGTTCAGCTCCACCACTGGGAGCTCTAGGGGCCTCAGATAGTCCTCGAGAAGGTCAGGGTCTTTGGCAGCACGACTGCGATATAACTGGTCATAGTAGTGCCGGTAGCAGCCTAAAATCTCCGGTTGAGTGTGCACCATGGACCCGTTCGCCATGCGCATGGACGTCGTCAGTGAGGTCTGGCGCGTAGGGTTAGCCAGCCATGCCAGCAATGCGCTCGATCTATCCCCTTCTGCAAGGGACCGAACCGTATAGGCCTTGTAGTCGAAGCAGCGCAGCCGCTCGACCTCAGCCGCCACCGCCTCCTTCGCCTCCGCCGTGCGTCCCTGGAGTTCAGGGTGCCCGGGGCGGCGGAGTTCCAACTCACGAAGCCTCCGATCAGCCACGTCCAAGTCATCGAGGATAACCCGCCTCATACCTACCTTCTTGGTGATGCAATAACCCCTCACCACCACCTTGAAAGCGTCCCATTCCAGTGCTCTCGAGCTCGCAGAGCCCCCGTTGGACGCGAAATACTCCTCGATCTTATCACCTAAGTCCGCTCTGAATACAGTGTCCTCGAGGATCTCAGGGCGTAACTTCCAGGTGGGCACCGCCGGCGTCCCCGGAAACCAGCGAAGGGCCAGCAGGAGGGGGTTATGGTCCGAAATGGTCCTAGTCAAGTATTCGGAACGGATGGCCGCTGAAACCAGTTCAGTCGAGCCAAGAAACCCGTCCAGCCGAATGTGCAACTCGTGAAGGCCCGAAAAGTAGGAGTAATCTCTAGCGTCGGGGTGTTGCGCTCTCCAAATATCCGTCAGACCCCACCGTGTCTGCCAGTCCCTACGGCCCTTGGCCACACGGCGGACCGGAGAATCAGGGAGGGGCGGGTGCGAGCGATCGGTCTCCACATCCACTACTGAATTGAAGTCCCCACCGAGCAGGAGGGGCCCCGTGAAAAAGTGGGCCAGCGAGCCCGATAACCTAGAAAGGAAGGCAATCTGGTCCATGTTAGGTGCGTAAACACAGCAAACGTTCAGGTCCCTCCCCCCCAGAGTGCCCGAGATGGCCACGTAGCGCCCCTCTGGATCTACCACTGAGTTTGTGACCTGGAAGGGAACCCCAGCCCTAATCCAGATTAGCGCCCCCCTGGCATACGCTGAGTACGACGTGTAGAAGACCTGCCCCCTCCATCTACGCTGTAGCGCCGCCCCCTCCGCCTTGTTCAGATGGGTCTCCTGCAGCAGCGCCATTTGTATTCCTCTACGCACTAAATAAGCGTGGACTTTGTGCCGCCTAGACATGGTATGAAGCCCCCGCACGTTCCAAGTAATACACTTCACATTAGCAACGTCAGCCATTGTCCCATACTGTCCGTGCAAAGTCTCCCCATCTGGGTCTCAACAAAAAGCGAACAACAATCCCCCCAGCACTGATGGCGGCCATTTCCCCCAACCAAAACTCAACAACTCTTACGTTAACCAAACCCCTGCCCACCCTCCCCAGAACAGGACCCAAATAACTCCATCTAGTTCCCATCCAAACCATGCCCTCAGAAAAACCCTTCGTCCCAAACTAATCCTACGGTCGCCACCGTAGGAAGGCCTTAAGGGCCAGGTGCGGGCTGGGTGGTGGCAGTGGGCCCTCGATGCCCTGGCTACCAGGACTAAAGCAAGCCCCAAACAGTAACGGAAACCCTCGGGGCAAAGGCAAGGCACCCCACCCCCCGCTTCTCCGGAGATCATGCTGAACCATTGGCTCCCGCCACCCCCGCTACGGGCCCCCACCCAAAAGGATGCAGCTCACCCCGTCAACCCTGTCCATCAAGAAGGTCCTCAACCGATTTTGGCGTGATCACCGGTGTGCCGGTGCTATCTGTCACCGAGTTCTCCGAGTCCGTCGATGCCCCCTCGTCACCAGGGTTCTCTTCTTCCGCGATTGTATCATCTCGTGAACCAGACAGTGCAGACAACACCTCCAGTACTCCTTTCCGCTCCGTCGATGTCTCCGCAGTAGAAGGGCCGCCCGACCGGCCCCGGCGACTCCGCACCCTCGTGGATCGCCGTCGCTGTCCCGGCTCCGCCGTTGGCTGAGATGCGGAGGCGAAGCCATCTTTCCCAGCTCTATAAAGTTCAAGCCAGTTACAGGCATCCTCCGGGGTATCAAAAAATTGAGTCTTGTCATCGACAATGACGCGGAGCCTTGCAGGAAATAGGAGCGAGTATTGGATGCCCTCGCTCCGGAGCTCGCGCTTGACCGCCAAGAATGAAAACCGCCTGCGTTGGGTTTCATAAGTGTAGTCCGGGAAGATGTTCACCTGGCTGTTCTCCACCTTGAAGGGGCCATTATGTCTAGCGGCATTGAGGATGAGGTCCCTGTCGCGAAAATGTAGGAGGCGCGCCACCACCGGACGCGGCGCACGGCCCTGTTGCGGTGGCCTTGCTGGGACTCTATGAGCTCGTTCAAGGGTGTAGAAAGAGGATAGGCCCTCCGGGGCCACCGTGTCTCGGAGCCAGGCCTCCAAGTAGGCCACCATGTCGCCATCTTCGATCTTCTCCGGCAGGCCTACCACTCGGATGTTGTTGCGCCTGTTACGGCCTTCCGCATCCTCCGCTCGCTGCTCCAGGGCAGAAATCCGGGTTAGGGCATCTTTCATTGCCGCGGCCAAGGTTCGCTGCGCCGGCTCCAAGGTTTTCACCGAGCCTTCCACTTCTTTGACCCTGTCCGACAGCTTGCCATGATCCGCCCTGAGGAGGCCCAGGCTCGTCGCCACCTGGGCAATGTCCTGCTGAAGGGCCGAGCGTGTGGTCGCAATCGCCTCCAGGACGCGATCAAACTGTTGCTGCAGCGGTGCGCCACCAGCACTCCCCGGGTTTCCATGGCCTTCCTTGTCCGGGGTCTCCGAGTCAGAGGCGGCCGGGGTAGTCCCCTTGGCCCCTCTCGGCTTCCCCATGTCGCGGGAAGCGCACAGTGTGGACTCAGATGAAGGCGCCACCGAGTGCGGGCGCCGACTATAACTCTCCCGAATGCAGGCCCTCGGGGTGAGGGCCGGTGATCCTCTTCTCCAGGGCCAGGTGGATCTCCACAGTTTCGGCTCGCGCCACCACCGTGTCGTCTGAGAGCGCTGAGGAGGAGGCGGAGACACTCGGCGCCAGGCCGGGCAGGCCCGTCTGGTTGACGAGGATCCGGAGCGAGGGCCACCCACACCACCAGAGACTTTGTGGCGCCAGGGGGTTGTGCTTCCCATGGGATCAGGTCGATCGGGGGATGCAGCCAAGCGCCGCGTCGGGGGTCGGCACCACCGTCAGGACCTCCAGGCGTCCGTGTGCCGGGGTTCACTATGGTAGGGGCTTCCGACCGTCCGGGCGCAGTCACCAATATCAGAGTCTCAGCAGGGCAAAGTCCAGCTCCTCACTCTCCAGGAAAACACAAGAGCGGAGGGCACGCTATGACCAGCGACGTTCTTCCAGGCTAATGGTCCCGTCCAAGGGGACAAAGGGGTCCGGGCGCCATATTGGGTCGCTCTCCTCGGGACCACAAACTTCGAGTTTCGGGCGGATCACCACCCGTCCAGGCTGTGCCAGGCGTCTCAGTAGGGTCCAGTTGGGCCGAACGACGATTTGCGGGGGCTAGGGTGCCCCGCGGCCTCCGATTAACAGGATAATCCCGGGCTCAGTCCCGGAGCCGAGCTCTCAGGCGACCATCGCCATCGGCGCCCAAGCCACGCCCGTGTCTCTGACATATGATGGTAAGGATTTTACATAGTCCTGAAGGAAATATTGAACATAAACTGATGTTTTTTCTAAAATACTGTTCCTTGCACTGATAATAGGACGTCCAGGCGGTGTTGTGTTGTTCTTGTGTATTTTAGGTATGAAATATATCGTTGGTACAGTCGGTGTGTCATTTTTTAAATATCTGTACTTGTTCAGCCAACTTGATAATTTCTTATAGTAAGTTCGATACATCTCCTTCAGTTTTGTTATGTCAGTACGTGTGTAACATTGTCTATTGTTTAGTTGGCTCATGGCCTCCTTCATATAATCATCATGTGCCCACAGAACTATGTTTCCTCCTTTGTTGCTATTGCGTACCACGACTTCTTTGTTGTTTTTTAGTTTTTTCACTAGCTGGAAATACTGATGATCTTGGTTACGGTGCTTTTGAATGCTTGTGCCTCTTTTTTTTAATTCAATTTTTTGATTTTTTTAGTGATGACCTCGTGAAAAGTGTCAATGGCATCATGTAACATGATCGGGCAGTATTTGGATTTCGGTTTGAAATGTGTTAGCCCTGCCCCTTTACTTGAAATGTTGCATGCTGATACATTTTCTCTTGCAGCTGGAATGTCATCCTGATTCCACAACTCCTCTAGTTCTGCCCCCGTGTTTGATCCTGGCATGGTAGCGTCTAACTGAGGATTATCTGATTCGTCACATATAGTTTGTTTATGTTTCATTGCGTACATTTTTTTCAATTTTAGTTTTCTTACTCCTTTGTATATATCCATCCGGATATTTGGATAATCAAAATTGTTTGGAGGACAGTAAGATAGGCCAAGACTTAGTGTGTTCTTTTCTTTGTCAGTTAGTTTGATTTTGGACAAGTTTACCACTGTTTGAGTTACTTCTTTCTCCAGTAGTTGCGTCTCCGTCTTGGTGGATTTTGATTTTGATTTGCGTTTTGCTGCAAACCTTCTCTGCTTCCGCTTGAGGTTGGCCCGCTTCCTTGGGTTTGCGAGCAAGTTGTTGGCCTCAAAGTTGCCAATCTTTGGGCGGCTAAAATTTTCATCTCTTCCCCCGGAGATGGTCTGGTTCCTGTTGCTCCACAGGGGTTATTTCTAAGTTCAGAATCGTCTTCACTATTGGATGTAAGTTGGTCACTAGAGGTCGTGGCTGTTTCCTCATCCATTCTCCTCAGACGATTAACAAACTTGTTGGCCGCTCCTTGGCCTTGTTTCTGATGTGTTTTACGTGCCACATCGTACTTACGAGCAAAGGTAAAAATTTGCCCTATCTCATAGTTAACTTTATCGCGTTGAAACTTATGTGTTTTTCGGTCTTTGATTTTTTCCTCTTCTTTTTTTAAACGCGTTGTCATCTCCTTGCGCAGTTTGGCTATTTCCTCCTCCTGGCCCATGGCAGCCAATTCTTCATTTAGGGAGTCTATTTCGGTTAGCAGACGTGCCCTGTCAATATCTGCATATTTGATTAATAGTAGGGTGAGTCTGCGTGAGGAATCCAAATTTACTTCAGCCCATTCGCGCATAAGTTCAGGGTATGGTTCTTCATAAGTGGGAGCCGTTAGTATTCGGAGCCCTCTTGGGATTCTTCCCACTTCGATATAGCTCTGTAGGGATCTTGATTCCCACCACTTAGACATTTCCATTTTCATTTTCTTTTCAAGTAATTTCATTTTAAATGCCACTGAGTCTGGTTTGGGTGCTTTTGCAACTTCATGTGGTTTCAGTGTTGAGCTCACTTGAGGGGTATCATTAAACATCCCTGTTGCTGCTGCCTCCCTCTCTTTAACAATGTCGCTCGACATCTTGGGGCATATGAATTTTATTTGTTTTAGCTAAATCCTGAGGAACGGGTCTTTAAATCAAATGTCCCACCACGATTACTTCATTTAGCTTGCACACTCCTCCACCCTGCAATTCCGATATGACGGTACCTGAGAAGCCTTGAGTACTCGAACTCCTTGCCGTTTGTGCAGGTGGGAAGCCCGCACCAAGCCGGTGTCCTCGCACTGTAGCTTGTCCGGTGTTTATTTGGTAACCTTCGGAGCAGGGTGGCCACTATAATTCCTTTCACGGACTTAGACAGCGTTTTCCGGGTTGCCCAGGATAACAGTTCTGTTTTTCGCCACAAGCCCAAGTTTTGAGGAGGGGTCCTGTGTAAGACTGGTTTCGGAACGCCAGTCAATATATCAATAAATCCTGCACAGCCGCTGCGTCTTCGATCACGCGGTAACCAGAAAAACAGGACACAGACCCATTTGTCGTGCTATTCAAATTTTATTCGCCCAAGTTGTCCGAGACGCGTTTCGCAGCGCGAACGCCGCTTGTTCACTCGACAGTTTGTTTTACACTTGTAGGCTTATTTAAAGTGACAGTGCATTAGTTAGTGAGATCACGTGAGTTAGTTGCGTTATAAACATGGAAGAAATACTCCGCATTTCACATTTTTACCCCAGTTTCTCAACAGATAAAAACTGAAATATATTTTGTTTAACTCAGCTTCGAACACAGCATTAAATACATGTAAAATACATTGGTGCATGTTCCAAACTTGATACTATTTTCTGACATATTGTCATTCAAAGTATATATATATATATATATATAGATATATATTGCCTACTGGCGAAGTGTGGCTCAGGGGTTAGAGGCGGCAGACCCGGAAGCTGAGATCGGCCCTGGACCAGGGTTCAATTCCCCGCCTCGGCGGGTCTTGGGCTAAAAAATTCCACGGTCTCGATAATTCTCGCTCCGGTGCCTTCTCGACTCACGGGTTCACGCTCTGCGACTCTGGGCAATAGCTTGCTTAATTTCCACAACGGCCCCTCGCGGCGGGATGCCTGGCTTTCACCTTGTGGATACCCTGCCGGGGCCTCTCACAGGGGAATACCAGGACGGGTTCCCTAGGCAAGCGCCAGGATGCCCTTTGTGGTGACAGGCCGCGCTATATAAGTATACTTACATTTACATTTACATTTTTTTTTACTGGCGGTTGTAGTTATTTGTAGCGGTTGTAGGACCTATTTTTCATAGGAAGTCCCCAACATTCTATTTGGAATAACTTTGGTGCCGGTTGACAAATCTTCGAGAAATTGTCAAAACTAATGGGCAGCTCCGGTCCGCTCCTATCCTGAAAGTCTCGGAATTATTCGTGTAGTGTGGGTCGAGAAAAAAGGGGGTCCCAAAATGTGTTTTACCCATGCAATGCAATTGTTCATAGGGACCTTTAGCCACAGCTACAGCCCGAACTGCTGAAAGGAATTATAACAAATTTGGCAACGATGAAGTCCTCAGTTCAGACTCGTGCCTTTTGCTTAAATGGTGTACATCTGTTCAGTAGTTTCTGAGAAAATTGCAATTAAAAGTACATATATATCTATGGCCAAGCAGGATCCACGCACCAGGAGCGCACCCTGAGCGCACCGTTCCGATCACACGCTGAATGCTAATTGGCTGTCAATCAGTTGTCAACATTCGAAACCAGAAACTGTTGGCAGCCATTTTGTGCCTCAGTAGAAGCGAAGCTGAGGAAGTTAGTGGAACTAGTGCGCAAAACGTATAAAGTGGGCAGGGTAGAAATATCCTGATCCTCTAGACCTGCTTAGGGGGTACCCCAGGGCCCAAAATGTAATTTTTTTTTATACCGGCAAGTGCATGCAGGGTGCGTGGATCCTGCCGTAAAAAAAATATATATATATATAACGGGGCTCCTTTTATAATTAGCCCCCGGGGGCCCCCCTCCTGGAGCCTTTGAGGGCCCTGGGGTCCCCCACCCTCCAGGGTCGGCTCATGCAGTGTCTTGGGGTGCCCACCCCCGGCACACTGCTGTTTGCTATGAGAGGGTGGGAGTCTCGTGGCTCCCACCCTCCCATAGCAAACTTGGTTTGGATTTTGAAAGAGAGAGCAGGGAAACATGCTCTCTCTTTCAAAATCCAAACCAGATTGCTTTTCCACACGGGGAGCTGCAAGTTAGCAGCACCCCATGTGGAAAAGCAATGACAAAGGACACGGGGAGCCGGCGGGACCATGGGGGCATTGGGGCTCCCTACTCAGTCCCCAAATTTTTGTATAAGCCCCGGGGGATTGGGTTCCTCGGGGATATTAGAAATTAGGAATTAGTGATAGGGGCTATTTTTTTCTACAGTAAAATTAGGAGTCGTGCACCCAGCGCGGTGCTCAGTGCGGCCCCCTGGTGTGCAGGCGTTGGATGCACAACTCATAAGCTGTAGGGTGCGCAACTCCAATGCGTTTGATGCACGACTTCTATGCGTTCAGTGCACAATTCTGACGCGCTGGGTGCGCGACTCCAAGCAAAAAATCTAATACTTTTTTTAGATATACATAAAGCTTTTGTGTTTAGTTCTCAGGTGGCTCTAAAAAGAGCCCTTGTGTTTATTGAGATATTTTGGTACCCACAAGTAAGTACCTATGCAGAGTCTAAAGTTCAAGAGGAAGACTCTGTTACCCTCATCTGTAAAATGTACACCATCTCTCCTATAGATGCCATCCATATTGAAACGCAGATTGCTGTGGTAAATGAATCCCATCCTATAATCTCGGACAAAAGCAGAAACAGCTATATTTACATGTTTCCTAGGTTTCTCAATCTGTGGTCAAAATTGATTGGATCAGTTCCATTATTGCCTTTTGCATATGTTAGAATAGACAAAGGCAGTTTGGGAGAAAAGTGACATCAATTCTGTAAAGGTTTCCTTTATAAGCATTTCCCAGTGAAAGCGCCTAGGTCATTGCCACCACAGTGCACAATTATGAGGTCAGGGTGTTGGAGATTCAAAAAGGATGTAACCAATGGCATCAATTGGAGCCACTTTAACGCTCTCTGTCCAATCCATTTAATGTCTACATTTGATAAAGCTAGGTCTTTGACCTTGTTTCTGTTTTCTGCATACCTTTGGCTCCAGAAAATATAGCTGTGTCCCACAATCCACACTCTAAGCAGCTTGAAGGGAGGTCTGGATGCACTCAGATGGTCTCTGTATGTGAAATGGCAGTTTGAGAAGCGAGATTTTTCTAAAATGGTGGATAAGATTCAGTTTTGAGAAAAAGAAGGGTGCATGTTTCGGTTTTTTGAAAGCATGTCTTTTATTGGTTTAGAAAAAGCATTTCAAAGGAACATTACATAGGATACACTGATATTTTGAATAGTCAAATACACTTGCTGTTTGGAGTAGCAATATTGTGTGTTGAACTTCTGACCTATGAGTTCAGTTAAGTGTTCCATAAACTATTTCTATGGTAACAGGCAGTGAGCAGATTGGGGGTAGGGTTCAAATTCATGTCACTTGGAAAGGGCGGAAATGTGTAACCAATAGAAATGTGTGTTAGCTTTTGAATTATGGTGGGAAGCAATGTGATTTAATATTTACATATATATGTTTGGAGAATGAGAGGGAAATCTTGCCATTATTTTGAATTTGCTAACATATGCACAGAGCAGAGATTCTGTAAAAGGAAATCTGGTGTATAACTGATACAGTTCTTAATCTACAAATCAATTTCAAAGGTAACTTATTCTTTTGTGAGAGGTTGTATTTGGTATATTTGTTTTATAATAAGATTAATATGTTTCTCTTGGTAAACTGCAGGGAGTAGTGTTGCATGTCTACATTCAGTTTGCGAGAGTGTGTATTAAAATATGTGGAATGTGTGTAGTCATGTTTCCTGTTCCAGACTTCTAAATGTTTTTTGGTAAAGTGAAAGGGGTACTGTTATTTGCCTAGAATCACACTGTGAAACAGTGTGCATTTGGGAAAATTGCGAGAGAAGCATTTGGTTGCTTCATGTGTTTGCAGACACATAAGTGCTTAAGAACTTTTTTTGATGTTAAGTTTTGATAGAATTACAAAGTAGACATTGCTTATGTATTTGGAAAATGAGTTAGACTTTAACATTGAAATGCAGTACTGAAATATGTGCAATGTGTGTTGACACTTTTGTTTTTGTACATCAGTAAATGTGTTTTGATAAAGTCCAAGAGATAGTCTTGGTTGTCTTGAGCCACACTGTTACTCTGTGTACATTTAGGAATTGTTGTGAGAGAAGTGCGTATTTCATGTGCTTGCAGGCCTAGTACTGGTTAAAAACTTATGCTGTTGCCAAGTTGTGGTGCAATTTCAAAAGCAGTCATTGCTTATGTATTTTAAAATGTGTCAAACTTGTACTCACAAATGTAGTAACGAAATATTTGAAATATGTGCAGTCATATTACCTCTTGTAGGCTAGTGAATAGGTTTGTTTCTGTAGAATCACACTGTGAGTGTGTGTTCATTTGTAATGCATTGTGAGAGAAGCATTTAGTATGTGTGGTTGAAGTAATGCTTTCAGTAAAGTACAAGGGATACTGTTATTTGTATAGAATCACAATTTGAGTCAATGTGCATTTGGGAAAATTGAGAGAGAATCATTTGGTTTCTTGATGTGTTTGCAGACACATAAGTACATGTACTTATGCAGTGAGCCACGCTTTAGGGCACACAGTGCTTCAAACTCCTATGGACAATGCATGTAGTGATCTAACCACCTTCACACTTGTATTTCAGGCCTACAATTCCACACTTTGGGGCCCATTAGGATCGCAGACGGACTTGCGTCCGTACGCGACCCCAGAGTAGGAGGGAACCTCTGCATGGCCTGCGGAGTTCTCTCCTGTGAAATTAGGATGTGACCGCCACCCTGGCGGTCACATCCACTATTTTTACCATTGCGGCGGGTGCGGCTTCAAGCTGCTCCCGCCGCAATGGTAAAAATGCATACATTGCATTTGCATGCAGAAAGCGGCAGGCACCGTGTGGTGCCTGCCGATTTCTGCATACAAATGCAGGGGGGCACCATAGGAACCCCCCATGTGCACCCCACCCCCTTCACCCAGGGGGCCAGCAACGGGCCCCTGCAGTGAAGTTCCACATGCTTTTCCACGGCGGAAAACCCACAGTGGAAAAGCATTTTTTAAAACCCATCCTAATATGGCTGGCGGTGTCTGAGAGACACCGCCACCATATTAGAGCTTTTCCGCCGCAGTTGTAAAGCAACCGCGGCGGAAAAGCATCAGACTGAAACAAGGACCCACCAGCCAGCCTAATGTGGCGGTGGGTCTTTGGTGGGTCCGCAGCGGATTTTCCGCATCCTCCGGGCCGGCGGTGGCTTCCGCCGGCCCAGAGGATGCGGAAAATCCGCTATCCTAATAAGCCCCCTGGTATCCATACACTCCAGGAAACACCCTGTGACTGCTCTTGCAAACCCATAGTGACTCCTTTAGTAGCATGTAGTAATCCTTTCAGTAATGTGCAAGGGATACTGTTATTTGTCTAGAATCACTCTGTGAGTCATTGTGCATTTGGGAAAATTGAGAAAGAATTATTTGCTTGCTTGATGTGTTTGGAGACACATAAGTAAATGTACTCATGCAGTGAGCCAGGCTTTAGGGCATGAAGTGTTTCAAACTCCTAAGGACTATGCATGTAGTGATCAAAGCCACTTCACACTTGTATTTCAGGCCTACGATTCCCCAGTTAGTACCCATACATTCCAGGAAACACCCTGTGACTGCTCTTGAAAACCCATAGTGACTCTTTCAGTAGCATGTAGTAATCCTTGCAGTAAAGTGCAAGGGATACTGTTATTTGTCCAGAATCACACTGTGAGTCAGTGTGCATTTGGGAACATTGAGAGAGAATCATTTGCTTGCTTGATGTGTTTGGAGACATATAAGTACATATTCTCATGCAGTGAGTCAGGCTTTAGGGTACGCAGTGCTTCAAATTGCAATGCACTATGCTTGTACTGGTCTAAGCACCTTCACACTTTCGTTTGAGGCCTACAATTCCCCAGTTAGTATCCATACACTCCAGAAAACACCCTGTCACTGCTCTTGCAAACCCATAGTGACTCTTTCAGTACCATGTACTAATCCTTTCACTCAAGCAAAACGCAATGAATTATGAATTCACCCACTGACTCTCCTTATAGTAGTGTAATCATTTAGTCAGTATGCATGTACTCATGAAGTGAGCCAGGATTTAGCACACAGAGTGGTTTAAACTCCTATGCACTATGTATGTCGTAGTCTAACCACCTTCACACTTGTGTTTCAGGCCTACAATTCCCCCACTTGGTATTCATACACTCCAGCAAACACCCTGACACAGACGTACATGTACTCATGCAGTGAGCAAGGGTTTAGGGCATACAGAGTTTTAAATTCCTATGTACTATGCATGTAGTGACCTAACTACCTTCACACTTGTATTTCACGTCTACAATTCCCCAGTTAGTATCCATACACTCCAGGAAACACCCTGTGACTGCTGTTGCAAACCCATAGTGACTCTTTCAGTAGTATGTAGTAATACCTTCAGCAAAGTGCAAGGGATACTGTTATTTTTCTAGAATCACACTGTGAGTCAGTGTGCATTTGTGAAAATGGAGAGAATCATTTGCTTGCTTGATGTGTTTGCAGACACATACGTACATATGCTCATGCAGTGAGCCAGGTTTTAGGGAACCCAGTCCTTCAACTTGCTATCTACTATGCATGTACTGGTCTAAGCACCTTCTCACTTTTGTTTCAGGCCTACAATTCCCCAGTTAGCATCCATACACTCCAGAAAACACCCTGTCACTGCTCTTGCAAACCCATAGTGACTCTTTCAGTACCATGTACTAATCCTTTCACTAAAGTAATACTCAATGAAATATGAATTCACCAACTGACTCTCCCTATAGTAGTGTAATCATTTAGTCAGTATGCATGTACTCATGCAGATGCACTATGGATGTAGTAGTCTAACCACCTTCACACTTGTGTTTCAGGCCTACAATTCCCCACTTGGTAGTCATACACTCCAGCAAACACCCTGACACATAAGTACATGTGCTCATGCAGTGAGCCAGGCTTTAGGGCATACAGTGCTTCAAATTCGTATGAACTATGCATGTATTGGTCTAGCCACCTTCGCAGTTGTATTTCAGGCCTACAATCCCCCAGCTAGTATCAATGCACTCCAGGAAACACCCTGTGGCTGCTGTTGCAAACCCATAGCGATTATTTCAGCAGCATGTAATAATCATTTCAGTAAAGTGCATGGGATTCTGTTATTTGTCTAGAATCACACTGTGAGTCAGTGTGCATTTGGGAAAATTGAGTGAGAATCATTTGCTTGCTTGATGTGTTTGTAGACACATAAGTACTTGTGCTCATGCAGTGAGCCAAGCTTTAGGGCACGCAGTGCTTCAAACTCCCAAGGACTATGCATGTATTAGTCTAATCATCTTCACACTTGTGTTTCAGGCCTACAATTCCCCAGTTAGTATCCATACACTCCAGGAAACACACTATGACTGCACTTGCAAACCCTTGATTCTTTCAGTCGCATGTAGTAATCGTGTCAGTAGAGTGCAAGGGATACTATTATTTGTCTATAATCACACTGCGAGTCAGTGTGCATTTGGGAAAATTGAGTGAGAATCATTTGCTTGCTTGATGTATTTGTAGACACTCATGTACTCATGCAGTGAGACAAGCTTTGGGGCATGCAGTGCTTCAAACTCCTAAGGACTATGCATGTAGTGATCTAAGCACCTTCACACTTGTATTTCAGGCCTACAATTCCCCAGTTAGTATACATACATTCCAGAAAACACACTGTTACTGTTCTTGCAAACCCATAGTGACTCTTTTAGTAGCATGTAGTAATCCTTTCAGTAAAGTGCAAGAGATACTGTTATTTGTCTAGAATCACACTGTGAGTCAGTGTGCATTTGGGAAAATTGGGATAGAATCATTTGCTTGCTTGATGTGTTTGGAGACACATACGTACATGTACTCATGCAGTGATCCAGGCTTTAGAGCACGCAGTGCTTCAAACTCCTATGGACTATGCATGTAGTGATCTAACCACCTTCACACTTGTATTTCAGGCCTACAATTCCCCAGTTAGTATCCCTACACTCCAGGAAATACCCTGTGACTGCTTTTGCAAACCCATAGTGACTCTTCCAGTAGCATGTAGTAATCTTTTCAGTAAAGTGCAAGTGATACTGTTATTTGTCTAGAATCGCACTGTGAGTCAGTGTGCATTTGGGAAAATTGATAGAGAACCAGTTGCTTGCCTGATGTGTATGGAGACATATGGAAAGGGGAGACCACTCAGTCCCCCCGAACGTATGGATGGGTGCCCCGATCCCCCGGGAAACCATTGTGGGCGGGGGGCGTGTCCCGGCTGGTATGCCCGAAGCGGCGTGGCTGGAACACGCTCCTCCCGCCCAAAAAGAGGTTGTCCTAAACGGTACACAGACAAAATATCGATTTTTAAATATCGATATACAAAAATATCGAAGTTTAAATATCGATGGGACAAAATATCGAAGGTAAGTAATATCAACAGTCTTAATATCGATATTGGTATGATATTAGTAATATCAAAGTTGTAAATATCGATGTCAATAATATCGAAATTAATAACTTTGATGTTACTAATATCAATTTTTAAATAAATTTAGTGTATATTATATTGTATTTATTATGTTTTATTATTTATTTTTAATGTAATTTAATTAAATATTGTCTTTTACTACTGTAGCGGGTTTATAGGGGAATAGGGTGGGAAGTAATTTAATTATGTAAAATTAATTATTAATTAGTAGGAATTAATAATTAATTAATTGAGAAATAATTTCAAATTATTTTTAATTAATTGATTAATTGATAAATATGTTCTGTAGCGGGTTATGGGTTTATAGGGGAATAGGGTGGGAAGTAATTTAATAATAATTAAATAATTGATATATGTTTGTACATATTGTAATTAATAATTAATTGGTAATTAATTTCTAATAATTAGTTAATAATTATATAATTTTTGACATATTTATAATTATTAATTAGTTGGTATTTAATATTAATTATTTAATTACATTAATTATAGTAATTTTTTTATATATAATTTATTGTTATTCTTAATTAATTAATTGGGAAAAATAATATTAATTATTAAATTAAATTAATTACAGCAAATGTGCTAATATATTTACTTTATTGTTATTGTTAATTAATAATTAATTGGTAATTAAATAATATTAATTAATTTTGGGTAAAGGAGTATTTTTAGGGTTCAGGGTCAGTTTTCAGTTTTTGGGTAAAGGGTTTTTTTAGGGTTCTGGGTCAGTTTTCAGTTTTTGGGTAAAGGGTTTTTTTTAGGGTTCAGGGCCAGTTTTCAGTTTATGGATAAAGGGGTCTTTTTAGGGTTCAGGGTCAGTTTTCAGTTTTTGGGTAAAGGGGTATTTTTAGGGTTCAGGGTCAGTTTTCAGTTTTTGTGTAAAGGGGTATTTTTAGGGTTCAGGGTCAGTTTTCAGTTTTTGGGTAAAGGGTTATTTTTAGGGTTCTGGGTCAGTTTTCAGTTCATGGGTAAAGGGGTATTTTTAGGGTTCAGGGTCAGTTTTCAGTTTTTGGGTAAAGGGGTATTTTTAGTGTTTAGGGTCAGTTTTCAATTTTTGGGTAAAGGGGTATTTTTAGGGATAAGGGTCAGTTTTCAGTTTTTGGGTAAAGGGGTATTTTTAGGGTTCAGGGTCAGTTTTGGGTTTTTGGGGTACAGGGATATTTTTAGGGTTCAGGGTCAGTTTTGGGTTTTTGGAGTACAGGTGTACAGGGTAAAAACAAAAAAAATTACATTAAATCAAATAAATTACATGAAAAAAAATTAAAATTAATTTAAATTATTAAGTGTTTTATTTATTTTAAATTTATATGTATTAGTTTTAATTTTGTTTTAATATTTTTATTTAATAGTTGTAAAATTATAGGTATTTTTAATTTATTTTTACATTATTATTAATACATTTAAAAAAACAATATTTTTGATTCCGATATTTTTGTACATCGATATTATTTTTTCGATATTTTTGTACTTACCTTAATGAAGATAGGATTCCGATATTTTTGCTGTCGATATTTTTGCTCCGATATTTTTGCATGTCGATATTCTGTCTGTCGATATTATGTCAGACATTCGTCCTAAACACCCGCCCGGAAACACCCGCCCGGAAGTCCGTGCACTGATGGGCGTGCTTGAGTCGGGTCCCCGCCCTCCCACAGCTGGATAAATAGTGCGAGAATCCAACAAAGCTTCCTCTTGTAACTGTGCTCTGAAGGCTGCACCACTTGTCGCTCGTGAGCCCTCAAGGGAACAAGCTGCACTTTTTGAGAACTTCTAATATTTGTCTTTCTCTTTCAGTTATCAAGGCGTAGTTGGAGATCGAGTCGCCTCCGTAGGACAGGTCGTGCGGATCGATCACAGACATGCCTGGCAAGAAGCCCGGAAAGAGCTCCGAGATGGAAAGGATGCTGCGCACGTTGGTGAACCAAGTGGCGGTGATGGACCGAAAATTCGGTAAAGTTGACCGGCTAGATCGCGGCTTGGCGGCCCTCAGGAAGCAGGTGGAGGCCCAGAATGCCCCCTCGGGGCGACCCAAGAGGGTCATAGGACCGGCCTTGCCGAACATCACCCCCGGGGATAAGGGTAAAAAGAGGAAGGGGAAGGCGGGTCCCAGCGAGGCCCCAGTTCCGATAGAAACCCCACCAATTCCAGTAGTGCCAGCGACCAGCCTGGTACCGGGACCGGATGGGGGGTTGCCTATCCCCGTGGTTATCACGCCGCTGGTGGATGACCAGATGCCCCCCGGAATTAGCGCTTCAGTTAGCGGCAGTGTTACCATGGCTAAAGAAGGGAGCGGGGGGATCTGCGGCTGCGGGAGACCCGGCCGAAGAGGCCAGAATAATTATCGAGCAGTTACGGCAGGCAAGGGATGGCGGGACAGCGGGACAGCGAATGTGCCTTCTGTTTCCCCGCAGGTGGCAAAGGTGGTCATGGCTGACAACCAGGAGAAAACAACGGACGCGGCTGGAAGCGTGGCGGAAGCCGGTAAGAGATCGTTACCGATGGTGGGGGAGGGCGCGGTACCCTCAAGGCGGGAAAGTTTAGCTCAACATGTTCCCATGGTTACGAAAGAAATGGTGTGGGCAAACAAGTACATTAACATGTTTTCACTGTTGACTGATCATCGTGAGTTAGAGTATGCAAAGACCCAGAAAGATTTGTGGCACCCCAGTGTATGGCGGGCCAAGATGGCAGAATTCAGGGTCGATGAGACGATGATGAACTGAATCAGGGCCTTTTCTATATTTGTGGCGATTATCGGAGAACGTACACCAGAGGTGTTGAGTGACTTGGCATGTTACCAGAGTAGAATCACGTATTTCCATGCGAAGAAAGGTGATGAATGGAAAGGCTATGATATGGCCTTTAGAAAAGCGAAGGAATTTAATGCGGCCTTGACATGGGATTGTTTGGATACAGTGTCCTGGCGTGCGCAGCTCTTGCCAGGACCAGCGAGTGCTTCAGGGTCGAGCACGAACGGCTCCGGGGTATTCCCTCAGAGGCAGTCACAGCCCTTTCAGGCAAGCTCTGGGGGGGGAGTCCTATCCTAGGTCGGGCGGGAACGGAAGCAAGCGAGGGGTGTGTTGGGGCTTTAACAAAGGTACTTGTAACAGGCCGCAAGGAACGTGTAGGTTCCGGCACGCATGCTCGGGCTGTGGAAATTCCTCACACCCGGAAACCAGTTGCCGATCAAAGGCCAATGGCGCAGGAGGAAAAGGGGGCCCCAAGCAGGATTGATGCGGTGCCTCGGAAGCAAACATCTTCGCCCGTAGATATCTTGGCTTTGACCCCTTGGCTAAACGGATACCCTGATCATGCGTCCGCCGGGACTCTGAGGGATGGCTTCTCATATGGCTTCAGGATCCCGGCGGGCAATTTTCGTGGGAACTCTTCCTGTAAAAATCAGTTGTCTATTTAGCACAACCCAACAGTTGCCGCAAAAAAGATAGCAAAAGAGGTTAGCTTGGGGCGAGTGGCAGGATAATTTGGCGACCCGCCAGTAGTGGATTTTGTGTGTTCCTCATTAGGAGTGGTTCCGAAGAAAGACCCGGGGGAGTATAGACTCATTCACAATCTATCGGCCCGGAGGGGGGCCTCAGTAAATGAAGCGATTGACCCCGAGGTATGTTCAGTGAAGTATGCATCGTTCGATGATGCAGTAGTACTGTTGAATCACCTGGGCCCTGGTGCATTGTTAGCTAAATCAGACATTGAATCTGCATTCAGGTTGCTCCCAGTACACCCCCACGACCAGCGTCTGCTGGGATTCACGTTTCAGGGAAATACTACATGGATATGTGCATGCCAATGGGTTGTTCAATTTCGTGTGCCTATTTTGAAATGTTTAGCTCGTTTTTAGAATGGGTGTTCACGAAGGCCACAGGGCACAAACATGTGATGCACTATCTGGATGATTTCCTCTTTCTTGGCCCAGCGGGCACTCTGGACTGCGCGCGGGCATTGCAGGACTTCTGCGTGCTAATGCGGGGTTTTGGGGTTCCATTGGCGCCAGGTAAGACGGTTGGGCCGACTACCTCCCTCGAGTTTCTGGGTATAGAACTAGACTCGGAGGAGGGGTGTTTCCGTTTGCCGACGGAGAAGGTTGCCAAGTTTAGGGCATCCCTGGTACAGTGTCTACGGACATAGAAGGTTACCCTGCACCAGTTGCAACAGACAGTGGGTCAGCTTAACTTTGCATTGAGAGTGATACCGATGGCTCGCCCTTTCTCTCGATCCATTGCGCAATCCATGGTGGGCCTTAGGGAAGGGCACCACCGCACAAGACTGTCGGCAGAGGTTCACCAGGACATGCTCATTTGGCTGGCATTCTTGGCAGACTTCAATGGGCGAGTGGTATGGAGCAAACCCCCAGCCTCGTCGGTGGAACTCGGCTTATGGACCGACTCGGCGGGCAACGTGGGGTTTGGTGCAATCTTCGAAAATCGGTGGTCGGCATAAACATGGCCGGCGTGGTGGCGAACAAGCGGCCTGACGAATAACATAGGTTTCCTGGAACTATTCCCTATCTGGGTGGCTCTGGTGGCATGGCCGGAAGGCTTTAGGGACCGCTCGGTGGTATTTTGGTCAGATAACATGACAGTGGTTGAGTGCATTAACTAGCAGGCAGCACGCTGCAAATGGATCTTAAGACTGTTGAAAGAGATTGTGTTGCGATGCATGAGATTGAACGTACAGTTCAGGGCAAAACATGTGCCGGGTGTACTAAATAATGCAGCTGACGCACTCTCTCGTTCCAAAATGCAGGCTTTCAGGGATTGTCTACCCTCAGCGGAGCTAGTGGCGGCACCTTTCCCCAAAGCACTGTGGCAGATCGGTGCCCCGGACTAAAAAACCTCGTGGCAGCCAGTTTAGCGCCCAGGACGAGGAGAGCCTATGAAGGGGAGTTCCGTTCATACTGCACCTTTCGGGAGGGGCGGGAGGAGTCCTTGCTCCACTTTTTGGTAGCACTTCATAAAGAAGGCCGGTCGGCGGCAACCGCCAATAGGTATAAGGCCGCCATATCATTTATGGCACAGCTCCACGGGATAAGGGACCCGACAAACTCCTTCTTAGTCAAGTCAAGTCAAGTCAAGTCAATAAATTTATATAGCGCGCTACATACCCAGAGGGTCTCAAGGCGCTTGAAGAAGGGAGGGGAATTACTTGTCAAATATCCATGTTTTAAGTTGCTTTCTGAATGCTAGGTGGTTCTGAGTAAGGCGAAGGTGAGTGGGAAGTGAGTTCCAGGTTGTAGCTGCCAGGTAGGAGAAGGATCTACCTCCCATGGTGGTTTTGTTGATGCGAGGTACAGTGGCAAGGGCTTGGTTGGAGGATCGTAGCTGGGGGGAGGGGGTGTAGAAAGACAGTCGTGGCTCTCCGCGGCTGGCGGCGCCTGGAGGGTCGCAGACAGGATAACAGGCACCCGATTGGGTTTGATAAATTGACCACCTTACTGGCAAAACTGGACGAGACATGCTCCTCGCCCAGCGAGGTAATACTATTCCGAACAGCTTTCACATTGGCATTCTATGGGGCCCTGTGGGTGAGTGAACTTGTGGCAGGGAATAAGAAAGATGTGGAAGGAGGTCTACGCAGGGATCACATCCAAGTAAGAGGGGATTCTCTGCTGATCTCGATAGCCAGGTCGAAAACGGACCAGGAGGCCCTGGGGAATAGTGTGGTGTTGCAGCACGCTCAGGGGAATCCCGGTTGTCCAGTGAGGCATGTGGAGGCCTACCTGAAACAAAGGTCGACAACATGGGGGGGGCCCTGCTTAGACATATGGATGGCACCCCATTGACAAGATTTCAATTTCAGAGGGTGCTGGCAATTACGATTGCAGCGGCGGGCTTGAAACTGTGCGATTTTGGGACCCATTCGTTTAGAATAGGGGCCGCTACAGAAGCTACGGCTTAGGGTCTGCAGGCAGACGAGGTGAAACAATTAGGCCGTTGGTCCTCGAATTGCTTCAAGAGATATGTGCGACTGCACATGTTGTAAAAGACTGATAAAATGCACTCACGCTTGTTGTCTTTTGTTTGGATTACAGTTTCGCGAGCCTGTGACGCGGGGCGGAAATTGGGATCGGCCCAGCATCAGCTGACCAGCGGGAAAGGATCCCGGAATGGAGATCAAGTGGTCTGGGTCATGGGCCACTCATACGCGAGGCGTGCCGGGGACATTCAAGGCAGGTGATGCGATTCACACATCTGAGGAATATGGGTTCAGAGTGACCTTCCATGGGAAGGGCGGCCTCTGTATTGACCGATTGCAAAGCTTTGTGGAGGAACTATTAGGGCGGCACAGGTCACCGCCATCTGTAGTCTTAGTGCACGTAGGGGGCAATGACTTGGTGAGACTGGGAAGACGGGTGTTAGTTGAGCACATACTGTCTGTAGTTAGCTGGTTAGCCAAAAGGCTCCCGGGATGTACGATTGCCTGGTCCCACATGATTCCCAGGAAGATATGGCGGGGAGGTTTGTCTATGACAGTGTTGAACCACTCGGTAAAGAGGGTCAACAATAAAATTGAGAAACTGTTTCACTCTGCTCATCTCCAAAGCATTTCTCATGGGTGTATCAGGGGCGATCACTGTTCTTCGAATGATGGGGTGCACCTGTACAGGACAGGTAATGACTTACTGATAGGAGACATCGTAGCTTGGCTAGTGGGCTTAAGGAGACATGACCTATAGGTGGTGTGGGGGGCCAGATAGTCGGTCAACTATCTGGCCTGTGGTGGTAAGGTCATGATCGGTGAGCAGCGATTTCAAGGTCCCTAGGGGGGGTGCCACCCATTATGGATGGGAGCGCCCGGGGGGAGGCGGCCATTGGCCCCTCCCACGGGGGGTTGGCACCCACTACGGATGGGTCGCCCAGGGGGAGATGGCCATAGGCCCCTCCCAGGGGGAGACGGCTATATGCCCCTCCTAGAATTTCCCGGGGGCCGGATATCCGCTCCGGAGTGTGGGGAAGGGGGGGAGTCCACGCTGTCCTTCTTACGGATACCTCCCACACGAACTCAGACGACCTTAAGATGGCGTCGAGTGAAAGGGGGCCCCCACGACAAGGGAAGTTACAATTGGCGGCGAGGGTAAAGTCCTCTGCGCATGCGCCACTCACACCGTGAGGGCGGGAAGTTGGTGATAGGGATCTGACACCGGTTAAGACCTTGCCCGTGGCCCTTAATGTTAGGTTGTACAAATTCAAATGTAATGCATTTATCAGGATGCTAGACTCGGCTAGGAAACCTTTGTATTAGAGATTTGTTAAGGTTAGCCTGAAACACCTGTCTTCATCAAGATGTAATTGAAGTTGAATTTGTACATGATTCAGTTAATTTAAAATTTTAAATTTTGTTTCATATTTTAATAAATACGGCCGGGGGGGTCGTGAGGCCCCCCCGCCTTCCAAAAGTTCAAATTTGCGTCTGTCTCCTCCCATGGGGAATTGGCGTTGGGAGGGGTGGCGGGCATCCCGGCCCATATAAGTACATTTACTCATGCAGTGAGCCTGGCTTTAGGGCACGCAGTGCTTCAAATTGCTATGTACTATGCATGTACTGGTCTAAGCACCTTCACACTTTTGTTTCAGGCCTACAATTCCCCAGTTATTATCCATACACTCCAGAAAACACCCTGTCACTGCTCTTGCAAACCCATAGTGACTCTTTTAGTACCATGTACTAATCCTTTCACTGAAGTAAATGAATTATAAATTCACCCACTGACTCTCCTTATAGTAGTAAAACCATTTAGTCAGTGTGTACTCACACAGGGCTTCAAGCTCCTAATTACTATGCATTTACAGGTCTAACCAGCTTCACACTTGTGTTTCAGGCCTACAATTCCCCAGTCAGTATTCATACACTCCAACAAACATCCTATGAGTGGTCTTACAATGTTATAGTGGCACTTTCAGTAGCATGTAGTAATCATTTTAGTAAAGTAAAACTGAATCAAGCGAGGCTTTAGGGTATACAATGCTTCAATCTCCTATGCAATATACATGTAGTGCTGTAACCACCTTTACACTTGTATTTAAGATCTACAATTTCTTAGTCAGTATTTGTATAAAATGTGTTTGTATAGTAATCAAAAGTATAATTTACAAAGGTATTAATATACATTTATTTATGATTACTTTTTACAGATACTGTTTATCATCATTAAAATATTGTTATCATGCTGGACAAAGTAAGAAAAAGAAAAGGACAGAAAAAGGATACTTACTTGAAGAAAGCTCAACCACAAGTATTGGATGACTAACATAATGTGTCTAAAAAGAGAAAATGTTCTGGTAAGACCACAAAGGACTTTATTAAAAATAGAATACTGAAAATGTTGAAAGCCCTGAAAATGTTCCCAGCACAAAAAAGTGCACAGAATAGGAAAGGAAAAAAAGCAATGTACATACAAAGGATACAACTTATAGCAAAAGAAGAGGAAATCAATATAAAGAAATCCGTAAAAAATATTTTATGATAGAGTAGTACATAATTTGCTGAAAGATATGAAGAAATATAAAAAGAGAGCACTGTTTTATAAAAAGAAGAAGCATATTGAATCTATTGTTGAAAAGGCTTTCAAAGTAAAGAGGAAATTATTTATTTTAGTTTTAAACAGAATTCGCTCACTATATAAACCGATCCATTTAATGAAGGCCAAAGGGAAGGGGAAAAGAGTACTTAACAGGACTAAATTTTGTGATTTTTTTAGGGGAATGAAACACAGGTAAAGTTCTGAGCCTTTCTTTATTGAAGAGAGTTATTTTCAGACCAATGATTTGTTGCATGCAGTTGACTCCAGTGGTCGAGCTTATGAGGTTAGAAATGGTTGTCCAATTGAGAAAGAAAAAATGGTTCCTAGAAGTGCAGAAGAAGTGATAGCTGATTAAGTTCTAGGCAGATGTCCTAAAGCTCCAGTGTTTACCTTAGATTGCGGTAGTATTTTTAGTGTACAACAAGAATCTCTTGATCTTTTAGGCAATTTTTTACGAACATATACTAAAAAAAGTATTAAACAAAAGATTAAGATGTTGCAAGGCCTAGACTCTTGAAGAGAAAGAAAAAATACTGGTTTGCAAGGTCATTCTCTGGCTTGTCTTTCTAGGAAAGTTTGTCAAAGTGGTTTTCACCATTTCAGGATGTTGGCAGTACATCATACTCAAATGCGGATGTTAGTCAGAAGATTGTATTATGCAAAAAGTCCAGCAGTAAATTTAAATGACAGTGCTCTTTTGCGTGGGTCAGTTTCAGATGTGAAGAAGATTTGTGATGACATTGAGTTTTATTACTTTGGTTCTGAACAAGAGAGTTAAGAAACTCAGACATTAATAGAAGAAAACGTTATAGAGAATGTTGAACATAGTTGGACAAAACATTTTGAAGGTGAAATGACAAAGTTTAATGTGATTTCAGGTGAAAGGCCACATTTTTCTTGTATTTGTTGCCGGTGAACTCACTATAAAAATCCGATTAGAAGTGTCGATCTGTATTTAAAAAGTGAAAAAGAAAATAATGATAAGTGGAAAGAACTTGCAAGGTATTTGTTGGTAGAGAATTGTTTTGATTTGGGTTCTGATCAGAGTATTTTTAAATATTGTTATAACAAATTAGATGAGAATAAAATGCTCGCTAGAGCTTTGCACAATAATTCAGAGTTACTTGCTATTCCTCCAGAATTGATAGATTTAAACACCTATGGGTCTATTCTCATTCAATGTGTGCACCCCTTTCAGACTATTGTTCGTATGGAGCCTAAAACAGGTAAATTGCCTCCTTCAGATTTACAAAGAGGATTAAAAGGAAGTGTTATGTATATACCGTTAGTTTTAAAGAAATTTTTTGAAACTATTGGTGTAGAGAGTGTAGAAAGTAAACCACTAGTTATTCTTGTTAATGGTGTGCCGACAAAGAATAAGAAAATCTGTCAGGAGCTAGTGGATGTTAGGAAGGTACAGAAGGCAACTTTGTATTTGATAAAACACAATACAAACTGTAAAAATGTTTACATGGGAGAAGAAGAAATACTTTTAGCGGAAGACATTGAAACGTCAAGTGGACAAATTGAAAATGTGGACATGGTAAGATCTGAACAAATCTATGAACATTACAGTGTGCATCCACTTCATTCAAAAGAAGTAATGGGGAACACTATTGAGTTGTTCCAAATGAAAAAAGCAAAAGGAAATCCCATGAGTGTATGGGAAGAGAGCTTGGAAGCTCGTTGTTTTCCACAGTTGTTCCCAACAGGAAAAGGAGGACGATATGATGAACGTCCTGTGCAGATTCCTACATCTGAATATCTGACAACAAGATTATATGCAGAAGATCCAAGATTTCGACAATGTATCCCTTATATATTTCATCTTTTGTTTGAAAGTGACTTGTCTGGACTTTCATATGCAGTCAATCACATTTTAAAAACTGGAATACAGCTGCAAAATGTATCTGCAAAGGATTTTATGGATAAAGTGCACCAGAGAGATGATCATTCAGAATCTCAGCTGATTAATCTGATGGCATGTCAGCGTAGGTCTAATGAATATTGGTAACGTCGTCATGGAGAACTGAAATGTATGCTACAAAACTTAGGAACTCTTACATGGTTCCTTAACCTAAGCTGTTCTGAGTACATTTGGGATGATTTACTTGAATTTCTTCGAGAGGCAAATTCCAATATAAAAAATATTGAATACAAGACACCTGGGGAATTGTGCTCTTTGTATCCTGTTAATGTATGCAGGTATTTCAATCATAAATTTCAAGCTGTAATGTCTTTTATCTGCAATAAAAAAATCCTCCTCTTGGAGAAGTTGTGGATTTCTTTTGGAGAAAGGAGTATTAAGCAAGAGGTGTTCTTCATATACATATGCTGTTATGGATCAAGGACCCCCCCCAAATTTGGAACAGATGTGGCTAATACTGTTTTGTTTTTTATTGAACAATATGCCACATGTGCTGTACCCAAAAGCAGAGAAGAAAACAACTTGAGAGAACAAATCTTACGATTCCAAAGCAACCGATGTGGAAAATACTGTCGACGAAAGTACAAGTCTAAAGATAAGTTCTACACCAAATGTCGTTTTGCATTTCCAGGTCCTGTAATATCCAAAGGAAGATTTTTATGACATCTTTGCGGCATACCACCACAAGAAAGTCTCCAAAAAATACCTGCAACTTAAGAAGAAGCAAAGAATTAAAAAATACATAAATGACTACAATCCAGTTATTCTGTCCATGTGGAATGCTAACATGGATATTCAATACGTTGCGGACAATTCCATTGCTGTTGCTCGATATGTAACGTCCTACATTACAAAATCAGAAAAGATGGAATTGAAAGAAATGTGGGAAGAAATTTCTCACAAGAAGACTCTAAGTAAGAAATTATACAGTTCAGTTTGAAGATGTTATTGCATCAAGAAATTGGAGCATATGAAGGCTCAGATTGGTTATCAACTGCAAGTCTTTTACTCCAAATCTCGAAGAATAATTTGGGTGAGTCCAGGTCTTGCAGCAATGCAAAATCGGGTACTAAAAACTGTGAAGAAATTGAATAGTTAGCAGAAAAAGATCCAGAAAGTACAGATATTTTAAAAACTAATATGTCGGACACATATTACCCAAACAGAAGTCATCATCTTGAGAACATGTTTCTCTATAAAGTGCTGCAAAACTACACTTTTAAACAGAATATTATAGAGAACATCAATGATGGAAAATATGGAGTCATTGGTTCCGAAGGATGTCTAGTAAAACAAATGAAAGGAAATTTGATTAATCACAGGAAGCTAAGTTGCGACACTGCTGATAAAAGGGAATTTTACTATTTAGCACTTTTGCAACTGTTCAAAAAGTAGTGTTCAGAACTGAAATTACTTGGAGATTTCCAGAAGTACGAAGATTCCTTCAATGCTTGTAAAGATAGCATAGAATGCAGTGCTTTTGCAAATTTTGTGAAAATGTTGAACAATGAAATTGATCAAGAAGCTACAATTACAGCTGAGATTGCTAGAGACAGTTCTCAAGACAGTCAAAGTTCTGCTGCGCAGAGTCAGGATCCACTAGGACAACCAATTGTTGAAAATGAAGCAGCCATCACCATGAATGAGGTGGAAACAGCAATGCATCAAGCTCAAGAAGATGTAACAGACTTAGCAAACTAGGAAGAACAATTAAACATTGAACAGAAAGAAATATATCAGCAAGTGAGACAACAGATTGACCATGGATTTCTTCATGAAAAGAAAGAATGCAAATGTACATCATTTCGACCTATCCAAATCTATGTGAGTGGACAAGCTGGAACAGGAAAAAGTTTCTTAATTAAAGTAATCACCAGTTATCTACAGAAAACAATGGAGTCACATTTGTCTTTTGTTGTAACTGCTCCAACTGGGTTGGCAGCTCACAACATCAAAGGAATTACATTACATCGTTTACTATTGCTACCTGTGGAGCAGGAAAACAAATTGGAATGTCACAAGCTATCTGGAGAAGATTGTTGTGAAGTTTCAAGAGTGCTGAAGAAAATGAAACTACTGATTATTGACGAGGTAAGCATGGTTTCAAACTTAATGCTTGCTATTGTGCATGTAAGCATGCAGCAAATTCTTAAAACAGAGTATGACATGTTCTTTGGAGGAAAACATGTCATAGTTTTCGGAGATCTTCAGCAACTTACTCCCATAAAAGGATAACCAGTATTTGAAACACTTGCACATGAAGACACCAGAAAGTCTCTGAGTAGTGTTGGAAGCGTGAACATCTTGTCATATTTTGAATACAAAGAACTCATTACAAATATGCAACAGGCAAATGATGTTGATTATGGAACTATTCTTCAAGATATAAGAATTGGACTACTGACAGAACATGGGAAAGAGGCTTTGAAGAGTCGATTGCTTTCCAATTTGTTTCCAAATGAAGATATAGTTCCTGAGAAAATATACATGAAAATTGAGGAGAAAACGAATCTGTAATCTGCTTAATGCCAACACTGCGTGAGTGTTGTATATTCAACAAACAACTTTTAAAACTGGAAAATGAAAAAATAATAATAATGGAAGCCATCGATAAAATAGAGCATGAAAGAATCACTATTATTTTGACAGAAAAATTTAAGACAAAATTGGATTCTTTAGAAAAATTGATATCGAAAACTGCTGGTTTAGAAAAGAATCTATATGCACGTACAAACTGTTGAGTCCTTTTAAGGCGTAATTTGGACGTAGAAAAAGGTTTAGTTAATGGAGCAATGGGTAAAGTTGTGGATTTAGTTAATTATCTGAATAAAGATGGTATCGAATTCTTAAAAATTAAATTTGATCATATTGAAGAAGTTAAACAAATTATTCATTGTTCAGTTTGTTTTTTGTTTGTTAAAGTTTTATATGTCCAAAGAAAACAGTTTCCACTTTCTCTGGCATGTGCAGTGACTATTCATAAATCTCAAGGATTAAGTGTTGACAGTGCTTTGGTGAACATTGGTAATAGTGTGTTTAAAGAGGGTATGGCATATGTTGCTTTGTCGCGATTCAGAACATTATCTGGTTTGTTTTTGATTGATTTTGATGACATAAAGGTTACTGCAGATGCAAACTGTGTAAAAGAGTATAATAGGTTAAGAAGAAGATATGCTCCTAATTTAGGTCAATATCCTGTATTTGAAAAGCATGTAGTAGCTCGAAAAAGAAGGTATGAGAATATCTGTAATGGAGGTATGGAGAAGGAAAAAAAAACAAGATAATGTCACTGCAAGCAAAAAGAAAAAGGACACTAATGAAGAGATTGTTGATTATCAGTTTAAAAATAGTTCAGGTGTCAACTGCTATGCTAATGTAGTGGTCAATGTTGTTTTCTTTCTTGAAGGTATGCAACAGCAAATTATGGAGAATCGGGTAAAAATATTTCGTTCCTTGTTGCATTCCATTTATGAAAAATTGAGAACTGACACAAGTGAAATGCAAAGTCTTTGTGATGTTCGTAATCTTTTGGATGTATGTTCTGGTTCTACACAATTTAGGCAAAATATCCAACAAGATCCTCAGGAATTTCTAATGTATATGCTTACTGTATTGGAAAATGAAGGTGTAGATATAGAGAATATTTTTGGCCTTTGTTATAAATGGGAACATCATTGTGAAAATTGTATGTATACATGTACCACTAATGTAGACACTGAAAGATTTCTATATTTGACATTGCTGGACTGTAAATCAGTGTCTTTCAATAAATTAGTTGAAGCAGCAAATCAAAACATGGAGTGGAGTCAATGCAAATCAGAAATGTTATCAACATTATTTACACAAAGATAAGGACAATGTAGAATTTTAATGATGCAACGTTGTACAACTGATGGGAGAAAAATGGACACTTTAATAAAACATTTTGCAGCAACTCAACTAACAGTAGCAATAATTTTCCATGTTGGTCCTTCCACAACATCTGGACATTACACTGCCTATCTAAAATGTGGAAAAGGTTGGACACATTGTAATGATGCTCAGTTGGTTTTCAAACAATGTTTGCCTAGCGAATTACCAAATTCCTACCAAATATTTTTAAAAACCAAAGTTTTAGGAAGATAATTCAGCCTCTGAGGAATTTATCATTATATTTTAATAGGATTACCATTGGACAATTTACATAAAAAGGTGGTGCAAAAATACCATTTGGCCTCATGGAAAGGCATTTGTTTGAACTATGGACTTGTTCTTGCACATTGTCTCGGTGTATACTTTTAAAGCAACAACATTTACAATGTTTATAAATTTAAGTTATACAATTTTCTTAGCAGTAAGAATGTTTTATAAGTGTGATTTGTATTATACAGTATTTTTTTGAGGATGGATTCTTGTTTTTTTTAAACAATCTTATTGATTGTTTTTTTCTGCCTGCTGTTATGTGATGAGTACGATTGAAATCACTGTTTCTAGTTAAATTCAATATATTCTGTGAACAGCAAAAAAGGCAAATAATGTACTTTGTAAAATATTTAAATTATGCTGTGTTGTTAAAAATATAGTATTACATGTTATAACTATTTTTTCTATTCTTTCACAGACCCTAATTCTAAAATAGGCTGTTCACCACAATTTACATGATGAAAAACAACTGAATAAAATGTGTAGGGTTTTTTAGATGTATTACTGCTGAGGTAAGTTTAAGTAAGTCTTAAAATGCACAATGGCATGCACACAGTTGAAAAAAGGGAAGATGGATGGAGTCGATTTCTGCCAGAGAATTCCTTTGTGGACAGGAAACAAATAGGACACAACTTAAGAGCACCTGTTTGCAAGAGACATGGCATAGTATACAATAGAGAGATAGGGTGGACTTGTTGGGCCTGGTAATTTCAGAATCAAAAGAAATAACACTCTTTAACTTAAATCACATCACTGAGGATTTTCGCACATGTCACGTTAGGCCCCATCTCTTCCCTTAAGTAATATATAAACATGTCCTATAAGTGTCCTAAAAAGTAATTACTTATAAATGTATGTTGTTCTCTGTTAGCAGTATAGAAATGTACTCCTATAATAAGAATTGGCCTAGCCATTAACTCTCTTTCATATTTACAAGGAGGGGAAAAGGTACTCTGTATACCTTTTGTTTTCAATGTAAATACAATCTCATCATACACACCACTTTGCGTTGAAAAGGCATTCTATTGGTGTTGCTGTGCGTGTTTGCACAGAACACTCCAAGACACATCTCCAATGTTATCAAAAATCATAAATCTGAACATGTGTGTGAATACTACACTATCCTCCAACTGGTGTAGCAAGGCACAACAAAGAGAATTGTTTTCACTTCTCCTCATTTTTTTCACTTTCAATATATGCTACAATGCACAGCATATATTGCAGGAGAAACATGCCTTTACTTATTGTTTTTGAGTAGAAAGGTGTGCCTTCCTGCACAAAGACAATTTCCACACAACACAGACATCCTTGCACCATGGTGAAAGTGTGCCTGTGTCACCACATGGCTGCAGTTTAAGCAGCTCTGCAGAGGGATGCACAGACTTGCACCATATTTATGTACATATGTTACATCCATGTACTTCGGCTTTTGATGGTTGTAGGATCAAAGACTGCCTGGGTGCGGTTTTTGACTGGTTTCAGCGGCACAGTCTGAAATGCAACTACGATAAGTCGGTGCTGCTTTTTTTCGGTTGTCCGCCTGATCCCAGCTGGAAAACATGGTGGCCCCAGGACATGTTTCCTCCTGATGTGGCCTCCGCAAAAGCAAAAAACCTTGGTGTGTTGTGTGATGACGGCCTTTCTTTCAGACCCCAGATCATGCTTTGGCATTTTGAAAATGCTTCGGAAGTTTCTTCTGCTGCTGTCTCTGCAACACAAAAAAAATCATTGTTCAGGCTCTAATAGGATCGCGATTGGACTACGCGAATGCCCTCTATCTAGGGCTGCCTAAATATCTGCTTGCCCGTCTGCAAATTGTGCAGAATTCGGCGGCAAGAGCCATTTTTGGTCTTCCGCGTAGGGCAAAACCCTCCGAATTGCTCAAGAGACTGCCTTGGTTGCCTATCTCTAAAAGAATTACCTTCAAGATTTTGAGCCTTGCTTTTAAGGCCCTTCATTCAATTGGCCCTAAATATATCGGGAAGCACATGGCCTTTTATGCGCCGAGGAGGACTCTACGGTCGGCCTTGTCGGCCAAAGCCGTTGTTCCTCCTATCAGACTCGCCCGGATCGGAGGTCGCTCCTTCCGATATTTGGCTTCTCATTGCTGGAACAAGCTTCCTGTTTCCCTAAGGAAAGCCAACAGTCTCCTTTCTTTTAGAAAGGAGTTGAAGACCTGGCTTTTTTCTGTATGATTCCTAGCGGCCTCTGTGAGTAGCTGTGTTGTGTTTTCTTCCTCAGTTCTCTTTGCCAAAGCGCCGGGACACCCCTTGGGGTAGCCATGCGCTATAAAAGAGACATTACATAACATAACATAACATAACATAACATAACATAACATAACATAACAAGTACCACAGCATGCTGTAGTTAAACACTTTACTGCGTCATGCTGCAGCACTTCCTTATAGTTCTGCACTTATGCATTCACATACACCACAAATTCTTTCTTTCAGTCAATTATATACTAGACATACATTCATGTAAACTTTCCCACACTAGCATACGAGTTTATCTCTTTCTTTAACCAGAGTAGTTAGTTCTGAAAATAACTTTTTTTTTCTTTTTGTTGTTTTTTATTTATTTTTAAACAATTTTTTTTAAAAGAGAGAAAAATTGTCAACAGGACAAACAGAACTAAAAACTAGGAGGAGAAAAAAAAGGGAACTAACATCGGTGGTTGTCGATGGCACGACAAACAAGGTCCACCGACTGCTCCCCATGTGAAATAAGACAATTGCATTGAACACAATGCATCCTGACTCTCGCAAATTGTGGACAAATATCAGGAGGAGATGATGAAGTCGATGGTGTTGCCCCAGATGTACTAGCAACAGCCGGAGGTTGAGGAGCATTTTCTCTCAGTCTTCTCATTTCTTCCCTTGAGAAGTTGACTGGATGTTGTGTCTGAAGATGTTTTTTCATACTCGCCATTCCACACAAGCATTTTTCTGTAGGGTCTCCCCTGTAGAGGACTGCCTTGCAGATTTTGCAAGTGACTTTGGTTGCATTAAACTTTTTCTGCCCTGGTGGAAAAGTAAAAAACTTCCACACAATTGATGTGTACTTCTCTAGAGGGGGAGGTTCAGGCACAAATTCTTCATTTTCAGAGTGTTCTGATTCAGATGATGGTTGATTAGCTGCCATTTCCCCAAGTTTGAGCACAAACAGGTGACAATAATCAAAAAGAGCAGTTCTTGCAAGTAGATGTCTTCTCCTCAGGAAGGTCTAACAAGAGTAATTGAAAAGGGTGGGGTCCTTCAATTCCTACAATAGGAAGTGTAATGAACCAATCAAATCTCTTTTTTTCTGGTCACATGGGGTACGCGTAGGTTGCGCATAGGCAGCTCGCACCCAACTGGCACTCAGCGAGACTTCGCGAAATTGCATTTATAAGTAATGTAAATTTATTGAAAGTTAAAGAATGTTATTTTTATGATTAGCTCATATAATGTCTTGTTTTAATATTTATATTAAATATATAAATACGTTTTGAACATTAAAATATTTTGTGGAGGTCTCACACCCATCAAGTCCGATACTCGTATGATGTCACGCGCAACCGCACGACCATTGCGTCCTATAATACGTACCTGTCGCATATGAGCTACAAGTCGTGTACAAGTCGCATAACGTCCTCGTTGGGAAAGTCGTACTCGTCGCACACCATACGCGGAACCTACACAACAATCGTAAAATGGCGGACACGTTCTGTGCAGTGAATGAGATGGGTATGCTTTGGGTGCGCGACTCCAAAAAAAAATGAAAAAAATAGTAATAAAGAAAATAATAGCAATATATTTAAAAGAACATAAAAAAAATTAAAAAATATATATTTTTTTAATTTTTTTATTAAATATGTCTAATGTAATTTGAGAAATAAGATATCTAAACAAATTGATTACAAAAATTAGTAAAACAATCTGAAAAAATATATAAAAATTAATATATTTAAAAATTCATATTTACAAAACCTTTGAAATTCACTGAAAAAAAACATAGGTTTTAGACATGTTATAGTTAGGAATTAGCATTTAAAAAACCTTTGAAATTCACTGAAAAAACCATAGGTTTTAGACATGTAATAGTTAGGAATTAGCATTTAAAAAATTGAAATTCACTGAAAAAACCATAGGTTTTAGGGGTGTTATAGTTAGCTGGACATTTCACTCGTACAAAACCATTGAAATTCCTCTGTTATAGTTAGTTGTACTAACTATAACTTGGGCGCTCGCAATCCACTGCTGATGATGTCACATAGTACATCATTAATGACATGGCCAGTGACATCACTGATGACATCACTGATGACATCTCAAATGACATCACTGATGACATCTTTGATGACATCATCCACGTGCCAATCAGATACATCTCATCATACACTATTATAACCTTTAATTTAAGAAAATGAAAGAATACAAATAAAGTGAAGACATTTCAAAATATCCTTCTGCGTAATTGACTTCATTGGAGTTCACCTTCCATTTTCCAAGTACATTTTGTTATCTATACATCCTTTTGCAGCGGATGTTGGAAGTGGTTGCACCAACTGATACTTGAAACAGACGGAACTAATGTGCTTGACCTTGGTCTGCTGCTGTGTGCTTTTGGTACCTTTCTAGAAATTTGACTGTCTTGCACTTGTTCCATTCATCACGGTATTATAAAAGAATATGGCTAGATTTGAGGATGGGAGGGAGGAGATGGCTCTCAACCTATTCGGTACTGACCCAAAGAACCCCCATTACAGGGAGAATCCAATAAGACAAGTCTGAAGACCCTTTTCCTTAAGCTAGAACGTTTGAAAAAATTTGAATTATCTCGCTGGTGGGATGGGATCACGCTCCAGCAATATCTAACAAATAAGAAAATACCGAGGGGATTTAGAATCCTAATCTTCCAGAGTTTTGAGGACCTTCAAAACGAGTGGGAAGGCAATTTAGAACATGCATCACAGATCATGATGCAAATATTAATACGACACGCTCGGGAGAAAGGAGAAAAATTACAGGGTGAAATTGAGGCCCTTATAACAGAAATTAATGCCATGGAACCTAAAGATCATATTGAAAAAAAAACTGGTATTCTGAAAAAAGTAATGGAAGAACATCAGATATACCTAAAAGATGAAAAACTCAAGAAGATCAGGAGGAACAATAGAGATTATCGCGATGGATGAGTCTACACGTTCGCCCAAAAATTTGATAATGTACAAGGGGGAGAGGAAAGGAAAAGGCAGCGGGAGGAAAGGGAAGAAAGTGACGATGCCCAGTCAGGGAGCAGTATCTCTTCCGCCTCCTCAAGTAGTGTAATGTCAAACATTACTAATGATGTCCCTTTAGGGGAGGGAGCTTCTTCTTTTTAGAAGGACCTGGCCAAATTGCGAATAAGCAGCAGACTACAGCAAAAAAGGGAACAACCCAAACCCCAAAGGGAACAATCAAAACAAGGAGGGGCGGAAGGTGGTTGAAGGGCAGGTACAGTGAACAAACCGAACACAGGAACAAAACTGAAACAATAAATGTTAATCCTCTTAATACTGAAATTGATGACTCTGATTGTGATTCTGATCTGAAAATTGTAAACCTTTCAAATAAAATCCTTGACAAAGAAGAATTGGCTGTTTTGAGTAAGGGTCTGAATTTCTGTCCGACTCAGGGTGGGGACATGACAGAAGTCCACATTGATCTTTACAAATGTGTAGGGTTATTAAAATTGAAGGACTTTTTCTCATGCCAAATACCGAAAAAAACAGGACAATCTACTATACAGGGAGACATAACACATACAGTGGCTGATATTCGAAATGTACAGCTTCTACTTAATCTTGATGAAGATGAGGAATATGACATGACCACTCTATTGGATGATTTTGGTATTAATCAGGACTACAGTATGTAAAGCCATTTTAAACCTAGGTCCAAATTTGTCCCGACGGCTGTGCCCCTTTTTAAAAAAAATTAAAGAATACAAATAAAGTGAAGATATTTCAAAATATCCTTCTGCGTAATTCACTTCATTGGAGTGCACCTTCCATTTTCCAAGTACACTAGTATAACCTGTCAACACTCATTATAAAATATGGAGTACCATATTTGAAACCATTGACGAACCAATACAAGTTTCTAAAAACCCACTCAGTGATTCCTACATCTACACACACATCTACACACTTACCTGTAGATTCACCCATACATGCTAACAAAGGTCGATATAAAACTTTTAAATATACTTATACACCTACATCAATATTGCACACCAGCACACATCCTATTCACTTATGCAGTCATCCTACTCACTTATGCAAACAATTGATCATACTTACATTTACTAAGCTACACACTTATACAAACACCACTTTATTTAATGATATACATAGTAACTCATACTTAGTGTGTTATAAAATCATTATTACAATGATACAGTTTTCAATACAGTTACTCATACAATCACTGAGTCTTATGTATACTTATTTATGAACAACTGTCACATACAGTGCCTTTTATATTTCTACTTTGTTGGACATGTATCATTGAGAAATATATTTACTCATCACCACACCCATAAAGAGATTCAGTCACCCAAATAATTCTTAACCTCATATACCTACTAAATCAAATATTTACACATCTTTGGACAGTCACACACCTCCCGCCCAACCACAAACACATTCACTATCCCATACAAATACTCACTTAACTAATTAATACTAATATAAACTTTCACACACCTAGCAACCAATTTATGTAGTAGTTTACACAACAAGAGATTAAGTGAAACAGATATCCACACAATTTAATCACTATCCCATATATTTAGTGAGACACTTTAAATTAGTCACTTAGACAGTCAATCTCAGTGCTACTAAATCCTCCATCCAGAAACATATACATCGACTCAGTCTTCAATGCAGATTGCTATATATAGTACTTATTTAAATATCGAACCAAACCACATTCACTGGATGATGTCATCAGTGATGTCATTTGAGATGTCATCAGTGATAACATCAGTGATGTCACTGACCATGTCATGAATGATGTAGTATGTGACGTCATCAGCAGTGGATTGCGGGCGCGCAAGTTATAGTTAGTACAACTAACTATAACAGAGGAATCTCAATGGTTTTGTACGAGTGAAATGTCCAGCTAACTATAACACCCCTAAAACCTATTGTTTTTCAGTGAGTTTTGAAGGTTTTTTAAATGCTAATCCCTAACCATAGGTTTCACACATGTTATAGTTAGCTGGACATTTCACTCATACAAAACCATTGAAATTCCCCCGTTATAGTTAGTTCAGCTAACTATATCTCACGCGCCCGCAATGTACTGCTGATGACACCACATACTACATCACTCATGACATGGTCAGTGACATCACTCATGACATCACTGATGACATCTCAAATGACATCACTGATTACATCATCCAGTGAATGTGTGTCTTTCTGAAAAATAAATATTTTTTATATATGTATATCTAAAGGTTGATGGAAGAATAAATGGGTAAATAAGTGTCTAAATGTTTTTTTTGTAAAATTGATTGTATAACTGACTTATGAAGTATATCTTAGTGAATACATGTATTAGCTAGTAATGTTTAACTATGTAAATATCTGTATCAGTGTCTCACTTTGTGTATAAGTGGCTGCATGGGTTAGTGAGTAGCTACATGAGTATCTATATGGGTTATTAGTTGGTTTTTTGAGTATCAGAATGAGTGTCAGTATGGTTTGGTGGGGGGTATTACTTAGCGCACAGATGCATGAATGACTGACTCACTGTTTGTATGTGGTGTGCAGGACTGTATGGGTAGAGAATTGAGTGTATGAGTGCGTTAGTGAGTGAATGACTGCCTCAATAGTGTCTTTATGAGTAAGTACATATGTTTTAAACTAGTATATGTGAGTATTGATGTATATAAGTAAGGATATATGACAGTGACAGATTGGAAGAGTTCCTATATAAATAAGTATATATTTCTATAACTGATTGTTTAAGAGAGGAAGTATGTGTACGTTTCTGTAGAAATAAGTGTAGTGGTGTGTGTAGCGCTATATATGGCAGTAAATTGATGTTTGATAGTTTATTTGCATGTTTGAGTATATGTGTGAATAACTATATGTATAAGTGTAGGTGTGTAACAGGATGTTTAGGTGTATGAGTACCTATGATGAGTGAGTACATGCATGAGTGACTATATAAAACTATTTGTGAATGAGTGGATGTGTATGTAGATATTGGAATTACTGAATAGGTTGTTCTAACTAGTATTGGTATCTCCATTGTTTTGAAAAATTTTGTTTCTATTTTTAACCCTTTCCATGCTCATGACGAGCTCAGCTCGTCATGAGGCACAGTGGAGCTGTGCTGATGACGAGCTGAGCTCGTCATGAAATCATGTAAATCTGAATTCTTCAGCACCGGAGGGGAAAATGGGCAGCAGCGATGTGGTTAAATGTGTGTATCAAAGGTTATATTAGGGTAAGAGGAGGTGTGCCACTCTTTCACAAGGATGATGTCATCAGTGATGTCATTAGTGATGTCATTTGAGATATCATCAGTGATGTCATGAGTGATGTCACTGACCATGTCATGAGTGATGTAGTATGTGATGTCATCAGCAGTGCATTACGGGCGCGCGAGTTATAGTTAGCTGAACTAACTATAACGGGGGAATTTCAATGGTTTTGTGTGAAATGTCCAGCAAACTATAACATGTGTGAAACCTATGGTTTTTTCAGTGAATTTCCAAGGTTTTTTAAATGCTAATACCCAACTATAATGTGTGTGAAACCTATGGTTTTTTCAGTGAATTTGCAAGGTTTTTTAAATGGAAATTCCTAACTATAACGTGGCTGAAACCTATGGTTTTTTTCACTGAATATATTTATGCACTGAAAAACTAAACACCCACCTCCTTTACAAAGAAATGGAAAGTTTGCATCTCTGCAACCTCTGTAATTTTTCACCTTAGTCATCTTCCGCTCAATCAACACAACAACCACAAATACACACACCTACTTGCTACCATTCTTGGCTGAGCTTATCAATTATTCTTCTTTAATTCAAATTCAAAGTGCAGGCCCTTTATTCAGCCTTCTTGGTAACTACTACCCGTGAATAGCAGTGGGTAATTTGCACACTTCCGTCCTTTCTTGCGTCTTTTCTACCACACACTACCACACACTGGGGCAGCTTTACAAGCCCCTTGCGCCACCTTTGCATAATTTTTCCCACGACCTTGTAAATCTGCCCAACTGTGTGTACTTTATGGACTAGCTTTCTTCCTTAGATGTGGTACTAGTTTCTCTTGCTCCCACTGCGGAATCCAACACCCTATCTGTGTAATGACCTGGAAATCCAAAGATCTACTTCACAGACAATGCAGTGGGTAGTTTGCGTCTCTCCAGCCTTTCTTATTTTTCACGTTTTTCATCTTCCACTCAATCTACACATCATCCACACATACACACATCTAATTGCTGCATTCCTTGGCTGTGATTATCAACTATTCTTCTATTTTATATTCATATTCAAAGTGCAATCCCTTTATCGAGCCTTTTTGTTGTAACTACTGTTCCAGGAATTCTGCTCATACACAGAACTGTGCATACAGACTTAGTACCTCAGTGAATTACGTGTACCAAAACCCACCTTACTACACAAACCCCCTACCAGACTAGCAATCAGTGACTCATTGGTTCTTCGCCCTAGAGCAAAAACACCAATGACTAGTCAACCCAGGACATGCGACTTAGATTACATGAAGCAAAGTGGATAACAAGAGCACTCTTTCATTATAGTCTTACACCAGTCCAAAACAAGATGTAAATAAAGACACGTGCAACTTTGAAATGTTTATTTCTAACGCCATAATCTCATGCACAGTACCTTAGATATAGCTACAGAAAGTCTCATAGGATTACATGAACAGACCCATACCTCTGGTACTCAGCAGTAGTGGATCACATTCAGTGCTCCACAAACTGTCAAGATACAAATGTTCTCCAACTATGTGTAACTTTGCCTCCACAATGCATTATGAAACGTGCCAGTATCAGAGGTGCCACAGCTGCATATGTGTTATGGCTCGAATGTGCAAGGATCATTCTGAATAACAGACACAGTATTCAAGATAACCTTGATGTTCCATGCTCTCACTATACACACAAAACTAGTGAGGCAGTTTACAAAAGTAGCATACCAAATTATTCTCATATAAAGGAAAATACTCAGCCTTCTCTAAACAATATCACAAGTACGAGTCGTTTGCAAAGCAGAGCAGGAAAGCAAAAATAGTGTGTAAGCTTCTAATAAACCCAAGCTGACTTAACAGGGTGTGAGTGCAAGACTCAGCCCCACGGCACCCTTCCTTTATCGAGGCACGTGATATAAATGTGGGCGAATTAGGAACGCAGATTCCAAGCCTAAAAAGCAGAGTCAAGTTCACATTTCCAAAAAAAAGTTATTTGCTATTGATAGAAATCAGTAGCTAAATAATAAAGTATACGCAGAAAAATCAAAGAGTCTTAATCCAACAGCGTGTAAGCACAGTATGTAGCAACAGCCTCCAACAGGAAGTCATTGTTCTCATCTGAAAACATTCCAGCCATCCAATTCAATAGTGGGAATTAACATACATGTTCCTCAACGACCGGAGCCTCTATCACCATTGGAGGAAAACTCGGGTCATCTTCAATGTAACTGCGTGCCAAGAACTCAAGCGCCACTGCAAAAATATTCCAACGTCCCATTATTCCATGTATCGCTGCTAAGGCCATAATCCCACCGCCAGAACAGAGCACGTCATGAACCACTATGGGGCTCATCAGCTGGTCATAATCCACGTTGGGAGACACCGTACTGCAAATCCAGGGCCCAGTCGAAATCGCAGCTCAGCCAATGGAACACAGGTTGAATTAATGTGAAAAAGGAAAATCAAAACTATAATCCATAAGCTGCACTCAATGTAGCCAGAGGCAGCGCTCTGTAATAACTAAGCATTCGATTGTGGAGCAGCAACAGCCGAGAAATATTGTCATGTGCTGGAGGATGTGCATCCATATCTATGTAAACAAATTAATAAAAGCACACCGGCAACTAATGCGAGTATTAAGCGCAATCCACCAAAGATGCTGGAATTTTTTTTTTTTTTTTAAATGTTTTTATTCAGTTCTTGACAGTTCATTCATAACAATCATTACAGAAAATCCCAAAAACAGAATGATAAGCTGAAGAACAAATTAAAAAAAAATACAACAATATAGCATCATCTCAAGAAAGAATAAAGCCTGAAAGAAGAAATTTCATATCAAAAACATACATAGAGATTTAATCAAAATACGTCCCCCATATTTTTTCAAATTTACGGAGTCCCCCAATCCTTTGTGCATATTTAAGTTCACTTTTCCTTACTCTCTTCATTTTCTCATACCATTCATCCAAAGAGGGTACTACATCTGTTTTCCAATACTTAAGAATCAGTGATCTGGCCACCGCTACAATAATATATACCAGTTTTGCTAGTGACTCAACCAGATTAAGTTCTGGATCAATACCAAATATAATCAGTCTTTCATAATTAATAATCGTACATTGCATATGAAGTGAAAGCAAAGAAAAAATGCCCTCCCAGAAGGCCCCAATTCGGGGGCATAAGGCTACTATGTGAGACCAATTAGCCAAATCTGGTCGAGAACATCTAAAACAGATGGGAGATGAATTACTAAACATTCTGGCAATGACTGCAGGTGTATAATAGAGCAGCCATTTACTAAAAAACAGCATTCGCCTCCAGTTAGCGCCTCTCAATACCGAGAAATTAAACTTATTAAATGTTTTCCACATATTGACTGTTAAGTAGAGACTTTCATGTTTCTGCCATTTTTTAGTTGCTTTAGTACTCAGATCCTCCTCTCTACTCTGTGCTAGGACTCTTCTCCATTTTCCTGGTTTCATGAATAGTGAAGACCAAAAGAGATCATTGGATAAATCTGAGGCTTGACTGATCTGTACTAAGTCAATTTGAACAAAAACTTTATATAGTAGATTATAAGAACCCATAAGAAGAAAATTTCCCCCAGTTAGAAAATGCATCTCGGTAGGAGTTAGCCAAGCTTCATTTTCCACGAAATTCAGTAGTGATGTAAACCCCAGTCTGACCCACTTTTTGTATAATTTCTGGCCCCATTTTAATACCAAAACCTAAAATAGCATCACTAAATGGAGTTTTTAAGCTAAAGAGAGAAAGTGAGTATCTCTTCAACATGGCATCTCGTTTTTTAAAAAAACAATTTAAAACCTTGTATCGGACTAGTTTAGGAGATTTAGGTATGGGTAATGGAGAAGAGATTTTGGCTTCTTTGCATATTGTTTCAAAAAAGAAATTTATAAACAGTACTCGACTTGACATTGGATGTTTGAATCTTGAGAAATACTGTGCAAAATAAGCAAAGTAGTAATCTCTAAGGTTTGGGAGACCGAGACCTCCTTGTTCTTTTTCTTCGTGTAGAGTATTTATGGCAATTCGAGGTGTCTTTTTAGCCCAGACAAAAGCTGAGAACATCGATTCAATTTTCGAAAAGAAAAAGCCCGGTAATGAACATGGGATAGTAGAAAACATAAAATTAAATAGGGGGAGAACCGACATCTTAATTAATGCCACCCGGCCTAGAATGGACAAAGGTAGGGTATTCCATCGTGAAAACAGATCGCAAACTTTTTTTATGCTGGAAAAAATTGAATGAAAAAATCCCGAAAATACACCAAATATAGTTTCTACTGAAGTCACAAAGCCACTGCTTCTAACTTTAAAAAAGTAAGGTAACCCTGTAGTCAAGGACACATTAAAGATACTCAAAATTCAAGAGCACGTCTGTATTTAATAAAGCATGCACTTCTGTGCGGGTGTTTGCTACATGAAGGACAAATGTTTCTGTAGCAGATATAAGAGCGACCTCTTTTTGAGACAATATCGCTCTTATACGACTCGTTTGGTTGACTCTGTTTTCAAGATCGAAATCGACAGCCAGATGGAAACATCCAGCTTCCCATGCAGAGGAGTTAACACAACTTTTTTTTGATCAAACCACACGCTCAGTTACTGTGATCATGTAAGCGATGCCTGCTAACATTGCACAACAATCTCCATTATTTCAAAGTAAATAACTCCCGTTTCCAGTAAACTGCACGTTGTTATGATTGCAGATGTTGGACTACCTTTCAAAACTCAGTCCAAATTAGGCGCATCTTGTTGACAAGAGCCATGCAATTGTATGTGTCTACAAATTAAGGAGTGATCTGGTGCTATTGTGCAATCCTCGCCATTCACATAGACCTCTTTTCCCTCCCTCAGGCACCTATATGTAAATGGTAATAACCAAGCTTCATGGAGATACGCGCTGCCTAAACATCCATATCTGCCTATAGCATATTATTTCATGCAAATCTCAAACTTAAACAGGGTAAAAAATAACGTTATGATACTGTGGATTAGCCACACACCTGAATTGGATCTCCAATGAGTGACCACTTCTAACCATTCTCATAGCCCGCCCTGTGCTCTGATTTGACAGTGAGAGAGTGATCGCACCATAGTTTGTACTGCTAATCATTCTCAGCATACGCTACGAATACGCTTTGGCGTTACGTGTCGCATCAAAGCTTCCGTGTGACGTCATGTATGGCGCCCCATACAAAAAAGACGCAAATGTTTTTAATTGTTTAAAAACATAAATTCATGTATTTAATGAACATACTAACAGAAGACTTAATCTAGGATAATTATGAAATAATTTTTTTTAAGTTTTAAAAATCCTATATTACTTCTATATTGTATGAGTGGAGCTGTGTGGCCCTCCGCCTGGTGCCCTAGACTCCACCATGCCCAAACCCAATTCATAAGCATGCGTGATCGTCACCACAAAACCATTAGCACGCATATCGCTTTACCACACAAGCTTTTACAACTAGTATGCATTTACCACACATGATAAACGCATAATCTTAATAATGTTTTTTTGTTGACGAACACGCGTTGTAATGGCTGCGACTTATGTCCTTCAAATTAGTTTCTAGGTATACGTGTGACCAAGTCTGATAAGATCAGAGGCCAAGGACAAACACCGTGGTGTCTGTGGGAGGAAATCTCATCGATCACACAGAAAATATGCGCAGTGTAAATTGAAAGTAACAGGCATAATAAAAATAACTGAGGAAAACTACTAAAATGGCGCTTGGACAGAGTATGTAATCAACGTTTGACGCCTCAACACTACATTTAAAATAAATATACATACAATATATTTATTAATATATTACAAAAGTATAAAACCGGATGAAATACACAACCAGGGAAAAGAAAGCGGCAAATTTATTACCTAAAATCAGGAGAGGTTTGCTAGGCGAACATGAAGAAAAAGAAAAAAAGTGCACTTGCAAACAAGGCTGCGCATGCGTAGAGAGTACAACTGATGCAGGAGAAAAAAACTGAAAGTTTTACATACTGTCATAGAAATATAGCTCTAAAAATTGCCCCCGGAATTTGCCCCCCGAGACCTAATGAACAAAACGGACTTCTAGTTTTTTTTTTCCTTTTCCACCTCATACCACTACCATACGCATACGCCGTGATTTTTTATTTAAAAAAAAAATAAATTGACCCTAAAAATCCTTGTACGACCCCCTGAGCAAGTCTAGAGAGTCAGGATATTTCTACCCTGCCCCCTTTCCTTATTTCTCAACTTTGTTTTACTGTTTTCTTGTGACTCGCTTCTAGCGATGAACAAAATGGCTGCCAACACTTCCTGGTTTGCAGTGTTCACAGACAGTTGACATCCAATCAGCATGCAGCTCGTGCTCGTAATTTTACGAATTTTGGTACGCGTGTCGGACTCCGTCTCTAGATATCGCTATGATTTTACTTGTAATTTTCTCAGAAACTACTGAAAGGATTTACACCATTTAACAAAAAGCACAATCTGCGAACTGAACTCTACTTCTGTGCCAAATTTGCTATAATTCCATTCAATTTATACAAACGTGGAAACCCAATGTACCCTTGTAGGCTTGGGCGGTCGGTAAACAGGGTAAGAGTAGCTACAAGGGATTTTGTTTTGAATCTTACTCAATTGATTTTTAGATTCCTGGTTCTTACAATAGAACCAAATGTATCCTCAGGATAACTCTACAAATTTTTAAACACTTCGATGAAAAAGTGAAACATTCATTATTGAAAACTTTTCCTTGAGTTGGGCTCTCACGCGAGTAATTCGAGTTTGTCTAAACAAACGAACTATGCGACCTGGATAAATTGCGGCAAATGCACACACTTTCGAGGGGTCCGCGATTGGTCAAAGTAAGTAGATCTCGTGAACAACCGTGATTTAGATCGCCAAAAATATTTTCGAGGTAGCAATCGGAGGTTCATCAATCACTCCTGGACTAGCATCGAGGGAACACGAGAGTCGTCGACTAAACAAACTCGAATTACTCGCATGAGAGCCCAACTCAAGGAAAAGCTTCCTAGACTAGACAAAGTTTTCCACTGAGTGTTCATTCAGAAGCACTCCAGTGTGAAACACCATTTAATTTCCTAAGAACCATCATATTTTCTGGTCCATCCAAGGGTTTTTTTTCAAAATAAACTAGTCCTGATGATGGTCTTGTTGACGACAGCCCAAAAGACCGAAACGTCGACACCAACATCATCTCCCCAGGCATTGTTACCATAGGACATCAAGATACATCTATGAATTTGGTTTCCTTTTTTATCTATTGGAGTTGATGTTAAGGTTATGAATTGTCATTTCAATTTTTGTTTACTGCCATTAATAATAGTTTCTGTATAGTTTTGCTCAATCTGCATCCCCATCAAAATTTACTTCTGTGATTTTTTATGATTTATATCTATATAAACAATTCTTTTTAATATAATACCCTCCCTGCTGTGTGCCTTTTTACTTATCAAAGTTTCAATAATGAATGTTTCACTTTTTCATCGAAGTGTTTAAAAATTTGTAGAGTTATCCTGAGGATACATTTTGGTTCTATTGTAAGAACCAGGAATCTAAAAATCAATTGAGTAAGATTCAAAACAAAATCCCTTGTAGCTACTCTTACCCTGTTTATAATTCCATTCAGCCATTCGGGCTGTAGCCATGGCAAAAGGTCCCTATCGAAAATTGCACGGGGAAAACACGTTCTGGGAAACCCCTTTTTTCTTGGAACCCGCTTGACGAATCACCCCCAAACTTTCAGGGAAGGAGCGAAACCAAGCAGGCCATTTTCTTGGAGAAATTCACGAAGATTTGTCCACTGACCCCACAGTTATTCCAAATAGAATGCTGTGGATTTCCTATGGAAAGTAGGTTCTAACTATAACTACCTACTGGCGACCGTCAGTAGGTAATATATATATATATATATATATATATATATATATATATATATATATATTCCTCTCCTTCCTGCTTCTCCAGGCACGGCACGCAGGACACAAAGACCACCACACAGCTCGTCCAGTAAAACAGGTCAGTTTATTATCGCCTTGATTCTCTCTCTGGCATGACGCGTTTCGGGTATAATACCCTTGATCACATAATGGTACACTGGTTTAGGAGACCTTTAAATACTCATTTTTCTCCCTCTTTGCTGAGCACACCACGTGATTCATAAAACGTGAAGACATACTTTCAAAAAATGGTTAGAGTGGCTCTTTCATTCTGTGAAAACAGCACTTATGGACAATTCGATTTTTTGATAAATACATACTGGTTATTCGCATAAAGTTATTTCTGCATGAATGCATATGTGGTAAACAAGGACTGGATTTGTGCAAATTCACATATATAAATTATTATGGCATATGTCCTTTCATCGTAAACAATTTGAATAATTTAAATAATTTAAATAAATGATGCATTTATCTACTATCTACACATAAAACCATTGTACAAAAAACATCTATGTACATATATATATGTTTATACAAATCTATCACACATTTTTTGTAAAATGAATCTACAAATTAATAAAAACACGTTTTCTTGCAGCTTAAATGCTAACAATATGTGTGCAAAAATATGCCATTATGTAAACTTGAATACTCTCTCTTCACCAGCCACCATGTTGCTAAGTACTTAGTTAAAGCTTTTGTGCAAATTATCTATATATATTCACTGAAAAAACCATAGGTTTCACTCATGTTATAATTAGCTGGACATTTCACGCATACAAACCATTGAAATTCCCCTGTTATAGTTAAGTGATGTCATCAGTGATGTCATTTGAGATGTCATCAGTGATGTCATGAGTGATGTCACTGACCATGTCATGGGTGATGTAATATGTGACGTCATCAGCAGTGCATTGTGGGCGCGCAAGTTATAGTTAACTGAACTAACTATAATGGGGGAATTTCAATGGTTTTGTATGAGTGAAATGTCCAGCTAACTATAACATGTGTGAAACCTATGGTTTTTTCAGTGAATTTCTAAGGTTTTTTAAATGCTAATTCCTAACTATAACGTGGCTGAAACCTATGGTTTTTTTCAGGGAATTTCTAAGGTTTTTTAAATGCTAATTCCTAACTATAACCTGGCTGAAACCTATGGTTTTTTCAGTGAATTTCAAAGGTTTTGTAAATGAAAATGTTTAAATGTATTAATTGTTATATTTTTTTATACTGATTTACTACATTGTTTTAAAGAATTTGTTTTAGATATTTAATTTTTTTAATTACATTACATATTTTTTATATAAATTGAAAAAAAAAGTTTTAAAAAATATTGAAATTGTGATATATATATTTTTTTTATTTATATATATTTTATATAGCAGGCAATGATATCCTATGGAAGGAAATTCAAGTTACTGGAAAGTATGGTTAAAATTACTTTCCAGAAACAGTAGTGAGCTCAAAGATGCAGCACTGAGGTCTCTCCTGACAACAGGTGAGTAAATCCGAATTCATAGCTCGGATGATTTTAGAGGAATTTTTTAAAGTTCCAATACTACACACTTAGAAGAATTTCCAAGTTAAACCAGTCAATGTTATCCTATGGAAGGAAATTCAAGTTATTGTAAGTATGGTTAGAATTACTTTTCAGGATCAGTAGTGGACTGAAAGATGCAGCACTGCGGTCTCTCCTGATAACAGGTGAGTAAATCGGAATTCGTAGTTCGGCTGAGTTTAGAGGAATTTTTTAGAGTTCCAAAATCCACACTTAAAAGAATTTCCAAGTGAAACCAGTCAATGTTAGCCTATGGAAGGAAATTCAAGTTACTGTAAGTATGGTTAGATTTACTTTTCAGGATCAGTAGTGAGCTGAAAGATGCAGCACTGAGGTATCTCCTGATAACAGGTGAGTAAATCAGAATTCGTAGTTTGGCTGATTTAAGAGGAATATTTGTATGTTTTAAAAATTAACCACACAATAGATTCCTATGGAAGGAAATACAATTTACTGATAAAAACGCTTAGATTTACTTTTCAGGGTCCGTACAGGGCTCAAAGATGCAGCACTGACGTCTCTCGTGATAACAGGTGAGTAAATCAGAATTCGTAGTTCTGCTGATTTTAGAGGAAAATTGTGCTTAATAGTGAAGGAAGGGGTCGGGCCTGGGGCGACATGTGTGCAAACACGCCCTGTGGCGCGTTGTAGGTTGGGGAATTAATTCCTCTTCAATCCTGAAGTCCCTTGTGAGCCAACTAGCCCACCAGGTACCTCCAGTATGCGCCAGGGAGCTGCGTTGCAGAGAGGTGTTCAGAGGGCATGCCCCCTTTTTACAACACTCTGCAACGCAGCTCTGTGGCGCTTACTGGAGGTACCTGTTGGACTAGTTGGCCCCTAGGAGACCTCAGGATTGAAGAGGAATTAATTCCCCAACTTAAAACGCACCACAGGGCATGTTTGCACACATATCACCTCAAGCCCCGCCCCCTACCTACACCACTTCGCAAATGCGCCCCGTAGCGCTTTCTAACTTGGGGGATTAAGTCCCCTAGCATACTGGGGGTCGCTGGGGGACAACTAGCCCACCAGGAACCTCCAGTATGCGCCAGGGGGCTGCGTTGCAGAGAGGTGTAAAAACGGACGTGACCTCGTTACACCTCTCTGCAACGCAGCCCCCTGGTGCGTTTGCAGAGGGGGAACTAATTCCCCTTGCATACTGGAGTTACCTGTAATCCAACTAGCGCACCAGGAACCTCCAGTATGGACCAGGGGGCTGCGTTGCAGAGAGGTGTAATGAGGTCATGCCCCTTTTTACACCTCTCTGCAACACAGCCCCCTGGCGCGTTTGCAGAGGGGGAACTAATTCCCCTTGCATACTGGGGGTCCCTTGGGACCAACGAGCCCACCAGGAGCCTCCAGTATGCGCCAGGGGGCTGCGTTGCTGAGAGGTGTAATGAGGCCACGCCTCTTTTTACACCTCACTGCAACACACCCCCTGACATGTTTGCAGACGGGGAACTAATTCCCCTTGCATACTGGGGGTCCCTGGGGGCCAACTAGCCCACCAGGAACCTCCAGTATGCACCAGGGGGCTGTGTTGCAGAGAGGTGTAAAAAGGGGCATGGCCTCATTACACCTATCTGCAACACAGCCCCCTGGCGCGTTTGCAGAGGGGGAACTAATTCCCCTTGCATACTGGGGGTCCCTGGGGGCCAACTAGCCCACCAGGAACCTCTAGTATGCGCCAGGGGGACTCCAAGTTACTGGTAAGTACGCTTAGATTTACTTTTCATGGTCCGTACAGGTCTCAAAGATGCAGCACTGATGTCTCTTGTGATAACAGGTGAGTAAATTAAAATTTGTAGTTCCGTTGATTTTGGAGGAATATTGTGCTTAATAGTGAAGGAAGGGGCGGTGCCTGAGGTGACATGTGTGCAAACACGCCCTCTGGCGCATTTTAGGTTGGGGAATTAATTACTCTTCAATCCTGAGGTCCCCTGTGGTCCAACTAGCCCACCAGGAACCTCCAGTATTCGCAAGGGGGCTGCGTTGCAGAGAGATGTAAAAAGGGGCGTGGCCTCATTACGCCTCTCTGTAACAGAGCCCCCTGGCACATACTGGAGGTTCCTGGTGGGCTAGGTGGCCCCCAGGGACCCCCAGTATTCAAGGGGAATTAGTTCCCCCTCTGCAAACACGCCAGGGGGCGCGTTTGCAGAGTGGTACAATCCATAATTTTTTTTATTCGCAGGGTACACGTACCCTACGCGTATCCCGTGATTTAAAAAAAATAATATTCATTTTTGGGGGCCAGGGGGGTCTTTGTGGGACCCCCTAAGCAGGCCTATTGGGTCAGGGTGTTTCTGCCCTGCCCCCTTTTCGCGTTTTTCGCATTTTATGTTACTGTTTTCATTTGCCTCGGTTCTACCGAGGCACAAGATGGCTGCCACCACTTCCTGATTTTGAGTGTTGACAGACAGTTTACAACCAATTAGCATGCAGCTCGTGCTCCTAATGGTACGCAAAAAGGCCTCGGACAGTACGCGTATGGTACAACTTCGCATATATATCTATGATTTTACTTTTGATTTTCTCAGGAACTACTCAACGGATTTGCACCATTTAACATAAAGCACAATCTACGGACCAAACTCTACCTTTTTTCCAAATTTGGTGTAATTCCGTTCAGCAGTTCGGGCTGTAGCCATGTCTAACGGTCCCTACGGAAAATTGCATGGTGAAAACACGTTTTGGGACCCCCTTTTTTCTCAGCCCTGCTTCAGGAATCACCCCAAAACTTTCAGGGAAGGAGCGGAGCGGGCCATCTTCTTGTAGAATTTCGCGAAGATTTGTCAACCGGCGCCAAAGTTATTCCAAATAGAATGTTGCGGATTACCTATGGAAACTAGGTTATAACTATAACTACCTACTGGCGACCGCCAGTAGGTAATATATATATATATATATATATATATATATAAATATATATATATATATATATATATATATATATATATATATATGCTACAACTGCAAAGTATGCGAAATAGCAAAACCAACTAAAGAAATAACTATGGCAAACCAAAAGGTCTGGAAAATAAGGGAACTGATAACCTGCAAAAGACAATATACCATCTATATGATTGAATGTCCCTGTCAACTTCGTTATATAGGAAGTACAATCTGTGAACTGAAAAAGCGAATCCTGGAGCATGTGCGGGCCACCATAAACAAGGATAGAGGAAATGCAGTGGCCAAGCTTATGGAAACAAATCACAACGGGAACTGGAAATTGTTAAAATTCCTAGGATTGGAAACCATGTCGCTTTCAGAAAGAGGGGGACACCGTGAAAAACTATTACGCCAAAAGGAGTCACGGCATATTTTGAACTTTCGGATGATGACCCCTTTCGGACTCAACCAGTCGGAAGAACTGTATGTACACATATAAAAGACAAAATAATTTGAAGTTCTTGAGAAAATCTCCGAAAAACTCTTTTTCCCTATACCCACACAACATAAGGTTTATCTGTGGATAAACACTAAAATAAATCTGGGATATAACATAAAGGAAACCCACCGATGGACTTAAAGAAATAGACATAATAACGTGAATAAATAGGATCATGCACTTATCCATGAAATGTAAAAAATAAGAAGTTTGAAGTCGTGAATAATTAATGTCAGCCCACTTGAGGGCTCCAAAAGGGAAGTAGAGATAGTAACTGGTAAAAATTACCTTGCTCTTTCTTTCTTTCCCCCTACCACTCCTTTCTTTCATCCTATACCTAAATCATTAGATCACTTGAACAGCAAAGTATTGTAAGGGAGATAAGCATTTAATAACTGCACAGCATATGAATTCAGAAAAGTATTTCCAGCTTGCTATAAATGCCTAGAACGAAAAATGTGGTTACATCATGTTTCAAAGGAGAAAGAGAGTATAAGTGTAAAATTGTAGACACTCATATAAAAGAAATGGATTATATGTGTATGAAATGTACCAGAACTACATATCCCAGAATTCTTAAAGTATAGCACATATGGATGTTATCATGTGACGAATGTGGGCGGGAACCCTGATTTTAAATCACAACCAGCAAACAGTGTTTGAGCAACCGTGATCAAGGTAGTGGGGAGCTACCAAAACGCGTTGGTTTATGCTGTGAATAAGCTGTTAATGGATTCAAGAATAAATTAAGTGGGCCTTACCAAAAAACTCGAGTGGCTGGAGTGGCAGCTTTTTTTGGCTTCTATGGAATACTTGGTCTTCTATGGGATACAATGTTGTTATATATATATATATATATATATATATATATATATATATATATATATATATATATATATATATATATATATATATATATATATATATATATATATATATATATATATATATATATTCACTGAAAAAACCATAGGTTAGAGACCATATATAGTTAGGAATTAGCATTTACAAAACCTTGAAAATTCACTGAAAAAACCATAGGTTATAGACCATATATAGTTAGGGATTAGCATTTACAAAACCTTATTTTACTCACACAAAACCATAGAAATTTGCATATATAGTTAGTTGCAATAACTATATATCGCGCACCCGCAATCCACTGCTGATTATGTCACATATTACATCATTCATGACATGGTCTTGACTCCGGCCCCCTCCCCAAATCGTGTTACCCTGGTGTGGCCTGAGATCGCCCGCGACATAGGCGGCCGGCTCCCAGGGTCAAGCGGAACTTTTTGCCTTTTGGTGACTCTTCTATTCTGGATCTTGTCCCACAATCCGTTTGGCCTGAAGACACGCTGTAGTGGGGCGCCTCTTTACCGTTTCAGTTGCCATTCCGCCCGCTTTTGCTACACTGCGCCTCTTCCGCCTTTCAGCTGTTTACCGCCCACTCTTGCGACTACAGCGTCTCGCTCACCATGTAGTTGAATTGCTCCCGCTCTTGCGGTGCAGCGATATGCGGCTGCCACAGGACTCTCAAAATGGTGGCCGGCTCTTCAGATTTGGGCATGGTCCACTAAAATGGCCCGGGACACCTTGGAACTCGGACGCTTGTCTGCTAGGGCTTGGGCTATTCTTGTATGTTATTTATACATTTTGAAATTATAATATAAATTACAAATATGTTAACATGAATTAAAAAAAATATATATTTGATATATAGTTTAAAAAATATAACAATAAACTTAATTTAATTTTATATATATTTAAAGAACAATATTTAATACAACAATAATAATGACCTCTATTTTATTTTCAATATTTTCGTACTTCCTGTTATAAGTATAGGATGACAATATTTTTTACATTGATATTTTGGTCCCGATATTTTGGTAAGGGAATATTTGGTTTGGTGATATTTTGTCAGTGAACCCACATGTGGGATACAGTTTTAGAAATGTTTAAAAAAATATATTTTGTTTTGAATAAAGTGTTCTTTTTGCAGATGACTTAGAATAAGAAACACGGTGAGAACCATGCAAATGGCACCATACTGATCTCTCTCTGTTCTCTTGTTTTCAGACGGGTCAGGGTATGGTAGGTTTCACAGGATGCTGGCTGACAATTGACCCAAATATGGTAGCAACCCACATAATAATATAACATTGCATATATTTGTAAAGCGCACGTTCAACCAAAGGTATCTTGTCGCTGAATAATAGATCTTTATTTTTACCCATCTCAATGGCATTCATTTTGCCAACCTCATCAGGATGAAAGGCTGAGTAGACCTGCCAGGATTAGAACCTGTGACCAAGAGGTTAAACACATGCCCCTACAGTGGATGCATTAGTCCACTAAGCCACCAAACCAAGCATCCCAAAACTCATACTTTGGATTAATTTGGATGTCCTTTATATTTTCTCATGTTCTTCCTTGGACCATCTGCCACACAGTGAGGCACTGTTTACATCAAGAGAAGTGGCAATGCTTAGCAGTACAACGTCTGCTGTTCCTCAAAAACTCCAGTGAGTTGCATCACAGAAAAATATCATATTAACCAATATTTTATATTTGCCTTAGATTCTGGGAAAATAAAACTGTGGGATCCACACAAGATGCAACACCCTAGGCTACGCCCAATCTCTAGGTTTTAGAAAAGTCTAGGGTGGGTTTCTTTCCATAGTGCCTGAATGACCACATGGTCAAATATGGCAGCTATTTATATCCCAGCAATTCTTTTTTTTATCAAAACAACTTGACTGACATTTACATGGTAACTGTTTTGAAGGATTGGTCCACCAACACATTTGGTGGACTAAGTTGTTTTAACTTATTGACACTTAAAAGAGAATAGAAGTGCAAAATTGCATCTTGCTTGGTTCACACAAGCATGCAGGATCATTAGATCCCAGCTGACCTTTAAGGCCAAAAAGGTTTGGGAAGTGGTGCGAGGATGTTAATGCTATGTCTATAGCCTCTAGCTTTGCTTCATCCAGAGCTACTTTACACCACTTAAGGCGCCTCCCACAGTTTGATGGGAAGACTTTAGGGGCAAGCTCCAGTTTACTTGATGTTACTACATTTGATATTCAGGGCCACAAGCTCTTAAGGGTTAGCGAAAGTGAGTTGTGGTCGCTATCTACAGTGGGTAAGACAACCATATCCTGAACAAACTTCCAAAGCGTAAAATCAAGGAGGATATAATCAATCCTTGTCATGTGGTTCACACTATTATATGTGACAGCACCCATGGAGTCCGAAATCGTTCGACCATTAGCAGCTCTTAACCCAAACTCCATGGTCAATGCATTCAACTGAATCGCCCTTTGAGACCATCTTTTTATTGGCTGAATAGTTAACATAGGTAGGCCTCTCCTTGCATCATCCACACCTAGGTCCGAAAAGTCCTCTGTCGCAAGAGGCTCAAATGTACAATTAAGATCTCCTGCAACCAGAACTTGCATACCATCATTGCAGTCTCTAAGCTCATTTTCAAGGATGGTAACTATTGGGGACAGAGAGCCATTTTTTGTGCCACTAGCGTAGATGTTAAATAGCTCAAGGGTTCGCCCCCTATTGGGACCCCTCAGCGAAATTCTACGAATATCTGGGGAGTTGCACTGCTTTTGTGTAATATAGCAACCCAAAGAAATGCTTATCCAGATACGAAGCCCCCCTGAAGGGCGGCCCTTCCCAGTAATTGGGGATACTGCGGGTATAAAATAGGTAACATAACCAACTTTATGGATGGGTTTCAGGCTCCACGTCTCCTGGAAGATGCAAATCTTTTGCGCCTCCACCAAGGTATTCCAATCTGGTGAGCCTAATTTCCTATGGATGCCTGCTATATTCCAGTTGATGACCTTAAATAGTTCAGTAGCATCTAAGGCTTGATTCATTTGGGAGTCCAGTCGTACTCTAGGGGAGTTAAATTCAGTTCTAGCTGGCTCTATAACCAGGGTAAGCCGAGGGGATAAGCCTAAGTGCGGGGCATCTCCCAGATCAATTGGGTGCACTACTAGGTACAGAGGGTCACTTATGGGGCTATCTACTAGATTAGGAAAGGAGGAATCATTATATCAATACCCTAAGGCTGGGGCATAATATTCACGCCTGTTGCCAAGGTTTGAAGTAGGATGGATACTGTAGTTACTAGGAAACCCTCCCCAGGATTGGTAACCATGGTTCTGCCATTCGGTCTGAGACACTTGTTGCGGGTAGAAATAGCCCAAGCAAAATGCTCTTATTCCAATCTTACCTGACTCATTATGATAGTTGATAGTTGCAAATGAAATTTACGGCGCGCATATCCCGAAAATTAACTAGGATACAATCGCCTGGGTCATACTTTACTCTACTGCCCACCCAACCAACTCTTCTAGTGAACAGAACCTTTCCGTCTATTTATTGTTGAGCCAATATGTAGTTTTGTTTTTGAGTTCAGAGTATGATTCTGCTTTACCAGGCGGTAGCCGAGGAACTCCTGTTAAAACAACTACATAGGGCATACTTTCAGGAGGCAAGTCGATATAGGGAGACCTAGGCCGATCGCTGTCTATTTCGCCCGATCTGTGGGCCAGATTTGTCCTCTCATTTGCTGCGTTACTAGGGATATTTTTATCTTTCAGAGTCTGCATTGGTACAGCAGTACTGCCTCCCTTAGATTCTATAGTTGGTGCATTACTAGATACATTTTTATCTGCTTGGGGTTGGGGGGGTTCTCTACCTCTACACCCGTTATCCCTTTTTGCTGTCGGATGTTTGCTTAATTTACTCCCCTTTGTTGTAGTTGGTGCTGGGGGATTATTGCTGCCCATAATCCCAGGGAGACCTTTTTGATTTGGAGAAGCAATAATGCATGACTGCGGCGAATCTTGCAACTTCTGCTCGTCTATAGCAAAGCTATTTTTTTAGTGTAGCTTGATTAGTGCCTTTAGCGAGAAGAAGTTGTCAAGAGTCCCTTGCTCAAAGCTATTGAGCCTTTTTGAGAGAACCTTTACCCTCTCAAGTTCCGGCAGTATAAGGGACTTCATAATCTGTTCCATATGGGCAATGAGAGGGATATCTTTAGGAGAACTTGATGAGCTTTCTAAGTTTAGACTTTCACCAGAGAACGGAACGGTATTAATATTAGAAGTTCCACTACTGGTTTGGGCAGAAGGTTTCCCCAACAGGGCCTCCAGTCCTTGCAAAAAGAGATCGCCAGTTATTGGACTTCATTCCGATAGAGATAGAGAGGGATAGCATAGAGAAAACCAAGATACTACACAGTTTCAGCTATTGTGATTACAGGGTCAGATACATAGCTACTATTATTCTTTTCCTGTGGAGCTTTATGCTTTTCAGCCCCTTTCTGTTTCCTTTTCCTAATGTCTCCTTCGCTCCCCTTAGTCTTTTGTGAAGAAAAGTTTTCCCTGGAAGCAAGTTCAGACCTAAGCCTGGCCAGCTGTCCTCTGGTAGTTACACGCAGACTATTTGCGCTTTGGTCTCCCTGAGAAATCGAGGTTAGGCTTAGAGATTTTTCGCAGTTCGAGCTATTTTTAGAGTCATCTGGCTGGGATAAAGGGGTGGTCGGGGTCTGGGACAATCTATCTTGTGGGGATAAAGGTAGTGTCACATAGGGCACGTTACTTTTCACAGGAGATAGAACTGGAGCCGGCGTGACCTGGCGAATACCTGGGAGAGAGACAAAAGAAGGTGCCAATATTTAGTCTTGGGAGTTAGTAGTAAACATTGATATATTAGAGGGGGCAAGGGAGGGAGAAAGCCCACAGGCAGTTACAGACGGCGTTCTGTCCTTTCTATTGCGTTTGCCACCACGCCAATTGTCTTTTGCAGCATGCGATCTATCGCCGTCAAGCTAGGAAGCTGAGGATTTGCTGCATTTAGCTTGGGTGCAAGGACAGATCTCGGGGTGTTACGTCTTCCCATTCTTAAGCAAGCTGGATACAAAGTGCAAATTTAAGTACTGAATGTAAGAATAGCACTTGCCGAAACCTCCCTAAATATAACAAGATGTAGTACCCTAAGGGAGTACGAGTCTTCTAGCAGATATTTTTAAATGGCTTCAGCCCTTAACTAGTAACAGCTCTCAGTCATACAAATGGCAGATAACAAGCTCATAAAGCAAGCTGTACAGGAGCTGGGGCACAGGACCATAGGACCAAGAGGGGAGGCCCAGCACAGCCTCTCCCGGCCACTAACGGCCACAAACTGTCCCAACCTTGTCCCGGGCTTCTCCCGGGACGCTCCCGTGCAGCGGTAGTCTATGGCCAATTTATAGAGCCTTCGAAGGCAAGTGGGCGGGGCTCACAGGAAACTCAGGACCAGGTGTAGTTGATCAGGTGGGGACTCTTGGGAGATTGAGTCCCTGCTGCGTTGCTCGCCGCCCTTCAAGAGTCCCACAGGCGTTGTTGCTGGCACCACAAACCAACTGGTGCCTCCAGCCCAGGTAAGGCAAAAAGTCGAATGGGTGAAAGACGCAGCGGCACCCGCGGAGCGGGTGCGGCAAGTTGAAGCTCGGATGCGCTAGTCCACTCCTCACGGGCAAGGGCTCCTCCAAACAAGATAGTTTTCACAGAGTATCCTGCTGGCTGATGGAAGGCAGGGGGATTTAATCCGCTGCGCGGGCCAGTGGGCGGGGCTCACAGTTAACGCAGGACCAGGTGTAGTTGATCAAGCAGGGACTCTTGGGAGATTGAGTCCCTGCTGCGTTGCTCACTGCCCTGCAAGAGTCCCACAGGCGTTGTTGCTGGCACCACGAACCACCCGGGGCCTCCAGCCCAGGTAAGGCGAAAAGTGGAATGGGTGAAAGATGCAGTGGCACCCGCGAAGCGGGTGCGGCAAGTTGTAGCGCGGATGCGCTAGTCCACTCCTCACAGGCAAGGGCTCCTTCAAACAAGATAGTTTTCACAGAGTATCCCGCTAGCTGATGGAAGGCAGGGGGATTTAATCCGCTGCGCGGGCCAGTGGGCGGGGCTCATAGGAAACGCAGGACCAGGTGTAGTTGATCAGGCAGGGACTCTTGGGAGATTGAGTCCCTGCAGCGTTGCTCACCGCCCTTCAAGAGTCCCGCAGGCGTTGTTGCTGACACCACGAACCACCCGGTGCCTCCAGCCCAGGTAAGGCGAAAAGTCGAATGGGTGAAAGACACAGCGGCACCCGAGTGCAGCAAGTTGTAGCGCGGATGCGCTAGTCCACTCCTCACGGGCAAGGGCTCCTCCAAACAAGATAGTTTTCACAGAGTATCCCCTACTCTGACCAACGCTCAGGCAGATCATTTGGAGAGGGATATATGAATGGAAGAGGTTATAGCGGCAATCTTGTGTCTTAAACAAGCTAATGCCCCAGGGCCTGGTGGCTACACTGCTGCTTTTTATAAAATATTTTGTGCGCTAGTGGCCCCCACCCTGACTAGTCTCTTTAACTCCTTTGGCAAGATAGGGGCAAACCCGGAAGAAATGCTCGAAGCCTCCATAGTGATCATCCTGAACCGGGACGAGACAGCACCGCTTGCAGAGCTTACCGTCCTATATCTCTCCTTAATATTGATATTAAGCTATATACTGGAATCTTTGCTGCTCGCCTAGCACCCTACATGTCAGGGCATTTCGACCTGGATCAGGCTGGCTTCATCCCCCAGCGACAAACGAGCGACGACACCAAACGGGCCCTCCACCTCATCAAGACGGCCTCCCGGGCTCAGGGGGAAAACGTGGTGCTTACCATTGACGCGGAGAAGGCCTTTGATAGGGTCCATTGGCCATACTTGGAACAGGTGCTCACACATGTGGGGATGGGGGATAAACTCAGAACGCACATCCTAAACTGTTATCGCTTCCTCACAGCCAGGTCCGGGTGAATGGCCACATATCGTCCCCCTTCGCTATAGGTAGAGGTACCAGGCAAGGGTGCCCCCTCTCGCCCCTCCTTTTTGCACTCTGTAAGGAGTTCCTGGCCCACTGTTTCCGGCATAACCCTGCAATAACAGGGATCAAATTTGGGAGGAAACCCATACAATTAGTCCATATGCCGATGACGTCCTGATTTCACTATCAAATCCGATTCCTGCCTGTTTTCTGGAACTAGCCACCTTTGCGCAAGCAGCAAGTTTCAAGGTTAATATGGACAAGTCCGTAGCACTTGATATTTCCCTGTCACCTTCCACCCGGGCATATTTGCAAGAGCAATACCCTATCCAGTGTGCGTCAGACACAGTTCCCTATTTGGGCATCCAGCTAGCTCCCTCTATCTGGGCCATAGCCACCGTTAATTATAATCAGCTGTGATTGAGAATTAAAAAGGAGCTGGGTCAATGGAAACGCTACCCACTCTCCTGGCTTGGCAGTGTGGCAGCCAATAAAATGTCTATACTGCCCCAGATCTTATATCTGTTCCAGACTCTGCCCCTTCGTCCTCCCCCTGGTTGGATCCAACAAACACAATCTGACCTTGCGCAGCTCATTTGGAATGGCTGCAGACCGTGGATAAAGCATGCTGTAGCGGTCCTCCCACCGTAGGAAGGCGGCATTGGTTTCTCCAACCTCCAACTATATTTCCAAGCGACACAACTACGCCACTTGGTTGAAGGGAATTGACTGGAATCAGAAAAACATTGGCTTTTTCAAGATCGAGCAGTTGCAGCTACACCCCTTCAGAGGGTTCCCTTCCTTCGGAAGGCGCACAGACCACCCAATCTCTATGCGTCCCACATTACTTGTGTCACCTTAGAAGCCTGGGATCGCACTAACATTAAACATAACCCTACCACCTTCCTCTCCCCGCTCACCCCACTGTTCGATAACCCTGAATTTCATCCTGGCATGGATGAAGAAGCCTTTGTATGGTGGCGATCCTCGGAGTGCCGTTCCCTGAGCCATCTTTTTGATGTTGACGGGATAATTCGGTTCCAGAGGGTCAAATCGGAAAATGGGACCCCTGAAACTGAACGACTGCGACACCTCCAGATTAGACACTCCCTCAAATTAGGTCACATGCTCACAGATACCTCTCCGCATAGGAGAAATGGCTTCTTACTAGCACATCAGATAATAAACATATCTCTGATCTGTATAAAATGCTGCTAGCCAGGTACACACATATTTACAGCGCCAGCCGTGCACGATTGGAACGGGACCTGGGCAGGTCACTTAGCAACAAGAAATGGGAGGGGGTGTATTACAGGGCCTGCCATTCAGCCTACCACACGGGATTGACCAAAACACTAACCAAACTGGCTACCTATTGGTACTACACACCGGAGCGTCTGCACTTTGCGGACTCTAGACAGAGCGGTGACTGCTGGCGGGGTTGTGGGAAAGTGGACTCCTTGGTACACCTCCTCTGAAACTGCAAATACATACAAGCATACTGGACTCAAGTCCTTGACGAGGTGGACAAACACCTAAACACACAACTGCCATGGTTTCCTGCATACATCCTGCTGGGTCTGACGAACCCCCTGACATATCCTCTTAAGTCCTGCAAGGGCCGCTTGATTGCAATGGCCTTAGGCTCAGCGGTTCAAAACATATTAACACATTGGCGCACCTCTCAGACCCCGTCGTTCATGGCCTGGTTATATTGACTGTGGCACATTCTAGGGATGGAGAAGTTGACCCTCACGCTGGCCGGGAAAGGCTCCACATTTGGAGAGCTCTGGCAACCATTTGTGTCTCTTCTTGCCTCCGAATCTCAAGAAGTTACCTCCCCCAGATATTTGCGCCTCCTACGACTCTCCCGAGCTGCAACCGAAAGTGATCTAAGGGCCTTACCCACGCACCACAACCTGGTCAGCTCCCACACTTTGTTTTATCCCGGTGGACGAGGGAAGGGGGGAGGATAGGAGGGGGTTTAGAGTAAGTTTCATTTCATGTTAAGGCATTTCTTTGCTGTAGTACTTCAGCCTCTTTGGGCCTATATTGCCGTTGTTATGTCATATATCTTGAGATGCCAGACATGCTGTTTGTTGATAAATTTCAATAAAAAGATTTAAACCATAAAACTGCACTTAAAGGGTCTGTAATGGCCAGCCTGAGAGATCTTTAAAGGGCTACTTTAGTGGGAGGCACAATCAGGCAGACCCATTAGTAGCATTTAATTTACAGGCCCTACCCACATATATTGCACTTCAATAGGGACTGATAATTACATTAAATATGCCAATTTGGAATAAGCCAATGTTACCATGTTTTAAGGAGTGAGAACATGCACGTTGGCACTGGTTAGCAGTGGTAAATTGTTCCGAGTCCTAAGTCCAACAAAAATAGGTCCAGCAAAAGTGGATGGAGGAGAGGCAAAAGATTGTGGGAAGGCCATGCTTTAGTCAACATGGCTATCCGATACGAGGAAGGTCTACAGAAAATGGGCTAAATAACAAAACTAACTTTGGTTTGCCAATTCTTAATCTAAGAGTGACTACAATAAACCAATTTTGATTCAAACTGATGTAGAACAAGAGTAGTAGTGACATTAAATTCTAAAAACTCCCTCATGAAATTATGGCACAGGATTGAGATCTTATCAAAGCTACCAGCTTATCTAATGTATCAGAAATGGGGCGGTCTGAAGTTAGAAAGAAGTGTTTTTTGTTTTCAGGAGAGCCTTCTTCTTCAGATGGAGTTTTCCCTGGTTCAGAAATGTTCTGAGGTGGTGGTATAGGTGCCAGATTTATCCTGTGCACTAGCCAGTCATTTGAAGAATTCTACCCCAAACCTTAATTTTCTTGCATTCCCCATCTTCCTTTTCCAGCACTTCCTCTTTGTCTTCTTGTAAAATTACCCAGTAGCCCCTGTTTCAAGATGGTGGGACCCAGCTGCCACTAAACAGGCCGGTCTAAAGCATATTGGCCACTCCCATACCTGACAGAGCCAAAGCTAGTTTCACTCCTACAATAGCTGGAGCTTAGCTGTCTAGGAGGGACCTGGGGAGAATAGAAAAAGCCCTCATTACCATCTGTAAGTTAAAAGAGGTGGTGCTGAAGTTTCCCTTTGCTTTGACAACTGTTACTGTGCACTACCAGATAGCTTATCCCTTCTAAGTGGTCAGCATTTAACATACATTGGCCTTTCTTGGGTCTGGAAGCAAGGCATTGTCCTCTGGGCCAGGGGTAAGTCTCGGAGCCAAAGATGGATTTTTCAGCCCTGGAGGGGTGATCATTGGCAGCACTGGATTTAAGCCAATTCTGGCTCAGGCAGCCTTAAGTGCATTTATAAAAAGTGACTTTTTTTCATGTTATCAAAAATCGGTTTTCATCATTAAGTTAGATTTTAAAAACTAATCAGGCAATAACTCTGAAATATTTGTTTTTCCCTTTCCTATGCAGAGGTGGAAAATAAAGATGTTTGCCCCGCCGATCCCTATTAGGAATGATCAGGCCAGACCTTCAGAGTGAAATAGCTTTTGGGTTTTATTTCACTGTGAGGTCAGACTAACCCCAATAAGTAGTGTATATTCTTCTTTATGTTAGGGATGACTTACGAATACTTAAAGGTAGTGTGGAAAATTAGAAAAATTGATGTACATAAACAGCGTTCATTTCCCTTTTCCCACTCCTCTCCCTGTAAGCACCATGAATACCATAAAATATTGACCGCATCACTCCGCCAGTAAAAGCCCGTACCCATATGTACGTGACAGCCATTCTAGGCACCATGGCCTTTTGCCCATTGGAATCCCCGGCTTCCCTCCTGCGCGTATCTTAAACCCCCTCTCACATGCATAGACCATGACACCCTCTCCCTCTGCACGACCCTGCTATGAAAGGCAACCCTCCTGCTTGACCCACGCAAACCCCCCCATTTCCTCTTGAAGAGGCATCCTGCGTCTCAGCTGACATAACCCCCCAGCTGTATCTGACTGCCCCTGTTCTCTCATGTACAGGTCACAAGACCTTTCTCTCTGTGCGACTCTGTCCCTGTGCGCACCCTGGCTCCCCCCTCCTCCCTCACATGGACAAGTCATAAACCTTCCTCTTCTGCAAGACCCTGTCCTTGGGAGTCCCGGCCGCGCCTGACCAACACCTCCTTTCCTTTTATGAATAACCCCTCTGTTAGTAAACCCTCCCTCCGCGATGGACTGTCCACACATGTCCGAGGCCATCGCCTAAGCCGGAAGATACTGTTTATTGCCCCTTATGGTATGGAGTCACTCCTCTTCAAAGAACCCACTATTGATCCTGGCTTCCCCACCCCTTGGGATACAATCAGGCGCACATCTCCTAATAATCAGCGGAACACTCAGCTGCGTCATTGCCCCCTCCCTTATCTACAGTTCAAGGGTCTCTATTGATAGCATATGTGGGGTAGGATTGACACGAGGATTATAGGGATGTCTTTTCTTTGTGTCACAATGTCCTGATTGTAATGCCAAGTGTTTTGTAAGGTATAAAAGAAGATGTCTCAGCTCACTTGTTAGAGCACCTCCCGACAGACACTGTGTTTCGTGTCCGAAATGACAGGCTCTCCTCATGAGTAATAAATCCTGTTCTTGTGATTCCTGCTTCCAGCGCCCGTCTCTTTATTTGGTAACTATTCAGAATGGGAACTAAGAGGCGGCCTGCGCCAGCAGCCCGGGCATCGATAGTAATGTGGCCTAACCTTTTACAATTGGCGTCCCAACGCGGGGTCCATCAGTGACATAAGGTCCGGTAAGAGAGATCCAGACGAAGAAGTGAACATCTAAATGATCGGAATATACCTGCCTTGAGAGGGCCCTCGTCCGGCTGCCGATCGAAAGAACTTCACCGATTCTGAACGGACCTCTCTCGAGTGACCTATTGTCCTGACTGGAATCCCACAGGAATGCTGCATGGAGTAAGAGAACGATCGGGCGCTGGAGGAGGAAGATGAAGAACTGTCCGTATGGTCCGGTCCGGGTAAGATTAAGTAGGGCGTTTTACGCCTGATTGGTAGGATGGTTTCATCCATCTGATTGTTTGATTGATTGTATTGGAATCGGTATTTGAATACTGATATTGTTGTTATTGGTTCATTTAGCTTTGGTTGCTACTTGAAATATTGGTTCTCTTCTTGAGAACGAGACATTCTCTGTTTGCAAACAGCGGCGAATAGGAACGTTCGTCTCTCTTTGCAGATAGAGAAGGGTAGGTAATGCAGACTTTTGTCCCCGTTGTAATCCGTCATGCCGACCTTTCTCCCCACTGATTGTTTGAAATCGATTAATAATCGATTGTTGCTCTTTAAGATCTTCCCTGTCCACAAACAGAGACGAATAGAAATATTCTGTCTCCCTTTGCAGATGGCGAAGGGCAGGTAATGCAGACGTTTGTCCCCGTTGTAATCCGTCATGCCTGTTTTTCTCCCCACTGATTGATTGATTGACTGGACATTGTTGTCCAAGGAATGTTTGTTTGAGGTATTTTCTGTTTGCATACAACGTGGAATAGAAATATTCTGTCTAGTCTTTGCAGGTAGAAAAGGGTAGGTGATGCAGACTTTTGTCCCCGTTGTAATCCGTCAGTCCTACCCACTCCCCACTGATTGACTATTATTTGGGGGGTAGCTCACCTGGTCCGTCCAGGAGACTACCCTAATGGAGGACACATGCCCCCACTTGTTGGCCATTAATTGGAAGTAACCCATCTGGTCCGTCCAGGAGGCTACCCTAGTAAGTGGAGGTACATCATTTGGTCCGTCCAGGATGATACCCTAACGAAGGATATGTGTTCCCCTCTGATTGATAATCTAGTTCCAACCCGGACCATTTATTGGAGGTAACTCACCTGGTCCGTCCAAGAGTACCCCTAGTGAAAGGACATATAAAAATGAAGTGATCACCGTACCCTACTAACAGAAAACTTTAGCTCGAAACACGCTAAGGAAAAGAAGGAAAAATAAAAAGAATTCGGGCTAAGTCAGTAACCCCCTGATGAGCTTTTGACTTCACTAAAAATAAGAAACATTAGAAACAGTTCGTAATAAGAAATATAAAATGGCGAAAAATCGACAGCAAGACATACACTAGGTAGCTAGGCTCCACTGCCTATTCCTGCTCCCAACATGTCTGCCTCATTGCCCACCACGCCCAAATAACGGTCACATGAAATAGAAACAATTCAATAGGTACCTACCCCCATTCCAGAAGCTCCCGAAGTGCAACAGGTCCGCGGTTACGCCCATCCGGAAGGCGAGGCCTCGATGCGTGCAGGGCTCGGCTGGCCGCAGTCGAAGGGGGAGGCTGTAGGGCGGACGGCCGGAGGAATCATGGAGGTCTCCCCTTTCCCTCTTCTGCTGCCCCGCAGGCCACGGGGGGGGGCTGTCTTGCCTCGGCCACCGACCACCCCCCACACCCTCTCTCTTGCCTGATCTGGCCATCGACGAGGACCGGAGCCAAGGCGAGGTTGGACAACCCTGAGAGTTGCAGGTAGTCCCGCCACATGACCACGCCTGAAGATTACAGGTAGTCCCGCCACATGTCAACGCCTGAGAGTGACAGGTAGTCCAGCCACACGGCAACGCCTGGACAGTTGCAGGTAGTCCCGCCACATGTCAAAGGGGGGGGGATGTCTTGCCTCAGCCACCGACCCCCCCCCATCTTCAATGGCTGGCACGGCCAATACCGAAGCGCTGGAGCCGAAGAACGACGCGGGGTCGCTGGAAGGGGGAGGCGGCGCGAACGACCCTCCCCCACCTCCCTCCAGGTGGAGGCTTCCAGCGACACCCCAATGCTCTTGCTTAAAGAGGGTCAACATCGAAAAGCGGTCTTTTGCCCAGGACGGGCACACGACCCATGCCTTCTCTCCTCAACTTTGAAGATTCTATGAGAGCCGGGGGGCACCCCAATCCCTCCGCATGGGCGCCCCCGTCCCCCTCACTGGGAACAGCGACATCGGCGCACTCCTGCCAGCGCCAGCCTCAGTTTGGAAATGGCTAAAATACAGCCAAGGCGCAGACTTGTTCAGTTCCGGAGGAACACCAGAATGACCCGGTAGGAAAAATTGTTACCGCCCTCCCCACTCTTTGACTGATGGTCCATATTGCTAAACTGTTAACCCATTGCGAAAAACTTTTGAAACCACCAACGGAAGGTTCTGGTCCTACTACGAGTCAGTGGAGGCAATCTGACTATGCAGGGACTTGCCTGACCTCGCCCAAAATGGCGCCGACACAAAATGAGACTTTTTAAATAAACCTTGTTGCACCCTGATTGCGCAGCTTTGATGCCCCGAGATATGTATGCAGTTTTTGGGCAATGAAAGTAGATAAGAAGGATATTGAGTATGTGCTTGGAAAAGAAAGCGATATAAGATGGATATGGATTATGTGCTGGGACAATGAGCTGATTTAGAGTGGGTACTAATTATGTGTTGGAAGCAATGAATTGGTATGAAACAGGAACTGATTGAGCATTTGGACAATGAATTGGTAAATATTAGATCTTGAGTAATAGTTGGACAGCGAGATAAAATTATTGAAAAATTGAATTATTGGCATGCATTATACTTGCAGTGTAGGAAAGTTCGATATGATTTTATTTCACTGCTGCACTTTACGAAATGAAAGACCACCGACTTTATTCTCCGTAGCCGGCCCACTGGTTTGTAGGCCCGTATTTGTGCGCCAACCTTTTTCATTAAAATCTTTGAACACGCAAATATTATCGTAGCGTTTATATTTATGAATGTTGTTGAAATGTATGGCTACTGTCATCGACATAGGCAAAATACATGCAGTATGATTAAGGTTGAAGGTTAAAAAGGCCCGGTATTTAGCAGCTACACTATGTATCGCAGGCAGCCGAAAAGGTGTTTTTAGACGCCCTTGAGCGATACCACAGAAATACCACCTGACCGCCACCCTTGCACACGACCTATAAGGCCACGATCGTGTGATGCATGTAGATCCGCAGACCATCGATGATTATCTATCTGACACTGCTGGTCCCTCTGGGCTTAAACGCCGAGATGGTAGAGAATGCACCCCGGGGAGATAGGTCGAGTATGTGGTAGGTAAAAACATTTTCGGATTTATGCGCGCTGATGTGTTTTGAATGCTGCCCCCACCCCCCTTCTTCTCCTCCCTTCTGCAGGTCCCGTCGGCTGAAGTATGGAAAAGCGACGATCGAGCGACCGACAAGAGGAGAAAAAGGGGATCTGAGCATAGTACTTATGCTAACAAGCTTTGACAGACGTAGACGTAGATATGACTGTTCCTCCCTAGAACGTAACGACTGGGAGGATGGACTGACATAGAAACTTGACGGGTACTGTATGACGGAAATTGACTCGACATTAGCACGCTAGATAACGCGATTATGACGTTTAATTAGATAGGGAAAGGACTAGGAAAAGTCCTGAGGTAAGGGTACCCAGGCACCACCCGTCTGGGAAGTTAGAAATATTGTTGATGTTCGAAATGTACCACCTCCTTCTCACCCTCTTATAGATATAACGAAACTGCCCGACTGTTCTCCTGATCAATACCCTCTGTTGCCTCAGCCTGGAGAACATCCAACCAAAGGAAGAAAATCAAAAGTGGTTTAAGATCCACCTATGGGCAATAGCCCGACCAGGTTAATTTCTGACCGGCTGACCGAGGTGTAAGTATTGGCAATTGGGAGCGCTCGCAAAAATAGCCAACGAGAAGAGAAGGAGGAAAGGTAAAAAGAACTCAGTCCATGGATAAATAGGATATTAAAAATGCGCAGCATGCGCAAGGAGATTTTCGTTTGGCCAACAACTGTTTTGTGTTTTGTCGTGAACGCTTTTGTATGTAACACATGTACTGTCTTCCCTTGTCTGAGTTTGTGTGTATGTAATGTACGGATTTATGTCTTCCCTCTGTCTGTGTTCGCGTGTTACCTGACCCCTGTCGTTCTGTGTTGTGAGCGCACTAAATGACCTATTACCGTACACGTCTTTCTCTCTCTCTCCCCTCGATCTCTCTCTCTCCCTCTATCTGTCTCTCTCTCTCTCTCTCTCTCTCTCTCTCTCTACATGTCATATGTGTACTGAATAGCTCGTTTAGGTTGCGGACGACTCTCACTCTCTACGAGAGTCCCCCTGTTCCATCTTCCTTTGTGTATATATTTTGTGCCCCGCTGGCACTAGTCTGATTGGATACTCTGTGAACACAAAGGTGTTCAGTGAAATTGACAGAAAATAAAATGATTGTGATTTGCCATATTACTACCTCTCCTTTCTACAAAATGAATGAACTCGAATTGGCTAAGAAAGAAAGGACAGGTGAGACGATTAAGGTCCCCTAATCTGGCCCTCTTAAAAAGGGAACTATATGTCAATGGCACCCTATTTTTTTGTTGTTGTTAGAGACAAACGCCAACGTCTAGGTTGACCTCCAATGCCCAGATTGCCCCACCCCTTTGCACCCAAGCGCTAATGCCCGAAGCATCCCCGCCCCACTTGATTGACCCCAGCTGCTGTCCCGGATATAAACATGATGACCATGAGTAACTGTCGTCCCTCGAGAAAAACCTGTTTTACCCTGACTCTCGATGATAGCGCCCCCGCCCAGTTTGAAAAGGTTAGCCAGCCTTGAAGGGAAATGTTAGACTGTTAAGGCTCAGGTTAGAAAGACGAGTCTCCCTGGAGGTTCCGAAATGTTGAGTTTGATGAAATGCACAGTTGATAAGAGTCTGACTTTCCTCCATATGTGACATGTGTAGACGATGAATAAAACTTGGCATAAACTCAGTAGGAATGCTGACATATGCACTGCTTGGTAATGAACCTCTGACTGTGACCGATGAGCGTATCTCCCAAGTACGTAGGATTGAGGGAAGAATTCACGTGCATAAATGTCTTCCCCTGACCAGTTCTCTAAAGCTTGTTTTGTACCTATTTCAAAGATATACGATCACCGGAGGAGAAGGGTCGGACGTGACACACAGCCTGGCCGCAGATCATGGGACACCTGCGACATCGACCAAAGGTGGAGCCCCAGCACGACAGGAATACGGGATGAGACAGCACTCTCCAATGTGGTAAAACGAAAGGATGAAGGGCTGTCCTGAAGCCTTTTGTCCGCCTACCCACACGTGCCTGAAGCTTCCGTCCCCCTCTTCAAGCCCGGTTGATGGGCTTGCTTGCTTGTTATCATTTGCTCCCTTGGTCCCTTTGGTGTGTCCCAGGAAAATCTGCCCCCACTCCGCCCTCTCACTCCCATCGACTATCGAAACCACACACCCTCTTTTCCACATGACTTCTTGTCGAAAGGAAGGACAGCATCCAGGTGGAAATGGGGTACGCCGCAGGAATATGGGTGCCGAGCATAAGGCGCCACTAAAAGGATTGGTTAGGGAACAGGACTGTGGTCTAACAGCAGAGGACTGACCGCACCCTGCAACGCGTAAGGATGGACCCGAGCTGGACCTATAGCTCCACCGCCGGTGCTCAACAGCGCCAACGAAAGGACACGGACTAGAGCCTACCAGTGATGGCTCACTGCTAAAAAGACTAGAGCCTACCAGTGATGGCTCACTGCTAAAAAGACACTGTGACGAAGAGATCTTGTGTATTGAACTGAATTCCGCCCTCAACTACTTGGTCAAGATGTTCATTGGTCACATTTTTTAAGTCAGAAACATTTCTGCTATGTAGTGCTTTTGAAATGATAGGAACTCGACAAATGCAATTTCCTATGTGCTGCATTCTGCCCATCACATCAACTGTCCATGATTATATGCCAAATGTTAGTATTGACAAATGCTAATTCTTCAACTACGCCTGTTTATTTGTACCCCTATCAAGTACAAAAATGAACTCTGTAATGTAAAAAGGGGCGACTGTGGAAAATTAGAAAAATTGATGTACATAAACAGCGTTCATTTCCCTTTTCCCACTCCTCTCCCTGTAAGCACCATGAATACCATAAAATATTGACCGCATCACTCCGCCAGTAAAAGCCCGTACCCATATGTACGTGACAGCCATTCTAGGCACCATGGCCTTTTGCCCATTGGAATCCCCGGCTTCCCTCCTGCGCGTATCTTAAACCCCCTCTCACATGCATAGACCATGACACCCTCTCCCTCTGCACGACCCTGCTATGAAAGGCAACCCTCCTGCTTGACCCACGCAAACCCCCCATTTCCTCTTGAAGAGGCATCCTTCGTCTCAGCTGACATAACCCCCCAGCTGTATCTGACTGCCCCTGTTCTCTCATGTACAGGTCACAAGACCTTTCTCTCTGTGCGACTCTGTCCCTGTGCGCACCCTGGCTCCCCCCTCCTCCCTCACATGGACAAGTCATAAACCTTCCTCTTCTGCAAGACCCTGTCCTTGGGAGTCCCGGCCGCGCCTGACCAACACCTCCTTTCCTTTTATGAATAACCCCTCTGTTAGTAAACCCTCCCTCCGCGATGGACTGTCCACACATGTCCGAGGCCATCGCCTAAGCCGGAAGATACTGTTTATTGCCCCTTATGGTATGGAGTCACTCCTCTTCAAAGAACCCACTATTGATCCTGGCTTCCCCACCCCTTGGGATACGATCAGGCGCACATCTCCTAATAATCAGCGGAACACTCAGCTGCGTCATTGCCCCCTCCCTTATCTACAGTTCAAGGGTCTCTATTGATAACATATGTGGGGTAGGATTGACACGAGGATTATAGGGATGTCTTTTCTTTGTGTCACAATGTCCTGATTGTAATGCCAAGTGTTTTGTAAGGTATAAAAGAAGATGTCTCAGCTCACTTGTTAGAGCACCTCCCGACAGACACTGTGTTTCGTGTCCGAAATGACAGGCTCTCCTCATGAGTAATAAATCCTGTTCTTGTGATTCCTGCTTCCAGCGCCCGTCTCTTTATTTGGTAACTATTCAGAATGGGAACTAAGAGGCGGCCTGCGCCAGCAGCCCGGGCATCGATAGTAATGTGGCCTAACCTTTTACAATTGGCTTTTCCTACAAAGTCATTTTCCATGCCATGAGTCATTTGAGTGCCTTTAAACTGCAGTGGTGCTTCTGACAGACATAGATTTTTGTCATGTATGTAGGTGGTGTAAAAATACACTGTCGCTCACATATAACATTTAACTTTCCATGCCTTATATGCACTTAAGGCACTACCATTTACAATGGACTTATAAGGAAGATAAATAGGCCAAATAGGGATATCCAACGTACAACACATGATTAAGAAGTAACGATGCTGAGGCACTTTGCACAGAGTTCTCTAACCAGAAAAATAGGGCCGAGAAAGAGGCAATCTGGGATGACCATGTAGACAAGGTGAATTTGCCACATAATCCATATGACCCATGGTCAAAGAAAAGGGATGGGGACACAGACAAAAGAGTTGCAGGCTTGACCAGGACCATATCTCCAGCGACCACCTGACAAAAATATACACCAGAGTATTTCACTGTTGGCAGTGAAAGCCATGAGCACTGCTTAAGCATCAACCATAAATTGTTGGATGAGCAAAATCCAATCTAGGGTAATACTCTTAATGAAGAAATCCAATGATATTAAAAGATGGCACGATGGTCATAAGTTTGATTCCCAGTGTGACAAAAATGTTACTATTTTAGGTCTTCAAACATCGCACGAGGAAACTGACAGGCAGCCACACCCTTATTTTGCATCTTGCAGGATAGTATATTAGAATGACTACGTGTTTAATCAAAAACAAACAACTATTTTAATTTATGAATACCAAATATTGAGATAGAGCCATAATGCAGTTGATATTCTAACTCATTCTATTTGAAGCTCACACAAAGCTAGGGAATACTGATTTAACTGAATTAATATTCTAACGTATGAAACTAAGCACGCTATGAAAAACAATACACTGAAATAATCATGTAATATAGTAAAGCAGATTAGGGTGGAGTGGGGGCCCTAAGGAGCTGCTCCCACCCCCATGAAACATTTCAGCTCAAACCAGCTCTTCCATGAGAGAAAGCTACGCTGTGTGTATCAACTTAAGGAAGCGTGAATTTATGTGAGCTACAAGCAGGACCTTCTTCTTCAGATGGAGTCTTCCCAGGTTTAGGAATGTTCTGAGGTGGTACTATGCAAGATATGCTGGTGTAATAAAATTACGCACAGCCCGAGTACTAAACAGTAACTGCAGCATCAAGAATATAGGACTTGTCTTAGACCGAAGAAGGTTATGTAGCATCTGGTGTGTTAGGATTGGAGGACTAGAGCATGATTCCTGCATCCTAGGGCTTCTGAATTTGCATTTTATTATGTTCCATTGCATATTTTGCCTTCTGTAAGGAGAAGCAGTGCATAGTACAAGCCCTATGAAATTAACTTTGATATCTCGCTCCAATATCCACAACATTGTTCAAACGTAGCTATTGTGTAGTGTTGACAGCATTCGTTTGACAATGTTGAAAAAAACATGCCAAACTTAACTCCATGCATATGAGTTACTACTCGGGAACATAGAGTAAACTGATGTGACAATTATTTATACAATTGTGAGTCTAAGCTGACTAACCCTAAAAAATAATACTGCGGCCTTGCCTGTCATGGTGCCTTGCTTCTCTTTGGCAGTAAATATGCGTGTAATCCATGTCATGTGTATTTGGGTATACACAACTTTCCTATGGATTTCCACATAGATGAAATAGATACAGTAAAAAATAAATGTTGATTTATAATCCATCACCTATTGGAAAAGTAACAGTCTATTTTAGATTTGAAAAAAGCAGCATATCTAATCTGATGAAGAAAAGACGTGTATTTTTCTTAATTTGTTTTGTCAGTCTGTCTACCTTCTCTGCGAATTGAACATGTCTCCTAGTGAGAGACTTTCTCTACTGCATATTCAAACTGGATACATTGGCAGGGGGGTCTCCAAAGCAAAACGAATTATTCTGAGATATTAAACGATGTTGGGACAGACAATGGGGTTTGAGTATTTTTAACTGCCTTCATACAAACAAAAACGTTTCTTTTTCATACACAACATTAGTGCCCTGGGCGGTGTTGCACGTCGATGACAGGAACTGATGCTAATAAGAACTAATTGTTAACAAATTGCCTTTACACGTATAGCAGCGCTTTAACAACAACAAGGCAGACAATCAAGCAGATACAGTCACCTGCTGCTCATCGGGCCCCATGGGATGTGCTAATCCAATTTAGGGGGCCTGCATTTTACTTAACTGTCTGGAAAACAGCCAAACAGCCACCTGGTGAAACACAGCGTCGTTATAGCAAGCATCGCGCATTAGTTCACAAAGACCACTTTCCAAATTAAAATCTGGTATGCAACATGCCAATACCTTTATAAAATACATGACGCTTTATGGAGTGAACCCCTTTTCACCCCAACCACCTTTACTACTATTCTGAACAACTGCTACGCCTGTTTTGAAATGTCTCAAGTTCTAGAATCGTCTTGCTGCTTGACTTCGATGGAAAGGCCCCTTTGTGGAAGTTGGAAGGCAAGGAGACAGGCCCCTCTCTGCCTTTGAACTGTCTGCACAGAAGGGCTGAGAGGGGATCCTCAGATGTGTAAATTCGGAACTTGAACATCAGATCAAGGAATTAGACAGCAGTCGCTGGGACCGACAGCGCCATCTTTCACCGAACGCATCTCTTCCTCCGCCACTAAAGGGATTGCTTGCTTCTTTAGGTGACAAGCCAAGTCTGCCGAGTGGCGAGCACAAAATGTACTAATGAAGGAGCCGTTACAAACCAAGCTCGCTTACTATGACTGGCAATTATTTTTTAAGTCGGCATTAGAACAAGGCTTTTTTCCAAAGTACAAGATAAATGAAAAATCCGTGAAAAGAAAATCTTGAATCCTGAGTTTTATTTCCGAGCATTTTTCCTGCTGCGATTTTTTTTTCAGTGCCACCGCGGCTGCTGTTCTTTTGTTTCGTTAACAGGCATCGGTGTGGCCTTCGCGGCTCATTTATCAAGTGTCTGTCCTGTGGCCATACGATCTGGAACGGTTTACTTACCGCCTGTTCTTTAGTCGCCTAGTCTGTACCGCATGCGCTGATTCCGCTGTCCAAGCATTCCCAAATGCTATTAATAGGAGTCATATTAATCTTAATCAACCAATAATGAAATAATAAAATAGGAATTTTAATAATTGTTCCACTTTCACTGATATTTCTTTAAGTACCAAGAAAAAAGCACATTTCAATCAAATGTCTGCACATATGCCCACACAAAGGAAAATAAATCTGGCAGCGGTCAGAAAGTACATGTGCGGGCATGGCTTGGCATCATCAAGTGAGGATAAGAGGGCTGTTGTTTCTCCTCAGGTATGTATATTCATGCTGCAAAATCAGCCTCTTTTCTTGAACATCTGAGCCTGCCTGACCGCCACCTCGTGTGTTCAGGGGAGGGTGTCTATAATGCCAAAAGCTGGTTCTGGAATCCGGTTCAATATAAAGACAAGGAGCAGTGGTGCAAGGATACCTTAGGGGGCGTCCTGCATGGAATGGCGGGTTGGGTAGGGGCACTCAACACCCATACCCCTCGAGCTAACAATACATAGCTTTATGTATGGAAGACTTGGCCCCCTACAACGCAGGGGCTTCAGGGGTGTACGTCACACACCTGACAAAGAGGAGGTGTGAAGGGGCCTCCACTACTACTCAGCTGACCTTTTAGCAAGGTCTACAAAATAGTGTTGATGACAGCAAGGGCAAGCTGATTTATTGCATATAGCCTGGGAACCCTGACAAGGATGAGCAGAGGCAGTATGTTACCTCAGTGGCTGGCCTGTGCTCTCCTAACATTGCAAGGAAGAGGTGGTTAGAGGAGCAGAAGTGTAAGAGTGGATTTTTGAGCTTTACCTTCCAAGGACAGAGAAATGATGTGCAGTGCCCGGCCATCCCAGAGTCAAAACCAGTAGAGAGGGCCGCACTTGCATTCAGGGCTTAGCCTTGGAAAGCAATCCAGCAGCTACACAGGTAGTCTTATTTTGGCTAATCTGTAACTCCACTAGCCCTCTGACCTCAGTGGCTGCTGATTATGAGGTATGGATAGCCAGAAATGGGGTAAGATGATGTAGGGTACTGCCTAATGAGGCTTGCCCAGGGAGGTGTAAATTGATACTTGTAAATTGATACTTGTATTGTGCACTACTCCCCCTGCAAGGGTCTCAAGGCGCTTGTACGAATACCGCTGTGGAACCCGTCCTGGCTTTCCCTGTAAGGCGTCCACTCCTGGGCACCCCCAGGGTGGAGGCCAGGCATCCTTAGCATTGTGGGGGCCGTTGTGGAGATTAAGCAAGCTATTGCCCAGAGTTGCAGAGTGGGACTCTATGATTAGAATAGGCACCGAGGCGAGAATGATCAGGTCCGTGGAATTTTGAGCCCAAGACCCGCCGCGGCGGGGAATTGAACCCTGGTCCCGGGCTAGACCTCTGCATCAGGGTCTGCCGCTCTAACCATTGAGCCACACTTCTTCTAGGTGGTGCCTGATATTCTGCTCTGTACATAAGGATCTGCTGATGCAAGTTTTTGGTAGAGTCCATGGTCTTTGCTGCCACATATGATCACTAGCCACCATTTGGATTCAACAATGTTTGTACTGTTATTGATATCAGTGGTGTGAGCACAAACACTAGAGTGGATTGGTGCACTTTGCCTGGCTTGCCTATAACTTGCTCATACATTATTAACAGTAACGTTGTTAATGCCCAGAAGCCTGTAGTACCTCAACACAAGCATGGTTGACCCATTCTTGGACATAAAAAGTATTATCTCGTGAGTGTACTGTTGGGTTAGTTTAGGGGTGTTTTAGCTCCTCTAGTTGGCACTGTGCTGCGCTTTTTAAGGTAGAGACTGGCACAGTGGATGCTTCAGCAGAGATCAATGTTGTTAAATTAGAAGCAATTAAGTAGCTTTGTGATAAATATAACTGAACATAGTTTACGAGGAAGTGACTAAGATTAAGGAGAGTCCAACAGAGTTGAGGATGAGAGTACTTGGGTTGAGAGGTGTTTTACAGATTACCTGGCAAAAACAAATTCAAAAAGATGCTGAGATTAAATCATAAAAACGTGTTGAATGACATGGGAGAATGAATGATTGCAATAATCTTCACCTCCTTGGTTTGCTGGAAAGGTCTTAGAGCTTGCTTATATATAGCCATTTATAGATAACAGATAAAATAATAACTTCCTGTAAATGCTCGTCTAGAAACCTATATGGTCGAAATAGATTATTGATTACTGGACAGACTAGATATCCTGGTGGACACACGGGCATTTTGCATGCCGAGTTCCAGAAATAGGATTAGATTACTGGTGGGAGCTAAGCAGGGAAAAAAGAGATGCATCTTGGTGACGGGCTGCCTTTTCACCCTAACATCTCTCCAGAAAAAAAGGAAAGTGACAGTGGGCGGGGTCCAGCTGTTGACTCCTTCCAAGAAAGGAATTAAATATATTTTTGACACCAAGAAAGCCATCAAGTTTTTGAACAAAGAACCCCTTGAGCGCCAACAGGCTTTTTATGACAAGAATCATTGTGTAGGTGGCATCAGTGAAAAATATTGTGATTTGAATTTGGAGGGTTAGTCAAATGCTATAATATGGTCTGAGCTGGTATTCTATGTGACACTTTGTAAGGCGGCAGGATAGGTATTTATGGACCTAATATTACTAATGGGAGGGAAAGAATATGGCTCAATGGCTGCCCATAGAGGCGAATCTGCTGTATTAATTTGACTGGATATTAATATTTTACATCTCTCGTGTCTTAGTGACCATATGTGCTCCGTGAGATATCAATAGCATCAAAATTTCAAGAATGGGCATTGAGTTTTGAATCCTTTTCAGCTGGACGCTGATGAAAGGAAATATGCGATAGAGTTATGAAAAACTAAGGTGACTGATAAGGATGTTGTAGCTTGTAGTTGTGGATGTAGATTGCATTTTTCAGTATGCACCTGATGACTGGAAACTCTAACACAGTATTTGATGTGGTCTATAAAGGAAGTGTGTGGTGCAATCAAGTACAACTGTATACAATTGTATAGTGTTTTCATACTACTGGTGTGTCCCCGAAGCACATTCAGACCCTGTCTGTTTACTCAAGCTCTTTGTAATCTGCTTTAAAGGAGGGCTGTATTAAGTGTGGCCACGATGGCATATGTTTGGTGTAATGCAGGAGGCCAGAAGAGGTGCTCTGGGCTGTTCCTAGCAGACTAGTGATCCAAGTAGGTAAAGTACGATGGGTAGCATATGTAGGTATATAGTGTCTCCAGCTGGGCACTTGATCGGTACATCAGTTGTTGGCTTACTTGGTGAAGCCCATGTTGTGGAGTAATTGATGAGTGGCACTGCACTGTCAGAATGTGGAGTGAAACCAGGTATTTTATGATGTTTAGTATTACACGTGTTTAGGAGAGCATCTGATTCTTGCTGGAAGAAAATTACAGAACTTGTCTGTCTGTACAGTCTAGGATGTTGTATTGGTGTGGGGCATACTGAACCTGATGGTTGTCGAATTTGGTCAAATGGAGTCTGAGTTGGTTGGTGTAGATTAGAACCCTAATATTTCTAAGTCTCAGTTCTTGCAGATATTAAACACTGGGTTAGGTGATTTTTAAAATCAGGTTTAGACAATTACATGACGTGTATTGGTCCATTTCTATTGAAAGTGCTGGTGTTTTGATCTGGAGGTTTTGCCAGTTTGAAGAATATTTAGGTTTTATCAGCTTAGTTGTAACTGGAGAGGTTGAAGATGTTTGGGAGAGGGAGGGGGCTATGGTAGGCATTGAAGAGATGTAGTGCGATGGATCAGCATTGGGATCAACATTGGGAGTGCCTGTGTCAGCGAAGAACGGAGTGGTCACGAGGGGATTAATGGATAGTATATGAGCTCTCATTGTGAGATTTAGTGTCATCTGTTACAGTGTAGTCCCTTGCACTCTGGTATTGCCTGAGTTCTATGGTAAGACACAGTATATGTTTGCACCAAAGACTACAGGAGAGCAGCAAGGTGAGTTAGCACATCTATTCAAATCAACGGATATTTTGAGGTCATCATGGTCGGAGTTGAGGATGTTTATATGCTGCAGAAGGTGGAGAATATTGTTTTGGTAATCTGTTAATAAGTGGCTTCTTTGAAATAGAATGTCACATGAAGTAACCTGTCTTGATGAGTTTACCTAAGAAGGATCCTTCTGCATTTGGTCTGAAATGTCTTGCTTCTAATGTGTCAAAGCGTTGTTTCCAGAGTATATGTTTGATGTAGGACATCCTAAGACCACTGGTAAAGGACTGTGTTTGAAAATGTCTTTAACTAGGCATAGTGAGGATATGGATAGGAACATTTTGATGTGTGGGGGGGAGGCAAAGGTCCACAAGAGAGCTAGCAGTGCAATTGGCTTGCTAACAGTTATGAATTTAGACAGAGTAGACTGCAATAAAGAAAACTGGGCAGATGGGAAAAGGTGCAGATGGGCATAGGGTTAGCATTGTATTCTGATTTCCAAAAATTGTTGATGATTTTTTGGAGCTCTTTGAATTGGGAGGTAACTTTGGTCATATGTGCTGTGCTATCCCATATGTCCAGATGATGGCTGTGCATAATCTCATATTGAGTTGAAGGAAAGTCAAACATGTGTTTGCCTTGATCACCCACATGTTTTGACTGATGCGTGTGGTTACTGACTCTGAAAGTGCCCTGGGCTCTGCTAACCAGGCCCAGGGCCAATGCACTGTCCTCCAAAGGTATTTGGTAATTGGTATAATTTTAATTGGCAAAGACAACCTACCTGTAAGTCCCTAGTATATGGAAGGGCAGGTAGGTTTAGAGACCCCAGTTGACTTAAATGTGCACCACTTTGGTGTCTTTTTTTTTTTAAACAAGTCTTTATTGATATATTTTTTCAACCCTCAATTTTACATAAAATCCCCCCCCCCCCCAAAAAAAAAGCACATATAAACTTCCCTCCCCCCCAGGCATGAGTGCATACAGGTTTAAACACGGTTAATGATATGACATTTTGTAACAATATTTTGACAATCATAATACACATTTCCTACATAAATTCACAAGATTTGACAAAGGTAAATTATTAAACCAGATTCTGTATCCAGCGTGTCAGTGGATCCCAGATTTCCAGCCCCATCCTTTGTCTCCTTCTACCCTTCCTCCGATATATAGCCGTTTCTATATTATATGTGGCCAATAGTTTCGCCCGCAATTGTTGAAAAGCAGGAGGGTTGGGGTCTAGCCAAGCTGTGGCCAGGCATATTCTAAAGACTGCCATGGCAATAAATATAAGCCCTTGCATTTCTCTTGGACGGGTATCTCCCTCCATTCCAAGTATTAATTCTTCCGTCATGATTTCAATTCTTGAATTAAGGATTTCAGACAGAAAGGTGGAAATTTCCCTACGAACTGTACCCAATGCAGCACATGTAGCAAATTTGTGTACAATGTCTGCCTCATACTGCATACAACGTGGGCATTCCGTACCTCTACCCGTCCCCCACTTGGCAATCTTATTTGGGGTATAGTATAGCTGGAAATATGTTTTATAATATTGGGCTGGCAGGTTAGCCGACATTAACCATAATTGGGATGCCTAGAATGATTTCTCACAAGTCCCTTCCGCCAGATCCAATTTATCATGCCATTTTGCTATAAATTTTTCCATGCCGTCTGATAGTGCGGACATTAAATTATTGTAAATTACTCCAATCTTAACAGTTGCTTTTAAGCTTATTACTTCAATTATCTGATTTTTTCTAAACTTGGATGAGCCTCCCCCTTTTTCATTAGGAAGTCTCTAATTTGTAGGAACTTCAAGAAATCTCTTTGGTTGAGCCCAAATTCCATTTTTAGTTACTCGAATGACTTAAATCCTGTATTGGAGTAAAAATTGCCACACCGGATAATCCCTGCCCTTTGCCACCTTTTCATGCAAGCGTCCCTGAATGTTTCTGGGAGGTTGATATTCCCCACTAAAGTTGTATAATAGGAGAATCTCCCGATGCCCAAGAGTTTTCGAACATTGTTCCACGCCGAATATACACCCCTAAGGGTTTTAAATCACACTTTTTTAAATTAGCAATTATACGTTAGTCGCCAAAGATGTTCATTAGCTTCGTTGCTAAAATTAGTTCCTGTGTGTTGGGATCGCCCCCTCATGCTCTGTGGTCTTTTTTGGGGTAAGCAAAGTATTGGGGTACTTTATTATCGTGGCCCACAATACATTTTGAAGTTGGGTAATGCAAGGCCGCCTCTATTTTTTGCAAGTGTAATGTATTTAAGTGCTCTGCATGGTCTTTTATAATTCCATATAAACCGAGAGAATATGTCCTCTATGTCCTTAAATATTTGTGGGGTGAAATCTAAACATATGGCCCTAAAAAAGTATAAGAATTTAGGAAAGTATAGCATTTTTATGGCATTGCATCGTCGCACTAGGGACAGATGAAGATTGTCAATTCTACGAAGGTTTTTTCCCGTTTGCTTTATAAGAGGTTCCAAGTTAATTTTAAACAGATTATCTAGGTCCGATGTTATATTCACTCCTAGGTACGTGGCGTTTGCAACTATCCGGTTTTCCTGATATGTGATCTTGCTGTTGACAACTATCTGGGTTTTGCCCTGGTTAAGCTTCTATCCTGATACCTCCCCAAATTGTCTGGCTTCTTCTTCCATAACTTTCACCACTTCCCTGGGATCTCCTGTGACTATATCTATGTCGTCCACATAGGCTAAGGTCTTGGTATTACCGTTTATTGTTTTGATTGGTGGTATTGCCGGATTGGATTCTAGTTTAGGAATAAAGGGGTTAATAAATATTGCAAATAATAAGGGGGAGCAAGGACACCCCTGTCTCATCCCTCTGGTTACTCTTATGTTCCCAGACATCTCCCAATTTATCATAACTACCGCTTCCGGGTTTGTATATAACATACGGGTAGCTTTAATGAATCGGTCACCAATACCACTCTTCGACATAGCTTTCCAGAGATACTGCCAGGAGACCCTATAGAAGGCCTTATCGGCGTCTAAAAGTATCAAGGCCTTATGGTCTCAAGCCACTTATGATATATCGAAGAGTGTGATGACCCACTGGGCATTTTTTGGGGAATATTAATATTTTTGCCCTGGCCCATGAGCCTGGTGGCTGTCCCCCCAAGCAAATATGTGTAATTAATCCTGTTATAATTCCCTTCAGTGGTTTATGGAATTTAGCATAAAATTCGACTGGTATCCCATCCAGCCCGGCTGCTTTCCCGGTGGCTAAGCTATTCATTGATAACAAGATTTCCCCCCATTCCGGACTTATAGCTAAGCTTTCTTGGTCTTCCTCCGATAGTCGAGGTATATTAGAATGCTCTATATACGCTTCGATTTTTCTATGATTTTTGTCAGTTTCCTTGTATGGATCTTGATAGTAATCTTGGAACGCCCCTCTTATCCCTATTGGGTTTTGTATGAGTCCGTTTTTGGGGTTGTTAATTTCTTTAATTGTGTTTGTCATATTTTCTTGTTTTGCTCGTACCGCCAAGTGATGCCCTACTTGTTCGCTAAGTTCATATATTCTTTCTTTATTAACTATAGCTTTATCGACTGCCTTTTTAGTAAATATATCTGCCACATTGTTTATTGCGATGGCCACAATGCCCAATGCATCTTCTTCGATGTTCTGCCCCTCTCGTACTGCCCTCATAAGGTCTTCCTCTGCACTTACTAGTCTTCCCTGTAGTGTTTTCATTTTCAGTTTTGCCTCCCGGTTAAGATTAAGGAAGAATCTTAGGGTCTCTCCCCTAATTCCTGCCTTTAAGGTATCCCAGATTATTTCGATTGGTGCGCACCCCATGTTATCCTCTAGGAACTCTGGTATCCATTTGTTAAAGCATTGACAGTGCTTTTCATTTAGAAGTTAGGCCCTCTCAAAGGTCCACAGATTATGGCTACATTGCGGCCCTTCGATATCCATGATGAGCATCAGTGGATTGTGGTCAGATAAGACCCGGGGAAGTTTTTTGATAGGATTGTATGGGAGATGAATTTATAATCTAGTCTGGCCAATTTAAGTGTGTGGGTGGGAAAAAATGTATAACCTGGATCGCTGGGGTGTTTTGCTTGCCAACAGTCCCCTAGCCCATGTGTGGTGCATCATTCTTGGAGTATTCTAAATACTCTGGGTTTCCTTCCTTTATATGTGAACTCTGGCCCTAATTGCCAGTCCGAGGGTAGGTTCGAGTTAAAATCGCCACACATGATAAAGGGGGTTGACCAGTGAGCCAATTCATTTAAAATAAATACCAATAAGTCTGGGTCATCTGTTATTGTCCCATATATGGAACATATCGTGGCTTTCTTTCCCTGGCCATATTGACATTCTGTTATTGCCCAGCGCCCTAATTTATCAGCTGCAGACCTGATGAACTGAAGCCCCTCTCCAATTGCCAATATGGCTACACCCCTTGTCTTTGTCGCTTGCGTTGTCGATATGATCAGTCTATATCCCATGTTTTTTAACAGTTGTTGCTGCGACCCTTCCACATGTGTCTCCTGCTTACATATAATATTAGGACCCATTGCCTTGAGGCCAATTGCCACCCTTTGACTTTTTTTCAAGTAATTAAGGCCTTAAATATTGATTGTTAAAATCCTTAGTTTAGCTGTTTATTGCATAGTTCTGGTTCATCCTTAAGCCATATTTTGTCCTATGTTCTTGATTCCTATTTGTAAGACAATACCATGATTGTGTCATTTTCTTCAGTTTTAATCCTGATCTATCTATAATTACCTGTGTTGTGTTGTTCTTGTGTACTCTTCCCTCCCCCCATCCTTTCCCTCCCCCCTTCCCACCCCTTGAGGCGTCCTGAATCCATGGGAATCCAGGTGTGGGCGTCAGTCTAATCAGTGTGCCTCAGCCAACCCCGCATCCCGCACCCTGTGTGTCAATCATATAGTACGAGGAAGAGGGTGATCTATATAAAGTTTCTCTATTCATTTGCACATAAACATACATTACGTCATATTTTTGATTACCAGTCTTTTCTTTTCACCCCCCCCTCTCTTCAGAGTTGAGCCCCATCCTTTACTTGCTTTGTGCTTCTAATCTTGTCGCAGGTGTTTTTTTTTCTTTTTTTTACCATCGTTGTAGTGCATTTTGCTATTTTTGTTGTTTTTCTGTTTTACGGTTCCCTGAGTCTGAGATTTCTTTTCCTGAGCCTCAATTTCACTTGTGAAGCTTCGTGTTGTTCCATTGATGATTATTTTTAGTCGAGCTGGATTTTGCAGAAAGACAGTTGTGCCGATTTGCTCAAAGGGTGTTATTAGTTGTCTCAGCCTCCACCTCCGTTCCACCGTGGCATGGACATAGTCTGGTCAAGCAACGAACATGAAGCCTTTGTGTTCCCTCTTGCTGTTAGGCCGAGCAATATCGTAGATAGCTTCACGTAAGAGAAAGTTCCCAAAGTGTACTAGTATTGCTCTTGGATATTGTGGTGGATTGTGGGTTCACTTTGGGAGGGTTAGGGGGAAGCAGTGAGCGCGCTGTACCTCCCTCTCCATTTCCCAAGGATTGTAATTCAGGGAAGGCTGTTTTAAGGAGGGTGATCATAAAGCCCATTGGGTCGTTTCCTTCTGCGCCTTCGGGGATTCCGAGGAAGCGCAGATTATTTCGTCTGGCTCTGTTTTCTTGGTCTTCGACCTTTAGCATCAGATCTTTTATAATTCCCGCCTGTTCTTTTTCTTGCGTTTGGAGGTTAGCAATGTCTTTCTCCAGATTTTCAGTGCGTGATTCTACTGAGGCCATTCTGTCTGAGATTTCTGAGCAGGTTTGACCCACTTTTTTGATAGCTCCTTGTAGCCTTTGGATGGCAGCGTGATTCCTCCTATTGTTAATTTTAACCTCTTCGTGGAAGTTCTTAAAAGAATTTAGTGCTTCGCTCAGGGAAGGCTCTGCATGTTTTCCAGTGCAGCTGGTACTTTTGTGTTGTTTATGGCAGATCCCTTTGGTCTCATTCAAGGTGTATTGCTTATGGTCTGAATCTGTTTTTTGGTTTTGGAGTTGAGCTTTTTCGAGTATAGTTGGTTTGTTCTGTATTGCTCCCTTGATCTGTAGTTTCTTCATATGCTATTTTATTGTGTCTTTTTGTCTTGTTCTCTTTTTTTCTACTTTTAATCCCAGTATTCCAATTAAAATTGATACCATTAAGCTTCAGAGGCAAGATGGCGTCGGTGTGAGCAGTTGCTACGCATCGCTCCGTGAGCCCCGACCAGTGTGCCAAGCATACACCCTGCATACACCCTGCCCTATCCCGATGGAAATGGAAAAATGAAGGTGGAATGAAGGTGGAATAGAAGGAGGAATGGAAAGATAGAAAGATCGAATAAGCGGCAGTCAGCGACCAGCAGCCGGGTGAGCAGCAGCGACGGCAGCGGCAGAAGAAAGGGTGAGACGCACGATTAAGTGCATGGAGCAAGGTACAAAAAACTCTTGAGGAAAGCCGTCTTCTAACACCGCTCAGGGTCGCTAATGCTATCCAAGGCTATTTCAAGACTATTTAAAAAGCTGCCTTAGTGATCTGTGGTGGCACGGTGGTTAAAGGTGGATAAAGGTGGCTGTATACAATCGGTACACTAGCTTCTGTGAAAAGGGCCAGGAGCTGATGCCGATGCCGGTTCATGTACAGGGCCATCTAACCATCAAGCTGTAGTGAGTACTTGATCACTTGTGCTAGGATCACAAATATCACAATTCAAGTGGATGATGCCGTAACCGTCGTTTATCTTTGTCTATCTGCCTGTCTACACCTGTCTACACCCACTTATGCTGCAATGACTATAATGCCAGTAATGTGTAGCTGGTGATGTGTATCTAATGTGTTGTAGTGAGTAACTGCAGATATCAGCAGCGGCAGCGGCTAACCTTGTGCTGTACCTTTAACAACTAGTGCTACAACCTAACTCAAACCCGCTAGAGACCGCTACAGACTGCCTGCACTGACTGTGTTCTCTCGGTCTTTGCCTTTCGCCTTTGTCATCTCTGACTTGAGCTGCCTGGCCTCATCCTTGTATCAAGTAGGCTCAGTATCTACGGAGTCCAGCAGTCAGCGTGAGGTCTGGTCGGGTCTGGTGGTGAGGGAAAGGACAGAATTGTGTCCCGCGACTCCAGGACGCTCTCATCTCACCTCACGCACTCCCAAAAAACGATATCATAAACTCACGGCCTCAGTAGTACTAACTGCCGTAACAACATCGCGGGCAGGCCGGGTGGGCCGAATCAGCGATCAGAGAAACATCGAAACAATTCTTTGCATCAGCACCCTGTATCAGCCCCGCATTCACTAACCTGCCTCGCGGCTTGCCGCTCGTAGTCTCTGTCACCGATCTCCCGACCTGCTACTCAGCCACTTTCCATCGTCCTCCGCAGTCCCATTGACGGCCGGCTCACGCTCACGCTACTCTGTTGTCAGGTGACACAAAGGTGAACCAGGAATCAGAAAGGGGAGCAGAGCGGAGTTCGAAGCTAGGGGCTTGAAGAGGCTCTAAGCCTGCAAGCAGGGGAAGTTGGAACCCGGAAGCTGGGAGCAATGGCAGGGAATCTGCTAGGAGCAGCAGCTACAGTGAAAATGTATGTGAGCCTCCAGGCTCCAATAGCCTGGGGAGGTGGTAAAAAAGTGCTTAAAAAATACAGAATAAAACTACATGTGTGTAATCTTCAGGGCTATCAGTACTTTCAGGATCAGGCAGGAAAACCCCGAAAAACCCTAGCGGCAATAAAAGCGATAAATCAACATCAACACCAACACGTGACAATAAGACATAGAATGGCGGGGTATACGGGACCAGGGGTGGCTGAGCCAAGTGAACAAAACCTACAACAGCCCCCACAAGAAGTACCTAAATTACAAGACACACACGAAATACTGAGTACTCCGAGAGGGAGCTTAGAGAGCCAACATAGCACACAGAGCACTCAGAAAATCAAGGGTGCACAAAGACGACCCGAGACTTGGGAGACCAAAGCTAAAGAAAATAAAGACCAAGAAAAAGAAAGGGAAAAGGAAAAAAAAGACAAAGCCAAAGACAAAGATAAAGATAAAGATAAAAATAAAAATAAAGACAAGAAAGACAAAAACAACGAGAAAAACACTAAGAAGGAGAAAATGAAGAAAAAGGGGAAGGATATTGGTGTTGGATTTTTATTGTGTTGCGTCTTTTACTTAGTTACTGATTCGTGGTATTACATGCTTTACACATACCTGTCTTCTAAGTCAAGCTTGATTGCTTATTTGATAAGCTAACAAGGGTTGAACAAGGATTAATTTACAGAGACTTGACTGGAGCTATTAGTGAACATGGTATTATTACTAGCTGAGGGTGCTTACCCCCACCTACTAATAACCCACTTTCCTACAGAGTTGGAGTTGGAAACAAAGTTTGCTATTCTTTTTTGTACCTTTTGTTTCCCCAGAAAAATTTGAGGGCTCTATTTTTTTGCATTCAGTTCTTTGATAATTAGCCAGCTTTATTCACTTCTAAAGAAATTTTTTGTGGGATATGAGTGTCAACAGTGATTTTAGCCAGCGTTCAAAATTCTTTTGTCATGTCCAAAGTTTACTAGCCATTTTAAACGCTTTAAAAGTTGACTTTGTCATAAGGTTTATTATCTAATTGATATACAGGATAGGTTGTAAGAGTTGTCAGCACAGAAGGTTAGTTAAGATGAAAGGTGATGATGTGATAGTTACAGATCTTGATGGTTCAAATATTGCATCCAGAGAGTGATCAGCAGACAAGTCAGTACTGGATACTAGCTGAGTCAGTTTTACACGTCTAGATTTAATAAAATTGGCATTGGGTAAAGTTATAGTCCAGAAGAATCAAAGGACAATGGTTTGAGCTCCCCTGGCTAGGGAAAGACAAGAAAGAGTGACCATGAGCTACAAAGTTCATATTTAAGCGTGCAGACTACCTGCGGCGAATTCCATTGATTGGATATGCTGGCGTAAGCAGCTGGCAAGAAGTCAACATTCAGGACAGCCATCAGGTACATTCAACCTACCATTAGAGGGGGCACATGTAGGGGGTGCTTTTTGTAACTGTGTCAACCCACTCTGAGAAGCTCAGTGAGGTTTTGGAGTGTGGAGGTCTGTCAGCAAGCTCCCCAGTGACTCTGTATTTTTGTGTATGTGGATATTTGGCTGAGGATCATGTTTAGTTAAGCCTGTTGGTGCAGTTCGGTGTTTAGTAGGAGGAGTTGATTATTTTGATATAGATTCTGCCTAGGATCTAACAGGGATGGCCTTAAAACAGTTTTGATAAAATCTGAACAATCTAACTTATTTGACAAAGTTCAATCTACTTTACACTTATTACCACATTTTGATGACAAATATCTGATATGGTGATTTTGTTGTGGTGGCAGCTATAATAACACCTATTACAAAGGGTAAAGGAGTAAAGAGTCAAGATATTAGGAGATAGAGATTGTAACGGAGTACTAAAGGAATGTTCTTTTTACCTTGCGTACACATTCGTTGCGGGTAGAATGCCATTGAGCAATAATGGCAAGTGCGCTGGTGGCCTGGAGGGCAAGAAAAATTAAAGATCTGCAAAACATAGCAGACAAAGCTCAGTCTGAAAGTTCAGGAGTAGGACTAGAAAAAACAATCATAGAGGAGTCTAGGGATTCAAATAGAGTAATAAATACAGGGATGGGAACTTCTAAAGCACCCTTCCTCATAAATTCAATAAAAGACTGTGGGAAGGCAGTTTAGGATCAGGAAGGCAAGGAAGAAAAATATGAGGCATCCCTTATCTTCCAAAAACCTATCAACGTATCCCTTTCTTCCCTGGACATGGCAGAGATTCTTGAAACAATGGAGCTGGATATACACATTTTGGAGCCCAGACTATTGTATTCACCTTGTCTGTCAAGAGGGTTAATGGGAGGCTCCTCAGAAGGCGCTGTGTCGGACATATAGATCAATGGTGTTAATATTGTAAATGGTCTGAATGCCTTACATAAGATGCAGGAGGTTCCAGGGGATATTGGTATCTCAATTAACCTTGGGCGTAGTTCGCGTACTAGCACTCCGTATAGCTACGGGAAGGGCACTTTGCACTGAGCAAGACACGCATAGCTACACAAACTGGGTAGTGCACTGTGCAAAATGCTATTCACACTGATTGCACAGTGCTGGATGCTTGTGTGCACTGTGCAATCATTGCAACCTGCATCTTGCACAGTGCAAGCCGTCGTTTTCTGCCACTCGAGCAGCAGCTTTCTCAACGCGGACTGGTAGTTTCTCATCGCGAGCGGTCGCGAGCATACGCGACCACTTGCAATGAGAAACCTGACCTACCCGCGTTGAGAATTTCGCTGGGAGGTGTATTTTCCCCGCTCGTGATCGGCAACTTGATGTTGCTGATCGTGAATGAGGAAAAAGTCTCGCCGGGATGTTATTTTGCTCACTCGCCAACTTGACGTTGAGGACCAAGAACCTGCAAAAATTCACGCTACGCTACACTACGCGTTTTTTGCACTGTGCTACATGCAATTAGCGTAGCGCTTAGTTAAACAAAGTACACAAGCGTAGTCCTACGCCCAGGGTTAATCTCAATGAAGGCACTGTCTATTTCAGTAGACTACGTGTGTGAAATCATTGGGCCCCCATCAAGTATAATGAATAACCCCAACCAATTCTCACCCCCCAATATGGATATCGACCTGGACATAACACTCAGCTCATCCTCCACTAAAGTGAATATACTTTTTTTGGGATGCAGACAACATTGCAAGGTGTTTTTGAAGCTAAAGTATTGAATGCAGACACCTTAAAATCACATAAATCTTATTTAGAGGCTATAGCTACAGAATTACGACAAATAAATAGCTACATGCCGAGGGTGGTAAGGGCAGCAGTAAGCATGAAGGACATGGTTGGGCTTGGGGAGGGGGGTAGAGAGGGTGAAGTAGAACCCGCCATTGACCCACCAGTTACGGTGGCTGCACCAGCCTCAACACCTATGGTATATATATCAAAATGTTAATAAGATGGTGGGGTTGCCACGCCACTGCTTTTCTTTTACTTTAGTGCGATAAAGACAGATTCAAAGAAGAAGGAAGGGTCATTTAGATTAAGAAAGGAATAGGAGAAGCTTAGAAGGGTAAAGAACAGAGCATGATAACAATTGGTGATGAGCGAAAGCCATGAAAAATTCAAATAACAACAAGAATTCCTCATTAGGCAGTAGTATTTTATTCAATCATCACATGATCATTTAAGTACAAATATAAAATACATTAAAACATTAAATACAAACAATCTAGATAGGCCAATTGTAATATTATTTAAAACAATTTAAATCAGTAGTACAGTGTGAATCAGTATACACAATGAGATTATAGTGAGCATTTGAAGATGCTATTGTAGCATTTGTAACTAGTATTTTCCAAGAAGAAGGGAAATTGTGACCAGGACAATTGTCATCCTTAGTGAAAGAGTTACCGTCATAAATATGTATCAAGTACAGCATGTAGCTAATAAATGCCCATTACTATAACAATGAAAAAACAATTTCATAAATTAGAATGCCACATGGGATATCATTTAAATACAAAATACATAAAATCACAATCTCATTTCATAATATTGAGATCTGATGATGGCATAAGCCTAAAACCCAGATATTGGTTGTCAGTTATCAAACACATTGTATTACATTGGATACTCCATGCATATTTTAAGTATCTAGAGACTCAAAACACAAGCCATTCTGTATTTTCTGATCTAAGGATACCTATGGCATCAGTATATCGATTTATGGATAAAAGCCTGAAATTGGCTTTATCCACCTGCTCCTGGTTTTCATGTAAGCAGAACAAAAAAAATATAAAATGCTCAATAGACTCCAAGGTATGATTACAAACCAGGGAACGTGGTAGAGTGGAACTATATTTCCATTTTGCTTTTACTGAGTTTACTGGTAAAATTCCATATCTGAATTTCAAAAACCATATACGAGCTACTGTGGGTTCTATACAATCCATAAACATGTCATGAGTTAAAACACATTTAAAATCTATAAAATAATTTATTAAAGTGCCATGTGTCATAGTCAATAACCAATTTTGCAAAGTAAAGGCCCAGTATATTGACTTAAATGTTGCCTTCATGCCCTCATCAAAGTTTACTGGGTCAGCTCAGGCTTCTTCTAAGTCCAATTTAAGCAACCATGTCATATCGTGTCTGAGTCATGGGCTTGATGTCCTTTTGTCCATTGATTTGACCTCTAGAACAGCTTATTTGATAAGGATCTGTGATTCCCCCATCCAGATCTTAACCCAGTAGACTAATGGCTTTGAAGCAGCAATGTGAGTTATATTTTTCATATCTAGGTCAATACGCATTGGTACAAGTTGAGCATTCTTTGGTATTGCAAGTATTGCCCTAATAAACTTGATTTCTGTTATTTCCAGATAACTGGTTTGGTCTGTCCCTCAGGATTCTGTCCCATATAGGGCAGCATCAAAGTCTCTGACACAGTATATATGTAGCATAGGGGATGTTTGCTGATAAGTAGATCTTTTAATTTTCTTTATAATTACCGACTCTACGTGTTGGATTGTCATTTGGCTCTTCATGATCTGGGCTGTCCATGATAGATTACTTGCCAACCCTACTCCTAAGTTATCAAAATTCCTTGACCTGTTTTAGGTTCACCGAGCCAACCTTATTTTTTCCTTTAAAGGACTTATGTGGGAAAAAGTCATTAGTTTGAGTTTAGACCCATTTATTTCTAATCCATATGATGCACACCCCTCTGCAAACTGGTTCACGGCATTTTGTAGGCCCAAGGGAGTTTATGAAATTAGCAGCGTATCGCCAATAAATTAAAGTGCTGGTAATTGTTGTCCTGCCAATTTCAGGGGATCACCATTGCACTTGTAAAGTATATTGATTACCCCATTCAAGTACAGTGTGAATAGTGTAGGGGCTAAAATACATTTCTGGTGAGCCCCTCAGGAAACATCAATGCATTCTGATAATTTGCCTTCCCTGCCCCACCTTGCTTGTGCAAAGGTCCACTCATGCAAAGAGATTATCAAGTTTTACAATTCCATCTGCATTCCCATTTCATTCAAAACTTCCCACAATTTCACCCGGGGTATCAAATCAAATGCAGATTTGAAATCCACAAATACCACGTATAAGTGACCTTTACCAATTAAAACCCATTTCCATAAAATCAATGAAAACCGGAGCACCTAGTCTAGGGTACTTGTATGGGCCCTAAAACCTGCTTGCAGATGAGATAAGAACTGTTCTTCCTCCATCCATGCCTCAATTTTCATTAGGACCTGCTTTCAAAAGATTTTGTGTGCTGTGTCTGTTAGACCAAGTGGTCTATAGTTGGTTGGATCTCCTTTGACCCCTTTCATCACTTCTGCCCCTTTCCATGTACCCCGATTGCAATGTATCCAAATGTTAGGGCTCAGACATATGTACAAGAATAGATGTAGAGAGTACCTTGATAGAAATGTAATTACTAATTCCAGGAAGAAATTGCATGATAGTGGGAGGGATAGGGTAAGAGTAGGAATCAACACTTTAAGAAGAGATCAGTGGATAAACAGAAAAAAGAAAGGCAAGGAGCAAAGTCGTGGAGGAGGTCTTGGGAGAAAGGAAAATGAACTAGATATCCTTAAACTCCCAGAACCAAAGGCACAGGCTGTCTCCAAAATGGCTAGGGGCGGTAAAACGGGTGATAATGGGATGCCGGGAAATAAAATACAAAAAAAGATAGAAACTCAAGGTAAAGATTTTAAGAGCCTTTGGGTGTTTATGGAACATGGACTGGAAAATAAGAGTGGCAAAAGGCGTAAAAAGCTAAACCCCTCTAAATAGGTCTAGGTTACTTCAGATGTTTTCAAAATGTCAAGTATGCACACAATATCATCGAAATATTTAAAGCAGGTGGTTTTTGGAAAGTAAAGCAGGTACAGAGGTGAAAAAGATATTGTTATATTCGGTATTAGTTAGATATGTCCTACAAAATGCAGAAGAACTGAAAACAGGGCGTAAAAATCTCAATGGATGTTGAGATTAAATTTAAGAAGGTAGCCAGGGTGGGCTTTCTACAATTCCATGGGTGTCTACAAACGAATCACGTTAGACTGGATACATTTGTTGCCCAGACGATGACTCTCCGTATAATTAACAAGAGAGAGGAAACCCTGAAAATCACTTTGCCCTAAGGAGGGCATAATAATGAGAGTCAGTACCAAACAGACCTTAATAAACACACTCCTCTGAGATGGGAAGAGGAAGATAAGGAAGAATGTGGTGTATTAAGTGTTATCGACTATGGATGGTTTTCAATGCACAAAATCACATTGTTGTCCTGGAAGACACATGGACTCTATTATGTATTGAACCAGCAAGTTTTAAACAAAAAATAGATCGGTACGAAATTGTGTGTTTCCAGGAAACATGGCTGTTAACAGAGCACCTGCAAAAAGATAGAGTCCTGGCAGTTTCACAGGGAGCATAAAATAATCCCTCAGGACGCCCCTCTGGGAGCATGTTAACGTTAATATCAACAAAGATTGCCTCTAAAATATGGAAAATTAAACACCAGAACTAATGAATTTGTCCAATGTTAGGTCGGATTGTATTGTATTATTGTACTCAATGTTTACCTGCAAGTGACAAATCCGTCTGTTTATGAGGGGAATATGGTCATGTTTAAGGAAGATCTGGGTAAATTATGATCATTGTACCCGCAACATTTGTTTGTATTGTTAGGTGATTTTAATGATAAATTAATTCCTGGGATAACTGATCAAATGTATGAAGCTTTACTATCTACATTCAATATAAATTTAACAAGGCTTATGGTAAATGCTGTAACAGAGAGAGATACATCTTTGTTAAATTCCCTCGCCTCAAATAGTTTCGTCAGTCTTAAAAGTCGAATGCCAACAGATTCGCTGGCAAGGAAAACATTTCTTTATGGTGACCAGAACTGCCCAATTGATTACGTGTTTGTTCAAGACTGCGTTTACGGTCATACATAGAAATGTGAGGTACTACAGATTAAAAGGAGTGATCATTATCCCCTGACTACAATGCTAAACATAGGTACCATCCACAAAAGAAATCAGGAGCTCTCTTTAAAAATCGGCTTTCCAAGATGTTTAAGTATGAAACTATCAGAGAAGTACTTAAATCGGTTAAAGGCTTTCCAATATAAGTATTAGTAGCTTAAAGTAGAAGAGATATCCTCAGTTTTGAATTCTGGGAGTGAATAAATAATAAACCAAATTGTAGCATGTTCAAAAGCTGAGCTCAAAGTATTTAATTATCAAATAATTAGAAAGAAGTCAGAGAAACTAACAAAGAACATTTGGTTTGATGAAGAATGCAGACATTTTAAAAGGCGGATGGTATACAAAGCACACGTAGACTAAAGAGGGTAAAACCTGACTCATTGACTCAAGGAAACAGCTTATAAGTTTGATAGCTAATAAGAAACAGGTGCACCAGGAAAAAAGCTGGAAAATCAGGTTAGAAATAATAGAGACGAAAAACAATTAAAAAAATCGGAACTGGTACAACATGGTCTAGAAAAAAGTGTGGGAAAGCTGAGATGCCAGGTGGGAGAGGAATCATAGGACGCATACCTGGAGGAAATGTAAAATAAAGGCGTATTGACCATTCCGCAACCAGCTAATTTTAATATAAATGATTAAATGAAAGAATCGTTTTCATTAGAAACTATCAAACAGACTATTGAATCGTTCAAGTTTACAAGAGCAGCCAGTCCAGATAATCTGCCAGTGGTAATAATAAAAACAAATACTGATTGGTGGTCTAGTCTGCTTCATCCATTATTCCGGAATATTCTTCCTCAAGAACTTTCCCAAATAGTTGAAAGTGGGTGGTGATCAAACCCATGTACAAAAATGGTGAGGTATTCTCCCCAAGAAGTCATAAGCAAATAAACTTGATGGATGTGGGTGTGTTTTCAAAAATCCTCCTGGGGTTATTGAAAGAATGGACAGAAATACATTTGATAATCCCCATAGAGGAGCAAGGTGGTTTTAAGGCAAGACATTTGAAAGCATATCACTGTTTTAGCTTATGGGCTATAGCTAAATAATCACTAGAGCAATGTGACGAGTTATATTGCTGTTTTGTGGATATCCATTTGGCATTTGATACCATTGATCCGGCCCTGTTGTGGGAGGCACTAAGAAACTATGACAGCCCACATGGCTTATATTTGACCGCGCATGAATTGCATAGAGATATTTGGGCCCAGGAGGAACTGGATGTCGATGAGAATCTCTCTCAAAGAATAGATATTAGGAATGGCCTTAGGCATGGTTGTGTTTTGGCACCCATATTGTTTTCTATATTTTGGGGGAATTTACCAAATGTATTAGACCTGCCTAATGGTCTTGGCACCAAAATGAATGGTACACATATAAGTTGTGTTCTCTATTCAGACGATCTAATGATTATGGATTTAACAGAAATTGGTCTATAGAGATATCTAGATGTCTTTGTTGGTTACTGTAATAAGAAAAAAACTAATTATTAACCTGGAGAAAACAAAAGTGCTTCCTTCCATTAACAAGAAAGTAATGTTGAAATGGTTTCTCAATAATGTTAAAATTGAGACTGTTAATAGTTACAAATACTTGAGGATGTAGTTTGTGAGGTACCTGTCATTGAAAAAGCACATTTATTCCCTGCATGCAAAAGCCCTTTCTTCAGTAGGAGTATTCAAGAATTTTGATAAACTGTATGATGGTCCCTCTCTAAGACCACTATTAGTGGCGTATCAGGGGATGGTTCCACCACAGTTCCAATATGGTGTGGGGGTCCTCTGTATAAATGGGAAAACAAATTGAGATCTTGAAGAGGGTAGATTTTTAAAAAGATTACTCCCCCTTCCACCCTTTACTATGATCCATGCTGTTAGGATAGAAACAGGGCTAACTGCATGTAGCTATTTAGCTTCGGCAGAAACGCTAAAATTCTGGTCCAGTATAGATAGGGATGAGCTCCCAAAATATAGACACTTTGTAAAAATGAAATTAGTGAAAGTCAATTTTATTGGGCAAGACCTGCCGGGGCAAGGATCAATGATACATGCAAGAAACTGACAATAAATAGTGGTATGACAGACCTATCAAAATTTAGTAAAGCTGAGATTCGAGAGCCGATAAAAGCCAAGGCCATGGATGATGACCTGAGATATTTACGGAACAAGAAATATGTATACCCTATGACGACCTTGTGGCTGGAGGAGGAAATATTCCCTTATTTAGCCTACCAAATGTACATCTAAGATTTAGCCTCCTGAAATTTAGACGCATCATTAATCAGGTTTTAATTTCTCAAGCGCAGGGCTCTCTTTTTAGACGAGAACAAAATGTGTAAATGTGGTCTTAGCATGAAAGGGGATTTAATGCACATTTTACTGTAATCATTGTGGTTTGTAGCACAATGAAAAAGACTGATGAGACCTATTTACAAAAATATGGGATTAGAGAAAGGGGGTAAATAGCCAATTTACTATTGAACGTGAGGTTTTTAGACATATCCCGTGCCTTGGGGAGATTTTTTATAGTTGAAGAATTAATTTTTTGCAAAAATCTGAGCATTTTACTGATGTACATATTTGATGGAATTTTAAGCTACCGGTTGTGATTTTAGCTTTGAATGGTTTTACAATTTTTATGTAATCATTAAATTTCTTACAAAAGCTTTGTATTGTGTAAATGTTTTAAAGACTAACCCCTGGATTCATCAAAGTCCCATTTTGCGAGTCTGTAATAGCGATTATTAAGGAATCGCTATTACAGACTCGCAAAACGGGATCCATGTACAAATCGCAATCTATTTTGCGATTCCTACAGCTTCCTTATTTGCTATTAGCTAATTGCTAATCGCAAATAAGGAATATCTCCCCATTATTTCGCATGGGCCTAAAGGCCCATAGGAATGAATGGGAAGACATATCAATGTGCGAATCGCTATTAGCGATTCGCATTTTGAAATTGCGATTTCAAGGGTGCAGGGGTGTCCTAAGGACACCGTGTTGCATCCCTGAAATGACATTCAACGCTGGTGTTACGCACACACATGTCCCAAGGACATGTGTGTGTGTAACATACAAGTTAGAAAAATGCACTTAAGTGTATTTTTCTAAGTTTCCGCGATTTACCACGAGGTTTGACTTCGCGGTAAATAGCGGCCCAAAATTGCGAATTCGCATTTTTTAAATGTATCATGAATTGCATTTAAGGAATCTCAAATAGAGACTCCTTAAATGCAATTGCTCGCAAATTTGCGAATTCTATAATAGCGATTTTTGCATTTGGGATGATGAATCCCAAATGCAAAAATTGCGCTCGCAAAGGGCCAGATTCTCAGAATCTGGCCCTTTGTGAGACGATTTCAGCTTGATGAATCTGGCTGTAAGGTCTAAATAAACACATGTTCTGACTGACTAATAAAACTGTAGGTTTGTGAAGGTCCTGTTTATCAAACCAGATGTTGAGGTCAACAATTATGCCAAAGGTAATGTGGTGGAGGGCAATGGTGGTAATAGAGCCCAGAAAGGCTTCTGGTAAAAGTAACTTAGAATTTATAGGAGAGAAGAGAAGTAGGAGTAAAGTGGAAGGGTACAGGAAAGGCAGGCAGAAGAGTGGATGGGCAGGTGATTTTAAAAGGTTAAGGTGGAGAAATTGTGGGGAAGAGAATGGGAGGTAGGACAAAGATGAATGAACAGAGTGAATTCGGGAATGAGTGGGAAGAGGTATTTTTCTTATGTTCAAGGATCTAGGGAAGGTGGATGTTTATGGGTAGAAAGAAGGGGTGGTATGGAATTGAGCAGGACAAAATTGTAGGCAGAGGCAGAGAAAAGTCAGTTTTTGGATTGGAAGCATGGGGTGACAGCTACATGAGAACAGACTGGGTGAGGAGAGGGGTAGAGCAGGTGAGACATTTGGTGTTGTGAGGGGTGGAATATTGAATAGGAACGGGTAGAAGACAGCAGAGGAGCAGAAAGGGGAAAGTGGATCAGTGTTGTAGTGCAAATGTATTTGTGTATTTGTTAAGCGCGGGCGAATCATCCCCAAGAGGATCTCTTGGCGCTACGAGAGAAAGCACAGAGCGGCAGGAACACCTAGAACAACCAAGTTTTCAAAAGTTTCTTAAAGGTAGGTAGATCGCTGCAGGCCCAGATATTTACTGGCAGCTTTTTCCAGTATCTCGGTGCTAGATGGCAGTAAGCTCTGCCACCCTTTCTTACTCTGTGTATTATCTGAGTACACAGAAGGTTGGCATTGCTGGATCTTAGCTGTCGTACTGGCTGATACCACCTGAGTTTGTTACTGAGATACACAGGTACCTTCCCCTGAAGAGATTTGAAAGCTACACATAGCATCTTAAAGATGGCTCGTTTCCTTACTGGGAGCCAGTGCAATTGATTCAGCAAAGGGGCCGATGGGGTTAGAGGTGGCTTATTTAAGGCAAGGTGGGCCTCGGTGTTCTGTTCCACCTATAAACGTGTCAGTAAGTCCTCACGGGCACCCGTCAGAAGCGCATTGCCGTAATCCAGTCGACTCACCAAGAGTGACTGGATTAGGGTCTTCCTTGCTGCTAAAGGAATCCAGGGAAAGATTTTCCTAAGCATCCTCATTTTGCCAAAGCACGTACCGGACACTCTCTTGACCTGTTCTTCCATGGATAATTCATCATCAATCCTCACGCCCAGATTCTTCGCCCACTTCCTGGGTGGTGGAGATTCACTCAACTCTGGTGGCCAACGCTCAGGGGAACAGATTGTGTCGGCCTTTCCGAAAAGCAGAATTTCGGTTTTTGAGGAGTTAAGTTGTAAGAAATGTCTCCTCATTTAGATGGCAATACTAGACAGACAGCTTCTGAATTTCTGTTGAGTTGATGTAATATCATCCTCAATGGGGACGATTAGCTGTGTGACGTCCGCATAGGAGATGGTCTCAAACCCGTGGCTTCTGATAATATCCGCCAGGGGTGTTACATAAACGTTGAACAGCGTGGGGCTCAATACTGAGCTCTGCGGAACACCTCTACCCATCCCGCTAGTCTGTGATACGAATGGTCCCAGCTGGATACTCTGTGTACGTCTCAATTAAAAACTCTGAATCCACTCCAGAGCTTTACCCCTCACCCTAATCCCCCTCAATCCGTCTAGCAGCAGTTGGTGAGAGATGGTATCAAATGGCGCTGACAGATCAAGGAGGACGAGGATCACCGGGCTCCCTCCGTCTAGTGTCATCCTGATGGTATCTATTACTTCGAGCAATGCAGCCTCAGTACTGTGAGATGCACTAAATCCCGACTGGGAGGGATCTAGGAGGTGGTTTTGCTCCAAGTATTGGGACAGTTGTTTGTTCACTAGAGTTTCCAAGACCTTCGCACAACAGGGGAGGAGTGATATTGGTCTATAATTCTGCAGTTCGGATGGGTCCGCCAACGCCTTCTTTAGGAGTGGCTTGACCCGCGCTACTTTCCATTCAGTTGGAAATATGGCTGTTTCCAACGAGATGTTATATAATTTAGAAAGTGTGTCTGCTAGAATTGGGCTTGGAATTGCCATTACTGCTGGTGGCACCGGGTCAGATGGTGAACCCGACTTTACACGGCTTGATAGGCCTCCCGCTTGCATAGTAGTCAGAGCAGTAAAGGAGTCTAGCCTGTGGGGGAGGCCCTCTTCCACCCGAGGTTCTTTGGGAGCGTCTCCCTCTCCATGTTCTGCCATATTCGTCTCAAAGGACTTATAAATCAGGTCGATCTTGTTGGTGAAATGCCTGGCTAAGTCCTCACATAGTTCTTGTGTGGGGGGAAGTGCCACATTGTTCACTTTAGGATTTGTAAATTCCTTCAATATCCTATAAAGTTCCCTAGATGAATTTTTGGCCTCACTAATACGTACACCCAGATGTGACCTTCTTGCTGCTTTGCAGCTATTCAGGTAATCTCGGTGTGATTTCCGGTATGCCAATACATCTTGCTCCCTCTTTGACTTCCTCCAACTCCTCTCCAGAACTCTGCTCTTAGACTTTTCATTTCTGAAAGTATCTGAGTACCAGGGGGCCGGGGGTGCCCTTTTCTGGGTACTGACTCTTTTCAGAGGTGCTATGATATCTAAGGCTACCTGAATTGCCACCTTCAGTTTTTCCCAGGCCACATTCGGGTCTACTTCCAGATTGAGTGGGGGGGGGCACATATGCTTGTCCAAAAGCAGGGGCGGTTACCCTCGACCAGGGTCTCCGGTGGCTTGTCTGACCCTGTATCTTCTGTACTAAGTGGGCAGACATCACTGAGTAACTCATTGCCATATGGTCAGACCAACAAAGTTCCTGCGGAGGATCAGTGGCCAAAACCGATATGTTGGAGAATATAGCATCCAGTGTGTGTCCTGCACTGTGCGTAGGACCACTGGTTCTCAAGGATAGCCCCAGAGATTCCATTGTGGTAATCAGACTGGCTGAATCCGAGTTACTAGGCATCTCTAAATGATGATTAAAATCCCCTAGCAGTAGGAACTTTTTCGCATTAATAACATGGGGTACACGACTCTCTAGTAGTATGGCGCCAAACTCCTTATTGCTGCTCCCTGGTGGATGGTATACCAGTGCTCCTGTCCATTCTATAACCAGATTAGACTCAACTCTAAAGATAAGGAGCTCCATGCTGGCCAAAGAGATTCTATCAATCGTCCTAATGTAATAGGGGAGCAGCGTGGCAATGGCTAATCCTCCTCCTCGTTTCCCCAGCCTATCAAGTCTAGTGACTGCATAGTCATCCGGAAAAGCCACTGCTAAGACGGGTGTAACATCACTATTTAACCATGTTTCTGTAAAAAAACATATATCGGGCTTCCGGTCTTCTAGTAGGTCCTAGGTCTCCATTGCATGCTTGAGAATAGACCTGGCATTTAGGTATAGTCCCCGGATGCAAGATCTCTGGTTATCCTGGCCGGTCCCACTCCTCCCTCCCCTCCTGGCCCTCCCAGTAATTCTCCTGTCTCCCAGACTGGGTGTTAGAGGAGGAAGCTAGCTGTTTAACCGGTAGCCACTCACAAGTCGTACACCCATCAGTCTCAGTCCTCTTACCCTCATCTATCTACCGCTCAGTGTCACTAAGGTAGTGTGACGGGGGATTATGAGCCAAAAGAGTCTCCCTCGTATAAATCAGTCTCCTCTCCTCAATATCCTGCTGAGGAGGTGGCGGCATTTCCTGGTCGCAGGCGGCGTTCTGGCGCGGACGGGCGCGGATGAGCTTGCCTTCGGCGCGCATGCAGCGCGCGTCCGCCAGGAAGCCGATATGTATGTGAGTGGCGTGTTGGCGGGATAACAGCTAAAGCGCCAACCGCCTGCACAGTTTCCCCGAGAAATGAATGAAAGACTACTCTCTCCACTCAAATAATCACCGAAGTGATTGCGGTGGACCGGAGAGTGTCTAAAAATAGCCCCGCAAAGTTAAACACAGAATCGCAATGCAATATAAAGGAAACTGAATTTTAAAAGTCACAATAAAACACTTTATGCTTGGGTGCCTATGAGCTGCCCTCCCTACCTTCCTCCAATGAGCGCGCCCGCCCGGGAAGCCGGAATTAATGTGGGCGGCGTGAGTTGTGTTGGCGAGATAACAGCTAGAGCGCCAAATGAGGGAAGGTAGCCAATTGTTGGGTTTGGGCTTCTGGGGAGACTTTAAAAGAGGAGGAATAGGTAGTGGCTTGGGAATGGAGAGAAGGAGAATGGAGGAGAAAAGAAAGAATGGTAAAGAAGAAGTTGTTATAAGAGAAGTAGCACAGGAAGTCAAGAGACAAAGAGTAAGATGAGGGTGGGAGTGAGGAGAATGTGGAGTAGACACAGGTTTAGAAGTGGTGGATCATTAATGCACAGCTTGGATGGTGTGATAAGGGGTTGGAATAGAATTGAGGTTGCATCATTTCTGAGCGAAGAAAGACCTAATTCAAGATTATTATAACTTGGCACTATGTCTCAATGAGTTGAATAACATCCTGTGAGGGGAAGGTAATAGACTTGTTTCCTGCCATGAAAGTAATAAATAAATGTGTGGTCCACCTCAGAGTGAGGGTTGTGCAGTCTGATAGAGGCACATCTTCCCAAACCACTAGGGCTTAAAATACGATGCCATCCACACAGGAATGACAATGGTGGAAAACCACAGCTTTACTGGGATCCACCAATAATATCATAGGCTAGACAGTCATCCTAGAAATGATTAAGGTGCAAATAGTGGAAGCCATGGACTCTTAGAAATTACAAAGCTTGTTAGATGTTATTTAGCCTACCCAGAAGTGGAGGAGGTAACAAGTATTATATAATATTTGTAAAAATGACCAAGCTTATCAGAGTCTAGGTGGTACCCCAGGAGCAATGTTGGTGAAGCCAATGAAAGAAAGAGATTCCTAAAAAACACCAAGCATAATAGAGGCTATGTGCTTTTCCCAGTAGTAGCAAAGGTAAGAGCAGGCAATAGAGAACATTGTTGAGGCTAAGTGGTCCACCTTGGAGCAAGGGAGGTTCCACCAGTGGTTGACTCCAAAAACATCGAACTTATCAGATGGTCTGTGATTATTCAGTGGGGACGATATGAAAGGACCAAATGCATCAAAGGATATGTGATTCACACAGGAGCAGCAGAGATTAAACTAATGGATAAAGCATCATTCCAAAACCAGCTAGCTTATTACAGAGTATGTGAGCTACCCACGTGTAACAGATGTACAATGAGGAGATGATGAAGCTTTCCAAAACTCCCTAAACTTGCCAGAAGTTATGGGGCCCACCAAGTAGCAATGGATCTACAACCCAGAGAAGGCACAGTATACTTAAAAGATTATTAGAGGCCTTATTATAGTGGTGTATCCTGCATTTTGTTCAGAGCTCCGCACCTGCCAACAATATTACAAGCATTGTTCTTTAAACTATCTTCAAAGTTGCCACGCCACTTTTCCCCAATTACCCGTACGAACTGAGAATGGTTTGGAACAGACAGACAAGGGAGAAGTGGAGTTATAAAACTGCTTGTTCAAAAATGGTGCCAGAGCTATGAAGTGACTAGACTTCAAGAGTGCCCTTGAGTTCTGGCTGCTTATTAAGCAGGGAAATTGGCTACTCATGGAGATGACAATTGCAGAGTCTTTGGGGGAATGAGATTTGGGAACAGTGAGTCAGATAACCGTACTGTCCGAGCCGTCATCACTTGGAGGCACTGACTGACCAGGGTGGGACGTGGACAAGAGGCTGGATGTTGAGCACCAAAGACTGGGCATACAGTACAGGCCTGGAAGCAGCACCCCATTGCATGGGGCAGATGGCTAGGTGAGGACTGCTGATATGTGATGCGAGTGAGTGAGGGGTCTGAGTGTCCAACACCATAATGTGAACTGCTGGGGCCACCTAAGCAGTCAACAAAGAAGCATGAAGGACAGAGTCTTGTTTAAAATGTGACAATAAGGTTCTGCTGGAGAAATCGCTGCTACCACCGTTTTTGGGCTTGCTGGGCCCAATTCTGGCAGGTCTGAGCAATTGAGGGGGGAGTCCTGAGATAGCCGAATACCGAGGAGGCTGGAGCAGCGAGTTGGGGGTCTGTCAGGACTTCCGTTCCTGGACACATTGTATGTTCACCCTCATAGCCACGGTCAAAGATTGACAGGTACTGGTGGCAGGGAGGTCATAGGACTGACCACGATGGTAAAGTGTGAGACTGCTTAGCAACTGGAATCACAGTTTGCTGTGTGTGGAATCACCCAAATGGGCAGGGCTAAGAGTACAAAGACACCCTGCAGGTGATTCCCAATAGTTCCCTACGGGGCAGTACTCTACCCAGACCCCTCAGGATTCAATTAATGGCAATAAGCTCACCAACAAGGTCAGTCACAAGATAGACTAAATGAGATCCTAGCAGTAATTACATCTATGAGAGACAAACTGGAGCATAAGATCAGGTGGTGGACCTCAGCCTTTTGTGTGATGGTCACTGTAAATTAGTGGATTGAATTAACCAAATTGAAGGTCTGTTTGGGGAAGAGTGGCCAGAGTGCAAGAAGCTACTGAAGTAGGTTAAGGTGTTGGTAGACCATATCTGATTCTTGGAAGGCAGAGAAGAGGATCTGGTGATATCTTATGTAAATAAAAAATACACGTAATAATCAACTAAACTGATCAAAACAACTTTATATTTTGATACACATTAAAAAGGTACAATTGAAGCCAGATAGCAACAGCCTGTCCCAAAACAGAGGTTCAGTATACTTTCGGTAGTTATTATGAACCGAAATATGATAACATTACTTTGACTGCACCATTAAAAAACTACATTTTTCTTCAGCTATAGAACACCATTGTCCTGTCCTGTCCTGAGGAGACAACCCATGATAAGAGGCGTATAAACACATCGACATCGCCTCAGGGACACAGACAACCAGTAATGATTATCCCTGTGCTCCTACATGCCGAGAATCAAACTAGCCTCACTTTTGGAAATCAACGACGAACATGGGAACACCATTAAAATACATCTGAAAGATTAAAAAAAATATGTATATATGTGAACAAGGCCGAGGCAGGCCGAAACGCGTCATGGCGGTCATGGAGGAAGAAACACAATAAACAGAAAAATTTGAGCACTTACCTGGTGGTTCGTCTCCGTTTGTTTCCAGCAGGAGCGGCGCTTCCAGCAACAGATTTTTGTGGATATATATATGTATAAATGTTCGCAAAGTTTAAAGATAGAGGGACATATTTACAAGGAGCTATCGCCGAATTAACGGCACTTTATCGCAGCCAAAGTCATGCTAAATTTACCCCCCCATTCACAAGCTGGTGCTAACAGCCCACAGCACCAGTTTTACCGCAATAGCAGTTGCAAATAACATCACCACTGAGGACCCCCGCAGCTATCGCTAATGAGATGCAGAGTAGGCGTTCCCAGGCAAAAAGCTGTGACAACACAACACCTCAACATTCACAACAACCAGCCAGATCGGCGATAAGAACACAAAACACGCGATAAGGTGTGTTAGCAGCTCAGACCTGGTGTACAGTCAGACCACAGCCTCCACCACAAAAGGGAGCCCAACCCACAGCCACACCTGAAGACAAACAGATGCCATGGAGCAACTGACATGCAGCACGGACACCCAAGAGGGCCACAACACCCACCAACACCACACCTAGGACCACCCCTCCCTGGCACCCCCGACCAAAGACATGCCACATCAGCTGTACCTAAAAATGTATGAAATAATCAGCCTGATGTCACACAATCACTACTGCTGTCGTCACAGAAATGAGCATCACACATTCACTTTCGAAGCAACCAATGAAACTTTATTGAAGTTATCACAGAAATGAAATGAAGACACATGGCGGCCCCCCTCTGAACAATCCATAGGTCACAGACTTCAAGACAAAAACCATGATGAGAAGGTGTGTCCTGCGCACAACTAAGGACAGAGAGAGAGCGAAGGAGAGAGAGTGAAGAGAGGGGGAGAGAGAGAGAGAGTGAGAAGAAGAGAGGGGAGGGAGAGAGAGAGAGAGAGAGAAGAAGAAAGGGGAGAGAGAGAGAAGAAGAGAAGGGGAAAGAGAGTCAGTGCCACCCCTGCGCATCCAGGCCACACTGCTCACCTGCTGCCACCGATATGTCTCCAACCACTTGCCGGTATGTATAGCAGTACACCGGGTCACACATCAGAGTCAAAGCCGTCATCTAAAACCGAGTCCAGATACATGACTGGCACAGTACACACACTTGCACAAGACAATGTCACCCACCTGCCCATGCACACCCAGGCAGAGGCATCCCAGCCCCACCCATAGGAGCATGCCCACCCATTCACACCCTGGCTTCACTGCTCACCTTTGCCACCGGCGTGTAGACACCAGGTCCCACCACGGGTAGCTGCAAGCCAGAAGCCCGGGGCCAATGAACATGGCACCCTCCACATCATGCAGCCATGCTGCCCAGGCCATTAGGTCTCACGTCTGGTCCTGGGTCTTGATTACACCATGGCATAGGACATACCAGGGCACCCAGCAACATCGCAGCCTGCACAGCCGCTCAGCCCACTGGGTGCCGCTAACTCTGTTATCCCGGAAGTGAGGCCACGTGGCGGTATGCCTGCGCAGCCCTCTGGCTTGGCCTACACTGCGGTCTAGCACGGCACACAAATCCTGAGCAGTCTGGACCCCCGGGACGGGGCATCATCGCAGGCTGCACACCCGCTCAGCAACTTAAGGTGCCAAAGACTCAGTGCACCCAAAGTCACCGTCCTGTGGGGGGATGCCTGTGCTGTCGACAATGCAGCGTGTGCCACAAACCCTGTTCAACCCCAGTCAGCTATAATTTAGAAGTGTGACCAATGGACCATTGGTTACATCCCCACCGCGCACTCTTTGTTGGTTCCTATTTGTAAATAAGGACTCCTGTGTTTCTTACTTTGACAATATTTTTATTGTTTCAAATGTCGTTTTCAAACTGATCAAATTTAGGTGCGCTGCTGGGTGACACTTTCCGTCTTTAGTGTCCTTTTGCAATAATTTAGAAGTGTGACCAATGGACCATTTGGTGTGTTGGTTATTTGGTTATTGATCTCTTCCAGTGTTTTAGACCATTCCTCTGTTGTCATCATACCGGTCAATTCAGTTGTTACCTCAGCTATTTCTTTCGTAAGTTCTTTCAAGATCCCAGATAGTTCCTCAATAATTAGTAGGATTAGGTCCAGGGAACACTTGTTTAAAATTGCAAACCACCTGTCTTGAAAGTTTTTGGAGTTTTTGCATAGCGAGGGTTTCAAAGCTATGCGGAGGCCGCGTGGGATTCGTTGTGATCGATGGTATCGTATTAGTGTGCTGGCATGGAGTTTTTGATTCACCGCTCTTTTAGATAGGTAAATTAGTTGTCTCAATTGCTGTTCCTTGGTCTTATTGGTGGTTGATTGTGTGAATTCCTCCTGTATGAGAGCATATATTTTGGATGCTTCATCCTCCTTGAAAGCAAATGTGCTTGCGCTTGCGTCTGTGCTTTTTTCTATTTCCTCATAGGACATGTTTGAATCTCGTAGATTGGGTGGCGTGCTATCGATTGCCTGTGGCGGAGTGTTAGTGTAGAAGACTTTAGGTTGTAGGGTCAATGCACTGCCTTATGTTTTCTGTTATTTTTAGTTCAAACTGATCAAATTTAGGTGCCGCTGCTGGGTGACACTTTCCGTCTTTAGTGTCCTTTTGCAATAATTTAGAAGTGTGACCAATGGACCATTGGTTACATCCCCACCGCGCACTCTTTGTTGGTTCCTATTTGTGAATAAGGACTCCTGTCTTTCTTACTTTGACAATATTTTTATTGTTTCAAATGTCATTTTTTTATGATTATATTCATCATAAGTGATTTTCAAATTTTTTTTCCATGAGGTTGTTTTTTTTCTCTTGTCATACGCATTTGTTTTCAAACATATGTATATTTATGTGCTCCGATGCATTTCGGGCAACACCTGCCCTTCCTCAGGGAGCAGTAGCTGTTAAAAATACAAATTGATACAGAGTTGCAACATAAGACGCAGACAGACTCTCACGTGAGTGCGTTTGTTTTAGTTTTCATTCAGCATACCCATCACGGCACAGGGTGTACTTTGGTCACATTAATCCCCAACACACTAGAATGTTTTATTAAGTTCCCTGCATGGCGGAATTTGATATTGTGTACAGTTACGATATCATGGAAATATGCATATAGAGACGAGGATTGTGATTGTGATTACATTTGTATTTTTAACAGCTACTGCTCCCTGAGGAAGGGCAGGTGTTGCCCGAAATGCATCGGAGCACATAAATATACATATGTTTGAAAACAAATGCGTATGACAAGAGAAAAAAAACAACCTCATGGAAAAAAAAATTGAAAATCACTTATGATGAATATAATCATAAAAAAACGACATTTGAAACAATAAAAATATTGTCAAAGTAAGAAACACAGGAGTCCTTATTTACAAATAGGAACCAACAAAGAGTGCGCGGTGGGGATGTAACCATGGTCCATTGGTCACACTTCTAAATTATTGCAAAAGGACACTAAAGACGGAAAGTGTCACCCAGCAGCGGCACCTAAATTTGATCAGTTTGAACTAAAAATAACAGAAAACATAAGGCAGTGCATTGACCCTACAACCTAAAGTCTTCTACACTAAACCCCAGTCAGCGCCACATGGCGGTAGGCCCATGCCGGCCTCAAGGCCTCAAGTCCATCATACAGGCACCACTGGCAGAGGGGTATGTGATGTCATCTGCCCCTTATATTTACGGGGTCACATGGCCGGTGATGCCTGTGCCGGATGGGTGTGGTGTGTGTGAAAACCTGCCCACAGGGACTGGCTGTGATATGCTGACAACTAGACCAGTGACCTGCACACCACCAGCGAGTACGCCTGTGACGGGCAGCAATGAGGCCTCCCCTCGGAACGTAAGTGGAGTGGTCTAGCCTGGCGTACGCCGTACCACCACAGGGCCTGCAACAATGACTCAGGGACTCTGGGCGTGGTTCAGTCCATGTCCGGACAACAAAGTGGCTGATGCATGTGCCTATGTTGTTGTGTCCACTGGACCCGTAACACAAATTGCTTTGTAGCACCCTCTGACTGGCATCCCACAGGCTGAGCATCATTGACGCAAGGGAAATCACTGACCCTACATTCATCCACACATACATACATGAATGATGAAAGACATGACACAGCAGTGAGTCACTGGATGTTTATTGCACATCCAGTGCAGTTCTGCAGCTGGAGCAGTACAGGGCAATGCCGAAAACACTACACAAAATGGGCCCATGGAGGGCCATCCAGAGTCCATCTGGGGATGACAAGTACTGCGGAAGAGGAGGGGTGCAATCCGCAGTCTGGTCGCCGTATCATGGGTCATCAAACAGGATGTGGCAGTCCATGTCATAGTCCAAGGTGAGTGCATCTGTGTAAATCAAAGGTCAGTGGAAGGTCATGAGGCCATGTGCGGGACCAAGCAGAAACAGGCCTGGTGGCGGAAATTGATGCTACTGAGTCCTTCTGATCACAGGCACATTCACGTCCTCGTCCCCGGATATGTGCTCTGCCCACCTGTGGGTGTTTCTGTACCGGCTGTGGCACTGTGTGCCACTGACACATCAGGAGCCGGAGGTGGATTGTCGGACGCACTTTGTCCCACTAACACATCAGGTGCCGGAGCGGTTAGGCCTGCCGCACTGGCAGGCAGAGACACACCAGGGGGCGGAGATGTGGATGGTGTGTAAGCAGCAGCATTCATCATCGCCATGCCTTGTGGCAGCAATGCCATAATGAGGATCTGCAGGGCATGGTAGATCCCAGCTACATTCTGCTGATGTGCAGCGGTGGCTGCCATCCTTTCCACCTCCATCCGCACCATGTCCTCCATGAGCCTCCGCATGTGTGCCAGTTCACGGCTGGTATCGCTGGAGACACTATAAGCGGACAGGTGTTCTTCTCTCCACGTAATGACTACAGCGACGTCAATCAGGGCTCATTGGAGACCATGGAGCGGGCCTAAACACCCAAGGATGGCATCAAGTTTATTTGCCGGGATGCCCAAGCCCAACCACGCCTGCTCTGAGGTCTCCCTCTGTCACTCCAGCACATGGCATTGGAAGGCCATGTGTTGTTTCTGGGGGTCTTTGGGGAGTGCTGGGCTGCGGGTGCCTCTTGCTGGGTGCTTTGGGTAGTGGGTGAAATCTCCTTGATGTAGCTGGGCTGCCCTGATCATGGAGGTGAGTGGTGGATAAGGTCAATGATGTCTTGGATGGTTTGAGTGTCGATGTTGGTGCTGTCCTTCTCGTCATGGGTGAAGATTGGGTGGGATTGCTCTGCCGAAGGTGTTGACGGTACCCCTGCGATGTGAAGGGGAGATGGTGTATTACAATGTATCCACATGTATGTAGCCGTATGGCACATGTTGACATTCAGACAGCATGACATTGTACATTGTGACAGTGTGTAGATCTGGGCAAGGACCCAGAGTCATTGTGGGTGTGCACTGTTCTCCGCTTGATTGTGCATGTGTGCCAATGTGCCCATTTCCACCCGTCCCCCAGTACCTGGTGGTCACTCACCCTGTTGCAGTTGTGTTGTGTCCTGTCGAGCATTGTCCGATCCCCCGACTCCGGTCACAGTCTCCACACTGATGACTGTCGACACTAGCTCCTCCATGTCATCCAGCTCGAGCTGTGGCGCTGGGACCCCACCTCGAGTCTGCATTGCTGCCTTCTGGTTGGCAGAGAGTTTCTCCTTGGTCCTCTGCTTCATATCATTCCATCGCCTCTTGACCTCGTCCATTGTCCTCTTGTGCTCCCCGACGGCATTCACCTTGTCCACAATGTACCGCCATATTGGTGTTGACGAACAGTTGTTGATGGTGTTCCATCACCTCCGTGACTAGGATCCTGTTCGCATGCGGACTGAACTTCATCTTCCTCTTCTTGTACTTGCCCTTCCCTGTCACCGAGATCCCATGCTGGTCATCCGGGGTGGTTGTGGGGTTGCGCTCGTCCTCTGCGCCTGCTCAGGCTGCCTCCATGGTGCTTGGGTGTTGGTAAGTTTGTGTTTGGGTGTTTTTCCTACTTTTATGGTAATTTTTCCTGCCTGCCAGGTATGTGTTGCAGGCCTGGCGCTGCTTATCGCCCTTTAGCCCATTGCAGGTTTTTGGGTGTTGTGTTTTTGTCTCCATTGAGGTGGTTGTATAGCGGACATTGTCCACGCTTTCGGCAGACTATCGCGTGCTACCGCCGCGTTGTGAATTCCTCATTGCCACTGGGTTATTTTCAGCCACGGTCGGTAGGGGTGTACCTGCCGGGGCGGTGACGTGGGGAGGGGCAGGGTGGGGGGTAGTAATCTATGGATAAAGGACATTTACAGGTAAGTAAACATATAAATAAATCAAACGAATTTCGTTGCGTGCACTGCATTGTATTAGGGATGCAGTGCATACATCGAAATTCGTTTGATTTATTTATATGTTTACTTACCTGTAAACGTCCATTATCCATAGATTACTACCCTCACCCTGCCCCTCCCCCTCCCCACGTCACCGCCCCAGCAGGTACTCCCCTACCGACCGCGGCTGGTTATTTTCCCGCGATAGGCTGCGATGTTGAAAGTTGCGTTATGCTACTCTTGCGGTAGTTATCACACGTTCTTGTGAATATACCCCAGGGACTTTTCGAGAAATTGGAATTTTATGAAAACTATGGTACAGGATTACAGCAGAGAAAAATATGAATGAAAACTTGATTCAAGTTAATAATTGACAGAAATGTGGATAAATCAAATGTATTTTACACACGCTTTTAGCATATTGATAAGGGTTATTTTCACCTCTTTTATAATTCTAAGAAATAAATCATGTTTATAAAAATAACCTGAAAAACAAATAACATCGATGATGTAATTTTTCAAATATTAATGTTAAAAAATGCACGTTGATATTCAAAAAGCTGCTTATGTCCCCATCTCTAATAAACGTTGTGTAGCTTCCAGTAGCTATAAGAAAATAGACCTAGTTGCAAGCCATGAGTCTATGCAACTTTCCACACTCTCCTCATAGAAACCAGCCAGGCATGTAAATTGCAGTTTTCTTTTTTTTCTGAACCATGTGTAGTTTGTGTAAATTTGTGTTTTTAATGGCATAAGTCCTTTTTGTCTCAGAAAAGTGACTTGTGAATCGCCCCCCAATGTCGTATAATCATGTTACGATGAATAGATGAATATCATAGCATGCCATGCCTGGAGGGTTCTTCATTACATAAATCCATAAAAATCTGCTTCAGACGAGAAAGTGGAACCTGCTGTGAATTCAGCAATCTCTCTAAAATCTACAATAGATGTCTTGTCATTGTTGTTTTAGTAGTGATTATTAAGCACATGCTGATTTTATTAGCTCACAAATCAGAAACTTCCTCGCCTACTTGTCAGTTTTTCATTGGATTGCTCGGTGTTACATCTGCCCAGGGTCCGGGATGTTAGGGGAATTATTTTCGTTTTCTAGTTTTATAGATCTATAACTATGTCCCTTCGTCACCGTAAAAAGGAAATGAAGGAAAGCGCACTACTGTTTTAGGCAACGGGCTTCCCAGCTATTACAGACGGCGATCTAAGGGCAGAGAGGATTTCAAACAGAGAAGAAACCGAGGCAGTTTCTACAATTTTACTGCCTGCAAGCTGGCTTTCGGATTTAAAATTACAGTTTGAGCAGAAATGCACTCGTTTGGTGAGTCATTACCAAGAATCGTAAAATAGCATTAATTCTCCTGTAGTCAGCAAAATGTTTTGCAGTGACCTTGTACTGATGCGCCCCCGCCCTGCCGTGTTTACTTTGCGCGAGAAGCTAACATGGCGCCAGCGCACCTGCCTGCCGGAACATCATTAGGTACAGCTCCCAGCCTGCTGCAATCAGCCTGACGCGTAGCGCCTCACCTTCTGCTCTGGAAGAGGGCAGTGCAATTAAATGCAGCTTTTCCACGGCAGTGGCCAGAGTTTAGTGACTGCGCCAGCTGCCAGAGAGGTGCTTAGGCCCGTCCTGTGCTGACCCAGCTTTTTGCCCGGGTGCGGCCCAGGCCTCAACATTCTATACTTACACCATAGCGCGAGCCGCTGCCAGCTGTTGCACCATTCTAAGGGGCGCACTGAGGCATGACAGCACACCTGTCGCTGAACCGGGCCCTTTGGAACAGGTGCCCTGGGAATTAAAGTCAAGAACAAGCATGCATGGGACGCGGCTCTGGAAGCACTGATCTCGCAATCCGCTTTTCTTCCCTGCCAGCTTCCTGCTGGGCATCACATGCATTAGCAGAGCAAATCCTTCGTTGTCTTGAACCTGGATTAGAAACCAGCTAATCAGAGGTCGCCTCTGCCATCAAACAAAGGCCGGATCGGAGCATGTCCGTGTGTATGGGAGATCAGTCACACCTCGGTGGTTTCTGGGTGGAGTTCTATCGCCGTAGATGGTGGTAGCGCAGCTGACAGCTGCCTCGAGAGGCCGCCTGTGATTGTTCTCAACTCCTGGTGACTTACGACATACTTATGCCCACTACCCCTCTGGGACGGCTGCATATGCACGAGACTGCAAACACACCAAGGGACATTCCTGCAAGAAGAAGCCGCCATAAATGAAAACCTGACAAACAGAAATCTACAACGGTTTAAATTCTGCAGGGTTGGGATATAAAGCATTGGACCAACAGCATACTTAAAACAAGCATTGGCATAGCCAAAAGGTCTCGCTTTTGGGACCTTATAAGTATTTAGTTATGCAGCACAATAGCCTTGGTGCAACAACACCAACTGTTGCATGGCTAAACGCTTATAGGGTCCCAAAGGCGAGACCTATTGGCCATGCCAATGCTTGTTGATTCATGCCCCTGTCACACAACCCAGGTGACAGGGAAGAAACAGGAGTTAGAGCCAGCTTTGTGGGAATTTCAAATGGCTGTGCCATTTCTGCATTCCATACACCCTGTGAGTATGCCACCGAATACAATTCTGCAACTTTTTACCTATGTGCTGAGTTCTCAGAACCTAAAGAGCTGCATTGTGTTTTGAAAAAATGCCATGAGTACATGAGTACATTCCAAAGTTCGTCCCTAATGACAGCAGCCTCACTGCTGCGGTTTTTTAGGTCTCGCCTGTCGATGCGCATGCGCATCGAGCAAGCGAGACTATAGGGGCTCATCCACTCTTTATCTAACTGCAAGGAATCGTGGCGATTCCTTGCAGTGCCCGTGACTTTTAAGGTCAATGCGCTTGCGCATTAAGCTTATGCGCATGCGCATTGACCTTAAAAGTCACGGGCGCGTGCACGTCCGTGTTTGTTTACCCTTGCCTACTCTCTCTCTCCCCTCTCCGCCCCCGTTCCGCCCCCTCCCCTTCCCGCCGTGTCGCATTTCTCCTCCCCCCTCCCCTCTCTTCCCTCCGGCTTTTTTTTTTGTTTTGTTTATTTTACCCGCCGTGTCTCCGATCCTTTCGCTCTCCTCCCCCCTCCTCCTCCCCTCCCATGCCTGCCTCCGATCGTCCCCTGATTTCCTCTTGTTGGCTCCAGAGCTGCATCCATTCCGGAGACGAAGTGAAATATATAGCACATCACTAGAGTCAGTGGGAGCTGTAATGTGTCCGTTAGACCCCTCGGAGTCCTGCATTGATCTACATGCCGCTTTGCACATCCATGAGAAATGTGGTATTTTTTTTCTTCTGAGATGTTTTCTTGTGTTTTTCTCACGTGTGGAGCTTTCAAATGGGGAAATGTATTGCAGTAGTAGTGGAAATGTGATCGAAGGGCTTTCTTTGGTTCAACTTAGCTGTTGTGTGGCAGCCTGCCTTCAGCATAACTATTTGCTGTTTAGTCGAACTGCCTGGACACGTGGCTTTCTTCCATAAGCATTGTTCATAGCGTCTCTCGTTTTGTTGTTCAGTTTTGCATCTAGGGACTTTCATGTTTTGTTCGTGTATGCTGATGTACTAATTAATGGCTGTGGTCCTCAAAGTGCCTACATGCGCATCCCCTCCGCTCCCCCATGTTGTCGTCACTTACTTTGTAGTGTTCTAACTTTCTGAATCCTTCTTCTTTCTACCTTGATCGTTTCTCCTCCGCGATCTGTTGTCCGCCTGCTTCATTCTGCCTCTCCCCACCTCACCCCCCACCCCACCCCAATCCCCCGCCCGCCTTCCCAGCCCATGCCGTCTTCTTCCAGCCCACAGTCGCCCCTTCAAGGCCGTGTTTCGAAGCTGTGGCCGCCTCTCTCCCGGTGAACGCACTTGGATGTTACGGTCGCATTTCTCCTCCCCCCTCCCCTCTCTTCCCTCCGGCTTTTTTTTTGTTTTGTTTATTTTACCCGCCGTGTCTCCGATCCTTTCGCTCTCCTCCCCCCTCCTCCTCCCCTCCCATGCCTGCCTGCCTGCCTCAACTCTCCGCCTCCCGATCTTTTCCTAGCTCCTGATCTTCTCCTGCCGGGGTTCCGATTTCCCTTGCACCCCCGATCGTCCCCTGATCCCTCCGGCTTTTTTTTTTGTTTTGTTTATTTTACCCGCCGTGTCTCCGATCCTTTCGCTCTCCTCCCCCCTCCTCCTCCCCTCCCATGCCTGCCTGCCTGCCTCCGATCGTCCCCTGATTTCCTCTTGTTGGCTCCAGAGCTGCATCCATTCCGGAGACGAAGTGAAATATATAGCACATCACTAGAGTCAGTGGGAGCTGTAATGTGTCCGTTAGACCCCTAGGAGTCCTGCATTGATCTACATGCCGCTTTGCACATCCATGAGAAATGTGGTATTTTTTTTCTTCTGAGATGTTTTCTTGTGTTTTTCTCACGTGTGGAGCTTTCAAATGGGGAAATGTATTGCAGTAGTAGTGGAAATGTGATCGAAGGGCTTTCTTTGGTTCAACTTAGCTGTTGTGTGGCAGCCTGCCTTCAGCATAACTATTTGCTGTTTAGTCGAACTGCCTGGACACGTGGCTTTCTTCCATAAGCATTGTTCATAGCGTCTCTCGTTTTGTTGTTCAGTTTTGCATCTAGGGACTTTCATGTTTTGTTCGTGTATGCTGATGTACTAATTAATGGCTGTGGTCCTCAAAGTGCCTACATGCGCATCCCCTCCGCTCCCCCATGTTGTCGTCACTTACTTTGTAGTGTTCTAACTTTCTGAATCCTTCTTCTTTCTACCTTGATCGTTTCTCCTCCGCGATCTGTTGTCCGCCTGCTTCATTCTGCCTCTCCCCACCTCACCCCCCACCCCACCCCACCCCAATCCCCCGCCCGCCTTCCCAGCCCATGCCGTCTTCTTCCAGCCCACAGTCGCCCCTTCAAGGCCGTGTTTCGAAGCTGTGGCCGCCTCTCTCCCGGTGAACGCACTTGGATGTTACGGTCGCATTTCTCCTCCCCCCTCCCCTCTCTTCCCTCCGGCTTTTTTTTTGTTTTGTTTATTTTACCCGCCGTGTCTCCGATCCTTTCGCTCTCCTCCCCCCTCCTCCTCCCCTCCCATGCCTGCCTGCCTGCCTCAACTCTCCGCCTCCCGATCTTTTCCTAGCTCCTGATCTTCTCCTGCCGGGGTTCCGATTTCCCTTGCACCCCCGATCGTCCCCTGATTTCCTCTTGTTGGCTCCAGAGCTGCATCCATTCCGGAGACGAAGTGAAATATATAGCACATCACTAGAGTCAGTGGGAGCTGTAATGTGTCCGTTAGACCCCTAGGAGTCCTGCATTGATCTACATGCCGCTTTGCACATCCATGAGAAATGTGGTATTTTTTTTGTTCTGAGATGTTTTCTTGTGTTTTTCTCACGTGTGGAGCTTTCAAATGGGGAAATGTATTGCAGTAGTAGTGGAAATGTGATCGAAGGGCTTTCTTTTCCTCACCCTCACTCACCCTCAACCCCTCACCCTCACTCGCCCTCACTCACCCTCAACCCCTCACCCTCACTCACCCTCACCATCACTCACCCTCAACGCCTCACCCTCACTCACTCACCCTCACTCACCCTCAACGCCTCACCCTCAACGCCTCACCCTCAACGCCTCACCCTCACTCACCCTCAACACCTCACCCTCACTCACCCTCAACACCTCACCCTCACTCACCCTCACCATCACTCACCCTCAACCCCTCACCCTCACTCACCCTCACTCACCCTCACTCACCCTCAACCCCTCACCCCCTCACCCCCTCACCCTCACTCACCCTCAACCCCTCACCCCCTCAACCCCTCACCCTCACTCACCCTCAACCCCTCACCCTCACCCACCTTCACTCACCCTCACCCACCCTCAACCCCTCACCCTCACTCACCCTCAACCCCTCACCCTCACTCACCCTCAACCCCTCACCCTCACCCCCTCACCCTCACTCACCCTCAACCCCTCACCCCCTCAACCCCTCACCCCCACTCACCCTCAACCCCTCACCCTCACTCACCCTCAACCCCTCACCCTCACTCACCCTCAACCCCTCACCCTCAACCCCTCACCCTCACACTCACCCACACTCACCCACACTCACCCACACTCACCCTCACTCACCCTCACTCACCCTCACTCACCCTCACTCACCCTCACTCACCCTCACTCACCCTCACTCACCCTCACTCACCCTCACTCACCCTCACTCACCCTCACCCACCCTCACTCACCCTCACCCACCCTCACCCTCACTCAGCGCAACCACAGCATCTTCACTAAATATATGTAATAAACTTTAAGCTATTGGCAATATAAAATAAAATCCATTTTATTTACTTATTAATTATTGATTGTTTTTTAAAGCCATTGATTTTTTTAATATCAATACATATAAGTCACAGATAAGTCCCGTTAATACAAAACATGTTGCTTTACAAATGCTAGAGGTGTCACATTTACAAAAATTATAACTATTGGCTTTGTAAAGAAGAAAGCTATTAATTTAGCTATTTAGAAAAAACAACACATGAATAAAAAAAAAAAAAAAAAATAACACCTATAGCTCAAACTTTCCTACTGCGAGACCTATTGCATTTCCAATGCAATAGGTCTCGGAGCATTTGAGTTAGAGCTTTTAGAAATGTTTATGGCTTTTTTTTTTTAATTCTTTAGCATTGGCTACAGGAAACAAAAATGCTAAAGATTTACAAAAAAACCCATAAACAATTCTAAAAGCACTAACTCTAATGCTGCGAGACCTATTGCATTTCTAATGCTTGTCTGTTTTAATCATGTTCAGAATGATCTTTCCAGGTGGAAATTGGAATTGCATAAAATAAGTGACCCTGCCGGTACATGCAGGAAGCAGAGCAGTCGCCCTAACTTGCTCAGCAGGATGGGATTAAAGAGGCTGCTTACAGAGGTGGGCAGTGTGAACACAGGGTAGTGCACGGGGTAAGGTCCACTGTGGCAAGTCTGGCCAATCAAAATCCAGGTCATTAGGACAGTCTCCAGTCCTGAACTTTTCACAAAGAAAGCACGTTTTCAAGGCTCAAGACCAGGAAGATAGGCAAAGATTGCCTGGTTGTGGGCAAGGCATAGAGGCCTGAAAGTGATAGGAGACCACGGTCCTCATCAGGATGTGCCGGACCAGAAGTCAGTCAGGAGAGCCTGACCGTGGGCGGTGCTGTACGGAGAAAAGAAACGCCACAGATGCAGCATTCGGGCGGAAGCATACCCCACGTATCTGCCCCAGTGGAAAAAAGCACCGGAGAGCCATGCGGAGTTGGCCAAGTGGAGACAAAGCCTCGTAGGCTCGCCTGACCCCAAGGGAGAGGACTGGAGCCTCGAGGGCTCTCTGCTAGAGTCCTGCACTGTCCCCGGTGTCCAGAAACCAGAAGAAGCCCACCAGAGAGCCCAGGTGAGAGGGGCTTCCCAAGGCACACTGTTAGTTCTGATTTTGAGGAATGGGGGCCTATGGGGACCTATCGGTGCCAAGTGTTTGCCCCAGGAGGAGCCCGGTGAATGGGGCTCCCCAGGCACGGTTGGTGCCAGTTCTCTATATTCCCAGCTGCACAGATGATTACGGCCAGCTGCAACGTGGGGGCAATTGTTGTGGTAGTAGTCCCAGAGTGTGGCTCCACAGGCACAGTGGTGCTCAAGCCAATTTCCTCAGCTGCACGGCAGTGGCAGGCAGCTGCAACAATGGGGGCGTAAGCGTTTTTTGTGCTAAGGAAGGGGTGAGAAGCACCCCACGCCCCCAGTGCATTGCGCACAGAGTGTAGCTGAATTGGCAGCCAGAGGGCTATTTGAGAGGCCCTACATTTACGCCCTGACATTTTGGGACAGAGGGCATTTGAGCTCCACAGAAGGCCAGTTGACCAGGGGTCAGTGTGAGGAGAGTGCAAGGCTCTACAAAGCGACATAATGTGTTTATGCTGGTAATTTATGCATAATGTGTTTGTGCTTGTGACTTATGCACAATGTGTTCTATGCCTGTTGTGTAATGTGTTTATGCCTATAAGGTTTACACATAGTGTGTTTATGCCTAATGTTATGCAGACATAATGCAGTTATGTTGCTAATACTAATGCTAAGTACAGTATGTTACCAGTAGTCACTGGTTGTGGTTTATATGTGCTACTAGTGCTTTCTAAAGGTTCTGACAGTGGCCCGATTGACCCTAACCTGTATATAATCCCCTGTGAATATTGCTTCGTGCCAGTTGGCACAGTGTATAGGTGTGATTATGATTCTAATGTGTTTATGATAATACCAAGGCTATTTTTTATATAACCATGTGTGGAGTCTCTTTTGGGGTGTGCCTAGTCTGTTTCTGCCTTTGAGTGTGTGTTGCGCAAATGCTTTACACATTGCCTCTGGGATAAGCCTGACTGCTCGTGCCAAGCTACCAAGGGGGTGAACAGGGGTTATCTTCAGCGTGTAGCTGCCTTGCCCTGACTAGAGTGGTGGTTTCTGCTTGGCTTATTCGCATGCCCTAGGCAACCAGAAATCCCATTTCTAACAGTCTTGAATTCAGACTATACCAAGGCTGACTCAGCGTTTTCTTGTTTTGAGGTCAATGAACTGGGGTTATCTTCAGCGTGTAGCTGCCTTGCCCTGACTAGAGTGGTGGTTTCTGCTTGGCTTATTCGCATGCCCTAGGCAACCAGAAATCCCACAGTCAATGAACTGAATGTCACTGATGTGGCTATTAAAAATAACCATCAGTGTATTAACAAGGAACAGTTCAGTTTGTGGTCTAAGCTCTGCTTTCAGCACCCTCTTCTTCTTATCATTATCAATAGTTGTATTATCTTTCAGTATAATTATAATATAATTATATTAATGCAGTGATAAATTCTGCAGAATATCTCTCATTGCATGCAATGATCGTGGACCAGCTTCCATCTTCTCATGTCTTAGAAGCGGTGGTCGAAGTACATAAAAAATAGTATTGGAACTGTGACGCTGCATGCAATGAGGGTGGGGGGTCAGTGAGCATGGGGCCGGGGTCAAAGGTGTGGCAAAAAAATATGTTCTGTAATTTTTTTTTTTTTACCGTCAGGTAGCAGCATATAAAATAACACACAGCTTAAGTGAAAAAGAAAAAAATATATAGCGCCACAAATCTCCCATACACCCAACGTTTAAGACTAAAAAAAGATATATGTTAGTGGAAAATGCACCACAGTACATTATGAAACCTCTATTAGTTAATGCGTAGCAAGGGTCAGTGTGTAGCCAGAGAGCCACAGAATTCAATGTTGGATTAGTGACTTGTGTATTTTTAGTTCTATGGTGTCGCAGCATGTGGCAGAAAGCACAGTATAGGATAGACTGCTACAAAATGTGCAAAAAGGTTTAAGATAAAACGGTGCTTCCCTAATAGAGATTTTAGCAGCGACGGCTCGTGGAGGGAGTTACGGTGGGGCAGGAGGGCGGGGAGGGGGAGGGGCAGGGTGGAGGTTGCTAAAAACCGGCATATGGATAATTGCAGGTAAGTAAACAATTTAATTAATAAAACGAATTTCGTAGTGCGCCTTGCATCGCAAAATGCAATGCAGTGCGAGCTACGAAATTCGTTTTATTAATTAAATTGTTTACTTACCTGCAATTATCCATATGCCGGTTTTTAGCTACCTCCGCCCTGCCCCTCCCCCTCCCCGCCTTCCTGCCCCACCGTAACTCCCTCCACGAGCCGTCGCTGGATTTTAGTAATACCCAGACTGTACATAATGCAATTTTTTACGTAACTGTCCCTTCAACACCTGGTCAGGAGTAGTAAGCGCTGTATAAATATAATTCCAGTTAAAAGCACGCACTTCACAGCTCTCTTGTTAGCTTTTTGCTCCACCACTCAAAACAAAAAAATCTTTGTTATCGCAAAGCTTTGGAGGAAATTAGTTTGAAAATAAAATTTCGACTTACAGACTGTGTTAAAATTGCACTTTAGAATACGTTTAATCTGCTGCACTAATGTTTTCACATAGAAAATGACACATAGGAAAAATTTGCCTAATGCATAGAATGAGCAGAATTCTTATTAATACTGCAAAAAAAATATTAATCATTCATATGTAGAACAAAGCGTGTTTAGAAAATGCCTATGAAATAATGAAGTTAAATGTCTTTCTGTACTTGGCAATTATTCCTGAATGTGCCTCTTTAGTTAGGCCTAAAAGCCTTATCTCTTGACTCTTCTCATGGCTTGATAGACGTTACTTAGAACATTTGCCTAGCACCAGCAACTTGCTTAAGAATGTGCTGACTTTAAATTCATGCTTCATTTAGTTTGCTCACCCCATGTTAGGTAATTTACCTTAATACAATGAGACTTGCTGTGACTGTTATAATAAATAATGATTTAGACATTTTATGTATGCTTCATCAGAATATTATTGCTAGTTTGCCTCCTCATCTCTGACTAGCGTTTGTCTTCACACTGAACTCATAGGGCATCTTTTAGCTTAGGTAAGAAGGTTCTCATGAGAACTATGGTCCATGTAACAAAAACCTGAAACATTGTTAAAGCTATATCGACATGAATGTTTACTTTAGGAATCAGGAGAAGAAGCATAAGAAGTTGACAACACCATCGGATGAGTAGTTTCCATTTGTCCAGGAGGAGTAATGCCTCATGTGTTTGATACATTATTGTTTCACTTTATTAACGAGTATTCCTAGCTAGAAAGGGAGATGAACACCTTGCCCTTTTTCCTTGTTCTTCAGCATTTTCTTTACAGAGAGATCCATCACCCTGTCCTGCAACTCTTCTCCTGGAGAGTTGATTCTTTTCTTTGTTACCGACAGCTACTGCTAAAGGTGACATCAGTTTCTTCTATCTAATGATCAGTCCTACTGCACAGATCACCCCATTACTGATGGTTGCTACTGCAGCTGTAGGGAACTCGGCTGAGTTTCCAGAAGGACTCTATATGGGAAGTTCTTTCTTAGCCAGACTCTTGCCCTTTTCAGCAGAGGACCCGTTATGGGTCCTATTTAGAGTAGGTTAGGTTCCTTAGTTAGCTCAGTGATGCTTTTTCTTTATGTAACACTGGGTATTGATTTAAGCTGTCACTAACCAACCTTTTAAAAAATATATTTCTGTAACTGACTAATCTGAATAAAGATTGCAATGACCATACTAATCCTTTAAATTAATTAAAGGTGTTGAAACGTTTCCAAACTCTCATCATTGACTGAACATTTAAAATCCTAAAAGTCAATCATATATATATATAGTGGCATATTTGTTACAGCTTCAATTCACCTTATGGTGGAAAAGGTGTGTGGACTTTACAAGAGCTACCAGGATTACCTAAGGACAAGTCTGTAAATTGGGTGTTAAAATCCTAACACCATACTTGGTTAATCCTTACGCTCCTGAACCTTCGAGTTATTCAATCAATTAAAGCCAGTACCAGCTCCCAAGCATCCTCCACATTTTCAGATTACCCTTTACCTTAGCAGAATTAACTTGTTGCTCCCATTTGCATTTCTTTTCGAGCAAGCAGGCAACCTTGCAGGAAGTTCTGTTTAGCTGTCTTCCCAGCTTCGGGTTTACAGCAGAGGAGACTCACTGAATGACACTTCATCTGAACCAACTAAACTATTGAAATTAATTGCCCCAGGACACTTGTCTTTCAACAAAAATTAGGGGAACGTTTTTTCGTAAATCAAGCCAATATAGGCACATTGTGCCCCTCTGATCGCACTCACTACCACCACTGCTTAGAAGACATTCTTATTCTTTTTAACAACCAGCAAAACAAGGCATCCCTTAGTTTTATATATGTATATTTTAAAAATCATTGTGGGACATTTGTACCTCATAGCAAGAGGTTAAATCTGCTACAAAGACAAATGAACTGATGCTGCTGTTCTTAGACGGAGTGTCATTTGCAGAAAGCTCGACATAAACAGAGCAGTTGCCACAGGCCCCCGCTTATGGGCTGTCTGCATAGTTGCCAGGAAAGGACCATTTTCTGAGTGCCAACTATCACTTGTACATGGCAATAAATGTACTCATCCTGCAAATGTTCATGGCATTTTCAGAGTCTGACCTATCCGTCTACAAGGCTGAATCAATATGTGTAGCCATACAACTGTTTTAGCACGACTGGACGTGTTTAAGAGGGGTAATAGAGTATGTGTGGAGCTCCCTAGAATCGAATTTCCATGACTTCTTTTGTCCGGGGACATACCATCCCAGACCACAAATTGCCCTTTTGAATTGTCATGGCAACTACCTGCTGTGCGGCTGTGATTAAATGAGCAGTTTAGCTACGGGATTGCAGGATTGCCAGTGGAACCCCAGTGGGTGCAGCAGGCCAGGATGGAGGGAGCAGTTGAACTGTGGCTTGGACTGGTCACAAGGTTTGTGGACTTTGCCTTCGGATCTGCTCCACAGCGTGGTGGTGCCACACAATAGAGCATGGGTACTCGCAAACATTTCTCCAGGGGCCATAAAGTATGGTCTATGAATTGACTGAGGGCTGCACTGATGTCAGCAAGGTGTAGGTCGGGCGAGGAATGTGTGTACGGTGGGTGTTAGGAAAGCAAAGCATGTACATCCTGTAGCTAAATTGCACAACGTTCAATCAGAAAACCTGGAATGAATCCTGGCTCCCCCACTTGACCAACCTGTATAATCCTCGGCAATTATATTTTTCACTTTGCCTCCTTTTTCTTCATTATCACATAGAAGAGAACCTCATAATACATGAGTTCAGGATGTATGCAGTACAAAACCTTCTCTTGAGTTTGATTTTATTACATCATAATGTCCATGTTTAATAGCAACATAGGCCACCAATAGGATGCATGTGACAACTTATTTGCCTCTTAGTTCATAATGGGCATTGGTGTCTGGGTGGAAACAAGAATGTTTCTAAATACATTTGAAAACAATAATTAAAAAACCTCTCAATGAAGCAATTTGATCTGATTTACTAAGGTGACATGCTTCAACAAATCAACGAAATATACTTTTTGAAAAATTTGAAGAAACTTTATCTTTTTTTGACACGCTTGTTCTAAGATGTCTCTAAAAATGAAGTAGTTCCTATAGTAAAGCGGTTACTCTCCTTTCTTTAACTGCAGGTAACATGTAAATGAATGCTTGCCAACTTATTTAACATCATTCTGAATGTTAGTACTCAGTAAATTAAACACCAGCCAGTGCTGCTTTTGACCAGGGGGCATCGTGTAAAGGGCAGAAAAGCCGTAAGTCACCCCTGGGCACTACTTCGAGTATCACTGCACTAAAACATGCAGAACTAAAATGACTGAGTGGGGAGGGGGGTCTTATCTGGCACACTACTCCTCTGAATGGATGACTGGGACTTTTCTTAGGAGTTGAGGGAGTTGGCCACTGCTGGCATCGTGATGTGGCCAGGTACTGTGGACAGCCTTCTGGGTAGGAAGGCACATAGATGGAATAATAGACAAGTGGAAGGCTCTGTTACTGACAGAGAGTAACACCATCCTATCTCCTGCCTTGCCAGTTCACTTGGAGGCCACCATATTACATCTGAGATAACTCCAACTGCTGGCAAAGCTCTGTGGAGAACTGAGAAATTAGCAGAGGAATGAAACACAGAATTACAGATTCTCCCAGTAATTGCTTATTTCTTAGAGAGCCATCAGGGTGCAAAATGCAAAACTATGATAACCTCCTCTGCCCCCAGGTTATCAGTAACCCCAAATTACCAAGCCACTCTCAAAGAGGACCACCGTATTTAGAAAACTGAGACTGTTTACAGATAGCAGAAACCTGAGTAAATCTATTTTTCTGATGAATAAAATCTATATTTAAAAGATAGATACTGTAAACTAAAGTGAAACATTGAGCTGGCTTTCCACTGGGTGTGCTGATTTGAGCACAGAGAATCATTTGGAGTGAGAACATGTTGTTCTCTGTGAAGGTACATACTGTGCCAAGTTGAACTCATGGTTTGGGAATCAACGTGCTTTAAAAAGCCCACCTGCATCCTATTAACCCCCAAAAAATATTAAGGAGGAGATGAAAAATGAGTCGTCTCTCTTTCAGAACGCTTTCTGCAGTTATTTGCTTCATAACATCATGAATGATCAAAATCCCTATGACTTTAGTACAGTGTCACAACTGACCAAGCGCCCCCACTCTGATAATTTTTCCAGCTCCACTGAGCCGTAGAAAAGATGCTGAAGAGAAATACTGAGCAACAACAGATATCATTTGTTAATGCACTGGACCTGCTGCGATATCACGAAATGTGATTTGTTGACCTGTAATTGTGCAAGTTTGTACTGAAAAAGTAAATGCCTAAGAAACAGCAATATAAAAACGAACGGTTTTAACTGGGGGTGTACAAGTACATCATTTTCTCGCAATATTGATGACAATTTTATGAAATACATTTTCAGAGCTCAATGTGTTTATTTTTGGAATCGTGTAGGGTTTTTTGACGCAAGCATGTACCTTGCATTAGAAAGTCTTATGAGATATCCGCTGGAGACTTAGCAGAAATCGTCTTTCAGCAAGATGTTTCTGCACAAGTCAGTCTGCTGCAGGCAGCATTTACCCAAAATTGCATAATACAAACTTTCCGCAAAAATCGCCATCGTCGTTAGAATGTTGTCCTGGCGTAGTTTTCACCTGCTGCGCAGCACAGAAACAACCCCTGTGTACCATCATTTGCTTTGATCTTTCATAAGAAATCTTTGCTTCTGCCATGTCCTAACATCAAGGAGTAGCACATGTCGTTTTCCTTCCTATGAGGGTTATACATATGTATAATTTAAGAAACCTTTGAAATTACTTTCCACTTTCACCCTCTCAGTAACTGTTCTTAGCGTTATTAGTTTCAAGTTACAAAATGCTCGTATTTTGCTCTCATACACACATCCAAAATCTGCAAATACCAGTAGTTTGCTAGAAAGAAAATCTATGTTTTAAGTTTACTTATGCCTCACAACAGATTTTTGAGATATGTTTTGGAAAAAAGATGCTGTAAAATGTAGCTTTGTGTCTTGTTTTCCTGAAAAATCATTCATAGTAGGAGGGTGTGTATCTCTCGAGTTCCAGCGCAACTAGCGGTATCCAGCAGGCCAAGCACGACAACACTTTAATAACTTAGGGCACTATTACAATGGCTGGCGGACAAACCGTAACGGAAACGGGACCGACCGCCAGAGGTGCGGCAGGCCCGCTAGGCCCATTAGAATGCGACCGCCACCCTGTCGGTCGATTCACGCATATTTTACATTACGGTGGACGGTGCTGTAAGCAGCACCCGCCGCAATGTCAAATATGCATGTTGTTCATTGGCATGCACAAGGTGACAGGCATCGCCACCATGGAAAGGCCATTCACATTGCACATGATAATATGGACGGCGGTGCCTGCAAGGCACCGCCACCATTTTCGTCTGCCTTTTCCACCCGGCCGGCAATCCAACCGGCGGAAAACCGGCGGACGGACTTTTTGTCCACGGCGGTACCCCCGCCATATTAATATGGCGGGGGTAAATTGTGCCGTGATGTCATGCGGATCACCACTGCCGGCCGGGCGGTGGCGATTCACACGACATCCAAATAGAACCCTTGATTCTTATATAGCACTTCATACCACCCTTGTGACATTTCTAAGCACTGTAATTATCACATCTCATCATTACCTATTTTTATAGTACTTAATTTACTGGCTTTAGTAGGATTCAACGGCGAGGCGTCATTGCTGAGATTGGAACTCATGACATTAAGAGGTCGATTGCATTGTATGACTCTGTCATTTTGACAGCTTTTGCCCTCTTAGCTTGGCCTCCATTGAACCTCATTATGGTGTGTGTTTCTGGAGCAGGGGTACCAAAAGTATGTTCAAGAGAGCTGGACCCCAGTCAGACCTTCAGGATGATCACCATTTATATGCAGATTTCTTTTATATGGATATACTGAAACACAGACATGGATTTGGCCTTCAGGACCTATGGCGAATACTCCCTTGTGCCTCAGTATTGAATAATACAAAATTTTCAGGCTATTTTTTATCAGCCCTCTCTTTGTTCGTTTGCCTTTATATTATTATCAAATAAGTGTCAATCCATCTCCCTAAATAATATTTAGTGGTCTTCTTCCAGCATCTTCATTACCAGTATTACATGGGTTTTATTTGTGAAATTGCAAGCAATATAGTTCACTTTTTAGGTCTCGCGTCTTGGCAGCGCATGCGCTGCATGCGCAGTCTCAGCAAGACCAAAAGTAATCTGAATGTTGGCTGAAACTTAGTGTAGTTTGTCATGCCTCTTACCATTGGTTTAACTCTGGCGTTGATGTTGTAATCTTGCTTTCTGCTGGCTGTTAATACCATACCTAACTTCCGTGTAGTCCGGAAGCAGCAGTGCCTAACTACAGTTTTCCTCCGCAGTAACGCTCTGCAAGGCACGCAGGGAATTTTCTTTTTCCTCTTCAGCAGCGTCGGCCTTACAAGCCACATGGTGCACGGGTGCGCGCTCCAGCAGTGCGTGGAGATCAATCTTCTGCCCTTTTCCTTGGCCTCCCCTACCCCCTACTTAGCGCCAGGAGAATCTCGCGCCACAGCTTGTTCTTTGTATTTCAACCGAACTATCGATATGTACTGCTAACGATAGCCGCAGCTCCCCGCCCTCCCCCATGGAGGCTGGCACCGTGCGGTGATGTCGCATTGATTGGCAGCTCTGCCCATGCTGGTTCCGAGGAGGGAGCGGGACCGGTCCTTCGCCACAGCTCGTTTCCTCCTTGTGTGTGTGTTTTACTTAATATTTTCTGCCTCTCTTCTTATTTGTTCGATCCCGAAAATGTAGTTACGGCGCCCCGCGATTTGCAGAATATGTCCTTACCATGTGTAGAACAAGGGCCTTTTCTGCCTGCTTAATGAAATTCGGGGGCACGGAGGGTGGGTGGGGGGCACTGCTCGTTTGATTAATTAGAATAAAAATGTACGCCTACGCTTTTCCATCTCCTGTTCATTTGTATCCAGCTCGGCTGGACAATCGAATACATGAATTGGCTTTGATTCTGTTTTGTGTAGCGGGGAAAATTTGGGCGCTTCGGTGTCCCACAACATTGCTTGTACAACTTTCCCTACATGTGCGTTGAACCAACGATGATCATCTCTGAGAAAACATAGAAGCCGATTTACACACATTTTTCAGCACTGCTGCCTGCCTTCTTAGTGTGCGTAATCAGACATCCATGTGGAAGCTGGAGGTGGGGGAAACCGTGGAGAGCCTTTAACACCGCGCAATGGGTTGTCCCTAGAGAAGTAGTCTATCATGACGTTTACACACAACAACACACCTAACTAACTAGTGGAATGAAGTGCAAGGCAAATTCCTTATTTCTGAAGGGCGCTGTGTGCATTAAAGTTATGCCAACCGCAGCGGCCATCCCATCTTGCTCCAGGCTCGTCATAGTCCCTGCCTGTCCGTTCAGTCTGGTTGCCAGTTTAAAATGTTTTTAATCCCTCATTACCATAGGACGGGCAATGTTTTTAACATTACTTTAGCCCACTTCCTTGCCCTCCCTTTGCCCTCTGACCCCTGCTGGCACACATCAACAAAACCATCATCTGAATGGAGGCTATCAGTGGGGGTGCTGAGGGAGGTCCGGGGATATTTGTGTTCCGGGATTAGTCCTTTCTCATGCAGATACTGACCAGTGAACACAAAAGGACCCCTTGCTGCCCGATATAATTCACTACCGTCTGCAAGGGTGGCAGATTTCTCTTCGCCCTCGGCCAGGACGCTATCTTAGCAAAACTGGCTCTGCTGATAGGGCATGCCATGGATGTGGCAGGAGCCGGTCCAAGCACACGGTGCACCCCACCTATTCACAAAGAGGTGTACAGGAGTGTGTGCTTAGCGCACCTATTTTCATCCTTACACGAGTCGATCCTGTCCTGGGCCAGACTGCCCCAAGTGGAGGCGCTCTGCACGCCCAGCCTGCACCACAAACCCGTGCTCCGCCTATTAAGTCCTACAGGAGCACGGGAGGACGGATTTCGATTGCAACTGCTAACGCAAAAGTGTAAATGTAAATGTGTGCATTGACCAGAGCGGTCCCTTAAAGCCCTTGTCTGTCTACTCTGCTCACATGGAGTGGAGTAGGAGCCTGCAGATGCCAGTGTGCCTACGAGACTCATGGCCAGCCAATGCATAAAAGCGGAGCCAGCGTGCCTCTGACTTCTGTTACTGCGGACAGCTAGGTCAGGTGGGAAAAGCATCATACCCACTGCTTCCCTGCATTCAGTCACCGGGAGTCATTGATGACAGAGTTCAGATCGTGAATTGGAATTTCAAGTCAAAGGATTCCAACTCAATTTTTGAAAAAACACAATTCTTCCTGCATTCAACTCCTTAGTACTGAATTCTGCTACAACATTCTTCGTCTAACAAGCACTGGCAAAGCCAATAGGTCTTGGCTACCTAGTTGCATGGATTGCGGTGTGACGGAAGTCTGATAATTGAGACCGGCCCGACATAGCAGCCTTAGTGAGTAGCGTTGACTTAAGGCAATGCTACACAATCACTGTGTTTATTGAGACCAGCCAAACACTTTGCTTCCTCGTAAACCCCGCCAGCACTTTCGACAGGTTTAAAAAATAACTGAATGAATAGCTAACTAGAGAAGTGGCCATTCAGGGAAGTTGCTCTTGTCCATTCATACCAGCACATCTACAACAATTAACCAAAAAAAAAACGACAGTACAGAGAGAGAGAGCTCAGCACTGTTTTTAAGGTGCATGCCAAGAAGTATGACAAGGGGTTTGCCTAAGCTTTTGACCCAGCAATCTGGGCTCTCTTTACAGCAAATTTATATTTGTTTAAATTGTGTTTATTTTGATTTTATCTCTAACGTTGCCACCCTGCTGTAAATTTCTACATTAATGCTAGGGAAAACGATGCTCCAACGGCTGCGTTTGTTCAGCAAAAGAAGGGTAGGAGCCCCTAGCACTGTTGATCAAGTGCTCATCACCGTCCCCTCGCCCTCACAAACACACTACAGACCTCATAGTTGACAGCCAGTACTGTGAAATTTACACAGAGCGACAGTTTGTCTCTTCTAACACATGCTTGTCATCAGCATACACATTGAACTTTAAGTGGCTGTGGGCAGCTTTCCAAACATCATATCTTTTCTCTATAAGCTTGGGTGATATAAATTAATCAAAGGTAACAAACAAACATTATTAAAAACAAACATAGCAAGATCACCTTTTCTATAAGTCATTATTTCTCCTGTCAGATAAGTAGGATCAATGAAATGAAATGCTTTCATATGCACCAAGTTTAAATGAAGGCGGTGCTTTGTGATGCATTTCGCCTTGTGGAACATATGCAATCCTCATCCATGCTACATATACAGTGTCACTGTGAGTGAGCGGAAATTAAAGGCCTCTGTTCTGGCACGGCTGCATTTCTTTTGTCTATGTTTTTGCATTTTCAGCTTTACCTATTGAGATGATGAAATAGATGTGATTAATATATGCTGAAGGATTATATAGCTTGGACTTCACTACGTATGTTCGATCTTCATAGGATCACACTGTGTAACATGGTCCAGCAAGACTCCCTAGGTGCTTTTTATCAGTTCAGGAAATACATAGGAAAATAACGACCAAAATGCCAGCTTAAGAAAGAGATGGTGAAAATACCTTATGATGAGTCGGACACTCAGACTCAGATCAGATCACAAAACGTTATTTGGGAAAATAAAGGTGGCTATAAAAGTACATAAAACATATCATCAATAAATATAAAACATAATCAACATCAATAGGAAATAAAAACAATATTTAAAGCACCGGAGCCTCCCCTAAAATTGTTCACTTTAATATAATACTTTTCCTAAAATGTATTGTCCCATTAAAAAAAAGTAGAGTTGAAACAAGTGCAAATAAATAGTGTAAAGTATGTTTATAATCTCTTACATTCTGTGTAAGAAAAATCGGTTTGAGATATTATCTCCCTAAGTGCCCTTAAAAACCACACATAGCACAAAGTGCTTTGTACTTTGCTTCTATAGACTGTCACAAGGGCAATGGAGCGTGTCTGGTGGCAGATTTTCCTTTCGGTAAGGCAGCTAAGTGGTGTAGTGTGTCCAACCGTAATCTGGTTAAGACAAAATGATGCTGGATATTTGTCACCCTGGACAAATACAGTCCACGTCCCTCCTGTAAACCATTCAGCATATATCAAACGACCGTAGGCTTCCCTGATTCTACACACTTTCAACATTCCTGTCTACAATTAATTTGAGCTATTGGTATTGCAAATGACAATGCCTTTTATTTATCTGTTTTGATAATCTGCCAATGGTGCTTAAACTTGCACCTTGTACTCATAGTTCTTGCTTACGAAAAGCAGGGCAGGCAGTAACTTGCGCCTTGATTTTTGTAAGCAAGAACTATGAGTACAAGGTGCGTGTTTACGCACCACTTGCAGGTTTTCAAAACACAAAAATAAAAGGAATTGTCATTTGCAATGCCAATGGCTCAAACTCTCGCAAATGCGAGACCTATTGCATTGCAAATGATTGTTTTAGAAGCAATGAATTTGAAAATGTATGCTCTGTAAAACTGCTTGCCAGCTCAGACTATTTCAATTAGGCTACAGACACCTACAGCTATCTGGAAAACCTTTTGTTATCACTTCTTGAAAAGTGTACAATGAAAGAAGTACAGTGAGGGAGTGGTTTTGGGTTGACTTAATTGAACCACTGTCTTACATTTTTTTCTTAGTATGATATTCTTTACCTGGCTGCTTGTCATGGAATTTCTCGAATGATTCCTTTGTCCTACATATGTTAGAATTGGGTTTTGCTTGTGTGGCATCTAGCAGTCCTCTTGTTAGACTACTGATAACACATGACTTAAAGCTTTGTATTGAGGCTAATACGTGTTCTTTGATATGATTACTTTGCTGAAACAACATTTTTTGTTGCTGATTTATGTTTTTTTGTTTTGAAATGTCATGTTTTGTGATGCCTTAGGCTGTGATAAAATCCGCGGCCTTGTCTGAGACGTGAGACGCGAGACTCCTATTGAATCCCTGACATGCTGCACAAGTTAGCGGTCCGTATATATTCTAACTTCTTTGCGCATTATAATTACCAGATATATAGGCTTCTAAATGAAATAATGCTATGGATGAATTGATTTATGGCCAGGTCTCATAACATGGATGATTGCTGATCCTTTTCTGTAAAATTAAAAAAACAGTGTTCCTTTTTTATGTCACGAATCTTTGCTATTCTTTTCTTCTCTTTATCACTGATCACTATCTGATTCACATCTTTCTATTTTGCACGCTCCCCTCGGGGCAACCAATATGACCCATATGTACTGTCAGTCTTTTACAATTTTCAATAGTGGCAAAAAATGAATAAATCGCCACTGATTATATGTTTTGTGATATTGTTGCATTTATTGATTAAGAGTAGATTATAATACTCAAAAAACTGAACTATGAAGTGTTGACTAATTGTGACATTGTGAAGTAATAGTCTTTGGACCATTGTTTTGTAATACTGTTTGACACACAGGTCCTAGACCGTTTTGGGTTACCCCAATTGATTAATGGCTGTTTTAATTTGAACGCCTATGTGGAGCAGACTGGCAACTGAGATCTAGGACAATTAGAATTTCTTCTGACAGTGTGTGGACCAAGTATTGTGTTACATAATGTGGAATACAATGCATATTAATGACTTTAGATTAGTGCATACATTGAATGCCCAGTAAATACATTTTAACTTCACTCCCTTTTCTAAATGAGAGCCAAACCAATTGGCAAGTGCACATTGCAGTGTATTATGCATTTTTCTCAAATTTTGCAATTTAAATTATTGTATTATAATAAATATTAAAAGGTAAAAGAAGGCAAAACATAATTTAACTGGAAAGATTCAACCTTTAAAACAAAGTTTAACATAGGTGTAGGTAATTTAAAATAATATTTATTCAAAATTTTGTAAATACCAATACAGCAGGTCCTAGAATCATATTTGGGTTTTAAGCTGGGCAAATATTAAACCAAATATTAAACCAAATATTAAACCAAATATTAAACCAAATATTTCAATGTCTAACCCTCTATCAGAAAAGACAATGATATGATATTGGAGAATTTCATCTATTATTCTGTTGGAAGCTCACAGGTAGATTAGCAGCCATGGTTGCCTTGTTACTATATTAAAGATCTAAGAAAAATCAACAAGCCCCAAGTACACAGAAAAAATGTCCTGCAAACTTAGACAAGAGAATCTCTCCTGTGGAGAGCTCGCTTGTAGACCTCTTTTTGAGCGAATACACTTGACTGCTTCTTTCTTTGGATCTGCAAGAGACTTTCCTGTCTACTAACACATCCCCTGACCTCCTCGCTGGCAAAGGAGTCCTTCACTTCTTGCAAGCAAGCAGTGAAGCAAGTACACATTCCATCACCTTTTGAGTGTTTTGTTTGCCAGTTTTATACCTAGAAACTTAAGACTGATGCAGCTTTCCAAGTCTACCACTGCCAATGTTTGTGAATTCCAAGAAGGTGTAAACTTGCACAAATTCAAGGAGTATCTCTAAGTCTGCAAATATGCAAATTGTTTTCGGTCACTATATATATTAAAGATCCATATCGAGAGAAATAACGAGATAACATCTCTAAGTGAAATAAGAACAACAATGAAAAAACAGCACAGATATAGCAGACCCTACTCAGGGCCCCAGACCAAACTACCAAACCAAAAATGCATCTGAGGCGTGTCACACCCCAAACACCGATAGTGAAAATAAGCCTCTGCCCATCATACCTGGGTCAGGCATATTCTCCCTGGGAACAGATGATTAAGTTCATATACAAAACATCAGATTAGAGCTTCTGCTGAGTGATCAAGTATTTTAAATGTTTTTCACTTAAAAGACTCTTCTTCATCTCTGCTACAAGAAGTCTTGATGGTAGAGTCGTCTATGGATGTATGTGGGCAGGGATCCAGGATTCTAGTACCCGCCTTTTAAAAAATCATTTGCTCAAATGACTGATAGCTCAATGTACTAAGCCTAAGTTGCAAATATAGGAGGATGTGAAGGCACATTTATAGGGCGAACCAAGAGAGAACCGAGACATGGGTCTTGCTTGGCTCTAAGAGTAGGTGCATGAGTCAAACCATGAAAACATTTGGTGTGCACATCATGCTACAAGCATAATGTCAAAATAGGATTCACTATCTTCAAAATTCAAAAAAGTATTTTTTTTACAATGCAAAAGCGTTTCACCTTAGTACATTACATTATATCATTGCATAAACAAACATTTATTAAAAGTGACAGTTTAAAAAAACCATTCATGGCTCGCCCTCAACAACAGTGCTATTAGTGAACTAAGAGGTAAGTCAGCACTCATGTAAACCCTAAGCATGGCCTAGATTATGTTATCATAGATGGAGCAACATTATAGTCTATTAAATCAAACATAAGCGGTGCTTGTACAGTGCACATCCTGAACTCCAGTATTTAAAAGTGCACACATGATAATAAAGAAAAAGAAGGCTTTGTGAGATTAAATATTTGTCTAGCATCACATAACTGGTTCAATCAGGATAGTCAGTATTGATTCCAGCCGCCAGATATGTACCTTTCATCCATCCCGTTTACATAAAAGGTCACTGTTTCACCCTTAATTCTTGGCTCACACTAGAAAACTTGACAAGATAGCAGACCTGACTCAGGGCCCCCAGAACTAACTACAAAGCCAAGAATGCACTTATTTGCGGAGTAATATGTCATATTCCATATAGGTACCCCAATATAGGCCCAGGTATCTTTGTAACCCTTCATCTATATTCTTCCCTACATTACACTTATAACAGTTAACAGGGACTGACCTTTTACCTAGATACGACATTGCATTCAGAACGCAGGTTTGAAATCTCATACATTATGCTTGAGGATTCTTGGAAGCACAGCAGGACTACTTTCTCCTGTATAATATCTATGTATAAAGTTCATGCCCAATGTCATCCTTAGGCCGACACAGTAATACAGCAAAGTAGGACCCCTGGGGAGACCTATGAGTATAAATACATCACATCTTGCTAAGATAGAACAGAGGAGACAAAGACTTCCTGGCCGACACACTGACTACAGACGCTGAGATTCCTGCATGCAGACACAATAGCTTGCAGTGGTCTAAACATCTCTCGCGGGGTTTCCAACTCGAGACTAGGACGGGTCCCACAGTCTTTCTGTGGGACCCCGTAATGGGGTCCCACTTCAGGTATTGGGGTAGATTTTATCCTAGATGGATTCTTGGCTTAACACCTACACACATGCTAGGTACACTTAGGTACATCTAGTTATAGAACCATTGTGGGAGTACACATCTTTTTATTCTCATGTGTTTTATATACTCATATGTATTCATGATTATTGTGAGATGGTAGAGCTATGCCATCCATTTACCTTTATAGTACTGCTAATCATTTATATCTTATACTGTCTAACAGTTGTTGCAGCTCATCTATTCTACACCAGAATACCTAATGTTCAATAAATACTTATTGAAAACGCCCAGCCTGTTTATTCTGTGTATCTCTCTGAGACAGACTAAGTTAGCACGAGTGACTGAGTAAAAGGTAGCATATTGTTTCCACATTTGATGGTTGCCAAGAACTATTCTCTCCTTGGTAAGCGAAGATTCTAGTGGCACTGGTAGCTCACTGATACAGACTGCCAACATACCCGGTGGGGGTGTTCAGAGTCAGTCTGACACCAATCCTACACTGCATGCTGTCCAAACATGCAGATCCTGTATAGTTTTTATAGGAACTACAAAAACAATCACACCTTAAAGTTACGCCCCTATCAAGGATCAAGCTTCACATTAGTTGCCATTCTGATCTGAGATAGTAATTTATTACCAAACAATTTTTAGTGTTGCACAACATCCATAGGTAGTCTTCTGCAGATTCAAAACATAGAATGTAGTCTCACAGGTTCCATTGTATAACAATTTTGCAGTCATTTTATGTTGGGAGCATATTTATGCGGAGACTGCCCTCCAACCAATTGTTCAACTAGGAGTCATCATTGATTTCTATGCCCAATTTCTGTCTTCCAGTCATACATGTATAAAGGCTTTAGGGATATTCCTGAGTTGCCCAGGATTCTAGACATGTAGGATATACATATCTAGTATATTGACTCCTTAGCTGAAATTTAATAAAAATTACATCTCTGATCACCACAGTTTTTCTCCCTTTCTTCAAATTGGAATGGAACTCTATGTTGGAGGTGCTAGATTTCTTAGAATGAGTTAAGTGACCCAGCGTGCCCTTTTTCGAATACATTTCATAGTACTGCATATGGGCAGTCCAATCAATTTCTAAATCCCTTGTCTTGTTGGCACAGTGAAATTTCAGGATTATATTGAATATGGCTTAGGGAGATTGGAAGATGGTGACCCCTCCTCTCCTGTCAACAATATTCCAGGATTGTAACATGACAGGGGACTTCCTCTCTCCTGGTGTGTGGAGGTAGCTATGTTAACATATGGCATGGCTTATTAGACTAGTCTTTTATAGGCCTGACCCAAAAGCTCAAAGGGCAGAGACAAAAAGGCTGTAAGCGTAGCAACATCTATGAAAGTTGCGTTGCTTGTTTATAGCTTTCTACTTATGGAAAAGCCAGGCCTCCCTCATCAGTGCATTTGAATAGTGGTGCTTTAGATAACTTGGGCCTTATTGCCCGACGTAAAGGAGATACATTTAGAATGGGTCCCCTTCAGTATGATTACTGGGAATGCTAGATGCAGTGCTTGGAGAAGATATAACAAAAGTTCATTTTTATACATACTAGGTGATTGAAATAAGAAATTATTAGTTTCACACAGTTTTCAATTGAAATCTTTGAATAGCGTATCTAGCTATGGAGGGCATGTTGTATTCATTGAGGTTTTCAAGTTAACAGTTATTTGCACTCCTAGGTACTCAAGGGCTTGAGTCAGTAGATATGAAATCTATGGGCATGCAAAATTTCTGAGTTTAGTATTGACAGTAAGAGGTCAGTTCTAAAACATAGCGAATGATCTTCAAAAAGTGACAATCAAAAGAAGATGACCTAAACTTCACTCATCAAGTCTCAGGTTACACTAATCTTCTGTTCTTGAGGTTCTGTTGCTAGACTGAAAAGGATAGAGCAAGGGTACTCACAAACATTTTCCTAGTGGCCAAAATGTGTGGTCTTTGATGTGACCGAGGGCTGCTTTGATGCGAGTCGAGTGCGGTTGGGCCATGAGTGGGGATGTTTGGGGACATTGGTGGTAAGGTGGGTGTAAGGGAAGCAAAGTATATACATCTAGTTGCTGAATTGCACAATGTGAAAACAGAAAACCTCAGATTAATCCCAGCTTCTCCCACTTAACCAAATTCTATGATCCTAGACAATAGTTTTATTTCACTTTCCCTCCTTTTTCTTCTTTATCACATATACAAGGACCACAAAATACATGACTTTAAGATGCGTGCTGTACAAAATCCTCTTCTTTCTTTCAATTAATGAATTATGTTTTACTAGTATAATAGGAACCCAGGTCATCCAAAGCGTGTCCATAACAACTAAATTGTCCCTTTCTTGAGTTCACTATTGGCATTGTACTGGGAGGGGATTAATCTTTCTAAATTCAAAACTATCACTTTTAAAGTAATACTTCTCAATGCATGATAACTAAATCACGTCATCAAGTACTTACACTTTTGCTGCAAGATGGCTTTAAAAATAACGTTAAGTGATGCAGGACTCAATAGTCACTTCCTTTCTTTAACACCAATTAACCTTTAAATAAGTGCTTGCCTGTTTAGCAACATCTTTTTTATTGTTATCATCTCTCTAATAAACAGAAGCAAAATGCTGCTGTATAGCAGGTGCCTGGATGTAAAGGTCAAGAGTGCCGCATGCGCCCTCCCGAGCCATACTTAGAGCATCAATGGGATAAGGATAGCGAGCACCCCTGTCTTATGCCCACCGTAAGGGTTATATACAGAGCTTTAACGCTGAGTACCCTCATTGTGGAGGAGGTGCATGCAAAATTCAACAGGATATATAATATAATATTGGGCCCTAAGGCTGTCTATTCAAGTGTCATCCAAGGAACGAACAATCATCTTTATGAAATGTCTTCTCCTCATTTAGCGAGAAAAGTAGCATGTTTGTGTATTTGCATGCAAAGTCTGATGGATGCTATCTATTATCTGATTGTTCTATATAAAACAGAATTGGACAGGATGTATTAATATTGGCCATATACTTTCAACAAGTTTGGTTACTATTCTTGTGTTTATTTTAGCGTAATATTTTAGGAGTGCAATTGACTCATATGACCCACAGGACTCGGTGCCCTCTTTGGTTTGAGAAGAAAATTTAGATTGGATATCATTGTCTATGATACTGCATGTGATTGTAATATCATCACATGTGGTGTGTTAGAAATTGTGTTTCTGGTTGGCAGAGGTATGCACCCTGTCCCAGCATGAACCACAATCCTAGTCAGGGTAAGTCAGATACACATCCTAAATTAACCTATGCTCACCCACTGGTAGCTTGGCACAGAGCACTCATGCTTAACTTAAGAGGCAATGTGTAAAATATTAGTGCAACACTTAATACAGTAAAACAATGAAAACAACACACAAAAATATACCACACCTGGTTAGTAAAATAGAGCCTAATTTATTGAACAAAATAATACCAAAATGACAAATATCCAATAAGTAGAACCAGAGTTATGAATTTTTAGAGAATGTCTTGAAATATAGTGCGTAAATGCTGAAAGCGCCAACCGGGGGTATTTGGGTGTGCTTGACCAAGATATTCAAAAAGTTCAGGCAGACTGTGATTTAGCACAGGTCAGATACAGGGACCAGCCTTGTCCCACTGAAACAGTATTGTGGTTTGGGGTTGCTTTTACGTAGAGGGCGAGATTTGATGAACAAGGTAGGCGATGTGTTAGCATCAATCCAGGAGACTAAAAAACTTACCTGCATCACGCCACAGCTTGCCAGCCCTCATAGCCCACGCCGCCACCGCCGAGAGTCACCTTACCTGCAGTTTGGACGCGCCGCCGCTCCGGGACTACGAATCCCGACAGCCTACGCGGCGGCGCGTATTGTGACACCACGAGGGCGCCAGGGGAGGCGCACAAAAGCGCCGCAGGACCTGCGGAGCTCTGGGAGACTAAAAAACTTACCTGCATCACGCCACAGCTTGCCAGCCCTCATAGCCCACGCCGCCACCGCCGAGAGTCACCTTACCTGCAGTTTGGACGCGCCGCCGCTCCGGGACTACGAATCCCGGCAGCCTACGCGGCGGCGCGCGTTGTGACACCGCGAGGGCGCCAGGGGAGGCGCACAAAAGCTCCGCAGGACCGGCGGAGCTCTGGGAGACTAAAAAACTTACCTGCATCACGCCACAGCTTGCCAGCCCTCATAGCCCACGCCGCCACCGCCGAGAGTCACCTTACCGGCAGTTTGGACGCGCCGCCGCTACGGGACTACGAATCCCGGCAGCCTACGCGGCGGCGCGCGTTGTGACACCGCGAGGGCGCCAGGGGAGGCGAACAAAAGCGCCGCAGGACCGGCGGAGCTCTGGGAGACTAAAAAACTTACCTGCATCACGCCACAGCTTGCCAGCCCTCATAGCCCACGCCGCCACCGCCGAGAGTCACCTTACCTGCAGTTTGGACGCGCCGCCGCTCCGGGACTACGAATCCCGGCAGCCTACGCGGCGGCGCGCGTTGTGACACCGCGAGGGCGCCAGGGGAGGCGCACAAAAGCGCCGCAGGACCGGCGGAGCTCTGGGAGACTAAAAAACTTACCTGCATCACGCCACAGCTTGCCAGCCCTCATAGCCCACGCCGCCACCGCCGAGAGCCACCTTACCTGCAGTTTGGACGCGCCGCCGCTCCGGGACTACGAATCCCAGCAGCCTACGCGGCGGCGCGCGTTGTGACACCGCGAGGGCGCCAGGGGAGGCGCACAAAAGCGCCGCAGGACCAGCTTTGCGGGACGCGAGCGGGACACCCGGAGCGAAGCCCGGGCAAAGGGCGGGCCCTCTACGGCCCTCAACGGCACGAGGAGGCAGGGCACGGCCAGGAACCCTACAGGACTATACTCAAGTAAGCCATACCGTTGCGTCTACCTAATGTTTTAAAACGTTGGCTGTGAGTACATTGAAAAGTATGCCTGCGAAAACGAAGGAAGCCCCACAGAAGACACTTGATAATTTTCTTGTCCAGACAGTCAGGAAAATCAATATGCAAAGGAGAGACTCTCTTGGTCTAAGTCAATCCCCAGACCTTCGCTGTTTGTCACCTACTGCTTCCACTATGATTGATGACACTATTCTGCAAGAAACTACCCAGGAGAATGTAATTAGCGGCCCCATTCTCCTGGATGTAAGCAGTGCACCAGATAATGCAGTTACGGCTATTGAGACCTCTAACATACAGGCTGAGGGTGGTATTGATATTGACACTGACTCTGACCAAGAGATACATGCACAAGCTGCACCCAAGGAGATGACACCAAAAGGGCGTGCAACAAGACCAAGACGCTTATGCACTAAGACTCTCCCAAAGCTGAGTGGCCCGTGTATAGGGGCAAGAAAGAAAAGGGTCACTACTCCAAAGACTAAACAAGCAAACGTCATGGAGGATAACCAGAGTCATTTCTTCGAGGATGCTTTTTTCGAAAGGATTTCTGACTTTCTTGAACAAAAAATCAACGCCATTGTTAAACCCTTAATATCTAAATTAGACAAATTGCGTGCAGAGGTCAAGAGGCTGGGTGGCTTAAGCACTAAGGTAGTAGATGGGGTGGAAAATATCACCAAGATAGTCACTATCCTGCCCAACAACATAGGGGGAGATGTGATTAACGAAGTCTTTCATGATAATGAAGGGATTCAGTTACCTGTTGACAATCCATTGCCCCAGCCATTAATACCTTTGTCTACCATCTCTGAGGGCCCTCTCTTGGTTACCATCCCAACAGATGTTCTCCCTTCTGCTGGACCACCCCCAGCAACTACCCAAACTACGGTCCCCCACCAATTTTTAGTTGAGGCCACCCCAGTGGTTCTGGTGCTTGCAAATGTACCCCCTCTGGAAGGGGGAACAGTCGAAAGCCCTACCTCCCTTACTAGCAAGGCTCTGCACTGGCTAACCAACAATATGCGGTTAGCCCCAGGGGGGAAACATCATCTGGCAAATGTCATTAAGTCTGCGACCAGGGTCCCTTGGCTGGGAAACCGCCCGAAAAAGTTTAAGGGGGACTGTGTGGCAGTGACCCTCTTGAACCAAGACGTTCTCCCTAATATCCTGGCCAATCTATTCCCCCCCCAATGCAGAAAAGGCACTGTTGTTCCTCTAACTTTGAAGTTTTTTTATGGGGAGCAACAAAATGTCACATACCCAAGGACTCCAGCGTTGGGGTGGGATAGACCCTGGGATTCCAACTCCAGACAAGGGCAGGATACAAGGCATAATTCTGTAGCCCAATATCCCTTTTTACAACGGCAAAACTCTTCTGTTGAACCTCTCCAGTTATTTAACCGCTTTGCCCCATTGTCCTTCATGGACCAGAATGATTGACTCGCTCCTATAGAAGATACTAACAATGAGGATTTTTTATCTGTTTCTTTTCCTGCCCCTGTACATTTAGATCCAAAAAATAAAAACAACAGGGTGTGTAGTATCCTGAGCTGGAACATCGCTGGTATTAGTTCGAAAATTGGTAATAAGAACTGGCTGGAAATGGTTAGATCTCACGACATTCTTGTATTCCAGGAGACTTGGGAGACGTCTGACGGATTTGCTCTAGACGGCTTTTCCCAGTTCTCTGTACCGGCTGTTTCTAGCACATCTGGAAGGGCTAAGGGAGGCTTGGCTATATATATTTCCTTAAATGTTCAGGGAAAGCCAAGACGAATTAACTCCAATTCAACAAATATACTAGCAGTTGAATTAACTACTTTTAACTCACAGCCTATCCTATTAGTTAATTTTTATAATTCTCCTGTCAGTCAACTGCTCAACGAGCATTTGGTAACCTTAGAGGATTTCTTGTCTACCCACAGCGAAAATAGTGCCCACGGCTTTGACGTGATTCTCATGGGAGACTACAATATCCACCCATGCGACAGGGATTGCCGTGAGGAATATGAAGACTTTCCCCCTTATCTCTGTATTCCGCACTTTGAACACTCACCGCGTGGGGAGGCACTGGAATCACTTTTAGCAACTTTTAATCTTTATGAATTTTCTAGTAGTAACAGAGACTTGAGGTTACTGACATTTGTGGGTAACAATTCTGGCACAATAGTAGATTATATCTTTTTGTCGTCTAGTGTTTTGTCTCAGGTCTCAACCTATAAGGTAGACACCTCAGTCTTTAGTGATCATAACCCAGTAACTTTAGAGATTTTATCCCAGGGAGTTTTTGGAAAGAGAGAAGCTGCAGCCTTATGTGCGACTAACTTAGTCCTGGGAGATCAGAACCGTAGGCTGAAGTGGGATCAAGTTACCCCGATCACTTTTATACAGGATACCCTGCTTAAAGTTGAGGGTGAGGTTGCAATCTGCCTACACAATAATAACCCGTCTCCTATCTTGATAGAGGCTTTCAACATTATCTGCAATCAGATTGATCTGGATCTGACTGAAAGGAATAAGGGTCGGACATGTAGAGGTAAAAAATGGTTTAACATAGATTGTTCAAAGGCCCACTCAATTCTGCTAAAGGCTTTAAAAGCTGAGCCAAGAGATAAAGCACAGATAGCGCTGTTAAGGAAAAACTACAACGACGCTATCAGAAAGAGAAAATCAGAGATCAAAACTGAGGCCTGGAACGATTTGCTGTCGCCCGACATACAGAGAGACAGCTCAAAATTTTGGGCGATAATAAATCATCCCTTTTTTGTCGATCCAGATAAGCAGAGAGCAGATTGCACCATACCGGATGATCAATGGGTCACACACTTCAGTAATATTTACAGTTGTCCTGATAATACCTCAGGCTGTGGATTACAATCCACACAAGCAGTCCCTCCCATTTCTCCTTTTAGCATAGAAGAGGTAAAAAAATCTATCAGCGACACACATTCTAAAAAGGCTCCAGGCCCCGACGGGGTTCCCGCTGACTTTTTTAAGAGTGCCCCTGAATTAAGCGCCAAAATTCTTACCAACATTTTTAATGCCACAAGAGACTTAGTTTTTCCTATTAGCTGGTCGAAGTCTACCATTATACCTATTTTTAAAAAGGGACAAAGAACAGACCCAGCCTGTTATAGGCCAATCTCCCTAATTGACTCAAGTGTCAAAATTTTGGGAAGAGTTCTCTTAGGTAGATTGACCCAGCTTCTAGAAGAAAAGGGCATTTTATCGAATGCACAATACGGCTTCAGAGCCAAAAGGGGAACCTTGGACCAGTGTCTGAATTTAGAACTGATCATAAGTAAGTATGTAGCAGCCAAGGGGGTCTCTCTGTACATGGCCTTTATGGACCACTCCTCAGCTTTTGACCTGGTCAACAGGGCTAAGCTGTGGGGGGTCCTTTTGGCCATGGGCTTTGATGCCCCACTAGTAGGATACTTGGCAGAGTTACATAGAGACCTCAAGACGTCGGTCAGAGTGACCAGAGAAGGGAGATGTACCTGTCACTTTGAATCAGGGAGAGGGGTTAGGCAGGGATGTATCCTTGCACCCCTTCTCTTCACACTTTATATAAATGGTCTAGAGGCAGTTTTGGCTGCGTCCCACATGGATATTCCGCGCGCAGGAGAAATAAAGATTCCTGTCCTCCTGTACGCGGATGACGCCGTCCTTTTAGCACGCTCTGGAGTGGCACTGAGCAAACTACTGTCAGCTTTTGGGGATTTCATGTCCTCTCTGGACATGAAAACTAACGTAGAAAAATCCCACGTAATGATAGCAGGAGCCGCAGGCAGGAAAAGAAAGACTAAAACTTTCTTTTGCTCAGGGAAGGAGGTCAGGAGAGTTCCATCTTTTCCCTACCTGGGCGTGATCTTTGACGAAAAAGGCAAGTGGGGCCCCCAGCTTTTGGCCAAAAGCAACGCAGTAGCAAGAGCGGCTGCTGGGCTGCTTGGCTTTGCTAAAAAGCTTGGCGCTCGCCCCATGGAGAGTATTATAAAGGTCTACAAATCTAAATGTTTATCGGTTGCCCAATACGGCTCTGTTATCTGGGGGTACACTAATCATGAGTATGACAAAATTCAAAAAGTTGAAAATAAATTCTTGAGAACTCTGCTTTCTGTCCCCCAGTCAATTTCTACATACATAATACATACAGAGCTCGGCCTGGGCTACATTACCGACATCCTGAAGGCAGCCCCAGTTATTGGTTGGTTGAAAGTGTGGCTCAATCAGGAGCTCACTCTAAACCATCATATTTTTAAAGATTGCTTAGCCTTGGACAATGTTTATAACATTCCTTGGTTAAAATACGTCAAGACGCAGTTAACCCTAGTTGGCTGATCTGAACTTTTTTCCTCCCCACATTTGATAAATCTAGAAGACGTAAAGACAGTCAAAAATCTTTTGACTGAGCGTTATGCCCTGGAGAGGGAAGCCACAGAGTTGAACAAACACACGGTTAGGAAACATTGTACGATAATAACTGTCCCAGGTATGGAACCATATCTCTTTTCGGTACACAAACCATACCATCGTTTCCTCCTAACAAGATTCCGCCTTGATTTAATTCCTTTTATACTGGGCAATTTTAAAAAGTGGTCTAGACCTGAAAATGCTGATCCTTGTGATTGCGACCATTTTTCTATTCAAAACACAACCCACTTTATCCTGTTCTGTGGTCATTACAAAGAGAGCAGAAAAAAATTCCTGCTGCCTATACTGTGCAATATGGGTTTTACTCAAGTCAAACCAGCTATGCTATTTCTGCAACTTTTACCCAATTTAAAAGTGGCATTTCATGTTGCTAGTTTTTTGGTTGCTGGTGCACGTATAAATAAGCAGCGCTTTAGCACCAGGCACTCTGTCCCTGATTACTGATTACCTTTTATATTCAAATGAATTTTTTAGACTATGGTACAATTTTATTCTTGTATAATGTGTTTTTAAGGTTTCTTATACATTTTATAAATTTTGTAAAAATTTTATAAATCTATAAATTCTTCTGTATGTATTACTATGTGGCATGATGAAATGTTACCGTGTATTGCTCGTTCTTCTTTTATGATTTTAATTAATCGAATAAAGAAATATTGACTGACTGACTGACAATCCAGGAGATGTAGGCGATCTGTTGGTTCTGAGCCATGGAAATCAGGAATGCATTGTCGCTGAACCCCTCTGATGTAGGCGATGCATCATTCTCGAGCTGCGCAGCCGGCATTGCGATGTGCTCGATACTGGCAGCAGTGCTGATGCTTTGGCGTTGATCAAAATGCACCGGTTCTGAGCTGCACAACAACAGTGATGTGTGGGTTTTGTAGCACTTTAAACCCACTTCCAAAGGCCCAGAGCTGGATTGGCACCACTTGGCAAGGTAAGTCTCTCAGATGGAAGAATCCAGGTGCTGATATATGGGTGTAGTGAAGTCTTTGATGTCCCTGAGACGTCCAACAGGAGACAAGCAAATACGCCCTCGGAGCAACTCTAGGTTCAAGTGGTGGAGAGATTCAGGTCAAGTCCTTCCCTTTCACTCCCAAGGCAAGAAGGCAGCAGGTCAGCAGAGCAGAAATCCAACAGAGTTCAGCAAACTGGCAGTCCTTTGAGCAGCACAGCAGTCCTTTTCCATGGCTTAGTATCCACAGGTTCAGTAGTGTGCTGAGTTAGTGGTGTCAGGGGTCCAGTACTTATCCCCAGTTGTGCCGTTAAAGTGGGGGAGACTTCAAAGAGAGGCCTTTGAAATACACAGATTCTCTGCCATTCCTGAAATGTCTCTAGACGTGTTTCTGTGGTATGCATCACTTTACGTGGGGACAGAACACAGCTCTTTCAGGTGTGAGTGTCAGCTCCTTCCTCCCATTCTGCCGAGGATGGGCCATCAAGAAATAGACTGCCCATCAGTCACACCTAAGCTCCCTTTGTGTGTGGCCGTCTGGAAGAAATGCACAAAGCCCAGGTGCCACTCACCCCAGATGTGTATTCAGAGACAGGCAGAAGGCACCAAATGGTTAAAGTAAGAAAACACAAACTTTCTAAAATTGGCATTTTCAGAAATACAATTTAAAATCTAATTTCACCATGAATTAGGATTTTAAATTGTGAATCCAAAGACACCAAACTTGGGGGTCCCATCTCTTCCCAATTGGATATTACACGTATAAGATGAAGATAACATCTCCTGAGGCGGAAGCCAGGAGCCTAACTAAGCGAGCACTTTTACTTTAAACATTTGAGAGTCACGATTGAAGTGTGTTGATTTTAAAAACTGAGAGTCACGATTGAAGTGTGTTGATTTTAAAAAACTCACCGTACTGAAACTCAGTCTCCTGACTACACCCACGCAGCGGGTCATAGCGCTACCGAGGGAACTCCTACAAATAACTCTGGCCGCCATTACCGGTGCACCATAGGGACACGCCCCTTTTCAGAGACCACGCCCTTCACCCTGACTACAAAAGACGCTAAAGCCCAGCGTCATTCAGAAGATAACATCTCCTGAGGCGGAAGCCGGGAGCCTAACTAAGCGAGCACTTTTCCTTTAAACATTTGAGAGTCACGATTGAAGTGTGTTGATTTTAAAAACTGAGAGTCACGATTGAAGTTTGTTGATTTTAAAAACTCACCGTACTGAAACTCAGTCTCCTGACTACACCCACGCAGCGGATCATAGCGCTGCCGAGGGAACTCCTACAAACAACTCTGTCCGCCATTACCGGCGCACCCTTGGGACACGCCCCTTTTCAGAGGCCATGCCCTTTGCCCTGACTACAAAAGACGCTACAGCCCAGCGTCATTCAGAAGATAACATCTCCTGAGGCGGAAGCCAGGAGCCTAACTAAGCGAGCACTTTTACTTTAAACATTTGAGAGTCACGATTGAAATGTGTTGATTTTAAAAACTGAGAGTCACGATTGAAGTGTGTTGATTTTAAAAACTCACCGTACTGAAACTCAGTCTCTTGACTACACCCACGCAGCGGATCATAGCGCTGCCGAGGGAACTCCTACAAACAACTCTAACTGCCATTACCGGCGCACCCTAGGGACATGCCCCTTTTCAGAGGCCACGCCCCTCCTTCCCTGCGCCTACTCCCTATAAATCATGTGCATATTTCGAACGCGCAGCGGGCGTGACGTTTGCGAGCCGAAGGCGCGCCTAAGGCAAGCCCGTCTGCGCCCGTCCGCGCCAGCTCCGTGCCTAGGGCCAGCCATGCTGTTAATCCTCAACCCGTGCAGTGACTAACATGGACCAGGTCACAGCTTCTAGACCTTAGTAAGAGATCTTGCACTCCCACTACTAAATGCAACCTCCCTCTACCTAGCCCAACCCTGTACAAATGTCATAACTGCCAGTTCACTCTGTGCCCCTACTGGACTTGCCCCCAGGGCTCCACAACTAGCCGACCCTCTCCCATCAAAATTCACTCTATGGGATTGGTGAACTGTCGCTCCTTACCTTGTCACGCCAGTGATATTTGGTTACTACTATCCTCCACCTCCTGGGACGCCTTATTTCTAACTGAGACTTGGATTAAAGACTCCTCCAACCCACACATCTCTCTCGCCGTACCCATCGACTACCACTTCACTCGATTATGCCGTGAAGGCTCCAAAACAGGAGGAGGAATCGCAGTAATTTTAAAGAACCACCTGAAAATCACTTCTAGGAAAATCACGAATATAAAGCCCATTGAAGCATTATACTTCTCGGTCACGGACTCTACGACAGCCATTTCCTCAGGGATCTTGGAATAAAACCCCCCGAACACCCCCCAATCTGCCATCTCTGAACTATTGGCAATCACCGCAGATCTCTCTATCAAACATCCCCACTTCATGGTACTGGGAGACTTCCACCTCCACGTCGATATAAGCAGCTGCAACCGCGCCTCCTATTTCCTAGAATCCATGGAAAACCTAAATCTGACACAAAGAGTTAAGGGCCCCACTCATACTGCAGGACACACCCTTGACCTTATCTTTTCAAACCACGAAAAACTAAAAACCCTCCAAACCCTACCTCTGACATGGTCTGACCATTTTCTAATCCCATTTGAGGTATCCTCAACTCAAATGGTCAAAAAGGAGTCTGCCATCAGAACACAAGGCAGAAAATGGCACAAGATATCAAGTTCTACCCTAGAACAACAATATCATAACAGCCCAAACCCTCTCCCTGACGATCTCAGCGCCAGGATACCTGCTAGGTGACAGATGCACTATACAAATATTTTAAATAAATAAAATAAATAAATAAATAAATATTTAGCAATGATCTCACGACTGCTATTGAGAAACTAGCCCCGTTACAAACCCTCACCTCCCGCAGACAAAAACCGTCAGCCCCCTGGTTCACTCTGAAACTAAGGGAACACAGAAGTAAGTGTAAAAAGATAGAACGACAGTGGCGGCAGGCCTATGACCCAGAAGCAAAAGCTCACTACAGACAAGTCCTCAAGGAGTTTCGCAAACTTAAACGCAATTCCATGAGCACCTATTACGCTGATACCATTGCAAAGGCAAAAAACTCTTCCAAAACCCTCTTTAATATTGTTAAAGATGTTACCAATCCCAGTGCTATGACCACCTCTGTCCCCCCCTCCCAAGCACTGAGTGAAAATTTATCAGACTTCTTCGAAAAAAAAATATCCAACATTGCGGAAACTATTCTTCAGAACGCTACCAATACCACCAAGGACCCTGTCATTATCAGCAAGCATGCATTTACCGCTTTCCATCCTCTTACTAAGGAGCATGCCCTGAACCTATTCGTGAAATGTAAATCAGGCTCTCCATTGGATCCAGCCCCGGCCTTAATTATGAACAAAATTGCCCCTCTAGTTATTGACCCCCGCCTCGAAATATGGAACTCTTCCCCACTCTCAGGGACGGTCCCTTTCCGCTTGGAAACACGCTATGCTTATCCCAATCCAAAAAAAAGCAGGCATCGACCCCTCCTGCTTAAGCAATTACCGGCCAATCTCACTCCTGCCCAAGCCCGCCAAAGTGCTTGAGAAAGCAGTCCAAGAGCAACTATCCTACTACCTTGAATCCAACTCTTTGTTCCATGATTGCCAATCTGGATTCAGACCGGACTTTAGTACAGAGTCAGCTCTTCTTGAGGTATCCGAGTTGATTCGAGAATGCACGGACAGGGGAGAGGAGGCCATGTTGGTTCTCCTCGACCTATCCGCAGCATTCGATACCATCTCCCATGACACACTACTCGCTCGAATGCAAGAAGTAGGTGTCAGTGAAACTCCCCTCACCTGGATCAAATCTTTCCTCACGAACAGATTCCAACAGGTGATGCTGGGCTCCTTCCTTTCTTCCAAGAAACCATTGATCTGGGGCGTTCCGCAAGGTTCTGCTCTCAGTCCGCTATTATTCAATGTGATTTTAAAACCACTAGCAAAAGTGATTGAATCATGGGGCGTCAAAGTAACCTTTTACGCCGATAACTTAAAGCTTAATACGGACAAGACTGAGGTCCTATTTTTTAATCAGAAATCCCCCACACCCTCCACCCTCTGGTGGCCGACTGAGCTCAACCCTCCCCTGGACCCAGCTCAAGCTGCCCGTAATCTAGGCTTCCAATTTGACACTGCCCTCTCCTGCAAGACGCAAATTAATAAAGTCACCTCATCTTGCTTTGTAAAGCTTCGAATGATAAAAAAATATCATCCCATACCTGCCAATAGACTCTCGAAAAACAGTTGTCCATTCTCTCATCACAGCTCACTTGGACTGCGCAAATAGTCTGTACGTAGGTGCCCCAGCGTACCTCATAAACCAACTACAGACAGTCCAGAACGCAGCGGCCAGGCTGATCTGCAACATCCCTTACCGCCACTCTATTTCACCCCATCTGATCAAACTTCATTGGCTCCCAGTGAGACTCCACATTCAATTTAAAGCCTTAATCCTGGCTTTTAGAGCTATTAATGTCGAGGTCCTTTTTACCTGCGCCATAGAATTAAACTCTCACAAGCCTCCCGAAACCTTAGATCCAACCATCCCCGCCTTATGATTTGCCCCCGTTTCCGCCTGGCTCGCACAGGAGGAAGAGGCTTTGCAGTGGTCACCTCCAAACTGTGGAACCAGCTTCCTACAGAGCTAAGATTTTTGACGTCAAAACCCCTATTCTGAAAAAACTCAAGACCTGGCTCTTTTCCCTCATCTAATTTATCTACTCCCTACATCATCCCACTGACCCTTTGTGAGGTAAATCTTCAGCGCCGGGACACCTCCGTTGGAGGTAACTGAGCGCTCTACAAACTACTAAATAAAATAAATAAAAATAAATAAATATTCACTACCTGGATATGTTAAACTTCAAAGTACAAAGCCAACTTTTTAAATACACTGCACCCTGCCCATGGGGCGGTCCAGGACCCCTCTTAAGGGTGACATATGTATTGAAAAGGAAGGATTTTAACCTGGCCAAAGGGTTAGCTTGCCAGGTCAACATGGCAGTTTAAAATTGCAATCCTCATACAGGAGCTCAAGGGGTTTAACAGGACCCAGGTCTGCCCCCACTCAAAATATCAGCCACAATATGACCTAGTCCTTTGCTGAACAGCCTGACCTGGATTTCAGCTTGTCCTACGCCTGCACTTCTATGTGCTACGCTGACAGTTTATATGTATTCTTAACTGTAACAATGAATCCCTGTTCTATTTTTTTTTTAAACGTGTGTTCCCCCACTGTACCACCAACTAAATTGCTATAACCCAGTGTTTCTAGCAATTATAGTGATTTAGAAGCTATCAAAGACAATACAAAATGTGATGTGGGGTATGAAATGCCTCATGGAAGTAACACCATGGGAGCTCACTGGTTGGTTCTCACCTGTGAGCTCAGGTTCTCATCATCAGCACACCCACACCATAACAATAGATGTGATAATGATAACAAAAAAGTGGAAATACTAGTGATGTGAGCACTAGGATGTATCTCCCTAGTGCTCCGTCTGCCTGACCCCTAAACCAATGAAGTGGAATCTAATACTATTGGAGCCACCCCATTAGATTTAAAACTGAGCTACACAACCAGTAGCTTTCTAACTTTATTTATGCTGTGTGTTTGCTCATATTAAAAGACACTATGTCGCCTTCCATCTCCATAGATGGCCAACATGTTTCATTGCCTACTAAATTTCAGGCAATTTCTTCGGGGTGAGGGTCAGTTGTCACCACACTGCAATTACTTCATGTGAAGTTTGATACCACTTCACTGCCCCTTGTGGGCATACCGGTGACCCCCTTTCAATTCTGGCCACTGTTAGATTTGGCGGTCTCTAGTTGGCACAGTTAGGTACTTGTGACAAATAGGGACCCTCGCCTCTAGTCAGGAAAAAGGGATTACACTGCTAAAATAACCCTTGCTCACCCCCTTGGTAGCTTGGCACGAGCAGACAGGCTTTACTTCAGAGGCGTTGTAAGTTAAGCATTTGTGACCACATACAGCAACCCAGTGACAACACTACAGATGAACACCACACAGGGGATGCAAGGTGCTTTCCTCGATGCGGTGTAATGCGACAGGTCCAGCGGTGATACCCTTGTTCAGAAGTGTGACGGCAGGCACAGCAGCGGCAACATGCTTCTACCTCGTTGCGAGACTCTTTTCTTGATGCGGTGCAGTGTGACAACTCCAGCGGTGACACCCTTGTTCAGAAGTGCGACGGCAGGCAGCAGCAATGGCGACACGCTTCCTCTTCGTTGCGACATGCGTCTCTCGATGCGGTGCAGTGCGACAACTCCAGCGGCGACACCCTTGATCAGAAGAAAGATCGGTAGTTTTGTATGGGCCAACAAAAGCACCAGACGGTCCTGGAAAAAGCTGAAGAGAAGACTACTCAAGGGGGGATCGCACTACCGGATATTTTCTGCTACTACCTCTCTTTTCAGTTTAAAAACATCCAAAGTCTTCTGACAAGTCCTTGCAACAACAACTGGGGGATGATTTTAAAAACAATGACAATACAGGAGGGAGGCGGAGACGGTTTTTTGTACAAATTTGGAGCCATAAGGTTCTTCAAGAAAGTCCGACTGAAGGTCATCCGGGCAGCACTTAATGTATGGCAAAATTTGAAAACTAGGTGGGGTATAAAATACTATTCAGACCTCACCCCAATCGGGGATTCTTTTTCACGGTTTAAATATCTACAATTACGCTCATGGTTTACAGCAGAAAATAATAATATTGGCGGAAACTGGGAAATAGAGTTCAAACTGCAAAATCCCACCCCTCTTGAAAAGGAAGTCGGGATATGGTATAGGTACCTATTAGATAGTGAAGATATAGAACTACCTTCACCCTACATGGTATGGAGAATATCAATATTAGAAAATAGTGCTGCAGAATACTTTCTTCCTTCTATTACAAACCTCTATAAGTTCGTAGAATCTGCCTCTTTGAAGAAAAAACATTTTTTTACTCTGAATAGGATTTATTACACCCCATATAGAGTTGCTAAATTTGTTGACAACCCTACCCCCAGATGCCCTAAATGTGGTATGCTTAAAGCAGACGATCTGCATATGTTTTATGAATGTCCCCAACTCAAAGGTTACTGGCACAACGTAGAACAGGCACTAACATGTATATTTGGAAAAAAGATTAATTTAGACCCAGAATTAGTTATTTTTGGCTTAAATTCTTCACTTGTAAATTCCATGTCTAGAGCACAGATTGGCCTATTTTTAAATGTAATCCTGTTGGCCCGCAGGGAACTATGCATATTATGGAAAGATCCAGCTGCTCCCCTTTATGAGAAGTGGCTCCGGGCTGCACTTGCAACCGCAAGGCTTGACCCTACGGAAGGTAACGTTTGAGCACCCTTGGTGTGCTGGGGAAGGGCACTAAGGTTGGTTTAAGATCGTCCAAGGATTACACCAAGCCTCGTACAAAGAAGCAGGCCTGGCAGCCCGTAGTGTATGCAGGAACATGGACCATGGGCGTTCAGGATCAAAGGGGTCTAATGTTACGATTGCAGACGCTTACGGTGGCATGAGGACAATCAAAAAAAAAAAAAGAAGTGCGACGGCAGCGACAGCGACACACTTCATTTTTGTTGAGTCGAACCTCCAGCTCCTTGCGACACGCAGTCCCTCAGAAGGCCCAAAACAGCAGCAGGCACTACCAAAAAAACTCTGGGGAGCTGGGGGTTGAAGTCTGTTGTCCCTGAGGCTTCTGCAAGAGGCAAGCTCTTTTCCAAGCCCTTAGAGATCCTTCACAAGTTGAAAGCAAAGTACGCAAAGGTACTTTCTCCTTCCTTTGGCAGTAAGGAAACCACTGCAAGCCAATCCCCCAACCACCACTTTAGCTTGGGAATAGTCTCTCCTCAGTTTCTTCAGGTTCCTCTCCTCAGTAAAGTTTTATTCCTGTAGCCCAAAGTGATCTAATTTCTTGTGATCAGGGTCCCAATATTTATACCCCAAAATCCTTTGTTCTCTGATGGCAGAGGGGCCTTTTCCCAGTCCAAACCAGTTCTGGAGGACTCTGTTTACATGACTCCTCCTTTTCTTTCACAGTGCAGGGCAGAAACATCAGACGCCCAACAGGAGGTGGAACCAGCATTGTGGAGAGGAAGCACAGCACTGGAGCACTTTGTTGACATGATTCCTTCTCTCCATTCACAGTGCAGGACAGAGACATCAGATGCACCACAGGGGGTGGAGCCAGCACAGTGGGAGGCAGGCACAGTCTTATTCAGGTCCAAGGTACAACTTCTCCCTCCCATCTAGATGCAGATCTCTCTATTCACCACTGGGATGACTCATTCTGTCTCCTGGAATCCCCCTGCCCTGTCACTCAAACTCCAGACAAGGAATACACAACCTAGCAGAGGCAGGCTTTGGGTAGTTAGACAAGAAAATACCTACTTTCTAAAAGTGGTATTTTCAAACACAGAATGTTAAAACCAACTTCACTAAAATATGTATTTTATCATTCTGATTTCAGGCATACTAAACTCGAATTTCTACCATGTTCCCTGAGTCAGTTAGGATTATAAAATGTAATAATCTAACTGCCCATTCTGGCCTGTGGAGAACAGGTAGCCTTGCAATAGTGAAAAACGAAAATGGCTGAAATTCTTTATTAGGAAATGCCACACACACAAGGGCATGTCCTACCTTATACTTACAAGTCACCCTGCCCTTGGGCCTACCATAGGGGTGTCTGGTTTGAAGAAAAGGGAAGGTGTAGGGACTGGCAAATGGGTGCACTTGCCCAGTCAGCATGACAGTACCAGACTGCACACAGGCTCTGCAATTGCAGACCTTAGACCCATTTTACAGGCTGCTTCAGTGGGTGGCACAACCAGTGCTGCAAGCCCACTACCAGCATTTTGGATTTACAGGCTCTGGGCACACTCAGTGCACTGTACTAGGGCCTGACAAGTAAATCAAATCATCCATTCATGGAGTCACTAATCCATACATCAATTTACCATAGGGAGAGCATATGCTCTTTATCACTGATCAGCAGTGGTAAAGTGCCCAGAGTCATAAAACAGCTAAAAACAGGTCAGAAAAAATAGAGGAGGAAGGCCAAAAGTTCAGGGATGACCCTCCAAAAAGGGCCAAGTCAACAGCCACACTGCATCAATGTGTATCCTGGTCTGCCTGCCGTCAGCTGGGATTCTGAGTATGCTGTGCTTGAAATCATCCGCAGTTTAAAATTTCACACAGAGGCTCTGCATTGGCAGGCCTGGGGCATGTTCAAAGAGGCTACTGAAATGGGTGGGACATTCAGTGCTGCAGGCCTACTACCAGCATTTAAATGACAGGCCCTGGGCACATGTAGGTCACTTTACTAGGGACCTGTAAGTAAATGAAATATGACAATTGTGGAGGAGCCAATGTTACCATGTTAAAGAAGAGAGCACATGCACTTGAGCACTGGTAGGCAGAAGAACAGTCAGCAAAACTTGAGGTCAGAAGGCAAAATAGTCATGGTAAACCACGCCAAAGACGCCAGGTTGAACAGGGTGCCAATAAAAGGTCCTTGAATGCTTTATAAAATGACGTTATGAAGCAATGAGGACCTGAGGGTTTGTTTGGGGAGGGGTATACATTTCTTGTTGGCTTCCAGAACTTTAGCCGGGGTGATGGTTTCCTCCAGACGTTTTAACATATGGAGACATATAAATGGAAATGTCACCTCTGATAAATGTTCTCTGTGTTAAGTACGGCTGAACTGTAGAAATCAGAATAATAAATAAAATACCTCCCATATATCTTCTCAAGCTGCTATGGCCCTACCTTCCTCTGCGACCAGACATTTAATTCAATTGACAGTTTGTAGCATTTTTAGTCTCTAGGCCAGCAGTCTGTTAGATCCACCTCCCAGTTGGTTGCACTGCTCAAGTCAGAATTCTTTGTCCTACACAATCTAAAGAAGGTGGTGTAGTGAAGGATGAACACCATCCTAACAACTATTTTTGCAGCATCCAAAATAGTAGACCAGGATAATTCATCAGCTATATTTCCTGAAAAGTAGTGCTCCAAGGCCTCTCTAATGGAATACCGCAATACTGGATCTCTAAATGCAATGCCATCCATCCATTACTTGTGGGAGCCTGAGCCCTTGCTGCAGCCCAGTCATAAGACATTATACATGGATCGAGTATAGAGGATGGTGTATGTGCAGTGGAATTTAAAGTAAAGTCTCCGAGATCAGACGGTGGAGTCTCCACACATTGATCAAGTCTAGGTCTTCTAGAACCCTTGTAAAGAGGGGGAAGGTTTAATTGAGTCACAAACAAGGTAAAACCGGGCAACAGTAGAATCCAATGCTATGCTGAAATCTCCACCTTTCAATTAATTTCCCTTCAAAAAGTTCATTCTGAAAGTAACTATTTCAGTGAAAATGTAATCTTTATTTTTCTTTGGGGCATAAATTTAAAACAGGGTCAGGAGCTTATCCTCAAGCCAATCCCTAATGAACTGGTTATTATGACATGAGCGGTTCTCATCCAGCTGGGGAGCAGCCTTAGAAGGACATGGAAAATGTAGATAAAAATGGGATTCAAATAACCCCATGCTGTTTTAGTCTCGGGTTCCTCTTGACAAAGGAAAGAAGAGCTCAGCAGAATATTCAAATAACTCTGTGTATTAAACCGTATCTTTGGACAGTGTATCCATTAATTTCACAATGAAACAATGTTGAATAGTGTCACTTGAGGTATAACTTCTGTTTGTTTGCTTTTGGCTTCAATTCATATTTAAACATGTCAAAAATACAAGATGAAATGTACTTTATGACATTATGTAGAAATGCCCAGTTATAAACAATCTTCATTGTTCTCTTAAAATATTTATTGAAACTTAGAAATGAATTTATAAGCAATCTAAATGATTTCCAGATTGTTTAGCTGTATTGTTGAGCATGATTATATCCTGTTAGAAAACATGGATTATGTCTATTGGTTATGGTTTCTAAGAACAAACAGAAGATGTTTCTCCCGGTCTACTTGATACACTGTAGCATTAGCCCACGGTCATTGGTTGGCCATCTTGAAGGAGGAAAATACTTTGATCTCCTTCCGCTAGAGTACATGGGGCCTTATTTATGAATGCCTTGCGACAGTTTTGCGCCGCCGGTGCGTCACTTTTTTTGACGCACCAGCGGCGTACAATATGCGCCTTGTTGCGCCATATTTAAAAAGTGACGCATCTAGGTAGATGCGTCACTTTTCACCCCCTGCGCCACATTATACCTGCGTCAGGTATAATGTATGCAGAGGGGGCGTTCCACCGCAAAAAGCCTCGTAATAGTGACGCAGTGAAATCTATGAGATTTCGCTGCATCACTTTTAATACGCTGTTGCGTCTAAATCTTGCGCCTGCCTCACAGCAGGCGTAAGACTGACGCAAGCCCTTTCACATGGGGCTTTCCCCATGTGAAAGGACGCACTGCTGGAGTTGCGTCACTTTTGTGACACACTCCAGCAATGCGTCACTTTTGCGCTTACAGATACGTCAGAAATACTGACGTATCTGTAACTCCTTGCGACATGATGCGTCATATATTAAATATGACGCATCAGGAATGTCGTAAGGAGTGCGCAGTGAAAAGTGACGCATCGCTGTTTTCAAGCAGCGATGCGTCACTTTTCATAAATGAGGCCCATGTTTATTTGTGGTGCAGCGTTTTTATTTATTTGAAGGTTTTGTTTGGCGCACAGTATAATTTACTCGAGCCGATATACACACCTTGGGTGAAGCAGTCGGAGATTACTTTCCCTAATTCCCTGGACTATTCCTTGTTATTCATTTCTTCGCCGTTGTGAATGCGACGCGTGATTCATTGTAGTGGGACGCACACATTATTATTTATATTAGTAGAGTTATTATATTTCATTTAATCTGGTATTATTCTTCCCTTTTAGGGGCAGCACTGTTAGTGGTGGCCTCTCATATGTGTCTGCAGTTTGATTCCCCGAGGGCCCATTGTGTGACCATTTCATTCTTTGAAACAGCATGCTCAAAGGATTAAACGAGCTCAAATGATACATCCACTTTATCCTGCATTATTATCTTTTGAGCAAGTATTTCATAATTTGTTTACAGCGAATTGAGCAAGAGACTTTTACTATGCAACCTAGTTGGGCACGTATTTATCAGGAAGTCTTGGTGAGTCACAGCCAATCATAATCTAAATAAGAGACTGTTCTATTTTACACAATAGCTCATGTTGATATTTGCTTTATTTATACGATGCAGGGCAGACTTATGCTTTGTGTTTGGTCCTGAGGAAGAACTCATTAGATGTTTTCAGTTACACATCTGACTGCAGGTGTCAAAACGTCAACGCCGTACAAGATTTAGCTTGTATTAATCATACCGAGCTGGGAATAAGTGGAGGACATTCACTCGACATATATAGGGTGCAACTAAGTGAGACATAGCCAGGCTTTGAAAATATTTGATAATTGGCTGATCAAGTATCATAATAGGTTGAAGCACGTTTTTGCAATGCACATGCAGTTTGTCACTTATAGACAAGAACATCCTGTCCGAACTTTGTTTAATGTTGTAGTTAAAGTATGTAAATTTGACAGATAATATACATTGTATACTCTTTGAAAAACAGTTTGAGCGTGTGTCTATATTTAATGATTAGCAACATTTGTGGCAGGGGACCTATACATGGCCTTGTTTGAAATGTATGAAAGATGTAAATTAATTCTGACAGAACCACGTGTGACTATATTGATTGTTAGACCTGTCAGCCTTAGGATGGTCTTCACCCACACGTTCTGCCTCTCCTCCTCCATTTTGCTGAACTTATGTTTGCTGGCCTTAGGTCTCTGTGCAATTTACTCCTGCAAACCAGTGCTAAAGTGTGTGTGCTCACTCCCCTAACACATGGTTAAATTGGATTACACCCAATTGGTATATTTCCCCTATTTATGAGTACTTTGTAGAGTGGTATACCATATACACAGGGCCTGTAAATTTAATTCTACCAATGGGCCTGCAGCACTTATTGTGCCACTGACTTAAGTAGCACTTTAAAACAAGTCCCAGGCTTCCACTTAAGTTTGAAAGCAGTTTCAAACTGGCATGTCGACTTGGTAATAAAACCCTCTTGCCAAGCCTTAAACTGCCCTTTTATTACATATGTCGCGTCTAAGGTAGACTCTAGGTAGCTGATGGGGCAGGGTGTCATGTAATTGAATGGTTAAGCATGAAAATATTAGTTTTAAATGTCCTGGTACTGAAATTCATTTTTCACTACTGTGAGGCCTACCCCCCACAGTGGATTCCTTATTACATCTAATACGCTGGAATTACCAATTGGGAGCAGGTTGCTATGAAATGTTTGGTTTCATTGAAATTGTATTGGAAAACACTATTTAATGATAAACCTGGGTTTTTATAACAATTTTGAAAATGCCACTTTTAGGAGGTTGAACAAACAGTAAACATTCTGCAGGTCTAATGCACTTTAAGATTCTGGTTTAAACATGTAAATCACTTGTACAACCTTAAATGAAAATCATGTGTGCACCAGGTGAGGGGATCTGTGGGCCACCGGTTTCAAAATGAAAAGAAATAAACCCAGAAAGGTCTCCAGGAATGCCTAGTGCACTACAAACAAGTCACTGTCCAGTGTACACAAAGTTATTACAACAATTCTTAGTATTGCTCAATGTCATCAATTGTAAGAACAAAAATTGACCAATTTTCAATGAACCCAGGATTACAAATAAAATCTTCCAAACATGACATCAATTGTGATCTGCTTTCAATCAGAACCTGACTTTAAAGGATTTTTTTCAAATGCCCCGTTATTTGCATACGAGAGGTCACGTAATTTGAAAGAAATGTTAAGCAAACTTGCAGCTAATGTTCAAGTCCCTATAACGGGATGTCATGTCTAAATGCATGAACTGCTCGCACTGTAGTCATGTAATTATAGGTAGAAGTCTGTCACACCCTCGTTCAGACAAAAAGATTTTTCTTAATTTCAAAACAAATTACAACAGTCATCATGTCATCTACGTGATTAAATGTCCGTGTGACTTGCAGTATGTGGGGAAAACGGAGAGGGTTCTCCACACCCGAATTACAGAACATAAGAGCAGAATCAGGACTAAAACTATCAGTTCTCCGCTTGCACAACATTGGTTAGCTGAAAAACATACGATTGCACAGTTAAGATTTTGTGTTCTTGAGATGGTTGAGACTCGACCCGATAGAGACATGTCCAGGGTATTATCCCAACGTGAGTCTCATTGGATTAGGTTCATGGAAACAATGTCACCAAAAGAGTTGAATAACAAATTTAAGTTGTCCTGTTTCCTACAAGTCTGTAGCTTGATTGACTGCATCTTATGTTACTACTTCTCTGTGCTTGTCAATTTCTTTGTTGCATTTTTTCACTCTATGATGGATAGGCGCTTTATGTATATACCAGATCAGGTTATCCATACATTCATTATTTTTGATGTTTCACTTATTGGCAGACATTTGTTTTATGTATATATTAGATTAGGTTATCCACTCATTTATCACCATTGATGTTTGCCTATCATTTTATTATGTCAAAATGGGTCTTTCATCTAGGCTTGAGATTATTATTTTTTTTCTACCAATCATGTTTTCTGTCGCTATTTGACTTCACAAGTGACTGTTTTTGCCACTCTCTATGCTTACTTACCTACTTTTTCCACACTTTCACTTAATCGTTATTTTCACTTGATTTATTTTTTTCACTGTAACTCTCACATTGTTCATTTGCTCACTTTTTTATTCGTTTTTTGTGGATTGCATGCTGCTGCTTTTATTGAGACATTTATATTGGTCTCATTTTTCCCACCATCACTTCACTCTGAGACAGAGAGGACGCACGACCGCTTTTGTTGAGACATGCATACTAGTCCCATTTCTATTTTCATGATCTTTGTTTAACACTGAGATGAAGATGCCGCATGGGCTCACTTGTTGGAGACGGCATCTTCCGTTTGGTAGCATTCGCGTCTCCACTGCTTTTGGTGAGTTTTTGCTGTTTGTAGTTATACCTTCGTGTTTTCACGATATTTTAAGCCACTATATTGATATCAGTTCTCGTTTTTTTCAGGTGCGTGAATTTTCACTTTTTGAGCGCGTCGCGATTACTATTGCTTGAGGTAAGCCTGGAAGCTTGGTCACTGCGCACCTATATTTCAATTTCACATACACCCGCTCTTCAACAATTGTGGTTCTCTTACAGCGATTTCTTGTCCCTTGTCGGCTTCTGTTTTTGCTCTGAGTGCACACACTCGAGCGGTAGAGGTATGCCATGGATTTTTCACCTCATGATTTATTTTTCACTTCATGATTTCTTTTACACTTTATGATTCACTCAGTGTTTTTTCACAAGTGACGGTCACCTGTGCTATATGGTGGTGATATTGTTCAATCCTCACTGCACTATTTATTCATTGTTTTTTCCACACGTGGTAACTCGTGATTCCTCGTGGTCACGTGTTTTTCTACACTTCAGTACTATTCCATTTAATGTGTGGACTACATAGGTCAGTTGTCGGTTTCATGGCACTGCATGGTGGATAACTATCGTTTTCATTCTCCTGCCCTTCTGTGAGCCCTAATGTTTCATGATTAATGTTCTCATTGAAAAGTTTATGTCATTTTAAACCATCTATTGAAATATGATCATTGATACATTGCAGAATACCCTGACGAAGGGCGGATTTGAAAACCCGAAATGCATTGGGTTATGTGAAGTTTGGTTGCTTACACTCATTACAAGCTGCTTTGTTTGTCACTTGGAATTACACTTTCATCTGCATCTATCAAGAATAAAGCAGATCACAATTGATGTCATGTTTGGAAGATTTTATTTGTAATCCTGGATTCATTGAAAATTGTTTGGTATATTTTTGTGATTACATTGAGCAATACTAAGAATTGTTGTGATACATTTGTGTACACTAGACAGTGACTTGTTTGTTGTGCTCTGGGCATTCCTGGAAACATTTCTGGGTTTATTATTTTTCACTTTTAGAAAGTTGGCATTTTTCTTCCCTTAGCCCTTTTGTGTCTGTAGCCCGGCCTGGCTCACATGACTGGGTATAACTGACAGACTTTGTGAATATCTCCTAGATATCACACAACAGAGGGATTGGGTGTGCCTGAAAGTCCCATCTACTGGCAGAATCGGGGGGCAGAGTTGAACACAGTTCCATTTGCAACTGAATAGGGAGTGCTCTGCCTTCACACAAAGGACCTATCGCCTCCACATTGTCACTGCAGCCAGCTTGGAGCCAGGGTGGGGGAGTCAGAAACTTCCATGCACTTCAAAGTCACTGTATTGAAGCTACTCCCACCTTGCACAAGGAGGGCACCGGGGGATTAAAATAGGACCTACAACACCAACTCTTGACTTCACTCCTGGACTCACAGGAGTACTCTCAGAGGACTACCTGCTGGTATGACCTGCTGTGCACTCTGCAAAACTGCCTTGATATACCAGAAAGGACTGCCTTGCTACCTGGAGACAGCCTTAAACTCTTAAAACCCAGCCTTGCCATTGAGCCCTGCATCTGCACCTGAACCCAGGACTACAAGAGTGAATCTAAGGGCTAAATTGCTGGGGTCCTGTTCAGAGCCACACAAACACAAAAGTGACCCACCAACTTGAACCCACACCAGGACCCAGACAGCGTGAGTCCTGAATCCTCAAGTGGTGTGTCATCAGTCCTGGACCCTTGGTTGTCATGCTAAAGGGGCCCAGATGGCCAAATCCCAAAACTGAGGACTTTGAAAATGTTTTGCCAAAAACTGCTCTGAGTACCAGGAGGAGGCCAATACCAAACTGCTTGCCTATCTGTCTAAGGTGCATCACTGGTCAGAATGAATTTGCGGCTTCTCCCACAATCTTTTCTGAAGCCGCAAATCCTGTTCAGCAGTCTTCTGCCAAATGGGGTGTCTGGCCTCGTGAAACTGTGTTAGGGTATAACCCTCTGTCTCAACTTGCCAGAGATTTTCGACTCCCACAAAAGAGACTAAGTACAAACATAGAAATCTTCATCATGGCTTTGACCCAAGGCTCTCCGAAGACAACGCTCCCTTCTAGGACACCACCTGCTCCGCTGAACTTTACATTCTCAGAAAAATTTTCTGAAAATGTCTTCTAAGTCCGAAGGTAAGGGCTGCCCAAGCCCAATCCACTGCTTGTATCCGACCCGTGCTCCAGTGCGGTTGTCTAAATTTTTTTACTTTAACCCACTTTCGCTTGACTAGATGTCCAAAGATGGCTCTTTGATCTTTTAGGTGCTAGTTTTTACAAAAACCTTCAAAAATTAAAAGCTCCAGTTCTACTGATTGGATTTCTTTTTTTGTCGTCAAATAATTAATGTCCTATATTTGTGTAAAATAGGTGTGAGATTTTTCTTGTATTGTGTTTTCACTTTAGTACTGTGTGTGATGCATAAATATATTACACATTGCCTCTAAGTTAAGCCTGATTGCCTTTTGTGCCATGCAACCCATGGTTAAGCACAAGTTAATTTAGTGAGTTTTGTGGTTCCCCCTACAAGAGATGGTGGCTGTTGCTTGACCAGGGCTCGCACCCCAGTCAACCAACAACCCTATTTCTCACACTGATTACCTACCCAGGTTCTGAAGAACACAAAGTATGCCCATTAGATATTACATATTTACAAGAAGGAAAGCACTGGGATGGATATTAAGTTATGTTTGTTGTTTGACTGTTAGATTTTGAACTTTTTGCTCCCTACACTACCTTCCTGAAAGCCTGTGACTGCTCACACCCGCTATCCTGAGAGTCGTTTGCGGAATGGGTTGTACAAGGACCATTTTGCAGAATCAGATTCCAATGACACAGGTGGCAAACAACTTTAAACAACCACAGCTGGGACTCAGTAGCCACTGTCTTATTGGTGCCTCTCAAATTGGGGTCTGACAAATATTATGGGGAGCAACGTCTGAAGTCTTCTTCCCTGACAATGGAACAGACATGGAGAAGAATTCAAAGGTCAACACTGACCTCTCACCAGGTGAAGAGCAATGACGTGGGAATGCAATATCAAAGGTGTTTGAAGTCTCACGTAGAAATACTTCAGTTTCGGGGTCCCATACTTGGTAATATTTGGACTATAGATAGAACAGATCACTAGCAAAGTCTGAGCGTCCAATTCTGTACCAGGCCTGCTGTCCTAAATTTCTCACCCACCTCTGGCTGCCAGTATTCAGACTCTAGCCCCGTTAAGAGTAATGACTTCTCCTGGTTGTCAGCTATATCTCTCAGTGTTCTTTGCAAAGGGTTAATCAGCATGATCTCACACTGCTCTGGTTCGAAGTCACTGCATCAGGTACTGCTGTCTCTTGCCACCTATTCACTCTCTTCCCCTCCTCATGCAGGTGCAGCCCCCCACCTCGTTGAATGCATCGTGTAACTCAAATGTTTGGAAACAATGCATGAGCACTGTGTGTGGTCTCCCAGCAGGAAGGAGCTCCATTCAACTCCTTTGCCAGCTACCCAAGGACTCACTCTGAGTCCCAAGCCAGCATAGGTAGAAGGCTTCCTTACCATACTTGAGGCCAAGAGCACATCTCCTTCAGACTTCACTGTAAATGTGTACTATCTGTACAAAATTAAATATATTGATTTTTGTGAAGTTAGTGCAAAATCAAAGTTATACTGTATGGGCTTCCAAGTAGCTTATTGTGCATGGGTTAGCTTCTCAAATTCACTAAATTAAATTAGTACTAGTGAGCAGGCTGCCCTCAAGTTTGGATGACTTTTCTTGCACTTACTTCCTAAGGGGCCAGGTGCGAACATACTGAACCACATGCCTGTTTGGTGTGGTCCCACGACACCTCCCTTGTGAATGACATTTTTTTAAAAATGTGAATTTTACGGTGGGTTTTGTGGCTTCTGATGCTGGGTTCGTGCACTCCAGTTCAGCCCCAGAGATCCACGAATCCAGGTTAGAGGCGGTGAATACAATGCAAGCTTTTTGAGGAAGATAGTGCAAACTGATAGTATGCTTCATGGATCCATGTTGGCCCACTTGCAGGTTTCGTAAATCTGAAACAAGATTTGTGGAGTCAGCGAGAGGTCCAACATTGTAATGAGGTGAACATTCTTAAATCCTGTGAAGGGATCAGATCTTGCAGGTGCTGCCCGCTGCAGGTGTTGGGCTCCTTCGGCAGGTTCTCGGGTGTAGTGCTGGACTGAAGTCCAGGTATTACTCAACTTCTTCTGCAAACAAGGCACTGCACCTGCTGCACACATCTGATGGCCTTCATTTGAAAGGTCATCAATTATATCATCAAGGATGTCGTTTAACATGTCATGAGTGATGTCACATGTACGGTCATAAGCACTATAGATATAGTTCACTGTGAAATATGGATTTGATCCTCATGATGACAGACCCCAAACCTCATTTGCAGAGTCTTACCATTGTCAGAGCTTCTACGAGTATGCAGCATGAAGGACCACATTATGTGGTACAAAAATGCAATTTATGCAGTACATTCTCTAGCAGTATTGTTTTTATTCAGTTGAACATGAAACATTTTTCTACAACTACGCAAATTATGTGGCATATGTGGTAAATCCATAATTATGGGGCAAACACACTGCTGCCACAGAATCACATAAATGTCCTGGACCCCACCATTGTTCATTGCTTTATCAACAATTCATTCAAGAAAGGTGAACAAATTCTAACCATTCGAATTCCAATCACTACCCATTGCTAACTGCACTTTAAAAAAATATATTTTAAAATGAACTACCCCAAGATAAACAAAAATAAGTAATGGGTATCAAGGGTAATATTGTTCTATATTGCCATTAGCCTTGTGGTTTATGACCTCACCAAAATCCTTCAATGGCAGTATTGGAATATATTAGACAATTAGTCATTAAGGGCCTTATTAAGATGTCAGGTGAACGTGACATCGTTGTGGAATCGGGACAGACCGATCTCCAGTCAGTGGACCTGACCACAATATTACAATTTGACTGTACCAAGCGACCGCACATGGTGCGGTCGCATTCTTCCATTTCTCTATGGGAGCTTGTGCTGCGGCCGCACACTGGCTGTAGAACAAACTCCCATAGAGAAATGGGAGAATCTATTAATCACTGCAGCACTTGGTAGGCACCTCAAGGCGATGACTGGATTACCAGAAACCGGTCCCCGGGAGCTTGTTTCCTTCCCAGTGTAAGAATTGGCTTTTGTAGTTTGGTTTGCCCTGTTCCCATCATGCACTGGGACAGGAACAGACTAATTTGCATACAGCCAGGTTCTGGAACTGGGATGGTGCAGTGAGCTAAAAAATGGTGTTGGATCTAGCCCTGATCTCTTGACTGGGTGAGAGCTTTCTGCTTAATTCAGAGACTCTGTCCCTCACCACCCCTTGTTGTAAATATTTTTGTCCACCCTAAGCGTGGAAGGGTATTCTCAGATGTGAGACCCTTGCTCATTGCACCATCAGGATTCAAGCAAACCGGGCCGAAGGCGGCTGTAATGCCAGAAACCGGTCCCCGGGAGCTTGTTTCCTTCCCAGTGTAAGAATTGGCTTTTGTAGTTTGGTTTGCCCTGTTCCCATCATGCACTGGGACAGGAACAGACTAATTTGCATACAGCCAGGTTCTGAAACTGGGATGGTGCAGTGAGCTAAAAAACGGTGTTGGATCTAGCTCTGATCTCTTGACTGGGTGAGAGCTTTCTGCTTAATTCAGAGACTCTGTCCCTCACCACCCCTTGTTGTAAATATTTTTGTCCACCCTAAGCGTGGAAGGGTATTCTCAGATGTGAGACCCTTGCTCATTGCACCATCAGGATTCAAGCAAACCGGGCCGAAGACGGCTGTAATGCCAGAAACCGGTCCCCGGGAGCTTGTTTCCTTCCCAGTGTAAGAATTGGCTTTTGTAGTTTGGTTTGCCCTGTTCCCATCATGCACTGGGACAGGAACAGACTAATTTGCATACAGCCAGGTTCTGGAACTGGGATGGTGCAGTGAGCTAAAAAACGGTGTTGGATCTAGCCCTGATCTCTTGACTGGGTGGGAGCTTTCTGCTTAATTCAGAGACTCTGTCCCTCACCACCCCTTGTTGTAAATATTTTTGTCCACCCTAAGCGTGGAAGGGTATTCTCAGATGTGAGACCCTTGCTCATTGCACCATCAGGATTCAAGCAAACCGGGCCGAAGACGGCTGTAATGCCAGAAACCGGTCCCCGGGAGCTTGTTTCCTTCCCAGTGTAAGAATTGGCTTTTGTAGTTTGGTTTGCCCTGTTCCCATCATGCACTGGGACAGGAACAGACTAATTTGCATACAGCCAGGTTCTGGAACTGGGATGGTGCAGTGAGCTAAAAAACGGTGTTGGATCTAGCCCTGAACTCTTGACTGGGTGAGAGCTTTCTGCTTAATTCAGAGACTCTGTCCCTCACCACCCCTTGTTGTAAATATTTTTGTCCACCCTAAGCGTGGAAGGGTATTCTCAGATGTGAGACCCTTGCTCATTGCACCATCAGGATTCAAGCAAACCGGGCCGAAGACGGCTGTAATGCCAGAAACCGGTCCCCGGGAGCTTGTTTCCTTCGCAGTGTAAGAATTGGCTTTTGTAGTTTGGTTTGCCCTGTTCCCATCATGCACTGGGACAGGAACAGACTAATTTGCATACAGCCAGGTTCTGGAACTGGGATGGTGCAGTGAGCTAAAAAACGGTGTTGGATCTAGCCCTGATCTCTTGACTGGGTGAGAGCTTTCTGCTTAATTCAGAGACTCTGTCCCTCACCACCCCTTGTTGTAAATATTTTTGTCCACCCTAAGCGTGGAAGGGTATTCTCAGATGTGAGACCCTTGCTCATTGCACCATCAGGATTCAAGCAAACCGGGCCGAAGACGGCTGTAATGCCAGAAACCGGTCCCCGGGAGCTTGTTTCCTTCGCAGTGTAAGAATTGGCTTTTGTAGTTTGGTTTGCCCTGTTCCCATCATGCACTGGGACAGGAACAGACTAATTTGCATACAGCCAGGTTCTGGAACTGGGATGGTGCAGTGAGCTAAAAAACGGTGTTGGATCTAGCCCTGATCTCTTGACTGGGTGAGAGCTTTCTGCTTAATTCAGAGACTCTGTCCCTCACCACCCCTTGTTGTAAATATTTTTGTCCACCCTAAGCGTGGAAGGGTATTCTCAGATGTGAGACCCTTGCTCATTGCACCATCAGGATTCAAGCAAACCGGGCCGAAGACGGCAGTAATGCCAGAAACCGGTCCCCGGGAGCTTGTTTCCTTCCCAGTGTAAGAATTGGCTTTTGTAGTTTGGTTTGCCCTGTTCCCATCATGCACTGGGACAGGAACAGACTAATTTGCATACAGCCAGGTTCTGGAACTGGGATGGTGCAGTGAGCTAAAAAACGGTGTTGGATCTAGCCCTGATCTCTTGACTGGGTGAGAGCTTTCTGCTTAATTCAGAGACTCTGTCCCTCACCACGTCTTGTTGTAAATATGGATTAACAGAGGGGCGCCATAGGGGCCCGCTCGGCCCCCAACTGGATGCCCCAGGGAGGCAGGGGCCATGCTAGGTACCCCCAAAGTCACTTTCTGAATGCTTTCCATGTTGGAAAGCCCAACTTGGAAAGCCTGTCGGAAACTGACATCGTAAACCCGACGGTAGAAACGCCGTCCATAGGGATTACGGGAGGCCTCGACTGGCCGACAGGCTCCTTGAGCCCTAAGGAATGCAGCCAGAATGACTAGCCGGTTTCACATTCGACTGCCTGTACTGTAATGCAGAGGTTAAAAGTGAAACCGACGATGTGCATCTGAAAGCCTCCGACCTACTGTCTGAGATTTTCCTAGTCACATCGTAATGAGGCCCTGTGCGTTCTGTCTAGCTATCGCTAGAAAGACCGATATTTAATCTTGTGAGAGGTCCAGCATACATAACGACATCAAAGGGTTCTAGTGATAATATGTCATAAGGCCAATCTCTTAGCAATTTGTAAATGTCAACAATACCCTGAGATGGCTTTACAGTGTCAACTTACCCCCCGTTATGTATCTTTTTTATTACACAATTTTTCTTTCACTGGAAACAAGTGGAAAAACTCTACAGTTTGGTTTGTAAGAGTAAGTTATATTAAAGAATAAAGAATTTTTGAAAAAAATGCAAAAAAAGCACCCACATGTGTAATATATATTAAGTATGTATGCAAACAAACAGTGTAATATGATGCTTTTTTCTACTGTTGAGTGTTAGGATGGACCATGACTCGGGAAAGGCGAAGCTTCAATGGGTCATGATTGCCCCTTGCTTATACGGTTATTGCCATGATATTTTGTTCATATGTATTTGCTTTAAATAGAGGAATTTAGCTAAAACAGGATATAAGGGGTTAAATTCGTATAGTGGTAAAAGCACATTGAAGAGGCCTGGTGACTAGTGTAGAGCTGTTCCTTCTACAAAGTGATTGCGACATGCAATTGACATCAATATGTATGTTGTTGATTAGTTGATGACAAAGATACACAATTCTGTCAAGATTATGATGTTCTGACAGCAAAATATACCTTGAGTGACACAGGCTTACATGTTCTTGGAGCAGCTGATGTGTAGACGAATAGACAGACACATTGTATAGGTTGCTTTGGCAATCACTGCTTTCATATACATATTTTATCAAAAATAAAAAAAAAACGACACTGCATTTCTCATTGTTAAAAGATTGACTGTCAGACAGTCACATTTCCCCGCTCTGAAATAATTTGCTCAAAACATGCTCGGTGACAAGATAATTCATTATTTATATTTTAGCAGCTGACGTTACAACACCGGCAGTGAGGCCTTCGGTGTTCAAGCACACATGTAGTCACATGTGGGCTGATCTCTCCCCAATGAAATGAAAAGCTCTGTGTCACAGATTACATTGATTTTCACCCTTTAACCTGCTGCAGAAATCAAGCTGATCAATATTGTGTCACTCGGCTTGGCAAAGCATTTACTGATGTAAACCAAAAGCAAAAAATATGGCCTCTTCGACAGATAAAAACCAAAAGAGTTAACTACCCAAACATTCTGCCCAGGCTGTTTTCCATGTACCTTATCGGTGTGGACGATTTTTCACATTTTTTACGTGAAATGTTACACAATTATGAGTTCAGTGTAAAATATGGTTCGCCAATATTTCATGCCACCTTTTCACGTGCTGCTCCATCCCGTGTATAAAAAGACATTACAGGTATACTATTTTGAAACTGGACTAGCCTGAAAATGTTTCTCATGCAGAAATGTTCTGCATTAAGTAGTCTTCCCCAGGCAAAATCTGCAAAATTACATAACGTTAAAAAAAAAAGTTCAATACATGTGACTGCATGATTTCAATTTCACTCGGGTTACCGATTATGTTTGTGGGCAAAAATCAGTTTCAGTGACTTTCCATGCATTTCAGTAAATCTCTTCAACTCAGAAACACCGGAGCCCTATCAACTGGCTTGGTGCAGTGAAGGAAGAGACAGGGAAACAGTGTGCACGCTCCTATCACCGCTCTGGCAAGCTCCAATCCTTTCCATCTTCAAGTGGTGACAGGAAAAGGACCTAACTGGCAAGCGATGGTGGAGAAAGTACAAGATTCAGTCAATAAATAAAACTTGCATCTATGATCTCGATAACGGATTCCTCGAAGTTCAGACAAGGTAAATGTCAGAATCCCCATAAGAAATAATAGAAACTGCTGATCTTGGGCTATGGAGGGCGATCAAAACAAATGATTACGGTGCCTCGCAATACTGCCCAGATAGATTGAATGCATTTAATTGAGTACTACCGCAGAAAGGAAATACTCATTTGTACACACAAACCATAAATTACTCCTGCCACTCTCACAGTTTGCTGATCTAAAAAAAACAGCTGCGGGGCCCTTTCATTTCACTTTTGTTGCTTTCGGTAATAACATTGTACATTTGCAATTTTATTCTGTGTGCATCTCTTATGTAACGCATGTAATCCTAAATCCTTATGTTTTGCCACTGGTTCTTATGTAAAGCGCTCTGACACCTTCGAGTAAAGTTCGCGCTATATGAAATCGCATTAAATAAAAATAAAATAAAACCAGTAATGCTTTCTAAACCGGCAAAGACCACTCCAGCTTACTACTCTTTCTATTTGCGTCGTCAAAATAGTTAAGAATTGCAAAGTGATACAAAAAACGACCAGCTAGATTCGAGAAAGTGGGACTACTCATTTTACGTGAAGCAGATGAACTTTGGTGACCAGTCTGGCCTTCCTGCAGGGTACCTCACGGGGGTCATCGTTATGAAAACATGAAAAAATGAAATCCAAGAATAGCCCAAAGAAGCTATTATCACAGAAAAACACACGGATTGAGATTTGAAAAAAAAAACACACCATTGGGGTTGTGAGTTTTGTCAAGTTAATATTTGCAAAGCCAGAAATTCGTTGAACTGCCCGGTGACAATTGGTTCACGAACCCCCAGGATGCTTGCGCCAGATGCCCAGGCACAGATCTCCAGTCGGAATGGGTTAAGGTGAATAACAAAACCCAGCCTGTCGCTGAATAGGAAATGAAGACAGAGAAAGAGCTGCTACACTCTGCAATTTAGAGAATCAGAAAAATGATTCAAAATGGCTGCATTCTTCAAACTGCCCAAAAGTATGCCCTGTAGGCTAGCATGGTGTAATACGATTGACCCCTTTTTTATTCTGACATGGTGTGATAAAACGAAAGCTCATTTTATGAAAAGGCAAACTCTGCTGTTTGAGATCCTGGCATTCAGGCCATGTACCACTCTATGAGGTGCTACAACAATACCGCTGCTCGAGCTCTTCAACTATTTTACACCAGTCAGCCCAAAACTGTGCAGAGACCATGACTTCGAGGGCACATTTGTAGTCATCTAGACCCCGAAGTGCAGATCAGTAAGTAGGTTTTTCTCCTTCTTCATTAACTATTGAGCCATTAGGGTTTTTTTTTTTTATACCAGGCTGTTACCCCTAAGTACACCGATATAACATGTTGAGCTTCCCTTTTACTTCTCTGGGCAAAGAGCGTGACACAATCCTCCACGAGCAGACACTGTGAATCCAGCACAAAGGTCAAGCACTCTTTCTTGGCAACTTTCCACTCTGCACTGACTCTGCACAGGAACAAATACCCACAGGCAGGGAACATGTTTGCAATGTGCACGAGGACTCCTCAAATTTAGTCTTTACAACGCGCCCAAGGTAAAACTATGTTGTTTGAGATTCGTCTCAGCTTACATTGAACTCGAAACACATACACCTCTATCCTTTGCAAACTGTGTGTTTGTAGCCACCAAAACAATTCCTCAAAAAACCATTGCTCATTGACTGAAAAAATATATAAATATATGTCTGTGGTACCCCCACAATGCACGGCAGCAGTATGAAGCTATAGCGGCCCTTAGACTCTAGGGGAGCACTCCAGAGAACAACCACACAGATACTCGGTTCGTGTCATCAGCCACGTGCGCTGACGTCACCATTTATTAAATACTCCCTGGTCCACGCCCGGCTCAAGGAGGTGCCTGCAAACAATGTATTGTAGCGGCCGGGTTGCTCACCACAATGTCCACCAGCACCCTTATGCACACACCAGAGAAATACGGTTCCCATCCAATGCCCGCAACCACTCAGTCCAACACAACCCACTATGAAAGGAGGACCCTTGCAGATATCAAGGACTGGGCACCGGTGAGAAAGGCTAATGTCACCCCGACTTCTTGGCCAAAGGAAAGGATATCTCTTCCTGGAGCCACTGTACCACCGAGCACAGAACACTGCACATGAACAGTGTCAAGTGTCTCCTTAAGAGAGTCCCAGTGAAGAGGAGAAAAGCACAAAGGATAAAAACCTTCCTGGAAATGTTGTAGCTCTTGATTGGAGATGAAGATAAATACTTATGTGAACAAGTCACCAAACTCCCCCTGCCATCAGGGAAGTGAACAGAGCGAGGTACAACTTCTGTAGGTGGAATCCAGCAGAGGTTCCAACCAGATGAAAAATATCAGGGCCAAAACAGTAGCAAAATGTGCAAAGAATGCAACGAACGATCTGAGAAATAATGAATTATGACACATCCTCATGTGGCAATAGCCTCCCTTGGATTTGTTTTAAACAGGAACTAACACTACAGGAAAAAACTATAATGCGTTTTAGATTGGGAACCTCTGATAACATCCTCTGGACAGACCACTTGCTTGGAAAGGGCTCTTTGAAAGGGGTTTCTATGCCACCGTTTTGCAACTTATACCTTTCATTTAAAAATGTATTAGCCCAAGTTTTAAATGTTTCAGCTGTGCTTAATTCTGCAGTTCTGGTGCCATGTTTTACATTTCATGCTCCAAGCAGCCTGCAGAACAACCTTCTAGGCAACAACCAGTGTGGATATGCCAGGACAACGCAGCTGGCAAGGATGCTGTGCCCCAGTCTCTGACAACACGCTGTCGAGCACAGTCCGAAGTGGTCCTTCCTCCTGTGAATGGGTAAAATAATCAGTATTCTTTTCATACACCCTCTGCAAACAGACTTCACTAAGCACTACATTCAACAACCTATTATTACAGAGATGAATAAGGCAATAGCCGACTACTTTCACTTTGGTTAATGGAGAACCATGCAGAAAGTCAGCCAAGGTTTGACACTAGGACCAACATACCATGGAAATGATATAAATGTGCTAAGCATACGGTGATCTAGCAGAGAGGATTAGATCCATATTACTTAGGTTTCCTTGAAGTTCTCCTGAGGATCGTCAAAGACTTGGCTGTTGCAAAATGTTGCTAATTGTTCAATACCCTAGTAATAAATGTTTATTCAAGTTTTCTTCTATTGGTTATTGCTGGCTTAGGTTTATTGTTCAATATCGGTGAAATTTATTTTTTTTAAAGATTTGTAGAGCGCAACAAATACCACAAGTGGTGTCTCGGCGCTGAGTTAGCAGAAAAAAAGGCGGCACTCCCTGTAAGTTATTGAGTAAATAGCCATGTCTTCAGTTTCTTTCTGAAAATCATCAAAGATGGGCTGCTTTTTATGTGGGTAGGCAAAGAGTTCCAGAGTTTAGATGCGGCCACAAGGAAGCGTCTGTCTCCCCATGTGACCATTCTCACCCGTTGAATACATAGAGCCGCAGAAGAGGCTGATCTTAAGACTCTGTTAGGGACATATCTACACAGAGATTCCCTGAAAAACTCAGGTCCCAGGCTGTTTAATGCTTTGTAGGTTATGCATAAAGCTTTAAATTTAGTTCTCTTTCTGACCGGGAGCCAATGAAGTTGGTGTATAATAGGGGAAATGGAAGCAAACCTTGGGGTTTTGGTCAGAATTCGTGCGGCTGCGTTCTGTACCATTTGTAGTTTGTTAAAAACCTGCTCCTGGGCATTCAACAGAAGCCCATTACAGTAGTCAGCCTTGGACAACACCAAGGAGGACATGAGGGTTTTTCCAGCCGACAGAGGAAGGAATGGTAACAACTTTTTTACCTTACGAAGCGTAAAAAAGGATGAAGATACCACCGCGTTGGCGTGGCTGGTAAAGTTTAACTTGTTATCAAACAACACTCCCAGATTTCTGACCTTCGGAACCGGGATAGGTGGATTACCCATCTCCGAAGGCCACAAAGTTGGAGACCAAGATGGCTGTAGATCTCCAAACACCATTACCTCAGTCTTATCAGTGTTTAGTTTTAAGCAGTTCCTATCCATCCATTGACTAATTGCTCTCATGCCTGACTGGAAGTTAGCTGCGACCTCACTCCCGTTTTTTTTCACTGCCAGCACCAGTTGAGTGTCGTCTGCATACGAAGTCACTCCTATCCCAAAGGTTTTGATGACCCTCGCCAAGTCCGACACATAGATGTTAAAGAGTGTCGGACTTAGCGAGGATCCCTGGGGGACTCCGCAGGGCAACATAAAGGTCGGAGAATAGAAACTTCCCATCTTTACCGAATGCTCCCTGTTCGACAGAAAAGAAGCCAGGAGTTCGACAGCTTTGCCCTGTATGCCCATGGCGGTAACACGGTCGATCAGAGTGTTATGATCGACCGTGTCAAAGGCCGCTGAGAGATCCAGCAGAATCAGGACTGCTGTGACACCCTGGTCCATGATCTGTCTGATCTCCTCAGAGGCCTTTATAAGCGCTGTCACCGTGCCATGGCCTCCTCTGAACCCAAACTGGGTGTTGTCAAGCATGTTGTTCTGGTCAATGTAGCTCGCTAGCTGTTTATTTATTACCTTTTCAAGTATTTTGGCAGGGAAAGGCAACGCTGCTATCGGACGATAGCTTTTTAGTTCAGAGGTATCAAGAGTAGGTGTCTTCAAAAGTGGCTTTATTATAGCTGATTTCCAGTTTTGAGGGTAGTTCCCTGATTTACAGGTAGTATTGAAAATATTTTCCAATATTGGGGCCACCACGTCGATGGATGTTTTTTTAATGGCCGGTGGACAGGGGTCCAGAGGAGAACCCGACATGGTGGCTTTAATGAGATCCTTTATTTCTAGCAGGGATGGAGGGTTAAATTCAACCAAAGAGGGAGTAGTGGGTGATATGTTGTTCAGTGAGCTCAAGGGTTCCACTTCTGTAATGTTATTAAATTTGTCAAAGATTTCTGTGACCTTAGTCCTAAAAAAATTCGCCATTTTGTTACAGAATTCTTGATTCGTATCTATGGTTGTGGGAGTTGGAGTGTTTGATAGTATTGCCACTACCTGGTATAGTTGTTTGCTGGAGTTCTGGGCCAACTCTATTTGTTCGCAGAAGTATCTGATTTTTTCCGTTCTTACTGTCTTTCGATATCCTGACCATGCTCGTTTATATCTTTCTTTATCATTGTTGTCATAGCTGACTCGCCAGCGTCTTTCAAGATTGCGGCATTTCTGCCTCTCCAGTCTTAAAGATTCTGAGAACCAAGGGGCCGATGGTGTTACGCGATTCGGGAGCAATTTCTTTAAGGGCGCTACTTGGTTAATAGTGTCTGTGAGCCATTGATTGTAATCATTGACTGCTAGATGAGAATCTGACACTATAGGTGGTTTGTTGTTTTCAAGCTTCTCAACTAAAGCTTTGGTATTTATGTTTTTCCAATCCCTACATAGCCTATGATTACTTTTAGCCGTCTGTAAATTTTTGTGTTGTTTAACGGGGATGTAGAAGACCACTACTGCATGGTCTGACCACACAACTGGGACAACCGTGGGGGGGGGGTGATAGCTGGATTGCTCGTAAATAGGCCATCAAGAATATGGCCTGCTGTATGCGTGGCTGAGGTGACTAGCTGATTTAGCCCAGCTGCCTTAAATTCATCAATGAGATTTGATGTATCTTTATCTGCTGTGTTTTCCAAATGAAAATTAAAATCTCCGAGTACTGTAAAATCTGGGGCTACTGATGCCAGTTCCTGTAGCGTGCTTATCGATTGGAGAAAAGGCATTCTGGCTGCCGGGGGGCGGTATAGCAGAATACCATTAAATGTTTGAACAGGGGATAGAGTGATAGCAAAGCCTAATACTTCTGCAGAAATGTTATCTGGTATTACTGTTTTCAATGCTAGCTCTAGCCGTAGGATTATAGCGAGGCCACCCCCCTTTTTTCCCTGCGGTCTATCCTGTCTTACAATATAGTAGCCCTCTGGAATGGCTGCTACCAGGTCTGGGCCAGATGCCAGATCGGCCCATGTCTCTGTAACAAAGAGGATGTCAAGTTTGTGAGCCGAAATGAATTCGGACACGTCCTCTCTGTGTTTGCACAATGATCTCGCATTCACGAGTGCACATTTGATAGTTTTTGCCTCTTTAGCAGGCCTTTCAGGGGCAGATGGGTTTTGTATGTTTGTACGCATAAATTTATACTTGCAGCAGGAGCAGATAGCATGGGATAAGTTGGAACGTGCATCTAAACTAAGATGTGGGCAATTTTTCAGTCCCAGTGTATTTTTTATATCTAACAGATCCGATTTGGTATATTTTAAAAACTTACTGGTTAGGAATGATGTCGGGCCAGTATTCAGGGTACTTGGCACGCCCTGGGCGCGGACTGGCGCAGACTGGCACCCCTTTGGCGCGGCTTCGGCGCGCTGGAGGCGCGCCCGCTGCGCTCGACCGCTGCGCTTGGTGAAGCGCATTATATTGACGGAGCAAAGCCCCGCCTCCAACTCGAACGCTAACTCGTTCGGTTGAAGCGGGAGCCTGCAAGCTGAGTATCCGCCCTTGCCCGCCACTCAAACGGCACACGCCGCGGTGGTTCGGTGCAAGGTAACACAGAGAAAATTACACAGTGATAAAAACGATGCTTCGTAAATTTTTAAAATATTTCTAAAAAGATCTCTCTGTTAGGTACAATTCTCAGTAAAGTCAGGCAAATAGTATTTGTATGCTGAATATCCAAGGCAGAGGAGGAGCCCCTCGCAATCTGCCGTTCACCAAGCGTTTACAATGGAGCTGCCACCACCCTGCTAACGCCCAGCGCTGGATTATGCGGCTGTTTAAATAATCCAGGCCCCGCCTCCAACTCGAACGCTAACTCGTTCGGTTGAAGCGGGAGCCTGCAAGCTGAGTATCCGCCCTTGCCCACCACTCAAACGGCACACGCCGCGGTGGTTCGGTGCAAGGTAACACAGAGAAAATTACACAGTGATAAAAACAATGCTTCGTGAATTTTTAAAATATTTCTAAAAAGATCTCTCTGTTAGGTACAATTCTCAGTAAAGTCAGGCAAATAGTATTTGTATGCTGAATATCCAAGGCAGAGGAGGAGCCCCTCGCAATCTGCCGTTCACCAAGGGTTTACAATGGAGCTGCCACCACCCTGCTAACGCCCAGCGCTGGATTATGCGGCTGTTTAAATAATCCAGGCCCCGCCTCCAACTCGAACGCTAACTCGTTCGGTTGAAGCAGGAGCCTGCAAGCTGAGTATCCGCCCTTGCCCGCCACTCAAACGGCACACGCCGCGGTGGTTCGGTGCAAGGTAACACAGAGAAAATTACTCAGTGATAAAAACGATGCTTCGTGAATTTTTAAAATATTTCTAAAAAGATCTCTCTGTTAGGTACAATTCTCAGTAAAGTCAGGCAAATAGTATTTATATGCTGAATATCCAAGGCAGAGGAGGAGCCCCTCGCAATCTGCCATTCACCAAGCGTTTACAATGGAGCTGCCACCACCCTGCTAACGCCCAGCGCTGGATCATGCGGCTGTTTAAATAATCCAGGCCCCGCCTCCAACTCGAACGCTAACTCTTTCGGTTGAAGCGGGAGCCTGCAAGCTGAGTATCCGCCCTTTCCCGCCACTCAAACGGCACACGCCGCGGTGGTTCGGTGCAAGGTAACACAGAGAAAATTACACAGTGATAAAAACGATGCTTCGTGGCGAAAAGGCGGAACTTCTCTGTGAGGTCCACCAGTACCACATGCAGTGCTTTCTCTGTGATATAATACAGATGGTTGGTCTCTAACAATGTCATCACTCAGCAATGGATATTTCTTCAGGGTTGCAGCACAAGACATGTAAATGAGAAATGCTTTTAAGGGACGATGCCCCTGTAGTTGTTGGAGTTGTCTAGCATGAGTTTGAAACAGCTGTCTGACAAGTTTCTACATTACATGGTGCTGGTCATATTTAAAAAAACAAATATTTATCAATGAATCTACAGATTGTGCTGAGCCAGGCTGACGAGCTTGCTCCAAACTCAAGAACTTAATTGATTTGATTTTGATTTGAATTTTTTATTTGTAAAGTGCTCAAATGCCCGAATGTGTCTTGGCAGTGCTTCAGTCCAAGGATAAGGATAAATTAATTACTGAAAAGCCAGGTTTTAAGGAATTTCTTGAAGGAAAGGAGGTCGGGTTTCAGCTGCAGCGAGAGTTTCAGAATTTAGCGGTTCCAGTAATGAAGCATTTACCTCCCCAAGAGGCTCATTTGAACTTGGGAACAACTTGGCTGTGAAGGATCTGAGCTTTCTGAGTGGAGAGTACCAGGTGAATTTGCCACTCAAATATTCAGGACCAGAGATGTATATGCCCTTGAAGGCAGTGCAAAGGGCCTTGAATTCTATCCTGTTTCTTTAATGGGAAGCCAGTGGAGCTTAACCAAGTCCTGCGATGCAGACTGGTGTTTAGGAATTCCTAGTAGAAGACGTGCTGATGCATTTTGCAGTATCTGTAGTTTGTGAAGAAGTTTGTGTTGAACATTCAGAAAAAGAGCATTACCGTAGTCGAGTTTGGATATGGAAAGTGCCATTACTATGGTTTTTTAAGGTCCGTAGGAATGAAAGGATATACCTTCCTGATGATTTTCAAAATGAAAAAAAATGAGGAGGCTTGAGCGTTGACCGTATCGCTGAAGGACAGTCTGTTGCCAAATACAATCCCCAAATTTCTAACTTTCTTCACGGGTGTGGGCAGTGAGCACAGTTCTTGTGTCCATCAGATGGGTGTCCAGGAAGAGGTGTCATTACCTAACAGAAAGACCTCAGTTTTTCCGGAGTTTAATTTATGACAGTTGATTTTCATCCAATTGTCTATCCGTCTCATGCAGTTGTTAAATCTACTCGCTGTAGCACCAGTATCACTATTTGTGTATCGTCAGACAGAAAATCTGAAACATTTGATGAGCTTGGCCAGTGGGGTGATATAAAGATTGAGAAGAGTGAGCCCAGGGAGGAGTCCTGGGGCACCCCATATGGCAGATGAAACAAGTCAGAAGCAAATTCCCATGGCTTCAGGATTCACCTTAGGTAATGTGGCACGAGCAGCAATGTTACAGTCTAGAGGAAAGTGCCCTTGGTGCACCCGTCACAATTTCCACATTAGTTCAGTCAAAATATATAAGTACCTACAAAAGTCTAAATAATTTAACTAGGATAAAGAGCTGTTTTTCATGAAATGGTAAAATAATAAAAGGATGAAGATGAATAAAAATCAACAGAATTGATTTTGTAAAAAACTAAGTCGAGTTTTTAATTTCTTTTTGCTGTAGTATCAGCAACTTCCTGATGCCCAGGGTGAGAGGATTATGGAGTAATAGTCCTGCAACAAGTTGAAAATAATAAAAGGCACATCTAGTGAAATCCCATATGAATAAATGAAAGAGAGTACCTGGATAGAAAATAAAAGTCACAACATCAGACAGATGCTAGCATTAGTAGCTGTACTCAGCATGTCAGTGATAAATATTGTGAGACATTTATGCAAGGTATTGGGTTTCATCACTTGTATAATCCATGTTGAAGTGGATCAAAATGTAGATATTCTTTTTCCCCAGTTGTTGTAAATCTCTCGATGAATCACTATAGATTTTGGTCACTTGATCACAGTTGCAGTGATCCCGCTAGGACATGCAAGCCGATAGGCATTCTCCAATGCCCAGATGTCAGCGGGATAGGAGCCATAAAGAATGGGCATGGTGAAGTAAGTATCTGACATGGTAAACGGCAGTGAAAACTTATTTATTGATGAGCCGATCACATACTAAAGCCCAAGACTGCTTCAGGCAAAGTTGAGCGCAACACTTGCCAAGCGTCACGTAAAGAACCCTGTAGAATGCACATTCCACCATGGAATGGACGGACCTTCAGAGTGCCATCCCTCAAAATACATTACACACAACAGAACACTACATTGAGTTTTCCCTTTCACATCCTCACCTAACCAATCACACCAAGAGAGGATGTAGCCTTACAGCTAGACTGTGCGACCTCGAAGCTGGGGAACCGGATTCGAGTCTCAGCAACAAAGCTCAACAACCTGTGATTCTGGGCAAATCACTTAATCTTGTTGTGCCTAACAAAAACGAATTTGTCCATTTGTTATGAAACTGGTGCTCATGTAAACATATAAAACGCTCCATGGGTCTAGTTCGCGCTATATGTAAAACTCTAAAAAAAAAAAAAGGAGGAAGAAAATACACCTTCCACCCCAAAAAACAAAGAAGCACAAAAAAACAGAACAAACTCCAAAAAAAAACTACAAAACCAGCATTAGCAAAATAAGTTACTAAGCAGAAACATAATCACTAAAGTGACACTTCACCCAGCCCAAGGCAAATATTAACGGAATCTCCATGGTACACTACAAGTCCTAACACTGCTCCGCACAGCACCTTCTAGGGAAAATGCATCTTGTGAGTTTTTGGTTAACCCACTCTGAGAGCCTGTGGACACCTGTTGCACTTTTGATAAGTTGCCATTGCAATACTGACCACTGATTCCTCCCAGTTCACTCACAGGAGAGCTTGCTCTATGTCCTTCTGGGACTCTGACCATCTTTCCAGTATTCCACCAATTGCATCCGATCACTCTCGCAGCATTACCGCATACCTTATCTACAAGCACAGGCTCAGAAAACTTAGTGTCACCTTTTTTACAAACACAGGTAACTTAATGCGGACCCAATCACCAACCTTGAATGGACTCTCCTTCATGCACTTTCTTGCATCATAGTATTCTTTTTGGTTAGATTGAGCCCTCATGTTGGATAATCACATCACAACACTCTTAAGGTAATTATCCTTTTAAAAATGTACACATGCATGCTCGCCTACACTGAGTGGATGGTTTCCTACCCTTCAAAGTTTCAAATGGAGACACTCCCGTAGTGGAATGTGGAGTGGTTCTGTACAACCACAACATTGATTGGACAGGACCAAATAAGTCACACTCATTAGCAAATGCCCTCCCCACACACTCCACCAGAACCCTGTGAAAGCGTTCCACCAAACCATTCGTCTGAGGCTGATAGAGGGAGCTCTTAAGATTTTTAATGGAACTTTAAGACAAGAATCTCTCCACTTCCCCAGACACAAACTGTAGCCCATTGTCCGAGATAAGTTCTTCAGGAAAGCCTTCATTCATGAAAATGTCTTTTAGGAAAAGCGTCACCTTCTTAGTGTTAAGTTGGAGCAACCTCTAGGTGCACTGCTGGGATCAAGTGAATGCCATACCTCACTACGTAATCTGGACAAACAGCGCTTAGAGACCCCGGTGGTTATAACGCGCTATATAAGTTAAATAAATAAATAAATAAATAAGTTCACTTATGAACCTGACATATGTCCATTTTGAGTAATAACTGTGGCGTCTCCTTAAAAGATCTCAGATAAAGAACCCTCTTATTGGGCCAGTGGAGGGCAGCAGCACCACCCCCACGAGTAACAACGCCCGATGATGAAGCATGACTCTCGTAAGGGTGTGTGAGGGCACTACATCCAAAAGGAAGGATTCCCCCATCATTCTAGACAACCCAACTCTATGGAGATAGCCTACTGTTACACTTCATCTCCAAGCAGAATAGGTTGCGACTCTCTCTAACTTTAGGAACAGCTACCCCTCAATGAATACTAGGTATTAACTTGTGCCTCTCATGAGCAAACCATCCTCAATGGTCAATTCATCAGAGACCTTACAGAATGGTTGAAAATTTAAACTTGAGGATCTCTCACATGGCCACCCTATTCTGACAAACTCCACTACTTCTTCAAGACACCTTCATTAGCCATCTCACGCTTCCATTGATTATCAGTAAGTTGACTAACACTCACAACTTCCATTGCTGAAATCAAGCAACATTACTCATCAGATTCACCAGTCATCTCCTCTTTATCCATAATAGGGTTCCTTGACACGTAATTAGCGCCCACATTTCTACCTCCAGAGATGTGAACCACCTAAAAATCACATTGAAGCAGCCTGACTGCTAACGTAACAACCCTAGGAGTGCTGATCTTACAATTGGTCCCATTAAGAACCAAAACCAATGGTTTGTGATCAGTTTGTAAAATACAATGTCGGCCCAAGAGATAGCTTTTGAATTTCTCAATGGCCCACCAGCAGACTAACAGCTCCCCTTCTCTATAACATAATAATGGGTCTCTGTTACATTAAGGACCTTTGAAGCAAACCCAATAGTATGTTCAAGATCGCCGGACTTCTGCATTAAAACAGTGTCAACACCCAACTTGCTCGCATCCACTGTCAACACACATTTCAGGTTATGGTCATACGGTTTGAGAGCACTTACGGTGGTCATTTGCTGTTTGACATCTGCAAAAGCAGCCGCACACTCAGCACCCAACTGAAATTCTGTTCTTTCTTCCAACAAGTTTGAAATGGCTCTAACCCTGGAGGCAAAGTCAGGTATAAATCATGAGTAAACTCACAGGGCCCCAGGAATTACTTCACACCAGCTTTGTCTACATGGGGAGGTGCTTCCAAAATGGCATCAACCAATCCAGGATTGGGGCACACACCCTCCGACATTATGTTTCCAAGATACTCCACAGAAGACTTTAAAAACTGACAATTCTCTCTTTTAAGAACAACACCCTCTTTGACAAAAGCCATGAGCATCTGTCTAAGAGTGTGGCCATGTTCACTGCGGCAGCTTGCATGAATCTAAACATCACCCTGAAACACAGAAACATTACATATCCCCTTAAATAACACGGTCATCAGCCTCTGGAAGACTGACACAGCTGAGGCCAAGCCAAAGGGCATATGGCAGAACTGAAATGTACCCAATGGAGACCCAAACACTGTCAGATGATGTGATTCAGGTGCTAATTAAACCTGGTGGTAAGCTGCGGCCAAGTCGAGTTTAGTGAAGAATTTCACATCAGAAATGGTCTACAACATTTCACAGATTTTTGGGAGAGAATATGAATCTTCCCAGATCTCACTATTGAGAGCCCCAAGATCCACACAGACCCTCAAATCGCCATTTTTATTCTTTGCGACCACATGGGGTGAAAGCCACAGTGAGGATTCAACTGGCTCAATGACTCCATTAAAACGTAATCCCTCCAATTCTTTCTCTAACTCATCACAAACTCTGAAAGGAACACCTCTCAACAAATGCTTTATAGGTATAGCATTTTCTTTCATCTTAATTTTGTGTTTAAATCTTGTGACCTTCTTAAGCTCACCAGTAAAGACATTTGGGAACTCACTGAACAATGATGCAATGCCTTAAAATTCTCTAAATACTGTAACCTGTTCTTTAAGTCCTCGGTAAGGAACCATACCAAACAGCCCTTGATGGAACCACCCTAGTATGTTCAATCCCTTTACAGCAACATAGAGTTTACCATATATGTGTCTTCCTTTAAACACCATGCTATCCTCAAAGAAACCCTGGACATCTTTTTTCCTCCCTTCATAAGGGAAAGGAGACCTATCAGGTGGCAACAATGAGTACCCTGGCCTTTTCTGTCAGAACAACTCAATGTGAGTCTAGCTCCTGAATCAACCAATAGATGGAGTTGTTCATCCCCAACCTGAACATACACATTTGGGTCTACACATTATTCTTGCTCAGGCCTTTCCATTTCATCATGACCTACAACTAAAACCATATCTTACACTTCACACATTAGATCTTCAACATTGGTCTCATTGGACATTTCTTGTCGGACACATTCTTCCTACTTTATGATGCACAGGGTTCCAGTACCTGAAACACACACTACGTTGTTTAAAAAATGAATTCTGCTGCACAGGATTGCCAGACATCAACGCTGATGAAGAAGCCTTATTCATCCTCCCCTTGTTGTCCGTCGTAAGCACGCCATTAACCTGCACTTTTGTCTTTCAATTCCTTAGATGACTTAATTGATGTTTCAATGCTCTTTGCAATCCTGATGGTATCTGATAAAAAAGGATTATCCATTGACAACAGTTTCTGTTTAATGAACTTACCCATGCAGTGGCAAATTAATTGGTCTCTGATAAGTTGCTCTCCAAAATTTTCAAACTGATACTCCCCTCTGATTTGTGCAAAACAGAAATATATATGTCAACGTCTTCTCCAGACCTTTGCTCTCTCTTGAAAATCTTGTGCCTTGACACCACCAGGTCGGGTGCAACATCAAACCTTTGGGCACTTTTTTATCACTTCCTCATAGACATGTAGTTCCTCTCCCTCATCAACATGAGCATCAGGGAAATGTTTAAAAGTTGACCTGACTTCAAATCCTAGTGAATGCAACAATACATTATTTTTCCTTTCTGGTCTGAACCTGGAAACACCAATTGTTCCCAAGTAGGTCTCAAAGGCATCATCCCACTGCTTCCATGATATCAGTGGATCCCTGGCGTTTCTAAAAAAGGCGGTGGTGGACCGACTGACTGCATGACAGCTGCAACACACTTCCAAGTCCAAAACGAAATAATAGACACTGTAACCACTTGAAGCAACAATGAACGAGGCACTGCAATTGAATATGAACCGACTGCTGTATTTTACATTGACACACTAGGAATATGGAACAGAATATAGGACAATATAGGACTGGTTAGAATATTGTGTGATAAAACATGAGCGAACCAACTTCATTTGTGAGAATTATCCCTTGAGCATTAAATATTGAAAAAAATATCACACGTTATACGTCTGCAACCAGACCCATCCCAACAACATAAGATGGCCGCTAGACTTTCTTCCATTTTCGAAGGGAGATTGCGCAAAAAACACAGTGAAAAATATCAGCTGGAATGAGAGCTTTAAGATGGCCATCAGTTTTATCTTTATATCCTAAGGAATTGGAGTTCCTTGCATAGAATCAGGCATACATGTGACGTCACAGTCCTGTGTCACAATCTGACACACCACTCTCCATGTTGTGCACTAACCCGATGTTGTAAGATGGCTGCCGCTCTTCCCCTCTTTCTAGACAAATATAGATGTCAGCTGCCACCGGTGGATCAGATTCTTCCAGCTCAGTCCGAACCCTTCTCTTACTCCAAGCGGACACTACATACGTGGACCACCTGTGAAGGGGCCCGGTTTGGGCGTGGTCCAATGACCATAGGTATGAGTTAAAAAAAAATCACTGACTGGAAATGAACTCCACTGCAGCCAGGCAATCCTATTGTATGCCTCTGTGGGTTCTGTAAGTCTAGGGCAGTCAAAGTCAGTTTGTCACCATACGAAGTAAGTGGCTGATATGGTAAATGGCAGTGAAAACATTTATAGTTGGGCAGATCACATAAAAAGCCCTAGACCGCTCCAGACAGAGTTAAGCTCAACACTTGCCAACGGTCACATAAAGAACCCTGTAGAACGCTCATTCCACCACGGAATGGACGGACCACAGAGTGCCATCCCTCTAAATACATTACACAAGACAGAACACTAAACATGGCCTTGAGGGCAGTCCAGTGCAGGGATTTTGAAGAATGTATGCACCTTAGGCAGGTCACATCACCTTCAGAAGTATGCAAACACCATTGTAACTTAATGTAGGTTATTGTCTGGTATAGGTAAAAAAAAACAGCTCTTGCGGATAGACCATTTTGTTTCCTGTTGAAAGTTCCATGATGGTTCTGATGAGCAGTGGTAATGCCAGTGTATTTAAGGCATGTAAGCATATATGTTTGATGGAATGCTACTGTCAAAACCTCCTACCCCTGTAGATATGCATGCAACACAATCTGTTTTACTATTAAATTATGTACTTCCTGCACATGCAGATTGCCTCATAGTTTGAAAAATGCCCATTGATCTTTGCCTAGGGAAAATCCACCATGGTCAGGTACAGTTCCCTATATTAGACTTTCTGTCATGTATTAAATTCTGTCCCCATTTGCTAATCCCAGCGCCCCGGAGAACAATGAGTCTTCATACTTGTTAACAACAGCCACTATGCTGTGTTCGTGGAGACTTTTTTTTGTCTGAGATAAATAAGCCTTGAGTCTGAATTAAACTGGCATAGAAGGTAGCTGATGGTTAGTAAAGAAAATAAAACACTTATTAGGTTCAGCCTTTCTTGTTCGTAAAGATTGTTAACTCTATGGGTCTTCCTTGAAGAGGCCAAATTGTTCTCTTGGATCACTTAGATTTTTTAATTAAAGTCACAAGTTCAAGCAAACCATGGTGGAGTGCAGGTAGCTATAGTCCTTGATCAGTCCAGCTGAAGGTTTACCTTCTCAAGCTTTGTACCAAGAGTCTGGATCACTTTGGAGAGAGCCACAAGGAGCAAGGAGAGCATTTCAGGAATTTATCGGTGTGACACAAAGAGCAGGCCAGTCATCGCTGTCAGATGGGCTGGAGATTCCCATTGGCAGTCCCCCCTGCCCAAGTGGTCTATGCTTCAATACAAAGAGACAAGCTGGAGTCCCTTTGCACTCATGTTCAGTGCAAGCAGCCCTGTCTCTGTGCAAAGGGGCTGTTTGTGTTCACAATAAGCCCAAAAGATTGATTTCAGTGCACATGAGCTACACCAGGTGTCCCGTTCCTGAAAAATATCACTTGGGAGTCAGGAGGTAATTGCAGCTAAGTCCAGGGGCTGGTGGAGGAAGTTGGGGTGGCAATTATGCCCCTGAGGCTCAGATCAGAAGGTCAACAGCACTATCTCTTGGAGTCACTCTGGGGTCATGGGTTCAAGATGACTCTAAAGGTCCAGTTCTCCTTCACCAGCAAGGGAGGAGCAGGCAGCAGGTCAGCACAGCAAGTCAGCAATTCCTTTAGAGCAGCAGTCCAGCAGAATGGCAGCCCTTTCAGCAGCACAGCAGATCTTCTTCCTGGCAGAGTATCCACAAGTCCAGAAGTGTACTGAACATTTGGTGCCTACGAACATAATTTTATACACTGGTATCCTGGTTCTAGAAGGTGGGAGAAGCTTCTAGATAGTGGCTCTGAAGTACACAGAATTTCCTGCCTCTCCTGTCTTGGCTCCAAGCTGGCTGAAGTCACAATGCAGGGTTGTTAGGCTCTTTGTGTGAAGGTAGAGCACAGGCTCCTCAGTTGTTAGTGGAGCTGTGCTCAGCTCCACCCAGCATTGTGCTAACAGATGACCCATTCAGGCACACCTAATTTCTCCATTGTCTGACTGGCAGGGATGAACTCACAAAGTCTGTCTCTTACATTCAGTCATGTGGCCCAGGCCATGCTCTCGGCACAAAAGGGGTGCAATACAAAAGGTGGTCTAGTAGCACAATTAGCATAAAACATAAACCACTTTACTAGCATTCACCAATAAGAATTCTAGAAGTCACAGTTGCAATTTCATGCAGTTTATTTGCATTAGAATAGATTCACAGTTGCTCTATCAATTCAAAGATATTGTAAACATTTACAAAAAAGCGAAAGGTGCTCAGGATTGGGGGATGAAGGACAGGATAGTGATAGTGGTTAATGAGTGGTGGTTGTGGACAAGGACAGGGAGGTGTGACATATATACATCAATATCACATATTAATACCGGTCCAGCCTTGGTGCAAGGTCATTTGTTCCAAAGGTAAGACAAAGCAACAGATGGACACTAGCATGTTAGTGCAAAGTCACCCTAGTTTGTGTGTAGGATGTAAGTCGACGTTTCAACCGCTATAATGTACACTAGGTGAGTCCAAACTTAGGGTGGGGTCTTCCTCAGGACTAGCAGTATGAAGAGCACCTAGGAAATCAAGTGAATGGACGGCGTTACAAAAACTGCAAATAGTTACAGGAATGGTGAATGAATGTAACAGAAGGGTAATTAAAGTTACCAAAATGTGAATCAACCAGTGTGTTTCCTGTAGCTGGGAGTATTTGTCAAGACTGGGCTCAGCCGAGCGCCTAAAGAACAGAGAAGACACTGATATATGCAAATGCGTATAAAACTGGCTTAAAACATGGAGAACGCCTTACACAAGAATGGCACTTACTCAGTGGGCGGGTAGGTCCTGAGGAAGACCCCACCCTAAGGTTGGGCTCATCTAGTGTACCTCATAGGGGTCAAAACGTCGACTTACATCCTACACACAAGCTAGGATGACTTTGCACTGATGTGATAGTGTCCATCTGTCTCTGATTTACAGCACTGTTAAATAAGAAATTTAGCGATCAGAGATGCTGTAAATAGAGGCTCATCATATGGAGTGGGGCTCGGAGAGCAACCTAAAACTGAAGTTAATTTGTCAAATACAATATTGGCTTTGGTCGTGATACTGAGGTATTTTTCTATTTCCTTCCAGAATTCCTGTATTTTGGGGCACTCACAGACAATGTGTTTCCAGGTGCCCTTTTCTTCACAGCGGAAGCACTTATCCTCAACCTGGGGATATATACTGTGGAGGAATGAGGGAGTTCTATAAATTAGCCATTTGCTATAAAATTGCATACGTTTAAAATTAGCACCACGGAAGATAGTTTTGTTAAATGTATTAATTTTGTCCCATGTTAATTTGCTAATTTCAATGTCTTCCCTCTTTTTCCACCTTTCTCTGACCTTATTGATAGATTTGATTGCCTTGTCTTATTTTAGTGTTTTAATCCAACTGCTGATCTTCTTTTGTGTTGGGTTATTTAATGCTAATGATATGACACTTTTATGAAATAGATTACCTATAACTAGCACCCTGAGCTCCGCGTGGAGCATAAAAAAAGACCATTTCAATATTATGCTCGAGTGGTGGATCTGTCTAGAAATTTCCTCCCAGGATTTCCATCTATTCCCTAGAAGGAAGTCCTCAATCCTCTCAAAGCCATTCTCCTTCCATAGTCTCGCTATATTGTTATCCAAGCAACCCCCCTCTCCGAAACTAAAATTAATTAAATCAGTTGAACTGCTTATTCTAAAGATATCATAACATTTCAGGAGCTGGGTTTTCTGCTTGAATAGCCACTGTAAGGACTTATAGCGGACCTTCCTTGGATATTTCGTAATTCTAGCGGGATCGATAACTTTAGATTCCAACAACATCTTCCTCATAAAAAAATTGTCTGCCTCATGATCGTCTAAGAAAAAAAACCTAAAACTATTATGTGCAAAAGTAGCAAAATAATATTCTCTAATATTTGGGAGGGACAGCCCTCCTTGTGCGGATGGGAGTTATAAAGTGCTAAGTGCAAGTCTTGGAATTTTTTTTGCCTAAAGGAAGGAGGAAATCATAGCAACCACTTTTTTACAAAAAAGAGACCTGGATTGCGCAAGGGGCTGCACTGAAAAGGAAGGTAAAAAGAGGTAAAATAGACATACACATTAGAGCAGCCCGTCTCATTATAGACAGCGGCAAGAGGTTCCAGCGATCTAATTGAGAACCAACCTTTTGTAACAGAGGTATATAATTTAACGAGTAAAGATCTTCCAAATTCTCAGAGATAAATATTCCCAGATATCTCTTTGGGCATGTGTTGTAAATCTACCTAAATTCCGGCAATAAAGTTTCTACAGTGCAGTTAGCTAAAAATATTTCCGTCTTATTAACATTTATCTTATAGCCCCCTAACTTTTGAAAATCAGAGAAAATTTTCAAATTTTTTACTTGACTTGTGGGCTTTGAATCTAAAAAAAGGGCAATGTCATCAGCGTATAGTTTAATATTTGTAATTCCAGCTACAGGTACTGTATCGGTCGTTGTACCCCTGAATGCAATTGCCAAAGGTTCAATAAATAAGGCGAATAAAATTGTCAACAGAGGGCAGCCTTGTCGCGTGCCTCTGCTGACCTGACATGTCCCAATGTTAATATTATAATCTGTGCCCTGGAGTCCATATGGAGTTGTTTCAAAAGGGAGATAAAAACAATCGGAAAATCGAAACTGTGCAAAATAGCAAAAAGGCAGTCCCATGAAACCAAATCGAAAGCTTTTTCGGCATCTAAGAGCCAAATTTGTGCTTTCACCTTATTAATCTTAATAATCAAGTGCCTCCAGTAAGAAGTTTGTGTTCGTATGGAGGTGCCTTCCTGCTATAAAACCACACTGATCGTGCCCTATAAGAGACCCTACTGTTTTATTCAGCCGATTAGCTAAAAGTTTCGTAAAAATGTTATAGTCTGTAATTAAAAGACTTATGGGCCTGTACGAATCCGTATTTTCCTTATCCTTTCCTTTTTTTAAAATGCTAACCACCACTGCCGAATGGAAAGAGTCCGGGGGTGATCCTCCTTGTAATAAATAATTAGCTAGAAGTAAGAATTCCTTATGCAGAGTACCTTCACATTTTTTAAAGAATTCCACAGGGAGCACACCATCGCCATTAGCCTTTCCGTTAGGGAGAGAGCGAATTGCCTCGTCGAGTTCTGACTTTGTAAAGTCCTCGATCAGCAATTTCTTCTCCTCATGTCTAATTTAGGTATTTCGAGTGTCTCTAGAAACTTCCCGATAGTTTCTGGTGGAACCCCTTCAATAGCTTGGTAAACTCCCTCGCAATGTTTTAAAAACATCTCACCAATAGCGCTGTAGTCTTTACCTGAACTTTGGTAACGGGGTCAATGTGTTGATCTATCCTATTTCGGGCTTGATTTTCTTTGACTTGCCACGCCAAGAGTTTCCTGTATATTCACTCTCCTCATAAAGCTTCTGGGCATAGAGATTACTATTAGTGTGGCCTAAGTCATAGTAGAAATCCTTCATTCTTCTCTTTGCTCCGGATACCCTTTGTCCAGAGACTGAGGATCTCACCCTATAGTGTTCTTGGGTTGCCTGCGCAAGATTTGTTTGTAATTTAATTTTCACCTCCCTTCTTGCCTTCTACTTTGGTATTTCTTTGGAGGTAATTATTCCCCTCAGAGTGGCCTTAAATGCGTCCCATCGTATTTAGTGGAGCCGAACCTCTGTTCCGTGCAAAGAATTCATCGATCTCTTCCTCGATGTCAGTGCACCATTGTATAGCCAGGCGGTTCAATTTATTAAAGTACCATCTCCTAGGTGACTCTGTTTCTTGTCTCCCTATTCTTGACTCCATGTAAAGTACTGCATGATCTGAAAATGCGTTCGGTAGATGGGCATATTAAAGTACCTCTAACCCGTATGATGTTAGGAAGAAGTCTAACCTAGATGCTGAATTATATTTTGCAGAATGGCAAAAGTATTCACGTTTAAGGGGGTTACAGGATCGCCAGTAATCAGTGACATCTAGGTCTAGTTTACAGCTTTGTATGGCGATAGCGACCTGGGGTTTATTCTGGCGGCGATCTTTTTTAGATGAATCGACTAGAGGATTTTGTAAAAAATTAAAATCCCCCCTCCCATATTATCTACCCGGGTAGACCCGTTAACGCTTGTTTCAATTGTAGAATTGGGAAAGGGTCATCTATTACTGGTGCATAAATTGTGGCCAAAATTATATTTACGTGATTTAATTTACCATGCACAAGTGCCCATCTACCACTGGGGTCTGTAAGTGACCCTTCCAGGGAAAGGCCTACATGTCTTCCTATTAAAATACATACACCCCTCTGTGCCAGCCCAGCTACTGACGAAATTTTATGACCCGCCCACCCCTTTAAAAGTTTTGTCAGATTCAGCCTGGGCTCTGTGATGGGTTTCTTGTAAATAAATAACATCCGGACTGAGGCTTTTTAACCAACACTCAATAGCATTTTTTTTGCGAACGTTATTGAGACCGTTTGCATTAAGGGAGACAAACTTCAACATATTGCTCATTGGTTAAGGTGCTTAAAAGGTGAGTATATATAAAATAAGTTCAGGAAGGATTTAAACATCCCCTTGTGCAAAATACGCAAACAGTACACAGAATAGGAGTAGGTAATTGAAGATTAATAAAGGAGGAGCAGCGTTTAAAATGCTAAATACAATTTTGTAATTCAGAGGACACAGCACCATTTTGTGCAAAATACGCAATTCTCATATTCCAAATGCAAAACACGGATATAAGACTCCGATGCTTAAAGTGCGATTGAGTGCAAATCATACAAATCCTGAGTTAGAAGATCAGAAACGAGCAAAGGTATGGAGATAATGCTAATAAAGGGAAAGAATCTATAACCTCCTATACCTGACCCATGTGCAAAAAAAGCAGTTAAGGTGCAAATAACAGAAAACTCAGACCTAACAGTCTTTTCCACTTTAGGGCAAAGTGCCATAATTTAAGCAGTATTGCGATCTATACTTATTATAAGGCACCTCAGCTTAGAACTTATATACCTTCCCATACTATAAGAAAAAGAAAAAAAAGAAAAAAATTAACATAATGCAACATAATGCAAACTACTACTGCTACTACTACTGCTAATTTAATACTAAATTTGTCCATGCTGTAGTTGTGTCGATAGTTGGCCGTAAAATTTCCTTAGTGTATGAACTCTATTTTTACCCCACAACACCCCCTTCACCTCCCCCCTTCCCACCTCCCCCTAGAGTGGACAGCTCCCCCCCCGTGCCCCACATCCGTCCCTCTCTGTGTCCTTCTCTTCTTTGTGGATGCCATGTTGTTGCATCCTTGTGTGCTTCCTGTCCCCCCTTGACAGCCGCCCCTTTCTTACTCAAAACAGAAAAAATATTTAAATATCCAGCGTATAGTTATATGCAGAGCCCTTCAAGAAATGAATGTGCTTCTTGTAAATCTGTAAAGATAAAGAATCTCCCTTTTGCTAGCACCTTCAATTTAGACTGCTGCACAATCATGGCTTGGGCACCCTTAGCCTTAAAGGAGTCAATCATCTTCACAAAGTCCCTGCGTCTGTGGGCAGATGCCGAGGAGATGTCCGAGAAAATCCGAAAGTTATTCACTCCGTCGACGTTGAATAATCTCTTCGAGAAGGCAGTGTTTAGGATTCTCTCTTTTACCCTATAGTCCAAGAAATTAAGCAGTATTGTATGAGGGTATTTCAAGTTATTTTGCATGTGCGCAGGGTCTGTGTGCCCTTGTGATCGTTAAATCGCCTGCAGGTCAGGAATCGCTTTTTTTAGAAGGGACTCTGAACATTTTACCACATCCTTATCTTCCAGGCCCTCGGAAATGCCCACTAACCGTAGATTGGACCGCCTGTTGTAATTTTCCAAGTCCTGCATTTTTTCTGCTAATTGAGATTTCACTCTGTTTGCTGCATGAAAATCTTTCTGCATCGTCGTTAAAGTGTCTTCTAAGGTCGAGATCCGGGGCTTCAGCCTCTGAGACCCTTATGGGGAGGTTTCCAAAACACTCCTCCATTTTTATCAGCCTATCATGCAACTGTGATATTTTGTGGGCTTGAGAGATTTTAAAGTCCCTTAGTTCGCGAAGTATAATGGCGAGCATGTCCACCACAGAGTTCGCTTTTGAAATTTTGGAGGGTGTGGACAGTTCGTCTTCTTGGATCGCGTGAGGATATAAACCTTGGCCTGGGTCAGGCATAGCTATAGAAGATGGTGAAGAGTCAATATTAACAGCCTGTGCTTTTGCTGCAGAGTTGATCGTCTTTTTAATTTTAGCAGGACTGAGATGTGGTTGGGAATGTGGTTTAGAGCTTAGGAGCATCTGGGGTGAGGTCTGAGACAGGGTGGTGCAGGGGGCTGGAGAGGCCCGATTTTGAATAGGTTGTGATATAATAATAGGGGGCAATGGGGTGTCGTTTGGCACAGCCACTGGCATTTCTTCTGAGCCTGCCTCTGCCTCCTCTGCTGGCATTGTTGGATTCATCATATCCCTTTATTCATTAGAGGCCTCTTGCTCCGGTGTATCCCTTGCCCCCCTTTAGCTGATCTCTTCCCGCGTGGGTGTACTTATGAGCTGCCCCTGGAGCTGGAGCAGTGGTTTTGAGAAGAGAGGGTATTGCTTCGGGCTTGATTGACTCTCAACCCTCTTAGATACATTTTTAACAATGTTAACAGCGTTGGCCATACTGACCATCTTTTCCACCTTATCTACTTTGACCTCCTCATCTCTCTCACCTTTTTCTCCAACCACCAAGAGACTCAATTCAGCTGAAAGGTCAGATAGTGTTTCTTCATCTTCATCCCCCTCCTCATCCTCCAAATCTTCTTCATCGGCTTGCTTGTTTAAGACATTATATCTATTTTTTCTATATTTTTCCGCTGCTTCCAATGCTTTGAGCTTTAAAGCACTCCTTTGTTGCGTCTTTCTTCTGCCTTTTTTCTCCCCACCCTTGACCACAGGTAGAAGTATGGTCGCCGGTGGTGATTTTAAGAGCTCCCTGCTAGGTCAGTTTTGCCCTGCTTCCCCTAGCTCTTGCCGCCATAGTTGCAACCAGGGTAACCAGGCTGAGTGGGGGTCCCACAGGGTCACTCAGTTTTCGACCAGGCAGGGAGTAGCCCTTATTGGAGGGTAAATAAGACTCCTTGTGAGAGAAGACAGAGTGTTCTACAAGTATCTGCAAGTATCTGGGAGGTATGTACTCCAAGGATTTTGGTGTTAACCTCTATGTATTCCGACTGTAGCGCCCAATCAAACCATGATACAAACAGGTGGAATTGGAAAGCCAAGAGGTAGATTATTATAGCAGAAAAAGTCTCTTACTTTGGGCGCTCGCCTCAGCTCCTCAGGCTCCTCGGCACTGCAGCTCCACAACTCCACCGCGTGACAACCCCTGTCAGGTCGTAGTCCTAGAGCAGCCCTAGAGCTACTGCCAGCGCAGCCTCAGCAACGCGACCCCCAGCGAGCGATGTTGCAGCCCACCGATTCCTGTGGCCTAAGAAAAGCGAGGCCACAACAGTCCCAGGAGTGGTGCGTGCAGCAGAGTAGGCAAGAGGGTCAGCGTCAGCCTCGGCGCTCATACGCTCCTACGGACTACACGAACTCCGCCAAATCAGCCGTCTTTTCCGTCTCTCCCGTATTGGGTACCACGGAAAGTGCTGCCCTATGTCTGATGCTCTGTGTGGAAGAGCAGAGCCGAGCGGCGGGAGAGTCAGCATCAGCAGCGTCGGACATCGCAGGGGCGGGGCTTAGCGGGACAGGAAGCAAAACGGCGACGTGCGTGGGTTCACATCAGCCGCATCGTGGTCCAAGCTGATCTGTGACAAATCTTCGCCTGCGGAGGAACTTAAAATGCATGAGTTTGTGCCTACTATTTAGGGAAACATCCTTGGTAGCTCTACAGCATTGCTCCCATTGGTAGTCTGTGATAGGTTTGCCCAGATCCTCTTCTCATGCAGTGCGCACCCCGGGGTCAGAAATGGGAATTGAATCACTGCACAGTTTGTATAATTTGGAAACCATATGTGCCTCTGTGGGGTGTTGGATACGGAGCGTCAGTGGGGGAGTTTGGTCCGGAGCCAGTGGGAAGGTAGCAAACGAGGCCCGGAGCATTGATCATAATCGAGTCAAGATAAAGGTGTCCATGAAGGAGCGCTCAGAAAATCGGGAGTCTTCTGAAATGGAAAAGGCGTGGCCCTCAGGGAAGAGGTCGCCAATAGTGTGAATGTGAACTTTTTCCAATGTACCCTTGACCACTGTTTCCCCGGTGATCGGGAACCAAGAGGGATTGGGCAACGGCAAGGACGGCGAATATAGCTGGGTGAGATCCAGTAGTCTGCGCAATCTATCCCAGGCCCAACAGGTGTTCGAGACAGTCTGTATGTCTCCAGGGTCACGCAGGAAACCAGTAGGGAGGACAGTGGAAAGGAGTCTAGGGAGCACCAAATCAGCCTCTGGTTTCAAATATAGGATACGCGCATCTGGATGGAACCAGGGATGTGCGTAGGAACATTGTGCAATTAGGAAATATAGATAAAAATCAGGGACCCCGAAGCCTCCTCTTTCATAAGGAAGAGTCAGCACCCGCCAGTTGACCAGCGGAGTCTTATCTCCCCATACCAGGCGCAATATTAAAGAACGTAACTGTGAGAAAAAGGTTTTGGTGTGCGGGACCGGAGTATTGGTAAAAAGGTATAAAAACCAAGGGAGGACAATCGTTTTAATTATGGCTATTCGCCCCGCCATGGATAATGGAAGACGTATCCATCTCTCTATCTGGGTCTCCAGTTAACTGATTGCACTGCCATAGTTCAATCTGATCATGGTGGTGGTGTTGAGATGGATATGAACACCCAAGTACTTGACCGCATCATGGCACCACTCTAGGGGGAAGGAGCAATCCCAAGCGGACGTGCTGTAGGTAAGCGGAAAGATAACTGACTTATGCCAGTTGATGTTGAGACCAGAAAATTTGCCAAAAGGAATTATTTCTGAGATAAGAGGCTCAAGGTTGAGTTGGGGCATCCTGACATATAAAATCGTATAGTCGGCATACAGTGAAATTGAGAGAGGGCCGGTGCAGAATTGCAACCCACGGTGTAGGTGTTTTTCTTGAAAATTACGGACCAGAGGATCCATCACCAGAATAAAAAGCAATGGGGACAGGGGGCATCCCTGCTGCGTGCCTCGAGACAAGGAAAAAGGATTGGTGATAGTGCCATTCAGGCGCAGTCTAGCTGTAGGTTCAGTATACAGTAGAGCCACTGTAGAGACTAAGCATTCCGGCATACCCATGCGTCTCATGATGGACAAGAAGAAGGTCACTCAAGGGAATCAAATGCATTCTCCGCGTCGAGAAGGACAGAGGCGGCTGGGGTGGAAGGATCAATTCTGTGTAAAACCGTGAACAGAGTCCCCAAATTTAAAGAGGTTGAGCGATGCGGCACAAAGCCAGACTGTGCCGGGGAGATGACAGCCTCCATCAATAGTGACAGGCAGATAGCAATGACCTTAGCCAGAATCTTATAGAGGTTCAACAAAGATAAAGGGCTGTAAGAGCTGCATAATTTGGAGTCTCTGCCTGGCTTAGGAAGCAGAATAATGACAGTTTCTCGAAATGTAGGAGGCAAGCGGCCCTCCTCCAGCTCCTCAGCATAAACCTCCACTAACCGTGGGACCAAGACCTCCTTGTAAGCCTTATAGAACTCGGCGGAAAACCGTCTAGTCCGGGTGCCGACGAACCCCGCAGCGCATCAATAGCCTCAACTATGCTGTCTTGAGTAATGGGGATCGCCAAAAAATCCTGCATGTGCTTTTCTAAATAAACCATAGCAATCTCTGGGAGATAATCACCTTGACCTTTCAAGTCTCCTGACAATTTGGACGTATACAGAGTTTTGTAATAAGAAAAGAAGGTGTCACAAATTTCCAGAGTAGTATGCAGCAAGTCTCCCTGCGGGCCGACGATTTCTGTAATACACAATGCGCTACAAGGGGGGCAGAGAGTTTGAGCCAATAACCTACCGGGTCTTTCACCTTCGCCGTATCGACGGGCGACGGATTGCCTGTTGAGGAACAATAACTCTTGGTCCGTCGCATCTCTGAAGTCCCTCATCAGTGGCAGACGCCTAGCTTCATTCGCTCTGGAGGGAGTGAGCATCAATTCCCTATCTACATCAGCAATGTCCTTCTCGACACGGGACAAGGCGGACTGTATATCCTTCAACACCCCTGCGTGTTTGGCAATGCAGACACCGCAGATGTAGGCCTTGAACCCTTCCCACAGAACCGCCAAAGTATCCACCGACCCTGTGTTAAGTTCAAAGTAGTCATCAATCGCTTGCCGAACTTCCTCTGTGAAAACTTGATCTAATAACGCCTTCCCGGGAAACCGCCATTGTCTCTCATAGCCACCTGGTCTGGGGATTTTGAGTTTAAGGGCAATGGGAGAGTGTTCAGAAAGTGTACGAGGGAGTGTGAGTAGCCCGTCCACCCACCCGACGACCCCAGGAGAAAGGAGTCAGTAATCTATTCTGGCCCAGGCGTTGTGAAACCCTGAATAGTGGGTAAAGTCCGGGAGGTGTGGGTGTAGTTTATTCTCAATGTCTATTAATGAAAAATTAGTACATAAATCAAGAAGAACTGCACAGGATCGGGGTTTGGCGTCAGGAGTAGAGGAAGTACTGTCTCTAGTAGGATTTAATAGCAAATTAAAGTTGCCTCCAATAATCAACAGCCCTGGGTCGAATGTGAGGAGGCGCACCTGTAAGTCATTGAAAAAAGCAGGGGAGTCCACATTAGGACCATAGACCCTGACTAGCGTGGTTTTGTGTCCCATAAGGGTTCCTGTGATAATCAGAGTTCAACCCTCCACGTCAGTTATGGTCCCGAACAGTGCGAATGGGACGCGTTTATGTATGAATATAGCCACCCCCTGGAATACCTGCTGTAATTAGAGGGAAAAAGCGATGGGAGCCCCAACTTCTAGCAATGTGCGAGGGGTCGGGGGAGGACAAGTGAGTCTCCTGCAGAAATACTATGTCAATGTTGTGTCTAATGATGTAATTAAGCACCTGTCTACATTTTTTGGAGTTATTCAACCCTCTAACGTTCCAGGACATCAAAGAAAGCCCGGCAGGACTGGGCTGGAATCCTAGCTTAACCATCGGAGGATCAAGATCAAAACTAAGCCACAATGCACGCATCTCCAACGTATCCAAAAAGCATAATAAACAGTGATACAATCAGAAACAATAGAAAAGAACCAAAGTCCCACCCAACCTCTTACAGAACTCCAAGAGGCAAACCTAAATGATTATGGTGAGGCACGAGTGCAATATACATGTTACTAAAACAGTAGGAGAAAAACAAGCATTTCCTAAACGAACCATTGCGATCAAAGAACATGTGGCATTCGCCATGGGGCGCAACATCGCCAAGACGGTCAGGATTCCAATCAAACATGTTATTGGTGAATAGGAGAAAACATGATGATTTGCAACACAGCAGAACTAAGAGACATGCAGCAATTAATAATCAACCAGACACTGGATCCGAGAAGAGGTCGACACTGTTCTGCGAGCCCCCCTGGGATGGAGAGTTCGATCTCGGACCAGCAGCCGCTCCAGAACCGTTCTTTTTATACTCCTGGCAGAATTCCTGCACCTCCACGGGGGAATCAAAGATACAAAATCAACCCGCAACATCCACTTTCAACCTAGCAGGATAGAGCATTCCATATTTGAGGCCAAGATTCCGCAAGGTTCCTCCACGCGTTCCAGACGTTTTAACAAGGCCGAAGCGCTGTCTTCTATATCTGAGACCCTAGCCTCCACCACATCCAAGCGCTGGTTGTGGACCTGCACCTTAGACCCCATCTCCGCCAATTTTTTGTTGAGGCTGTCAAAGCAGATGTTGAGCAACTTAAAGCCGGCCCTCATCTCACTCATCATAGCCGTGACTAGAGAAGCCACGCCCTCATGGTCGCTGGAAGCCACAGTGCCAGTGGATGCACCGGGGGGTGCCTCTGAGGTGGGACTGGGAGTTTTGTCAAAGCTCATTTTAAGTTGGTTAGGGTCCCTTTTTCCCATGGTGCTGAGCAAGAGAGTAAAAGTGATGGCTGAGTGACAAGGTCGCAGACAAGAATCGCACCCGTGAGTCAGGGGACTAGGCCACCCGGAGGAGCACACGAGGAAACAGAAGGAGGACAGACACGCGTGTGATCAGCCAACTCAAGCACCGGGGCAGGCTCAATGACAGCACTCGCAGTACAGCAGGCAGGCACCAATATCAAAGATACAGCAGAAGAGACAGCTCTGAGAAAATTGCGGGGTCCCAGAAGAGCGCAGTTAAAAGCAGAGGCGTCTTGGTGGAATGATCCCCAAAGCTGAAGGCCAAGGATATTAACCCCTTCCTGTTGACAGGGTAAGTGGTTGTGGAGCATGTCAGAACCCAATCCAGGCATCCAGCGGAGCCCACCCGCATGTGTGGTGTTCACCTAGCCGGAAATGTCGAAGCGGGGGAGAAGACAGGAAATCCGGGTGACAGGTCAGGGTGGTAGCAGTCCGCCCGGGATCAGGGTGGAGGCCGCTGTTGTCCTCCTCACAGGCACAGTTCACAAGAAGGCAGTGAAGGCTGTAATGGGGTGGTGAGTGCCCCAGGGAGCCGCCGGGTGTCAGAAGTGCGTGTGCGCACGGTAGGGCCCACCGCCACTGTTGCGCCCAATCAGGTAGCGCGGGGTCCCCGCCCCAACCCTCTCCGCCAAACGCTGCAGCCCAAAATCTAGGCCCAGGCACAGGAGCGCACAGAAGGCCAAATAGCCGAGAGCATGTCCCAACAACCGGGACCTAGCCGGGAGCCGCCGCGAGAAGGACAGGGGGAGGGGGGAAAAGCCCAGCAAGCTGCAGGAAAGCGCACCGGGCAACGCGGGTCCCCACCAAGGCCGCTCTCACCGCGGAGCCAGATTCAGCAGAGATCTTCTCGGGAGATCGCAAGCAGGCCGCACCGTCAAGGATCGCTCATCCCTCGGTCCTCTTGTCACCGCCATAATCTTGCAGGGCTCCGGTCTGCTGCGCCGAGTGTCCACGGCGAATAGAGGGAGTCTGCTGTGGGCAGGATGTCCTTATCGCATGGCTAGATGGAGATTAGGAAGCCCGACCGACAGAGCTTCAAGCTGAGGCAGCCATCTTGGTCGCTTCCATGGCCACGCCCCACAGCACTAGTATCTTTAATAAACATGTCCTACGAAAATGACAAAATTGGGCAGACACTCTAAGCAGGGGAGAGTCCTCACAGTAATCTTTTGTAGGGCTAATAATAATAACAAACTTGGCAAGTTGCATGCATAATCTTAGCACAATACATGAAACTAGTAACCCTTGAACATTTCAAGGATCTGCTGGAGGTACATTTAAGACCAGAACATATTAACTACAGCCTACAAGTAAAAGTGAGTTCAGTGTATTTGTATTTGTATTTGTATTTTAGACTTGTAGAGCGCCTTATCACCCCGGGGTCTCTAAGCGCTTAGCAGACGAGTGAGTACTGGCAGGAAGAAAAACCGACTAGATGTTACCCCATGCCTCTTGAAAGAGCACAGTTTTTAGCTCTTTCCTAAAAGGCAGGAGTCTGGTTTCTTTGCGCAGATTTTCAGGCAGTTGGTTCCAAGCTTTGGGCATTGTGTGGGAAAATGTCCGACCCCCGATGGTGGATCGGTTGATCCTAGGGCAGATCAATAGGGCGGCGTTGGCTGAGCGTAGGTTCCTGTTAGGGGCATATGGGACAAGGCGTTTTTTGATGTATTTCGGGGCTTGCCCATATAAGGCTTTCTGCGTAATGCATAGGCCCTTGAACTTGGCTCGTTGATTCACTGGCAACCAGTGTAGCTCCCGGAGGAGGGGGGTGGCCGGTGTCCTTCTTGGTTTATTATATATAAGTCTGGCCGCGTCATTCATGACGATCTGGAGTCTCTTGGTGAGTTTTTTCGGAATGCCGAAGTACATGGCATTGCCATAATCCAGTCGGGCCAGAATTAAGGCTGACACTGCTCGTCTGAGAGTGTCTGCCTTTAGGATGGGAGCTAGCTTGCGCAGTTGTCTCAGGAGGCCTACACAAGTGCCCACCACCGCCGAGACCTGGGCTGACATAGTGAGATTTGTGTCGATGATTATGCCCAGGCTTTTTACTGCTGTTGCCGGTATTGGGGCGTTACCTAATTCGGATGGCCAAAGGAGGTCGCACCAGGGGCTAGATGACGTTGTGATAGGTAGAACCTCCGTCTTGTCCGGGTTGATCTTCAAAAAATTTGCCGTCATCCAGTTGACTGTAAATTTTAGAATATTCTTCAATTTTTGATCAGCCATAGGGGAATCGCCTATCTGAATGATGATCTGGGTGTCGTCGGCATAATTATATATGTTGCAGTCCATCTGATTCAGAGATGAAATGAGGGGCTGCAGATATGTGTTAAACATCAAGGGGGACAAGGCAGAGCCCTGCGGGACGCCGCATGTGATTTTAGCAGCCTCTGACACCATGTCATCCAGTTGTACTTTCTGAACCCGTCCACCAAGGAACGAGGTCAGCCAGGCGTGGGCCGTGCCCTTGATGCCAAACTCCCCCAACCGCGACAAAAGAAGGTCATGATTGACCGTATCGAATGCCGCGGAGAGGTCGAGTAGCACCAGGGCACAGGGATCTTTATTATCTGTTTTAAGACGTAGGTCATCTAGTACTGATAACATGACTAGTTCCGTGCTGTTGTGGGCTCTAAACCCTGCTTGGTTGGGTTCGAGTAGTGCGTTACTCTCCAGGTGGTGCGAGAGGGCGGACAGCACATGATGTTCTAGTATTTTTGCTAAAAAAGGCAATTGAGATATGGGCCTGTAATTCTTTAGAATCTTGGAATCGGCACCAGCCTTTTTTTAGCAGGGGGATCAGTCTCGCTTCTTTAAGAGTAGATGGGACTAGTCCCGAGGTAAGGGAACTATTTAGGAGCGATAAAATGTCCTCCTCAAGGCCTGGCCATGCTTGTTTAAATATCTGCGGGGGGCAAGGGTCCGCTGGGGAGCCTGATTTAACTTGGTTCATCACTTTTGTCAGGGAGTCCTTGGTAATAGGGGTAGGGAGGTTAAAGGCTCTGTGATTGCGGGCGGGAGAGTTAGCGGAGTTTCCGGGCAGTCGAATCTAGGGGTGCTTTCGATCTCTATCAGAAGGTCAGATATCTTTGAGGTAAAGAAGGATTGAAATTTATGGCAGTCCTCCTGCGTAAAAGAAGGCGGTTGTTCCTTCTTTTTCCTCAGTTCAGTAAGTACTTGGAAGATTTCCTTCTGAGGGTTAGGTGCTGTGGCAATTCTGCTCTCGTAGAACTCACTTTTTCTAGTTCTGATGGCTTGTTTATACAAGGCGAGCTTTTCCTTGTATAGAGTCTGGCAGTTGAGATCATACCCCTTCCGCCAGGCTCTCTCGCACTGACGCAGGGCCCGTTTTAGGAGTCTCAAATCGTCATTGAACCAAGGGGCGCCTTTGCCTTTTTCCCTGATTTTTATCTTACGAGCTGGGGCTACCACCTCAATTGCAGATTCTAGTTTTTGCGATAGCTTTTGACTGGCCTTCTCTAGGTCATCTTCAGGTAGTCTGTTTAGGTGGGAGGGTTGCAGTAAAGTAGATAGCAAAGTATCCGGATTAATGGAGTTCCATCTTCTCACTACCCGCCATTTGTCGGCTAAGATGCTTTCTTGTTTCGGGAAAGCTAAGCTACCCTGTAAGAGGTAATGGTCTGACCAAATGCAGGGCAATGAAGCTCCTTTTTTCCCCAACTTACAGTAAGTAATTTTTTTCTTGGATAAGTGTTAAAAAATAACTACCATACTCAATTTTGGACATCAGCAGTGGAATAATTGGTGCCAAAAATGACGCTGAGGTAGGCCAGAGACGAACGGTACTGTCCAGGAGAACCACATTACTGCAATGGGACCTGCTGCACAGTGCTATTCTTGTGGAGACACGAAAATAATAAGGGTTGGTGATGTGCCTGCAGGACTATTTTGGTTTGAGGCCTCTGTGTGAACTAAAACATTTGCAGTGGTGTGTTGCCATTTGGCATAAACTAGAAAAAGTTGGTGGATTCTACTGTTGCTCTCAGGCTGTGGGGATGGAAGTAGCCAGAGTCCTGATGTGGGAGCCTAGCCACATTGAAGGAACATACACAAGTAGCTTTAGAATTCTGAGGCATGGCAGAGCTGCTATGACAAAGGAGAGAAGTGGGGCATGCTGGGCAGTGAGGAAGCAGTGCAAATGATTAAACTAAAGCAGGGGTCTCCAATCTTTTCAGTAATAAGAGCTACTTATATTAAAAGAAAGCATACCGAGCTACTATTATTATTAGGGCTGGAATAGTTACCACATCAAACAAGATTACATCAGTGGCCACAATTTGAACGATTGTCAGCATTGATCACCTCAGTGCATTAGGCACGGTTGCCAACATTAAATTAAATAATGCTTTGTCAATATGAAATGTCGAATACCTCTACATAGGTAAAATATAACAACCATAGCTATAATGTCCATGAAACCAAGTTAATAATAATAGTAATGTCTGCCCAGCTAAAACCATTTTTCCCCAAACATAATCTATGTGTGTCCTGAATAGACACTTTCCAATTTTGATATACACATACTAATGCAACAATAAAGAGGTTTCTAGTTTACTACTTTGGGCTGCACTTAGTAGGTCTACTTACTTGTAGTTGGAGAGCTACCAGTAGCTCACGACCTACTCATTGGCAAAGCCTGCACGAATGAGACTTACAGCTCTGGTGGGGAGATTAATCAGGTCCTGATTGGCTCTCCTGGATCAGTGATGATCTGTAAGATTCGAACTTGTGGCCATATTGAGAGGAGCCCACTCTAATACTGAGCAGCATGGTTTATCACGTTAGACTGCAAGGCATCATTTGCGCTTCATGACTGGACCACTGCCTTCAACTTCTTAGTTTTCACATCTCATTACATAGTAACCGATTTGCAGTCATGTTTAAATGAAGCTGATATCTGTAATAAGTAGACATTCCCGCTGCTTTGCAACACCTCATTGGTTCCACAGGATAGAGGATGTACATATTGTCTGCCAGACGCCTTATTTCTCTTTACGTAGTACATTGATATTATCTCTATGTTGCATGGGGTAGAAAACCTGATCAAATTATGTGATTCAGTTAACCGGTCCACCGCTTCTTTCAGAAGGCTCAAATCCTCATTTCATTTTGACAAGCACAATTTTCACTATCTCTTCCCTACTATGCAAGGATCTGTTGTCTTTCATCAAAGCAATTTATTTTGCTAGCCTAGAGACTTTTGACCATTGCATGCCTGCTATATTATCAACTTTTCAAAACTCTTTCCGACATTGCCTGTTTTCCTGCATGGTTAAAAATTATATTATCAAATTTAGCTTCTGGACATGCGCGTTCAGTTTCAATTGACCCCAGGGCAGCAAGTACTGGGTCTCACTTAGATTAAGTTATACCTGTTATACCTCTCATGCTTTTTGATTTTGGCATCTATTTGGCAAAATAAAAATATCACCTGATATTATTTTGGGTGCCCTTTCCTTTGTATGATATGTCGCATTGATTAAGCCCTGTTCTGTTCTACAATTGTGGGATAATTCTGTCTGCAGAAAGGCAGCCTGCAACGTCTACTCAAGCAAGCTGACTATTAATGCCTGACATTTAAACTGCTGTTCACTGTTTATTAATAACTGTAACTGCCAATATATTCCCCTCTCTCAGCCGATAAGCTCTTTGGGTCCATAGCTTTTATTGTCCACAATCCCTCTTTTACAGCTCAGGATCCTTTGATCACCAGGTGAGTTTTTCAACCTCTGATGTGTCATTGCATTCCCATATAATACTAATGGATGCCCCTGCCGTTAACAGTCCACTTCTACTTTACCACATTTCATTTGTGACAATGGCTACCTAGAACAAATTTGTATTTAAAACCCTAATGTTTCACTAAGCGCATAAAAAGCATCCTCAATGCCAAGTGGTGGTCCTGCACTGTTCAGGTGAAGCCAGTATAGGTAAGATCTGTGGGGCAGTGGTGGGGGTGGGGGTGAGTCAACATATGACAGGATAGGGATAATAAAATAAATAATTAAATAAAACCAATTATCCTGCGCTCACCGCATCACTGAGTCGCCGATGTGGTGAGCGCAATGTAAGCGGTTTTATTTATTTATTTGATTTTATTTTCCCTATCCCGTCGTATATCAACGTACCCCACCCACCCCCGCCTCACCACCTTTTGCCTCAGTGGGAACTGTTGATATTGAAGAATGATTGTTTCTGGTCCAGGAAGGATCTGACCTGGCAGTTCGGGCTGGGCTGTTCCCATGAGGAGCAGGGTCAAGACTGATTTGTATATGGCTGGGCCAAACTGGGATGGCATGGTGAGCAAAAGAACAGTGGGTTGAACCCAGATGTTTTGACTTGGAGTGAGTGGTTAAAAAGTTTCAACACTCCGTCCATCATTTTGTTCTGTTTACTTTTAGAAAGTTGGCATTTTCTTGTCTTATCCATTTGGTGCCTGCTGTCTGTGTCTTGGGTCTCATGACTAAGAAAAACTTGGCAGTTGGTCTTTGTGTATTCCTCCCGGACAGTGAGAAAAAAGAGGGAATAAGTGTTGGCAAGATAGACCATTCTGGCAGGATAGGTGGGGTGGAGCTGTTCCCTGCCCCTCTTCCTTACATTTTAATGGGCTGCCTCCAACACACACACACTAAGGGGCCTGACACTAGCCTTTTGTCACCACAGACTATTTGGACCCCTTGGCAGGGGAAGGGAATATCCTTCCTAAACTATCTGGTATAAACATTGGACCTCTTGAAACACTCTTCAGCAAACAGTTGGACCCATGAACTACAGAAGGACTGACTTGTTCCACAGAGGACTGCCCTGCTGCCACGAGAGAAGTGTGCTGCTGCTTGAGGCCTGCCCTGCTCTCAGAAGAGACTGGACCTGCTCCCTTCATCCCAGACTAACCTGAGCAACTCCAAAGGTCAGTTGGCCGACCTCCTGTTTTCAGATAAGGGGACACGACACGCTCTATTGGCCTCCCTGCAACTGCCCAGCTGACCTGCTTCTTCTGGACCTGCCAGTACCTGCAAGTAGACCTGCCTGAGTCCTGCTGGCCTCTGCCAGAGGAAGTCCCTGTTTCCTAAAAGGTGCCTTCTGAGGTTCTGAACTCTTGGCTGGCATTAGAGTGTACTCCTCTGTAAAGAAAAGAGAAAACCTGAAATTTTGGCTCTTCGTGCCAGTGAAAAGGCCTATTAGTGCCAAGACTCTGCCACCTGTGATGACCGCCCACGTGAAGCTTCAGTGAAACTGAATCTCTGCTCTACAGTGACTACCAGAGATGACCAGCAATGCAAGGCCTGCACTTCATGCTACAGCAACCACAGCCCACGACGACCTACAACACGAAGCTCCATCAACAATGGTTTGCAATGCCCAACCGGATTTCTGTGCTACCATGACAACCGTATCTGCTGCCAGGCCTACTCTTCACATTCTAGTGAAAACCATGCACCACACTCCCCCTCATCCACCACCATGAGGAGCGAAATAGACACTGTGCAGCATACTTTGAGAAGATAACTTTTTCAGCGGACTAATCTGTTCCCTGCATCTGGCTCGCGCGCCGTCAGGTCAGCCTGAACTTGTGACTTTCTACCAATCTAGCATGACCAGATGATCATGAGTGGAGCTTTGTGCTTTTCAGTGCTATAATTACCATTATCATTTTGTTTGTTTTAATCGGTCCTCCATAAATGAAGGCCGTGGAATGGACGCGCCTTTAAAACATCACGTTCTGACACCGAGTTTCTGCTACTAGATTTGTTATAGTTGTTAAAGTTTATGGGGGCATTTTTTTTTTTTTTTTTAGTTATATGGGCATTTTAAGGTTTTTAACAAAGGGGAGTCTGGGGCGTGGCTTGAGCGCCGGCCAAGATGGCGGCGTAGTCCCGGAGCTCCGCATCGAGCCTCGGCGCTTTGTTCGTCGCTGCGGCAAAGAAGGGCTTCTCCGCACACTGTGAGCCGATACTGCGGGCCGGAATGTGAGGCGCGTTATCCGCCGTCTCCATTTCCCGGCTCCGCATATATTTCAGCTCCTTTTTCGTGGAGGAACGGAGGTTGAAAATCACGGCCGGCATTTTGTATGCCGGCCGCTTTTCCACATAGCGGCCGGCGGGAAGGTTCCTGACGGACTCCAAGTATGCCGCTTTTGATACTTGCTACCAATTACCCTCCACTACTGCGAATGCAGCGTTTTCAGAGGTGAGACTTCATGCTACATTCTTATGTGCCTCATAGCGCCCTTTCTACTCAAGCTTGGAGTGTCCTGCCTTTATCCGCACGCCATTTTGTGCCTTTCCACATTTTCTCACAAGGTTTTTTACAACTTTCACTCAGCGCTCAGCGGAAGGGATATTTATGAACCTCGTCTATTGTATCCCTATGTCAGCGGGGATCCTTCGGTAACCGCCTGCTGGGATTCCTGATATTTCCTGCATTTGTTCTTGCTGCCATTTGCTTTTTCTGGATTTATCCATCAGTTTGTGGAACCTTTCTTCTCTACGCAAGGCATACCTGAGTATTGCAACATGTTGTTTTTGCCAATCTCGCAATCTCTCATTGTTCCACTACCTGCATGACACTCCTTTTATTACATGCGAAGCACTTGCGTGACCGTCTCTTCTTTGATGTGCTCCACTCAGCTCTGTCCTCCTGACTGTGACAAACCCACTTAAAGACTGCCGCATAACACTGCGACCTCTGTTTTTCTCTGGACATTCAGGGCTTTTTGCTGAACTTTTCTTTTATGCTACTAACCTGACTGCAATTTGTGCTCTTCTTCTGCTGTGCCTAGACACCTGCGTCCTTTCACTGGGCTCTTTGATCCTTTCAATTGTTTTATTGAGCTTTCATGGGGAAACTTTGCAACTTGAAACTCATATCTACTTCTAAAGTTCCGGTTGGTTCGGATTCTGACTCCCCTATTCCAGACATGGAGGAAAGCCGTTCATCAAAATCAGAATCACCGCACGGAGCCATTCCAAAGGCTTCCAACGTGGGTAAAACGCCATCCTCTTTGGTTTCTTCTAAGCGTCTCAAAAAAGATCCACCTTCTCCTGGGAGTTCTCCTTCCCCTTCCTCTATGGATCTCATATTAGAGGAACTAGGTGCTTTCAAGCCTTTTATGGAAGCCACCACCAAAAATATGCATGCAATGCAGGAGAAGTGGTCATCTATGGATGCACGTGTTCTCACCTTGGAACAATCCACAGATTCCTTGCAATCCTCTTGTTCTGGAATTCCATCCATGGAGGCGGAGATCCTACTACTTAAGCGACAGACGGAAGACTTAGAAAACAGGAATCGCAGAAACAACCTACGCCTTTACGGCCTTCCGGAACTTTCAGAAGGGTCTAATCCTACCGCCTTCTTCCAGTCCTTCCTTGCTAAGATCTTGGATGCACCAGCTCTATCGTCCATCAACATTCAACGAGCTCACCGTCTTGGTCCTAGAGTTGCTACCAAACCTAGAGGTGTTATCAAGCTTTTCCTTCAATATACTGACCTTCTTCAAGTCCTTTCAGCCGCCAAACTCAAGAAGCAGATCATTTGGGAAGGTCACCGTCTCCAGGGCCACTGCAGAACGCAGGAAGAAGTTCTTAGACATGAGACCACAGCTCGGAGCCCTTAATGCTAGATACGGTCTTTTGCATCCTTGTCTCTTCAAGGTTACTTATAAAGACAAAACAACCACTTACGAGGACCCTGCGGTCTTACAAGCTTTTCTTCGTCGACATGGTCCTGATGTCATGGATATGTCTAATCCTGGTTGACTGGCTTATTAACTCTCTTTGTCGATGCATGAATTTGACTGTGGTTCTGATTTTTCATTGTTCGCACTGTTGATGTTATGAAGCACTCAATGTTCTTCTTATATGTTTGATCATATGTGTTCACCTTTTCTCCATCCCATTTCTCTTCTTGCTCTTTGTACGCTCAAATATTTATCCTCATGTCTCTCCTTTCTCAACAGGTACTTCCCTTCACTAATTCATCTTGTTTTTACCCTACTCTCCCCTCGTGCTGCCTTTTTGGATGTCATAATACTTGAGGTTTTGGTGTTTGCTCTGGATGTTCTCGTTGTCGTCTCCTGCTACCACCATCCCCCTTATTTGGTTTTTTTTTCATTTTTGCAAGTATGTCTTTCAGTCGTTCGTTTCGGACATGTACTGTCTCTTTGTTCTCTATTGTTGCTGTCCTCTTTCCTACCTTTCATATACTGAACTCTTCTCAACTTTACTCTTTATCCTCTTTTTCTTCTTTCCTTCTCTTTCTCTTCTTTTCTGGAATCATCATTGATCTCATCCTTGACTCCTTTTTCTTTTCACCCTTCTCTTCTACTTTTCTAATTTTTTCTCAATTGTATTTTAATGCATTATTAAGCATGTTGCTTCTAGCTGTTTTCTGAATTGTTTCATTCCGTGTAACGACATGGAACGTTAAGGGATTAAATAACCCCATTAAAAGACAGAGGGTTCTCTCGTATTTAGCAATACTTAAATCTGATGTTGCCCTCCTTCAAGAAACTCATCTTACTGAACCAGAGGCTTTGAAACTTAAACGTTGCTGGGTGGGTCATGTTCTTTGCTCCCCTATGACATCTAGGAAGAATGGAGTTGTACTTTTGTTACATAAAAAGTTAAATGTTTCCTCAATAACTTATGAATGTGATGTTGATGGCCGCTGGCTTATTGTTACTTTACTCATCGATAACATCCCACTTACCCTTTTTAATGTGTACGCCCCTACTGCAATTGATAGATCTTTCTGGCCTGCTATTTCTTCCAAGTTGTCTTTCCTTACTGAAGAGTACATACTCCTTGCTGGAGACTGCAATCAGATTGTAGATCCCTTCCTTGATCGACACTCAAAAGTCAAATTTGCCCCCTCTATAATGCACAAACTATTTCTGAACTCCTTTAAAAATAGTGCCCTAGTAGACATTTGGAGACTATGCAATCCTGAAGCTCGAGAATATAGTTTCTTCTCCCCTCCTCATCAATCCCAATCCCGTATCGATCATATCTTTCTCAGTAAACCCCTATCCCAACACGCTATTCGCTCAGAGATTGGCTCCATTTTACTCTCAGACCATGCCCCAGTTTTTGTAGACCTAGACTTACTTCCATTCTCTCCACAATCTGGCAGATGGCGATTTAATAATGCTTTACTTTCAGACCCCACTTTTGGTACTGAATTTACTGCTTTTGCCAAGGAATTTTTTCTTTTAAATCAAACCCCTGATTCTCCCTTTGTTATGGTTTGGGACTCATTTAAACCAGCCTCTAGGGGTCTTATTATTAATTTTGTGTCAAGGCAGAAAAAATTACATGCGGCCAAATCGGAGAAAATATTAGCTGACATCAAGGCTTTAGAACACGCTTACTTCACCTCTAAATCTGACTCATCCCTTAAATCTCTTGTTGATGCAAAAATCTCTTTTAATAAATTTACAACAGATGCCGCTTCTAATATCCTGCTCAAATGTAATTCTAGATATTATGGTGGTAAAAATAAAATGGGGAAGCTCTTGGCCAACTACTTGAAGATTCGTAAAGAACGCACAAAAATCAAATCTATTAAAACCTCTTCTGGTGAATCCACATTTAAAGATAAAGAAATTCTTGCGGAATTTGCTAAATTCTATGATACGCTTTATACTCCAGAACAGACTCCTACACCTGATGATCTTCTTGCTTATTTTCAATCTCTCCCTTCCCCCCCAACCTCACATGTTGATTTTCACACTTTGGAACAAGACAGTTCTCTTTCTGAAATTTCCCATGCTGTTTCTAAACTTCACCATGGTAAATCTCCAGGCCCTGATGGCTTTACAATTTAATTTTACAGCCACTTTGCTTCTCTTCTTCTTCCCAAACTCCTACTTTTATTTCAATCTTTTTCTGACGCCGGCTCCTCTAGCGGCTCCTTCCAACAAGCCTTAATTTGCTTAATTCCAAAGGAAGATAAGGATCACTCCTTATGCAAAAATTATAGACCAATATCTTTGGTCAACACTGATTACAAAATTCTAGCGAAAATATTAGCCTTACGTATGGATTCTCTTTTACCGGATATCATCGGACCAGAACAATCTGGTGTTGTCAAGGGGCGTCTCTCCTCAGACAATGCCCGAGTTTTTCTCAACAGACTTGGCAAATCTTCTTCACTCACTCTTCCTTTTGCAGCTATTTCCCTAGATGCGGAAAAGGCTTTCGATCGGATTGAGTGGGATTTCATGTTTCAGGCCTTACGTTGGATTGGTATTCCCCCTAAATTTATTTCTGTTATCTCTTTACTTTATTCTAATCCCCAAGCTTCCATTTTTGTTAATGGGATGTCTTCGGATTACTTTTCTCTACATAGAGGGGTTAGACAAGGCTGCCTATTATCTCCTTTACTTTTTATTTTAGCCTTAGAACCCTTCCTTACTAAAATTCGTTTAGATTACACTATTTCTGGTTTTCCTCTTGGTTCCCAACAAGTCAAACTCTCGGTTTATGCCGATGATATTCTTTTCTATTGCTACGACCCTGCCACTTCCATTCCCTCTTTTCTTCAACAGGTTTCTTCTTTTTCTGCAGTCTCCAAATATCGTTTGAACGCCGATAAGTGTGAGATTCTACCTTTAAATCCTCTTTGTCAGAAACATCTTTTTTCTTGTACAGGTTTTTCATGGCAACCATCCAAAATCAAATACCTAGGGTTCTGGTTTGCTCCTTTGATATCCGATACTCTTAAGCTAAATTTTGACTATGTGTATAAGAAAATGGATACAGCTATCACTCGTTGGCTTCCGCTCTTTTTGTCCTGGTGGGGTCGACTCAACTTTATAAAGATGATGCTGTCTCCCCTACTTCTTTATACTATTTCCATGCTTCCTCTACACATCCCCCTCTCTTTCTTTAAGAAGATTGATTCTTTATTACTGAAATTCCTTTGGAACAGTAAACGATCTCAAATAGCCCTCGCTTCCTTACGTAAAGACAAAGCTCAATCTGGAGTGAGCTTTGCGGATTTCAAACAATATCATCGCGCATTTTCCCTGAAAAATCTAATATGCCACATCATCCCCCTGTTTGGCTCAATATGGAATCTTCTTTCATTTTCCCTTTTACCTTCAGTGAATTCTTGTCTTTTACATCTTCCTTAACTCGTCTCCGTTCACCTATTCTTTCCCACTCTCGTAATCTCCTTTCCCCCTACTTAACTTCCTCTTATTCATCTCTTCTCTCTCTTCACGAACAACCGATTTGGAATAACACTCTTCTCAAAATCCGTAATAGTACCATATATTGGAAAACTTGGCATTCTCGAGAACTCTCCTGGATATCTCAATTATTGTCTCAAGGTAAGCCTCTCTCATTTGAGCATCTCCAATCTCTTTTCTCTTTGCCCGTTTCTGCCCGAACGCAATACAACACCCTCTATCCAGTCTTGCTTTCATATCTTCAAACTCTCCCATCCTCCAACGAGATTCCTGTAGATCGCAAACCCACTTCCCTTTTATTGGAAACTTCTCCTTCTGCTTCCGCTTTATATAATTCTTTTTGTCTTACCAATGATAGATTAAAATCTCGTACTGAGCTTGCTTGGGAGCTGGACTTTTCTCAGACATGGACGGTCCTTTTTAGGGACAAAATTTGGACTAAACTCCATAAGACCTCCAGGGCTGCTAACACTACCCAGACTTTATTTTTCATTTTTCACAGAATTTTATTTACCCCACTTGCCTTATCCCGTTTTTCAACAGACACTCCCTCTTCCTGTTGGTCCTGTCCATCCCCCTCTGCTGATCTCCAACATATGTTGTTCGACTGCCCTCCTATCTCCCAGTTCTGGCAGTTGGTATGGAAGCAAATTTAAAAGATTTTTCAGTGTCAGGTCCCCTTTTCGCCCTCACTAGTTTTCCTTGGCTCCCTCTCGTCGGAACTTCCTCGCCCCTCCAGTCATTACCCTTTACTTGACCTTTTCCTTGCTGTAGCTTTTCATGTTATCACCTCTAACTGGAAACAAGCTGCGAATGTTACCTATCAATCCTGGTGGAATGCAATTTGTTTCAACCATCGTTTAGACACCAATTATGTGTCCCCCATCTCCCTGGCTATTAAACGTGACCAGCTTTGGCTTCCTTTGGTAACATATCTCTCTCCCTCTGCTCCTGTTCCTCCCTCTCCTGCTCCGGACACAGTTGAAGTTCGCAAACCCCTGTGATTTCCTTATTACCTGTCTATTCATACATATATTTGATTACTACTATTACTGTGTTCCTATATATTGTATTTTGCTTAGTGTATTTCTATTTATATGATATGTTCATACTTTCTTATGCTTGTAATGCTTACTTTTATGATGTTTTTATTTTAATGTTTATTTCCGCCATTTGTAAATGTAAATGTATAGGCATTTATATAGCGCACTACTTACCCGTAGGGTCCCAAGGCGCTTCGACCGCTGCGAAACCCTTCCTGGCTTCCCTGAGAGATGGTCCCTTAATGGGTATCTCCAGGGTGAGACCAGGCATCCCCGGCGGTCTGGCGGGGCCGTTAGTGAAGATGAGGCAAGCTAATGCCCAGAGTTGCCGAGTGTGATCACTGATCAGAGTGGGCACCGAGGCGAGAGAATTATCGAGTCCGCTGACCCTGGTCCAGAAACCTGCCGCGCCGGGAATCGAACCCTGGTCCCGGGCCGTCCTCTGCTCTCGGGTCTGCCGCCTCTAACCAGTGAGCCACACTACACATTTGCTTATTGTAACTCTTCTCCTTTTCTTCCCTTTCCCCTATTCTCCCCTTTTCTATTCCTCAATAAATCAAACTTAAAAAACAAAGGGGAGTCTGTTCCTATAACTGTGAGGGATATATTTTAAAGTGAACATGACTGTGATTGAATCTGGACCGCACTTTATTTTTGATAGACACTACTTGAGCTGCCATTGTTGGGTTGGCAGTCTCGTTGTTTTCATCGGTTCTCTATAAATGAGGCCCAGCCAGGTCCAGGGGCCAGAAACCCTGCCCTTTTTGGTCTAACAATGATATCTTACACCCCAAAGCAACTGCAAGCTCCACAGGTAAGCCCTATAGATGCCTGTTTATATTCAATTGGTCTCAATAAGTTGGAACTCCAATATAAGATGTGTTCCATATCTCCTCACTTCTATCCTGATCATATTGTCAGGCCTAAAGAATGACATGGGTGGTGTATGTTCATGATCAATTGTAGATCACTGATGTCACAAACATAATTTATTTTCACTTATTCAAGAAGAAGGGTGTGGTGTTGTATTCCTCACCAAACTGTGGCTGCATGTGGGCTCAATGCCTGATATAATCCAAGCCTTACCCTCAGGTTGTTATATATATCGGAAGGACTGTAGCGATTAAGTGGGGGACTCAGAGAGACTCTCAAGTATAGTTATTACCCTCTTTCTATGCCTTACTGTTAAAGCCTCTCTTCCCCAATATTTCCTACCCCTACTTTTACCTTCAGTTGAGCTCTACTGTATAGACCTCCATGCTCATATGCGATTTTCCTTCAGGCCCTCCATGACATAATTGTCGGTTTGGCAATAAATAAAGCTAACTTCACACTACTGGGAGACTTTAATGTTCATCTTGATGATATAAACAGTCTTATGTCTATAAAGTATTACAAGACTTAGCATATTTACAGTTGACACAAAGCGAAACTGGGCCACCACATGAGAAAGGGCATCTTATTGTTCCCGTGTTTAGCAACATTCTGAATTTGCAGGTATCAGAACCCTGACCGGTGATCTGGTTCAACCACTTTTTAGGGCTCGCCTGCTGATGCGCTTGCGCATAGCTGGCGAAGCTCTATAGTGGCTTATCCAGAGTTTAACCAAGCACGATTCCACTGGCGATTCCATGAAGTGCATGTGCTTTTTAGGTCATTGCGCAAGCACAAGCCCTAAAAAGCGCGTGCACAATGCCACTAGCCGCCTGCCTGCCTGCCTCGCATTACCACAACAAAGGCAGCCCAGCCTCCCTCCCACAAGCTTCTCAGCGTGCGCTCTGCCTCAGGCCGGCATTTCTCCCCCCCTAATTATTCACGGCCGCCCGGCCGTACTTTCAGTTTCACGGCCGCCAGGCTGTGTCTCCTTTTATGCTCTTTGCTCTTTGATGCTTGTTTACTACTAGCTCTTTGATGAAATGTGGTGATTTGAACTGGATAAAATGCTGAAGGGGGGGGCGCGCTCTACTGTTTAAGCCTCTGAGACGAGAACTTGAGACATTAATCTTGGATTCCGCCCTTCACCAAACTTTCTGATCCTGAACGGGTTGTAATTAACTTCAGTTTGGAACGCGCCTATCAGTTTGGGGCTCAGCATACTTCTAAAAAGATGTGTGTTTATATTTTCGACCATTGATTTTGTGATACTACATAAAAGTTGGCTCGAGAAGAGCCTCTCTCTCTCTTCTGCACAGTGCTTACAGCTCAGTGGGTTGAGTATCTGCTGCGGGGCACTGTGTGTGTGTGACATCTGTCTCAAACGTTCCTATACCACGGGGCCAGCACAGCCTTTCATCCTTCTCAGAGTTTTAAAATAAATGCCATAGAGTAGGTGATAAATACACTTATTACAAAATCGACACCAGAAAATGTAGTTTGTGGCGAGCACTGCATAAATGGTCATGCTAATCACACACATGCCCAGCACAGTGGTATGTGTGCATTGCTTAATGCACACCACATGCATAACCTCAATGGCACGCATCAGGCACAACACTGCACGCATCCAACACAGCACAGACAGGCCACTTATTTGGAAAGTAGGACAGTGCTGATACCAGGCCTGCACACGAAAACATGCACAGCGTGTTACAACTTACAAGAACACACTGCACACATCAAGACTGAACCGCACTTTGATGAAATGTGGTGTTGTGAACTGGATAAAATGCTGAGGGGGAGGCGCGCTCTACTGTTTAAGCCTCTGAGACGAGAACTCGAGACATTAATCTTGGATTCCGCCCTTCACCAAACTCTCTGAACCTGAACGGGTTACAATTAACTCAAGTCTGGAACGCGCCTATCAATTTGAGGCTCAGCATACTTCTAAAAAGATGTGTGTTTATATTTTCGACCATTGATTTTGTGATACTACATAAAAGTTGGCTCGAGAAGAGCCTCTCTCTCTCTTCTGCACAGTGCTTACAGCTCAGTGGGTCGAGGATCTGCTGCGGGGCACTGTGTGTGTGTGACATCTGTCTCAAAGGTTCCGATACCACGGGGCCAGCGCAGCCTTTCATCCTTCTCAGAGTTTTAAAATGAATGCCATTGAGTAGGTGATAAATACACTTATTAAAAAATCGACACCAGAAAATGTAGTTTGTGGCGAGCACTGCATAAATGGTCATGCTAATCACACACATGCCCAGCACAGTGGTATGTGTGCATTGCCTAATGCACACCACATGCATATCCTCAATGGCACACATCAGGCACAACACTGCACGCATCTAACACAGCACAGACAGGCCACTTATTTGGAAAGTAGGACAGTGCTGCTAACAGGCCTTCACACGAAAACATGCACAGCGTGTTACAACTTACAAGAGCACACTGCACACATCAAGACTGAACCATGAGCACGTCCTCAATCTAGCATGGGACTCGAGAGCCCTCGCTGGCACCATATACTCGCCACGCAGGCAGATGGCAGGCAGGGTGCACCAGTGCCAGCCGAGGGGGGCATAATGTGGTGCAAGCAGCCCTCCGGCCACACCCACCTCAGGCAATGCCGCATCACTGCCACAAACATGTCTACCAGTGCTGTGTGGGACGGGAGCGGCACACCCCGGGCACAAACACCCAACAGCCCGGACCAGCCACAAACAGCAAAGCCCTCGCCACCCTAGTGAAAGTCACACGGAGTCGAGGTAAACTCATTTCACTTTCACACTAACTACATAAAAATGATTAACCTACACATTTTACAAAGCATAAACAACCCGACTGTCATATACAGTCAAATAAAGGAACTCTCAAAAGTGTATGAAAATGTTAGCCGGACCAAAAAGCGCTTCAGTGCCATAACCTAATGGCAGAAGGCGCTATACAACTGGTTAAATAACATAGTAGAGGTCATAGGGTGAAGACGCACTGTAGAGTTGTCAGAAATGACTGAGGGACAGTAAGAAACAGCCCTGGTGACCCAGGCACTGGAGCAGAGGTCGAGTCACAGGCCCTGGAAAAGAGGCACTTAAGCGCTATGTTCCCCTTTTTTTCTCACATTCGCTTCTACTTATGGATATTACTCTTGCCTTCAGCAGCCCCCACAACCATCTTAAAATGGTAAAGTAAATCATAGGGGACACCATGTCCTGGTGCATTTGCACATATATACTGAAAAATAACCCACTATGTGTCTGTCACCACGCTGGTGCCAGCCACTTTCCTAAAGTTTGCAGGTTCCACATTTTATGTATTTGCTTTGAAATGTGTATTTTTATTAAATAATAGGTAGCCCCAGTCACCTGCTACACATTGCACCTTGCATTTTAAGATTCTTTTTTAGTATTGTTATTCATCCATTCACACCCTTTACGTTAATATAGCCATAGCTTTACAGTATATTTGCTATAAAAGCTCAGAGTATGATTTAGTGTGCACTTTTTTCCTTTAAATAATCACTCCACTGCAACAACAACAATATTGCCATTTGCCATACCACCACACAGCTCCACCGACACAGCTCCACCGATGCACCCACCACACAGCTCCACCGATGCACCCACCACACAGCTCCACCGAGGCACCCACCATACAGCTCCACCAAGGCACCCACCACACAGCTCCACCGATGCACCCACCACACAGCTCCACCGATGCACCCACCACACAGCTCCACCGAGGCACCCACCACACAGCTCCACAGATGCACCCACCACACAGCTCCACCGAAGCACCCACCACACAGCTCCACTGATACACCCACCACACAGCTCCACAGATGCACCCAGCTCCACCGATGCACCCACCACACAGCTACGCCGAGGCACCCACCACACAGCTCTACCGATGCAACCACCACACAGCTCCACCGATGCTCCAACTAAGCTCCACCAATGCACCCACCACACAGCTCCACCAATGCACCCACTAAGCTCCACCAATGCACACATCACTCAGCGCAACCACAGCATCACTCAGCACCACCACAGCATCACTCAGCGCAACCACAGCATTACTCAGCGCAACCACAGCATCACTCAGCGCAACCACAGCATCACTCAGCGCAACCACAGCATCACTGGTTCAAATATGTTCTTTCAATGTTTCAAGCTGTTTTCAAGCTTTTATGCTTTATTACAAATCACAAAAAGATGTTAATATTTCACTTCTGTTCTTGGATTTTCGTCACAATAAAAAACACTGAACATAATCTTCAAAAAAGTTATTTATAAAGGTTTAAGCTATTGCCATTACAAATTAAATAAATTATTTAAGTATTAATTATTTAAAAAAATTAAAAGCCATTGTTATTTGTAATATCAATACATCTAAGTCACGTAAATGCAAAACATGTTGCGTTACAAATGCTATAGGTGTTTGCGAAAGTTATAACTATTGGCATTGTAAATGACAAAGCTATTAATTTAGCTAGTTTAAAAAATAACACATAAATAAAAAAAAATCATTAATAAGACCAATAGCTCAAACTTTCCTAATGCGAGCCCTATTGCATTTCCAATGCTTGTTTATACCTATGACCATGCACAATCCTATAATCACTACTCCTACATCACAGAATATGAGACAGGATCGTGGGTCCTAATTAAATACTGAAGAGTGGAAGGTTATCCTTAATATCTCTAGACCTGAACTTGGCTATTATGTCTCTTTGGCAACTTCCAGGTTTTCTGAATGGATTATTAGCTCTTTGGATTAGATCATTCCAGTCAAAACTCACAAACTAGCTCGACAGGGTAGATGTTCCCCATGTTTTACCCCTCACCTATTGTCACTAAGAAAAGACGGCAAAAAGTTGGAGCGGAAGTGGAGAAAGTCCAATGATAAGGTGTGTAAGTGGGAATATCATAAAGCAATCAGGAACTATCACGCCAAAATTAGATCCACTAAAGCCTCTTCCTATGCCTCAAAGATAAACCTAGCCTCCAACTATACTCAAGAGATTTTAAAAATTGTGAAATCTCTGATCAAGCATAAACCAGACAGCTCACCACCTAATCCAATGGTGGGACACTGTAATAATTTAGCAAATTTCTTCCTAAAGAAAGTTACAGACATTTATTAATCTTTCCCAAGTAGAATAAGTAAGTCAGAGACCATTTCAAACAGGGTCGGACTGGGAACTACAACCGGCCCGGCAAAGTGCTTGGCCGCCCCCCAAACCCCCCAACCCCGCTCGGGGGAGTGGGGGTTGGAGGTGCTGCCGAGCTCTTCGGCCGATTTTTGTACAGGGCCGATTTTGCAGCTATGCTGAAAAAACGGCCCTGTAACAAAAATGGCCTCCAGGGGCCCAAAACTGGCCCCTACCCGTGCGGCGCACTGGGGGATTGCCCGGTGCCCCCTATGGCCAGTCTGGCCCTGATTTCAAATAGGGCAAACTCGAGGATCTTGGCAGTATGCTTGTCTTCCTTCCTTGCCAATAGGGCAGGCCTCCGTTCAGGACTATTTAGCATAGTGAAGTCAGAACCCCCGTTGACCCAGCCCCTCTTCATTTTCTGGAGCAAGAGTCAGAATATAATTCGTATTTAGAAAATGGTTTAGTCTTTACCCACGTGGAAACACACTGTAGTGAAGCCTTCGCAAAAAACAACCCAGTCTATACCCATTATGTCTTGTAAACTATAGGTTCATTTCTTTACTATTAGGAGTGGGCAAACTTTTGGAGGAGCATGTGAATCAACACCTTTTCAATACAAAAGGAGTATGCAGTGCCTGACAGGATAAAACAGGTTGTGTAAGCGAGCGGAAGCTCGCTAAATATCTAGACTGCAGAGGGAATTCCTATTGTTGGAATTAGGACCCTCACACACCCATCCGTATAGTTGTCATGGTTCATCATTGGGTCTGCTCATAGTTGGGTCGGCACTGCAATACCCGACAGGCACCCATGAAGGGGATCTTTGGTGAAGATCTTTTATTCTTTGCCTTTACGTGCGGTCCGTGTGAGGGGCCTAGTGTGGGTAGATGTAAAGGAAGGTGAGGCTAAAATAGGAGGTGGGGGTCCAACCAGAACAATTTTAATGAGTGTAGCCCTTCTCCTAGTTAAAATTAAGTGTGGAGCACTCCTGTAGTAGTGTTACAGGGTATCGCTCACGAAGATCAACATGTTTCTGTCTATTGGACAGCAATCCTTCAGGACTAGTATCAGTTTCTATCTACTCTACCAATCGTGGTCAATTGTAGTGAAAGTGAGAGACCACATACAGCACCCTAAAAAGTGGTACCTGTCACTTTAAAGACAACCTGTAAAAACAATAAGAGATAACAGCATCAAACAGATGTATTGGCCTTAAGCATACCATTAAAAAAACATGCCCATGCAGCATTCAAACAGTGAATAAGACATGCTTCAAGTTGAGGTGCTGTGACAAACACGTGTGGCGACGATGTGAAGTTAAAAAAGGCAGAAATTCTGAAATAACTCACTGAATTTGAGTCAAAAATTCATGTCAATGTATTCCAGCAGGTGATGACACTGTAAAGACTAGTGCCCTGTATATACGAAGTATGGGCTAAAAAAGCAGGGAAGGAGGCCGGGAAACTTATGGTGGCCCGACCAGTCGCAATGCCCCTGTATTCAGAAGTGCACCGTCAGTCGGAGGTGTCCGTCTAACAGGGTATTTTGTCCCATAGCGCTGGGCACTGGAAAGAGCTCGGTCAGGAAGGGCTCACTCATCCCGATGTGGTGTGGTGTAGGGCAGCACTGAGCAGCAACCTGATGCAGTACACCCAGAGAGGCTTACAACAGGCCCAACTAGCGTGCTATCTGTAGCTGAGGAAAATGCGCTATACCACTGCGCCGTACTGTTATGGCAAGAGGATAAAGCACATGTCAGCCGGCGGCCCGTAAACTCACAAACACTCAAAGGGTTCACCTGGGGTGGAAGAGCCTCGAGAACCAAAGGTATTGTCAAGAGGGGGGAAACAGGGGGTGGAGTACTCACGTGTCTTCTCCGTGCAGTGGCGGAGGACCTAGCCCTCCCTCTGCTGGAACTGTACGGTGACTGCCAGGCGATTTGGGGCGGTTTTAAACTCCTGGTCAGAAGCCACAGGAGGCGGGACTCACAGTCACAAGAGAGGAATTACTAGAGCGCCCACCTTGGGGCAAATTGTATGGGCGCCATCTTGGAGTTCAAATGAGATGCAGAGAATTACCAAAAGGTGCCTTCCATCTTGTAGTGCCTGGAGAGAGAAATAGTCGGGAGTGACTCTCAAACCCTGCCAATATGTCACAAGTTGGAGTGTCATAATGGAAAATGAAAAAGGAAATCATTGTATCCATTGACATTGGCATAAGGAGCGAGTAGGGGTTCAGTGTGGGTAGCAAGGTCATGAGTGGACAGAGGGCAGGCGGGGGGTATGAGTGTATGAGCATTGACGCCAAATGTACAACAGTCATATTGTCATAGATCGATCATATTCAGTAAGTGTTTCTTATTTGGTCAATAGGCCCCATGGAATTTCCTCGTTTAATCCCTCTTTGGTGCTGTTATCTCTTATTATTTTTGACAGGCTGTCTTTCTAGAGTGACAGGCACCACTTTTTAGGGTGCTGTATGTGGTCTCTCACTTTCACTGCAATTGACCACGATTGTTATTGTAGATAGAAACTAATACTGGTCCTGAAGAATTTCCATCCAATAGACAATTCGGCAAGAAACATGTTGACCTTCGAGCGCGGTACCCTGCAACTCTATTACAGGGGTGCGCCACACTTAATTTTAATTAGGAGAAGGGCCACACTCATTAAAATGTTTCTGGTTGGACCCCCACCTCCTATTTTAGCCTCGCCTTCCTTTACATCGACACACACTAGGCCCCTCACACGCACCGTAACTAACAGCAAGGAATAAAAGATCTCCACCAAAGAGCTGGGTGTGTGAGGGTCCTAATTCCAACTAGAGGAATTCCCCTCGCAGTCTAGGTGTTTAGCGAGCTTCTGTTCGCTCACACAACCTGTTTTATCCTGTGAGGAACTGCATACTAATTTTGTATTGATCTGTCGCTGGGCATGTATGCTAGACCAGTTGAAAAAAGTCCTTAGTTCCCCTCTTTGTAGGCACAATCAACACCTTTTGTCATACCCAAAATCTAACAAAATCTGTCATCCCACTAGGACTGGGTTCAGGCCACAGCGTAGTACCGAAACAGCTCTTTTGGCGGTAGTTGGAGAATGTAAGATGCTCCAGGATCAATGAGGCTCTTCTGAAGTCATACTCTTAGACCTCAGTGCTGCATTTGATATCATTCACCATTGAATTCTTATTCAGAGATTTGCAAATGTGGGTGCAACAGACATTCTTTGGGGAAAGTAAATTTCAGGTGCTAGGTAAACCATGCTATATATGCTATATAAATACTTTTCCCTTGAAATGCAGTTTGCCCCAGGGATCACCACTCAGCCCTACTCCTTTCAATGTCGACATATGCCTCCTTGCTGAGATAGTACAAGCATTTAGGTTGTCAATAGTCTCCTATGCAGACAGTACCCAAATAGTACAGTCCATCTCACCAGAGCACTGTCCAAAATCCTAACAGCTTGAGCCCTGCCTGAGGAAGGTCAGCAATTGGATAGCCAGTTGTTTACTTAAACTAAATGGTATTAAAACAGAGATTATGTTGTTGGGCAACAACCCTAACAGTCAGTTCCTGTCTGCTTGGACAGCCTGCTTAGGAAACATCCTCTCTCCTAAAATATCTATAAAGAACCGGGGGGTCTGGCTTGTCAACACACTTTTGATGGAATCCAAGTAAGGAAAATTTTGGCCAGCTGCTACAACCTACCCGGAATACTCAGGAAAGTGCTAGGTCTGCTCCCTTCACTGTCTAGAAGGCTTATTTTCAGGCACTGGTGCTAACTCGCCTGGACAATTGGAATTTTTTGGTAATTAGGAGCTCAACACTTTATAATCAAGAGGCTATAAGTAGTCAAAATGCAGCTACCCACCTTCTTTTGAATATTCCTAGACATCAATCAGCCCAGAGTGCATTGGTAGAGCCTCAATAGCTCCCTACTGAACAACGAGTGAATATTTAGGCTCTGTGTATTGAGGATAGTGCCTTCCATAATAAATGTTCTCATTTACTGCGACTTTTGGTGCAGCCGTACACCCCGGGGAGGGCCTTGAGGTTGACAAACGCGCAATTCATGTTGGTTCCAAAAAACTCTAGAGTCAGATGTGGAGGGTGCTACTTATCCTATTTGGCCCCAAAGTTATGGAACTTCTTGCCAATGCTGTACTAAATTGACAATGAACTAACGTTTAGGAAGTCTGTGAAAATCTGGCTATTTGTGAATTAGTCGACCTACTGTTAGTCACCTACTGTTAGTACTTGAACACAATGTCAGCTCGGCGTCAGTTGGATATAAGTGCTGGAATGCCTTCAGGTAGCCATGCGCTCTGCAAATCCAACATAATAGAGTAGAATAGAATGTATTAAAACGTACTCTATTTCACTAACTTGGCTTAGGAGTTTTCTTGCGTTGTGTTTTCACTTTGTTACTATTTCTGTGCTACATAAATACTTTACACATCACCTGTAAGTTAAACCTCACTGCATCTCTGACAGATACCACAGGTTTAAGCACAAGTTAATTTAGTGATTTTTGTGGCTCATCCTGACAAGGATTGGGGTTGTTGATTGAGGAGGGTTTTCACCCTCCTCAATCAAAAACCCAATTTCTTACACCTTGATTATGGATGATAAATGAAGAGTTCACCAAGAGGAGAAAACATTAACTTGTGATGCTGGAAGGTGCGATATCTAAGAAATCCTAGGAAGGTCAGGCTAGTGCTATTTTACATATTGTACAGTAGGAGAATCAGGGGCACTAAAATTGGGACATTTTTGTATGCACATAGTTGTGGGTGTCACTGCTTCTTTTTTATCTTATGCCAAAAACAAATAGCTCCAGTTCAGATCAAGAGGTTTTTTTTATGAGCGTCAGAGCCATTCTACACTTTCCTTGATCATGTCAGTCATGACTAGCTTGGAAGACATGTGCAGGGAAAATGACTTGACGGTGACCCCGCCCCAGAAGGCTGGGACAAATGTCACAGTGACCTAGCAGCCCTTTGGTGGAGGCGCAGCAGGCCAGAGGTTTACACTGCAGAGTCAGCTGAGGCACTGCCGGCATAAACCGTGCTCTTCCCCTGACCCTTCCTTATTAGAGCACCACCAATTTAAGGTAGTCACCCACTCCATCAAACTCTAAATGTAGCCCAGAGCTCTAAAACCGATGTCATTTTGTCCTAACTGGAGACACGATAGGAATTTCCAGATTTTTTTGTTGCACTTTGTAAACTTTCGAAACTGTGATCAACAAGTTGACATGTATTGTGAGTAGAATGTAACACAAACAACCCCCCATACTGCTCTGGTCAGTACATATATGCTGCCTCCTCATTCTGAGCAGCTCGGACATGGCGGTGCAGAGTTTAGCAAAGGTCCAAACAAATACAAATACTGTATAATGGCTACATAGATGGGCGTTTTTTTAAAAGAAATGTTTCTACTTGGGGCGCACAGGGACTGACAGAACACTCTATTTGTCCTCTAAAATTGAGCAATTAGGTACCCGACCAGAGCAATTTGTTTAAAGCAATAGCCGTTTGTCTAAATAGCATGTTAGAAGTGGAGTGTGGTTTTCCATCAGGGATAGCAGGCTTTGAGGGAACCTTGCCTACCTGCCAAGCTGTGAACACATGACAAAAAAACAAGGGAAGGACGGCTACAGAAAGTGCACTGAATCCTTGCGAGGATACAGAATCAATAGTTGACAAACAATGTAGTAAGGGCCTTTGGAATTATGCAGCAGGGTTCACCAAACTATGGGGGTCATTAGGATGGAGGATGCGGAAAATCCTCTGCGGACCCACCAGGACCCACCGCCACATTAGGATGGCTGGTGGGTCATGGTTTAGGTCCGCAGCTTTTCCGCCGCGGCTGGCTTACAACCGCGGCGGAAAAGCACTAAAATGGTGAAGGTGTCTCTTAGACACCTTCAGCCAGATTAGGATGTGCATGGAAACATGCTTTTCCGCGGCGGCTTTTCCGCCGTGGAAAAGCATGTGTAACTGCACTGCAGGGGCCCATTGCGGGCCCCCTAGGTGTAGTGGGGGGTGGGGGGTGCACATGGGGGGTACCTATGGTACCCCCCTGCATTTGCGTGCACAATGCAGCAGGCACCGCGCGGTGCCTGCCGCTTTGTGCACGCAAATGCTGTGCATGCATTTTTAACATTGCTGCGGGTGCAGCTTGAAGCTCCACCCGCAGCAATGTTAAAAATAGAGGATGTGACCGCCACCCTGGCGGTCACATCCTAATCTGCACAGAGGGAACGCCGCAGCCCATGCGGACGTTCCCTCATGCTCTGGGGTCGCGGACGGACTCAAGTCCGTCCGCGATCCTAATGACCCCCTATGTGTCAAGAAAAGATAAATTACGCAGCACATGTTGTGATAGTTTTACCTAATTATTTTGACATTTTAAGCCATGTAAACATTATCTGGGTAAAGGTTTCGCCTCTTTAGTACCAGTCAGACACCCAGATGGTGCATTTTATAAACTTTTGATCCATTGAGCTAGAATTGTTTTTGTTAAAATCTGATGATTATGCAGCAGATGATGGATTATGTGGTAAATCTTTAATAGTGCGGACAATGCTGCAGCTGCATAATCACACAATTGCAGTGGCCCTTAATTTTAGTTCAATGCGTTGAGTGCTTTATGAAGAGATCTGCTTATAACCATGCTAACTGACTGTTTTACTTCCAGTAAATGAAAAGGATAGCCTTTAGTTTTTAAAATAACACATCATTTTAAAATGCCAAAAATTCAGTGTGCGCAGTGGAGATGGTCTTGATTGACGGCTCATGGGCCTTACCGTACCCTAATAGCAATGACTAAAAATGGACAATAGAACCAGAGGAGAACTCAAAGAGCTATTTCTAGTTGAAAGTTTGCCCTCAGTTAATTCTTCAGGCAAAGATGGAAAGCGAAATCATGGCCTAGCCCTCAGATATGTCCCAAGCACTACAAGTGCCTGTGAGAAATTGGTTGTTGGTAAACTGGGGTATGAGCCCTGGTCAAGCAACAACCACAATCCTTGTTAAGGTGAGGCTGAAGCCAACACTAAATTTGTCTGTGCTCAACCCTCTGGGAGCTTGGTACAGAGCATCCAGGCTTAACGTAGAGGCAATATGTAAAGTATTTGTGTAACATTTTCAACAGTGATAAAGTGAGAACACAAAAGGATCCCACATGGGGGAAAAGTACAGATTTCTTTATTAGATAAAACAAGACCGAAACAACAAAAATCCAGTCAGTGGAACAGTAAATATGCAATTTTGCAAGTTCAGGCCAACCGTGATGGGGCGCAGGCTGGCTACAGGGCCCACTGAACAATGGACCTTAAATCCTGGTTTGCGGAGTGTCCTAGGATCCGCTTGCCAGATATGTCGGACAGCCGAAGTGATGCGTCGATTCCGAGGCGAGGCTGTGTTGCAAGACCTGCATCATTATTGAGCATCCCATTGAAGTGGCTTGCGATGCAAAGTCCGCCATCAACGCAGGCAATTTGTAAAGTATTTGTGTAACATTTCCAATGGTAATAAAGTGAAAACTCAACACAAAAAGGATCCCACACCAAGTTGGAAAATATAACTTTCTTTAATAGATAAAACAAGACCAAAACAACAAAAATCTAATCAGTAGAACCGGAGATATGTAATTTTAAAGGATTTAGTAAAAAAAATGCCAAAAAGCACAATGCACCAACTGTGGATATTTGGTCGCACTGAACTGGAACAAACTCACCAGTTCAGGCCAACAGCTCCATGGAGCGGAGGCTGGCTACAGGGACCCAGTTAGGCTCACTGAACAAAGGACCTTAAATCCTGGTTGGGGGAGTCACAGGATCCACATCAGAGGTGTGTTGCACAGCCGTAGCGATGCAACCATTCGAAATGCGGCACGGTTGCGATGCAAGGTCTGCGTCTTCATTGAGGCTACCATTGATGGGCTTGTGATGCAAAGTACATCATTGAAGAAGGTTCCAAGGAGCTGCAAGGAGTAGTCTATTGTCATCATCAAGGCTGCCATTGAGGAGGGATGCAGTGGGCCTCTGAAGGCATATTTGGGTTGCGACAGAAATGCAGATCTTTGCAATGGGTATAATCCACACAGCAGCGGAGATGCATCGGTTGTGTTTGGGGTTGAACTGTGCAGCAGAGGAGATGTGTTAGTTTCGCTGGATCCACAGAGGCTGGAAGAACTCCTTAAGCCCCAGTGCTTAACTTGTAAAAAAAACAGGTGCCAGGACTCTCATCAGGAGGCCACTGCAGCCTGCACCACACATTGACCCTGTCTGCACTGCCAATGATAGTAACAACACAACTACTAACTATAACACCCTTACAAGTGTGACAAATCGGACTATTCCAGGCCCCCAAAGCTATAATAATGGCTTGGGTGGTACGTAATAGTAATTTCTAATGTGTACTGAATTAATAATTAACTGTAACTGTAACTGTAATTATAACTGTAATCTCAGCCAGCGCCACCTTGTGGCACACTGCCACAAGCACCGGTGATGACAATTAAGTGCCAGTGCCAAGCACCGGACACCAGCGGCTCAAATTAAGCACTGTTAAGCCCACTTCCAAGGGTCCAGGATTGGGTGGCACCCTTTGGCAGTGAAGACTCACAGATGGCAGAGTCCAGATGCAAGGTTGTTGGAAGCATAGGCTTAAGATCAGTAGGCCAGCCAACTAGCCCTTGTAGTCACTCTAGGTTCTGGGTTTAAGAGATGCAAGGCCAGTCCTTCTCACCTAGTCAAGAGGGCAGCAGGCAGCAAGCCATCAGAGCAAGGTAGCAGTTTCTTCAGAGAAGCAGTCCAGCAGAGTGGAAGTCCTTGCAGCAGACTGGCAGTCCTTCTTCCTGGCACAATATCCACAAGTTGAGAAGTATACTGAAGTGTTGGTGTCTGAGGTCCAGTATTCATACACAGCTATGCCTTTGAAGTGTCTAGGAGGAATGCACAATACCTGTCACCCACACCCAGTCATGTGACCCAGAGACAGGCTGCAGGCACCAAATGGCCAAGGCAAGAAAATTCCATCTCTCTTAAAGTAGCATTTCCAGAATTTCAATTTAAATCCCCACTTCACCATCAGTTAGGATTTTAAACTGTGATTCCAGAGACACAAAACATGGAGGGGTTACCCGTTCTTATTTCGAAATTATAAAATATAATAAGGAAACTCCAATGTTCTCTTGTGGGAGAGGTAGGCCTTGCAGTAGTGAAAATCTCAAAAGTAGATGTGTAATTTTTAAATATATTGGACCCTGCCATCAGGGCTATCCAGGGACTACCCTAGGGGTACTTAGATATATTAAAAAAAGAAGGGTTGTGCCTGGCAAAAGTTAAAACTGCCCACACACAAACTGAAATGGTAGACCTGAGATATATTTAAACTGCTACATAAGTGGGGGGCACAAGCAGTGCCTCAGGTCCCCTGGTATCATTTACTTTACAGGCCCTGGACACAGGTAGTGCAATTTTTCAAGGGACTTTAGTAAATTAAATATGCCAATTCAGTGTAAGTCAGTGTAATATGTTGCAGGGAGAGAGCACAAGCACTTTATTACTGGTTAGAAATGGTAAGGTGCACAGAGTCCTAAGACCAAAAAAACAAAATTCAGCAAAAATGAAGCAACGAAGGCAAAAGGGCTGGGGATGACCCTGCAGAAATGGCAAGTCCAACAGTACCCCTGAAATCATTGTCATGTTTCCTACACACCTCTTTTGACAGACAAATTGACACATGTCACATATGCAGAGTTACTGCTCTCCCTTCAGGTAGTGCCACACCAATAGAACACTTCAGCTAAAAGACCAGGCGATCTACAAACTAATTTTGCTTCAATCACTCTTGGAACATTTTACTTTCAGGATATGTTCTCAGAGGCTATGCAATCTGCACAACCAGTCAGAATATATATGTGCTTGCACCCACACTAAAAATATCCATGTTCATTACACTAGTTACCTCACTGATAATGCTAGTGTTAAGTAAGTATGTAATATATTTATTGTTTGGTTAATTAAAACCTTTACAATTTCCATGTAAAAAAAACATAATAGTCACAAAATTCATGTTCTAAAACCATTAAAATAAAACATATGGGGCTTTTATGAGTTATTGCTGACATTCACAGAACAGCAGCAGCAAAATTTGTATTCTAAAACTAGTACGATAAAACATATAAAACTTTCTTGTGTTATATTAACAAACACAGAGCAATTGTCAGTAAATGTTTACGCAGTACCTAAGTTTAAGAAAAGCAGGTTTCCCTTCTCAAAGAAAAAGAGAGAAACTGTTCCATCGTCAACTAGTTGGTACCAGCAGTAAGAAAAAGATTTGCTGTCAGCTTTAAGGGGTCATGGAACGCAAAGATTAAGCAGTCTGGTCACTTGACGCAACAAGTTTTGCCCCTACTGCTTCCATAAATTGAACAAGGCGACACTCTAGTTGTACATCTCCTCCTCCAAAACATGCCTTCACAGCTTGTCTGCAGGTTCTGATCCGCTTACTTACAAATGCTAGTGGACGCTATACAAACAGATTCTGCCAGTGTATTTTCTAAAGTCAGCGATGATGGCATTTGGAAAATATTGCCTAATCCACCTCTAATTCAACTTTACATAAACTCTCGGTTTATATTAGAATCTCTTACAGGGATGGCTTTCGAATGTTCATCAGTTCACACAAATATCTTATTTCTTGGCACTAACCACTCTGACCTGCGACATCTTTGCCATACTCTGGGTTCAATATTGCTATACGAAGCAGGGAGGCAGTAAAAAATATTATGAATTGTTGGCTCCAAGAATGTTATGTCAGTTGGAAAACACAGATGTTGACAGTATGGTGTCATTTAATTAATTCTGTCATTCTTGTAGTAGTAATCCATGAAATCATTGATGCTATAATGTAATTTATAATCTCTGTGGTTTCCTGCATGAAGTGGTGAAAGGTGTATTGGGGGAGTTTAGATTGAACTGCCTCTCGAACGCACTTCAGGTGGTGCTGGAAGTAAGTCGTAAGACAGATTCAGTTGCAGGAAGCTGTAAGCACCGTCTAGTAACTTAAAAGTGATACCCAGTTCCCTTCCCCAGAAACGGTGCACAAGCACAGATCAAACAGCAAAACAGAAAGTCACGTCAGGGCAACCAAAAATGCCAACACAATCCAGAAGACAAAAAAAGAGGGAAAGGAAAGCAAGAAACAAAATGACGGAGCTCGAGCCCCAGCTATGTATCAGAGTATATCCTATCTTTTCTAAATCCTGAACAGGGTCTTCTTTAGAAGAACATCCCACTGCAACTATAAAAGTTAAACCCTTGCTTAGAACTACCACCTTAAACTAGGGGATAGGAAGCGAGAACACACATACAATTGGAGCTCCTATAAAACACATCAGGGGCCCTACTTCCGTGGAAAAAGATGTACCATTTCCTACGTAAGCCTAAGAGGGGACGAACACAGAAGACCTTACCTCATCCCCCTTAATAGCCAACCCCACATCGTATAAACACATCTTAAATGTGGAGCCTCTGTGCAAGCATTTGGTCGACACTGGATATTGGAAAAAACATACTAGTGTCTCTACGGTTTTAGACGACGTGGTCCACCTTGAGGAATCCGAAACCTACAAGACAGCTATCTCAATGAGACCACAGATAAAAGAAGACAAGAAGGAATCAGGCAAAGTAAGAATCAATAAAGGGAAAAACTTAACATCTTTAACTTCACTAGCACCATTGAATCCACAACCTAAGACCAACGCCCAAAATCTGTCTCTGGAATCAGCAGAAAATTAGAATGTGACTAACTACACAAATACAACTACTAAACCAAACGAGCATTCTGATAGCCCAGACACAATACCACATCCCAACAGCAGTCAATTATTGAACTTAAGGACCAATGGCATCCAGAAGTATACCACAATCAAACCTCACGCTATAAAAGAACAGAGCACAGCCGATCACCACAAGTGCAATTAAGGCATGGCAGGTGGCTGAGACTGCACATTTAATATTCAACAGCTCTGATAGATTTTCAGCCTGGGTTATACAAATATCAACACCAATTATACCCCGCTATCCATTTCCTTTAAATGAAATTCAAACGCTTCAGGTCACACAAAAACCAAACCAAACAGCAGAAACAAAACAGGTCTATTCTATTTTACAAAATGCTAAGGGAAGGAGCGGCATAGACCAGACCTTGGATAGACCAGCTAAAGATCCTCAAGATAAAATGGACTTAACTCCAAACCAATTGAACTGGCTTTCTAGCATTCTCAACAATAGGAGGAGTGATTGACAAAAGAAAGAAAAAGGCAGTAACCTTGAAAGAGGTGCTATACATATGTTATCATGGAATATAGCTGGAGCGAAACCACTACTTGATGAGGGCTTTCCCCTTCAGGAGTGGGATAGTTGCGATATAATAGCTCTGCAAGAGACTTGGGGCCCGATGTAGGTAGGGCTTTACCGATCGGTATCGGCCGAAAATACCGATTTTTGGCCCTTACCGATCGGTAAACAGCCATCGAGATGTAGGGAACCAAAAACAGAACGAATCGGATAGAAAACCGAATCGGAATGTGTACCGAATGTGAAAGAATCCGATACGTACATACCGAAAATCGGATATGTAACGAATCGGAAAAACACCGATTCGGTTACAAAGACCGAATCGGTCCATGTACCGAATCGTTAGTGACACAGAATCGGAAAATCACCGATTCGGTCCTACTACCGATTCGTTAGTGACACCGAATCGGAAAATCACCGATTCGGTCCTACTACCGATTCGTTAGTGACACCGAATCGGAAAATCACCGATTCGGTCCTACTACCGATTCGTTAGTGACACCGATTCGGAAAATCACCGATTCGGTCCATGTACCGATTCGGAAAAAATACCGATTCGGACATGATCCGAATCGGAAAACATGCCGATTCGTATGAATCTCCGATCGGGAAATTCCCCGATTCCGACAGTTGGGGAGATGTAGGGAGGCACAGAAACACCAAAATCGGCTCAAAATCGGTAGAATTCACTCGGTATTTACCATGGATTGCAATCAGGTGGTAACCAACTCCAACCCATATAAACAGTCCCAAAATGCATTGCAACTTGCAGGATGGCAGCTTTCTATGTCATTGCGAGGCGGCTACGGCTACAGCAGGAAGGACTGAGGGAATGGCTAAGAAATGAACAGGTCTACAGACAGAGGATAACCCTGTTCATGCTCACTGAGGCTGAGATCCTACAGAGATACAGGCTGGACTCTGACACCATACTTGAGCTCATCAGGGACCTTAAGCCATACTTGGACCACCACACCCCAAGGGCACACGCCATCCCTGCGCACGTCCAGGTGCTATGCAGCCTACACCTGGTAGCGTCTGGCAGCTATCAAAGTGGAGTAGCAGCAGCAGGAGGGGTGAGCCAGAGCAGCCTGTCAAGGTTCTTCCACATATTCCTTGACGCCATGATAGACAGGATGGACCAATACATCTCATTCCCTGCAACCCACGCAGAACTGCTACAAACCAAAGCGGACTTCTACCAGATGGCACACTTTCCCCAAGTCATCGGTTGCATAGATGGCACGCATATTCCGATTTGCCCACCAGCGGACACCGAATACATATACCGCAATCGGAAATCGACACACACCATCAACGTGCAGGTGATCTGCAATGCCAAGTGCACCATCACAGACCTGGTAGCAAAATTTCCAGGGAGTACCCATGACTCCTATATATTCCAACAGAGCGGCATATATGCACGGCTGATGGCTGGCGATTTTGGAGAAGGATACCTCCTAGGTGAGCCACATCATCAGACCCCCATAACACATAGTAGGTAGGTGTAATACATGTGTGCATGTGTCTAATGTGACCCCTTTCTCTTCCAGGCGACAGTGCATATGCCCTCCGCTCATTCATACTCACCCCCTACCTCAACCCCTCCACACCCAGCCAAAGGAGGTATAACCGGGCCCACATACGCACCAGGAATGTTGTTGAACGGACCTTTGGCATCTGGAAAAGTAGATTCAGATGCCTGCACAAGAGTGGAGGTGCAAGGCAGTATACCCCCATCACCTGCTGCAAGATCATAGCTGTATGTGCAATGTTACACAACCTTGCGGTCAAGAAGGGCACTGAGGTGGAGTTGTCTGACTACGAGGACTATGACGACGACGAAGCTGTGCCACTGACACAGCCAGCTGGGGTGTGTACGCCATGTGATGGCAGATACAGACGTGAGGAGATCACTGAAAACTATTTCTGACTGAGTACAGATGCAAAGACAGCTAAATGTTGCTTGGAAAATAAAAATTTTAATAGTGATGCACCACAGTTACATCACTGAAGTGCATCAAAAAATGGAGTCTGTCAAAACAAATAAAGTCCAGGGTTCTGGTTTGATCATCCCCCCTTGCCAGCCTATTTTTTGGCCCGCTTTCCAGACCCACTGGGGTGTCCCTCGGCCCCCTCCGAATGGCCTGCAGCATCAGCGGATCGCCTGGTGCTCCTCCTTGGCTCTGATGCAGCGCTGGCCGGGCTGCTGCGGCTGCTGCTGTCTCCAGCATCACCCAGGTCCAGGGCAGGATTGGAGGCGGCGTTTGATATTAACATGGCCTCCATGGCCGTGGTGATCCTGGCCATCCCCCTGGTCAGCTCAGCCGTATGCTGACTGAGCACCGACTCCTGATTTGAGCTTCGATGGCACAGCTGTGCGGTCGCCGCTGCAAGGCGGGCCATGGCCCGGTTGAGCACCCGGGCATCCCTCCTGCGCGCAACCTCATGCTCCTCCTGCCTGGCAGAGGAGTGGGTGATGGCAGTGGTCAGCCTGCCCAACCCTGCTGCCACCTCCTTGTTGCTGTCCACAACAGCCTGGAACCCCTTCACCAACTCCCCCATCTGCAGGTTGTGCTGCAGGAGCTGGCGTTGGCAGGCCATGGTGGATCTGGCCTGTTGGCGCTGGATTTTGACCATCTGGCCCTCCAGGCCCAGGAACACACTGCCCTCCCGTGCTGGTGCAGCAGTGGTGGTGGTGGTGGTGGTGGTGGCACGGCGTCTGGCACTGCTGCCTCCGGCCTGCTGAGTGGGCTGGGGTGCCACTGGTGGTGGTGTGGTGCTGGCCGGTCCCGGAGCCCCTGCTCCCAGGACAGGTAGGACGGGTGGCAAGGCCACGGTTGTGGCAGGAGCTGTTGTCGGCGGAATGGTCTGCCTTGTAGGGGAGTTGTATGGTGAAAATTGCAAGGGGGGTGAGCTGGGCAGTACTGGGGAGTGCACTGCCTGGAAATCAATCACCAGGACTCCCTCCATTCCAAGCCCTGGGGTGTCTCCTTCCTCATCCTCATCCTCCTCCTCCTCCTCCTGGCCAGGCTGGCTGGTGCTCGGCCCTGCCACTGCAGTATGTGATGTCGAAGCTCCCTCTGCTGCCACAGTGGTGCCGCCTGATGGTGCCCCTAGGTACAAAGAAGCATTTGTAAACTGAGTGCCGATGTATTACAGTCAGTACAATTATGGCATTCCACATGTCCTTGCATCTCCTTACACCGTGTCACACTGTTTCCTGTCTTGTGATTCTGCACTGACATATTTGGCTAACTTCTGTTGACTACATGTACCATGATGCTTGTCTCTTGTATGTTGGTGACAGTACAGTGCTGGTGTTTGCCTATGCATTGTGTCTAATGGGGAGGTGTCTGGTAGGGTGTGTCATGATGCGCATGCTTCTTACCTGTAGCTGTGGCCATCGCAGTGCTGTCCAGGGTCCCGATCCCTACGATGCTCTCCCTCTCGATGGTGCTGGAGACAATTTCCTCCAGCTCGGTGAGGGGTGGCGCCGGGTTCTTGCCTCCTCCGGTGTGTCCTGCCTGCCTTTGGAGGTCGGCCAGCTTCCTCTTGGTGAGGCTGCGGAGGTCATAAAACCTTTTCTTAAGTTCCTCAATGGACCTGGGGGTGACTCCAGCAGCATTGACCTTCTGGGCGATGTCTGCCCACAATCTCCTCTTGGTGCTGTCTGGCACGTTGAGGGACAGCTTGCCAAAGAGCTGGCGGTGTACCCGCACCACCTCCTCAACCAGCACCTGAAGTTCTGTGGTGGTGAATTTGGGCTTCCTCTTTTGGGAGGACTTCTGGCTTCCTGCCTGATCTGCCATTTTCTTCTGCTCCTGCTCAGTCTGCAACCTCCTTCTCCCACTGCTGCTAACTGTGTGTTGGGCTCAGGCAGGCTTTCCAGAAACTTCTAGAAACTTCTTAATTGGCTGCACCTGCCAGGGTTGCCACTCCCTGTTTGGGTGGGGGAGGGGGAGCCACCGCATTGGCTGAATCGCCTATTGCCGAATCGGCTTTTACCGATTCGGTAATATCCGAATCGGTAAAATCCGATTCGGTATTATCCGATTCGGTAAAAGCCGAATCGGTTCATGCAATGCATTCCTATGGGCTTTTTCGCCATGGGTCTATGATTGCCGATTCGGTTTTTACCGAATCGGGTTTTACCGAATCGGTATTCGCCGAATCGGAAATATCCGATTCGGTGGTAGCCGATTCGGTGTTTTCCGATTCGTTGTTGGCCGATTCGGTAATTTCCGATTCGGACCGAGCTGAATCGGAACGTACCGAATCTCATTACCGATGCCGACCGAATCGGTTTTCATTCGGTATTTTTTTCCTACATCTCGTTTTCCGATTTCAGAATACCGATTCGGCCCGCCTCGGTATTTTGAAATCGGAAAATCCCGTTTACCTACATCGGGGCCTTGGTCACTGGAAGGACTTCCAATAGCTGGAGTCACTCATTACAGAGTAGGAGCAAAACAATGTAAACAAGACGGCTGTGCAAAAGGTGGGTTGGCAGTTTATGTATCTATATCTCTAAAAATTACAACAGAACAGTTGAAATCTCTGGATCCTATATAGAACTAGTCAAATTCACTGATCAATGCTCAGACAAAAATGCACAATAATACTGATCAATTATTATGCGCAACTGACGGCCCAAACTAAAAAGGAGAAAAATGCACCTTTAAACAAAATTATTTTAGATCTATGTTGTGCTGAGCCTGAGATTTTATTTCAAACTTGATTCTCACGCCAGACGAAGATGAAATCTTGTCAGCAGACAACACTTTCTGGTGTGTACGGCAGCAAGTTCAAATCAAGTCGACTCGCTCAGACCAAATTGGTCAGCAATTAGCAACAGCCCTGGAATATCAAGGCACACGAGTGATTATTGGAAAATCTGAAGAAGACAACCCACCGAAAAAAACATACCATGCCGCAAGGGCACAAATTAAACTTGACTTCACAATTATAACGCTTCCACTAATGCCATCACGTGCCTGCTTTTACATAGAGTACACCACATTGAGCGATCACTCGTTTCAACATATTGTTTTAATCCAAATGTGGCAATATTTCAAACTACAAGTTACCAGAGGGTCAAAGAAATTCAACAAATCTAAAATGTCTTAAATGGATCCACTAAACTAAAATAGAATTGTTTTCACCAATAACAGATCTTCTGGCTGCACCGGCTGGTGGACCTATAAACAGGGTTCCAGCTTGGTCTAATTGTGGAGTAAATTAACAACAATAATGATAGCCCCTCGATTTAAGGTTACAGGACACGATCTATTTAAAGGATTACCAAATGAAGTGCAAAAATTAAAAAGGGACCTAAAAAGAACACACAGGAAGCTACAATCAAAAAACAATGAAGGTGTCACATGGTAATTATTTCGACAACAGAAAAAACACTATAAAAATAAGTTATGGGAATCCAAAACAATGAAAACAGAGAGCTTTTGGTCCAAATTAATATACAGCATAAGGCACTCTAATTAAAAAAAATTCTGGCAAATGATAAACCACCTGAATAGGCAAGGAAGCATCCTGGCGTCAAATGTGCAGGAGCAGGAGTGGGCCAACTATCTCACTCAGAAATTTTAAATGATACAATTTAACCTTCACAGAAACAGATACCAACAGACACTCTAAGTGAGCGACATCTACTGGAAAAAGGCGATCGTCAACCTCTCCTAAAGGGCATGACCAAGTCACCAGCTCAACAAAGGGACACTCTAATAAACAATTCCTTTTACTCAACAGATGACTTAATAAATATAATAAACAATAGAAAAGGTGACAGGGCTCCAGGACCCAATGGTATCCCACAAGCCACCTTTAAACACAACTCTGAATACTGGAGCATTTAATTAAAGAAGCTGTGTGCTAAAGTTGAGATTAAAAACCAAATTCCCTGACAGTTGGCAAGGATCAATTATTACACCCATATATAAAAGAGGAGATAGAACTAATCTACTGGACATAGAAGTTAAATATTTCGCCTTGTTGATCCTTGAAGATCTGGTCAATTGATGAGGAGAACTCAACTTGATCCCAAAAAATCAAAGAGGCTTCAGAAAGGGGATTGGAACCATCTCAAACATTCTATCAATCTCTTTAACAGCAGAGAAATGTAAGAAAAAGAAACAGGATCTGTATCGGTTTCATCAACTTAAAAAGTCACCTTCGACAGTGTGGACCAGAAACATTTGTGGGCCAAATTAAAAGCCTGGAATATACCTGAAAGAATTTTATTTTAAGGGGTTGAATGTTATTTTATACAGATACTTGGGTCAGAGTAAAACTTGGAGAAGGCTTCAGAATCTCAAGAAAAGTGTATACAACCATGGGTCTAAAACAGGGATGTGTGTTGGCACTGCACCTGTTTAATCTATTCATATCAGACCTGTCGGAAAAGCTTATAAAAGCTAATTCCCACTCGACGCATTTAGGTCAGCTCCCACTTTCTCACCTTGCCTATGCAGACAACATTGTCATTTAAGTTTAACATAAGTGGGTCTGACCAGATTACTAACTGAACTCTCCGAATTGTTGTCAGCGAATACGTTGGAAATCAATATATCAAAAATAAAAACAATGCCTATTAACAGCCGGTTAGCCCCGCACCACAATATCTGACCAGAAGGCAAACTTTTGGAGAACGTCTCCAGCTATAAGTATCTGGGATATTATATAGATAACAAGCTTTCTCATTGTGAGCACAAAGTCAAGTCAAGTCAGGGAATTTATATAGCGCACTACATACCCAGAGGGTCTCAAGGCGCTAAGGAGGGGGAGGAGGATTACTTGTCAAATATCCATGTTTTAAGTTGCTTTCTGAAAGCTAGGTGGTTCTGGGTAAGGCGAAGGTGAGTGGGGAGTGAGTTCCATGTTTTAGCAGCCAGGTAAGAGAAGGATCTGCCTCCCATGGTGGTCTTGTTGATGCGAGGTACAGTGGCGAGGGCTTGGCTGGAGGAGCGTAGTTGGCGGGGGGGGGTGTAGAAGGACAGTCTTGAGTTGAGGCATTCTGGTCCGATGTCGTAGAGTGATTTGTGTGCGTGGGTTAGCAGTCGGAAAGTGATTCTCTTATTGACGGGTAGCCAGTGGAGGTCTTTCAGGTGACCAGAGATGTGTTCGTTGCGTGGGATGTCTAATATGATTCTGGCTGAGGCGTTTTGGATTCGTTGGAGTTTCTTTTGGAGTTTAGCGGTAGTGCCTGCGTAGAGGGTGTTTCCGTAGTCCAGTCGGCTCGTGACCAGAGCATGGGTGACTGTTTTCCTGGTTTCGTTGGGGATCCAGCGAAATGTTTTTTTGAGCATGCGAAGAATGTTGAAGCAGGATGAGGAGACAGCGTTGACTTGTCTGTACATTGAAAGTGAGGAGTCCAGGATGACGCCCAGGTTCCGTGCATGGTCTGTCGGGATGGGTGCTTTTCCAAGGGCTTCCGGCCACCAAGAGTCGTCCCATGCGGAGGGGGATGTACCTAGGATGAGGACTTCTGTTTTATCTGAGTTCAGTTTCAGACGGCTGAGTTTCATCCATTCAGCAACTTCTTTCATTCCTTCGTGTAGGTTAGTTTTGGCGGTGCTGGGGTCCTTGGTGAGAGAAAGGATAAATTGAGTGTCATCCGCGTAAGAGATGATGTTGAGGTTGTGTTGGCGGGCGATGGTCGCGAGAGGGCTCATGTATACGTTGAAGAGGGTGGGGCTGAGAGAGGATCCTTGTGGTATGCCACAGATGACTTCGGTGGCCTCGGACTTGAATGGTGGAAGGCGGACTCTCTGGGTTCTTCCGGTGAGGAACGAGGTGATCCATTCGAGTGCTTTTCCATGTATTCCGATGTTGCTGAGGCGTTGTAGAAGGGTGCTGTGGCAGACTGTGTCGAAGGCTGCAGAGACGTCGAGGAGGATGAGGGCGACTGTGTCTCCATTGTCCAGTAGAGTTCGAATGTCGTCTGTTGCTGCGATGAGGGCGGTCTCAGTGCTGTGTTTTGCTCGGAAGCCAGATTGTGAGGAGTCAAGGGATTTGTTGGCTTCGAGGAAAGCGTTGAGCTGGTTGTTGACAGCTTTCTCGATTACTTTTGGCCGGGAAAGGAAGGAGTGAGATGGGGCGGTAATTTTTGAGTTCGGTGGGGTCCGCTGTGGGTTTTTTCAGAAGGGCGGTGAGTTCAGCGTGTTTCCAGTTTTCCGGGAAGGTGGCGGAGTTAAAGGAGCAGTTGATGACGTCTCGGAGGTGCGGTGCTATGACGGAGTCTGCTTTGTTGAAGATGTGGTGAGGGCATGGGTCTGTGGGGGATCCTGAGTGGATGGAGTTCATCAGGCGGATGGTGTCCTCAGTGGAGATTGGGTTCCAGTCGTTAAGGGTGTTCGCGGGGGGAGAGTGTTCAGCGAGTGGTTGGGTGGGTTGGGCTCCGGGTTGGTTGTTGAAGCTGTTGTGGAAGAATGAGGCTAGGGAGTCGCAGAGGGCTTGAGAGGGGGTGATGTCGTTGGAGTTGGCCGAGGGATTGGAAAACTCCTTGACGATGTTGAAAAGTTCCTTGCTGTTGTGGGCGTTGTTGTCAAGTCGATCCTTGAATGCTGTTTTCTTGGCCTTTCGGATTAGTTGGTGGTGAGTGCGGGTGGCGTTTTTGAAGGCGTCCTTGGTGCTGGTGGTTGGGTCTTTTTTCCACGCTTTTTCAAGGGTGCGGCAGAGTTTCTTGGACTTCTTAAGATCATCGTTGAACCATGAGGTCTTCTTGTTGCCAGGTTTGCTTTGACGTTTTTTCAGTGGTGCTAAGGTGTCGGCGGTGTTGGATAGCCATAGGGTGAAGTTGGCGGCGGCTAGGTTTGGGTCCGAGGAGTGGGCTGGGGTGTTTTGAAGGAGCGATGAGGAGATCTGGTCGGTGGAGATTTTGTTCCAGTTTCTTTGCAGAGTTGGTTGGAGGTGGTTGGTGGGTTTGGGCTTGTTGTAGGTGAAGTGAACGCAGCTGTGGTCAGTCCAGAGGAGATCCGTAGTGTGGCTGAAGGAGACATGATTGCTGGAGGTGAAGATGGGGTCGAGTGTGTGACCTGCGATGTGGGTGGGGGAAGTGACCAGTTGTTTAAGTCCGAGGTTGGCGAGGTTGTCCAGGAGGGTGGTGGTGTTGCGGTCGTTGTTCTTTTCAAGGTGAAAGTTGAGGTCTCCCAGAAGGATGTATTCTTTGGAGGGGAGCGCGTGTGGAGTGATGAAGTCCGTGATGTCTTCACTGAATTTTGCGCGGGGTCCTGGTGGTCTGTAGAGGAGGGTGCATCTGAGTGTGGTCTTGGGGTCGATGTGGATCTGGAAGTGAAGGTGTTCGGAGTTGGCGAGGTTGGCGTCAGAGCTGGTTGAGAAGCGGATGGATTTCTTATGGACGATAGCGATTCCTCCTCCTGTGTGGCTGGTACGGTCTTTGCGGGTGATCTTATAGTCTTCAGGGATGGCAATGGTGATGTCTGGTGCGGAGGAAGCGTTCATCCATGTTTCCGTTAGGAAGGCGATGTCTGGAGAGATGGTGTCTAGTAGATTCCATAGGTCAATGGCGTGTCTGTGGACCGAGCGGGTGTTGAGAAGGATGCATTGTAGGCGGTTAGGGTCGGGAATCTGAGGTGTGAGCGTAGCGGAGTTGGTGACGGTACCGATGAATTTGCAGGAGAAGCAGGAGAAAGGTCCATGGGTGTGTCCAGGAGCGGCTTGGACGCAGTTGGGGGCGCGACCGGGGTTGAGGGCTAGGAGGGTGGCGGCATCGTAGGTAATGCGGGAGGGCTGGGCAGCGCGAGGGGCAGGGGGTCTGGCGCTGGGTGCGGTCCAGGCGCGGACGGGCGTAGACGGGCTTACCTTTGGCGCACCTTCGGCGCGATTGGGGCGCGGTCGCTGCGCGTGAACGCTGCACGCGGGGGTAACTGTCATATATGGATGGTGGAGGGGGAGGGGCGAGGGCGTCTCAGCTGGGAGGCGGGGCGGGCTCAGGTCACCACGGAGCACAACAACAACAGATCCAAAATGGAGGGGGGAGTCGAGCAGGGCGCCGGGGGGTATCGCGCAGTTAACTCTGAATCAATACTACAATGGTGCAAGCAAGCGAGGTGCAGTTAAAGCGCTTAATTAGCTGTTGGATAAAATGCACAGGTCGAATATGGCACAATCAATCAGTGCAGCGCACTTAAAGATACTGGCAGGCAGGCGAGGTCAAAACAAGTATTTAGCAGGGTACAGTCACACAATGCAGCTCAAAATAACGATACCGCTTCAGGTGGAGAGGCAGGGGAGCGACCACTCAGAGCAGAAGCACAGAGGGATCACAGCGCTTCTGGAGCAGGGAGCGCTGTAAATAGTTAGTGGGAGGGCGTCTCAGCTGGGAGGCGGGGCGGGCTCAGGTCACCACGGAGCACAACAACAACAGATCCAAAATGGAGGGGGGAGTCGAGCAGGGCGCCGGGGGGTATCGCGCAGTTAACTCTGAATCAATACTACAATGGTGCAAGCAAGCGAGGTGCAGTTAAAGCGCTTAATTAGCTGTTGGATAAAATGCACAGGTCGAATATGGCACAATCAATCAGTGCAGCGCACTTAAAGATACTGGCAGGCAGGCGAGGTCAATACAAGTATTAAACTGGAGGGACCATCACTAAGGCAGTTGCTCATGGTAATAGCCACCAAAACTCCTTAACTTATGCTAGCGCGGCCATGCATAGGAATGATTCTGTCCTCCTTAATAACCTAATAACAAGCATCTACAAAAAAGTTTTTCAACTTCCAGGGGCTGCTTCACCAGCGCAAATGAGTTTAGAGTTTGGGTCAATGAACGAATTATTGGGCAGACTTTATACCTCTATTAATGTTTGGTACCAGATAAAACAAAACGCAGAGAATACTGGCCTTAATGAGGCTATATGGTCGGAACTTGATAATGATAAAAAATCATTGTTTAATCAATTTTTGTACAATGCACTTAAAACGACCAGCACTTCTGATCTTTGGAATATACATAGACCTTTCCCAATACTCAAGCAAGCAATAAATAAAGCTGCAACATTTCATACGTTGATATTGCATAGGAGCATTTTCACCCAAAGATCTCATTCATGGACGGTGATCAATAACTACAAAGACCTGAAACTGGCAGCCTACTTAGATTACACATTGTCTGTCCACGCAAAAAGACAAATAATGGCACTGCAGTTCGGAAGATACCCTACACTGACAGGCGTGCCACACTGGAAAAATATTGACTCAAAAATGTGCTGTCTTTGCGGCAGTCAAAAAGAAGAATTTGTTAAGGAGAGCCTTCTTGGACAGATGAATAAGATCCTGCAGGACTGTCATCATTAGAGGACTAGATCCATCCAAACCCCAAATGAATTGTAAACTGATAAAGTTCCTCCATGTACAAGATTAAATTGTGAAAGCTAAGGCCTTTTGATGAGGTTAGCTCAGGCGAGGAGAAACAACATTACCACCTCTATTTGTAAGATCACAACTGTAAGGAGAAGGAGACTGTACAGTTGATTACCACTTTTACCTGAACCAAAGCTTTGGACTCCCTTTAGGGGCATTGACCGGTCAATCTGGTAGTAAAAGTAGTGGTCGGTGGTGGGAGTGCTGCCCGGCGGTGACGTGGGGCGGGGGAGTTTGTAAAGGAGGTTGCGATGTAATAACAGTATTGTAAAGGCATGTGTTGTAAATGTATGCGTTGTAACGTCATACATTCAAGGGATAGTTATCTCTATGTATTATTTCAGTGCATAATTATTACTTGATGAAACCTATTGTGTTAGACAAGCCTTGTGGGCGGTCATGGATCTCTAAATTGTGTACTTTTAAAGTGTTTTGCTTGCAGGATATTTTGTTTGAACAGTTGACGTATGAATGGGATGTGATTGTGTGCGTGGTTAGATTTTAGTATGTGTGGAGTGTAGTTTTTAGTGGCCTGGAGAGAGGTTTTTCTTCTATATTGTTGATCTATAAATGTGCTGTATACACATTATCTGAAATGTTTGTTACAAATATATGTATAAGTGAAGTTGAACATTAATATTAGTTTAAATATGCAAAAAGTGAACATATAAAAAGTAATATACCATGATATAAACTAATGTTTTTCACATGATATCGATGCAGTTGAATGTGTTATTGATGTGTAAGGCTCTAATTTGTTACTTGGAAGTTTGAAAATATTTACAAGTCATACCGTTGTGAATCTACAGAGTAGGCCGGTTCTGCTGCATATGATGTAAATGCATGCATTTTAAAGGCATACAACCCTCCTAGATCGCCTGCAATTTAATCAATTACCTTACTAACCAAAAAGAACCATGCAGCAAAAGTTTCTCCAACGCTAATGGTTGTGGTGTTTAGTTGGGTATTATGATCTTTACTCTCTGGGTAGAGGAATTAATTCAATGGGATATTGGTGCTATGGGGCTGCCCGAGTTGCACACAGAGCAACATTTTGGTGCGCAGGGGATTAACACAAAATTTCCCTGGTCTATCACACAACTCCCATACCCCATGAGCATCATGGTGGAGGGGAGTTCAGTAGTGGGATTTTAGGATTGAGGTTAGAGCCAGGGTGTGCTGGGCATTTGGTGGGATTTAAATAGCTGCCTCCACCACCTTTCTCATTTGTTTGCACATTTGAATATGAACTTACCCTACAACTTACCCTGATCTTGGATGTATGCAATGTGCAATATTGGAGGCATATGCATATATGTCTATTTTCCATTGTTCTGTGTTGTAGGGTAAGTTACACAGAGAGCCACTGGATTTTGGTGCATAAAGCAACCACTGGAGGGAGAGCACATGGGGTGCTTCATGTGTTTACACAGGACCCCAGGAAAGCAGTGGTGCCCTGTTAGTCCCACAGACACTTGGAAACAAGAGCAACTGGGGATTTGCCTATTAACACTTCACCCCTGATCATGAATTCTGATTCATGGAGTATGGGGCCCAGGGTTTGTGGAACCCCATAAAGTACAACACCTGATAAAATGTAGTCTAGGTGCTCATTGGCTAATCAGGTGGACCATCAGTTCACCTCTCTGCTCACTCTTGGATAGCACATACGTTTACCCTTTACGTACCTAAAACAAATCTGCAGCATTTTTTCTCCATCGCTAATTGTTGTGGTCTTGTTTACTCTCTTGATACATCCATTAATTCAACCATCGCAGTGTGCGTGTACCAGGCTATGAGATAGCAGTGTTGTGCAGGTAATACACTTCCACTGTCTTGGGCGTCTGTCCATGCTCTCCGTCTTTTGTATGTTGAACAAGAAGCATCCTAAATGGTGGAACCCACTGCGCTTTATGATTAATAGTATGAGCCACATTTGAGGATGAACATCACTAGACATTCTCTCCAGCACTCATAAAATTTCCTTTCAAAGTTTGTGTCCAGCCATTACTGTATGCTTTCAACCCCTAAACTGATCTGCTCTCTTTGCTTAAACAGTGATTTAGTGGTAATTTAGCAGTGGACAGACTGACTACCTTTCTGATGCGCCCATACGAGTACTGAATATAGCAATACCTTCACATGCAAATAATGTTTCTTTGTATAGTCATGCACTGTTAAATTGCATCCTATCTCAAAACACATCATCTATATTCCTAAATCCTGGCATGGAAAACTGATCTTTAATTAAAACCTTTGATAGTCATCTCTCTTTTTTTCTTCCAAATTACTTTTCTTCCTTCCCATCCACTGAGTGACTCTCCTCTCTGAACAAACCCTTCTCTATGTCACGTGCATGTTTGCTTTCATCTCTATCAATGTGTGTCTGCAAATTGCCCCCTCCTCTTTTCATATATCACAGCCTGTTCTTCTTTGGAAAATGATACCTCTGCAATCAATACCTAATCTGCTCTAGCTTGTCTATTAACCCCATCAAACTTTATGGATAAACTCACATATCCCCCTTTCACCAACAATGATCACACTGAACTCCAATAACTTTAATCTGCCAAAGAGGAACTGCAGTAAATGCAAGGAATAGTTTTCGTGAGGGCACAATATTATTCCCAATAACCAGCAACAAGTAATAACAAAGGACTCGTCACTAACCTTGGGTTCTCGAGCGGTGTGCTGCTTGTCAACACATTGTCAGGGTTAGTAAGAGCCATATAAGTGAAATTACAATTTTCTCTCTCCAGGACTGTTCCAAAGAAAACAGCTTTACTTTTACATACACAATCACGAGAAGCACCTCAGTTGGACACAATGATAGAACAGCACACAGTCACATGGGACCTGCAGCCCTGCACTCACAAACATTCAATCTAGGTGGTAATCCAAAGAAGGTCAAATATACTAATCTGGGTGGGATATCAGAAACAGGCAGCAGTGTCAATAAAAGTTTGACTACTTAGAAATTAAGTGGAACAAATCAGAACACAAACAACTACTGTGGGTAACACCACGTTCTAGGATTTGAAGATTTTGGGCCTTATTCACAAACATTTTTATGTTTCTAATCTCAGTTTGAGTGTTCGATGTGCCATCTGTGATTGTAAATGGCAAGTACTGATATTTTCATACATATTCATCCCTAGCAGAATATGGCATATTTTCTACAGTTGCAAGTTCATTGTTTGGGAACAAAGATGCTTGAGGGGAAGGGCAGAGTTGTGACAACTTGCAGGTAAGAGACACCCCCATAGCCAGGACTTTGAGGTTATGGACATACATACCATAGGATTCCCAACTCTGTTTTCAAAACGGATTTAAGTCCAGAAAAATGTTATTATAAGTGTGAAAATGGCGAAGAGAATGTTGGAATGCAAATCTACCTTGACTGGTATACATCCATGTTCCCATGCCTTGAGTGACCAACTGCATATGTATCCGCATCCTTATTTGAATCAACACATCTTTATTTGGATAAGAATATCCATTCAAGAGTCACACATATAAAATCATACAAAACTCTTAATAACACATTCATATTTTAAAAACAGATAACTAAAATTCATAAAGATTGGTCTGAGGATATAGACATATTAACACCTGACATCGAGCTAGGAATCAAACTCAATGGCCAATGAGTGAAAAAAACGTTATCAGAAGTTTCATATCAGGCATAATTAATTCACATAAAGTATCTCTGTTAAGGGTATAATATCCTTGGCTACTCGCTTTCATATCTTAAAACATCCAGGTATAGGAGCTGTTTCGTTCTTTGGATGGCGTAAGAAATGTAAACAAAAACTCTAAAACATATATTCACATTGCCAAGCTTATGGATAAAGTTACAAGCACATTTAAATTAAAAAAACTCTTTTAAAAACAATGGCCACAATATTTGTTTCCTCAGATCCCTATAAAAGTTACAAAAAAGAATACAATGCTTTGTGGACTGGCTGGATCATCGCATGGGCATTTGGATAACTTTTGGAAACAAAAGCCCATCTTGGGAAAAGCAACCAAAAACGTGCAGTGCGCCTATCCACAGTCTCGTTAGGTAGAAAATGTTGGATGTTTGATACATGATAAAGTAGCTCCGGGTCCTTGGTTGTGTGGGACCTGCGAGGCACATTAACACAGTTGGTTTAAAACTCTCTCTATTTTTCCTGCAGCAATCCTCTTTCCAATCGAACCATTTTTAAATCTTTCTTACTAAATTGCAACACTCCATTCGGGTCCTCAATGTTCAATTTCCCATCCACCTCCTTTAGCAGGCTGTTTACAAAGGCAGGAACGTATGCTAGAATTACGCTTGCCAACACAACAAATGCTTTTTAAACGCTGTCAATATCACAAATACACTTTATCATGCTTGCCTTCAGAGTGGTTAGTTTTACCTCGCATATGCCTTTACCACGCATGTCTTTACACCGATTTATTTTGTTCTAAAGGCATTCTTGGTTGTGACTTATGCTTGGCAAAAATGTTTTGCTGTGTGCATGTTTTAATTTATTTTTAATGCTTTGTGGTTTGGTCATTGATCAGTATCCTCTCCTTTTGGGCGTGATTTTACAGTGGAATCTATTGATTTTTGGTTAAGTTGCCTGAAGTAAGGCCACACCCATGGGAGCGAGGAATTCTCAGAAATAGAATGCTCAAGAGAAATGCTGACCGATTTACACAGCAATAAAACGAAACTCCAAGCAAATGGGGAAAATCAAACCAGCAAACGCTACGCTGCCATGAGAACACAGTAGGCACATTTTTATTTTAATATTTCAGTATGTAATAATAATTTTCATATTTCTCACCGTAATTGTAATGTATCTCCATATTCTGCCCCAGCATCTGGTCCTGTCTAGCGACCGCAAGGGGTTACATTTTATGTTTTGTTGTTTAACAGTCTCCCCTCACCTTGGCGGGAGCATCCCATTGAATTCTCTATTGAATTTTGACAAAGTTGCCTGAAGGAAAGCCCCGCCTATAGACAGAGAAGCAGGCTCTGACGTATTTCGATTGAATGGCAGCCTGATTTCTGTGCAGAATATGGAGATACATTACAATTACAGTGAGAATTATTAAAATTATAATTATGTTATGAATCACTAAAATAAAAATTTGCCTACTTTGTGTTCAAAGTTCAAAAAGTACTTTATTCGGTTAAAAAGTCAATAACCATAAAAGCGACAAATAAAGTAAAATTCATTTACAGTGATTGATAAAACAGCTTTTTGTGTAAGGAGAAGTTGTCACAGTTTTTGTTTTTCGTAATATACACAATTTAAATTTTATCCATACAAATTGATTTCCGGAATTTAAGAACATGTTTAAAAAACTCTGATAATGATGCAACAATAAAAACAGTGTCCATTTTTTGCAGTTCTAAAAACGCTGGGCGACATCTATTTAAATTCATCTCTTTTAGGATAGGGACAATAAATTTCCTACGAGGCAAAGTATAAAATTTACAGAAAAATAAAACGTGGATATCAGATTGCACGGATAATTCATCACAAGGGCACAAAGGCAGATAGTTTGACATTTGACCAAGAGTTCATTTCAGGGAAGGTCAGTAACCTAAAAAAAATATTAAATCTGAAACGTGTGAGAAGAAATCTATCATAGTTAGACAGAGGAAGGCTTAAGTATGGCTGTAATTTATCTCCGGTTAGAATCAACTGGTGTGAGGAAACCGTCTTTTTCTTAGTTTCTTCTGACAGTCTTTTTTCCCTCAGGTACTCCATACACAACTTTTTCAGTAGTTTTCTAGAAATATGTACCATTGTAGATGGATCATCGTAATATTGTAGGCGGTCGATTTCCGTCAGAAACATTCTGACGTAGTTTAACCACTTGAGAGTTTTAACACGTCCTGGAGTATGGCACGGTTTAGTACACATTCATTTATAGTCCATACCCTGTGCCACAGGAGAATGGGCTGGATTCTAAATGTATCTGAGATATACAGCTGTCCCAGCTCCGCGTGACAAATAAAAGTTGCAGTACTTTCCGGTATGCACAGGATATGCCGCATAAACTTGTTTTCAACTATTTGGATTGATTTTATATTAGAATACCCCCAGAGCCCTGCTCCATACAAAGCCACCGACACACACGTTGCATTATAAATAGTTAAAATTTCCCTTATCGTTTTTTCCCCCAGTTTTTTAATAAAACTCTTTAAGGCCATTGTTGTTTTTGAGAACAAGAGCGTTCTTGCCTTCACCGCACGTGTCCAAGAACCAGTCTTGTGGAACAGGATTCCTAAATAAGGGAAGGTGGACGTTTTTTCTAAGGGAGCGTTATTCATATACAGCGTTTTCATTTGCTTCATTGTACGTGTACCACAGTTCATGGAAAAAGTCTTGCTGCAGTTAATTTTTAAGTCCAAACTGAGCATAAACCTGTTAAAGGATATTATCAATTTTTGCAGGGCCATGGGGGTACGAGCCATTAACACAGCGTCGACCGCATACAAGAGTGCAGGGATAGATCTTTTTCCAACCATGGGCATATCCCTGCACTCATGCAGCAGACGAGGCTCCAGGCCGTTTATGTAGATCAGGAATAAAAAGGGCGCCAAAACGCACCCCTGGCGTACAAGCACAGTTTTGTCTATCTCCCTTCTTGTAGATAGCAACAATGATTGATGTAACCCATGATGGACTCAGTCCCCTTGCTAAGGCTGCGTTAAAAAGCTGTACAAGCATTGGGCCCCAGATTTTGCTATTAGCTTTATACAGATCTGCCGGAATCCCATCTGGGCCAGCCGCCTTATCCCCCTTTGTGGCTTCCAGACTCGTTAGGACTTCGGGTAGAGTTACCACCAACTTTTGTGCCTCGTCCCCTTTCTCATGTATTAAGTTAAGTCCTGTATCATTAGTTTCCTCTAAGGACATGTAAAGAGTGGAGAAATGTTCAACCCAATCGTCTTCGTTAATCGCAATTTCCATGCGAGCTTTAGTGTTATCAAAAAGGAGGGGGGCATTTACCACCCTCTAAAAAGCAGATGTATCTTTAGATTGTGAGGCTGCACATAATTCTTCCCAAGCCACCCTTTTTATGGCATTCTTCCTATTTGTCAATGCCCGATTCTAACGTTTCCTTAGGTTTCTTATTTGAGAAGTGTCCCAGGGCACCTAGTGGATTGCATGTTTAAGATCTATAAGGGCCTTGGTGCATGTCTTATCAAACCATCTTGTACTATTCTTGGGCCCATTCCTTAACTCCACCCTCAGATTCTCTTTAATAGTAGATGCAATGATGTTAAAATGCTCTATTATGCATTCACTCTTAGAGTCTTCCTCCAGGCAAATTCTAAAACTATTGGTACAGGTATTTACCAGCTTTACTAGGAATTCCTCCGGGACCACCTTGCTCCACTTTGTGTTCTAACGGAATGCTACCCGAGAACACAAAGTAGGGTAATTTTTATTTAAGTAATGGAATCTGCCTTTACCATTCATGTCTTCACAATAGAAATTTTGTTGTAAAGGCATGCGTGGTGAATACCTGTTAAAATCTAGTTTGCGACATCAACATTATCGGCGCCATCTTGTCCCTTTTCAGGCTCATATGTGCGCGTAAGTAGCAGCCATTTTGAATGCCATGGCCTCTCTGCCCACTGCCGCTAGCCAGCGCGTCTCTCTCTCCCCCTCTAACCTTGCAAGCATCCCCCCTCACGCTGATAGCCCCCGCTCTCACATGCTTGGGCCATAAACCTCCCCTTCAGCGCAACCCTGCCTCGGAGCCACATCCCGTTCCCAGCTAAACACCTCCCTCCATCCCTTTCATGATCTTGTATCCTTTGATAAACCCCCCTTTCCCCTGTGCCCGATTGTCCTGCTCGTTCCCAGGCCGCCACCTGGCCCTGCGGATGCAGTTTATTGCCCCCCATACAGTAGGAAGCTTCTCTCCTCAAAGGATCTACAACTGATCAAAGCCCCCCACCCCATGAGATCCGATCAGCCGCACACATTCCGGGAATCGGCGGAATGTCCAGCTGCGCGACAGTCATCACCTGTTGAGACCGGGGTGGGGACTTCTACTGTAATTGTGTGTGGGAACGGGCATGGAGCGGGGATTCCGAGGATGTCTTTCCGTACATCAAAGTATTTGCAAGAATGTGCCACATGTAATAAACTGCAATAAAGACCATAAACCTGTGTATAAGAGTCCAGGCCTTCGAGATGCGGTTATAGCACCTCGAGAAGATACCCTGTTGTCTGATTTGACGTGTTCTGCTCCGTCGGAATAAACTCCTGTTTCCTGCCTTCCAGTCTCCAGCGCCTGTCTCTTTGATTGATAATCTTGAATGGTATGAAAGGCGGCTAACGCCGGGCAATACTTGAAGGTTCTTGGTCGACATCGGCCCTACCCTTTTTCGACAATTGGCGTCCCAAACGTGGGGCCCATCAGTGACACGTGGATCCAGTGGGAGAGGTCCTGACGACAGAGTGAATGACTGCATCGATCGGGAGAGATCCTGCCCAATAGACCCTCGTCTGGCATCCGAACATCCGAACTTCACCGGTTCCGAGCAGACCTCTCTCGAGTGATCTACGGTCCTGACTGGGAACCACCAGGAGTGCCGCGACAGTTACAGAGAATAGAGGACGATCGGGCGCTGGATGTGGAAGACGAGAAACTGTCCATGCGGTCCGGGTAAGGTCGTGTAACACGATAAATTGCGAAATGATTGTTTGATTGTTTGGAAAATACTAGTATTACTCTTCGATTGTTTGTTCTTTTGAGATATTCTCTGCCTGCAAACGGGGAAGAATAGAAATATTCTCCCTTCCTTTGCAGATAGTGAAGGGTAGGTAACGTGGACTTTTGTCCTCCGTTGTAATCTGTTGTGCCTATTTTTCTCCCCACTGATTGATTGATTGTCCGAATATGGATTGTTCGAAGTTGGTTCTTTTGAGATAATCTCTGTTTGCAAATAACGTAGAATAGAAATATTCTGTCTAGTCTTTGCAAGTAGTGAAGGATAGGTATTGCGGACCTTTGTCCCCCGTTGTAATCTGTCATGCCTATCTTCGCCCCACTGATTGGTAGTTGGTTCAGCCCGGACCGCTTATTAGAGATGAACATTCCAGCTCCACTGGAAGGCACCCCTAATAAAGACATGTTCATGAAGCATGGACTAATCGCTATAGCCTATAGCAAGCTATGGCATAAATATACAAAAAAGGATCGGGAAAGTCAGTGGCCACTGATAGGATCCTTCGATGACGATAAAATGAACGCACTAGAAATAGCCCTTGTAACAATAAAACAACGCCCACTATGCTTGATAGTCTCGGCATGTGGCGCAAAGAAACAGAACAACGTAAAAAGAGAAACGAAGTCAGATTAGAGAAAGAACTACGAAAAGCAGCTCACCTAGCTGCCAGAAAGTTAGAAGAAGAGATAAAGGAGAAGGAGAAAGCCAAACAGAAGAAAGAGTCCGAAACATCGAGTCAGTGTCCTGTCAGAACACCCTCTACGCTCTACCCCGAGTTACCCTCGAAACAGCGAGCGAACAATGATTTATTACTGGGTCCTCCAATCATCTACATGCCCCCTCCATATGCCCCTTCCCAACCCTTAGTACAGCACCCACAGCCCCCAAGCACAGATGAGAATAGTGCCAGGGCCTCGGTCCTCATGGCCTCCGCGCCGGCCGAACCCCTTGTACTCGATGCAGCGCAAGCAGCAGTATTAGACGACCCTGAGGCCCGAAAGAAAGATTCTACTAGAATAAGCAGGTTGAGCAAGGATGAGCGAGCAGGGATCGACAAGATAGTAAAGACACTAGTGGAACGGAAGGAGAGTGAGGAGTACGTAATGGATATGTACAATTCATATGCTGAGAGCCACAGACGACACTTTGTCATGCGATTTTGTTACCATACCCTAATTGCTTATGAGGACCGATACCGAGACAAAGGTCCCGAAAGCTTAACGACTCTGTTTAGAAAGGTTGACATTGGGGACGAGAGCGAGTGTGACGTGACGGACCTCCTCGCGCGTACGCTTGAGGTTTTCCGCCACCTCACTGAACAGGGATTGGAAACTAAAACTACGATTCCTGTAGCGACCGAACCTCGAATAGAACAAGCAAATGCTATGATGCCTATAAGGGAGGCCGCTCCCTACTGGGTTCTCCCACGAGGTCTGGGAACGCACGATGATGTTAACTATCAAGATGCGAAAGGGAGGGTAGTTTATAACTGGGTCTACCAACCATGGGATCGGCAAGATATTCTGACGTTCTGAAAATCTCTGCCCGATTTACGGAAAAACCCCACTGCCTTTTACACTGAATTAGGTAGAGCCTTAGGTTCAACGATTATGACCCTAGCTGACATCGATTTGTTTTTCGGGTTATGTCTGCCAGCTGATGTGTGGAAGCAAATCCGGAAAGTCGACCACCTTGAGCTGTTCAGACATACCTGGTCACAACTCGATGGCATAGACAGACAACGAGAGCCTGGACAGAAACCTTTGAAATCCATTTGAGAACTCCCAGACAAAATTGTACAGAAACTGAAAACCCTGATCCCAGAAAAGAAGGTGGACTGGTCGATAGTAACGGCCTGCCGCCAGAAAGCCCAGGAAGACGTGTCAGAATACTTCTCCCGGTTTCGAAACGGTGTTTTCCGATTACAGCGGCCAGGACATGACCACTGCAACCGGACACCATCTGTTTGTTCAGAACTATGTTAAAGGTCTATCACAGGAGGTCTCTCAGAAACTACAGGCTAGCGAGAGTAGTTGGGCGGCCTCCAAACCTGCGGCTATCCTCCAGATGGCCCAGTATTATGAGCATCAGAAAAATGAAAACGATAGGGCGACCGAGAAAAAGAAAAAGGACTTGAAGAAGAGGGTGATGATTGCACAGTTGCAAGGGGTGACTATAGGACGAGAGCAGTACAAGGGAAATTACCTGTCGAATGCTCCTAGAAATCCACCCCCTAAAGACCGTACACCCGCAACCTATGTTGGACGTAAAGATATTGATGAGAACCAGTGTGCATTTTGCAAGGGATTCGGCCATTGGAAATCCCAGTGTCCGGTCCTGTTAGAAATGAATAAGAATAGGGACACCAGAGATGTAGCGGGTGGACCAAGAAATAGAGGACAGGGACGAGGATCCACGAATGACACCAATAACGACAGGCCAGGCAGACTGAACACATTTGACCACCCCCGACAGAACCAGTACCAACAGTCTGACAGCGACGACACTCACGACTTCGCATAGGACTGCCAAGGGCACGGGAGGGATCCAGTCGAGCTCTATGTTGACCAGCAAGGTCCTTATGTCACCGCTAAGGTCCTGGGTATGAAGTCTCCATTTCTGGTAGACACTGGCGCAACACGTAGTGCGTTATCTAAACAACTGATTCCAAGGGCACCCTTGTCTGGCTCACTTGTAACATCGATAGGTTTCGATGGAACACCCTCCACTAATCCCTTGTCCACACCGATCTCCTTTGACTTAGAAAATAACACCACTGATACGACGTTTTTACTCTCATCCAACACCCCTGATGCCATTATGGGACTTGACTTACTGAAGCATTTCCTAGCTACCATTAGGTGTTCGGAAGATGGAGTTCGGGTCTTTCTGTACGATAACCCGGCTCTGCTCAGACTTTGTCCCTCCGACGCATGTTTTCAATCTCTGACGCTGACTCGTCCCTACTTGACACTCTACCTCCATATCTGTCGGCCAAGACTGACTCGGACGTAGGACGCATGATGATCGACCCAGTGCACATAACTGTTCGACAGGACGCAATACCCCCAAAGCTTCAACAATATCGGATATCGCCCGAGGGCGAGAAGGCATTGGTAAAGATTATCCAGTCCCTGATAGATGCAGGAGTGGTAGAGGAAGTAGTTAGCAATGTTTGCAACAGCCCGATCCTGCCCATTATAAAGAAGCAAGGTGAAGGAGATGAGAAAGCGTACCGCTTCATCATCGACCTACGAGAGGTCAACAAAGTAGTTGTACCTCAGTACCCCGTAGTCTCAGACATCACCACTATTTTGACTCTGATTCCTTCCACTGTCACCACCTTCACTGTCATTGATCTCAAGAACGCTTTCTTCTCTATCCCCATTCACCCAGACAGCCGATAACTCTTCGGCTTCACCCTAAAAGCCCGCTCGTATAGATTCTGTCGAGCACCCCAAGGCTACACTGAAAGTCCCAGCATCTACAGCCAGGCCCTCAAGAGACAACTGGACGAAGCCCAGTTACCCGATGGAGTGGTGTTGATACAGTACGTTGATGATATTCTCTTGGCGGCCGACACCACTCCACTTGCAGTCACAGCCACCATCCAACTCCTGTACTTCCTTGCGGAAAATGGCCACAAGGTCTCTAAGAAGAAGTTGCAATTCTGCCAACCCCAGGTCACTTATCTAGGCCACCTCTTGTCCAAAGACAGGAGAAAGCTTACCCCCGATCAAATTCAGACCATTCTTGAAACTCCTGTCCCTAAAATACAGAAACAAGTCCGCTCCCTGCTAGGCCTCCCTTCCTTCTGCCGACAGTGGTTGCCAAATTTCAGCCTCATTGTGAAACCACTGCTTTCCCTGCTGGCTAAAGATGTCTCCTTCCCGCTCCCTTGGACCCCTGAGTGCCAATCCTCCTTCATAGAACTACGAGATGCCCTCTGCTCAGCCCCCATCCTAGGAACCCCCGATTACACAAAACCCTTCTCCCTCTACACTCACGAAAGGGAGGGATGCGCTTTGTCTGTCTTGACCCAGTCCATTGGTCCAAAGCAACGCCCATGCGCTTATTTCTCTGCCACTATTGACCCTGTATCGAGAGCTTTGCCTGCCTGCCTTCGAGCCGTAGCTGCCGCTGCTATCTCTATCCGACAAAGTGAGGGGATCGTACTCTCGTACTCCCTCACGGTGCTAGTACCCCATGCGGTCGACACCCTCCTGAACCAGACTAAGACACAACATATGACTAGTGCACAACTGACTGGGTATGAACTGACTCTGCTTGCACCCCACATCACCCTGAAAAGATGCACCATGCTGAATCCGGCCACCTTGTTGCCCCTACCTGAGAACGACCCCAATGTGTCCCCTATACATGACTGTGTGACCCTCACGGACGAGCAAACTAGGAGTAGGGTTGACCTCAGAGACACAGCCTTCCCAGACCCTGACAGAGAGCTGTGGGTGGATGGCTCTTGCATCAAACTCCCCGATGGCACCACCTCAGCTGCTTATGCAGTTACCACAGCCCGAACTGTAGTAGAGACAGCCCGCATCTCACAACGATCTGCACAGGCAGCAGAACTGATTGCCCTCACACGAGCATGTATCCTAGCAGCAGGTACCACAGCAAACGTTTACACCGACAGCCAGTATGCCTTCGGGGTGGTTCATCATTTTGGGCTCCTATGGAAGGAGAGGGGATTCCTGACCTCACACGGCACACCCATCTTACACGAAGATCTAGTCTCTGCTCTGACTGAAGCGGTCCTCCTTCCCAAGCAACTTGCAGTAATCAAATGCCAGGCACACAAAAAGGTGACAGACATCATTGGGCAGGGAAATGCACTGGCCGACATCACTGCCCGAACCACAGCTGAAAATAGGACAACGACGCGCATGTACGTGACCAGGTCACAAGCAGAAAAATGGACGGACGCTAGGGAGACTATTAGAGACATCCAAATGGCCAGCTCATCACATGAATTGACTGAATGGGCATGGGTGGGACTGAAAGACGATGAAGGCTGCTGGCGGACAAAAGACACGAACAAATGGTTGCTACCCAATTCATACCAGATCCCCATACTGACCATGGCACACTCTCCTGCACACATAGGACCTGCCCCCATGACCGAACTTGTCTCCAAAGTTTAGCACAAAGACAAGATCGCAGACTCTGCTAAACGTCTGGTCCAACAATGTCTGATATGCCTGCAACACAACCCTGGTAAAGGAACTGTAGTACCACGGGGAGGGTTTGGAGTTCCCAATCACCCATTCGAAGTCCTGCAGATGGACTACATCCAATTAGAAAGATGCCAAGGCCTGAAATATGTACTTGTTGTCGTGTGCGCCTTTAGCAAGTGGGTGGAAGCCTATCCAACTCGCGACAACACTGCCATTGCCACTGCAAAGGTACTACTGAAAGAATTCTTCCCACGTTACGGCCTTTGTCGAATTTTGTGGAGCGACAATGGCCCCCACTTCGTAGCCGAAGTTATCCAACTCATCTTGAAGGGGTTGGGTGTAAAACAAAAATGTCATGCAGTCTTCCACCCCCAATCTGCCGGACTAGTTGAGCGACATAATGCCACACTGAAGCTCAAACTAGCTAGATAGTGGCTACCACAGGGCTGAAATGGCCAGATGCTCTCCCACTGGCGTTGCTATCAATGCGTTCCACCCCCACCAAACACCATTTGACCCCTTAAGAAGTGGTTTTCGGCCGACCCATGAGTATTTGGTCTGCACCAAAACCGACATCCATTCACGACGTCCCGGACGTCCTAATGTCTGACTATTTGTACAATCTGACTAAGACACTGTCTGTTATCCATCAACAGGTGCTGCATGCCATTCCTGATGCTTCCAGGGGCCCCGGACATGACATCCAACCAGGTGATTTTGTGCTCGTCCGAAATTTCCAGCGTGCAAAGAGTCTGTTACCTCGGTGGACGGGCCCCTGGCAAGTCTTGATCACCACCCGTACAGCTCTTCCAGTGGAAGGCAAGCGGAACTGGCTGCACACCACTGTAAAAAGATCTCCTCAACCCTGACGACGACCGAAGACGTGAACACCCAAGAAGAGCTCCTGAACAAAGATAGACCATCCCTGAGCTGCTACCCTGATAAAGAGACGCTTGAACTAACAGAATTTCCCGATCCCACTGTGCCATCCAGAGAAGGGTATAACCTGTGACGAAAGGAGGGAGCTTCAGCTAAGCAGGCCACTGACTAAGTTACAATTCTCAGAGCGGTGGCCTAACACTACTAAGGCTGCCAGGAGAGAAGCCAAACGAAGTTTGTGGTTCTGCCCGCTACCGAGCCCCTTGAAGATGATGAAAGCACCCGATATGAAGATGATGGAAGCCCCCAACACGAAGATGATGGAAGCAACCGGATATCCGAAAACACACTACAGAAACCCAAAGACTGACAAAATCCACAGCTCAAAGACTATTGCTCTCTTTATCGCCCTTCTCTTTTGCCTCCTCTTCATGACCACCCTCTGGATCGTGGAAGAGAGGGCACCAGCTCATAAGACATTCCTGACCACTGCACAGCCTACCACAATGAAAGAACATTACCTGGTCTCTCTTTCACCTCAACTCCGAGAAAGACGTAAGGAGTTTTGGAACAACTCCTTTGTGCAATTGCTGCACCAGCACAATCTTGCCACCAATGCCACCAACGGCTGGATCTGTGGGTTGTTACCCCACGCCACTGGACATTCCATCCCCTTCATCCCTTCACCTTTCTCCGTTCATGGCTCCTGCCTTGCTTGGCTGATCCTCTTGCAAGAAAGCTACAGGGATAATGCCACTTCCAGCAGAACTATGACACATTTCTTTCATGAGGTCTGGCAGAACAAAACAGGGAGAACTGCTGCACACTTTTGCCCTCTGACATCTAACGACTCTGTTCATATGGACATCCCTGTCAAAGAACGGATTGAAATGCAGGTGCTCAACAACCCGACCAGACCCACCTTCTCCTACCTCCGGAAACGAAAAGCTGCCACCCTGACTGTGGCCCTATCTGTCGTCAATGTCTCAGGCCTTATGTGCATTGAAGGGCTTGGGACACAGCGCTTGCCGCATCACCAGAACTTTGGACTCAACAGATCCACCCTCTTTTGTCACTTCTCCTAATATGTACTTTGTTTGTGGTACAAAAGCCTACACCTGGCTCCCCAAAGTCTGGGGGGGTACCTGTTACATTGCCTTCATCCTTCCTCCGACCTATGTGGCTCCAGCAAACCATCACTGACAAAGGCGAGCAAAAGACATTGAACAAGCTGACTCCACTGGAGCACAGTTCTTGGACGCTCTGAAGGGACTTGTTCCACTCTGGGGTCCGATGGCGAACAGCCGTTCCATCCGACATTTGACCCAGGCAGTTGAGACGACAATGAACATTACAGCTGGCATCCTCACAAACAATACAGCCGAGCTTCAGGCGCTCCGCCTGGTGGCTCTTCAGAACCGCCTTGTTCTAGATGTGGTTCTAGCGGATCGTGGAGGAGCATGCCGTATCATTGGGTCCAGCTGTTGCACTTACATACCGGACAATTCACCCTCAGTGTACAAAGCCATTGAACACCTTCACAGACTTTCCTCAGAAGGTCACCAGGAACAAGAAGGATGGTCGCTCGGGGGTTGGTTCTGGAGTACCGTGAAGAACTGGGGGTGGAGGTTATTTATGATCATACTGATACCGATTGTCATAATATGTGGATTCTGCCTGAGTATTCAATGCTTGCCGCCCCTGTGTTCACTATGTGCAAACTGTATCTGCCCTAAGACTCTGGACTTTGAAAAAGAACGCATGAAAGCATTGTACGATGTCGAGGTTAGGAATATAATGGGGATAGACGTGGACTGACAAGCTGGCTAGATATGTTGAAAAGGGAGGACTGTTAAAATCTTGTTTGCGACATCAACATTATCGGCGCCATCTTGTCCCTTTTCAGGCTCATATGTGCGCGTAAGTAGCAGTCATTTTGAATGCCATGGCCTCTCTGCCCACTGCCGCTAGCCAGCGCGTCTCTCTCTCCCCCTCTAACCTCGCAAGCATCCCCCCGCACGCTGATAGCCCCCGCTCTCACATGCTTGGGCCATAAACCTCTCCTTCAGTGCAACCCTGCCTTGGAGCCACATCCGTTCCCAGCTAAACACCTCCCTCCATCCCTTTCATGATCTTGTATCCTTTGATAAACCCCCCTTTCCCCTGTGCCCGATTGTCCTGCTCGTTCCCAGGCCACCACCTGGCCCTGCGGATGCAGTTTATTGCCCCCATACAGTAGGAAGCTTCTCTCCTCAAAGGATCTACAACTGATCAAAGCCCCCCACCCCATGAGATCCGATCAGCCGCACACATTCCGGGAATCGGCGGAATGTCCAGCTGCGCGACAGTCATCACCTGTTGAGACTGGGGTGGGGACTTCTACTGTAAATATGTGTGGGAACGGGCATGGAGCGGGGATTCCGAGGATGTCTTTCCGTACATCAAAGTATTTTCAAGAATGTGCCACATGTAATAAACTGCAATAAAGACCATAAACCTGTGTATAAGAGGCCAGGCCTCAGAGATGCGGTTAGAGCACCTCGAGAAGATACCCTGTTGTCTGATTTGACGTGTTCTGCTCCGTCAGAATAAACTCCTGTTTCCTGCCTTCCAGTCTCCAGCGCCTGCCTCTTTGATTGATAATCTTGAATGGTATGAAAGGCGGCTAACGCCGGGCAATACTTGAAGGTTCTTGGTCGACATCGGCCCTACCCTTTTTCTACATACCTATTGGTTACAAAATACTGCAGAAGAAAGGCTTGCGTCTTAAAGATGCATTCGTGGTAAAGCCTTCGTTGTAAAGGTATGCGGAATTCAGCCTTTGTTATAAAGGCTGTTTCCCAGGCCAGCCACGGTATTCTTGTTCCAGAGTTAGGCAATCTGTTATCATCTCTTTGGTGAATTTAGTCTCATCTTTACTCCATATATTATGCCAAAGTGTGATGGGACAAGTCTGTAGGCTGTCCTCTAGATAGGGGATTGATAATTCCTTGTGAGCTATTTGAACAGACAATGAATTGGGCACTGCTAATAATCTACAAAGGAAAAGGTTTTCTTGGGTCTGCAACAAATTACAGATTGGCAGGCCCCACAGACAGGCTCGGTAATTGACACTAGGTATGCACCTACATTTTTATATGGTCAGCAGCACTCTAACAGGCTTATTCCCTATTTTAGATGCAAATCTAAAAAGGGTTTATGAGGATTTATTAAATTTCAATTTTGCTGCTTCAACATATGTCCCCCATTGGCATTAATTAGAATAATTCACACCTAGGTCTGTAAAACTTTCTGTTGCAGCTAGTGCTAATCCCTTGATACGAAGGGTTTTCTTTTTGGGTCTCTCTTTCCCGCCCGTTGTTAGCAATGGGGGTCTCTAGTTGGCAGTGGTACAACTTTCTTCTAGTCAGGATAAGGGGATTACACACCCAAGATAACCCCTGCTCACACCCTTGGTTGCTTGGCACGAGTAGACAGGGCCTCTCAGAGACAATGTGTAATGTATTTGTACATAACACTCACAGTAACACATTGAAAATACTACAAATGGATACCACACCAGTTTAAAAAAATTAAGTGTCTTTATCTAAACCAAACAAGACCAAAAAGACAAAAATCCAACATACACAATGCAAAATATGACTTTTAGAAGGTTTCAAGCATTTCTATCCATTGAACTCTATGAGTCAAAATCCAGGAGGCAAAACAGAGGAGGGAAGCGTCGGAAAAAACTGCGGTGTGTCAGTTCATGAGTCCTTGGGGAGGCGATGCGTCAGTTCTGCTGCATTCAGGAGAAGTGTTGTGTCAAATACGGACTGTAGGGGGAAGCATTGCATCGAAATCCAAGCCGATTCTGGTCTGCGGTTGATACGTCGGAAAACTTGGGGCACAGGTGTGATGCATGGAAATCCAGACATGCTGGAGGTGAATGCTGTAACGGCAAACGAGTGCGGTGTTGATTTCTTCAACTACCTCCCACGATGTGCCTATACTTTCAGCCGCAGAGCAGGGCCTACAACAGAGTCAGTGCAATGGTCTAGGACTTTGGAGTCATGGTGCGCTGAACTTGGGCTGTGGACCATGAGCAGGTGCTGCATCGATTTCTTCTGCCGCACGGTGGCGGTGCGTGGAAATTTCTCCTGCACGGTGGTGCTACATAGGAAAAACAGGCGCTGTAAGGGTGGTTAGTCAATTTTCATGGTTTCAAGCAGATCTTTACAGCTGGAACAACCTCCAAAGGACCAGAAAAGGAATTGGCACCACTTGACCGGTCAGAAGCAGGATACAAAGCAAAGTCCATTATTTTTCCTCTCCAAAGCAGAAGCAGCAATTGCTGGCCAACCCAGCAAAGCAACACGCAGTGAAGGGGCAGTACTCCTTCTTGCAGCTCTTCAGCTCTTCTCCTTGGCAGAGGTTACTCTTGATCAGAAGTATTCTAAATGTGTGGGGTTTTGGGTCCAATACCTATACCCCTTTTGGTCTTTGAAGAAGGAATACATCAAAAGAAAGTCTTTCTAGTATACAAGTTCTTGCCTTGTGTGGCCGTGGCTCCAGGTGCACTCCAAGGGGGTGGAGACAGCATTGTAAAAGGACAGGCACAGCTCAATGCAGGTGTCAGTGACTACTCCTCCCACCCACCACTCTAGCTCCCGAAGACCCATCAGCCTGCTGATGGGTCATCAGGACATGCAGGGAAGACTTCAACTCCCTTTGTGTGACTGTCTAGAGTGAATGCACAAACTGGTCCCTGTCAATCTAAACTAGATGTTGATTCTACAGGCAGGCAGAGGCACAGGATGGTAAAACAAGAAAATGGGCACTTTCTCAAAGTGGCATTTTGAAACACAAAATTTAATAACCACCTTTACTAAAAGATGTATTTTAAAATTCTGAGCTCAGAGAGACAAAACTCTAAATCTCTAACTGCTCCCAATTGAAAGTTACACTTCTAAAATGTTTCAAGGCAGCTCCAATGATAGCCTATGGGAGAGCTAGTCCTTGCAATAGTGACAAGTGGAATTGGCACTATTTCACTATTCAGACATACAAAACACACCAGTACATGTCCTACCTTTCACATACACTGCACCCTGCACATGGGGCTACCTTGGGCCTACCTTACATGTGCCTTACTGTAGAAAAAGGGAAGGTTAGAGTCTGGCAAGTGGGTGCACTTGCCAGGTCGACATAGCAGTTTAAAACTGCACTCAGAGACAGTGCATCGGTGACCTGAGACAAGTTTATAGGGCTACTCATGTTGGTGGTCAACCAGCAGTGCTAAACTGCCCAAAGTACAATAACCAGCAAAAACGAAGTCCAGCACACAGTCAAAAATACAGGAGGTAGAGACAAAAAGACAGGGGAAACCGCGCCAAGGATGCCAGGTCTAACACACATCATGGTAAAGGTTTTCTCTAAATTGATTTTCATGTCCTTGTCCTCAATATACATAGTGAAACCATTGATCAAAACCTGGAGGCCATTACCAGTTCTAGATATCAAGTCAGCATCGGCTGCGCATAGGAGTTCCAGAGTTTAATGTTGACCAACGTTTGGGGCATCTGCTTTGATCTTCTGCAAGAACTCATCTATGCCATTAATATATAACAAAAATAAAAGGGGCAAGGGCACAGGCTTGTTGAATTCCTCAAGTGATTTTAAAATGTGGTGTGTCTTCTCCCCTTCACCCATGGCATACCCTTGATGTTAACCGTGCATGTAGCTGTGACAACAAAGTCACCATCTCAATTTGTAAGCGACTGCTACAGCTTGGCACGATTAACCAGGTCAAAAGCACTGCTCATATCAGCAAAACATAGGTAGATGTGGCCCTCTTTCACTATGGTATATTTACTTATGAGCAAATGGAAATTGATACATTGTTCCATAATGCCCACATCTCTGATAAAACCATATTGAAAGCCTGCTAAAATCTGGTAATCTACCACCCAGGATTCCAACCTTTCAAGTAGGACTCTGCACATTAATTTAGCTGAGGAGTCCAGAAGGGATATTGGGCGATAACACCTTACATCCTCCCTGTCCCCTTTTTAAAAAATTGGGACCTTGATGCTTTCAGTCCAAGATAAGGGCAGATATCCTTTGGCTGCTATGTTGCACACCTGTGTCAGTTTGGGGGCTCACAGGTTAATGCATGATTTAAATGTGTCAATTGGGACCCCATCAGGGCCTGGTGCCTTCGCGGCAACAAACTTTTCAAGGGAGATAGTAACCTCTTCTAAACTGATGGGTTTTAGATGTGATGGTCCTACATATCATATTGCCCCAGTTGTAACTTCCAAGCCAATGTTTTCTGGGTTGAAAATTCCTCTGTAATGGCTTAACCAAATGGCCTGCTGGACTAGCACCTTTACCCTGGGGCTGATGAATCTTTTGAAAAGGGCTGATTACTTGTTTTCCAAAAAAGAGTAATGTCCCTTGATTCAGCTGCCTATTGTAAGTTTGCCCACGCTTCCTCCTGCAGAGCTGCCTCTTTTTCCCTTAAAGCATGCTTATAGATGAGTCTCAGAGTTGAAATCTCCTCCCTATTTCTGGGGAGGGTCTGGAGGGCCTTCTTTAAATTTCGGTTTGTACTTGTGCATTCCCAGTTGAACCACCAAATGGGATTATTTTCGGCCTCTTTCTGGTGAATCTCAAGTTACCCGCTATAGCAGTTAATTTTTTACTAATAGCATCTATAATTTGGTGGGGCAGAGAATTTTGGTCAGCGCAAGTAGAAAATTCAATGGGGTAGTCCTTAATAACATTTCCTAGTAGGCCAGTTCCATTGACGTTTGCCCACCTAAGGCTACTATCATTTGTGCCCTGGCTTTCTATGTGTTCAGCAAGGTGTGGTCCCATGGTTTGTATGAGAGCCAGTATTTCTAGAACCCGTCCAATGTCTTGACACTTTAATTTACATCATTCATGGGGATGCTTGATTGCAAATTCCAGTATAGTGGGGAATAAATGGCACAGGTCCTATGTAGGGGGAATGCCATCGTCGTTTTGACCCGTCTTAGGCGAAAGGGTGAATTGGAACCTCTGCATGCGGGTCTTCTTCAGGAGAAAGGAAGGGCAACCTGTGCCAATGATGAGGCTGGCATAGAATTAGTTAATTTTAAAAGGCTGGGTGCCAGTCAAAGGCGATCCAAGCTGAATTTCCAATTTAGGACGGTCCGCAAGGGTGGTTTTGCCACATTGATGGGACAACAAAAAATGAAGTCCTCGTATTTCCACTAAATAGTGCAATGAATTGAGGGGATTCAATCCTTGAACGCTGGCAAACAACAGCGTGACTCGCAGGATCTGCAAATCCTTGTGTCTGACCTTGTGGCAGCTCCTAATCTATTAGACTTTTTGATTCAATGACATATTCACAAAGTCAGTCAAGGACCATCACTTCATAATATACTGTACTGAGGTCCTGTGATCCCTATTGGGTTACCCCATTACTTCATAATAATAACCTTCTGAGATTCCAGCATCCGGTTCTGCTCCTGCATCATAGCCGTGAGGGCTCCATGGATTAAGGCTGGGACCGGGTGCTGTTGGAAATGGCCTGCACTCAGACTCCTTTGCGACCCAGCGAACTTTGATCTCACTGTGGTCGTCCCCACAGATGAAGCACAGTCGAGCTTTTGCTGGAACCAGAGATGAACGAAGTCTCAAATGTGCCACCCTTTACTGAGAGGCAGGTATAAGAGACTGAGCGCGCATTTGACTCTGGTCCTGAGCGTTACACCTGTGCTTGATTCGTGACATAGGATGACTTCTTGAAGGTTCGGAGGAGGACTCAGGGCTGGGGGAAGATCTAGAAGGGAATAGAAGAAAGCGTTGGAGTGGGAGTCGTACCTTGAAGAAGACTCACACTGAGGGACACTGACGTGTGCATCTATTGGGATTATGCAGTATTGAGTGCATATGTGTGATTAAATTACTTTCTTTCTTGAGAAGACAAGAACTGAACTGCACAGCAACATTGAGTGTGCTGGTTGATTTAGGGACTGTGCTCAAGCACTCAGTGCTACTGCCCTGAGAGTCTCTCACAGCTCAGACTCACTGCCCTGTGATTCAAGATCAGAAGGAGTTTACTTGGCCCAGTTGACATGCCCCGTTGACCCTCAGACAGGGCCTGATAGACCAGACATAGGAGAAGGGATTTCTCTGCATCGGATTTTTTTTTCCTGGTGTATAAAAAGTTAAACTTTGAACGGGTGAATCTGTATTTTTGTTACACTCAGTCCTGTATACTTTTTTACCTTGTGGATAATCTTCAGTAGTAATTATGGATATGAAATAATCTTATAAATCTATGATTTGTGTGTTGTGGTGTGAATTTCCCTGAATATGGAATTCTATGCCAGCAATAGCGTGAAACGTACGCAGCATAAATTTAAGACTTTCAAAAACATATTTGTGAATCTGTCCTTTTATGTGCAAACTGGCATAGACATGAATTTCTAACATAAATCATAATGACAAGTTACATGACGCTTTGCACGTTACAGCGACCATACTTCACTTGAATTTATTCAATGTAAGAAATAATACTATGCTTGCTATAATAAAAACATATTTGCATTCCTTTAAAGTGTCTCAACAAGATATTTTTAAAAAATGGCTATCAATTCAAATAAATATCTCTCTGCACATAGCGCGTAGATTGAAGACAAGCAAAACAATCACTTTTCATTGCCGGGAAGTGTATAATCCATGGCCACGAGGTCCCCCATTTGACCCCAGAGCACAGGGCAAGAGGGGTCACTTGACCTTTTCCTCCTTATGTTAATACACATTGAGCCTCTCGGCTCAGTTTCTGCTTTCTCACCACTTATTTAATCCAATATTTAATGTCAGCTCATTAGCATGATCTCCGATGTCAGAAAGAGCATCAATTTGACATTTTCCCTAATTGAAAACAAACTGAGATATGCAAAAGTTATGTGCGCAGTATTTTATATTTGTTAGACTGCAAAAGATGATGTTCCTTGGAAGGAATTTCAGGGAAGAAGAGCGATTATAACGCATCCCATGAACAAATACGGGCTTTTCGAATTCAGTCGTTGTCGCTATACCAGTATTAAAATGCACGTTCTTTGCGGTATTGATTTTTTAAATTAAATATCCCCGTTAATGTAAAGCTCCTTTTGCTTACAAATACTTTTGTGAGTCTCAGTGTAAACCCAAACTACCTCTACAATTGGGCTTTACTGATGAAAACATGATATTGTGCTTTTTTATTTGAGTTTAGTAATAAACAACCTAAGACAAGGAAATCTCTGGCAAGAAACACCAGAGGTTTTTGAAGACCGGTGCTTCGTTATGCACTCATTTGGAGGTCCCAGGTTTATGAATAGGATCTGCACTACTTCATGACCAGTATCTGCACAGTAAGAGTAGATGGAACACACTAGACCTTGACACGTGTGTTGAGTGGCTGCGGCATGGGATGTATTGTGTGAGTCCATGTGAAGTAATAGTAGATGCTGTTGTGCAGGGTGGTACCTCCTTACTCAAGAGCATCACGGATGTAGTGTATGCTTCTCTGAGAATGATATAAAAATCTGTCATAGGAACGCTAGTTCAAGAAAATGAGGCACATAATGCAAACAAGCATTAGCAAGGCTAGTAGGTCTGGGATATTTTAGGTTACCATGTTCTCCATTGTAATGACGGAACGCTGGATGGTAAAAAGGTGGCTATTCACTACTGTGCAGTTTAAAAAAAACACCAAACACTTGCTACTGAACGCAGTGAACAAATAGGAACTGAATGGGAAGAAGTCAGATAGCCACAAAGAGAAGTATGGAATGGGAGAAAGAAAGAGCAAAGTCAATGATTAAGGGGGTCATTTCAAATTTGGCAGAGCAGGAGCACTGCTGTAAATCGGGCTAGTCCCTCCAGGACAAATTTGTGGTTCCTTCGCTCTCTTCAGAATCTTGAGAAGCACTGAATTCTAAAGGTCAGAGGGAAAACGTCCATTACAACGCAGGCATAATGCCTTTACAGTAAAACATCTACAAAACAAGTACCTTTACATCGCATGCCATTATACAACGCAAGCCATTACAACGCATGCCATTACAAAGCATACCATCACAATGCATTATAAGGTAAGTAATGGAGAATTTTATGTTTTTGGGTGGGTATAGGTTTTGGGGTAGTTGAAAATAGTAATTTTTACCCCTACGATATCTAACACTATCCTTACTGTTGCACTCACTGGAGGGGGAATAGTAAATTTTAACCCTACGCTATCCAACACTTTCCCTACTGATGCACTCACTGAAGGGGGAATAGTGATTTTTACCCCCACACTATCCAACACTTACCCTACTGTTGCACTAAAAGTTTTATGCATTGTAATGGAAAGCGTTGTAATGGAATGCGTTTAGTGGAATGTGTTGTAATGGTAGGCGTAAAAAATGGGTTCTAATGATATGCATTGTAAAATTATGCGATGTACTGGGAGTTGCGTTGTAAAAACTGCGATGTAAAAGCATGCGTTGTAATTGTTTGCGTTGTGACGTTATATATTCGGTCAGAGCTGTCCCTGACATAAAACTTTGATCCTACTCTCTGTCCTTACTGATCCATCACGTCAAAGTATCAGTCACATCACCCTATTGAGGGAGGGGTGATGATCACTCATTTACCCCACCCAAGACAGCAATGTGCGAGATGGTGGTACTAGGTAGGAAAGTTAATATTGGCCCCCACATGCAGAGAGAAATTTCCCGTTGTGGCAGGGCCATGGTTTTTGGTTTCTAGAAACTAACTCTTGATTAGTAGTTTTTTGAGAAAAGAAATACTTCTCAGAGCAAGCACATCAGAGATGACATGCACTGGGCAAGGCTCCACTGCCTTCAAAGGAGCCGCTGCGGTGGCCATCCACTGGTGGAAGTGAGATCTCACTCAGGTTGGATGGGATGTCTAAATATGTCAGTGGTCCTCCACCAGGAGGGGTAGGCATGGGGGGCATTGGCCAGAGCCTACGCTGATCTGCGAGGCAGGTAGACTGCCTGCCATACATCTAGATCGTGCAATAGATAGAGTAAATAATCCATTCTATGAGCAAAGAATTCCTGGAACATTGAGGAGTGGCATGCAGGAAGCTTTTGAAAGATGCAGTGAATGTTTCAACATTCCTGCTTCACAAGGAAAATACTGAGTAAAGTCCCATTAACAGCATCAGAAAGGAAGCTTGCCGGATCATGTATGTACATGTATACATTTGCTGTGCTTCGTAAGCATGGGTGAATTTTGCGAATCTGGCGTTCGCGAATTTTGCGAATTTGCGAACTCGCAATCCGCAAAATCCGCGAATTCTCGCGAATTTGCGGATTTTTTTTTTGTGTGTTCGCAAGGATTTCTGCCAGTTTGCAAGGATTTCTGACAGTTCGCGAGGGTTTTGTAACAGTTCGCAATCGCGAACTTACATGTCGGCTCGCAACGGTCAAGATTATGTTGTTTCTACGTCTGGTTCATCATCATAGGTTCCCAGCACCCTCTGTTTCACCCCTGCCACCCTCTGTTTTACCCATGCCACCCTCTGGTACATCAATGCCTTATGCCACCCTCTGGTTCATCATCACTGTAGATTATGGGGGGAAAAAGCAAGCACACCTGCCTGCTTCAACTGACATGAATTCATTTGGGGTTGATTTATTAATGTGTCAATGTTTTAAAATTCCAGTCTGGCACCTGCATCCTTATCTGTAATTTGCTTTCTGTTGCAGTGCAATTTTTTTTTCCAGGACCTTTGTGGCCTACTTGTAGCTATTCTATGAGCCTGCTGTGAGGGTCAGAACAGGGTCATACAATTGTTGCAACTAGCAACTGAACTCTGGAGGGGCCCTTGTCAGGAAGCACTACAGGGAACGGTTACTAATGATGAGTGTGAACTTTTGAACCTGCTTTCACTTTTGCAAAACTCGTTTTTCTGCAGAGCAGCATTACAGCAACTTTAATGCCCCACCAAGCTTATATGAGAAAGTTGATTTCTAATCCAAAAGTTATCCAAAGAAAATCAAAAGGCCTCAAATCTAAAAAAGTGCAGGCAAATGTCAACCTGAGGAGTTATTCTGATAAAAATAATCATTTTCAGAAGGTCTATGCTGCTTGCTAGTAGATTTCTTGCGGAATTGCAATTTTTGTAATTTCGCGAGTGCGAGATTGTTGCTGCCCGCCGCACGTACATGTTCGCAATTGCAAACTTACACCGCAAAGAAAAAAAATCCGCTGCGAGCGAATTTGCGGATTTTGCGGGAAATTCGCGAATCTCGCGGATTGCGAATTTACCGAAAATCCGCAAAATCCGCGAGCGTAACGGATTTTCCGCCCATGCTTAGTGCTTCGTACAAGACCAGGTGACCGACCAGTGAAGTAGACTTAATGAGCTTTGATATAGCATACATGGGCTGCAGTACTGCAGTAGGCAGAGGTGAGTTTAAGTTCAGCATCTCTTCTGTAGAGACTTGAACTTTTTGATGCCTGAACCACTTATCACCACTTGGTAAAATCTTAACTTGGTTGGAATCACAAGATTACCTTAATAATAACTTGAGGGAATCACAGGGTGAGCCAAAAGGCAGCAAAGGCGGAATATAGCACCTAGTGCGCATATACATAACATAACATATAACTACACTGCTATAATCACAAACATATATTGGGATTATAGCAGTGCTTGATTTACACCGGTGGTTGCTTATGGGGCTCCAAGGCACTCATTTTTGGGGACCCGCATTTATTTTTCCTCATCAGACATTGACTGTGAGCTAGAGAGGTAAAAATACACAAAGCAAAAGGAAATAGGAAGAGAAAGAAAGAAAAACAGTTGCAAAGGGAGAAAGCAGGTACCTTCATGAGTGAGATGAAGGGGCAGGGAGTGCCTAATAGTGAATGGAAGAGCCATGAGGTCGATTCAAGACTGCGCAGCCTTAGTATTCAGTGTGCTGACATTTAAAAGCACCAGCCTCGGGCTTCTGAGCGGAGCTTTGGTGCCCGGCACTGATTTTATTGCAAATTAAACCCTTGATTATAGCTCTCTAAAATACAAGACAAAATGAAAATGTAACATTTGTAACACTCAGTGCAGTCCCCACTGTCTTTTATATTTTAGCATATCATGATTCTACTATATAGTGTGTAGATTTTAATGTTGTAGGCCAAGTGAACAGTGAAGCTTGCACTACTGAATCTTTTATAGTACGCGGTCTGTGTGAGTGAAAATTCAGCTTCTTTTACTAGTGTGGCTAGTCTGTGGGAAGCGATCTTGCACTGATGTCCTTGCTGTACATGTCCTGAGTGTAAGCCATGGATACTTGCACTGCAAATGTTTCCAACAACTGGAACTTTCTCTACAGCACCTCTTCCGAGCAAATGAAGCTTGAACTGCAAATAAGTGTACTGTATCTATTGTGCATAAGAACATTGATAATACATCTTCTCTATGTTAGGGAAGCTTGCAATGCAAATGCCGTTCGCGGTGAGTGCTGTTTCACATCTGTATGTGTAATAGAAATGTTCACTGAAGCTCTTGCTATACAGGTTCTACTTGTGACATGAGAAAAGCATGCAATGCAAATGTTTGTACTGTACCGTGTTCAGTGTGTGAGGAAGATTGCACTTCTGTTTCCAGTCCTATACACAGTCTGAGAAATGAAGGCTTACCTGTTGAGATGGAAAAATCATCTAGATGATGATGGACATGCACCTCTGCTTGAGTGTCCCACCTGAGTTATCTGGATTCTCAGTACTGACTTTTGTTCATGGGTGAAACGAATCATGCATGTGCATCAAGACCTAGAACTGTCTCATGGACGTCTGTCTTGTTAGACTAGGAGGGGTGTTCAAGGCGATACCATCATAGTGGTAAATAGCTACTGCCTTTACCAAGAGTTAAGTAGCATAGGCAGAGTGGTGGCAGCATAGAGTGTTTTTCTAATGAGGATCAGTGGTATGAACAGGCATTTTTACCTGGTCACTGAAGTGAAGTCTGCCAGCCCACTCATGTAAAGTTCCACTGGAGTGTGCTTAACATGACCTTGATTTACATTGTGTTAGCATGTAGCACTAAGCAGCGCACGTGTGTTTGTGTTTCGATGTTTGTTTGTTGGTGAGTTGTACAATACATGGAGGCCTGTGGGTTCAATATTGGTAACACAGGGATTTGGAAAGTCATGCGGAGGAGCATTCCAGATAGATTTATGGATTGCCACATTCTTGAGAGCTGAGTGGGACACACATTAGAGGAAAGGAGAGCCAAGCTGCCCTCTGCACTTCCTAATGAATCATTGATTCTGGAAAGATCACTGGTCAGCCGGGTCAGGGTCACATCTCAGGAAGGGGAGGATAAGCAACATGCTGTCTAGACAAAGAATAATAAAGAGGAGGGCTAAGGCCTTTATAACCTTTTCTTAGGCATAGATTAGAGAGGTTAAAATTCTAGTATGAGCCTCAAGGCACTCACATGGCCTGAGGGACAGCGTTCTGGATAAAAGAGATTACAGAAGAGTTTAACGCCTCAAAGGAAGCAACACCCACCACACAAATTTCAAAGTGAAATACACCAGATCATACCTGTATCTGGAAGCAGTTTATAAAACGGGGAGCTTGAGTTTCCCAAATTGTCAACCTTCAATCAGTCAAACTGAATCTGTATATCAACAAGTCAGCAGGTCTTCTGCCTGTTGTGACCAGGACTTGGGACAAAGGGCTGCTACACTACCTGGTGGGTGAAGGGACATCCCCCAGAAGAATCAGGACCATTAAGGCCACTTATCTTGGAGCCTGGAGCACCAGCATCTGCCTGCTGAGACCAGAGAACCCTGTGAGGAGGAGAAGAGAGTCTGGAAGGAGAGAGGCCCAGTGGGGGATCCTGTTGAGTGGATGCCAGAAGGGAAGAATGACATTTATGGTCCTGAAGGACTGCCTCACCGATCGGGCCGCCTGCCCTTATATTATACATCTTGGCAATTATGTATGCCAGAGGGGGCTGCTGGGAAGATACTTGTTGTCAAACTGATGGGTGGTCAACCCCTCTGCTGCCCAAGTTGGTGAACCCATAAGCCAGAGAAGGCCGCCATTTAGTGATGTTGCTGCACTGTTGGAGTGTCCACCCATGTGCTACCCAAGTCAGTGACCCTGTATGGCAGAGGGGGCTGTTGTGAAGAGGTCTGGTGCACTGGTGTACTGCTACAAAGAGTGAGCGCCACCTCCCAGGTGCAGCATGCAACTGTGGGGAATCTTGGGTTCTGACCTGTGCACCCAGAACACCAACTTGAACATTGGAGACCAAGTAACTGCCAAAGATCTGTCATGGGGATCAGAGGAATTTTCTGCATCACCAGAGGCGTGCCAAGGATGCTGCCTTGCCAGCAGTGGTGAGGCTACAGTTCTTCAATGGCATCCACTCCAGTCTACTGTGAAACCAAACTGCTGAATGATCCTGGGATCTTCCATATTGCAACACCAGCAGAGTTGGGTAAGTCTGCTCACCCGGCCAGAGTCCTGGGGGAAGTTGCTTTCAATAATAGGACTATGGTGCTGGGACTCTTTGACTTCTAAAAAGTCCATTGTGGAACTTCTAAGACTCGTACTCATTAGTGGGCCTAACCTGAATGTTGCTTCATGTATATGGGCAATAACACCACCAGTAGACAGGGGATTGGAAATTAGGACTATTTATGGACAGCACTAGAGTGCCTGACTTATGAAGACTGTGTATATTGTTTGTGTGCCGTATTTCACTTTTAGTTCATATATAAATACTACTTTTATCATACAAGCATCTGGTTGTACATTCATTTATTGGGGTTACTAAATGTTTTTTTACTCTTTTGCTTCTGTACACCTTCTACCTTGGGACCCTACGGGTAAGTAGTGCGCTATATAAATGCCTATACATTTACATTTACATTTACCTACCTCCACCCCGAGAAGCCTTAGACTGCCATTAAGATAATAAATTCAATCCAGTAGGTACGCACAAAATCTGCACATACATAATGGATAATATATGGTAGGTAGTAGAGTTTACCACCATGCCTGTAGATCAGTTGAAGGATGTAGGGACAGAGAATGGAGGCATTCCACAATCAGGGATGGGGAGGACCTTGATTATTCCATTAGGGACAACTTGGAGAGACTGGGTGAAATGGATGAGGATGTAGTAGACTCAGGGGAGGCAACCATGGTAGGAACCCAAGGACGAAAATGCCCCCTTATCCCAGACACAGGCTTATACATATCCCTACCCTCCAATTAGTTTTACAGTACCCTCTGGGGTACAAGCCACCTTTAATTTCTGGGGAATCACTGACACCAATTCCAAAAGTAAATCATTTGGGTTGATTGAGGTTATGAAAAAGCCCATACTTGCTGTTGGCTCTCCAGAATGCTAAAACTGAGCAAGAGGAGAAGGCAAGGGAATTTGAGAGGTAGAAGCTGAGACTAACTCACAGGGAACAAAAGGAGAGGAGGCAAGAGAGAGACATGGGGAATGGGCCCAGACAGAAAAGTTAAGAGTGAGGGAGGTGAAGCTTAGAGAATATGAAGAGAATGAAGAGACCAGGAGAAGGGGCTAAAAGAAAAGGGAAAGAGATGGAGAGGAGAAAAGATAGCCTTTAAGAAGGAGCAGCTTAGAATTGCAACCAGTGCAGCTCCATCTGGGAAGAGTGACTCAACCTCTAGTTCAGGCAAGTTGATGCCAAGATTTCAAGAGGGACTGCACATTTGTAAGTGGAAGGGCAGGATATCTTGGAATGGTTGGTGAGCTTTGAGGTTACTTGTAAGGTGCAGGCCTCTAATGCGTTTCTAAGGCAGCTGCTTTAATGAGACACATGCTATTGGAAGGGACAGAAATCCTTGGAAGGATGCCTCTTGTAAATCAGATGGTCTATGAGCAAATGAAGGAAGCTCTGGTTCGAAGGTTTGGGTGGAAGCCAGCTCACTAGCCTCACAAGTTCAAGTACAATGGAGAGGATAATGTTCCGTTTGAGACCTGGATTCACTGTATATTACCCCCCCTCCGCCCCTTGTTTCACCTCTTCTATCATAGCGAACACCTGTCCTAGGTGTCTCGGTGGTCCTGCCATTATTTGCATAACACCACAATATCATCCAGGCAGGCCACATGAAACTCCTTCAGCACTATGAAAACATGGTTTACTAGGTGCGCAAAAGTGGCAGGAGCATTCTTCAAACCAAAGGACCTTACCTTAAATGGATACAAATCTTCTGGCAAAGAACATGCAATCTTCTTCTTGGCACCTGGTGTTGAGGTGATCTGTCAGAAGCCAATGGTTAGTACAAAGGTGCTCAAATACTTTGCAATACCTAACTGATCCACAAGCTCTTCTGCAATGTTGCAGTGGGGCATCCTATTGAGTGGACACCAGAAGGGGAGTGTGATATTTATGGTTTTGAGGGACTGCTGCACCGATCGGGCCATATGCCCATTTGCTGCCAAATAGGTGACCGTGTATGCCAAAGGGGGCTGCCATCAAGAGACTTGTTGCCACACTGATCAGACGGTCCTCCTGTATGCTACTCAAGTTGGCGACCTCATATGGCCAGAGAGGGCAGCATCAAAGTCAAAGCATTGCCACACCAATCTGGCAATTTGCCCAGTGACACCCAAGTCGGAGACCCCTTATGCCATAAGAGCCTCCTATTGCCCTGGTGCATGGCTGTGACGTCTATGGGCTGTCGCCCAGGTGCAACATGCATTCATGAAGAGTCACAAGTTCTGACCTGTGCAGCCAGAGCACCAACTTGAGCACTGGAGACCAAGTAACTGCCTATGTCCTCCACTGGGATCAGAATAAGTTGTCCCATCACCGGAGGAGTGCCATAGATTCCCAACTGCCTTGCCGGCAGCGACAAGACTACAGCTCTTCACCAGCATCCACTCCAGTTTCCCACAATTCCGGAATGCTGAACACTTCCATGGTCTTCAATTTGGCAATACCAGGAGGAGTGGGTAAAACTGATCGCTAGGTTTGTTGTTACAAAATGTAATTGAAAATGCAAAAAAAGCAATGTCTGAAGACAGCTGATCCAAAAGTATTCACTGTGTTTATTGTAAACTAAAAGTGTGTGGGCACTGCTGTCTCTCTCTATCCGATAGCTAAAAGGCGGAAGAGTGGTCCAGAAGATGACAAGTCTGTCTCAAATGAGTCAGACATAAAGTGACTGATTCAGCATACTAGCACAAAATGGAATGTTTGGTCTAAATTTTCAAAAAATAGAATAGATGCAACATAATCAACATATCAGCCTAACTCAATTTGGCTTGTGATTAACACATGGGAAGAGCAAAAGAGTAGTCTGTGCGCACAAACTACTTTCCTAATGCAGCAGCCCAGAGTCTCCCTGTTCAACAGTCCCTATATACTACCGGATTGCTGCCGAGGTTCCTCCCCTCTGTGACGTTCACACTTTGTAGAAAGTGGCACAGCATTGTGCACTTTGAGCGCACGTCCACCCATGAACCAAGCAGCAGGGCCCCTGTTTTGCTTTAGTGCTCTGCTGTCCCATAAACCTTGTGAAGTTGACAGTTTCAGAGTTGTACAATGTTGGGTGCCACCTTACCTCCCTATTATGCTTACTTTCAAGGCCTTCTCTACTTGCCTGGGAGGAAGCTGAATACTACCATTGATCCCACCTCCTGTCACCAATCCCCTGTCTTCAATAGGCTCCAGCTCTCTGGGAAGCCAGCTCGAGCCAGCTGAGAGATAGGAAGGTCTTGTCATGTGTTCAGTGCATGGCCCATTGTAGTTCTCACTATGTTAGCCTAACTGTGCACAATATAGGCTGCATTTGCTTTGCGCACAGTACTATATAAACAAGTTAATTTTTGTGCCACATTGTACTTTCACACAGAACTTACAGCTATTTTCTCGTCTGTTTCCTGGGATTTAGTCTGAACACAGCGGACCAAGTCAAACAACAATGTCCCTTGTTATTTCGTTTTGGTCTGGCACTAGCACCTTGACACAACACATGAGTGCAGCTGTTGTTTGTAAGCATATGCGTCTTGTCACATATGGATGCACAGTAGTGTAACAGACATAGAGAGAGTGACTTTCTGGGAGGAAATCACGGCTGTGTCTGAGATTCAGAACTTCCACCTATGTATGCTAAGGTATGCGGTTCGCTACTAATCCCAGAGATCCCTGCTCTATAATAATTCCAGTTCTATGGAAGGGAAGGGGGGTTAGACTAATCTGTCATATAATATTACAGGGCTTTTCATAATGTGTGGCACACTGACTATACTGACTGTATTTTTGATAAGCATTTGCTTTCAGATTGTGGCATGAATACTGCATTCTAGAGCACAATAGTTTAAAGAAACATTTGAAAATTCCCTTGCGTCTCTGTTATATCTTTTTGTGGACGAGTATGAGTGTGAGAGCGAAATGGGGTGTCATGTTACCGCGATCCCTGCGAGGGTCGGCAATGCTGTGTTCTGGGGTGTCAATTCACTTATCTCTCTGGATATAGTTAGGAGGGCAAGCGAACCACTATAGCTAGTCAGACTCCAGCTCATGGGAACTGTCATGGTATGGTGACCCAGTCCCTACTTACTGATGTTCTATGGTCCTAAGCATAGTTCTGTTCCTGAGCAGAATCACAGCAACAGTCTTACACTGAGCAAGTGGTTGTTGGGCCAGGCAATGACAGCTGAAGTATCCACTAAGGATGACTCAATGGTCCCGCTCGAAAGAAGGTGGTGGAGGTGCGGCTTGTGGGCATCTGGACTGATTGGGAGGGCGAGTTTAGTTGGAACTATTTTGTGTCATTAATCCAGATTGGAGGGCTGGTAACATTGATCCCTTATGTTGTTTACTATCAGCACAAGCAAACTGTTACATTTGCTAAATCTTTGTAGATTTTACATATACATTTATGTTAAGGGTGTATGCTCCATAGAATTGTATGGAAGGAAAATGCATAAAAACAGTCGAATTCCCATGCATTTTTGCATTACATGCTCCAGATGGCCATGTTGAGTGAGAGGTTTGGTTGGTTGACATGACAATTGGCTTTTGACTATTTGTTGTGCTGGTCACTGTTTTGCATTGAAAGCATGTTAGACTTGGCTTCCCGAGATAGTGTGTATTATTTTAACAGTTATCATGTTCTTTTCTATATTTAAACTCTGTTTAATGGCATGGTTCATAATAACATGTGTTGTTTATAATATAAGTAAGGTGATAAACCAGGAAACAAGCTTTAGTATTCCTAAAAATGTATTGTGAAAAGTTTAGAGACTTTTGAGAAGAAATCACACATAGATCTAGATATAGTGTTAATGATGGTTCACATTTAATGGGAGATGTTTTTGATGCCATTTTTCTTCCCCAGGAGTAGTCTTAAATGGCGAGAAGATTGCAAAACTTTCTATAGTGGTGGACAAATTAGCAACTAGTACATCTGGTGCTTCAGGTAGGTATGGAATTAGTAGCTCTTAGGTCTATGGTTTTGCAAGATCGACTAACTTCAGATATATTGTTAGAAGAGAAAGGCAGAGTCTGTAAGATGTTGAAAGTGCAGCATTGCTGTGCCTATATACAAGACAAGAGCAAACAGCTAGTTGGATTTGCAAAGAGCATTTCTGACTTAAAACATGAATTAGAAGATTTAGAAGCAACTAGTCTTTTAGGAACCTTAGGAAAAGGGGTTTCTGCTATAGGTAGCTACCTTGAAAGTATTGGTACTGGATTTTCTAGGTACTCTATTAAGGCCTATTTTAATAATTGGTATTTGCTTCATTTGCTTATTTCCATTATATAAAGTGTTTCGATGTTTGCAAGAAAGGAAGGAAAGGAGAGACTGAAGAAGGTGAAAGAAGGAGGAAATAGAAATGGAAAGAAGAAAGTGTAAAGCTTATAAAGAGAAGAAGGCGTTGTAAAACTCTAAGGATAAGATGAAGGACTTAACAAGATGATAAAGTGCTCCTTGGAGAATCAATTGTGTTTGAATGTGATGGCTAATCTAGTCATCGGGGTGGGATATTGAGAAAGCGGAATTTTAAATTTTCACAATGAAACACATTTATTAACAAAATGAGATTATATTGTTAAATAACATGTGCATATTAATCATATAATTTGTGGTAGGTGACCGAATATATACATTATGAGCAGCACCCAAGTTAACATACTTAATTAATGTTAACTCCATTTCTTTTGCCACTTTGAATGTCAACTTTTACACGTTAAAGGCTAAGAGACTGGCACATGTCATTCTTGCTTGCTTTGCACGTAATGTGTTTTTACATTGCAGATGCTGTTTTCCCAGATGCCTATTGCTAGTTAGTGAATAGTTTTCTGTTATGTATTAGACGACTGACAGTGAGGTTCTCATCGGAAGGGGGAGAAGATGCCAGGATGAGAGAGCAAGTCATGGGAAGAGATGAGTGTACCCAACAGTCTGTACTGAGTAACATCTCAAGGACGTAGCCATCTATGGACCATTGTGTTGGACTGAGCAAGATGGGAATTTACCTGCTCCCAAAGTATGAAGTAATATGATTGACACTTAAGAGTGAGAACAAGCTGTAATGTTATGAACTAATGCCTTGTTGAATATTAACAGTGTGTGCTCCTTATACTGGAGGATGAGCGGTTTGCTAACTTCGAACTGAGAAGACCCTTCTCACCTCTGCTTATCTCCACCGCCCAAGTGCAAAGGCTTTATGCCTAAGTATTCATATTCTCTCATTCAGAGAACTTTATTTGATTTTTCTGAGGCTGACACCTTACCTTATTTGCCTAACAAAAGGCCCTTTCCCGACTTATATCTGGTTAATTTAGAATAAGGGATTCATGAGGCCAGATACCTTTTTGCTGGGGTCCCACTGAAACTGATTTAATGTTGTGGAGAAGACCCGAGCAGGTGAAATTTGTTTCTTCAGCCCAGAGAGGTCGAGCATCTGGTGGATTGGCGTGGCAGATTTATCCCAGTCCTTAGCTGTCTTGAAGTAAAAAATAACTCCAGGTTTTCAGGAGTGGTAGGAGAAGTACAGTTGGACACAGCAAAGTGCCCTAGGACCTCGGAAACAGCACTTGGGGTCAAGTCTCACTCCTGCATAGGCCACCAACACAGTCCTGGTCAGGTCCAGTTGGTACTGGTCAGCTTGGCTGTTCAGGAAAAAGTCATCTTGCAGCTTGTCGTGTCTCTGTGTCCATACAGGAGGTCAGAATACTAATCCGTGTAGTCCACTTTTGTCTAGGGTACAAATGGGAGGGTTTCAGCTTTTCAGGTCTCCTCAAAGGTCCTAAACAGTAGGTGCAGTCCTTCTTCTGCTTTTCTACAGGTTCAGAGTGTTCTGAAGAAGGTGTTTTGGGGTGCCACCTTTATGCTAGATGCTAACATGTGGATGGGATAACTCCTGGCTCCTCCCTAACCAATAAGGTAAAAGTTCCAAGAAGTTACTCCACCCACCTTTGCAGTAATTCCCCTGTATTCTTCTACAAACAACCCAACCGTGGCTTAACTCACAATATCAAAGAAGGAGAAACCCTTATCCCCTTATGCCGAGACTGTATGCACACCCAGAGCTGTGACCAGCAGTATTTCCTGTGTGCTCACTCCAAACCAGTTCTCTGGGCAGCTTTCCCCCACTGGGTCTGGTTCCTGCCTGACTGGCAGTATTAAGTAAGGGGCTGATCAGGTATGTCCATTTGAAGAAAAATGAGGTTCCTAGGCACAACTCAACTAGTCTTCTTGCCATGGAAATAAAAACACTGTCCAACACCCAGGCCATTGTCACTGGCATGGGAGCAGTTCCCACATCTCAACAGGGCTATTCACCAGCTAGATGACGGTTGCAGGCTAATGTAAATTAGCCTCCAGGAGCTTCAGGGAGGGAAAAAAGTAACTTTTTAAGAGACCCTTTTCATTATTATTTATCAAAACTCTGATTTCACCTTCAAGTTGGGCTTTTAATAAATATTACAAATATTCATTTGATCATTGTTATAGCTATTGCTTAACCTGAAATAGAAGAATACATTTTTGCTGTTGATTCCCAGTGTTTGTCTATGGACCAGCAATCCTCCCTACAGTGATAATAGCTTGTTGATGCTAGTCACTGTTCACTTTACATTTCTACATGTCCTACTTTTAAACAGCATGCACTATTGTGGGTTGAAAAGCCTCCATAGGGGTGAATCATTAATATGTAAAAGGGAGGATTTCTCCTGTCAAAAATTGTCATTTTGACAGCTCTGGCTGCAATTATAAACATGCAGCAGCAAGTCTACACTGCTAGCCCTATAATTATGTTTGTCTTGTCACACTAGTGGATGCACAGTAGTGCTTCAGTCCATGGGTGATATTAAACTTTGCATGCCCTGGATGTATTTTGGGACACCATGTATTATGGCTCAATGGGAGGTTAAATGGGCCAAATAGTAGTAAGCAAGTTTCATCATGTTTTAGGGGCTAGAGCACACGCACTGGGGCCTGATTAGCCTTGTCCAAATGAATAAAGTAAAAAAAACAGCACCATCAGTGCAGATAAAATGGGGATGTAAATGTAATGTAAGTATACTTGTAAAGCGCACTATCACCTAGAAGGTATCTTGGCGCTGTATACCGCTGTGGAACCCTTCCTGGCTTTCCCTGTGAGATGCCCCTTACTGGGCACCTCCAAGGTGAGGCCAGGCATCCTAGAGCTTTCGGGGCCGTTGTGGAGATTAAGCAAGCTATTGCCCAGAGTTGAAGAGTGGGACAGAGTCCGTGGACATTGAGCCCAAGACCCTGCCGCGTCAGGAATTGAACCCTGGTCCCAGGCCAGTCCTCTGCCTCAGGGTCTGCTGCTCTAATCAGTGAGCCACACTTCTCCACCATGGGGAAGGCTACACAAAAGAGGCACGTTCTCATGCTCTACCATTTGAGAATTAATTCTATGTGCCAGAAGTCTACGGACAATTTTTAGAGCCCTAACCAAAACTAAGACCATATTTTGGGGAAGTTACCATCTATTTTGAGTGTCCTTATCAAGAGTTCAGATTCCCACGAAAAATCAGTTTTGTGGTCTTCAGATAAATGCAGGTCTGGACCTCCCTCCAGATTCCCTTTTAGAATTCAACCTTATATCATGTCAAAAGTATGAACGGGAGACTTATGGCAACTCAGGCAGGTCAACCAATGCTTATTAAAAGGTTATCTGCAAAAGTTGTGAATCAAAAAGTACATTCCGATCAGCAATTCTCATTATGAGGGGGTTTCAGGAAGTTTCTCAGACTCCTCGAAATACAACGTCTCCAGCTCACGTTGACTCACTACCCTCGTTTCCGATTTTCAAATTGAAACGCAAAGGGAAACTCTTTAAAAGAGAAAGGAAACTTGTCATTTAAAACATAGCTAATTTATTAATCCAGAAGCATGTGAACAACTGCACAATGTTAAAATTAACGCTGGAACGAAATATACTCATTATTGAACGCTGAAAGAACTGTAACCTTGATTGTTAAACCCGATTTTTCAATACAATTTCTTTAAATTTGTGTTTGCAAACAACTATTGATATCTTTCCTTATCACTGTAAATAAAACCTGTTAATAAAATATTTAAAGAGATTTCATTGACTTATTATGGCTTGTGACAACAGTGCTGTTAAAATATGAAGAATAAGTGTGTGAGAACGAATGATTGAAATAGGCTATATTATGCATTTGTAGAAATGATTTATAAGATCCGCAAAGATGTGTAACTGACTTGTGATGAGGTTTGCGACAGAAAAGAGAGGTGCCCCAATGTTTGCCAGACAAAAAAGAAATAGGACTGACAGCTCAATGTGTTCTCTGACCGCCCTCTTTTGGGTTTGATAAGTAACAAAGCCAAATCCCAGGGGTTGCGAATCAGGTGCAAGTGTTTTTCAAGTGTGAGTGGTGTCTTTGGGGGCCATAGAACCATTAAGGATACCATGAAAGGAGTTGCTGGCAGACACAATAGACATAGGAGTATGGCAGTTCGAATTACATTTAAACCCAGCGGGGCTTTACCTTTATAGTTTTCATATAGCTATCTTATAGACTGCCAAGGAACTACAACGGTATTGTGGTGTTTTGCTTTGCCATTAAACTACAGCTTCAGATGAGATCTGTGACTTTTTAAGACACGCTGGCAAAGCCAATTGGTCAGGCCTTGGAAAGTGTGCAATTGTTTCAAATTATTTAGAAGCTTCTGCAACAGGCATAAACATGTTAATGTAAATAAAACGTCACCCTCGAGAGGTGGTGTGCACATGTTTGTAAAATTAAAGTAGACAATGACTAATCGCAAAAATCATAGCCTCGAAATGAAAGCAGATATTGGCCCACAAGCCCTGGCACTGAGCTGGATATTTTATAGGCAGATATGCACAAGAAAAACGTCATCTCTGTGAAGAGAGACATGGCTGAAATTACTCGATATTGTATGCTGTAGTGGGCAGAATCAAAATGTGACTGACACATTAGCAGACCAATGGATGGAGGGGGTTGGCAGTGTGTATGTATTTTTATCATGACTTTAAAGAAAACCATTAGGCTAGTGAGGCAGCTAAAAGTAGGCCAGACGTAAAAAAAGACTATCAAATGAAATTAGAAACAGAAAGCTTAGTATGTTTTCGATACTCCATGGTCTTCATTATCTCTGAAAGTTTGGTGTTTTGTTCTCAACTATCTATGAATTTAGCAGATGTGTGGGCAGTTCAGCGAACACACTTGGCTCATTAATTTCACATTCACGCTTCTCTGGGTTTTAAAGTTGACCAACCTATGCCTACCTGTCCATGTACGTAGAGGGAACCAAGTAAGAGGTAGAGCATATCAAGATCTCAGCTGCATCTGCAGAACACAAATGCAGCATTTATCCAAAGCATGTTTTCTTCCACTTAAAGGACAGATTGGCAACGGTGGACACTGGAAGCTGATGCTAACACAGAACTATGGCAGGCAAACGAAATGGATGGCTAAGGTTGTTCAGAAAGGGAGATGTAGTTGGTGGAACTTGCAGTTTAGCTTCATGACGAGTGCAGCACTTAGCTGGAGCAACTAGAAACAATCCAGACTGTACTCTTTTAGGTGCTTCAGCCTCCTGACCAGGGGCGGATTCTCCATTAGGGCTCTGGGGCTGCGTCCCCCTGATATTCCTTCACATTCCTGTACAAATATTAAATAGATCAATTTATGTAGAGATACAATCATATCTTTAAACAAATCAAATGTATTTAACTCTGGGCTTTCTTTCCGAGGTTGCCTGCCCAACCTCACTCTGTAGCAGAAGAAAGAAGCCAGGCAGTAAATCAACTTTCTGAACTATGATGCACACCGCAGGGATTGCTGTTCTAAAGCCCTTCCTAATGAATCAATGCCATTGTAGTCTATGGCAGTATCCACTATCGGCCAGTGACGCTTTCAGCGTCAGGGATTCAGGAGCTGGAGTCTCCGTCCTTGCGTCAGAGGAGCTGTCAGTCATAGATCACACCCTTTCCCATTCGTCACACTAGGAGTGGATTCAAGCATGTGTGTTTTGGTGCCTTGTTCTCCCTAATGGTAAGTGCTAGAATGCTAATCTTCTGGTGTGCATAATGTGCTGAGACCCCTCGCCATGCTAACCTCCCCCACTGTGACACCCCAGGCCCAAGCTGCATGTCACTGGCCCCATTAGAAGTGGAGCTGCTGTATTTCTTCCCCAGCAAAATTGATCCAGAAGACGAGCATGCCAGAGTTCTTGGTCCCTTGTGAAGTTAATCCAAATATCCGTGCCAAGTGCAAAGCGCGAGATTTGTGCTAACATGGATTGATTTACAAACAAGGAGTGTTTAAAAACATTAAGACAATGCATGTCAGCGATTTAGTGCCGCTCCTATTTCAAGTTTTACTTAATCTTGCCTTCCTCAAGAATGAGCTCTTTAATCACATTTTGTTTCTTTCTGTATTTTATTTCCGTGCATAATTTGAGCTGCTTAGGTGGTTATGAGGAGCTTTGATTTAGAGCTCTGATGCTGAAGCCAAAGCAAAGTGTATGTCAGTGGGTTGGCCTCTCTGCAGAGCACACACAGCAAAGGTTATGTATTCCAGTTGTAATTGCAATTTTGTGTGTGATGGGGGTGCACAGATGGCAAAATATTTACAGGGCAAAATCAAAAGTAAATATATTGCTTAAATGTGAGTGAGTGCAGTGTATATTTGGAAGTGGTGAAGTGAGGGAGATGCAAGGAAGTGCATTCGGGGAAGAGTGAAAAGAGGGCGCTGAAGAAGAACGAGAGGTGGTTGGAGATGTGCAGATCTTTTTTTAATTTTTTTTTCCTGGAGGAGGATCCAGCTTGGACTCATGTTTGTTCATTAAGCTTGCCCGCATTGCTCACTAAATTAAAGTCATACCAAATGTTTACTCTCACCACTTTCAAATGTCACCAGCCACCACTGGCATCCTCAACTGTTTCTGCTGTTGTCACTAGCAGAAAGCCAACAATGAAGCAATATACATCCCATTGGCTTCGTCCTGCTAAGTTTCCCCTCTCAAGCAGCGATAGAAGATATCACCTTGACCAAAGTGGAAGAGCCGTTGGTGTGAAACCAGGCCAAAATTCTTATCAATATAGTATGATCTACTCAATCATTTACTTAGTTGCAGCATGCCGTTGGAGAAAATTAAATGCTATTTTTCAAATATAGAACTACACTCAACCACCTGTGTTTTAGCAACCATTCTGAAAGACACAATGGGTCATATCTCAACAAATTTGTGATGGCTGCTATTGCATGTCCTTGGTGGTTCGTAACGTCCCTTTATTATCCAGATTCATCTACAGCTCACGAGTCACCTGTAATTCCTTCTCAGTGCATTTTTGAATAATAGTTCAGTCTTTTTGTAAAAGTAAAAATAGCACAAACACTAATGCAGCTAAAAGAGCTAGAGGACCTTACGCTGTAAGAGACGGACGCTCACTCGCTCTCTGGCGAATCCCTCAGCGCTATCCTCACCCTCTGAGTGATTCCCTGCTCAAAAACGGACGGCTGGTATCGTAGCGCTTCGCATTGGAACTGCTGTTCTCTGCTTGCATCGCAGCGCTTGTCCTAGTTGTACCGCCCGCATTTGCCTGCTGCATTTGCATGTTTGAATTCGCGCTGCGCTCGCTTTGTTGGGCTTATTTGAGTGTTTGTTGCTGTTCGTTTACCTGTCTCCTTTGATTAGTACACTTTTTGGCCCCAAGCTCGCCCAGCTCGTATTTCCCTCTTCGACCATTTTGTTTGTTGTGCTTCGAGCAAGCCCCTCCTCTCCACCCCGCACCCGCCTCCCCAGCTGCTCCTCCCTTCCTCCGCCCCCTCCACTATCCATTAAATGCCATATGTCCCAACGCGCAGCGTCCACGCGCTGCGGCCCCGCCGAAGGTGCGCCAAAGGTAAGCCCGTCTACGCCCGTCCGCGCCTGGACCGCGCCCAGTGCCAGTCCCCCTGGTCCTCGTAATGCCCACCCCTCCCGCATTACTTACGATGCCACCACCCTCCTAGCCCTTAACCCCGGCCGTTCCCCCAACTGCGTCCAAGCCGCCCCCGGACACACCCATGGACCCTTTTCCTGTAACTCTTGCAAGTTCGACGGCACCAAGAACAACTCCTCATCTACGAACACACAACAGATATCCGACCCCAACCACCTACAATGCATCCTGCTCAACACCCGCTCGGTCCACAGGCACGCAATTGACCTCTGGAATCTACTAGACACCATCTCTCCGGACGTCGCCCTCCTGACAGAAACATGGATGAACGCCGCATCAGCCCCAGACATCACCATTGCCATTCCGGAAGGCTATAAGATTATTCGCAAGGACCGTACAGGCCACACAGGAGGAGGCATCGCTATCGTCCATAAGAAATCCCTCCGTATCTCAACCAGCTCAGACGTCAATCTCGCCAACTCTGAACACCTTCACTTCCAGATCCACATCGACCCCAAGACCACACTCAGAGGCACCCTCCTTTACAGGCCACCAGGACCCCGCGCATAATTTAGTGAAGACATCACGGACTTCATCACTCCACACGCGCTCCCCTCCAAGGATTACATCCTTTTGGGAGACCTCAACTTTCACCTTGAAAAGAACAACGACCGCAACACCACCACCCTTTTGGACAACCTCGCCAACCTAGGACTTAAACAACTTGTCACTACCCCCACCCACATCGCAGGTCACACACTCGACCCTATCTTCACCTCCAGCAAACATGTCTCCTTCAGCCACACCACAGCTCTCCTTTGGACTGACCACAGCTGCGTTCACTTTACCTACAACAAGCCCACATCCAACAACCATCCTCAACCTACTCTGCAAAGAAACTGGAACAAAATCACCATCGACCAGATCTCCTCATCGCTTCTTCAAAACCCCCCAGCCCACTCCTCAAACCCAGACCAAGCAGCCACCAACCTCACCCAATGGCTATCCAACAGCGCCGACATCCTAGCACCACTGAAAAAACGACAAATCAAACTAAGCAGCAAGAAGGCCTCCTGGTTCAACGATGATCTTTAGAAATCCAAGAAACTCTGTCGCTCCCTTGAGAAGGCCTGGAAAAAAGACCCAACCACCAGCACCAAGGACGCCTTCAAAAACGCCACCCGCATACACCATCAACTGATCCGGAATGCCAAGAAAGCCGCTTTCAAGAACCGACTAGATAACAACGCCCACAACAGCAAGGAATTATTCAACATCGTCAAGGAATTTACCAACCCTTCAGCCAACTCCAACGACATCACCCCCTCTCAAGCCCTCTGCGACTCCCTAGCCTCATTCTTCCACAACAAAATTGCAGACATCCACAACAGCTTCGACAACCGACCTGAAGACCAACCCACCCAACCCCCTGCAGGACCCCCACCCCCCCTGAACATCCTCAATGACTGGAAGCCAATCTCCACTGAGGACACCATTCGTCTGATGAACTCTATCCACTCAGGATCCCCCACAGACCCATGCCCTCACCACAACTTTAACAAAGCAGACTCCATTATTGCACCGCACCTCCGAGACGTCATCAACTGCTCCCTCAACTCCGCAACCTTCCCGGAAAGCTGGAAACATGCCGAACTCAGCGCCCTCCTGAAGAAACCCACAGCTGACCCCACCGAACTCAAAAACTACCGCCCTATCTCACTCCTTCCATTCCCGGCCAAAGTCATCGAGAAAGCGGTCAACAACCAGCTCGCCGCATTCCTCGAAACCAACAAATCCCTCGACTCCTCACAATCCGGCTTCCGAGCCAAGCACAGCACTGAAACTGCCCTCATCGCAGCAACTGATGACATTCGAACTCTACTGGACAATGGAGACACAGTCGCCCTCATCCTCCTCGACCTCTCCGCAGCCTTCGACACGGTCTGTCATAGCACCCTTTTACAATGCCTCAGAAACGTCGGAATCCAAGGAAAAGCACTGGAATGGATCACCTTGTTCCTCACCGGAAGAACCCAAAGAGTCCGCCTTCCACCATTCAAGTCAGAGGCCACTGAAGTCATCTGCGGCGTACCACAAGGATCTTCACTCAGCCCCACCCTCTTCAACGTATACATGAGCCCCCTCGCGGTCATCGCACGCCAACACAACCTCAACATCATCACCTACGCCGACGACACTCAACTGATCCTATCACTCACCAGAGACCCTAACACTGCCAAAACCAACCTGCATGAAGGAATGAAAGAAGTAGCCGAATGGATGAAGCACAGCCGTCTGAAACTGAACTCAGACAAAACAGAAGTCCTCATCCTAGGCACCTCCCCCTCCGCCTGGGATGACTCTTGGTGGCCAGAGGCCCTTGGAAAAGCACCCATCCCGACGGACCACGCACGGAACCTGGGCGTCATCCTGGATTCCTCACTCTCGATGAACAGACAAGTCAACGCCGTTTCTTCATCTTGCTTCAACATCCTTCGCATGCTCAAAAAAACATTTCGCTGGATCCCCACCGAAACTAGAAAAACAGTCACCCACGCTCTGGTCACGAGCCGACTGGACTACGGAAACACCCTCTACGCAGGTACCACCGCAAAACTCCAGAAAAAACTCCAACGCATCCAGAACGCTTCAGCCAGGCTCATATTAGACATCCCGCGTAAAGAACACATCTCTGGTCACCTGAAAAACGTCCACTGGCTCCCCGTCAATAAGAGGATTACTTTCCGGCTCCTAACCCACGCACACAAAGCACTCTACGAAATCGGACCCGAATGCCTCAACACACGACTATCCTTCTACACCCCCTCCCGCCAGCTACGATCCTCCAACCAAGCCCTTGCCATTGTACCTCGCATCAACAAAACCACCATGGGAGGTAGATCCTTCTCCTACCTGGCAGCAAAAACCTGGAACTCACTTCCCACTCACCTTCGCCTTACTCAGAACCACCTAGCATTCAGAAAGCAACTCAAAACGTGGATATTTGACAAGTAATTCCCCACCCTTCCTCAAGCGCCTTGAGACCCTCTGGGTATGTAGCGCGCTATATAAATCTTTTGACTTGACTTGACTTGACTTCACCTAAAGACTCCTTTAGTTCAACAAATTAAACTGCATTATGTCAACAAGCTATCTTTGTTCCCAATACGGAATTACAATAGGATGCTCAGCCATTTCTGGTTATCAAGGAGCCAGCCTATTTTAAATTTGATTCCAGGATCTTTTTGGTACCACCTGTCCTTTCTGGTGTTCAGAACTATGATCTCAAATGCCCCTTTTTGTCAGCATACAATCCTAGCAAGCTAACCCTTGTGTGTATCTGCAGCCTTTCCAGTGGCTCCTGAAACTTGCATATGATTTGAACAGATTATATTACAGAACTTCCACATTCAGTAGAGTACAGTGTGATATTGGTTACAGAACACAGTTTTTCAGAGGTGGCTCATTCTCTTCTCCATGTATTTTACCAACAACTAAAGAAATGGCCAAATGCTTGCCGATTGATATTTTCTGTCTTTTTGGGTTACCTCAAACTGTCGTCTTTGAAAGAGGTGCACAATGACCGTCAGATTTTTTGTGAAACTTTCTGTAAGGCTTTGGGTGTTGAACAAAGTTCATCTGCTAGGCAAACGGAACTAACTAATCAACATTTGGAGCAATATTTACAATGCTTTTCTAATGCAACTCATCACAATTATTTTATTTTATTTTTATTTTTAGTGCTTCTTATTTACGGGCTTTAGAGTTTTCTTGCGTTAATGCAAGTTATTATGCTGTTTTTCTGTGCAAGGATTTAATCCAAGAGTTTTTCCATTTTCTGCTTGCATTGATTGTTTCAAGGGCACCACCCTGAGCAATAGCATTCATTCAAAGGGAGAATTGTTCCATGCACACTCCACCAGCTTGTGAGACGACTCCATGCTCAGTCTGGGCTTCCTCATTGCCTGGTTTGTTCTTTCACTTTCACAGTGACCCAGAGGTATTTTCCTCATGCAGAGCACAGGAAGGACAGCTGCAGGGCTTTAGAATTCAGCGCAGTTTGTGGTATGACAAACTTTGCCATCTTCTTCATTACCAAACAAACATCAATAATTCCTAGAGAAGGGCAGATACAGGGTGGCTGAGGTTCCCAGGCCAAGATGTAGCAGGGTATTTTCCAGAGAAGTCAGTTCCTGTTGGAAACATGTAAATGGTTGCTTTAGGAGGTGAAGATGTGTTTGGCACACATTGTGTTCTTTGACTTTTCATTGTGGTCATCTCCCCTTGCTGTTACATTTGTCCCTTTTTTTGCTTCCGGCAGGTTGGATCATTTTCCTTGTGGATTATACTCTCGATGCTGCAATACTCTTTTCTACTTCTTGATGTCAGGAAGAGTTTGGTGCCTTGCTGATTTCTCCAGTCTTACCTTCATCGTCCATTATGGTCTACAAGATTGCAAAAGAAGGATATTTCTTCTTTTGTGCATTTTTCCTCCTAGATGAGACCTTCCCATGGAGACAAATGTATTCCATGCATGTGAATCTGTACATGGTGATACAAATGCTACTGGGAGGAGTTCCCCATTGCTTGGTCAGCAGTCCTTCTCAAGGTGCAGTCCTTGGAAAGTTCTTAGAATATTGACAACACCTTGTCTGTGTTTACAATCAGCTTTGGAACCATCAGTTTTCTAGAAAGAGTTTAAAAGTTTGAATCAATATTCCTAGTTAGTAGTCGCTGCACACTAACCATACAAAAAATCTGAAAAATATAAATATCTAACCATATTCAGTGATTCCTCCTCTTTAATGCAATCTGCTGGTGTTAATCACCGCTCTCATAGTGCTAATGATCCATAGCCTTCACAAGCTCGTTGCTAGTTTTGTTACGCAAGAAATTTAGCTATTTTTACAAATTACAGTGGACTTGAGAAACATTTTAAGCACAGTTTTCCAATAGAAGTTCATGTAAGTACAGTATGTGCTGCACAAAAAACACAGCTATCTTTAGGAAATAATACATTTGGATGATACATTTGATTTATGATTCAGGGGAATGATGGGATAGGCAAGACCATGAACACATTTAAATACAAAACTTTAAAAAATCAATTGCAGAAAATGAAATCAGAACATTGAAATATGGAGGGAGAAATGAGAAAAGTAGAGCGTGATGACATTTTGGGGTGAACAATTAAGAATTGACTGTCAAAGGAAAAACAAGATTCTAGGAGACCATAATGGGCAAAAGAGCAATTGCCTGTTCAGAAAACAGCTAAGGTTCGAATTAGATTTTTAGGGGTGCCAGAAGTCATGAAATGCCCAATTTTGCAAACTTATAGATCTGATAGGAGCAGACTTAGGAGATGCAGGAAATATCAAACGCAAAATTTTGGTTGGAATGTTCCTAATGGATCAGGGTCAGGGCTGATTTTCATATGGCTGATTCTAAACTGAGGTGGCAAGGTGGGCAAGAATGATAGGTAGGAATGCAACCACAAGTGATTGTCAGTGGTTAGACAAATTGCAAGCATTCCTCCCATCACCTTTTGTATGTTTCATGTACCAGCCTGGGTGGCAGGGGTATGCCAAGATGTGGGTTCCTGTGTGGTCAGTGCCACACGAACCAAGTATACTCCCTGACAAGCATCAATCAGGGCTGAACGAGTCTTGGGTTGCTTGTGCACATGTTAAGAGAAGAATTAGCCTGGCAGTTAGGGCTGGACTGTTTAGTTTTTGAAGCAGGGTCAAGTCTTATTTGCAAATGCCTCGGTCCAAACTCAGGTGGCATGGTGGGAAAAAGAACGATGGGCTAGAAAGCTATAATTTCCAATGGTTAGACAAATTGCAGGAATTCCTCCAACCAATTTCTATGCGTTTGGGATATTGCAAATATGACACAGATGATCAAAAGATGAGACCAAAGAAGCACACAGCTTGATCAGAGACAAATGAGAAAAGGAAAAATGAAGCGGAAAATGGCAACTATGCTTAAGGAGATGGTACTGTGAAAAGATGGAAGATGAGGATATTCAGATCTGTGAATGGACGGTGTATAAATGGTGAGGTAATAATATCCAAGCAAAATCTTGGAGATTAGGGAGGCACAGGTAGATAGCAGAAGCCTCTCAGGATGGAGCCTTGAGGAGCACATGCTCAAGTGCAAATGTAGGCGAGGCACCATTTACTTAAGAGACTGAGCAGACACAGTTGAAATGATAGAAACAAACAAAGAGAAATAAAAGCATCTAAGCAAGTGAATAGAGAGAAGGATATAGTGCTTCACTATAACACATGCAACAGATAGGTCATGAAAATACACGAAGAAATATAGTTTAATCTTACAAAAAATGCAAAATGTTTAGCAAAAGAAAGCAAGCCAGGTCAAGGAGTGTGAAGCTATGATTTATGGTAGAGTAAGTGGTCTTTTTGAGGAATGAAAGCGTCAGAAAAAGGGTCCAACAATGTAGCATTTGGAAAGACAATTTTAAATATAATTTTGGAAGACACTATTCAGGGCAGCTTTGACTTTAAATTCCAAGTTAATGAAAATGAAGAAAAAGAAGAAATCCTAGATTGAAACAATAGATGCCAATGCACCTGCACTTCTCTCGAAGACACCCACGTTCAGAAACTAACCTTGAAATATGATGACTGAAAATTTACATGTTTGCCAGTTTTTCTACCATTTAAGTGCAACGTGTGCTGACACTCTAATTGATCCTCATACAGAGGAACTTTTAGTTTGTGTGTATATACATACATGTATATGTGTATATATTACCTACTGGCGGTCGCCAGTAGGTAGTTATAGTTAGGACCTACTTTACATTGGAAACCCACAACATTCTATTTGGAATAACTTTGGCGCTGGTTGACAAATCTTCGTGAACTTTTCAAAACTAATGGCCAGCTCCGGTCCGCTCCTATCCTGAAAGTCTCAGGATGATTTGTGTAGTGGGGGCCGAGAAAAAATGGTGGGCCTAAAACGTGTTTTCCCCATGCAATTTTCCATAGGGACCTTTAGCCGCAGCTACAGCCCAAACTGCTGAACGGAATTACACCAAATTTGGCAAAGAGGTAGTCCTTAGTTCAGACTCATGCCTTTTGCTTAAATGGTGTAAATATATCTGGGCGGAGCCTAACAACACATCTCATCGTGAGATCTGATTGGCTGTCAGCACTTCATACAAGAAGTGTTGGCAGCCATCTTGGGACCAATATACATGATAGCACCTCATTAAAAAGCATTGCAGTTAATAGAGGGTTTTTAGATTTAAGTTACATTATAAATCATTTGTTGATGGTACCATACTCAATTTAGGAATTGTGGTGTATTCTAAGGTGATGTTACCATGTAAAAAAGCCTTCTGCTGGGATTTCATGAATCATGTTTGAGAGAAAACTATTTTCTTGTGCTTGTCCCTTATAGGTTTGGAAGGTGCCCCAGAAGCTAAAATGAGAGTATATTTTCTGTAAATTCATATTATCTTTCTCAGTCAAGTGACATTCTCAGTAAAACATGTACATCCAACAAGGGAAGAGACTGTCAGTTGATTCCTCTGTGTTCTACTGCAGCTTACCAGAGTGCTCTAAAGAACAACTAGAGCACTAACAACCTTACTATTGACAAAAGTATGGCACACCTGAAGCCATCTTGATTGGAATAAACTGGTAACACTTAAAACATTTAATTTAAAAAGGAATCACATGAGGGGGTTTATTTTGTCCTAGAAATTATGGTTAGTGCTGTAGAAAGAAAAATTAGGACATGGTTTAATTGAGATCTCAAAAATCTTCCTGTTATATTTCAAAAGAAGCAGCCTGGCAGTTGATTCCTTTGTGTTCTACTGCAGCTACCCAGAGTGTTCTAAAGAACAACTAGAGTGCTAACTGTCTACTTATGACAAACTTATGGCACACCTGAAGCCATCTTGATTGGAATAAACTGGTAACACTTAAAACATTTAATTTAAAAAGGAACAACATGAGGGGGTTCATTTTGTTATACCAATTATGGTTAGTGTTGTAAAAAGAAAAATTAGGGCATGGTTTAGGAGAGATCTCAAATCCTCTTCTATTTAATTTGAAAATTCTGACATGCAGACTGGACAATCACTTTTAATACCAGCAGTAGACTTCCAGTTAACTCCCTGGTGAGAATTAACCCCTACACATCTCAAACACCACTGCACTGCCCTGAACCCTACAACACTACCACTAGCATGACCCCTATACTACCCAAACACCACTGCGCTACCCTAAACAGTAAAACACTACCCCGACACGACCCCCTACACAACCCAAACACATCTGTACTACCCTAAACCCTAATACACTACCACAGCACGACCCCCTATACTACCCAAACACCACTGCATTACCCTAAATCTACCCCCAGCATGATCCCCTACACTACCCAAACACCACTGTGCTACACTAAACCCTAAAAGACTACCCCCTACATTACACAAACGCCACTGCACTACCATAAACACTGAAACATTACCCCTACAGTACACAATTACAACTGCACTACCCTAAACCCTAAAACAATACCCCCAGCATGACCCACTACACTACACAAACACCACTGTACTACCCAAACCCTAAAACACTACCCCATCACAAACCCACAAACACAACACAAACACCACTGCACTATCCTAAACCATAAATCTACCCAAGCACGACCCCCTATACTACTCCAACACCACTGCACTACCCTAAAAAGTCAATCTACCCCCAGCACGACCCCTAAACTACCCAAACACCACTGCACTACCCTAAAACACTCCCCCAGCATAACCCCTTACACTACACAAACACCTCTGCACCACCCTAAGCTCTAAATCTACCCCCACCATGACCCCCTACACTACACAAACACCACTGCACTACCCTAAACCCTAAATCTACCCAGCACGACCCCCTACACGACACAAACACGCTGCACTACCCTAAAAGAATACCCCTGCACAAGAGCTAAACTACACAAACACAACTGCATGACCCTAAAACACTACCACCAGCACGACCCCCTACACTAACCAAACACCACTGCGCTACCATAACCCTAAAACGCTACACCCTACAGTACACAAACACCACTGCGCTTCCCAAACCCTAAAACACCACCCCAGCACGACCCCCTACACTACCCAAACACCACTGTGCTCCCCTAAACCCCAAAACACTACCCTCTACACAACGCAAACACCACTGCACTACCCTTAACCCTAAAACACTACCCGCAGCACGACCCCTACACTACACAAACAGCACTGCACTACTCTAAACCCTAAAACACTACCCCCTACACTACACAAACACCACTGCACTACCTTAAACCCTAAAACACTAACCTAGCATGACCCCCTACACTACACAAACACCACTGTAGTACCCTAAACCCTAAAAGTCTACCCCCAGCATGAACCCGCAAGCACTACACAAACACCCCTGCACTACCCTAAACCCTAAATCCACCCCCAGCACGACCCCCTACACTTCCCAAACACCACTGCAATACCCTAAGCCCTAAAACACTACCTCCAGCACGACTCCCTACACTACACAAACACCAATGCACTACCCTAAACACTATATCTACCCACAGCACAACCCCCTACACTACCCAAACACCACTGCGCTACCCTAAACACTAAAACACTACCCCTACACTACACAAAGACCACTGCACTACCCTAAACCCTAAAACACTACCCCAGCACGACCCCCTACACTACACAATACCACTGCACTACCCTAAATCCTAAAACACTATCCCAGCATGACCCCCTACATGATGAGGAATTTATGCAGTGCCTCGTTTGCTATCCTCCTTTACAAACATGTCTGTTTTCAGTTTTATCGTTTCGCTTTTAGCATAGTTTGTTTCCGGGCCTCTAGACTGAGGAAAAGTATTTCGCTAGAGCGATGTCACATAATTGAGCCCTCCATTCAGACCTATGAAAGTGCCTCAGTCATTTTTCAAAGGTTTGTCAAGGATATTTCTGATGGCAGTTTGTGCAAATGTAGAAATTATTCAGAACATGCTAAGCAGTAGCACAGTTGAACTCTGATAGATCGCTCGCCACTTAAACGGTGAGGCAGGTAAAAAGGGGCGTGGCCTCGGACCACCTCTCTGCAACACAGCTCTGTGGCACTTACTGGAGGTACCTGGTGGGCTAGTTGGACCCCAGGGACCCTGGAGATTAAAGGGGACTTAATCCCACAACTTAAAACGCGCCACAGGTGCGTTTGCACACTGGTGAAGGAAGGGGCCCTTGGCCTGAAGTGACATGTGTGCAAACACACCCTATGGCACGTTTTAAGTTGGGGAATTAATTTCCCTTCAATCCTGGGGGCCAACTAGCCCACCAGGTACCTCAAGTAAGCTCCGGAGGCATTCATTGCAGAGAGGTGGTCACAGCTCTTTGCGCTTACTGGAGGTACCTGGTGTGCTAGTTGGACCCTAGGTACCTCAGGATTCAAAGGGACTTAATCCCCCAACTTAAAAAGTGCCACAGTGCGTATTTCCACAGTGGTGAAGGGAGGGGGCAGGCCTGAGGTGATGTGTGCAAACACGCCCTATGGCACTATTTAAGTTGGGGAATTAATTCCCCTTCAATCCTGAGGGCCCCTGGGGGCCAACTAGCCCATCAGGTACCTCCAATAAGTGTCAGAGGCCTGCATTGCAGAGAGGTGGTCCAGACCACGCCCCTTTTTACACCGCTGCAATGCAGCTCTATGGCGCTTACTGGAGGTACGTGGTTGGCTAGTTGGACCCCAGGGACTGTCAGGATTCGAGGGAACTTAAAATGGCCACAGGGCGTTTTTGCACACATGTCACCTCAGGCCCCCCCTCCCTTGGCTCTAGGCCTGGTTAGTCAGAGTCAGTTACCACCAGTACCCATCTGGAAAAGTTGTGGGCACAGGATGATTTTGTAACAAGGCCTCTCTCTGCACCTCTGTTGGTTCTTTCCGCACATGTCTTGCTTCTTCATGCTCTTTCCTTCGTCTTTGTGGACTTCTGTTGCTTCTTTCTGCATTTCTTTTGCTTCTTTCTGTGTGTTTTTTCTTCTTTCTGTCCCACCTATGTAGGCATCGCTAGAAACTAGCATTTGAAAAACCTTTGAAATTCACTGAAAAAACAAAGGTTTCAGGCATGTTACAGTTAGAAATTAGCATTTAAAAAACCTTTGAAATTCATTGAAAAGAACATAGGTTTCAGGCACGTTATAGTTAGAAATTAGCATTTAAAAAAACCTTAGAAATTCACTAAAAAAACATAGGTTTCAAGGCTGTTATAGTTAGCTGGACATTTCACTCACCATGTCATGAGTGATGTAATATGTGACGTCATCAGCAGTGCATTGCAGGGGTGAGAGTTATAGTTAGCAGAACTAACTAGAACACCGGAATTTCTATGGTTTTGTATGAGTGAAATGTCCAACTAACTACAACACCCCTGAAACTTATGATTTTTTCAGTGAATTTCTAAGGTTTTTTTAAATGCTAATTTCTAACTATAACGTGCCTGAAACCTATACACAAGGGGTGGGGGGTTGAGGTGTGTCCTGTCTTGTCTGGCTGAATAGACCTGGTCTGCATTTAGAGTCGTGGAAGGAGTTTCGTTAGCATCTGAATAGGCTGTGTCGCCATTGCGTAATGCTGTCTCTACCCCCTGTGGTCAAGCAGAACTAGTATGTACTGAGCTCAGAGACTCTGAAGCAAAGAGAACAAAAAGAATATGAGGTATACGTATGAGACCTTGAACACAAGGACTTTCGATCACTTCTGGAAACAAGAGGACCCCAGCAAGAAGACAAGCAGAAAAGCTGTGTGAGGAGAACTGCCTTTTTAGGTCGAGGGACCGTTAAGCTGCGAAGCAGCTTCCGGTCCGGAGATTTAATGTTACTTAGTAGGGCTTCAGAACCCGCCTCCCTGCCCTGTCTCTCCACCATTGGCTGGCTTCCTAAACGGAGGCCAGCCATCGGAGGAGAGAGCCGTCCCTCCAAAGAAGCTCCGTCTTTTCGATTTGGGGGCGTGATTTTTTGCGTTCTTTAGACAGTGACGTCTGTCACTCAGAACCACAAAACCACACCCCCGATTGCGAAAAATTCGAAAAGCTTGCTGCGGTCATTTTGCTGTTCGAGCAGCGTAGGCTTGGACATGAGGTAAGCCTCTGCCCCCCTGTTTGTGCTGTTCTTCGTGCCCCTGCCCCCGTTTCTGCTGGTGTTTCTTGCCTCTGACTCTGTTTCTGCACCCCCGTGGCTGGTACACTCTGTGCACGGTTGCCCCTTCCTCCTCGCGCTGGTACCCTGCCCAGCGCGGTGTTAACTCTCTCCATTGTGGCCAGTAATGTTGTATCTCGGGCAGGATGACCCCTTCTCCCGCCTGATATTCTGCTAAAGCTCGCCCCCCCCGCCCCCACCCCGCCGCTGGGTACAGGGGAGCCGGCTCACATTTAACACGACCAGTGTATCCACCCTCCGAAAGCCGGGGGACCTCAGTGCTTCGTTCTTCTGCCGCCCGACCACCGAGGCCGGCTCTCGCCCTTCGCCGACGCTCCGCAGCCCTCCGTGCTTGGGGGGCGCAGGGGCCAGCTGGTGCCATGAAGGTCGTGCCCAGTAGGTCCCATGTTCGGTGAGGTGATGGTGTGACATTTGCTCCGCAGGGGGTATTTTGGGGCACCCCACGTGCTGGGGGAGGGCTGGGTTCCCTTCACGGGTGGGCCATGTCTCCCCAGCCAGGCTCAGCAGCCATTACTGTAATGCAGACAAGTGACCTGGAAGCTCCCCTCATGGAACCACACACCGAGTGCTAATGCAGCCCCTCCCCCCGCCGACAGCCATGGAATCACACACCCAGGCCTGATGGCGCAGATGGGCCTGCGGTCTGGACTTAATGGAATAATCGCTGCTTGAAGCCGGGGTGACCTCGCCCAAGCCCTCAGCTTCTGGAGCACCCCCATAATGATATTAGTCATTTATGTAAGGTGCGCCACATATTGAATTGTGTCTTGTACCTACAGAGTAGGTGCTATGTTATGTCTTCATTATGTTATATCGGACTTGTACAACGCGTCCCTGTAACCAGGGAGGCCCTATTAGGAGTGACTGCAGGCGGCTGCAGCTTTGGTTGCAAGGTGTGCATGCGTTCGTAGGAAATAACTTCTATGGTAATAGTTTGGTGTGGTGCACGAAGTCCTGATACGTCATTAGTCATTTCATGGTGAACTCGAGACTGCTGGTGTCAGGAAGTGAGTGGTGAGTACGTTTCACCGGTATCCTGCTGGCTGAGTGATTGTGCGACCTCTCTGTCAATCAGCGGGCGCTTAGAAGCAAAAGAGAAGGCGCAGCCACACGAACACAATACCATTATATCATCATGCGATACAGTCCTTTATCCATTAGTTGTGACATCACAACACACCAATGATGCTACATTCGGCGATGATGCATGAGAACCCAATACATTTCAGTCACCTCAGAGTTTTGCACACCTACACACTCAGCACAACTTGACTCGGACGCTCTTTATGATTGTGACAGACGACATTTAACCACAAATGAGACCTGCTACTTCATGTCTACATTTCGTGTGCTCCTCATCCAACGGCGATTACAGCTTCTCCACCCCCCCACCCCCCCAAGAGCTAGAGTCCCTCCCAGCATTCACCAGTGTGGAATCATCCATTCCGCTCTGCTATGGACACAACAGGCCAGTTCGGTACATGCCATGTACGCACCACCACTTATTACTACAAGTCCGCAAATTAATAATGATAATGTCACACCTTCACAGCTCGCCCCGTTACTGACGCTCCGACCCCTAGAGCCGCTGTCATGGGAGGGGCACTTCCTCCGGGTGGTTCTGGAGCGGCCGCTCTGTCCACTGCTCCGTTATTCTGCTCATGCAGCTTTAACCCAGCGTGGGATAAACGTTGTGTGTTTGTATTAGTGCTAGACATTGGGCACCAGGTAAACACGCATATAGTCCGCAGGGTTTTCTCCCTGCTGTATTGGGGATGGGGGGTGCTGTGACACACTCCGGGGTCCTCTGTGCAGTCTGAGACTCTCCTTGCTGTGTGGTGATAGGGGGGGTGTGTCACCCTCTTGGGACTTTTGTGCAGTTTATAGACGCTCCCTTACTGTGCGAGTGATGGGGTGTGAGTGTTCACTGCGAGGAATTCTGCAGGTTACAGACTCTCTGGTTTGTGCAGGTCATCGCCTCATCCAGTCAGATGCGTTGTTCCGGTGTGCTTGCATTCCTGCCGGCTGTGAGAGGTGTGTGGGCTGTGAGAGGTGTGTGGGCTGTGAGAGGTGTGTGGGCTGTGAGCTGTGTGGGCTGTGAGAGCTGTGTGGGCTGTGAGAGCTGTGAGGGCGGTGTGCTTGCATTCCTGCCCACTGTTGTGTGGGCTGTGAGAGGTGTGTGGGCTGTGAGAGGTGTGTGGTCTGTGAGAGGTGTGTGGGCTGTGTGGGCTGTGAGAGCTGTGTGCAAATTCTGTAATATTTGGGGACACTTCCTTTTAACTACTCACGACTCGGAAGAGGGAAACTGGCGTGCATGCCTCCACCCCCACCACTTAACTATTTAGGATAGACACTTGCCTTTGATTTAAATAATTTAACTCTAGGACAGAGAACACTGGGTGGGCCAGATTGAGGTTTGGAAAACACATGTTCAGGTAAGGTTCCTAACTGTTGGCTGCATACAAGTCCTTCACAGTAACCTATTTGATTCACAGTCTTCGGCTGTCTGTTTGCCGCAGGAGACTGGCTCTGTCTGTGTGTGGCGCTCTGTCTGTGTGTGGCGCTCTGTCTGTGTGTGGCGCTCAGTTTGTGTGTGGCGCTCTGCCTGTGTGTGGCGCTCTGCCTGTGTGTGGCACTCTGCCTGTGTGTGGCGCTCTGCCTGTGTGTGCATGTGGCTCTGTGTGGATAGCTTTTTTGGTAGGTGGCTATATGTGTGGGTGGCTCAGTCTGTGTGAGGGTGGTTCTGTGTAGGTGGCTCTATGTGAATGACTCTGTGTCGGTGGCTCTGTATGTGTGTGTGCGTGGCTTTGTGTGTGTTTGTGGCTCTGTGTGGGTGTAAATGCAATAGGTCATGCATATGCGAGCGATTAAGCTATTGGCATTGTAAATGACAATACCATTTATTTATGATAAAAAAAATCTGTTTATATCTCACTACCTCACAACATCCCTCTCCCTCACTACCTCACTCTCTCTCAATTTCAATACCTCACTCTCTCTCTCTATCTCACTACCTCACTCTCTCTCTGCTAATGCAATAGGTCTCACATATGCAAACAATTCAGCTATTGCCAATAGAAATGACAATGCCATTTATTTAGGGATAAAAAAAAATAAAAAAATTATGAGCAATGCCAATAGCCCTACCTATAATATTGCCGAGACCATTGCATTGTAAATGCTTGTTTGTGTGAGGGGTGAGTTGGCCTGCAGTTGTTGCTTCTATCTTTGGCAGAGGAAAAGGGCTTACTCTTTTTGCCCTACAGGGGTATCCTGCTTGCGAAGAATCTCTAAGGGCTTGTGTGTGCTTGCCTCCTGTTTGTGGAAGATATAGGGACATCAAAGTCTCCCTTGTGCTTTACTTGCTAATACCTTCTTGTCCAAAGTTGCTGCCCCACCCACTGTGTGCAAGCCTGAGGCACTGCAACTCCGTGCCATGAGGCACCCGAGTTGGAAGGGATCTTTGAAAGAAAGGCACGTCTCCTCGTCAGCTGAGCCAGCACTGCACGGCAACCAACATTGTGTCCAGAAGTCTCCTGCATTGATCCGCAAGAAATGAGGAAGCCGGTGACGTACATGAAGCATCTGGAAGGGAAAGCAGCAACAGCTGTGGCTCCGCCCAGCATGAGACCCATCGCTCGAGTGCCCAAGCATCTTCAAGTGGAAGCCCTGGTGCCGGGGTGAGCAGCAACACTTTCCAAGTGAGGGAAGCCAGAGACCTCGCTCTTCCCTCTCGTGCCTGAGCCAGCCGCATCAGACTGACATGTTGCAGCTCACCAACAAAGGAATGGCTCCTCCCTCCTCATGTAAAAGGGGAGGACACCCGGTGAGTCATTCGTTGGTCCCTCTGTGGACCAAAGAGGGACTGTGTGAGTTCTCCCGTCCCCCTTCCTTGTTTATGCCGTTGGGGGCATTTGGTTCTTTTGGGCCGCAGCAAACCGGACGGGCAGGATTCATTGACAAAGGTCCCGCTCAGCCTTTTCCCTCAATCTATGGTATTCACTGTGGTAGGTGGGCCGATAGCTCACGGACCAGAAGAGTGAGTACCAATTACCCTCTACAACGCTATAGGAGCACAGGAATGCTTTGCCTTAGGATTTTCTTGAGCGTTATGGGCATGTGAATATGGTGATTCTTATGTTTTCTCTACTGTATTTGATGTCCTGATGTGACGATAAATGTTGTTTTACTACTTTTTAAACAGAATAACAAGTATCATTTTCAGGATCTGGCTATGATGAACAGAAATGTTGTTGATGACATGTGCAACCCATAAATATCACTTTATTATACTAACTGTGAGTATTATGACAATTACCTAATTGGCAAAGTAACTTGTGATTTATGTGATTGTGGTTTATGTGTTTACATAATATAAGAGATATTTTATATAACCTGTTGTGGTGTTGTATAAAACGCTTTACACAGTGCCTCTAGAATAAGACTGACTGCTCTACCAAGATACAAAAAGGGTGGGCAGAGGTTATCTTGGGTGTGTAACTCCCTTACCCTAACTAGAGTCAAGGGTTCTGCCCCTAACTAACCAGACACTCTATTTCTAACATGTGTAATCTTGCGAGAAGAGTAATTCTGCATTTAGTGCTATTTTCATTAAACAAAAATGCCCCCTCACCTACAAAATGGATTAGAGGATGCATTTTGCTCTAAGTAGATAGCACTAAATGCAACAGAAACACAAACAGCAGCACGAGCAGCCACTTTCCCTGGCTAAATATGCTCTCATTGTAGGATTTCCCCCCCAAAGTACTCTTAATTACTTGAGCAGGCAAAATAGCCTTAATTCTGCGTCAAAGACAAAATGTAGAATTACCAAAATGGCTCTGGTTTATTTAAAATTTCTCCTAGGTCTACCTAAAATCCGTCCTAATGGAGACTCATTATTCCCAATTGCAATGAGTTGGGGAACAAACCAAAGGTGCCCCTTCACACCTTTTATGTGACATTTATATATGGAACGTTTACCCCTCATGATTAGACAAACTGAAACATTGCGTGGGGTAGGCTTTGAACACATGGAACACAAGATCAGTCTTTAAGCAGATGACGTGATAATGATGCTGACAAATCGAGTGAGCTGCATGCAAGCTGACAGGTTTCCATATATTGTGCAGGCTCTTTCGCAGTGTACCTTCTGTGGAAAGCCTGGTGGATATCCCAAATAATGATTAACAACAAGTAGAAAACACATTTTAAGCCAGTTGTGAAGGGAGGGCTGGGAATCGCAACAACTTAAAATGACTGCAGTGCAGCACAGCTTACATACCTAGCACAGTGGTAGCAAGAATATAGTGACACACCCTGGTGCTTGAGCAGTCTAGTAGTTGGGTGTGGGTGGAGCTAGGGGGTTGGAGGAAGAGGAGGAGCAAGGGCAGGAAAGAGGCAGTTAGAGTAGGGACAGGGACGAGTAAGGAGGGATTCAATAAAGCTCCATTAAGAACCAATAAGTGTCTGTCATCATTGCCTGCAAGACACTACAGCTGGCGACGAGGGTGGGATGCTATGACCTGCCATCCTTGAATGATTAAGGAGAAATAAGAGAAGTGGTCGCCGTCGCGACACGTGTGCCCCCAGAGAAACCTCCGCCTGAAGGCAAAGGCCAGAGGTAAGCGCCTCAGCTCCGCGATTCATTGATCGCGTGGAGCCCTGCCTGACCAGCGTGATCGAGCGCTGGGAAGAATCGGAGCCGAGCGCTGCTTCGCGTCAAAGTTGGAGCTCACCCCAGATGCGTGGAACTTGGCACGGTTGCGGAAACGGCCCGAGATTGAAGAAGTGAAGTCAGGATCCCACCCCGATCCTACCTGGATGGTCCAGCAAGTTGAGGCTGTGTGGAGCGTTGACACCGTGCTGCTGCCTGCAGGACCGGCTATCGGTGAGTCCCGGTGACAGAATCAGCCTGAAGGGAATGAATGAAGCTGAAATCTCGCGGGAACCGAGATTTCCTTAGCGGCGGCCATCCTGGAACCAGGCAGCCAATAGGACATCTCCTATGTGCAGATTGCAAGCGGCCATTTTGAGGTCAGGCAGTACAAGACATCACGAAACAAGCATTGGCAAAGACCAAACAAGCATTGGCGAAGACAAGAAGCAAGCAACAAGCATTGGCGAAGACAAGAGGCAAGCAAACAAGCATTGGTAAATGCAAAACAAGCATTGGCAATAGCAAGAAGCAAGCAAACAAACATCGGCAAAGACCAAACAAGCATTGGCGAAGACAAGAAGCAAGCAAACAAGCAGTGGTAAATGCAAAACAAGCATTGGCGAAGACAAGAGGCAAGCAAACAAACATTGGTAAATGCAAACAAGCATTGGCAAAAGCAAGAAGTGAGCAAACAAGCATTGGTAAATACGAAACAAGCATTGGCAAGAATCAAACAAGCACTGGCAAAGACAAGAGGCCAGTAAGCAAGCATTGGTAAGTGCACAACAAGCACTGGCAAAGGCAAGCAATAAGCAAACAAGCAGTGGCAAAGAGCAACAAGCACAAGTAAGTGGAGAAGTGTCATTGATACACCCGTTCAGAAATGTCAAATTCACCAAACCGGAATGGTGACGGTGCATCAGCAACCGCGCCAGTTGCGATTGGAGTTTCACATCTGCGTCCCCCGGAACCACTAACTCTGGTTGCTGGAGGAAGCATGGGCCCCAGATGGCAAGAGTGGTTCGAAGACTTTGAGGACTATATTGAAGGATCAAAAGTCACGGGAGACACAGATAAACTAATTGCACTGCGCAATCTGGTGGGAAAAGAAGTCTGCAAATTGATTAAAGAATTGCCGACAGACGATACAGGAACATATGACAAAGTGCGAGATGCTTTAAACAAAAAGTTCTTACACAAAAGAAACGTGGATTATGAGAGATATATCTTCCACCAGGCCCGTCAAGAAAAGGAGGAAATGATGAGCACATTCATATCTAGGCTACGCCGACTGTCTCAGTATTGCAACTTTGATGCGTTCTCAACGGAGGATGCCACCCGACTGCGAGTCATTGATGGTTGTCACTCAAAGACACTTCGAAGGGGGTTGCTAAGGTAAAGCCATAATCTCGATGAGATTGAAGAGATGACCAGGGTGCATGATCAAGCGGAGGAACATGCCAAAAGAATGGAGACAGGGCGTAGTGAGAGAAGAGAACAAGCATATCGGATGCAAGCCAACAGCACTCGCAGAAGATCAAAAGAACGACAGAGAAGGTCCCGACCGTCATCCTGTCATCAAAACACAAGACGCAGACGCTATGAGTCTGGCCGGAGAGACAAGAAACCAGATCGCTCAAGAAAATGCTATCGATGTGGGTACAATTTCTCACACATAGATGCGTGTCCAGCAATGGGTCAACAATGCCGAAAGTAAGGACGAAAAAATCACTTTGAGGTGATGTGTGGAGTATATAGCAAAGAAAGAATGAGTGAAGCTACAAGGTCATCTCGCCCGGATACAAGGCGACATCATGCGAAAGCAGTACAGGATCGAGCAAAGTCATCCTCCAGCTCTTCCTACTCCAGCAGGGAGTCTCGCAAGTCCCAATGGATGAGAAGGTCGCCGTCGAGAGAACCTAGATCGGCATCTCTGGAATCAGAATACACGGATGAATATGTCAGCATGGTAGCGGACCCGGATCAACTAAAGAAATATCCCCGATTAGATATAAGTGTGGGAACGCATGCGACCAAATTTGTTTTAGACAGCGGGCATCACTAAATTACATCCCCGTGACCGAATACAACAAAATTAAGCCACCACCCCCACTGAGCCTGGCATATGTCAGAGTGTTCACCTGGATGTAAAAAAAAACCCTTCCATGTCTGGGCAAAATTGTCAGGATTTAGACGGTACCGCGCCTACCTAAAACTACAACTCCCATGAATTCCGGGCTAAAACTACAGGTCCCATGCTCCTTTGCGGTCCCAGGATATAGCGGGCGGAACCATGGGGAAGTGCTCGTGATTCTGTTTGTTTCCAGAAGAAGGTTCGTTTCCTGTTTTAGTCTGCTGCCCTTGGCGCCTTTCCTTTCGAGAACTCTGAGATGTCTGAGGCTCCCAGAAGGTAGAACTGTGCAATGCTTGAGCGCTAACGCGCATTTGCTTGGTCCTTGTGTTTGACCGGCAGATGCTTCCTGCGTGTGTCATTTCTAATACCTCGCGGCTGCGAGAGACTAACACGGTTGGTGTTAGATTACTTACTAAGTTGGATTGTTTCTGATTACAATCGAACTCCGGATGGGGTTGCATGATTGCTTTCCAGTGACGGGATGCAGGGGGAAGGCCTCCGCAATGCCGGCACGAAGTATCATATAATTGGACAAATACTTACCCGATTGGATTACAAATGCTAAAGCGGATGATGGTAGTGAAGTTAACTACATCATGCCGTATTTAGTTCTTTCTTGATGTTGGATATCCATTAGAAACTTTTGCTATTTTTGTTTTTTAAGCAGAGGAGGTTTCTGCTTCCTCTGTGTTACATTTTGCTTCATACTTTATGACTCCGGATTGCAGTCATCAATATTCCTTTGAAGTGCTTGCCTTAAGAGTTAGATTACACTATAGGTGGGGGTATGTATCTAGAGTGTCATTAGTCTATAGAATTGTCCTGGTTTCTTTTCCATTTATTTCATTGTGTGCATCTTGTATTACACAGAGGCAGAAGGGACATAAGAAGTCACTGCTGTGTGAATTGGCGAACACGAGTTTTATGACAGGTGACTTAGAATGTGTACCATATAGCGAGAATTTAATGAGAGTAGCATTGTGAACATTGCTAATGATGTGCATTTCTTGTACAGCTTCTTTTCCCCGCTGACCCCTCCTTCTATTCTTTTCTTTTGGGTTTTTTCCCCTTTTGGGTTTTTTCCCTCACCGTATCGCCTGAACACCCTGTGATATATAGTCAGGGTGTTTGGGAGGTCCGGAGGTGGAGCATTTCTTCTGCATACGGATCCTGCGGAGTGCGATCCTGACAAAATTGCAACGAAACTCAGACACAAATCCACCTCTGTGCCGGCATATATTCACGTCATTGAAGGTCCGGAGGGTGATTGTCTCCTCAGTCTGCCTACTGCGGAGCGCCTCCGGTTGGTTGAGATCTTATACCGAGTCAGTGATGATCCAGACATTATCCACAAGTTCCTCAAGTTGTTCACTGGGCTTGAAAAAATGAACAAATGCCTGATCCGACTACACATTAACGAGCAAGTGCGTCCTGTTGCACAACACCCCAGGCGAGTACCTTTTCATCTTCAGCAAGCGGTGGAGTATGAAATTCAGGAGTTGTTAAAAGCAGACATTATTGAAAGAACTGACGGTCCCACACCCTGGGTGTCACCTGTCGTCATTGTACCAAAGAAAGGCACCCCCGAAAAGGTGCGTCTATGTGTGGACATGAAGCTTCCCAACACAGCCATAGAAAGAGAGCGTCACCCAGGACCTCACTTGAGTGACATGATATCAGCATTGAATGGAGCAAGAGTCTTCTCCAAACTCGATTTACAAGGGGTACCACCAGCTGGAACTACATGAGACGTCGCGATACATAACAACATTCGCCATTCATCTGGGTTTCATTTTAATACAAACGGCTGAGTTTTGGTATCTCCTCTGCGGCAGAAATATTTCAAGAAGTCAAACGTCAGACCATCAGACACATACCAAATATGCTGAACTACAGTGATGACACCTTGGTGTATGGGTCAAACACCCAGGAACATGACAAAGCATTAGATCGGGTATGCCATGCTCTCCTGGAAGCTAACCTTACCATCAATAAGGACAAGTGTGAGTTCCATCAATCCACTCTTAAATGCTTCGGACATGTGTTCTCTGGACCCGGGATGAAGCCTGACCCTGAGAAAGTGACAGCACTCAATGACACCAAGAGCCCCCAAGATGTGAGTGACATCCAATTTTTTCTGGGCATGGCGAGTTATTGTGCCAGATACATAAAAGATTACGCCACCATCAGTCACCCACTACGAGCCCTCACCAAGCAAGGGCAACCGTTCGTTTGGACTCCCCAGTGTGAGCGGGCATTTCAAGAAATTAAACAAGCTGTTGAATCAGCAGACAATTTGACCTATTTTAGCCCCAAGAGGAAGACGGAGATAACGGTGGATGCTATCCCAGTGGGACTGGGTGCAATCCTGGCTCAGTATGACAATGACACTGATCAACGACACATTGTGGCTTACTCCAGCCGCAGCCTATCAGACACTGAGAAGGCCTATTCCCAACCCGAAAAAGAGAGCCTTGTGGTTGTATGGGCCTGCGAACATTTTTATGTATTCATCTATGACAAACATTTTACCATGGTGACTGATCACCAGGCGCACGTCACCATCTTTGGACTCCCAGAGCCAAGATGCCACCTCGAATTGAACATTGGGGTTTGCGCCTACAGGGATACACCTACACAATATTACACAAACCGGGAAATACAGCGAATCCTGCAGATTATATGTCCCGACACCCTCAAGAATCCCAGGTCTCACCTCCCTCAATAGCTGAAGAATACATACACTTTGTAGTGAGCCTAGCCTGGCCACCGGCGGTTCCTCGGGAAGCGATACAGCAAGCCACTGCACAAGATAACATCCTTCAGAAGGTGGTGCGCCGACTGCGAACACACCGCTGGAGACATGACAGTGAGGAAGAAAGGAATGATCCTCAGGTCCGCCAAGAGATGCAAGCTTTCAGGCATATCAGTGAAGAGTTATCTGCCACCTCAGAGGGGCTCCTACTGAGAGATCATTGGATTGTCATCTCGAGGCAGTTACGCCAAGGCATTATCAACTTAGCCCACGAGGGCCACCGTGGAGTGGTCGCGACGAAAAGAGCTCTCCGAGAACGAGTATGGTTTCCACTACTTGATCAAATGGTAGAGCTCACCTAAAGGACTGTCCCCAGTGTCAATTGGTCAGTCACGGAGATCCTCCAGCTCCTCTCCAAATGACCAAGCTACCCAGTGGGGTATGGCAAGAACTTGCCATGGACTTTTATGGACCCCTCCAGTCAGGCAAATATGTCCTGGCAATAATGGACAAATACTCGAGGTTTCCAATAGCACAGTTTGTATCGTCCACCAATGCCTCCAGCACGATTGCTGTGCTAGATGAAGTATTCGCTGCCTGGGGCGTCCCCAAGGAACTCAAGACAGATAATGGTCCTCCTTTTAACGGACATGAATTTGGTGAGTTCGCGAAGCACCTCAACTTCAGGCATCGCAAGATCATGCCCCTCTGGCCACAGGCCAATGGCACTATTGAAAGATTCATGGCAACTTTAAAAAAGACATTTCAACAAGCTACCTTGGACAAAAGGGACTTGCAAGTGGCTCTCAATGAGATCCTGAGAGCGTAACGAACGACATCACATGCTACCACAGGAAAGTGTCCTGCCACGCTCATGTTGGGGCGACCCATTAGAACGCGGATCCCGACATGGGAAGGAGCGTTGCGACCAGTGTCTCCGGCACGTGCCCATCAAGAGCTGGTACTGGCTGATCGAGCCGGCAATAGCAAATTAAATCCTATGCAGACACTCGGAGGAGAGCAAAATCTCCATCCTTTCACGAAGGAGTCTGTGTAGTGGTTAAACAAGACCAGCTAAAGAAAACAGACTGTAAATTCAAAGATGAACCCTTGGTAATCACTCAGAAGAAGGGTACAATGATTACTGCGGAGTCAGAGAATAGACGGATTACCCGAAATGTTTCGCATTTTCAAAAGTGTACCCCTGCCATGAAAGAGGCTCTTGACAGAACAATAGACCAGCGAGATGCAGAGGGACCTGATCAAGTGGTTGCAGTACAGAGACCCGAAACTCAGATAGACGCTGCATCTGGGGATGTAGGCGTGAGTCTCCGTCCTCGACGGAACATTCAAAAGCCCAAGAGGCTAATTGAAGAACTCTGATCAAGTCAGTTATTTCATTTGTTAACAAAGGGGGAGATGTAATGATGTGAGCAGTCTAGTAGTTGGGTGTGGGTGGAGCTAGGGGTTTGGAGGAAGAGGAGGAGCAAGGGCAGGAAAGAGGCAGTTAGAGTAGGGACAGGGACGAGATTCAATAAAGCTCCAATAAGAACTAATAAGTGTCTGTCATCATTGCCTGCAAGACACTACAGCGCTTTATGGACCAGGCAATCACTGAGATACCTATATGGAAAGCACTGTGTTTGGGCAAATGATATAGAGCCTGGGGGTTATATTCATCCCATGTAACAGGGGCGACAATAATAGCATAGGACACTTAAGGGTGCAACTTCCATTGCTGCAGAAGGTGCAGTGGCACTGGTTCTCACAGGCCCGCGAGATCCACTGAACCCTGGTGAATACTGCCTTACACAACTCGAACAGCAGTCAGGGGCCCATGACCTTGCTTGCTCTCGGGCCAATCACTTACTCTGGTAATAAACACTAGTCTCTTAGCACGCTCATCACCATTCACTCCTTTCATAGTTAATCCAGATTTCCCCCTAGCTGCAGGAGGCACAGAGTTCTTAAAATGGCAAATGCTAAATTATCAGTAGAATGCCGATATATATGACCTTTGTGGCATTAAATCATTTCAGCAAATACAGGCAGATTATGGCATACCAGAGCAAGAGGAACAGATATATTAGTACATTTACCACTTGGTAATAGCAGCAAGCCACACACTATTGCCCTTTGAGAAATGTTGCAACGTATCACCACACTACTAAGTAGTCACCAAATTCAGTCCTTAATTAATTGAGGTTTACTTTCCAGAGTAGTTCTGATTTACTGCTGTGTCATGTTGTATTTGTGGTTTATCTATGTCTGTGAATTGAAGTAGGGTATCATGAACAAAATGTGAATGTCATGAGCACTGTCAGCTTCAATAATATGAATGCCAAACCTACTGATTTCGGTGGTAGGCTACAATATTTTTAGCATTCCTACGCATTACTTATTGTAATCATGCAGCTTTTTAGGAAGCACTAACGGGGACATAACTAAGGCCCCTGCAGTCCCTGCGGTGCAGGAGGGGAAACCTTCAGGATGCCTCCTACCATTCAAGGGACCCCCATTCATCCCAAGGCCAATGAATATATATGAGATACGGGAGACTTTGGGGCCCCTCATCCCAGTCTGCAGGGAGGCCTATCATGTGTTACGTCACTGGGTCCCAGGGTGGGCAGCTTCTGCTTTTCAGCCCTCCGATGGCTTGAGGATGACAGACACCAGAGTGGGCAATAAGATGCATTGGTGCATTGGTGTTCCCAGCCAACAGAAAGTGCATTAAGCTGCATGGATCAGCTCTACTTCCCAAAACCAGTAGTGCTGCACCCTGCATTCAGAAAAAACCTGCATCAACTGTTGCTACAGAAGGGAGTTTGAGTGTATTTTCATGGGCTCCATACCACAATATCGTTCTCACCACACATGGTACCAAATCTGGGAAATGAGGACAACTCCGTGCTAGAGCAAGAATATAAATGGCAACTGCCCATGGTTTAAAAACACAGGAGCAAAACAGTGGAACTTTCACTCTGCTGGGGAGCATATGATAATAGAAGCTACTGCAGAGGCATTTAACTTATAGGAAATTTGACAGGATTGTTAAGTACACTGTATAATGCACTGTTACAGGGGACATGTCATTGATATGCTGGTCCTACATGATATTGGTTGAACTACGTTAGTACTTTAGTCAGTCAAATCAAGCAGACGTCTTTCAGGTACATGAGACTCTGTCACAGATGGCAATAAAAAAACTTCCATGTACATTTGCAAGCATCTGGATGGACTGGGACAGAAAATTGGTCTGAGTACCAAAATAAAAGTCACCCCATTAGTAAAGTAGAAAGCTAAACAAGCATTGGCAAAGCTATTAGGTCTCACCTCTGCAAGAGCTATTGGCTTTACCAATGTGTTTTTAGCCATGTTGTAAGCCAGTGTGACTACTGTTCAGCATTGCTAAAAGTGAGTGGAGTAAAGTGCCAATGAGTGGAGAGACATAGTTGAGTGGAGTGTTGTAGGGTGGAGTGACATAGAGTGGAGTATTGGGTCGTAGCGTAGAATTGCGTAGAGTGCCATGGAATGGCGTAAAGTGCAGTGGAGTAGAGTGGAATACGCATGGTATTGTAGCGCATTGTCAGCACAGTTAACATATTTTCAATTGAAATGACTATTGAGTTTGCACAAATATCCAGTTTTGCTGATAAAATTATACAGCGTGCAAACGATAATTTGTGGAAATGGCATCACTTAGGGGCCGATTCTGATTCGGTAAAATGCCCTCTGAATAGCCGTACAGAGCTTTTTTCCCCGTACAAATCGAATGCAGAACCGTACCCGTACGTATGATGTAGTGCGATGTGTACCCAAACAGTTCTCCTTACGAATCGTACCGAAAACCGTACAACTGACTAATCCGTACGAATCGCATTCGAAACGCGCAGTATAAGCAAGTACGAATCGTATCAACAACATTCCCTATGACTCTTTTTCTACGGGAGCTTAAAACGCCTGTAAAAGCAGATGTCGCCTCGAAATGCGTACGAAATGGACCCCCCAGGTACGGTGCGTACACCCAATGGTTGCAGGGGTACGGTGCATTGGGGTACAGCGCGCACACCCCTGGATTTAAGGGGTACGGTGCGTATGTCCCCAGCTTACACCCCATGATCGTAGGTGTACGGACCGTAGGGGTACGGTTCATACACCCCAAGGTCGTAGGTGTACTGTGCGTACACCCCGTGCATACACCCATTGATTTTAGGGGTACGGTGCGTATGTGATAGTGTTGCCATCTGTACGAATTGCTCATACGCGACGTTTACCGTACGAATCGCGTTCTCCTTCCCCGGTCTGGATCGGACTTGGCGGGTTGTACGCCATTTTTACGAATTGTAGGGTTCACTGTGCAGGTTGATGTCGTACGGATTTACCCTTCATTTTCGTACGGTTTGCAATGATTCTGACGTATTTTCTCGCAACGGATCGTACTACGCAATATGGACGGATTCGTACGTTTCGTACGGAAACGGCTACGAATACCAATCATCGTACAGATTTGTTTCCCGAATCGGAATCGACCCCTTAGTGTATTGATGTGTTTTGATTGTATTAAAATATTTGTTTCCACCACAATATATTCTGAAATATTTCCACAGTTTATTTAGAGACAACTAAATGTTGTTGTGTGCTAGAAAAAAGCCTTTAATTTCATACACCAAGAATGTCACATATATTCTTTCACTTAGAAGTCAGAGAAAGAAAAGTAAACACCAAGCTCCTTCAGAAGACTGAGGGACACAGGCATCAAGCTATTTTGTGATCGCAAACAGTGCGATTCACCAAAATCGACTGTTTGCGATTGCAAAATAGCCCTAAGCAATGCATCCTTGAAATTCGCACAATTAATCGGAAAATCGCTAAACTTGCAATTCCCTATTTTACGATCACAAAATAGTGATTTCGTATTTATGAATTCACTATTGTCTAATCGCAAATCTATGCATGAAACACTAGCAAATTTTGATTATGCTAGGATTCTCAATTTTGCACTTGCAAACCCCCCAATTTTAATCAGGTGTTAACCAGGTGAAAACTAGTTAAACAGCCCCAGAAGGCATCAGAATGTTTCACAATGGCTGCGCTGTATGAGTATGTCATGGTGAGGACGATGAGGATACAAGCAGAAGCACAGAGAAGGAGGAGGATACAGGAACGCATTTTTAGATTGCATGTTACATTGTTGGGGCAGACAGAAGAAGATATTTTGGGGAAATATAGGTTGAATTCAACCATGACCTATTATCTGATAGCTGAGGTAGATCATTACTGCATCGTCAGACTCACAGGACACATACCATCCCCACCTATGTGCAGGTCCTATGATCACTGCACCTTCTAGCCAGAGGTAGCTTTCAGGGGCTAATAGCTACAGCAGGAGGGGTTCCCAAAGTGTACTAGCTCGTTTTTTAACTCATTCCTGGGCGTTAGGTTGCAGAAGATGCACCACCACATAAGATTTCCCTCAACACAACAGGAATTGCAGCAAACCAAATTTGACTTTTACCGGATAGCCATTTTCCCCCATGTGATTGGTTGCATTGATGGGAAGTATGTAGCAATATGTCCCACCTCAGTGAATGAGTACATTTACAGGAATAGGAAGTCACATCATTCACTAAATATACAACTCATATATAATGCAAAAAACAGTAGGCAGACAAAATATTGATTTTTAAATATCGACATACAATAATGTCAATGTTTAAATATCGGAGGGACATAATGTAGAAGGTAAGTTACATTGATATTTTTAATATCGATGGGACAGAATTTCGAAGGTAAGTAATATCGATTTTGTTAATATCGATGTTAGTAATATCGATGTTACTAATATCGATGTTAGATATATCGATGTTACTAATATCGATTTTTATATGATTTTTATGTATATTATTATGTTTTTAATATGTATTTTATTTTTATTTATGTAATTTAAGTACATTTTGTATTTTAGTACCATAGCAGGTTGTGGGTTTATAGGGGAATAGGGTAGGAAGTAATTTAATTATACAAAATTAATTATACATTTTAGGAATTATAAATTAATTTTAATTAATTGGTAATTAAATGTTATTAATTGGTAATTAATTTTAATTAATTGATTAATTGATAATTATGTTCTGTAGCGGGTTATGGGTTAATAGGGGAATAGGATGGGGAGTTACTTAATTATACTAAATTAATTATAATTTTTTAGGAATTATGAACTAATTTTAATTAATTGGTAAATAAATTTTATTAATTGGTAATTAATTTTAATTAATTGATTAAATGATAATTATGTTCTGTAGCGGGTTATGGGTTTATAGGGGAATAAGGTGGGAAGTAATTTAATTATAATAAATTAATAATTAATTTTTAGGAATTATAAATTAATTTTACTTAATTGGTAATTCGTTGTCATTGATTGGTAATTAATTTTAATTAATTGATTAATTGATAATTATGTTCTGTAGCGGGTTGTGGGTTTATAGGGGAATTGGGTGGGAAGTAACTTAAATGTAATTAAGTAAAAATTTATTGTAATTCATTGTTTTGTTAACTAATTATTGGTAATTAATTATTAATTGGCATTTAATTATTATAATTCGTATTTATTGTTAATTTATTTTTACTTAAATATTTATTGCTAATCATGGTTTAATATTTATGTATTGGTATTTGTAAATAGTTTATATTTATTTAATAATTAATATTTTTAATATTTTAAAATATTAATTTATTTATACTTATGTTATTTTTAACTTCTAGGCTATCCAACACTTTCCCTACTGTTGCACTCTCTGGAGTTGTTATGGCAGATTTTACCCCTACGCTATCCTACACTTTCCCTACTGTTTCACTCTCTGGAGTGGGACTACCAATTTTTACCCCTACGCTATCCATCACTTTCCCTACTGTTGCACTCTCTGGAGTTGGAAAAGAAATTTTTACCCCTACGCCATCCAACACTTTCCCTACTGTTGCACTCTCTGGAGTGGGAATAGTAATTTTTACCCCTACGCTATCCAACACTTTCCCTACTGGTGCACTCTCTGGAGTGGGAATAGTCAATTTTACCCCTACGCTATCCAACACTTTCCCTACTGTTGCACTCTCTGGAGTGGGAATATGATTTTTTTCCGCTAGGCTATCCAACACTTTGCCTATTGTTGCACTCTCTGGAGTGGGAGTAGTAATTTTTACCCCTACACTATCCAACACTTTCCCTACTGTTGCACTCTCTGGAGTGAGAATAGAAATGTTTTCAACTACGCTATCCAACACTTTCCCTACTGTTGCATTCTCTGGAGTGGGAATAGTAATTTTTACCCCTACGCTATCCAACACTTTCCCTACTGTTGCACTCTCTGGAGTTGGAATAGTAATTTTTCCAACTACGCTATCCAACACGTTCCCTATTGTTGCACTCTCTGGAGTGGGAATAGTAATTTTCACCCCTATGCTATTCAACACTTTCTCTACTGTTGCACTCTCTGGAGTGGGAATAGTAATTTTTACCCCTACGCTATCCAACACTTTCCCTACTGTTGCACTCTCTGGAGTTGGAATAGTAATTTTTAACCCTACACGATCCAACACTTTTCCTACTGTTGCACTTTCTGGAGTGGGAATAGTAATTTTTACCCCTACGCTATCCAACACTTTCCCTACTGTTGCACTCTCTGGAGTGGGAATAATAAATGTTACCCCTACGCTATCCAACATTTACTTATTTTTTTTACTTGTTTTACATTTTTATTAATTTTTATTGATATTATTATTTTATGTGAATACATTTATTTGTAATTTATGATATTTATATTCATTTATAAGTTATTAAAATATTTCCTTAAGTTAATATTAAGGAAGTATATATTATGTGTATATTATTAATTATTTTTCAATTATGTATATTATTTATTAATTTTAAATATTATAACATATTTCGTACTATGTTTATTACATTTATAAGTATTATTTTATTTATATTACATTTTGTTTAATTTTAAAAAAAACTATTTTTTAATTACGATATTTTTGACATCGATATTTTTTTTCGATATTTTTGTACTTACCTTGTTAGAGATAGTATGTTGATATTTTTGTAATCGACATTTGTGTTGCAATATTTTTGTAGGTAGATATTTTTGTAATTGATATTTTGTCAGACATTCGCAAAAAACATCATCACAGACATAGTGGCAAGATTCCCAGGTAGTACGCATGATTCCTTCATCTTCAGACACAGTGGCATTCATACACATCTCCTTGGTGGGGAATTTGTTTGAGGATATCTGCTCGGTAAACACAAGTAACACTGTTCTGCTGATTCTCTGGTCATTTTGAGACAAAGCAGTGAGTAATCTATTGCCTTCTACCCCATAGATGACAGCGCATATGCTGTGCGCTCATTCATACAGACACGATACCTGAAATCGACTACACCAAGTGAGCAGAGATACAATTCAGCGCACATATCAACGCGCAATGTGATCAAGAGGACCTTTGGCCTACTAAAAAGTTACATCCGCTGCCTACATTAAACTGGTGGGGCATTGCAGTACAGGCCAGACACTTGTTGTAAAATTGTTGCCACTTGTGCCATGTTGCATAACAATGCAACTACTAAACGCATACCTCTGGACCAATCAGATAGTGCACCTGATGAAGACTATTAGCCAGGACAACCTCAACAAGCAGCAAGTGCATCAAGTGCAGCAGAAGGAAGACAGAGACATGCAGAAGTAACACAGAATTATTTTAAGGAGGGTAATGATGATACAAGACACTACATGGCGTCATTGCTATTGTGATGTATTCACCTAAAAGACTTCAGGTTGTGTTAATGTACACCTATCAAGAAAAAAACGTGCACTGTGACAGTCAGGACGTAACAGGATATCTTTGCCAGGGAACTTGTACATCAGCCCTGACAAATTTTGATGACAGTTACCTCACCAAATGACATTCCTTTGCTCAATGCCACCCTATTTTCTGTGGCCACGCAGTCTTGATGACCGTTCTGGGTGCTCAGTCATATCCCTTGTTCAGCCCTCTGATGCTGGAGTATTCCTTGTTCTGCGCCTTCAGCATGCGGTTACTGGTGCCGTGCTGCTACTGAGGCTGGAGGCATCCTCACTATCCCCCCCACCCATGACATTACTGGCAGCAACTAAAGTAGTTTGCAGTTGCTCCACAGCATTGGTGACTTGCATCAGTCACCTGGCCACAACACCACAGCAATGTGTAATGTCAACCTGCATGCCTACGGCATATCAAGACAGTTGTGCTGTTTTGGTGCTCAATCTCGAAAACGTGGGGAGACCCAATAGACCCTTGTAGGCTTGGGCAATGAGTAGCTAGTGTAAAAAGTGACTATAAGGGATTTTGTTCCTAAACAGCTCAGTTAGGCTCAAGTGTAATTCAATTATAGGTTCATTAAGCAATTGAACCAGTTGTATCCACAGGATTACTTAAACATTCATAAGCAATATTTTTCAAAGGAATCTTTTCAATATAATGAAACAAAGAGAGAAGAAGCACACAGCAAAGGAAATTATATTTAAAGTAAATTGTATTAAGATAAATCACAAAGAAAAATCATGGGGACAAAAAAGAACAAAACTTCAAGTAAAAGTCATGAATAGCAGTATATCTATATTAACCAATCAATTCATAACAGTTCATCAGCTCCATAAATAGTTGAGGAAGACCAAAATCATAAATGTATAAAGGTGTCCTTCAATGCATAAATGCTGGGGAGTTGATGTCTTTGGTCGACGTTTCGGTCTTGTACGATGGCATCTATAAGACCATCATCAGGACTAGTATTTTTCATCAAGTAAAACCCCTTAGATACACTTGGTGTATAGGGCCGATCTTCAGACTGGATATTATTTCTGCGGAAGGATCTGCCGTAGCTCCTGTATGCAATTAGAGCTTGATACGTAATGTAGTAGTGCTGGTATCCTTATTTCCAGATCAAGAGGTCATGATATTTATCATGCGTATATGACGGGTCTCAGGACGGTTCCTCGCAGTCTCGAGTTGAGAAAACTTTTTTGTCCCCATGATTTTTCCTTGTGATTTATCTTAATACAATTTACAATTTGCTTATGAATGTTTAAGAAATCCTGTGGACACAACTGGTTCAATTGCTTAATGAACCTATAATTGAATTACACTTAAGCCTAACTGAGCAGTTGTGGTGCTCAGGCAGTTGATGGCCCTAGTGTAGTCATCTAAGCGGGCAAGGATTGATGGTGTCTTTTGTGGTAGGACACATGGTCTTCCTGCATCACCTTGAATAAATCCTTGAGGGCTTGTTTCATGTCACTAAAGTGTTCATTTGTTTCCCTATGTCATTCCATCACAGCTATTGTGAGCTGTTTGATGCTGTCACTCATCTCTCCCATGCAAAAGATGAAAGGTGTGCCTGCATTGAACGCATGTTTTTGCATTGATGTTGCTGTACCTTCAACATTGCATTCTCCAGCCCACCAAAGTACGTTCAACTGTCGCCTTTCTCAGCTCTACTGTGTGCCCTTGCCCTGCGCCTCTTGATGTGGACCTTCCTAGGTTGCATTTGGATTTGGGGTCTTAATGTGGGTGTATGTATGCCCAGACTGTGGTGTTGGAGTGTCAGGTTGGCTCTCCTCTTCCATTTCTAGCACAGGTAGTGGTGATCCTGCGTCCTCTGGGTGCAGGTGTTGTGGGTGGTGGGGACACTGCAATATCATCTCCTGGCTGTGGCTGAGTCTCCAGTGGGTCATGGCCTTCAATTTCATTTAACTCCTGCGCAGGTGCATCTGTGATGTTAAACAGTGCAATTTCTGTTTGCATATTTGGATATGTATTTCATATTTCACATAGTTTTGTTTAATAAAGTTATTTATCAACACACTGTGTCCAGATATGAAACTTGCTTGTCATACTTGAATGCACCTATGCTGTTTTGCTCCCCTCTTACTTTTCCAATTGGAGATGCTGACTGCTATTCCCATAATGCATTTGTGTGTTACAAGAAAAATGTGGACTGGAGTAGTATTCGCTGCATTTAGCCAGATCTGACTTATGGAGTACGTTTTGTAATTCTAGCATTGTATGGTCATTTGCATGCATCTTACCATGGAAAGTACTGGGCGGTGCAGAAGTGTCTATCTGGCTCACTCCAACAACAGCTTCAGACTGAAGGGTAGACTCCACCAGGTCCTCTAAGGCTGTAGAAGCTGTTTGTGGGGATGGTCCTCCTCCAGTCTTCTTTGCATCAGCTAGCCTTGCAGCAACCTTTTCCTTCACCCAGCTCCCTGGGTCATACTACCACTTGCGCAGATCAGGAATGGAGCACTGTGTGACCCCCACTGCGCTGATTTTAGATTGTATTCCCAGCCATATTTTCCTTTTTTCCGACTCTGTGACCTGCAGTGACGGTATGCGAAACAGTTTTTCATGGCTCTTCATCACTTTCCAACTCCCCACTGAACTTCAGCTTGCTTTTGCGCAGTTCTGGCTCCTTCTCTGGGCTTTCTGATGCCATGCTGAATTATTGCACAGGCTCAGTTATCCAACAGGCCTCCTAGCTCCATGCTCCTGCAGTCTGCCTCCTCCTCCTCCTCACTCTCAGTACACAGGTAACAGCATGGGATGGCTCACTTCCTGGCTGTGAGGTCATCCTACTGCATTGAAATCACAGATTTGCTAAACGATTCTCTAACAGTGGATTCTCAAAAATGCCAGTCACATTTTTGGAATCACCAAAAGCAATTGTGATTTTTACTGATTCGCAAAAAAATGGTGAATTTATTGATGCATTGACATTTGCGATTACCAAATAGGGATTCTGTAAAAATCGATATTTGGTAATCGCAGGAAAATGTTTTGATGCATATGCCCCTGAGTCTGATATTTGCCCTATGATTTTGAATGCACAGCAAATGTGAAAAGGAAAGAACAAAATTTAAAGGCCTGTTTACGGGAAGCAAGCACTTGTGGAAGTATACAAGTGTTGAGTCAGAGAGGTGGTGAACAGGCTACACTCCACGGGAGGGACAAAAATATTCTGGACAACCTAAAACAATTAAAGCCAGTATATAGAAAGCAAGCAAATATGAGCTACAAATCACAAAGCCAATGGTAAGCAATGGGCAGAGTGCATTCCTAGGGAGCTTTTAGAATGTCCCCAAGAAGTCTTCAGCAACCAGACAGATGTGCTTCGACCTAAAAAGTGGCTCACATTTGCAAATTGGTGCAGTTTTACACTTATAAAGACACGCTCTATAAGTATGTTGCAGGGTATGAAAGACTGCATGGATCTGATCTCGCTGCAGGCTATGTTTATTTTAAAATCAGGGGAATCAACAGTAAAAACTTGCACAGCAGACCATAAAACAGGCAAACAAACTGCCAAACCACAGAACCACACACTGACCTGTCAATATAGCTCATGGACCACTGCCTGATTACCCTATTGGCCAGTCTGACAATGTAACACAAAACCACCTCAGAACCCCTTGCTTTGTCTATCTAGACTTCCCGGAAACCTCAAAGACCAGAACACTAAGGGGTCCATTACCATGACGGGCGGATCGTCACCGCAATGGTGGCGGTGGTGATCCACCAGACAGAAAAGCCCGCCCGCCACGCCCGGTGCCTGCCGCTTTGTATATGCAAATGCGAAAATGCATTTTTAGCATTGTGGCGGGCGGTGTAGAGTGCACTGCCCGCCACAATGCTAAAAATGAAGGATGTGCCCGCCACTGTGGCGGGCTCATTCTAATTCCCCCAACGGGACCCCCGCGGGCGGTCCAGTATACCGATAGAGTGGCGGGCGGGCAAAGTCCGCCCGTCATCCTAATGAGGCCCCAAGTTTAATAAAGACTGAAACACATGCATGAATCTACCCTTTGGTTACATTTTGCTTTCAGAAGACAATTGCAGTCCGATATCCATTTCTACTCCTAGAAATCTAAATGAAAAACAATGCAAAAAAAGTAGAACTGTGTATCAGCTTGGCCACCACATATGACATTCATCCAGTCCCATCTTTCTAACTAGCCATTCGTTGCATTCTTGAACTTGTCGCAGCTCCCCTTTTAATATTGGTGATGCAAACAATGCAAGCATGAAAGCGTTGATTGCAAAGCCAGAATTCAATCAACCACTCGTCAGGTATGCAGCAATAACATGGGTTTAAGATTCCTGAAACCGTTTCTATCAGTGCTGAGTAAAGACATTTACAATATTTCCGTGGTCAGTTGCATTGGCTATTTGCAATGTGTTTGCTGGCTATGAATAATTTATTATTCCCTATGCTTCTGTGTTCTTGTAAAGAGGCAGCATATGTATTTACTTTTCTCTATGCAACATTTCTTGAAGTTCCTCTTACGATTTTATTACCAGATCAAAAATCATGTGACACAGTCTATTGTGTTTTCTTTGCTATGATAATTAGCAATTTTGAAACTTGAAAAATCCAACCTGTTTTTTTTTTGCCACAGTATATTGTAAAGTATCTATACGTACCTCAAACATTTCTTTGGAGGGAAATGTAACTATGCTGAGCAGTTCACACTTGAAATGGGAGCAACTCACATAAATGCCATCTTTTGTTTGAACATACGGTCAATAAAAACACAGGTCTACACTTGCGGCAGATTGGTGGCCAATAAATGAATTTCTCCATAATGTCCTTCAGAAACAAAATCTTCCCAGTTTGATTATCTCTTTTGAATTACACTATTCTCCGCACACAGAACCAGCATTTCCAAGTCTGCCTTTCTCCCTTCTAAGCCTTTGACCCCTTCCAAGGTTCTTGCGTTCTGTATCCTTACAATGTGACTAGTGACACATCATAATTTATTTATGTTGCATTCAGAGTCACACTCGTTTACCACTGTGTGCAGTGTCTAGGTAGCGTAGTCGAAGAAATATGGTTTTATTTTTTAAACACTATTCATTGTATTTCTAATTAAAATGAGGTATTGCCTTCCTATATCCAGACAGGGTCTCAGACTTTCCGCATTCCACTTGTTCGAGAGGGGTCAATAAAAGCGGTTGGCTCATCAATCGCTCTTTTTGCCTCGAGGGTCCTCCAGACATTAATCCTGTCCACTGAATTCTCAGGGCTCGAGGCTACCTATTTTTCATATGTTTAGAATACTGACTCTCAAGTTATTTTCATTGACTGCGAATTGATATTATCCCAAAATATGCTCCGAGGCCGAGAATGACAAGGTTATTAAGAATGGTAAGTGAGCAGTCCTGAAGGCTGTGCCGTCTCCATCCCTCCCCGGTTTCTACTGCCCTCTAAATCTTCCATCTGACACCTGCACCCCACCTTCTACACCTTACATGAATGACCTCACCCCCACTAACAACTGATGGAATAAATTCACCAGCATTCCCTTTCTTAGACCGAAAATCTTAATTACACTTAAATAAAGAGCGAATGCAAGGTGTTTCTTTGCTTAATCAGAGACAAATACTGACCAATACCTGCGATTTGTTTCTTTCAAACACAACTCAACCACAAATCTGCAAAATGCCAAGCCAAAAACTTATAATATCCTTTCATAATTTTTATAAAATATCCACCATAACTCTCCGTGTCATTGGAAATCCCAAGTTTGTCTTGAAACCCTTCAAGTAACATTTAAACCTAGGAAATTCTAGCAAGGTGGACGAAACTCGGTGTGGGATTTTCCAATACAGTAGGCAGAGGCCTGTCCCGTTCGCCAAACCATCCTTTCCCGAGCAATAAATATTCTAGATAGAAATGCATTTTTCATTAAAGCAAAGCTTTACCACGGCCAGCGAGAAAACTATTTGAAGAAATATAAAAAAAGAAACTTCCACCTAAAGTGTGTAATATTTGAACCATGCCCCTTCGTCAAGTGCAATATTCTGCTCAAACTATCAGCTTGATATTTTGGATAACGTTGCACTGCATCAAATATTGGCATTTATCGCACAATTCGGATAATATTATTTCATAGTCAGTGGAAATAACTTGAAATACAGTATTCTAAACATGTGACAAATGTGCAGCCTAAGGCTTCAAGAAGTCAAGGGATAAGATGAATATCTGTGGGGCCCTCGAGGGAGAAACAGCGATTGATGAGGCGGCAGCCCCTGACCTGACTTGTTTGTATTTGATGGTCTGTCCTCATTCAAAGAGAGAGCGTGGATGGGGCCAGACAATAATACCTATGAAACACATGAATGTAATAATTACAATCAACAGTGTCCCAGCAAAAGGCTACATTTAAATTGCTTGTACCATATGGTTTGGAACACAAAATAAAGTGATGCAAAGTCTACACACTGTGTGAAACTTCATCCTTATTTCCAAATGGTTCTTAGATTTCCACTGTAGACCGGAGTTGCGACAGGTACACACCCTATTAGGTAAGGCAACTGGGCTTAGCATCAAAAGAATAGATATAATCTGTACGTATAGTCGTCAGAATGTGAGACTCTTCACAGTTGTATTGTGTCCCTCCCTCTTATACACAATCTATATTACATAAAGGACAACAGTGAAGAGGAGTGTATAGCCCCAACATTTTACCAAAGCCAACTGGACCTGTGAATCGGAAAGGAGGAATTTATCAAATTGTATCTTTATGAGCTTACTAATATTTAAAAAGGCTGTGAGTACTGGTTAAAGAAAAGCAGGCAAACAGATTGACAGACCGAGATGGGTAAGTAGGTAGGTAGGTAGGTAGGTAGGTAGGCAGGCAGGTAGGTAGGTAGATAGATAGATAGATAGATAGATAGATAGATAGATAGATAGATAGATAGATAGATAGATAGATAGATAGATAGATAGATAGATAGATAGATAGATAGATAAATAAATATTACGCCTTTGAGTCTGCCTGGTGTAATTTCTCTAATGACTGTCAAACGAGGACCACACCATCAAAACGTTTTTGTATTAGGTCTAATTTAATAATGGCAGAGATTAAAGAAAGATGTACAAGCTTAAAGCGATTTTAATAAAATGCTTGGACCAAAAAGGAATGTTCATACAGAACCTATATGGTCCTCCTACAGTGATATCGTCTCATACTGCAGCGCACATACCTAAAAATGGAAGCAAAGGGTGATTTAATTTTTAAGGGGCAGGACCTCTGTCTGATGGAAATTGCACTGAAAAATGTCACCAAAAGAAACATTTACATTTACATTTAGCGGGCCGTACGCCAGCCATCCCGGTAATCATTGAAGCCACTCCCCCAACACAGTGCTTTCACAAAGGGTAGAAACTGGAGGGGCTCTCTCACTTGTTGCGCCATGCTCTTTGGTCCAGAGACCTAGGAATGTTGGGGTAGCCTTACATAAGAGAGAGAGGGTGATAATAACTTAACCTGCGCAATCATGGTAGTTTTGTGAAATCTAGATGAACCACACACCATAATGTATACTACATCCCTAACGAATATATGAGTTTGGAGTAGGAAGAGAACCATGGGGGAAGGGGCACGCCCTTAGAACACCTAAAGTATTTTTCACTATGTTTACTTATAGTATCTAAATGCAACCTCTGATTTTCCATTTCTGCATGCTTAAATTGTGGTCTCAGAGCAAACTTCAAAGGCCATAAGGTGGCATTTATCACAATATAACAGACCTGAATTAAAAAAAAAGATGTAGCAACCAGTCACATAAACTAATATTTGCTGTATGCAGAGGATCATTAATCCAGGAACTACACCTAATGATGTGGGCTCTTTTCATTCACAGTACAATCTAAAGAGAAGGCCAACATGCAACAAAGATGGTTTGTTACCATTCTGCTAGGGCCATGCTAATTGTCTATGCGGTGATTGTGCTGACACACCATTGGCAAAGTTACTCTCTGACACTCGACAAAGAAACTTGCTGATGGAAAAAGAAAATGAAGTGTAGTGGCACCTCATTGTGTTGAAATATGTGCTTTATGGTGGAGACTGTAGATGTTTAAAAGAGTGCATAGCACCATCATTGAAGGAACGTTAAAAAGTATGGCTTTCCTGATAGGAGAGACTAATATAGAAGACAACACAAAGTTCATGAGATGATTCCCTGTCACCAAGGACTCAGTGTGTCAACTCTCTGACTTTTCTTTGACAAACAATTGTAATTTGGTTCTTTAGATCATTTGGTTTCACTGCGATAATCAGGACTTCAACTACAAGAATTCAGTAGGCTGTTTGTTAAAAATCTATTACTGATGCACTGCTTTGGTGGAGGCATGGGGTTAGCTGGTAACATTAGATAAAACTTAATTTGTATTGGATGTTTTACCACAGTTGTATTTCAGTACTTCTAATTAGAGAAGATAAAGAGGTATACCTAATAAAAACCAGTCTCTAATGTCCCCTAAACAGGAACTAACACAAGCAATAACACAGTGAAAACACATAGTGAGGTAGGCGTTAACAAACGTAAGACAAGAACTAATGTATGCATTAGTGACAGTGATTAGGTCTCACACTTCCCAAGAGGCAACTTTAGAAACACAACTTTGCTCTGGATATGAGCAGAGATTTCTGTGCTCTATGAAGAATGAAGTGCACTTACATTTTAGGACTGAATCTAACCGAGCCCTTTGATACCTTGGCTGCTAGGTGTTTTCCCCTTCTGTGCTGACTTTTTCTCATTATTGTTGTTTTATGACGAGCTCAGCTCGTCATGAGCACAGCTCAACCGTGCATCATGACGAGCTGAGCTCGTCATGAGCATCGAAAGGGTTAAAAAGAAAATATATACATCTATAATGATATAGGTATAGGGGGGTTCAGTCAGCCTTTTTGTCCATTGGTTAACTGTATTGTCAAAAACTCAACCTCAAAAACATCCCTAGTCTATCACGGAGTAGCCCAAGAGTCAATCCTGTCTCCTACACTTAATATTTCAACTTTATATGGAACCCCTTGCAATAATCCTGAAGCAATTAGAATAGCCTACCATCTATATGCAGATGACATCCAACTCTTAAGGAAAATCACGTCAGTCAAAGACATCCAGCATCTAAATAACACTCTCCTCACCCTTCGAGCCTGGCTGACCAGCCACCACCTCAAATTTACCCCGGAAAAACTGAACTCCTTCTCATTCAGCCCAAAGAAAAATCCTTTCCCGTAGATAGGCGGCTCAACAACCTCACAGCTCTGAACTGATCATCTCCAACTCTGTTAAATCCCTGGGGATAACTCCTGACTGCCAACATGAAAGACCATACCAATGCCTCTGCAAAAAGGGAATTCTACACGCTGAAAAACCTAAATATATCAACAGGTAAAAACAGATGGTCGTTACTGATCCCCATTGAAAACCTGAAGGTGGTGGCGAAATCCTTAGTCCTACCCAAGCTGTACTACAGCAACCAATGGTAACAGATGCCCCAAAATCTTATCTAGCCCCAATGAAAGCCACACTCCACGCTGTAGATAGACTTATATCGGGGGAAAGGCTCTTTGATCACATCACTCACACCCTCAAACAACTCAACTGGCTGCCAATCGAAGCTAGGGTCATACTAAAAACTGCCTGTAAAAGTAGGCAACAAGAAACCTTTAAAAAGCCCAGTCTACCCTTGATTCCTCCAAAATTTAAGAGAGAGAAGTTTTGCACCCGCTTCGTCTCTGGGAATGCCCCTAAAATCTGGAAATCCCTGCCCAGGACCTGCAGGAAAATCAATTATTTCCTCACTTCAAGAAGAAACTGAAGCTTCTTCTCCTCAACAAATTCCTAAACCCACTCCCTTAAAACACTTGACTAGCCTGTGGGCAGCCTCAACACACCGTCTAAATAAATCTGGGCACCATTACCCCATGGAAAACTGTGCCTCAAATTCCCCCATCCTCAAGGAGCCTTATCCCAGTTATCTCAGAACTACATCATCCATCTTTACTACTGTTCATCTTGTTTTGCTGTTTTTATTGTTATTATGTGTTTTTATTTATTTTCACTCCTCCAGTAGTAATCTTATGCAATTGCTGCTGTGCTCTGTAAAGCGCTGTGTATTTTTGTGTACTGTAACTACCTCAAAATTGTATCAGCAACTTTCCCTAATGTCCTTGTACACCTCGTCACATACTGTCAACTTGTATCTGTATTTACTCCTAAATGTATCTTACGTAGTTGCTGCTTATGCAATTTCTCGTTTACCTTGTCACTTTCTATCACTATGTATCTGTATTTACTCCAAATGTATCTCGAGTATATACTGGGTGTGCTAACTCTGTGACGCGCTCTGATGGCCTTGAGTCAAGTTCGTGCTATAGCAATCTCGATAAATAAATAAAAATTGTTGGGCTTGGCCCTTTTGGCAGGTTCACCCCGAAACATTTTTGGGTTCTCCTATCCTTTTTCTGTAACCTAGTGTTGGTGATTTTAGGCCTCTGCACACTTTAGCACGGTGGTCCTGTGTAAAGTGCGTGCGCTCTCTGTGTATGTGTGGTGAGACTGGCCTGCCCTCCCATAGGAATGCATGGGGGATATGTGTGTCCCTGGCAGTTCCTGGTATGAGAAGTGTGCAGGGGCAAGTTTGGTATGTGCAAACTCATGAGAATAAATGCTGCGCAATGGTGTGAGCAGATTTATTGTGACTAGTGGGGAAATGCCACTTCTAGAAGTTGGCATTTCTGAGTGCAGTGTGTCTGCCTGCCTGATGTGAATTGCATGTCTGTCTTGTGATTGACAGGGGTTGGCTAGTGTACTTGGCTCCAGGAGCCAGGATGGGTCTGCCCAGTGGTGAATAGGGAGATCTGCATGTAGATGGGAGGGAGGAGTTGCACCTGGGACCTGAATAGGGCTGTGCCTTCCCTCCACAATGCTGGCTCCACCTCCTGTGGTGCGTCTGATGTCCCTGGCCTGTCCTGTGAATAGAGAGGGGAGCTGAGCAAAACAAAGTGATCCTAAATGAGTTGTATCTGGTTCTCCCCTTGCCCTACAGTAGTAGACACAGGATTTAGTGGTATAAGAAGGGGCTGTGACCCCATGTAAAATGTTCTTGCCTGGATCCTGAAAGGAGGGGGCTTGCTGCTGGTGGGGCCCGGAAGGGACCGCCATGGGGGCTGTCTCCTTGCTGGAGTGCCCTGTGTGCTGGCCCCTGGGCCCTACATTGCCCTCCCTGATGCCCAGGACTTCTTGGACCTGTTGCTCTTCATCTTGCTTTTGCCAAGGCTTGATACGGCCTTAGAGCCTGGGGGCTAAGCAGCGCAGAGCTGCAGCCCTTGCCAAGGGAATCCCCCTCATAGGGATTCTCCCCTCCTTGTGGGCTTTTGTGGGTGCACACCCCGCTTATTCTGCTTATTTGTACTTTAATTATGCAGGTGGCACCCTGCGTCTTTGAGTGCCTTTTTATTGTTTTTGGCGGGTTGCCACCCCGCATGTTTGTCACTCCGAGCGGGGGCCCACCCCGCTTTTTACTTTGAAAACCGAGGGAGCCTACGCCTCATTTGCCGCCACCTAAAGAATTGCCACAATCTGCGTCCCGCCTGACTGTGGGCGGGGCCACCGTATGGAAGTGACGAGTGCGGCCGGAAGCTGGGGTGGGAGAAGGAGGTCCCTGAGCGGTTGCGGGCTCAGTACTGAAGTCCCCGTCTCAGGACCGGGTGAAGCATGGCGCATGAGAAGGTGGGGCTCCCATGAGTAAAGGAGAGCCCCACGTGCTGCCACCATTGAGGAGTCCCGGGTCCCCAGGATAGGGCCCGGGTGAAGATGCACAGCCTGTTCCCGCGGAGGAGGCACAAGGCACATTGCCTGTGCCTGCCCCCGCCGCATCCAGAAAGAGGAGTCCCTTGCGCAGGAGCCCGGTGAGTAAGGGCTGGGCAGGGGACATGGCCGCTCCAATGGCAATGAGAGGATATTGTATCCTTAGAGCCTGGAGGGCTCCAACATTTCCAACGATGGGGCATCATTTTTTTTAGCAAGACCTGTGAGGTGTCTGTGAGGGCACCGTGTCTGTTTCTGAGCGGCGCCGTCCTGCAGCGGGCCGCTCCAACGTGGCCGTATGTGCTTAGGGGGCCCCCGTGGGGGTCCCAAGGCCCACTGGGCCCGTACCGCACATGTTGGGCATTTTTCTCCAGCTACCCCACTTTTGCATTTTTTCCCTTTTGTTATTTATTGTAATTTTTCGTGCATGGACCCAAGAGCTACTTAGCCACTGCTAGCAGAGCCTCACGGCTGCTTTCATGCATGCAAGAACTGCTAGCAACCACCAACTTGGAAAGTGTCTCTTTAAACATTTTAGGTTGCTGACCTTGCATGTAGAGGTGGCCATCTTGGAAGGATTTTTGTAGAACTTTCTTAAAAAAAATGTTTCCAAGATATTGGCCCGAGCGTGCTTATGCTCATACAGGGGCCTCCTCTAAATTCTTTCGCAATAAGGTTTTACATAAACATTTACATCACAAAAAGCAACCCGATATGTCTGCAGCCAAAGCAAAACCTTTTGGGTTTGCCAATGCTTTTATAGCCTATAGTTGGCTTTGTTGGATTACATAACAGTGAATGACACATACTATCACAAACATATTGCATGTGCATAGTTAAATGATGTACAATTGTGGTGTTGCCACTGTCAAATGGAAAGAAGACAAGTCAAAAGTAATAACGACAACAAGCTTAGTTCCGTCTTACACAAGGGACTGCTTTCATCCAACTCTAATGTAACTTCATTACAAAAGGTCAACAATGATTAGGCATATTATGTCATTTGCTCCAGTTCAAGCAAACACATTTTTAAACTCCTTCACTGGCAAGAGTAGTTCAAGAAACAGACAGAAATGTGAGATGTGTGCTGCCAACAGCAGGCCTGCCTCTCAACAAACTGTCTCAGAGGATAGCCATTGATTTCCTAGTTATTATGAACATGAAATTATTGAATGACAGATGATAGAGTGTTAGGTCCTACAAGTATTTTCCCAAATGGGTTATCTAGCTGGCGTTGTCATGGCAACAATTCTGTTTGACAGAGCTTGTGACAAAGAACTCTTTGCTCTGAATTCAGCTACAAAATAGCTCTCAGCTTCCGACTCAGCGTCCATGTAAATAATTCGGCGAAGAAATCTTTTTTTACTTCTTTAAATGCCCTCGAGGTTCCGGAACTAGTTGCCCTACAGCATCGTAATGAGTTGACATGTTTTCGATGAGGGACTTCCGCCCAGGGCAGCAATGGGAGGAGCACCACCAAACCACAGTAATGTTAATCCATTCAGAGGAAATGAATAGATTTGCTGGAACAGGGTCCCATGGGATGGTCCTCTGTGCAGCCTGGCACGCGGCTGATTAAAACAAGAGCAAGCTGGGCTCAGACATCAGGAAATCCGTTCACATTGAGATGTGTTACATAATGGCACATCAACCTGACGCTCGGTTATAGGAAACATACATTATACGCCCCAGCATATTTTGAGTTGTAATATCTTACGAAAAATAAGTTCTCACAGGCCTGGATCGCATTGGAATCTGTAATATAATTTTCTGTTGGATTTGTTTACTGCAGGCCAGCTTTAGCTTGGAGGTCCCGCCTCAGTCCTTAGAGATCATGGTCACACCATGTGTTCGTGGTAAGCACCGGTTCATTCTCATTAGATTTGTTGTGTGTGAAATTATTTCATGTTCAATTCCAGAATACCTGTCAGGTGAAGGAACAGGTTTGAAATAATGTAAACAATGTACTCCTACATATTGCCACGGTTTGAATAGTGAGGCATTAACAAAATAAAGATGATCATAAAATTGACGAAAGTTCAACTGGATAAAATGGGAACATGGAATAAATGTAAACTTTTTAAATCCTAATATTGGAAAGGAGAATCAAGTGAAAGAAACGACTCAGACTCGTAACTGTTCTACCGACGTAGGGATAAAGCCCTTCCTTTGCTCAGAAAGTAGAGCAATGTTGAAAAACTTGACCTCAGGCAAAGAAGGTAAGTCTTTAGACTTCACTGTCGCAACGTTTTACCTACTGATGGTTCACACACTGGGCGGATGTCCTGAAGAAGGATGGAAGAGAAGAGTCAGGAACGAAGCCTAAGTGGAGGCCGTCACTTCTCGGGACAGAAGCCGAGGCACTGCCATATTGACTATTCCAGAAAGTGGGGGCAATGGAGAAGAGTTTGGTGAAAAGTGTGGTCCAAGAGACGTGCAAAGGGTGGGAGCTGTGATAGAAGTTAGCGAAGTTTACCTCCTTCCCCTCTCTGGTCACAGTCGTAGTTTTACCACAGCCCCAAAGGGATGTTAAAACTGTCTTTTGTAAAGCAAAATATCAGGCTCGGCATTTCACAGAGGCTGTAAAGCTTTAAGCTAAAATTAGGCGTCCAAAAAGAACATAACATAGCTCGAGCCTGATGTCAGATGTACAAAAACCTCAAGAAAGGAAATATATAGGATTGCTGGACCCAGGTAGCTTGGTTCATTGGAATGGAGAGTCATAAAACAATCCATGCCAAGAGGAGAGCAGATGTTTGAAGGTTTTACTTAGTAACTCTCTACAAGTCTATGATACCAAAACCATGAATTCCGATTTGTGAACCATTAGAATAGTCAAGATAAGTGTAAAAGAGAAAATAGAATAGAAAATGTATACATGTGCCAATGTCTTTGTAGGCCCAATGCCATGACAAGGCCCATTTAATTTTTCTGCCAATTTCTACCCATATTTGGGCAAAAATGCTTTCTGTATCATTTAATACATTGCTAAAATTCGCTCTTTTGCATGGGAGACAAATCTTCCCTCCTTTTAGGAAAGGCTCAAGATTATTACTGGAGAACCACAGAAACTTTGCTTTGCTGGATTCTTACCGCAAAGCTTTTGTAATAGTAATTCTGTCATTCCTTTTGAAATTAGTGCAGAAAGTGAACTTAATTCTCTTAGAGAACTGCAGGTTCAGAGGTAAGTGTGGGACATCTAATAATATCATGACCTATCAAAAAGTATATCAACAAGTAAAAACAGATGGTCGTTATTAATCACATAAAGTTTTTAGTGCTTTTGACAGGGGAGATCATCCTTTACTTTTGGCAAAAATCAAGATGCACAGTATCCTAGACTGCTTACTTAAAGTACTCAGGGACAACTTACAAAGAATTGGCCAAAGGTTTCATCTGGGCACAAAAACGGATATGAGACAAACACTCCGGTCCCCAATGGTTTAAAACATGGGTGCGTATTGTCACCTGTTGGACATGACATCCTTGGTGTGGTTTTCCCCCGTCCAATTTTGCCTACCATCTTCCTGCTTTTGCTGGATTTAGGACTCTGTGCACTTCATCACTGGTAATCCGTGCTAAAGTGCTTCTGCTTTCTCCTTTAAAAATGGTAACATTGGCTTACACCCCAACTGGCACATTTAATTTTCAGGTAAGTCCATTGTAAAGTGGTACTAGAGGTACCCAGGGCCTGTAAATTAAATTCTACTTGAGGGCCTGCAGCACTGACAATGCCACCCACTTAAGTAGCCTTTTAAACATGTCTAAGACCAGGGGTTGCAGCCTGTGTGTGCAGTTTAAACTGCCATTTCGACCTGACAAAATAAACCTTTTGCCAGGCCTAAACCTTTCTTCTTAACACATAGAGGTCACCCCTAGGGTAGACCCTACCCAGCCTATAGGACAGGGCTCAGTGTATTTAAAAGTTGGACATGTAATTTTAAGTTTTACATATCCTGGTAGTAAAATACTCTTCAATTCGTTTTTCATTACTGCAAGGCCTGTCTCTTCCATGGGATAACATTGTGCGAACATATTACATTTAATAAGTGCTAAATTTCAATTGTGAGTATGTAGGAATGCCAATTTTGATGTCTAAGGAATTGTAATGTAAACCCTCTTTAATTGTATAGTCGGATTATATGTAAAAATTCTGAAAATGCCACTTTTAGAAAGCTGCATGGGTGCGACCATGCACGCAACCTGGGATTCATCCTCGACTCCTCCCTCTCCATGTCTAAACAGGTCGGCGCCGCCTCCTCCTCCTGCTACAACACCCTCCACATGCTCCGCAGGATCTACAAGTGGATATAAAAGCCGCCTTTGACTCTGGGCCCGAGACTTATTATGGACAAAGTTAGCTGATTGGGGGATATCTGACACACTTTTAAAAATGATCAAATTATTATACTCCAATACTCGGGTCCAGATCAAAGTAGGCGACGGTAGACATACAACTCATCACCTTGAAACCAATTTCGGTTTGAAACAAGGTTGTGTTTTGACCCCTTGCCTTTTTAATCTTTTTATGTCCGACCTTCCAGCCCATTTTAAAGACATTAATGCTCATTCACCCTCTGTGATGGGTAAAGAGATCAAATACTTACAATATGCTGACGACACTATGTTACTAAGCCAGACAGTTATAGGTCTTAAAAGATTAATAGACTCTTTTAATTTATATTCTAAAGGAAATGGTCTAAAAATAAACACAAAAAAACCAAAAATAATGACCATGGGAAAAGGTAATTTAGGAGTTAAAGAATGAAATATCAACGGTCTGGTTATTGAGTGTGCAAAATCTTACAAATACTTGGGGATTACATTTGATCATAATTTATCTTTTAGGAAACATTTTAATAACCTTGAAGCTGAAGGATCATCTCTCACATTCGCCTTTAGAAAACTGAGAGATACATTACTATGCCCAAACTATGATCATTTGTTAAAAGCCATGAAAGCGAAGTTGATTCCCTCTTTGGACTACGGTTCTATTATTTTTTAGGGCAAAGATGCAAAATTACTAGATGATATTGAAATAAGGGCATACAAATCGGTCTTTAAATTCCCAAAACACATAAGCCGTGCGAATGTTAGACTCAAATTTGGATTGAAGAAACAGTGTCTAGTCAGACAATCTACATTTTTAAAGTCCTTACTGTTATTATCCAGATCCGAGGAAGGTTCGTTGGCTAATCTGTGTTGGCTTGAGATCCAAAGAGGGGCCCATTTGAAAAGCTGGCAAACCTATTTAGATGGATGTTTACATACCTTTGAATGCCCAAACTTAGTGGATGAAACAAGGAGTAAAATGGTCTACAAAAAAACAACTAATCAATCAGCAGCCCTTTTGTCTTGTATAATGGACAAAGATGAACTAAGGGAAAAACATCTTTGGTCAATTGCTAACTCTTTAATCAAACTGTATCCCTCCCCAACCTTATTTGCTATTTCATTTAAAACCTTTAATTAAGAATACAGTTATGTTGCTAAAGTTTGAGAGATACCCAAACAAAGATGGAATCCCAAAATGGGAAAAAAGTGGCCATCTAATGTCTGTAGATTATGTGGTAAGAATGAAGAAACCTTACAGCACATAGTAACTTTGTGCCCAAAACTGCTTGCAGAACGAAAGATGATTTTAAAGCTGATTTTTTAAGAAATGGGAGTAAGAACCTGCAGAACTGCAATTATTGTATGTTTAAGAGGTATTACAGCTACTTTAATTCACCAGTTTGTTAAGTATATCCTTATAGCTGAAACAAAACTATGTAAAGAAGACATCCCTGTTATGAAAGTTAACTAAAATGTTGATGACATAATAATTTTAAATGTTTTTAGGGACCGCTGGGCTATTTTAAAGCACGTTTAAGCATAATTTCTACAATTGTACTACCTCACTTTAACGTTTCCACCCTATGGTGGATTATATCTTCTTTATGGATAATATCTACTGCTAGCACTTGCCACTTTAATCCTCGGTGTTACTTGATTAATAGTAACAGTATTTGCTTTAGTACGTACAAGTCGAGGTATAACCTGCCCCACTCGCACATGGCACTTTAATAATTTAATGTCTCGAATGCTGTTAGTACAAAGTACATCAAATTTAGTTGGTGGACAGTGTATTATGCTTATTTTTAGTCTAAAATGGCGTTATCAGAAATCTTTGCTGCTTATTTTAAAGCATTTGATCTTGATCCAGATTGCACATTGCACTTTATTCCTTTTGCTGCTAAATTGCTTATTAGAAAACTAACTTACTCCAATTGAGCCAATTATGTATATATGTTTCTGCGGAGCTCATCTCGGATTTAATAATGTGCTGGTTTTGTATTTTTTATCGTTCTTTTTTAATCAGATTGTAAATTGAATTTGTTTCCTGCTGTTTGTAATGATTTTAATTAATCAACAAATAATAAACTACTACTACTACTACAAGTGGATCCCGACCGAAAGAAGAAGAACGGTGACACAGGCCCTCGTCAGTAGCAGACTGGACTACGGCAACGCACTCTACGCAGGAATCCCACCCAAACACCTACGACGACTACAACGCATCCAAAACGCCTCTGCCCGACTGATCGGCAACATCCCCCGCCGCAGCCACATCACCCCCCACCTGAGAGACCTACACTGGCTCCCGGTCGACAAGAGGATTACCTTCAAGCTCCTCACCCACGCACACAATGCACTCCACAACGCCAGACCAGCCTACCTTAACAGCAGACTCAGCTTCCACACCCCCACCGCCAGCTCCGCTTCGCCAGCCTCGCCCTCGCCACTGACCCCTGCATTCAGCGAACAACCTCCGGCGGCAGATCCTCCTCCTACCTCGCCGCCAAGACCTGGAACACCCTCCCTACCCACCTACGGCAGACCCAGGACCTGCTCGCCTTCAGAAGACTCCTCAAGACCTGGCTCTTCGAGCAGTAGCAGCAACCCCTCCCCTCAGCACCTGGAGACCCTCACGGGTAAGTAGCGCACTTTACAAGTACTTTGATTAATTGATTGTTTGAAAGCAAAAAGACAGCTGTGTTGCACTCAGTTACCAAAAAGATCATACAATGTGTTCAGCAGAAACAGATAAGGTTTGTAAAGTGCGCACCCTAAAAAACTAGGGCCTGTGAGCTAGACAAAAGGTGCACTACTGTTGATCCCTCAGAGAGTATATCCCAGATTATATTCCACTAGTGAACTAGTTTGAACATTGTACATACAAAACTCAAAACAAAAGCAACATTCCAATATACACAATTCCATCAATAAATCATCCCATCGATCTTGAATATGACTTCTTCATAATTTATTATGCAAACGCAGGTGCTTCATAGGAAATCTATTCCACTTGACTTTAGATGATGTTCAAATAGTTCCCGCGTGGATTACACAAGTCCCAATGCATTTTGGGCATACACAATAGCCCTTCTTCAGGGTATCTATGAGCAAATATTAATGGCAATAAGAATACATCACATTCAATTCATCAAATCAATAGGTTCAAAATAACGGGCACTATATTCTCTGAGGCGAATATCAAGGATGCTGGAATTCAACATTCATGAATATCTTTGAATGAAAATACTCTTCAGTACACCTTTGGATCTATGGAAGACTCAGAAGGACTGCTGTGCTCCTTTGAAAAAAGGGCTACTGCTATTCTACCCTGCTGCTTGAGTGAAAGGACTTGACCTCCATCTGGCACCCAGGACCATTAGTGTAACTCCAAGGGCTAATTGGCTGGCCTCCTGAACAGAGCCTCAGGGACAGAAAGGGCTCCATCCATCTTGAGCCCAGCACATGCACTCTGTCTGCTGTGTGTCCTACCCCACTAAGTGGTGCTACCCCAGTCCTGGGCCCTTGGAAGTGGGCCTGGAGGTGCTCTGCCAGCCCAGCTGTGGTCCTGTGGGCAGAAATGACACAGCCCAATGCATCTCCTCATGGCTCCTCTATGGAATCACCGCAGTGCAATGCCTCTCTCATGCTGAACCACGCATCACCACCTGCTACCTCCTCAGAACCACTGTTGCGCAACGCATCCTTGAGGATGGTCTTCACATCACAATCCTTGTCGATGGCATCCTCAACAACGATGCATGACCCCGCATTGCAGTCCCGCATCTACCTCGGAATGCTGCTGTGCAGGGCATCCTTGACATGGGATCTCACAAAGCTCTATAAACCAGGACTTAAGGTACTTTGTTCAGGTGGTCTAACTGGGTCCCTGTATTGAGCTCACCCTACATTGCAGTCAGCCTGAAATTGTGAACATGACCCTGCCGGCCCAACCAGATGACCACAGCTGGTGATAATATGTGCATCTAAGCACTATTCTCACTTAACACTTTTAAATTGCATATCTGCGGTTCTACTGATGAGTCTTTTTTCATTTTGGTCTCAAATAAATTAAGAACGTTACTACATTTTTATAAATTGGTGTGGGATTTTTCTTTTGTTGTGTTTTCACTTCATTACTATTTGAAGTGCTACAGAAATACTTAATACACTGCCTCTAAGTTAAGCCTGACTACTTTGTACCAAGCTACCAGAGGGTTGAGCACAGGTACATTTTGAGTGTGCTTGTGTTGCACCCTGGAAACAATTGTAGTAGATGCTCCAACCAGCAACCCAGTTTTCTACACCAACCCTGTTAATTTTGATCTGCTTAGCTGACCTGTCCAGCCACTTATCAAATAGATGTTCTTTTCCACCCACTTTGAAAGGTAGAATACTTAACATGTAGATATATACAGATGATCTTGTCTAACTAGAACATAGCCGAATAGGGTTACAGTGACAACCATCCAGTTCAAATAGTTTTACACATAAAACAGACTATATGTTAAATTGAAAAATATAAAAATGATGGTTTTTCGGGAGCATAAGCACATCAAAAATATGGGTATGGTTTTTGAACAAGACAAAGATTGAAGTTGCACCAGACAATGCTTATTTGTTTCCTGCAAATATGTCTTCAAAGGAGATAGGATTATCTCATTCCATTGAATCTTTTATGAAAAAGAAGCTTTGCTCTAAGTGTATACTAAAAAGATTGTGGCAATTATTTCAGATTGGCTAGAATGTCGGAAATGACAGCTATAGGTTGCTTTGGCTAAGAGAAAATGCAAGCTTAGAAAACATATTTTTCTTTAAATGTGAACATCTCCATTAAGAACATTTGCCTAGAGCTTGGAATGGAGGCCTTAGATGTTGTAGATTATGTCTAAAGTTTGAGCTTTTGACACAACTTAAGTGGTTATGGTAAAATGTTTTATGAAGGAAGAATTGCTTAAAGATATAGATTTTATATTCTTTTAATACAACAGTAATGACATTAATGTGTATTGGCTGTATCATAGCAGTTTAAATCTTGGATAATAATAAGAATAATTAGTAATAACTGGAATCCAAAAGAAGCAATGTCATTTGTGGATGTGTCCGGCAAAGGATATGACCCAATATATTGTTGTTTGTCCTGTTCCATTCATACAAACAACTAATATATCAGAGACCAAGTTTTCTTAACTTAAGAAAATGACAGAGTAAGGCTGAGCTCCTCTGGCTGGAGATCACCACTCATTGAAATTCTCCAGTGTGTAGCTGTAATTCTACCTGCAAATTGCAAGACTTTGAACCTAACTAGAAAAAGCAAAGTAGAAACCCAGCAGAGCATCAGCAAGAGACACCTTGGTAACACAACAATGACGGTTGAGATGCTATGAGACACCAACACTTTCCATTAATAGCATATACACCAAAAGAATTGCCCATAAATGTATCACCAACCTTTTGTTTCATCTGGCACCTAGGGTTTGTAGAAGGCCTCATTGACAATGGACAACAATATCAGGAGGTCAATAGTTGACCCAAACACAGATAATCTGAAAAGTTAACTGTCATGCCCTAAACCTGTCTACTTGATAGAGTACCATACCACCACATGACTAACTTATTCAAATGTGTTCATGTATTGAGGTGTCTATCCTATAAGGGTCACAGCAATTAACTCCGCTCTCATTTTCCTCTCCAACCACCATCATAAGAAGGTCTGAGACTCATTTACCTCCTTCTCATAAAAATGGAGAAAAAGATAGCAATCTTCACTCTAACCACTCCCAAAAGTGCAGGATAATGGCAAAACAAAACAGAAATCTAAGCAATAACGTATTTTCTTCAGAGTAGTAACGCCAGAAAAAGTGCTATGTTGCTAAAACCAAAGGAAAAAGTGCTCTGTTGCTATAACCAAACATTGCTCCCATTTCTCTGATACCATTCTAACAACACCTATCAATAAATATAACCCCATCATCTTACCTTACTTATTAGTACAGCTCTGTCCCAAAGAACAGCCCAAGATTGACTAAAATAGTGTTGGCTCATCTTTATAAAAATAAAAAAAAAGCTTTGACTGGATGCTGATGCTATGACCAACTTCAAACTCGAACCCAAATTTATCCTTCCTGGCTAATGTCTTGGAAATTGGTTTAAAGACTCAGTTCAAAACTCTTTATAGATTTTAAATAAGCTTCATGTCGGGTTACAACACAGAGACAGCAATCCTGAAAATTCTGGACGAAACACTACACGTCCAGGTGTCAGGATTTCTTCACTAAAACTATGAAGAAGAATTAACATGACAGAAAAACCTCTCAATTTAATTGCTGTGTCACTCAATTAATAAATCAATCAAGCATCTTTAGTCGACAGAGAACCCGCCATAAAAGCAGTTTAAAATAGATACAGAGGGAATTAAATCAACACTGTTGGCGACCAAAAGATATTATATAAACATGAATAAAAGCATGATATGCATAATAAATACATTTAAATAGTACATGGGGTTCATCAAAGTGCATAGTGCTTTTTTGAGCATATGGATGCCGGGAGACACAGACTTACACAGCAACCGGATTCTTTGTCAGTTCAATCAATCAATCAATCAATCAATCAGAGTACTTTTAAAGCGCGCTACTCACCCGTGAGGGTCTCAAGGCGCTGGGGGAGGGGGGTGCTGCTACTGCTCAAAGAGGGAACTCCATCGACTGACACGACTCGCAGCACCATCACTCCTTGTATGTGGGGTCTGTTTAATCTCCCCACCGGACTCCCGGCTGCCCTACCAGACTGCCTACACCCATCCTCCCATAATATGTTAAACTTCTGAGGCAACCTATCTAAACTCACAGCAACACTGACAGAGACTAGCATACTACCCTTGGATCCACTATTCCCACTCACAGCTGAAGCTTGTCCATGCGCCAGATACTGAGTAGTTGTGAATTTGAAAATAATCTACCCACAACTCCAACTGGCCTAAGGAGATTTCTCCAGCCCACAGTGGAGCACCTGACACCAGATGACCCTGACAATGCCCACCTTCATGGTCCATGAACATGGCACTCAGTTGACCTTCTCTTCACATTGCAATTTTTTCCGTTTTCAAGCAGTACCTGGTATACTGTTTTGATCTCCTCGGAACCATCAAAAATATAGACTAGATCTACCACTCCTGCAACAATACATTACTTGTGGTACTCCTGATGAAGGTCCTTTTGGTGCTGAAACACGCGTCGAGAATTTACAAATTACAGCCACTATGTACTAGTACTTGTTTTAATATGTCTCCAGTATAATATTTTTGTATTCTTGATTGTTGATACTAAATTGTTCACTAAATCATCAAAACCAATCATGAATACCTAATATCAAGTGTGTAACAGATTTGGTATTCAAATCCTTTTTCAAAATGTATTCCTTTTTTTAACAAAAATTGTTCACTAAACCATCAAAACCAATCATGAATGTATAATATCAAGTGTGTAACAGATTTGGTATTCAAATCCTTTTTCAAAATGTATTCCTTTTTTAACAAAAATTGTTCACTAAACCATCAAAACCAATCATGAATGTATAATATCAAGTGTGTAACAGATTTGGTATTCAAATCCTTCTTCAAAATGTATTCCTTTTTTAACAAAAATATGAATAAAATGAAATTTTGTATGTTTTAACAAACTCTTTCTTCTTTACACTGAGTTCTTAATTATCAGTTGTTTCCTGATGAAAAAAATGTTGACGTAATGTGAATCAATTGAACTGCCAAGGAATTATTTCTACAATTGTTGTTATACCCTGTCCTAGGAGCTCTAGATGATTTACAGGGGGTCCTTATTAACTACACGAGCTACTGCTCGAAGAGCCAGGTCTTGAGGAGTCTTCTGAAGGCGAGTAGGTCTTGGGTCTGCCGTAGGTGGGCAGGGAGGGTGTTCCAGGTCTTGGCAGGGAGGTAGGAGAAGGATCTGCTGCCGGAGGTCGTTCGTTGGATGCGGGGGACAGCGGCGATGGCGAGGCTGGTGGAACGGAGCTGGTGGGAGGAGGTGTAGAGGCTGAGTCTGCTGTTCAGGTAGGTTGGTCTGGTGTTGTGGAGTGCTTTGTGTGCGTGGGTGAGGAGCTTGAAGGTGATCCTTTTGTTGATGGGGAGCCAGTGTAGGTCTCTCAGGTGGGGGTGATGTGGCTGCAGCGGGGGACGTTGAGGATCATTCGGGCGGAGGCGGTTTGGATGCGTTGTAGTCGTCGTAGGTGTTTGGCTGGGATTCCTGCGTAGAGTGCGTTGCCGTAGTCCAGTCTGCTGCTGACGAGGTTCTGTGTCACCGTTCTTCTTGTTTCAGTCGGGATCCACTTGTAGATTCTGTCAGTTCATTTTTGCACACAGCTTAAGGCTTGATGGCATTTATGATAATTTCTGAGTCTTAAAAAAGGTGCTAAATATATTTTTGTATAATTGATAATACCCACAGAAGAATGTAAACTGAATCCCAGTGTGCTTAGATACAAGTGAGGTATAATTTTGATCGGGATAACTCAGGAAATGCTGGGTGGTAGGAAATGTTTGCCAGCGAGATGATCACAGACAGAATAGTGAAGAAAATATGATTTGTTAGCTAAATTTGAGGTTTGCAGGGGATTCTGGATAAGAAAACGTTGGAGGACCAATGCATGTCATATATCCCTGGACTCCCCTGGTTGTATAGTTTTCAGAAATGTTTTTTAGGTTTCCCACAAGGGCGGCCACGAGATTCTGTGTAAATAAAAGTGTAGAGATGCATACAAGCCACACCTCCCTGAACTCCCCAGGATGTCTACTTTTCAGAAATGTCCAGTTTTGGTAGGTTTCCATAGATGGCCTCCAAGTCTGGAACCAAATACGCAGGTGGCCCCTTGCAAAATCATGGTTGTTTTGTGTAATAGGGAGCATCTGTGTTTTTGGTCCTGAGGTTGGTGACCATCTAGGGAAACCTTACAAACCCAGGCATTTCTCAAAACTAAACACCTGGGGAAGTCCAGGAATGCGTGGCTTGTGTGGGTCTTCCAACGTTTTCTTACCCAGAATCCCCTGTCTAGTGGTTTTCTGTGCCCCAAGGAAGGCAGAAACGGCCAATATGTGTGCACAAACAAAGGGGAGTGACTCTTGGGGAGTTTGGCATGGCTATTCTGGGCAGCCCTCGCCCCCAACATACACCCAAAAAAGTCCCTGGTGCCTAGTGAGCTTTTTGACATTGTGTCGGTGCAGATTGGGGGCTATTGCCCCCAGATTGCTTTCTGCTCACCAAGGAGGGGGGGGGGGGCAGAAAGACTGTGACTATGGTTTGAGGGGCGGGGGCTGCCCAGAATGGGGATCACAATGCTGAGCTAATAAAAAGAAAATAATCCCTAACTTCCTAGTGGGCTTTCTGCCACCCCCGTGGGAGGTCAGGGGCTATTGCCCCTATATTCCTCATGGGTGCAGAAAGACTGCCCATTTGTTTTTGAGTGGGGTGGGGACATTGGCATGCCCATTCTGGGCAGCCCCACCCCTACCCTGGCAAAAATAAATAGTCCCTGGTGCTTAGTGGGCTTTCTGCCCATCTGGGGGAGGGGGCAGAAAGACTGTAGCTTTTTTGTGGGGGGGGGGTGAGGGCATTGGCATGCCCATTCTTGACAGCCTCCACCCCTAAATGTACCTAAAAATGTGATCCCTGGTGCCTAGTGAGCTTTCCTCCTCCCCGTGGGGTGGCAGCAAAACTGTGCCTATTTCTAGCTGGAGTGGGGGCATTACAATGTCCACCCATAAATTTACATTAAAAAAATCCCTGGTTCCTAGTGGCCTTTTGGCCCAGGAGGTGTGCACATTGGGAGCTATTGCCCGCATCTGCCACAATGGGAAGCAGAAAGACTGTGTCTATTTTGGGGGGGTTAGAGAATTGACATTCTAATTCTGGGCAGAATTTACTCATTTACAACATTTACTCTCTGGTTCTTATTGGGATTTCTGTCCCCCAGGGGGCATAAAGACTGTACCTGTTTTTGATTAGAGAGGGGGCATTACAATGCCCATTCTGGATTGCCACATCCCTAAATTTACATAAAAATGCAGTCCCTGTTTTCTAGTGGGATTTCTGCTCCCCTGAGGGGGCAGATCTGGGGCTAAGGCCCCCATCTGGCCCCCCCTTGGTATAAAGACTGTGCCTATTTCTGGGTGGTGTGGGGTCATTACAATCATCATTGAGGGCAGACCCACTCCTAAATGTACATTAAAAAATCCCTGGTACCCAGTGGGCTTTCTGCCCCCTGGGGGCAGATCGGAGGCTATTGCCCCATCTGCTCCCAAGGGGGGGGGGGGGGGGCAGAAATACTGAAAAAATGCCCAAAAAAGTTGGAAGGAGCAAAAGCCCTTGCCCAAGGGGAAGCTTCCCCCTCCCTGGTGTCTAGTCATGCATCCCTTCTTGGGGACCGCCATCCTGCGGTGATCCACAAGCAGGCATCCACTAGGTAAGGTTACCATTCGAAAGTGTAAATTCTACTCTTTCCAACAATACCTCTCTCAGGTATTTCGGTGCTCGGGGCTGAGAGAGGCCCACGAGCACTGAAGCAGGATTTTCAGTTCAGGTGTGCAAGTTAACATTTCCAAAGAGATTTAGGAATGACTGGGGTACACTACACTTCTTCACCGCAAAGAATAAGGTTAACACCAACGCAAGGTGTTTTCTGCCTTCTCATCTGCATTGAGAGATCCTTGACATGGTGAAAGTAGCATGCATCATTCAGAGACATTGCACTCTAGGACTCCGAACTTTCTCCCTCTGAAAATGGTGATGTCAGTGGGGCATTCCAACCTTAGATACTCTGACACACTTTTCATTAAAATATCAACCTTTATAAAGCAAACCATAAAAGTTTCCCATGAAGTGCCCACAAGGTGTGGCCATTGAGAGAACCTCATCCTTGAGCATGCTTAAAATAGAGCTGAAGAACTAGCTTTTACTGTGCTACTTACCTCTATTGAATGGACTACAAAGGGATTAGTAATCACCCAGAAATATTTTTCTTAGCTTTATTATTGATGATTCCAAGCTTATAAATATGCTTTCTTTAAATAGTTGTGCACTTTAACCTTTGAGCCTGAACTTTAACCATAACCAACTCAAAATGTTTATATATTGCACACATATTACTATTTTATGCAAATACTGTTTCTACCTGTCATTTGCTTAGTGACTACCCTATCTTCACCTTTTATTTTTAGCATGAATTATTTTTACTTTTCTTTTAGTCCGACTTTCTGTAACTCCATACAACATCGTAATTACCTGGAACTGCTTATGTGAGACTCTTTGCCGCCCATATGGTATTGTAAAACATTGCTAATAAATACATTAAATATAGAATGACATATTTGGATCTATTATGATGTTGTACAACTAATAATCAGTTGAATATACTAGAGGATTTTCCATTTTAGGTTTGACCTTGAGACAGCTTTAACTGTCTCACCAGACAGTTTTTTTCTAATTGATTCATACATAAAACATATATATTTAGTGTGTGTTTGGTCAGAGGGTTTCATTCATTGTCCATTAAATTGTGATTTACAATTTGCTTCCCCCACACAGAATATAGCCTGGGCCAAGCAGTCAGCCCACTTTACTCACTAGCTCTCTTCCCTTTGAGTGACTGCACAAAGACGGTTTTACATTGTTCTTTTTGCAGTGGAAGAACCTTTTGGAGGTTTTCTAGCACTGGGCCCATACAAGTAACTTATTTTATTTAATTCTATACTTCACCCTCAGAGGCGATAGTCCTCTGATGGACTTCATTCTTCATGGTAAAGGGTGAGAAATTAGGATGTCTAGCTTGTTGTAATTTGGCAGCGGCTAGATTAAGCATTAGCAGAAGACATGCTGTATTTGGCCATTGTCGTAGCAAATGAACCGACTCCATTTTGTATTCGTGGCCGCCATTTTGTCTGCCACATGTTGCCATGTGCTCATCATGTGCTTTGTCCTACCTCCTTGTTAACTGCGTCTGAAGTCTGCCCAGCAACAGGCTATATTTAGCATCCCCCACTTTCTGCATGCCCAGGCATGCCCAGTACAGTCTGCAGCTGTTACTAATTAGTTCCAGATAGGAATGTGTTTACTAGTTTCTAGAAACTGTTAACTCCGCCCACTCATCGATTGTGCCTTTCAATATGTCCTTATATGTACATAAAACTTGCTCTTGTATTTTGTACCGCCTTCTTTTGAGCCCCCTCATTGTGTATAAAAGGGGCCATGTGGTTTAGTTATGTGTGCTACTCTAACCAATACTGAAGGGTGTTGTGTGGACTGTAGTACCACCTTTCAAGGTTTAATAAACTATGCTTTTGTATTTTCTAGTTTCTGTGCCAACTTCTTCCTACGGTCTGAGGACTCTGTGCAGAGAAGGGCAAACCCCTTGCACTAGGAAGCCTAGCTGAGGCTTGCTTACTTCAAGCTGTGGGATTCCCAATGAGGACCAGTAAATGGTAGCCTACTAAAAAATTGGTGATCATGTTCAAATACATTACTCTCAGAACCATAATCATGCTGTGAGTATTGCAATTGAAAAAACCAACGTCCTAAAGACATTAAGGGGTCGATTAGGATCGCGGACGGACTTGCGTCCGTCCGCGACCCCAGAGCAGGAGGGAACCTCCGCATGGCATGCGGAGTTCCTTCCTGTGCAATTAGGATGGGACCGCCACCCTGGCGGTCACATCTTCTATTTTTAACATTGCGGCGGGTGCAGCTTCAAGCTGCACCCGCGGCAATGTTAAAAATGCACGCATTGCATTTGCATGCAGAAAGAGGCAGGCACCGCGCGGTGCCTGCCGCTTTCTGCATGCAAATGCAGGGGGGTACCATAGGTACCCCCCATGTGCACCCCCCACCCCCCTTCACCTAGGGGGCCCACAACGGGCCCCCGCAGTGAAGTTCTGTATGCTTTTCCACGGCGGAATACCTGCCGCGGAAAAGCATAATTCACTGGCCATCCTAATATGGTGGACGGTGTCTGGAAGACACCGTCACCATATTAGAGCTTTTCCGCCGCAGTTGTAATCCGACCGCAGCGGAAAAGCTGCGGACGGAAACCAGGACCCACCAGCCATCCTAATGTGGCGGTGGGTCTTTGGTCAGTCCGCTGCGGTTTTTCCGCATCCTCGGGGCCGGCGGTGGCTTCCGCCGGCCCCGAGGATGCGGAAAAACCGCAATCATAATGACCCCCTTAGTCTGATACAAATCATACAAACCAAGAGTTCTGCTGTGGCTACAGAAAACAAGAGCAAAAGAACCTGATGTTCTGTGAATAATCTATGGGTTTCTCTATCATGCATTTCGAAATCGGATAATTGTAAGCACAGTTTCTGTAGAAAGATCATTATGACACAATGAAGGACTCAGACAAATTTAGATCATTTGTTATTGTATTAAGGATCTAAATTCAATGAATTTAACTAACATTTTAAGAAACTCTATCATGACTCTAACAGCTTGAAATATAAAATCACATGTCTAGCCAAAGTAAATCCATTGCTACATACAGATATCCATAAGAGGATAGTTCCAGAGTTAGAGATTCCTACCACCCGCAAAGGCAGGAGTATCGTTCACAAGGGTTCTCTTAGCGCGGGTAAAGGGATCAAGTTAAAGCCCATTAGGGAAAGGTCCACGGCATGGGCAAGGGAATTGGAACATTAATCAGGAAAGGTCAAATCTAGTCTCTCACCAGGCAGCTCCAAACGTCCAGCACACAAGTTCATCAACAAGGGCAAAAGGCAAGGGGCATGAAAGAAAGTCCAGCAGGCAGTAGACAATCGAGGTGAGGGGGAATGAAGAGGCCTGCGTCCTCTTAGGAAAGTCACTGTTTATACTTAAAAATTGCTCTTGTAACATCATTACTCACTGTGGAATGGTCTGATCATCATGTGACCATTCTGCCATTCTCCAGGTATATATTGCTACTCCAGCATACTTTCCCATGCTGGTCACTGAAAGTTAGCATTTCTTATTAAGTAAAATAAACTCTTAATTAAGTTTGAGCATAACAAAATAAATCAAACATCATATATGAGCATTTTCATAATGTCCAGTGATTGTTACAAAGAAATGTTCAACTTATTGATGTTGTGGTGCTGGTAAATTATTGCAACTGTATTTTTGTATTTGATGTTATGTTTTGTCAGATACTCAATGTGCTTATGAAGGTGTTGCTATTTCTCACAATCGTTATTCCGTATCTAAATAGAGTCTGCTATTTTGCTGCTAAATTCACGTTTGAACCAATAATTGCACTTTCTTTCAGGTTGTGACCCTTAACATGCATTATTTGTCCTTGTGAAATGTTTATTCTGATGCCTCTGTACATAACATTAATCTCGTTTTAAAGTAGTTGTAACCAGTAATCCCCGTTGATTTCTTTCCCCACAATCAAAGTAGAATCTAAGAATATTTAATCCAGGGAGGCCACAGGGTATCAGTCTCTTAAATAAAAAGTTCCCAGCTTATCATGCAGTCACTTCTAAAGCACATGCAAACTAGGTTCCCCACACAGGTAAAAAAACTTAGCAAACATTGCCATTAATGGCACACACACACTAAGGCACACAATTTGCCCTGGCCAAAGGGGGTAACCTTCGACACTAACATAATCGAACACACAAGGATGCCCATTTGAACCAAATGCGTAAGGCAAAAGAAGGGAAGAAGAGAGGCATTGTTAGAACTGTGAGCCATCGTCAAAGAGGCCCAGACTGACAATACTATCCCAGAATCAGAAAGTAAGGCATTGCACCTCCCCCATCGTATTCAGGAATGGAGGCGCTCTCCCCGATGCCTGCCATGCCTGCATCAAGATATACCAACCTGCCGGTTGAGGTAGCCCAATGTCCCCTTACCAAACAACAAACTCCAGACAAGAGGGCTAACACGCCAGCAGGCCCAAGTAATTCCTACATTACCCCAGTCCAGTGCTAGAGCTCTCTGAATTTAGACCCCCCGTCCATCGCGGTCAGCCCATTGAACCCCAGCAACGTAGGGAGAATGTACTCCCACCCATCTATGTGAACACAGTTGTAAGACCAGGGGATTCATAGCGGGTCTGGACAGCAATACGACTGGTGGGAAAGAGGAGCAGGGCTCCAGTCTCTTGGGATCTGACAGCAAGGGTGAGGCAACAGGGTGGGCTCAGAAGACCAAGGGAAAAATAAGGAATATATGACAGATGCGGATTAAACATCCAAGACCACACATCCTCTGATGTCCACCACAGGCTGATCGGAGAGAGAACCAATGGTCACAGTGCTTGTGAACAACACACCTTACAATTTCCTGATAGACACAGGAGCAACAAAGTCATGCCTGTGGGAAGTGACAGTCCCTCTATCAAAAAGCACCGCAAGCACACAAGAATGATCTGATATGGAGACCAGAACCCCCTTCACACAACCCCTTGAGCTGGAGATGGGGGAGGATCTAAGAACAGCTGTTATATTTTACCTCCTTCCCGATTAAGATATTAGGCTGAGACTTAATGTCAAAACCAAAAAATGTCCATCTAGTTTGCCAACAATGTGAACTAATGCCTACTTCTCCCCTGGAGCTCCTTCTCTAGAACCCAGACCAGTGAAACACTCTCACATTGCATATACATAGGCAAGAACAGTCCCAGACAATCAGACACCTTCTCTGAGGCAGTCCTGGAATATATGGGGAATTTCTCCAAACTATGATAGTTAACTCAGCAGTGGGCATGTTACACACACCACCTCTTAGTTGATGCAGCCAAAAAGAATGAGAGCCTTGATGGCCATCAGGGTTTTGCAAGAAAAAAGATGGTTGGGACTGTGACATGCACATGTCTACTGGGTCCCCCGAGTCTTGCCAGGAAGCAGGGCCAAGGTGCATTAGGGCAATGGCAGTAACAGCCAGAGCAGACACACCTCTGGGATCAACAGGTTCAGTCCCCTACCACGACCATGGCACTTCCACACCTAAGGAAGTGGTGCAAACAAGGCTGTCTGGCACTATGTCGTGTGCTTCCCCCTTTCCTGCTGTCCAATGTGGTATCAAAGCGCATAACCATCAAAGGAAATTTGGCATGTAGAGCAAATAGAAAACCACCTCAAAGAAGAGTCCCCACCAAACACATGTGGAAGGACACAAAGCAAAGGATGGGTAGGCAGCCACATGTTCCCCCCACACAGCAGCCCGCTTGGAAGGGTCAAAATCAGGAGCAACCCCAGAGAGTCACTGCCAGGTTGATCCAACACAAACTGAAAAAGACCGCCCTCGGGGGGGCCACATTGACCACAAGCGTGCAAATTAAATTAGTCTTGAAGGGGGCTCCATCGCAGAACACCAGTGTGATTCAACCCAATTAGAACAGCAGAAATCAGGGAGGTTGGCTACAGCCGGACCTTAGATAGTGTCACTACTGCCTCAGAATGGGCCAAATGGCTTGCCGATGACGCCTAAAAGCATATCACTAACGAGATCGATAAATCAGGTCCAGTCCCCGCAAAGTCCCCATCCTCAAAACCAAGCCTAAAGTAACCTGATTGCACCTTTCACTAAGCCACAGAGAAATCAGACAGCCACTGCACCACCGCAACAGGGATCAAGCAGTTGGTCAAATATATGGCAACAGCAGCAACAGACAGGGAAACCCGCCTAGCAAAGACCGGGACCACGACCATGGCAGGGAGCGGTAACAGCCTGGGGAGGTAATGCACTCACACAAATACAAAACCCAAATCCACAATAAGATTAATACCCCCAATGCGAAACATTCAATTCATGCACACTTCAAAAGTCATTTAAACATAAAGACTAGTGAGTAAACATTAGGAATTCAAGCCTTTACTTGTGTTTCGGAACTTCAGGACTGCTGTACGTTTTGCCAATGAGGAACCTGCACCAGAGTCTGCCATTCAAGATGCCTGCGAGACCCTAGACCCGACTCTGCTGCTAGGCCCCTGTGGTGCAGCTGGCTAACTACACAGGGGGAGGGAAGTCTAGTGAAGGGGGCAGGGCAGGTCCGGTCCAGTGCATAAAAGCAGGCACCCAGGTCCCCTCAGCTATGTCCAATTGGGATGAGTTCCAATTACCAGAACAAAAGAGCCCCATTCTCGGGCCTCCGACCTGGGACCAAAATTCCTTCATGTCTTGTGGCTTTAACCTCTGCACCCCCAAAAACCAGAATCCTCCAGCCAATGAAGGCCCCCTTTCAGTTCCAAAACAAAGCTGTCCTCCAGTGTTGGGAGCCAGGTTTTCAGTACGCTCAGGATAGTGAAGAACCCTTGGCCTTCAGCGCAGAAGTTCCAACAAGTGGAGAAGCACCACATGGCACAGAGTCAGTTGGGAGGAGAGGTCTCCCCGAACCACCAACTGTCCTAGACCATCACCTCGAACTGACTTTCTTAGCAATTTTCTACCTCCTCTTTTCCCTCAAAGTTTTCAAACATCCCAAAACCTGCTTGTGGGATCATGTCTCTCCAAAAAAATGAAAGTGGCATGTCGCAGTTAGAAGTCTCTGGCCACAATTGGGGACAGCATGCCTTAAGATCCTGGATGAAGTTGCAGTCAAAGGTAGAAGGGGTGCAGAGAATATTAGAGTCAGCAAATGTCTATCACAGCTCCATGCAGGATACACTGGACAATGATCTCTGCCATATCCTGCCTAGTTGTCAGATATCACACAAGGCCTTATACATACTGCCCGGGGAGGTAATAAGCCCAATCTCAGACACTGCCACCTCAGAAACAAAAGGGGGACGCGGGACAGCTCTTGGACCCCCTTCGGAACACAACAATAGAAACAGCAAATCACATGAAAACCTAGAAAAACAGTTCTCATCTGCACATCGTGTTCAAGGCCAGAAAACAACTTCACTGGCTTATCAGGTTTGGTCCGTCCAATACACATAGAGACATAACAAGGAACACAGCTGCGCTACTGAAATTTCAGGTGCTTTTAATATTGCACGGGATGCAAGTTAGACACACTTGGAGAAAACCTTTCCAGAGGAAGAGCTGTGCTTGTCCGGAGATGTAAATCCTATCATCTAAAACTTGAGGTAGGGTTTCTGCCATCCAAGCCCAGAGGTCTTCCACTTCTTTAATAAACATAGTATGTAGCACGGGGAGGGTGGTAAAGCGCTAAAAGGTTTCACCCACTGTCATTATAATATGCTGTCCCCATTCTTATTATCTGGAACTGTACCTATGCTCATTATACTGTTTTTACGCATTTCTTTGATAATGTTAGCATGTGTACTGCATCACAGAGCATGTTAGTTAAAATAAACATTTTAAACTATACAGTGTCTCCGGTTACTCGCATTTTAAACAGGTATGAGTGAGCATTTAAGTGAAAGAGTATCTTGTTCCCACGAATTCTGAGATGCCCTGAGTCGCATGTTCTAGGCTATTCAATCATTGGTAGCTCCACTGTAGTACGGAGAACCAATGGGATAGTATAGCTAGCCGGATTGCGGTTCTGGGCACTGAGGCATATATTTGGTACACCACAATTCACCAAAGACCTGGGTTCCTGGGCATAGTTCTGTATATGTGCAGAATCCCTGCAACAAGACCTCAGGGCATGCGATCGCCAACACCCAATTACAGCATGCCCCCCTCTTTATACGTTGCTTTCATGCACATGTTGGTCAAAATGCACCCCTGCACACAGACAAGGAAAGGTGGAATATTGTTAGTCTGGCGACACCCTTAAAAAGCTAATTAAACAACGGAGATTGTCCACATGCTCACAAAGACCACCCCTTAAAAAATGTCCTTTTCTGTCATGGTGAGGGGGGAAATAAGAACTAAGGAGACCCATGAATAAACACCCATTGCTCAAAGAGAATAAAAAAAATAATAAGATACCCCAATTGGGGCCACCTTCCGGTGCCCCAATAAAATAGTAAGTATGAATGTAAAAGCACACCATTAAAAAAAACGCACTGGAATACCCAAGAATGATTGATAATGATATACGTAAGGATACGAATATTTTTTTAACTGAACCAATGAACAACCAGCTCTTATCCAACAGGTCTATAATCGAGCCTGCAAAGTGCACCACCTTTACAGCAGCCCACCATCTCTGCAACAACCATTTCTATAACCCCAGCAAGACCCAAGTATGTGAGTCAAAGATCACACACGTTTTCCACAATTTTTTTTAACTGTTTCAAAAGTAAAGAGACCCTTGATTACTACGAACATCTCCCCTGGAAGGCATCCCAAGACCTGCAAAGTTAAATAAGTCATGCATTGCTGTTCAATTGAATACCCTCCATTTACTATGGGTGGCTGCATTCATATGTTCTCAAAGACCTGCCTAGTCAAATGGAGTCCACCCTCACATTTTCACAGTGCTTGCATAGCACCTTTCCCATGTCACTTAAAATTACACTGAACGTAGCACTAGCATCCCAAATGCACTACACAGTGCACTCTTATACAACACTTGGTATCAGTACATGACCACCGTGGGTGCCCAGGAATCAACCAGGTCATGTTATGTCTGTTCGCCGGAACCCCATTTAGTAGGCACAGGCAGGGTTTTCTTGTCCCAAGAGGTAGCCCCCGAAAAAGTAAAATTATTTCTCCACCTGTACCTATGTAGTATCAGGGTCAAGATACAATCCAACAGAGTAGAACCCTATAGAAAAGTAGTGAATTTGACCCCTTAACGAGACCAATCCCACAGCACTGTACCTTTTCACCGAGCCTAGCGATATCCAAACTGAGCTAGACAGGGGGTGCCAGAGGGCACAATAGGGGAGTATACTGTTTGGCCCCAAGATTTTCCACAAAAGAGAAAAATTCCTGAGGCAACTGACTGACAGATCACACGTGGGGTGGCACATAGCCAGCAGAAAGACAGCGCGAAGATCAAAAACTAAGCTCACTCCCACAGCTAGGCAGCGACACCACTATGGTCTTGGGAGATTGGCCCCAATAAAGCACCGATGACCGGAGGGGTGCGCGCGTTCCCAAAATAGCATAAAGTTAGATACCACATGAAGTTAGGAACGCTCAGCCAATCAGGATAGAGCACACAAAGTGATCACACAAGATCAGATTTGACTTCCATGGGGAACGGTGCATTGTTTAAAAAAAAAAAAATCTCACTTCAGTATATTCTTTTTGAAAATAAATAATAAAGATACATTTTTGGCGATGGCACCATCATGTTGATGGAGCAGTGCGCAAAATTAAAAATACATGCATCATGTCAGGAACCTTTGTAACAGTGGTTCCTGCCAAAGCTATGGAACTGACTGTCAGCTTGGCGGTATTTTCTAAATTTGGTGGGGCGGGACTCAGTGAGGGCAACAAAGTAATTTATTCAGTTTCCCTGACAGATTTTTATTCTGTTTACCGAAAAATCTATTTTGCCCTCAGTCAGAACGTAAAATCTTTGCCTGAGTTGAACCAGGTTGGTGTATCCGACCTGTGCTCCATCACAGTTAGCCTGCACCTAGGTCCTGTCTACTGCGAACGTAGACTATCATTAGCAGTTTGTGCTTTTCCTTCGATATTTTAATACTCTCCTCCACGGTTCCTTTTATTGGATTCTTGTAATTTTAGTGTAATTTTGTGTATTCAATTGTACTCTATTTTTCTAATTAGGTATAGGATTTTTACTGTTTTGCAAAAGACAGGGAAAACCAACATCAAAGACCTAGACTTTGTAGGCACTTATCGACTCTTGTAATTCTTTTTAGGCATACTGTATGTTGCATCAATATTACAAATCTCTTCCCTTTTCATTAATTGTTGGGGTAGTAGGTGTATCCTAAAAGTGTGCCTCCTTTAATATCCGCCCATTCCCTTATTTCCTTTCCCGAGCTTGATGGTGCCAATGACGAGAACAGGGCAATACTGGTGAGTACCTGCCAGGTTCCCGTTGGTGGTGCGCCCGTGAGGTGCCATCTCTCTCTTACACACTTTTTTGAATCGTGTTCTTGGGTACAGTCTTGACACTAAGGTGTGTTTTGTTAAATGTCTCGCAATTGGAATTTTATTGTTATCATAAGGGAATGGGCGGATATTAAAGGAGGCACACTTTTTAGGATACACCTACTACCCCAACAATTAAGGAAAAGGGAAGAGATTTGTAATATTGATGCAACATACAGCATGCCTAAAAAGAATTACAAGAGTCGATAAATGCCTACAAAGTCTATGTCATTGATGTTGGCTTTGCTTTTGAGTGGAGGGCGACCTATGACTAGCTTTACCCTCTAAGCTCCTGGTAGTTTAAATTGCAAAAGACAGGGGACAAGGGCTATGAGTATTCCTTGAAGCTGTCAGTCACTCACCCCAAATAATAATCCTATTTCTTACACAACCCATCTAATGTGACATTGAATTCAAGGCAACAGAAAATGACAGTGGATGCTCATCCCTTGATTGTCCTTGTGGAAGGCAGAGGTTGGACAATCCTGAGGTTTGAGGAGGGAGGAGTAAGAGAAAGGGAAGAAGAAATTGAGAATTCCAAGGCCTGGATATCATACAGAAATGTTGCCAGGAAAGGAGGATCCAAAGACATGGGCCCATTGAATGGTCACCCGATTCACAGCATTTCGGTCAATCCAGATGAATATGCCATTAGACCCAGATGCAAGGCTGAGCAAGACACCTCTACCCCTATCACTGTGGTCTCCAAGGCACAAACAAAGTATGTGCCAACTGTTAAGACACCTATGGGCTGGCTTGGGGTGAGGAAGGGCAAGCAGGGATCTTACATAGCTATCCAGTAATCTGGAGATACCAGTAACTTCTCATTGTAGTGGTAATGGGTAAGTGAAGGCCCCAGTTTCCACACAAATTTCGAGTCCAGGATCAGTTTTGTTGTTTCCTGACTTGTAATTTCCATCAATGCTGATCCCTCACTTCTTAACCAATAAGATACTCTTCCCTCGCCTGATATTTGTAAGGAGCAGGCATTCTGCTTCAAATACCAATGCATAATTAATTACCACGTTGAGGCAGTGATTAAGGAAAAAGTCAGGTCTTCAAGGCTGGCCTGAATTCTGAAATTTACTTTTGTGAATGTAAAGTGAGTAGAAGAGAGTTCCAGAGCCTACCAGCTGCAACTGAGAAAGCTCTACCACTAATGGAGGAGCAACAAAACATAGGTATTGTCACAAAGAAAGAAATTGCTGACTACTAATGACTATTTGTTTTAAAAAAGCAGAGCCCCAAATGCAACAGCGAGTGCTTTAAGCACCAAGCACTTTTGAAAAGTTCTTTCTGGTTCTCTGGCAGCCAATGAAGCACCACCAATGCAGGTGAAATAAGATCAGTTCACTTAAGACTGGTGTAAAAATCAAGTTTAAAGGAAGAAGTATACTTCAACGTTGAATAAAAAGAAGAAGTTTATTGCAGTAACATTTGGTCCCATCCATCCAGCAGGCTGTGCCAGGTACAACTGATAGTCTCAACCTCAAGGCTGATCACACCAGGTTCTATCACCATGGTGCTACTCAAACATACACATACCAGGTAAAAGTTACATTACCATGAAGGAAAATAATCTAGAGTACAATACTACACACCTTCTCCCTTTATACAAAAAAATGAGGAAAATGAAGAGGAAAAAAATAGCAATGCACAGGAAGAGCACATGTCACGCTAACTAAATCATAACAATGTCTTTAAATTTTGATGGATGTCTAACAAAACTTCTCTCCCTTTGACTTCCTACATCTCACTATCCTTTACTGTAGCTGATTTTGTAGAACCTGATGAGGATGAGTTCAAACATTTACTATCACATTGGCTATTAACTTACTGTTCTTGATGACAACCACTCTATTAAGATTCCAAATGTGTGAATCTTCAGTGTTTATGGCGTTGGTTAAAATGTTAATAACCTTGTGTGGTTTTTGAAACAAATTGGACTTTTTCCAACCAAAAGGAGTTCTGATCATGACATAATCACCCACTTTATCTGGAGTGACCGTGACAGCTTTTCTGCTTTTCAGTAATCAAAGGAAAACTTCTGTGAATTTATCTTCCCACGCCCCTTGAGCTTCCACTTGTCATCAGACCTAGACAGCCCCTTTCTTTTTTGGTACTCGAGCGGACACGCTATGAATGAACGGGGGACCAATTGAGACCTTAATAAGCGAATACTACAGGCGAAAGCAATCGCAACTGAATTGGAGCCACAATATATTATTGAATTCCCTACCGGGAACACAACTGAAGTTCCCCGTAGAACCCATATGCGGGTTGGAAGTATCACTGCATTACACTAAAGAAAATACAGACCTGGAAATAGCCTTGAAAAAGTCGTGGGTTACATTCCCAATTACGACGAAACACGTGTTGGCTGTGTGAACGTTTCCAGTGAACAAGAATAAAACTTGGAATTGAATCACAAGGACAAGAACTCTTCTCTATTTTTACTGTGACAATTGGTGGAAACACTGACATATATGAGCTGTATTACAATCACACGTGTGCTAGGGAGTGTTGTAGCTTTGAGACAGTAGCCAAGTTTAAAAGGAATAGTGGTTCCTTGAGACCCTACGGGTATGTAGCGCGCTCTATAAATGTCATTGATTGATTGATTGATTTTACCCTATAGCACCGTCAAATAAATTAGCCCTAATCATATTGTGTTATCTTCTAAGAGGCGCCAAACAACCTATACCAAACTACTGTCGAGTCCAGTCAGCCTCTTTCTAGACATAATGATTCAGAAAAAGGGGGTGGTGATGGACAGAGCATCCAAATTAAGCAGAACACCCGCACCCAGTCAACAGATCAGGGCTTGATCCATCACCGTTTTTTAGCTCACTGCACCATCCCAGCTCAGAACCTGGCTACATGAAAATTAGTCTGTCCCTGGCCCAGTGCATCATGGGAACAGGGCAGACCAAACTACCAAGCCAATTCTTTTACTGGAAAGGAAACAAGCTTCTGGGGACCGGTTTCTGGCATTACAGCCGTCTTCGGCCCGGCTTGCTTAAATCCTGATGGTGCAGTGAGCAAGGGACTCATGTCTGAGCATACCCTACCACGCTTATGGTGGACAAAATGATTCAGAAAAAGGGGGTGGTGATGGACAGAGCATCCGAATTAAGCAGAACATTCGTACCCAGTCAACAGATCAGGGCGTGATCCATCACCGTTTTTTAGCTCACTGCAGCATCCAAGCTCAGAACCTGGCTACATGCAAATTAGTCTGTCCCTGGCCCAGTGCATCATGGAAACAGGGCAGACCAAACTACCAAGCCAATTCTTTTACTGAAAAGGAAACAAGCTTCCTGGGACCGGTTTCTGGCATTACAGCCGTCTTCGGCCCGGCTTGCTTGAATCCTGGTGGTGCAGTGAGCACTCATGTCTGAGCATTCCCTACCACGCTTATGGTGGACAAAACAATTCAGAAAAAGGGGGTGGTGATGGACAGAGCATCTGAATTAAGCAGAACACTCGTACCCAGTCAACAGATCAGGGCTTGATCCATCACCGTTTTTTAGCTCACTGCACCATCCCAGCTCAGAACCTGGCTACATGCAAATTACTCTGTCCCTGGCCCAGTGCATCATGGGAACAGGGCAGACCAAACTACCAAGCCAATTCTTTTACTGGAAAGGAAACAAGCTTCCGGGGACCGGTTTCTGGCATTACAGCCGTCTTCGGCCCGGCTTGCTTGAATCCTGATGGTGCAGTGAGCAAGGGACTCATGTCTGAACATACCCTACCACGCTTATGGTGGACAAAACGATTCAGAAAAAGGGGGTGGTGATGGACAGAGCATCCGAATTAAGCAGAACACTCGTACCCAGTCAACAGATCGGGGCTTGATCCATCACCATTTTTTAGCTCACTGCACCATCCCAGCTCAGAACCTGGCTACATGCAAATTAGTCTGTCCCTGGCCAGTGCATCATGGGAACAGGGCAGACCAAACTACCAAGCCAATTCTTTTACTGGAAAGGAAACAAGCTTCCGGGGACCGGTTTCTGGCATTACAGCCGTCTTCGGCCCGGCTTGCTTGAATCCTGATGGTGCAGTGAGCAAGGGACTCATGTCTGAGTATACCCTACCACGCTTATGGTGGACAAAACGATTCAGAAAAAGGGGGTGGTGATGGACAGAGCATCCGAATTAAGCTGAACACTCGTACCCAGTCAACAGATCAGGGCTTGATCCATCACCGTTTTTTAGCTCACTGCACCATCCCAGCTCAGAACCTGGCTACATGCAAATTAGTCTGTCCCTGGCCCAGTGCATCATGGGAACAGGGCAGATCAAACTACCAAGCCAAAAAATGTCAAATGATAATTCTTGCCACGGTCCTTTAGGAAGCTCCCTGACGACCATGGGTTGAACTCTGGGTTTTAGACATTTTTCACTCAAGCCACACAGTACACAATCTCTTACAAGACGCTCAACTTGTAGGTCCATACCAGGCCACCAATAGTTAAGTCTGAGTCTTTCTTTTGTTTTAGACATCCCTTGATGTCCTTGATGTGCTAGATCTATAAGCTCTTGACGGAAGATGACAGACAGAACCATTCTGGTTCCCTGAAATATAAGACCTTCACACTCAGACAACTCACCCTTCACATGCCAATACTTTGAACAATCTCCTTTAACTTTACTATCCCATCCATCCTTAAGCAACACAACTAGCTCAAGACATTCTTTGTCTGAGGCACACTCTTCACGCCATTTGCTTTCCTTCATTCCATCATTCTCAATGCTACAAACCCATTCACTGAATTTGTCTTCTTCAGGACCAGAATCACGTTTATGGTGTGACACAAGCCTTGAAAGAGTATCAGCTATGCTATTCATACTTCCAGGAATATACTCAACTTTAAAATCATATCCTTTAAGTGCCACCACCCTCTTGGAAATTCTACCTGAAATGGCATTGATACCTTTTTTCTTAAAATCTTGGCATAAAGGTTTGTGATCTGTCCGCACAACAAATTTCAAACCCCACAAGAGATTTTTTTCGTTTCTTCATAGCTCAGAGTACAGCAAGGGCCTCTCTTTCAATTACAGAATATCGCAACTCAGCCAATCTAAGGCTTTGTGAAAGAAAAAGAATCACACTTTCAGTATCTCCATCTCTTTGCTGCAGAACAGCTCCCAGACCTTTCATACTAGCATCTGTGATGAGAACTGACCTCTTAAGGGATCACAACTCTTCAACTTGGTAGTCTTTTTGAGCATTTCCTTAACTTCTTTAAACTCAGTTTCACACATATCAGACCAGATATAATCTACAACTTTAGATAGAAGCTTGCACATATTTACACACATCTCTGCAAAGCCCTTTATGAATTTGCTGTAATACTCAGCCATGGCAAGGAATTTCATGAGTTCCTCTTGGTTTAGTGGGAGATGCTAAACTTTGTATGGTGTTAACTAACTCACTTTTGGGTTCAACACCTTGTCCTGAAATGGTGTGACCCAGATAATCAATTGAGGATCTTTTGAACTTGCATTTGTCTAACCTGACAGTAAGGTTGTTATTTTGAAATCTCCCAACACTTCCCTAAGTCTGGCATTGTGTTCTTCCTCATTCCTCCCATAAATAAGTACATCATCTTGGTATATTTTGACTCCCAAAAGACCTTTCAAAACCCTTTCCATTGCCAGTTGAAACACCGAAGCTGTTGATACTAACCCAAAGGGTAATCTTATGAACCTGTAAGTGCCAAAGGGGGTAATGAAAGCAGGAAGGTCTTTAGAGTAATCATCAAGCTTTATTTGATGGTATGCTGATTTAAGATCAATGGTGGAAAAGAACTTGGCTCATTGTGATAATATGAGCATGTTTGATATTTTAGGGAGAGGATATTTGTCTACAATGACCTTTTTATTGAGCTCTCCCAAGTCAATGCATAAGCGAAGACTTCTGTTGGATTTTCTGGCGGCCACAACTGGCGCCAACCACTGGTACCTTCCACCTCCTCAATTATTTCCTCAGCCTTAAGTTTCTCTAATTCACCTTTCATTTCATCTCTCACAGAGATGGGAACACCACTTACCTTCCCAGCTACAGGCAAAGCTCCAGAAACCAATCTAATTTTGTGGACATACCCACACAAGCAACCGAACTAATCCCTGAAAACACTGGGAAATGGATCTTTAAGTGAAGCAGTGAAATAATTTTCACTTTTCTGTGTGGAAATTTCCTTCACCAGAAAATGTGGCACGATTTGTCCACAGTCAAAGTCTGAGCAACCATCACTGTCACTGTCACCAGTGATGACAAAAACTTTCCCTTTGTTTTTCTTGGCCTTGCACGCAGTGGTAAAGTGCCCTGTCTTTTTACAGTTCGAACGAGTACTCTTGTGTTGGGCATTTCTTATCATTGGCTAAAAGTCCTTCACTTGCACACCTATAACACTTGGGTTGGAATGAACAAGGAGTGGAGGAGTGTGGCTCAATGGTTAGAGTGGAAGACCCTGATGCAGAGTTCTGGCCCGGGACCAAGGTTCAATTCCCGCCTCGGCAGGTCTTGGGCTCAATTTCCTCGGACTTGACAATTCCTGCCTCAGTGCCTATTCTAATCATGGGCCCCACGCTGCAACTCTGGGCAATAGCTTGCTTAACCTCAACAGTGCTAGGATGCCTTGCTTCACCCTGGGGGTGCACAGGAGTGGACACTTTACAGGGAAAGCCAGGAAGGGTTCCACAGCGGTATGAGTAATAGCGCCAGGAAACCGCTTGGTGACAGTGCGCTCTACAAATACCTTGACATTTACAAACAGTTTTCATTTGTGATTTCAATTGGATACCTTTCTTCATACCTTTTGCCTTCAAATTCGCTTTCACCAAACAGACACTGCTTTCCTTGGTTTCACGTTTTGTCATAATATCAACACATTTTAAAGAATGTTTAATCTGTTTCTCAATGGTAATAACCTCATCAAGAGATGGGTCATCTTTCTGCCATAAATCACTTCTCACCTTCTCAACATTACAACCAAGCATTAATTGTTCCCTTATTCTCTTATCTAGTAAGGCCCCAAACTTACATGAGGACACCAATTTTCTCAAAGAAGTGACATCATTTTCCACAGATTCTCCATCATTTTGTGTCCTGCGACCAAAATGATACCGTTCAAGGATTGTGCTAACTTTTGGGAAATAATGTTTGCCTAATTTCAATATGCATATCTCGTACTCATTCAAGCTTTGATCATCAGTATCAGGCAAATGATCAAACACCTCTTGCCTTTCTGAACCAAGGCAATGCAGAAGAAGAGCAGTTCTCCTTTCTGCACTGAGATTCATACCACATACTTTGGCTTATCTTTCGAAAACTGAATAATGAAGCCGCTATTAACGGGGTGGGCACCCAAACTATAAATAATTAAAGGAGCGGAGTGGCACCCTTAATAATTAAATAAGCGGGCTGGCCACCCGCAGGGCAACAAAACGGCAGGAGCGCTAAACCCCCCCCCCCGCCCCGAGGGAAAAAAACAGCGCTCTGCCCAGAAATCAGGATAAAGTGCCCACGAGGTGCTGGGGGCCCAGAAATCACTAAAGGGCCCCAGAAATGACCCCAACAGCAAGAGTGTCTCAGCAGTCTTTCCAGGCATAAAGGACAAGGCAGAAGGGTCCCAAAGAAATCCTTCAGCATCCAGGACATCCAGGGGCTGGGAAGGGCACAGGGAGGCAAGCCTTCCCCTGGGCCCCAGTAGCAGCACGCCCCTCATAGTTTCAAGTCAGGAACAACAAGAACATTTTCATGGGGTCACAGCCCCCTTTTTATACACCAAAATCCTTTGTCTAGCAGGGTGCAGGCAATGGGAGAACCAGCTACAACTGGTTATTGGGAACGCCCGAGCACTTTGTTTTGCTCTGCCCCTCTCCCCCTTTCACTGGCCAGGCGAGGGACATCAGGCGCACCACAGGGGGTGGAGCCAGCATTGTGGAGGGAAGGCCCAGCCCTATTCAGGTCCCAGGTGCACTTCTCCCTCCTATCAACATGCAGATCTCTCCATTCACCACCGGGGCAGACCCATCCTGACTCCTGGAGCCAGGCACACTAGCCAGCTCCAGCCAATCACAAGCCAGACAGCCAATTCACATTTACTGCACAGACATGCCAACTTCTAGAAGTGGCACTTCCACACTAGACACAATAAATCCGCGCACATCACCGAGCAGCATTTAATCACACGAGTTCGCACATACCAAACTCGACCCTGCACTCCCCACACATCCGGAACTACCATGGTCACACATATTCCCCATAGATTCCTAAGGGAGGGCAGTCCGCTCTCACCACACGTACACAGAGAGCTCACGCACTTTACACTGGACCACATTGAAAGAGTGCGCAGAGGCCTAAAATCACCATCACCAGGTTACAGTAACAGGCTAAGCAAATACAAAAAGTTTCAGGGTGAACCTGCCAAAAGGGCCAAGTCCAACACTCAACCTTTCTTTTGTTTTGGACATCCCCTGATGACCTTTGTGAGCTAGTTCAACCAATTCTCCTCATAAGGTCGAAGGAGGAATTAATTTTGATCCCCTGAAAACAATCTCATCAACTTCAGATAACTCATTCCTAACATTCCAATACTTCTCTAATCCACCATCGGTCTTTTTATGCCACTCTTTTTAAATTAAGGTACACAATTCTCTTAAGACTTCATCATTTTTGCACTCATCTCTTCACTTCTCTTCTTTTATACCATTGTCTTCTGTGTTACAGAGCCATTCATTTGACTTGTCATCCTCAACAAATGACTCATCCTTATCTGCACACACAAGTCTTGACAGGGTATCTGCAATGCAGTTTCTCACACCAGGAATGTACTCAACATTGAAATTATAAGCTTGAAGTGCAACAATCCATTTTGATATACGACTGGATATTGAATCAAAGCCTTTCTTGTTAAATACTTCACACAAAGGTTTATGATCTGTTCGCACAGTAAACTTTGTTCCCCATAATAACATTTTTAATTTCTTTGTGGCCCAATGCACAGCTAGCGCTTCCCTCTCTATTACAGAGTACCTGAGTTCTGCCCCTTTTAGACTCCTAGAGAGGAACAAGATTACAATAATCTGATCATCTTTCTCTTGTTGAAGAACTGCTCCAAGACCTTTCATGCTTGCGTCTGTGATTAAAACAGACTTCAAGGAGGGATTGAAACTTCTTAATTTCAGTGTATCTCTTAAACTTGCCTTTAGATTGGTACATTCTTCCTCACACATTGAAGACCATTCAAAATCAATTCCTTTAAATAATAATTTCCTCATATTAATGCTTTTTTCAGAAAACCCTGGCACAAACTTACTATAGTATTCCGCCATACCCAAGAATTTAATCAACTCATCTTTATTGACAAGAGAGGCACATTTTTGTATGGTATCAATCAATTCTTGTTTAGGCCCTATTCCCTTCTCTGAAATGGTGTGTCCTAGGTAGTTAATTGACGACTTCTTGAACTTACATTTGTCCAGTCTGACTGTAAGATTAAATTGACTGAACCTCTCAAAAACTTGCTTTACTCTTAAATCATGTTCATCATCATTGCCGCCAAAGATTAAAACGTCATCCTGATAGATTTTGACTCCATTTAGATCTTGCAAAACCTTCTCTAATGCCCTCTGAAAAACCGACGCCGCCGATACCAAACTAAAAGGCAGTCTAACAAATCTGAAGGTACCAAAGTGAGTGATGAAAGCGGTATAATCTTTGGACTCCTTATCTAACAAAATCTGATGATAGGCGGAATTAAGATCCACAGAAGAAAAGACTTTAGCGCCTTTAGGCATTCTATCGCCATGGTGCTAATTGAAGAAATCCATGTGTACATTGGATATGAAGGTTATAAACAAGTATGGATAATAAACTAATGAAGATAAGCATTATATTACATCCTGTTTCAGTTAGGCAGATCTTATAATGTTACATGATGAGGTTGGAGAGTGTGTAACAGTTCCTATTAAAGCAGAACTACATCACATACCAGAAGAAGGCGTTCACAGTAGGAAGGGAGAGTAGCACGATGGCAGTCCTGAAACAGTTAGTAGGACTCTGATTATATCAGAAATATTCAAACTTTTTGGATCAGAGTCCACCTGAGCTAAATGGTTTGAGGCCGGCCCCCCTCTAAAACTTTATGACAGGACTTTAAGAGGGTGGGACTAGTTTTTTTCTGTAGCTCATACTCCACACTATAAATGAGAATTCTAAAAGACACCTGATTTCTAAAAGGGTCTACGAGTCAAGGCATTGCCTGGGTGAGGGAGTCGAGTACGTTGCAGCCCCTTTTGTTTGACTCATCAAGCGCTACAAAGGCAGTGATGCTGGCCAGCAGCACAGGACACTGGATTCCTTAAAGAGACTATAAGTCAAAGCAGTTTCTGAGCAAGGGGGTGAAAGTAGTGGGCCCCTCCCTTCTGTTTGACTCATCAAGTGCTAAAAAAGCACCAGTGTTCTCCCACACATGGGCAAGGCCTGGGACAAGCGAAGGCCCATCTTTATCCGTCACCAACTAATGGAGTCCAGGCCATGCAACCTACCACTTGCTTTTCAGCTGGACATGTTTGCAAATTTGTTATGCGGTACTTATTTTATAGTCTTACCTTAAACTTCACATTGAAATTTTACTGATATAACTAGAATAATGGAGACCAGTAGTTGTGAATCAACAAAAGGCACTACTGACCCTTGTATTTTTTATCTGTTATTGAGGTGGCACACTAACCCTCAGCTATTTTTGTCAGCACTGTAAAACAGTCATTGTGCTGTCCCACCTTGCTTTTTAACTATATTAGAGGTGAAAGGTAGGCAATTAACATATTTTAGATTCTTTCTATTTTTTTTTAACTGTAATAGCGCCAAGAAACTGTATAGTGTATGTTGCGCTTTACAAATGCCTTTCACATCACATCACAATGCAAAATTGTGCTTTTCAATTTACAAATCAGTTTTAACTGGGGGGAAAGCATTTAGATTATTGTACTTCCAACACAAAGAAGCTAAAAGCTGTTGAGGTGCTACATGGTGTAGCTAAAGTAAATAGGTACTTTTAACAAGCATCTGAGAACCTGGAGCACTAATTAAGATGGCTGGTTCAATTAATAATAAAGAAAGGAGGAACAGCATCCCCATAACCCCCCATAATTGAGCATTTTTTTCCAAGAATAAGGCTCAAATACATTTGTAAATAATGATATGGGAACCAATGGGTTCCACTCCTGCCTGATAAACTCTAGTCCATCTGCTGCCAACACTGTAAGCTAAAGTGATCATCAGAACTTAGAACAGACTGCTGAATAAGGAGGTTGATATAATTGCTACACTTGAACATCTGAGCTGGGCAAAGTGAAACTGTAAGTTTTGTTTGGTCACAATTGTCACTTTTACCTCATGTAACTTAACATCTGCTTTTGTAATCTGTTCACGTGTAATGTTCTCCTCATGTATCAGTTCTGTTCCTTTTTTGAAGCGCTCTGACGCCTTCGGGTAAGGTCTGCGCTATATAAAAACACATAAATAAATACATTAAGTAATAGGAAAAGGTAGATCTTGCTGGGACCATGAGTCATAAATAGCTTTTAGTAAACAAAGAGTAGCCAATATTAAATAATTGTTTTCCTCCCAATATCCCTAGTTCTTGAGGAAATCAGCATGTTAAATCCATTACCCTACAGATCAGCCTAAGTAAGCCCGTCCCCAGAACCTTAGGGCGTTCAGCTGCTGACAGAACAAACAGTGAAGTTCAAGGGGTGGTTAGGAGGACGTGGGCTATTAAATAGTGCTAGTACTATTCCAAGAATTCAACCTTTGGTTAGGGTTGGGGGCCTATGCTCTCTCCTTAGCCCTTGCTAGGGGACATCATCATGATCTCCACCATGCCGGTGACAGCTTCAGTGCTCCTCGTTCTTCTAAGAAATGACAAACAGTTTATACAGTCAATTTTCCAAAACTCAGACAGAAAAGTTAGGAAGACAGCAATGTACTCAAGAACAAAGTCATTAATTAGGTTATACATTATAGGCAATGCTAGGGTTTAATCCACTCAGGCATCCTTTCTGCCTAATGATTCTCCTTGACTTTGAATTCCATAGACTGTATTAAGTTGGTATTAAAAGACAACAGATATGCAGACCTCCAATCAGTTGCATGTCATGGAACTAGAATTCAGTTAATATTTAATTTCATCCAGACTACGAGTTCAAAATATTAGCAGGCTTTATTGGTGTCAAATTGTATGAGAGAATAGGGTAGCTTAAATATCGTTCCTCGATCTCAACTACCACTGGTTCAAGTGTGTGTGATTGACTCCCAGATAAGCGATTGCAAACCTGTGTTAAGTTTATAACAACTTTAAAAAGGAGTGGCCCCTGCTAACATTATTATGCTCTTCGCTAGTGATGCTGGTACAAAAGCTTATACTTGCCCACATGCTGTGAATGTATCACCTGAAAAAGGATTTGAAAATAACTTTTTGGGAAGTAGATAATAACATGAGATGACGACTTTGTAACTGGGGAACAGGGTTCGAGTGTCAGATCAACATCCTGTGGTTGTGGGCTAATCACTTAATCTCCTCTTGCCTGCAAAAAAATGAATATGTTCTTGGGTAATGTAAATGGTGCTCATGTAAAGCACTTCAATACGTCCAGGTTGGGTTTGGGCTATAAAAAAGTGCAAAAATAAAAAACATTTGATTAATTCCTGGAATGTGGCATGGTTTCACCTCAAGCTAACTGACCCAATCTGTGGAGATTTTATTGACATATACCATATACGCATGTTCCAGGAAACAAGGATTCGTACCCCATTTCAAAGACCAGGCCAGGGTATGTGACATACAGCATCAACGCCATTTCATCTGTTGCTGCCAGGCCCTTAGGAGGGTTTCTAATCTGGTTACAAATTTCACTCAATTGCTTGATCAAAAGGATAGACCTTCCACCTTTAGATATTATTGCTATAAATATCAAGACCCCCAATGGTTTTAGTGTAGACCTCTATGATATTTACAATTGATCCTTGTTTAGGAACAATGAATCGCTCACCACAAATCTGCATGGACATCCTCCATCTTGTACTGCTCTTTGTCAATCAATCAAAATTGATGGTATTCCAATACGGCGTATTAACTGCTCGACTGCATGAGCAGTCTAACTGAATGGGAGGAGGAGGCATTGGGTATCCCTTCCAAAGAGACTGAATGAATCAAAAGATTGCCTCACTCACCCTGTGGTTTGTTTAGGCGCCTGTAATGGAAGAACCGCTTCTGACAAGAAATAGGCATATACGTTCATGAGAGAAGAATATAGTAGAAGTAGAATTGATTATCTTATAATCTACATTTTATTGTGGTCCAAGCTTATCATTTGCAAGCTATTGCCAAGATTCAACAGTAATCGTAATGTGTTGGACCTCTTTCTTTGAGATTACATCATCCTTTATGATTTATCTCAACTACATATTTCAAAATATCCTAAACCAATGATCTCTGCTAATTATAGAGCAATCAAATGGTGAAGTTTAAAAACAAATTTTAATATTCTTGCCAGCATGTATGATCTCTTCAAAACAATTTGGCTCTGTTTCTTCTTTTCCCAATGAGCCATTCTTTAAATAAATTCCTTCTTGCTTAGTTCCCTAAAAAAACTCTTTACAAGACCCACCAGTGTAGTCTCTATTACGAAACCTATAACCTCAACATGGTAACTAAGAGGAACTAGGATGAGACAAATTAGCAAGGTCTGCTTGAGGCTATTGGGAAGAATGATAAAATTGCATTTTGGTATATTACAACACACAATAGCTTGGTAGGAAGTGATTCTACCAAACACTACATACAACCACACAAAAGGTAAAATATTTTTCAAAGAAATATCCTTACTTTTGCCCCGATAAAGCTCAAGTACTTGTTTCTGTTGGGGCTTCATTAACCTGTCAAACACCTGCAACTGATCATATTATATTTTCATTGACAGAAACAGTAAAAGCTATAGGGTCTCTTTACACTGGGAAAGCACTAGGCACTGATAGGATCCCTGGGCACCTGTATCGATTTGATGGCTCAGACTAGGCAGTCCATCAATAGGTTATTAAACACTATAATAGCCGGAGAATATATCATATCCATATTTAAAACGGGTAACAGGGGCATTGGCAGGAATTAAAGACCAACCATCCTATAAGATAAATCTGCAGAATTGTTTTGTAAACAACTTTTAAACAAACCATATGATTGGATTGTTGAGACCTGGATCCCGTCCAATTTCCAAGCTGGCATTCGTGAAAAGGTCTATACTATTTCAATCCTTCTGCTTTGCATTACTATTCTTGTAATACATCACCTTGTGTAAGGCCCACGGATATGTAACATTTGTTGATCTAAATCCTGTGTTAATCTTGTGCCCAGACAGAAGTTGGGGAAAGTCCTGAAGTCAGTGGAAGTTTGTTGGAAATAATCATCTTTTGTTTGACGATCACCCAGATCTTTGACTTCTATTGTTGAACCTGATTTTGTGGGCCATAAAACTCTACTACTGGTTGGCTGGAGTAAAGTGTGCAAAGCCCTTGCGATCTATCTTTAAAATATGGTAAAATTGGTATAAATCAATTATGGCATAATTAATTTACTTATAACTCCCTAGCACATGGTACTACATTTAACCAGGGCCTATAAGCACAAGTTACTACTTGTGTAACAAAATATATCTGTAAGAGACATTAGTTAGTGATAGATTTTACCTTAGAATATCCCCAGGCGTCAGACTGGATCCGGAATTTTTTTGCGTAGCAGTACCCTTGTGCGTCGGTAGGCGTCGTCTGCGGCTCCGCGTCCGTCGTCGGCGTCGTGGGCGCGGTGATGACGCCGTCGGAGTACTTAGACGCCGCCTCCGCGTGCTGACGTCAGTTCTTAGACACAGCTTTTCCACGCCAGAAGCGCTGAGCCATGTTAAAAACCAACACTGGTGCCTTTGAAACTAGGGCCCTGAAAGGGGATGACCTTAACCCTACATATCGGTTCGCAGAATGGGGAGGATGGGTGGGTCGGTAAGGAATCTATCACTAACTAATGTCTCTTACAGATATATCGTTACACAAGTAGTAACTTGTGCATCTGAAAGAGACACGTTAGTGATAGATTCCTTACCTTAGAATAGATACCCCAGCAATACCAACCCTGGTGGTGGGTCTGCGAACTAATAATCACACCAGAAAGTCCTGGAGGACGGAACGGCCAAAGAAGCCATCCCTCCGGACTTGACTGTCCCGGCAATAGTGTCTTGCAAACGTGTGCAGCGAGGCCCACGTAGCTGCCTGGCAAATGTCCTGTAAGGGCACTCCCCGGCCCAGGGCAGTTGTTGTCGCCGTGGCTCGGGTGGAGTCAGCCCGCAATCCAACAGGGGGCTCCTTTCTAGCAAAGGAGTAGCATGCCTGAATACACAAGATGATCCATCGGAGCGCCCACGTAGCCAACAAAGAGTTGGTCATCCACCCGGAACTGGCGTGTGCGATCCAAGTAGAATGAGAGCGCACGTTTTGGGTCCAGACGGTGGAGCCGCTCTTCCTCTTTAGAGGGGTGCGGTGGCGGAAAGAAGGTTGGCAAAGTGATGGACTGCCCGATGTGGAAAGCTGTGGCACCTTGGGCAGGAAAGATGGCTTAGTACGCAACACAACCTTGTGCGGATGGACAGAAAGGAAAGGGGGAGTACAAGAGAGGGCCTGGAGCTCACTCTCCTGGCAGAGGTGATGGCAACCAGGAAAGCAGTCTTCAGTGTAAGAAGGCGGAGAGGACAGTTGTGAAGTGGCTCAAAGGGATCGCACATCAGAAATGTAAGTACAAGGTTCAAGTCCCACTGAGGCATCACAAACGTAACAGGTGGAAATGTGTGTGTGATGCCTTTTAGGAATCGATTTACAATAGGGGACTTGAACAAAGATGGTTGATCAGGCAGCCTTAAGAAGGGGAAAGGGCAGAAAGATAGCCCTTGATAGTGCCCAGAGCAGAGCCCTGCTGGGCAAGAGAAAGAAGGAAGAGACGAACCTCAGAAAGAGGGGCAGAGAGAGGATCCACAGCCTTTGCTGTGCACCATGCCACAAATCTGTTCCACCTGCAGGCGTATACCGACTTTGTGGAAGGATGCCTAGCTGCCAGAATGATGTTACAGACTTCAGGAGGCAAGTCAAATGGCCTCAACTGTCGCTGCTCAATCTCCAAGCATGGAGGTGGAGACTGGACAGGTTCGGGTGGAGGACTGTCCCCTGCTGCTGCGACAGAAGGTCCTCTTGAAGAGGCAACCTAACCGGGGGATCGACTGACATACTGAGCAGCTCGGGATACAAGTACCTTCGTGCCCAGTCCGCAGCCACAAGGATGATTTGGGCCCGGTCGCGCTTGATCTTCTTCAGCACTCTGGGCAGAAGTGGTATAGGCGGAAAGGCGTACAACAGACCGCAACTCCACTCGCGACGAAAAGCGTCTCCGAGCGAGTGCCGCCTTGGAAATTCCAACTCGCAGAACTGATGACATTGCGCGTTCTCGGCGGTGGCGAATAGATCTAACCAAGGCTCTCCCCACTGCAGAAAGAGACCTTGCGCCACGTCTGAGTTCAGACGCCATTCGTGATCCATCATGCACCGGCGGCTGAGTTTGTCCGCCCTGGCTTTCAGAGAACCTGCCAGGTGTTGAACCACCAGGGTCATGCCCTGATGTTCCAGCCATTGCCAGAGGCGCAGAGCCTCCAGGCAGAGGGTCCACGACCCCACCCCGCCCTGTTTGTTGCAGTACCACATGGCGGTGGTGTTGTCCGTGAACACCTGCACTACACTCCCCCGGACAGAGGGGAGGAATGCCTTCAGTGCTAGACGAATCGCACGCAGCTGCAAAAGGTTGATATGTTGCCTCGGGACTCCGCCGGAGACCAGAGGCCTCTGATCTCCGCCTCTGCCATGTGGCCTCTCCAGCCCTGGAGGGACGCGTCCATCACAACCACGTGTTCCGGTTGGGGAAGGGAGAGGGATCTGCCGCTGACCCAATCGCGGTCCGTGAGCCACCACTGCAGCTGTCTCGCAGTGCCCTCCGAGATCAGGACGTGGTCGGACAGGTTGCCCTGATGCTGGGCCCACTGAAACTTCAGGTCCCACTGCAGAGCCCGCATCCGCCACCTGGCGTGATGCACCAGTAGGATGCAGGAGGCCATCAGCCCCAGAAGCTGCAGCGTCAACCTGACCGAGATCCGGGATAACGGCTGAAAGATGGGAATCAGAGCCTGAATATCCCAGACCCGCTGTTCGGGTGGATAAACCCGAAACCGCGCCGAGTCTAGAACCGCTCCGATGAAGAGGAGCTTCTGAGAGGGGTACAGGGGTGTGACTTTGGCACATTGATGGAGAACCCCAGCTGGTGCAGGAGGTCTGCCGTCGTCTGGAGGTGGTTGACGACTGTCTGGGGAGAGCCTGCCTTCAGCAACCAGTTGCCGAGGTAGGGGAAGACTGAAACCCCTAACCTGCGCAGATGAGCTGCGACCACCACCATCACCTTTGTGAACACCCTTGGGGCGCTGGTAAGGCCGAAGGGGAGCACGGTGTACTGAAAGTGCTTGTGGCCAACCGTGAACCGCAGGTAGCGCCGGTGGGCCGGCAGGACGGGGATGTGGAAATAAGCGTCCTGCAAGTCCAACGCTACCATTCAGTCTCCTGGGTCCAGGGCAGCTAAGACCTGAGCCAGTGTCAGCATCTTGAACTTCTCCTTCCGGAGGAAGCTGTTGACGTTCCGTAGGTCCAAGATAGGGCGTAGGCCCCATTTTCCCTTCTTGGGTACCAGAAAGTAGTGGGAGTAGCAACCACACCCTACTTCTGGCCCAGGAACGTGCTCGATGGCCCCCTTGGCCAAGAGGGCCGTAACTTCATCCTGCAGAAGTCGCAAATGATCCCCCGATGCACGGTGGTTCTGTGGTGGCATGGCTGGAGGAGTCGCCTCGAAGGGGAGGGAGTAGCCCCTTCGGACGATCTGCAGCACACACCTGTCCGACGTGACAGTGCGACAGTGGAGGAGGTGATGGTGAACCCTGCCACCCACTGGCGTCACATGGGCCTGAAAGCACACACTAGGAGGGTTTTGAGGCGGATGCTGCAGGGGAAGGTGTGGACTGACCTCGCCGTTGTCCCCTACCGCCGCCACGGCGGTTTCCACGGCCGCCACCATGTTGGGTATTACCCTGCGGAGCGTGGCTGGCAGCACGTGTGGGTACACCCCTTCCGTGGCCACGAAAGGAGTGAAAGGCAGCCGATTGCTGCCGTGGGGCCGAGAGGCCCAAAGACTTGTCCGTAGCCCTGGAGTCCTTAAAATGCTCAAGCGCATGGTCTGCCTTGTCGCCAAAAAGGCGACGCCCATCGAACGGCATGTCCATCAGTGTGTTCTGGACATCGGCCGAGAAATTGGCTGACCTCAACCATGCGTGGCGTCGAACCCCCACTGTCGTTGCCATCGCTCTACCCAGTGAGTCAGTGGTATCCAGTCCACACTGGATAGAATATCTGGCTACATCCCGACCTTCCACAAGGGCTTGGCTGAGTTTGGCCCGTACCTCCAACGGACACTCTGGCAGCACTTCTGCGACCGTATCCCACAGAGATTGGGTGTAGCGGCCCAAGAGGCATGCAGTGTTGGAAGACCGCAGTCCCAGACTAAGGGAGGAGAAGATCTCTTGGCCATACTGCTCATACCTCTTGGATTCCCTGTACGGCGGAGCCGATGGGAATGCGGTCTGGGAATTGGAGGCCTGGGTGACCAGGCTCTCAGGGGTGGGGTGGGTGGACAGGAAACATGGGTCACCCGGGGCCGGGCGGTGGCGTCTGGCCACGTTCCTATCTACGGGCGAACCCGTAGCGGGCTTGGACCAAATGCCCAAAAGAACGTCAGTTAAGGCCTCGTTAAACGGCAGCAGAGGCTCGGCTGAGCATGATTGCGGCTTAAGGACCTCGGTGAGGAGGTTAGTCCTCACGGCCGCGACTGGGAGCTCAAGGCTAAAGGCCTTGGCTGCCTTCATCAACACCACACTATAGGTTGCCCCCTCCTCCGTAGCCACGCTAGGAGGGGAGACAAAACCAGTGTCAGGCGAAGTGTCTAAACCAATGGCTTCCCCAAGTTCACCTGCCCTGTCCTCATAAGACTGGCACTCACGTGTCAGAGGGTCCTTAGACCCCTCCCAATCCTCCTCATCACCCATCACCTGGTACTCAGGGTCAGTAAAGGATGGGGCTGGTTCATGGAAAGTGAACTCACCAAACGGCGTCTGAATAGGCGCCGAGCGGCGCCGTTCCCACGCCGGAACCGGGTTGATGGAGGCGTCGGGGACGGCGCCGCCCGAGGACAGCACCGGGGGTGACAGCTGTGGGGTATGCGCCGGGGAGGTCGTTAAGTCCCCCAGCAACGACCCGGATCCGGAACCGGATGCAGCGGGGCCCTGCGGCGCCGGGCCCAAAGGCGCCGGCGGTGTCAGAGCCGAAGTCCCCGACCCGCTAGGACCCCCAGACGGGACCGCTGGGCCCGAAGGTGCCGCGGAATCCGTCTGGGGAGAGAGGGACCTCATGGCCATGAGGAACCACTCGATCTCCCCTGGCGTCGCGTTAGGCCCAGGGACCGGAGGGTCTGAAGCCAGAGTCGCGCGAGCGTCAGGGGGAGTCGGAAGAGCGATGACGTCTCTTTGACTTCATGTGCTTACCTGACGACTTCGACCCAGAGGAGTGATGTCGACTCCCGGAGCTATGACGGCTCCGCTCCCGCGACCGGTCCCTCGACCTCCGTCTGGACCGGGACCTCTCTCGGCACGGGCCGACTACCTGAATTCGAGTCGCTTACGGGACCGCTCCCGTCTAGCTTTCGAAGTAAGGGCCCGGCAGTCGAGGCAGGTCTTGTGGAGACACCGACGGTGAGGATCCGTGACCGACATCAGTCGGTCGCAATCTTCACAGGGCTTGAAACCAGGCATCTCTATCGGCACCGATCGGAGTCGAGGACTCGAAAAAGGATGATCAAAAGATCAAAAAAGATTTAGTCAAAAAGTGACTAAGGTACCAATTTTTCCGGATCTGCGCTGCTGGCGCGGAAAAAAGAAGAACTGACGTCAGCACGCGGAGGCGGCGTCTAAGTACTCCGACGAATTCATCACGGCGCCCACGATGCAGACGACGGACACGGAGCCGCAGACGACGCCTACCGACGCGCAAGGGTACTGCTACGCAAAAAATTTCCGGATCCAGTCTGACGCCTGGGGATATTCTAAGGTAAGGAATCTATCACTAACGTGTCTCTTTCAGATATTAAATGTTACTAATGGGTTGCAGCACTCATTATGCCACCCACTAAAGTAGCCTGCAAAACATATTTTAGGCCTCCACTGCAGCCTGAGTCAGAAGTTTTAAAACTGCTATTTTGAGCTGGCTAAACGAACCTTCGCCAGGCCTAAACCTTCCTTTTTTATACTTATAGGTCACCCCAAATGGAGTCTTTAAATACTCATAGAGAGGGGCATGGTATTTAAAAACCTACAAACTCATTTTCACTGTGGTAATGCAGGTTCTGCCATAGGTTAACAATGGTTTAAACTATTACCTTTAATAAGTGCTACATTCAGTTTGGGAGAAGCTAGAAAAGTGGCTCATTTTAATAGTTATTTTAAATCCAATTTATTGGTTAGTTGGATTTTATTTTACTATTTTGGAAATTACACTTTTAGAAAGGAGTCATGTTTCTGCCTAAAACCTTCTGCCAGTGTCCAGCTGTCACCTTACCCCAGGCCCCTGTGGTAAGATGTGTATTGCTCAAAAACAGTAGAAAATGGGCACTGGGAGTGGGATGGAGACTCCTTCCTTGACCTGATGGCCTGGTGGGCTGTACCCAGAAGTACACCTGATTGATGGAAATCTTGAATTAATATCAGCCACTGTTAACTACTTGGGCCAAATCACTGCCCATCGCTATTTTCGACACCATGCCATCTCCGTTTGGACCCAGCTAGATGCAAATCAGTCTTGACCCTGCTCCTGTGGGAACAGTCAAGCTCGAACTGCCAGGCAAGGTCTTTTCTGAACTGGAACGCAAAGCAAACCAGGACTGATTTTGTCCTTTGTCCTTATTTGGGTTCATCAGCCAGGTATATCTTGGTTCCAGTGGCACAGCATGCACAGGTACCAGGTACCAGGTCTGGGAATACCCGTCCCACCTAGGGAGAAACACTGAAGTATAGAAAAAAGTGATGGATGGAATGCTTGAACTAATCTCAGCCACTTAGCAATTACTCAGGGCTGCACCCCAGTCCATCATTATTTTGCACACAATGTTACCTCAGTTTGGACCTAGCCATATGCAAATCAGTCTTGACTCTGCTCCAATGGGAATAGTCCAGCCTGAACTGCCAAGCCAGCCCATTCTTGGGCTTCAAAGGATGCCTACCTTGTTAATCTGATGAACCTCACAACTAGGCCTTTGTCTCTAATCGGGATGGAACCAACCACAGTGAGGGTAGTCAAACTGACCAGAAGTGGTTTTGGGGATGGATAAAGGCTTGCCCTTCTCCCACAGGATGGCACTTGGCACAAACATGGACATGACAGACCTCTTCTCAGGGCACCCGTGAACCTCTGAGTATCAGAAGAGGAACTGCTTTGCTATCTGAAATCTGTAGGAAGACTGGGCCTGCTTGACTTGAACCCAGTACCTGAGAGATGGCTCCAAGGGTCTGTTGGGTCCCACCCCTCAACTAATGCGCCCCAATTTTTTACAGAGTCCTTTCTCACATGTTAAATGTCCGAAGTAGGCTCCATCAATCTTAAACTGCCCAGGAACAATGGGTAAGTAGAAAGCGCTGACCAGTCAAATCCCCATATGCAGAGGAGTCAGTCAGGGTTGTGTTTTGGCCCCCACCCTTTAATATTATATACATTATGGATTAGTCCACCTTTATGGTAGTGCTAATGAATCCCCGAAATGGATGGCAATAAAATTCCAGTGCTCCACTTTGCTGACGATACTTTGCTGTTATCTAGATATCTAGAACCCTCATTGATCGGCAGAACCTCTAAAGCAAGTTCAATTAATTCTGCGACCTAAGGGGCCTTGAAAAAACACTCAAAAGACCAAATTCAAAGTGTTAACTGCACACAAATCTTTTTAGGGTTAAATTAACTTAAAGAGATTTTCTTCTAGAACGAGTTAAAACATTTGATTGTTTGGGCTTAAAGGTGGTCAACTCTTAATCGTGGGTGCCTCAGATACAGAAGAGCAGCCTAATAGTGCAACATAGAGCCACGGAAGTACTTACAATGCACAGGGCTAGGCTGTCTAGGCCACTGTAGCTGTCCTTTAAGGTTTACAGGCATGAGGTCCAAGCTGCTGCACTATTTGGAGCTCAAATATAGGGTATAGCTAATTTGAGCACTTGATCGTGAAGGAAAATCACTTTCTTAGATCTTTATTGAACCTTCCACAAAGCTTGCATAGGTTACCATTGAACTTTTTTGGCACTGACGTCAAAAGAATCAACCACACTACTGCTTTGAGACCACTTATGTTTTTGGTGAGAGCTTGGTACCACATTGAAATAGAATCTTACAGAAACAGTCTGCATGAGGTCACAAAACTGGACATTAATCTTAACCTACAGTGGCTTTGCAACGTAGAATCTTGTTTTTTCTCCTGGGTATCAGGGAGTTGTGGAAGGACCTTTCATCTATCAGTTGGTCTATGAAAAGTGTTTTGAAATAGTCATACTGGAATTTTATTCTGGAAAGGTGTCATCAGTCTTCAAAGAGTGCCAACCCCTCCGACCAGTTTTTGGACTTTAAGTTTGCCCTAAGTTTGAATGTTATCTGGGTGACATTTATATGACATTTATTCCCCTAAGCAAAATATGTTTATACCAAGTTTAGATGTGGCATTTTGCCAGTGAAATATTTCACCAGTAACTAGCATTCTCGCTCTGAGATTTCCAGTAAATGTAATGTGAATAAAAGTTTTACTGATATGCAGAACATTATTTAGTTTTTTGATCAGCCTTTTATAAATCACAATCCTTTTATTTCTCTACTTTGCTTTCCCTTTGTGATTTATTATTTAGCATAGTCTCAGGCATTATAATGTAATGTCCTGATGATGATCCATGCATCTCAATAGGATTGAAATGTCGACTCTTGCACACTGACCTTATACTGTATATATAATCCTGAAAAGGGCTGATTTCCTGCTATATGCTTATTGTGACAAAGAGTATATATTTTTTGTTTTGCATCAAATGTAACTGCCTGAGTTCCTTTGTATGGTTTTTTGTATGTTCTTGGTCTCTCTTGACACCACCCACTACTCTACCTAATTGTTAATAAATGCAGTTTTTATTTGCTTATGAAGATAGTGTCATGTTTAATTCTATTGACTTATTGAAAGGGTGACTGTTGGTTATAAGGTCCTTTGTTCCTTTATATAATTATGTAACCATGGTCCTTATGCATCCTCTTGTTTTACCTTCTGTCTTTTGTAGAATCCATTGAGTCAGCCACATTCCCAGACTCTTGGAAGCAGGCCATAGTAATGCGCTTCCTCAAGAAAACATCCTCTGGCCGAGCCATGCTTTCTAATTAACAGATACCTCATCAACCACCAGCTCCGCGATGCCAGGCAGTCTGGATTTAGCCTCAACCACTGTGGATACAGCACTCATGGTCATCACAGATGACATCCGCATGATCCTTGATAGAGGAGGTATGTCAGTCCTCACTCTCCTCGATCTCTCTGCAGCATTTAACAGTCTCACAACCTATCCTCATTAGGGGCCTGCACAAGATTGGCATCCAAAGATTTACTCTCCACTGTATCTGCTCCTTTTTAAATAATAGCACACAAGCTGGCAGCCTGACACCTTACTCCTCAGAAACCAACAGACTCCTCTCTGGAGTACCTCAAGGTTCATCACTCAGCCCAATCCTCTTCAACACATACATGACCCCCCTGTCCAATCTATCCATGCACACAACATCAACATCCTCTCCTATGAAGAAGATACACAGCTCATAGTCTCCCTCCCAGACATGACCACCAACACAACGCCTGCAAGACCGAAGTCGCTAAGTGAATGAAAGCCAACTGTGTTAAGAGCAACATGGACAAGACAGAAGTAGTGATCTACAGCAAGAACATCTCACCATGGGACTTCAACTGGTGGGTGGCCAAACTCAAACCCACACCCTCACCCAGAACCCAAGCTAGTAACCTTGGAATAATCTTTGACAACATACCTGACATGACTGAACGAGTCAACATGTCACCGCATCTTGTTTCCACACCCTGAAGATGCTGTGGAAGGTCTACAAAAGTCTCCCAAGCAACACAAGAACAACTGTCACTAACAGTCTAGTCACCAGCCAGTTGGACTATGGGAACACCCTCTATGCAAGGAATTCACCAAGCAACTCACTAGAAGACTCCAGACCATCCAGAACTTGGCAGCCAGATTCATCCTCAATTCTCACGCTCCCACACAGAACTCACATTACAGCACACCTCGGGGGACTACACTGGCATCCTATACACAAATGTGTTCAATTCAAACTGCTGACGTACACATTCAAGGCACTGACCAACTTAGGCTCCACCTACCTGAACAGTCACAGTTCCTTCCACCAACCATCCAGACACATCCGCACCGCAGGACTCCTACTCGTCAACAACCCACGTATACACAGAACCTGATCAGAAGGACTAGAATCCTCTTAAATCACTTCTAACGCATGGAACAACCTCGCTCTCCATATCAGAGCCTCCTACCCTCTTCTTGAATTACGCAAGAAGCTGAGGACCTGGTTTTTCAAATAACCAACTTGCCATAGGTAGGGCTAGGTGTACACATCTGCCTAGCATCAGGACACCCTTGTGGGTGATAGTGTGCTTTACAAATACACATAGCATAACAAAACAACACTCTGTACCTTTCAGAAAGACATTAAGTCCCATATGTTACCCACCTCTTAGCAGAAAGGGCACCCTCAGTCCTAAAGCTAGAAAGGAAATGGAGCCCACATGCCTATTTTCTAAAGTAAGACAGTCATAAGTTATGATTCAGTGGACTCCTCACACTCCTGGGCCACAGTGCCACTGCAATCACTTCACTAATGAGAGTGAATGCTTTGTAAAGCGGGCAATGTCTTCTCCCTCTTGTAAAAACAATGGCCTCAATCTTGCCCCACTCCCCTCTCTTGTGCCATTGGTCTGAGACATAAGGCAATACTGGCATAACAAGGGTGCACTGGGCTCTAATTCATGCAAGGAATAATAGTACAACAGAAATAATTTATTTAGTTGGCCCCTCACACCTGTAGAACCAATGATACCTACTCCACTGAGCTATTGCATGAAGCCCAAAACAGGCTGGTTCCAATTTGTATAAATAAATTGTGAAAAAATACCCACATCTTGCCTCATTGTTGCTTGAGATCTGATACCTATGCAGCAAGAAATCAGATTCCAAGAGTCAATGAGGCAAGATCCTAAAGCTAACAATGATCCTAATCGTAACAATGAAAATGCCCTCCACCCCCTTTTTCCTGGTGAGATAGGCATAATTGGGGTGCAGTGACCCCTCACACCACTGCCCCTGATTTCTAATGACTGTGATAGCCATTTAAAAAAATTACGCTGCATATCTCATCAACTTCCTCATGGCATCTCACTGAGGAAGCAACCTCTGTCCATTTGAAAATTAAAAAAATATCCCCAACAGGGTGCCCCCTCCGATGGGCCATCTCTTTGACGCTATGCATGCATCTTTTGCCTTTCTGCCTTATCCTGGACCCTTACTCTGAGGGATGAGGAGTCCGGACAATGAGCGCTCTGCATCTGAATATGACCCTGATGGTCTCTTCTCTGTCACTCCCTTGACACACCAGATAGGACATCTGCATATAAACAGAGGTGAAAGTAGACGGGTGTATGAACATAGAGGCATCCAGGGTTTTTAATTTTACTAAAACAATTTGCATACTTTTTCTTGAAAACAACCATCTTTGAATGGTTAATAGGGGGCACCAGTTTGGAACACCGCTCTTCAATTAAAAGTTTGAAATTTAAAAACCCATCAAATAGCATACCAAGGTAGGAGAAGGTCTGTACCTGCTCCATTTTGTGAGTGCCTATGTTATAAGGAAAACATATTGCAGGGTTTGGATCCGGCCAGCATAACGTTAGGTTGGCCAATAAATCTAGAGTGTCCATAAAACTGACAAACCCATCTATCAAACATTGGAGACCCTTAGGGGTTTGGGCTAAAAGGACCGTATCGTCTGCGTACAGCAGCACTGGGACCGGGCGGGATCCTACTCTGGGAGAGTCTACTTTCAATAAACCTAACGCCTGATCCAAGTTGTTAATGTACAGGGAAAACAGGAACAGGGCCAGAATACATCCCTGTCTTACCCCGCTAGTGCAAGGGAAGGGTGCCGTAGTGCCCCCTTCCAAATTGTAGCGCACTTTGGCGGAGGTATTCCAGTGTATTGCTCTCAAGATATTTACCAGGCCCTGGTCAGCCCCCAGTCTAATCATCAAAGCCCACAGCTTCTCTCTGTTCACATGGCCAAAAGCTGCAGTGAGGTCCATAAACCCTAAGTATACTGCCTCATTACTAGCTATGGTGTATTTGGCCACCAATAGATAAAAGGTTCAGGCACTGGTCCATCATAGATCACCATGACCTGAACTCATACTGGGTGTCAGTTATGATTTGATGTTCCTCGGCCCAGTCCATGAGGCGCGTTAAGACCACTCAACCCAAGACTTTAGCCGTCACATCAATCAATGATATGGGACGGTAGCACTGAGGGTTGTCCCTGTTCCCTTTTTAAAAAATGGGCACTATAGTTGCCGTTGACCATGAACGCGTAAGGCCAGTTGCAACGGCCGTATTTATCACCCTTGTCAGGATAGGGGCCCACAGTTGGACTATGCTTAAGTAAAGGTCTGGTGGGATGCCCTCTGGCCCTGGCGCTTTATTTCGTGTGAGTCCCTGAATGCCCACCACAATTTCCTCCAGCGTGAATTCAATCGAGGCAACTCACGGGCAGCCCTTCCCATCATCCTGGTTCTTCTCGACCGTGTGATTATGTAAACTTTTAAAATGGTCGAACCATTGTTCGTGAAGAATGGTTGTGCCTACTTCTGGGGCACTTGTATCCTGGAAACATGGACTATTTATTATTTTCCAGAATGCACTAGTGTCCCTCTGTCTGCTGCGTCCCTTAAATGCTCCAAAGCTTGGGATTGGAGGGAAAATTTCCTACATTTCATCGCCTTTTTATATGCGGTCCTGCACTGTGCAATTTGTAAGTTATCCCGTGGATGATGAACATAGAGGCATCCAGGGTTTTTAATTTTACTAAAACAGATGACATACTTTTTCTTGTAAACAACCATCCTTGAATGGTTAATAGGGGATTTTAGGTGCCATTGGGTGAAAATGAAAGAGGGTTTCTAAAGTGAATCCGATGTAGGGACAAACAAACCCTCTTGTCCAGGGTACCTGCTACCTGCACGAAATGTAAATGTGTGCAATTGGTAAATCGCCAAATGTAAAGGCTTTTTGGTAGCATGCATAGGCTATAATTTATGGAGTCACTTGAAGCTCATTGTGACAAAGTTGTATTTTTAAAGAGGTGTTGTTATGTTATGTTATGTTATGTTATGTTATTTGTGTCTTTTATAGCGCTTGGCTACTCAAAAGAGTGTCCCGGCGCTTTATTGACAGCCTGAAAAAGACAAACACAACACACAGATTAAAAGAGAACGGCGTCAGCAGAAAAAAAGGAAATCTAGGAGGCAAAAAGCCAGGGTTTCAGGCCTTTCCTGAAGGCCAACAAGTTTGAGGTACTGCGCAGTGTCAGGGGCAGAGAGTTACAAAGCTGTGGAGCCCGGGACATAAAGGAGCGACCTCCAATACGGGCCTTCTTCACGCGATGAACAGTGGCAAGAAACATCGACTCTGATCTCAGGCTATCATTTATGGAGTCACTTGAAGCTCATTGTGACAAAGCTGTATTTTTAAAGAGGTGATGTTATGGTGTTGAGTTTTGGAAAGCGTCCTTTTACTAGACTTATACAATAATTTGCACTATGTACAGTCTGTTTATCTATTGCCAAATGTATTCTTTGAAATCACTTTCTTTATCTTAAACACCAAAAACTACTAATTGAGGATTCATAATGTAAAAGGGAGCATTTCCAACGATTAATTTAATTTTTTTTCATTTACGGTATGTAGATTATTTCACACACTGAAGGTGAAAAAACATCAAAATTCTTAATCAATATCTTTTTGTTTTAGCCACAACTTTGACCCACCACCACATGGCACAGGATCACAGTAGTCATTGTTTGTTATGCACTTCAACCGCTTCATATAAATGAAGACAGGCTAGAAACGCCAAATACAAACAAAGTACTGCTTCCAGCCCATCATCATTTGCAAATGTTTACTGAGGCATTGTCTCACCACCTAGGAACACAACCATAGACTCCCCTCCCAGGTAGCGCACAGTTTGAAGACTTCTAGATTAGATGGATCTACTAAATACCCAGTTAAGATAGAACATGAAGGCAACAAAAATGTAAAATATATTTCACAGATGAGAAGGCAAATAAAAAGGCCGGACTGTATTTATAAAAGGGCTTATTATATACAGAATCTCTAAAGGGCAACATCTCTGGTCATGGACGGACTTTCCGGTTCCACGACTTGGGCATGTTGCTGGTGCGCCCTCTGGGCTGCTGGCACATTTTTATAGCTGCCGCTCTGTCTGAACATCAGGAAAAGCAGCTAGACCCTTCACTACTGTGTGCAAACAGGCGGCACTTATTGTCCTCAAAAGAGACCTTTATAAAACACTTCTGAAATAGGGAACAGAAAAAATATTAAATACGCTGTTCAAAAAAAGAGTCTATGACCGAATAATCATAATTTTATCTGTAGAGTGTAAACACAAATTGAGTAATGCTACAGTATGTATCTTCAAGAAAGGAAAGGTTTCCTCTACAAACAGAACTAATCAGAAAATAAAGAGTAAAAGTACACCATAGGGATTCGATAAAAAAAAATTGGTATGATGCACAAAAAGTTCTTATAAACTGGGAGAATTGATGGCCTTCAAGTAAAATCCTTATAAAATACTTTTTGAAAAATGAAACAGGTTAACTGCTTTAAAAATGGTGTTATAAAAGGGAATATGACTGGTTATTTCATTAGTAGAGTGACAACACAAAATGAGTAAGGCAACACTGTGAAACCACAACACAGTGAAAAGGGAAATATTCCTCTACAAAATGAAATAATCAGAAAAGCAAACATTACATCAAGCCCAGGCAAAGCCAGTAGGTCTAGTGTTGGTTGACAACCTTTTGACTTTGTCAATGCTTAATTTGTTTCATTATTGTTTTTGCAAAACTGGTTTGTTGTGGAAGTTGTTCGGCCTTCGTCAATATAAAAAAAATAACATTACCTAACAGCAAAAATACTTTTTGCTAAGAAAAAGAATATATGCTATCATAGTCCCTGACACTACTTTGTGTGTGGATGTGATCTTTGTGAAAGGGTAGAATGCTGTTACTCACAGTGAAACTAGCCAATGACCCATTATGCTGAAAAGGGTGGTAGGAAATATTTTATTACACAATAAGAGACCAGTCAAAGTGCATCAAAACAACCACAGAATATTAGTTCACTATGCATTTCATGTGGGCCAGCTAACTTATTTCATCTCAAACTTTAGGGTGGGCATCTTGTTCCCCACCTTCAAAAGTGTAAGCAAACCATTATTGATTTGAAAATAAAGTCTTAACCCAGAATTGAGTAGAAAACGACTTGCTAGTCTTCCACTTCTGACCTTCAGTCATTCATTCATGCATTCATTAATCCTTTATTCGGTATTTAGAAAATACCATAAAAGTACAAATTATACAGTAAAAATACGATAAAATACAATTCATGAAAAGATACATTGGAGACAGTTAACCAGCAATTCATTCAGGACAACCCTCTTGAGTTCCTGAGTCTTAAAGCGACCTTTATAAAATTCATAATACATAGCAGTGTGAGGGGATCGTTAGCCCTTTGCAAAAACAAAAGGGCAACCTTGGCATGTCTAAACTTCGCCTGTTTTAAGATCCTTACTAAAAAACTACGCCTAGGTAAAACATATAACGGACATAATAGTACAAAATGAAGGGTATCCTGTGGAGATCTATTGTCGCAGCTACATGGACCTTTCTGCTCACCAGTTGAAGTAAAACCTGGTGGATCAGCCAGTAAATGATGTAAAAGGTTGAGCCTAAAACGAGTGATTAAAAACCTTTCCTGCGCCTTGTGTATAAGAGCGAGGTAAAGTTCCATTCCTTCTCCTGTCTTTACCATTCTGTGAGCGCAGAGTGTGGTCTTATTAGCTTCCAAGGCCGCTCTCCCTGATACTGCCGTATTCAAGAAAATTCTTTTGATTCTCAGTATATCTTGAGGGATAATTGCAGTAGGGGTTATAAAAAGATCCTTGCACCCAATTCCCTCAAGGGCCATCCTCACGTATTTCCGCCACGGAATACTCATTCCTTTGTCCCTATCTAAGCAGTTTCTGATGATTTGTCTGCTCAGGCCTGCCTCCGTGTTGGGTCAAATTTTCAACCAGGTCTTCAGGGGTCTGACCTTATTCAAGTCCTCTATATATGCCCTCGCTAGTTCCTCATGAATGATATAGGCGGGTATACTTTGTGGGGTTTTGAGTACCCTTCTCAGATATTTATTTTCCTCTATCTGTACCTGATGGGTGCATACAAAACCCCAGACTTCAGATCCATATACCACTTTGGAGCAACAGATTGAGCTATACAAGTTCATAACCTGTTCTGAGGACCACCGACGAAGCCTACGTCCATAGGTCATTATGGCCCCCGTTGATGGCACCAGTTTGGAACACCGCTCTTCAATTAAAAGTTTGAAATGTAAAAACCCATCAAATAGCATACCAAGGTAGGAGGAGGTCTGTACCTGCTCCATTTTGTGAGTGCCTATGTTATAAGGAAAACTTATTGCAGGGTTTGGATCCGGCCAGCATAACGTTAGGTTGGCCAATAAATCTAGAGTGTCCATAAAACTGACAAACCCATCTATCAAACATTGGAGACCCTTAGGGGTTTGGGCTAAAAGGACCGTATCGTCTGCGTACAGCAGCACTGGGACCGGGCGGGATCCTACTCTGGGAGAGTCTACTTTCAATAAACCTAACTCCTGATCCAAGTTGTTAATGTACAGGGAAAACAGGAACAGGGCCAGAATACATCCCTGTCTTACCCCGCTAGTGCAAGGGAAGGGTGCCGTAGTGCCCCCTTCCAAATTGTAGCGCACTTTGGCGGAGGTATTCCAGTGTAGTGCTCTCAAGATATTTACCAGGCCCTGGTCAGCCCCCAGTCTAATCATCAAAGCCCACAGCTTCTCTCTGTTCACATGGCCAAAAGCTGCAGTGAGGTCCATAAACCCTAAGTATACTGCCTCATTACTAGCTATGGTGTATTTGGCCACCAATAGATAAAAGGTTCAGGCACTGGTCCATCATGGATCTCCATGACCTGAACTCATACTGGGTGTCAGTTATGATTTGATGTTCCTCGGCCCAGTCCATGAGGCGCGTTAAGACCACTCGACCCAAGACTTTAGCCGTCACATCAATCAATGATATGGGACGGTAGCACTGAGGGTTGTCCCTGTTCCCTTTTTAAAAAATGGGCACTATAGTTGCCGTTGACCATGAACGCGTAAGGCCAGTTGCAACGGCCGTATTTATCACCCTTGTCAGGATAGGGGCCCACAGTTGGACTATGCTTAAGTAAAGGTCTGGTGGGATGCCGTCTGGCCCTGGCGCTTTATTTCGTGTGAGTCCCTGAATGCCCACCACAATTTCCTCCAGCGTGAATTCAATCGAGGCAACTCACGGGCAGCCCTTCCCATCATCCTGGTTCTTCTCGACCGTGTGATTATGTAAACTTTTAAAATGGTCGAACCATTGTTCGTGAAGAATGGTTGTGCCTACTTCTGGGGCACTTGTATCCTGGAAACATGGACTATTTATTATTTTCCAGAATGCACTAGTGTCCCTCTGTCTGCTGCGTCCCTTAAATGCTCCAAAGCTTGGGATTGGAGGGAAAATTTCCTACATTTCATCGCCTTTTTATATGCGGTCCTGCACTGTGCAATTTGTAAGTTATCCCGTGGATGATGAACATAGAGGCATCCAGGGTTTTTAATTTTACTAAAACAGATGACATACTTTTTCTTGTAAACAACCATCCTTGAATGGTTAATAGGGGATTTTAGGTGCCATTGGGTGAAAATGAAAGAGGGTTTCTAAAGTGAATCCGATGTAGGGACAAACAAACCCTCTTGTCCAGGGTACCTGCTACCTGCACGAAATGTAAATGTGTGCAATTGGTAAATCGCCAAATGTAAAGGCTTTTTGGTAGCATGCATATGCTATAATTTATGGAGTCACTTGAAGCTCATTGTGACAAAGTTGTATTTTTAAAGAGGTGTTGTTATGTTATGTTATGTTATGTTATGTTATTTGTGTCTTTTATAGCGCTCGGCTACTCAAAAGAGTGTCCCGGCGCTGTATTGACAGCCTGAAAAAGACAAACACAACACACAGATTAAAAGAGAACGGCGTCAGCAGAAAAAAAGGAAATCTAGGAGGCAAAAAGCCAGGGTTTCAGGCCTTTCCTGAAGGCCAACAAGTTTGAGGTACTGCGCAGTGTCAGGGGCAGAGAGTTCCAAAGCTGTGGAGCCCGGGACATAAAGGAGCGACCTCCAATACGGGCCTTCTTCACGCGAGGAACAGTGGCAAGAAACATCGACTCTGATCTCAGAGATCGTGACGGACGATAGAAGGCGAGCCTCCTTTGAAGGTATTTAGCACCTGCGGCATAGAGGACCTTGTGTGTAAGAGTTAGGGCTTTGAAAACTATCCGCTTCCGGATAGGCAGCCAATGAAGAGACTGCAACAAGCCAGAGACTCTGACTCGTCCGTGCAGGCCAAAATTGGCACGCGCTGCCGCATTCTGGACGACCTGCATCCGTTGCAGGAGATATTCCGGCAGGCCAAGATATAGGACGTTGGAGTAGTCCAGTCTTGAACTGATCAAGGCCTGTACCGTAGTCCTCCTGTGGTCCTCATATAGCAAAGGGAAAAACTTCTGAAGCATACGGAGGAGACCAAAACAGGTGCCAGTGAGGGCAAGGATCTGGGATTTTAAAGTCAGGCCGTTATCAATTTTATCCCCAGATTCTTAGCCAGCTGAGATGATCGCATTGGAGGAGACATGTCAGCGGGCCACCATACCTGCCAGTCCGGATCGGATTGACAACCGAAGAAGAGTACCTTCGATTTATCAGAGTTGCACTTGAGGCTGTTCAGTTGGAGCCATTCGAAAACAGCCCCAAGGCACTCACGGATACTCTCTCCATCAAAATCCTCTCCTTTCCCACAGGTAAAGAGCAGCTGGGTGTCGTCGGCGTAGGATACGATCTGGGCCCCGAAAGACTCAGCCAAAGCCGCCAAAGGGGTCATAAAGATGTTAAAGAGAGTCGGGCTCAACACAGAGCCCTGCGGGAATCCGACTCCCAATGGCGGCATCTCAGCAGAGCTAAAGGAGGCCCAGACCATCTGTCGGCGGCCAGCTAAAAATGATCTAAACCAGCTAAGCACCGTCCCCCTCAGACCGATCTCATGAAGTCTGACGAGCAAACCCTCATGGGGGACGGTGATGTTATGGTGTTGAGTTTTGGAAAGCGTCCTTTTACTAGACTTATACAATAATTTGCACTATGTACAGTCTGTTTATCTATTGCCAAATGTATTCTTTGAAATCACTTTCTTTATCTTAAACACCAAAAAATACTAATTGAGGATTCATAATGTAAAAGGGAGCATTTCCAACGATTAATTTAATTTGCATTAATTTTTCATTTACGGTATGTAGATTATTTCACACACTGAAGGTGAAAAAACATCAAAATTCTTAATCAATATCTTTTTGTTTTAGCCACAACTTTGACCCCACCACCACATGGCATAGGATCACAGTTGTCATTGTTTGTTATGCACTTTAACTGCTTTATATAAATGAAGACAGGCTGGAAACGCCACATACAAACAAAGTCCGGCTTCCAGCCCATCATCATTTGCAAATATTTACTGAGGCCTTTGCTCACCACCTAGGAACACAACCATAGACCCCCTCCCAGGTAGCGCACAGTTTGAAGACCTCTAGATTAGATGGATCTACTAAATACCCTGGTAAAATAGAACATGAAGGCAACAAAAATTTTAAATTTATTTCACAGATGAGAAGGCAAATGAAAAGGCCGGACTGTATTTATAAAAGGGCTTGTTATAAATAGAATCTCTAAAGGGCAACATCTCTGGTCATGGACGGACTTTCCGATTCTAGTGTAGGGCATGTTGCTGGTGCGCCCACTGGGCTGCTGGCACATTTTTATAGCTGCCGCTCTGTCTGAACATCAGGAACAGCAGGTAGACCCTTCACTACTGTGTGCAAACAGGCGGAAATTAAAAGAGATCTTTATAAAACACTTCTGAAATAGGGAACAGAAAAAAATATTAAATACGCTGTTAAAAAAAAGAGACTATGACCGAATAATCATAATTTTATCGGTAGAGTGTAAGCACAAAATGAGTAATGCTACAGTATGAAACTACAAGAAAGGAAAGGTTTCTTTTACAAACAGAAATAATCAGAAAATAAAGAGTAAAAGCACACCACAGGGATTCGATAAAAGAAATTTGGTATGATTCACAAAAAGTTCTTGTAAACTGGGAGAATTAATGGCCTTCAAGTAAAATCCTTATAAAATACTTTTTGAAAAATGTAACAGGCTAACCGCTTTAAAAATGATGGTTTAAAAGGAGATATGACAGGGTATTTCATTAGTAGAGTGACAACACAAAATGAGTAAGGCAACACTGTGAAACCACAACACAGTGAAAAGGGAAAGATTCCTCTAGAAAATGAAATAATCAGAAAAACAAACATTACATCAAGCCCTGGCAAAGCCAGTAGGTCTTGTGTTGGTTGAGAACCTTTTGACTTTGTCAATGCTTATTTTGTTTCATTATTATTTTTGCAAAACTGGTTAGTTGTGGAAGTTGTTCGGCCTTCGTCAATATGAAAAAAAACAACATTGGCTAACAGCAAAAATACTTTTTGCTAAGAAAAATAATATATGCTATCATAGTCCCTGACACTTAAGAGAACTACTTTGTGTGTGGATGTGATCTTTGTGAAAGGGAAGAATGCTGTTACTCACAGTGAAACTAGCCAATGGTTGGAGAGAGCGAATGGACCATTATGCTGAAAAGGGTGGTAGGAAATATTTTATGACACAATAAGAGACCAAATAAAGGGCATCAAAACAACCATAGAATATTAGTTCACCATGCATTTCATGTGAGCCAGCTTCTTATTTCATCTCAAACTTTAAGGTGGGCATCTTGTTCCTCACCTTCAAAATTGTAAGCAAACCATTATTGAATTGAAAATAAAGTCTTAAACTAGAAATGAGTAGAAAACGACTTGGTAGCCTTCCACTTCTGACCTTCAGTCGAAATTAGTGTTGTCCATCTAGTGCTTTAATTTCACACTGAAACTTTTACTTTGACTGGGAAAAGCACAAAATAGCAGGTAGGGAAGGGAGTGATTGTGCTACAAATTGGATCAGAAACAGAAAGGGAAAATTGAGAAGGGTAAACTAACTAGCCAAATACATTACAAAGAAAACTAATAAACAAAAAGAAAATGAAGTCTCAAGTTTGGGCAGCAGTGAATACATTTATAAAAGAGGAGGGAAATCACTCCACATTCTCTTCCCTTCTCCAAAACTATAATGTATTAAATTCAATGAAAATTCATTAAAAAGGGTATGCATAGATTCCATTTTTTTCCGTAGCAAACATAAACCAATAATTTGTATTCTGACTTGATTTAGGTCTCTTACACAACAGAATGGTCATAAAGGAAGGAGTTGATACAAATATTATTTGACTGGTGAAACACATGCAAACAGTACAGGCCTTATTTCATATTTAAGAATAGCAGTCAGTGAAGGCCGAGTTTTGTTTGGGAGGGAATTAAATGAAGTAACAAGGGTTTTATGTGTCATTCAGAGAAGTCAGGTGTTAGGACTCGTTTGCACGTTAGAAGGGAGGAGGTTACTCTATGTTGTTTTGGGAATTTTTCCATAATAGAGATTCAAGCATCTCTAGTATTCGGAAACTTGAGGTGGCAAACCCTGCCAAGTGTGTCTAAGCTTAAGGTGTAGGTTGGCGCATTGCACATGACAAGCTGGAAATAAGGGAGGAGAGGATGATGGTCCATGGTGCAGTAAAGTAGGTCCATTCAGTATAACAGTAAGTGCGCATAGATATTGGAGATCAACCCTGCCACTCATGGCTGTAATAGAAAAATTCAATGTATCACTGAAGTGTATAAGTCATAAACATCCATAGGAGGGGATAAAGCCACCATGGTAGGTGATGTAGACAAGAAAAAGCAGAGGACCCAATACTAAACCATGAGCCATGCTGATGGTCGATGATAAAATGTGGAATAGAAGGATATCAAGAATGAGTTTTGATGACATACAGAGATCTTTTTATGTAAGTATGACATCTAGTGAGACATGGGTCACAAGCATGGTTAAGTAGCCAACCATGTTGAATGCCTAATAGAAACATAATTGTTGGAATGTGTAATGTTTTATTCATACTGTCAATCAGAAAGCTGGAGGCATGCACAAATAATGAAATTCAAATTCTATCATGTTAAGTGTGTTAATGTTGAAGTAGTAAGGAGTGACCTACGAGTTAAAGGAGGATGAAGAATCACCTGTAACCATTTCCAGCAAAGAAAGAGAAATTCTATTGTAGGACATAAGCGAAGGGGGCATTGGGAGAGGGAAAGAACAAGGAGAAAATAGATGCAGCATCCATGAAAGACATGGTTTGCTCGATCACCTGGTTGATTTTAATGAAAAGATAAGTTCAATAAATTAAGTTGTTACATCTGAATAAAGCTAAGTTTAAAGTGATGTAATTGTAATAGTAAAAGCCATATTGGCACAATGAAAAGTATTACCAGGCTGTTAGTAAGTATAGAGCCAAGCTTGTGTCAAAGACCACTTCAGGTTCAATGAGAGCGGCCAAAACTATCATCTCACAACTGAGCTAGAGCTGAAAGGTAGCCTTTGCTGGGTGCAGGATAATTTACTTTATAAGGTATTCTTGTAGACAAACTGTCTTCTAGAGGAGTGTAGACAAACTGTCTTCTAGAGTAGTTCAGCAATGTAGGGCAGCTGAAAGATTGTAAAAAAAAATTCCCCAATGGTATCAGGGTCCATATGATGTTTCTTTCAGTAGACATTGGATATTTTAAGTGCGAAGGCACTGATCCATCGAATAACATTTGGACTACATTTGGACTAAATAGTTGGACAACATTTGGACTAAATGTTCATTAGAATCAAGTCTGAGGGAGAAATATGGATGAATCGGTTTCCTAATTGGACTAACTCACTAGAGTCTACAAGTTTAAAGGTGAGCATAGACAGAATAGAGAAGCCTTTATTAATCAAGGAATCAGACAGAGTGGCCTCAAGACACTGTATCCTGTTATTTGTGTGGACAAGCTCCTCACATAGAGGTAATAAGCACCATACAAACAACATAATACAATACATATAGTTAATATACTTGACTTAACCACAGAAAGAGCAATCAAGGTGTTAAGTTAGTGCAGTGAACATTTATCCACTGTTCTTGTGAGGAACACACTTGGACATTCAGATATTTGTTTTCCATCCTGCACCCAAGGGCTCAGTAGTCTACATTGTAATTCTACAAACTGGACCCTGTTAGAAATAGTAAATACAATTTAGTTATATACTACCCTGCCCTCACGGCACATGGGAGGAACTAGGATGTTTATTGACTGAGCATAAAAATCTCATGTAATTGCATAGCATCTGGAGTATGGAAAGCTAAGGGCTGCCTATATCTAAACCGAAGAGAGTGAAAAGTTTTTGATTTTTTTTTTCTTCAATGTGTTTATTGTTTTTAGATTTCAATGTCACAACTATCGATTCAGTATTTGCATAAGATAAATAAAGCACATATATTCCTTAATTCAAGAATGATCTTAGGCGGGGTTGAGTACAATTCATATAGTTTTTAGGGTCTAGGACAGTTTCCGCCTGCTCTGAGCAGGCAGAAAATATCAGCAAGGCTGCTGGTAGGTTTTTTTGAATGGGGTGGGCAGAGGTGACTAGAACGCTTGTGCCTGTTCAGTGGGAGCAACAGCTATTTCCCTTAAGATCTAGCTGACAGCAAGCAGGGCTCTGCAAACTTGCTTGCTGCAGCTGAGCCCCTGTAGCCTCTCTGCGTGGCCCCATGTGCTTGGGCCTGGAATTATTGGGCCTAGTGATTTCAGACTCGATCATTCCGGGCTTAAAACTCTTTTAATTACAAATTGCATTATTTCACCTAGAGCTACCACTCCGGTTGAAATACCAACTGGTAATGCGGGTCTAAGTGGTAGAGAAACATTGTTGTTCAATGCCTTTTCAAAGTTCCATGAAGAACCATGGTCTGTGGTCATCGATCTCAGCTAATTGGTTCAGTTTGAGTGTCCTCTGTACTTCATCCCATGAGAGGTTCCATTAAATTTGTCTCTAATCACTGTTCTAAAACTGAAAAAGTTGATTTAGTCATTACGATTCAATACAGATCCTTGAACTAGAGTTATTGGTCTGATTAGTTAGTTCAGTTTGATTGTTGCCTGAGCGCAGCCCCACTGAGATTCTATTTATTTTGTCTCCCAATCACTTTTTTCACTCTACAACGTGGATTCACCCAGTTCCTCGACAATCGGGAAAACATGGCAGCCGGTTAAGACTCGGTTGCGGAGGCTCCCCAAGTTAGAGACTAATTTGTAATGTTTCTGTTGTTCCACTAAACCAGGTTGTAAATCTAAGCAAAGCGAGGGGGTTAAGAAAGGTATAGCATGCAGTAGAGAGTCTGCAATGGAAGGATCTGTTCACAACCAGAGTCAGAGCCGGTGCCGACAATAGGGAGACACAGTGGTGATGCTCAGTCTTAGGAAAACGACTACAGGCACCCGGACTTACCCAGTATCAGCACGCAATCTCCCTTGCAAGTGCTTCTCGGCTTGTTGGCTGGCAGTAAGAACCCTGAATGGATGAACCACCTCAGTAGAGTCCGCGGGGCTGCCTGACTGGGACCCCTGCTGGACTCGAGCAACTTGGGAGCTAGGCAGGGGCCGGAGGGCAGTTGCTCAGCACTCCATCAGAGGCAGCTCAGGCTGAGGCAGTACAGGAGCAGGAGCAGGAGGCTACTTGCATGAAGGGAATTGCTGCAAAGCAGGCAGGCTGCTGGACCCTCGCAGCACATAAGGGAGGTGCTTCTGAAGGTCTCTGAAGCCAGGGAAATAATATGACATGCGGTTCAAAGTACAGGTCAGAGCTATGTCAAAAGGGGATGTGTTGTGAGAAGATATGTGAAGGGGAAAGTGGGAGAAAAAGGCTGCATTGATGAGAAAGTCAAAGAACAATTATTTTCACCAATAAAAAAAGAAAGGAGTTTTTATTGGCACAAAAGAAGATGATCAATCAAACACAGTGGTGTCTCAAGTATTAGAGAGTGTGGAGCGGGCATTAAAAAAAACGCTCATCAGGGCAGGTATCAATTGAGAAGTTTGGGGACAAAAAACTTTAAAAGGGGCACACAGATTAAAACTCAGAAGAATATTTTGGTGTCAGAGGCTGCTGCTCTAAAGCAGGATGCTGCAACAGGAGAGTGGGTAAGCCGAAAAAGGAGGAAGTTGAGGGGGAAAAAAGGGGAGACACAGATAAAAAACTTGAAGATCACACCCTCGTTAAGGACTTTCTTTAAGGTATTATGATGGCTCTATTGCTAAAATACCCAGCTCTGATCTCTCCAGTGAAGGCCAAGATATCATAGGCCCAAATAGGTTCCAGGTGCTGGCAAGAATCCCTGAGCCTCAAGAGGTAGCTGTCCTAAAATAACTCAGGCTAGTTCAGGAAGAGAAAAGGATTTTTACCCCCTCTAGCGCTATGGAGTCCCCTCCCTCACAGACAGAAAAATCACAGTCAGAGCCGGTACCTCATGAAGATCCACCTCCATCTCTTGAGTATGGAGGGAGCAAGCTCAGCAAGGATGGTGCAAATTCAACATTAACCCCAACCGCAGTCTCAAACAGTCACAGACCTAATCCAGCTGTTAACTACCGAGGTTAGGAATAGATTTGAAATATCGGAATCAAATCAAAGAGAGATCAGAATGGCTTGTGACAGCTTGGAAAGGATACTGGGTCATCTTGCTACTAGGACATCACAGCTGGAAACCTCTGTGAGAGATCTAACACTCCAATCAGTAGCCAATACAAAAGAGATCACGCTCCTAAAGGAGAATGAGGTGTTATTGAAGGAAAAGATGGAGTCGCTAGAGAACAATCAGCAAAGAAGCAACCTACGTATACTAAGAATTCCAGAAGGAGCAGAGGGAGAGGACATGAAGGGCGTTATAGCAAGAGTAATTAAGCTGGAAACTCATACTGATTGTACAGAAGAAGACTTGGTTAAGGACATACAGAGGACCCATAGAGATCGATTTAGGGCGACACAGAACAAAACATAACCAACGAAAATCTCAGTCACTTTCAATACCTATAAAATTAAGAAAGAAATCCTTATAAAGGCCCTAAAAAAGAAAACTCTAACAATAGATGGCATTAATTATGAAATAAGGTCCGATGTCTCCCAATTTACGGCCAACAAGCAGTGGGAGTTTGTCAATCTGATTGAGCATTTTAAAAAGTTGGGGGGGCGACACTGCTGCGATTTTCTGCCAGTCTGTGGGTAATTCATAATAATAAGATGCAGAATTTTCGCAGAATAGAGGAGGCTGAAGAATTTCTCAAATCTTTATCAGGTTCAGGGGGGAGATAGAGAAGGTAGAATATGTAGATATGACCAATCCAACTTCAGCTCTTTCTTAAACCCTGGTTGAGTATTTTCTACCTTACTCTCCCCTTTACTCTTATTCTTTTTCTTTTGGTTTTGTGCCTGGTCTGTATGGTCGACACAATTTTCTTTTCCAGCCTTTCTGTTTAGATTCAAGCAGAAAATCGCATGAAATGTTGTCATTCAATTTAGCGGAACAAACTCCTAAATTTTGTAATAGTCTTTGAGCTTTGGAGGGCCTCCTCAGACTTAGGCCATAAAGAAGGAAGAGGAGGGTTTTCCAAGGGAAGAGGGAGGGGGTCGCGGGTAGGTTCTAGCACACAAGTGGGGGAGCAGTGGGTAAAAAATACAAAAATAATTCGTCCTCATGGAACAAGCTGGAACTCAGGCTCAGTGAGATAACAAATTTAAGGAATAAAAGATGACTACCAGCCAGAAGGTGCAGATAGAATTTTTATCATGGCATATCAATGGGCTTAGAATGAAACATAGAAAGGAGAAGATCTTGCAATATTTAAAAGATTCTCCAGCCCAGATCATATTCCTCCAAGAGACCCATCTAACTAGTGAAGAGATGAGAGAGGTATTCAAATCTAGAAAATGGCTACAGAAAGTGGTATTCACAGACCATCAACTCACCATAAGAGGGGTAGCGATTCTGTTTAAAACCAGTCCCCAGATAACAATAGAGGATAGTAGAGTGTATGAGGCTGGTAGATGGATTGTTAAGCTAAGATGACATAATCAGGCATATACTGTGGTTGGTTATTATGGCCCTAACCTAGATGACCCTATTCCGTTTGGCAATCTACTCTCAGAACTTTTAGACTTCTCTGACCCTGTTATTAGGGCAGGGGATTTCAATGTTGTTTTAGATGTTAACTTAGATCGTTCCACCAAAAGCAGAGCTCTTAAAACACGATCTTTGATAAAAAATTCAATAAAGGAGCTAGGTTTGTGTGATATCTGGAGAAAGAAGAAGGGTGCCCTAAAAAGTTTCACTTTTAATGATAAAAAATATGGGCACCAATCAAGAATAGACCTATTCCTAATTAGTCAAAGCATAAAAGACCAGGTTAGAGCTGTCAATCATGTGGGATCACACATGTCAGATCACTCAGCCATTACCCTAGCTCTGGCCCCCTAAAGTATTCCAGTACAAAGGCGGTGGACTATGGATCGCACTATATTGTTTGACGAGGATATAGTAGAAAAACTTGGGATGGAATCTCAAGAGTTCTTCTACAACAATATAAAAAGTGTGCCAATAGGTATAGTTTGGGATGCCTACAAGTCTTTCTTAAAGGGGAAAATAATATCTATCCAATCTTATAAAAGTAAGCAATTTAGGGCAGAGACAGCGAATATCGAGAATAAGATCCAGTGGTTAGAGCAGCGGTTAAGAGGAAACGAGGCAGAACAAGGGTTGTAGCAAACTTCTATTCAGGCTCTTAAAATGGACCTCGCGGGGGTAGTGGAAGGGAGACTACAAGAAAGATGGCAAATTAGCAAACTGTAACATTTTAATTATGGAGACGGCTCTGGTAAGCTACTTGCGTGGAAAGTGAAAAATGAACAGGCAAAATGCTTTATAAAAGGAGTAAGTCACGGAGCTATGGGGAGCCCTACTCTGACAAGAGATGGTATAGAGGAGGCTTTTCTAAACTATTTTGGGAAAGTATACTCGGAAGATCTAACCATGATGGGAGGAAAGGTTGAAGAATGGCTGGGTGAAGAAGTTCCCCGCAAAGTTTCTGAAGCCCAAAGTAAAGCAATTAACAGCCCAATAACAGAAGGTGAAATTAGAAACTCCATCAGAGCAGGGAATTCAAGCAAGGCAGCAGGCCCAGATGACCTTCCTATTGAGATATTTAAAAAGTTAGAGGAATATCTAGCCCCTATTATGGTCAGGCTGTTCTCAGCTATTTTCAAAAGTGGCAGGGAGATTCCCCCTTCTTGGGATGCTGCCTTTGTTACTTTAATAATAAAACCAGATAAACCACCAAACTGCTGTGACTTCTATAGGCCTATCTCGCTGCTTAACTCTGATTATAAAATCTTTACGACAATACTGGCAGATAAGAGTAATTGGGTGGTGGGGAAGCTCCTTCACAAAGATCAGAAAGGCCTTGTGCGAGGTAGGGGAATTAAAGATCTAAGCAAACACAAGGAGATGATGGACGGAGCTCTGAAACTTTTCAGACACTCATCCCCAGTCACAGATCTGGGTTGAATCCATCATTGTTCTTTAGCTCACTTCGCCTCCCCAGTTCAGACACAGCTATATGCAAATCAGTCTTGACCCTGTGCCTCATGGGAAAAGTCCAGCCCGAACTGACAAGCCATGTCTTCCCTGGACCAGAAACAAGCATCCTGGGACCGGTTTCGGGTTAACATCTCTCATCAGCCAGGCTAGCTTGACTCCAGTGGCAAAGTGAGCCAGGGACCCACATCTGGACATACCCTGCCAACTTAGGGCGAACAAAACAAACACAAGGACATGATGGACAGAGAGCTGAAGCTTTTCAGTAACCCTGGGTGAAGTACTACGCTACGCTCACGTAGTTTGCAAAGTTTGTGCTACTTCGTACTATGCGAATTGCACGTAGCAAGGCACGCGTAGCAGACATTTTTTGCTTGCTCGCAGACATCAACGTCCTCGTTCACGATCAGCAACATCAAGTTGCTGATCAGGAGTGTGGAAAATAAACCTACTGGTGAGATTCTCAACACGGGGAGGTCAGGTTTGTCATTGCGAGTGGTGGCGTATGCTCGCGACCGCTCGCGATGAGAAACTACCAGTCCATGTTGAGAAAGCTGGTGCATGAGTAGAAATCTATTCGAGCGGCAGAAAACGACCGCTTGCACTGTGCAAGATGTGGTTTGCACTGATTGCACAGTGTGGACAAGCATCCCCCACTGTGCAATCAGTGCGAACAGCATTTTGCACAGTGCACTACGCAGTTCGCGTAGCTACGCGTAGCTCGCGTAGTGCGAAGTGCTCTTCGCGTATGTACGCGTAGCGCTACTACGCGAACTGCGCCAAGGGCTACTTTTCAGACACTCACCCCCAGTAACAGATCTGGGTTGAATACATCATTGTTCTTTAGCTCACTTTGCCACCCCAGTTCCGAAACAGCTATATGCAAATCAGTCATGACCCTGTGCCTCATGGGAACAGTCCAGCCCGAACTGCCAATCCATGTCTTCCCTGGACCGGAAACAAGCATCCTGGGACTGGTTTTGGGCTAACAGCCCTCATCAGCGAGATTAGCTTGAATCCAGTGGCAAAGTGAGCAAGGGACCCAGGTCTGGGCATACCCTGCCAACTTAGGGCGAAAAAAGCAAATTAAAGATCTAACCTATAATTTAATTGGAGCCATAGACATAGCATCCACATGTAAAGTACCACTGGCAGTTTTTACAGTGGACACGACCAAGGCCTTTGATAGGGTAAACTGGTCTTATCTGCAAAAAATCCTAAGACTGTCTAATTTAGGGGAGAATGTTTGTAGGGCAATAGATTTACTGTATACAAATCTCACAGCTAAAGTCTTAGTAAATGGAAACCTCTCAAAATCTTTCAATATCTAAAGGGGGACCAGGCAAGAGTGTCTGTTATCTCCCCTCCTATTTAACATATGCATTGAACCCTTAGCGGTAAAGATAAGAAATCACAATCGTATACCCTCTTTTATATTCTGGGGCTGGGAGAAAAAAGATGGGCTATATGCCGATGACCTGGTTGTTTACACCTCCGAGGTTACCACTTCATTACCGGTAGTGTATGAACTGGCATCACGGTCTGGGCATACCTCAGGATGTGAGATAAGTGAGAGTAAAACGGTTGTAATGACCTGGAACATTAACTCACAAATGAATTGTATCAAGGAGAAAATGAAATACCTAGGCATTAAAATTGTCCAGAAAGTAGAACAAATCCCGGAAACTAACTTTTAAAAGATTAGTAAGGATGTGGGGAAACTTTTACTTAGCTTCGCTCTCCCTGCCTTGACAATTTATGGCAGAGTCAATCTTGTGAAGATGTCTATTCTCTCTAAGCTTACCTTCCATTTTCAGAACATCCCCATGGCCTTAAAGAAAGAATGGCTCAAAAAGGTCCAGTTAAAATTACTAGCTTTATTTGGACTTCAAAAGGGGTTTGAATTGCGTGGAAAAGGCTAAGACGGCAATATGATAAAGGGGGCTACGATTGCTGCACCTATCTTATTATGCTTGGGTCTTTCTTCTAAAATGAGAGAAACTGCTATTCAGAACACCAGATGCCTCCAACACCGGAAAAATGTTCAAGGCAATGCTTCATGATGTGATAGGGCAGAGCAAGGTTTCACACATAAATATGGGGACCCACAATTCTTCAAATTAGTGCGACTTAAGACCCTACAGTTCTTTGCAGTCACTTTAGCATAAAATCAGGGGAGAATTAAAATGTAAATTTTGTAGTGGAATGGCTCTTATCTGGAACTCTCTTGGGTTTCTGGAGTGGTCCAAGGATAGCCTGACTCTTCCATTAAGAGAAGCAGAAACAAATACTTGGGGTTAATTGATAGTGGATGGGGTCCTAATCTCTTGGAATGAGGGACAAGAAATAGCTAACTCCGGCTGTCAAGATTTAAATATCTTGGAGCCTCAATGCTGGTTTTGGTACGGGACTGTCAAACAAACTAGAATCTTGGATGATGACTAATGTAACCCGGACAAAAGAGGCAGCAAACTCGTACTGGCTTTTAGTGGATCTATCAGATGGAGAATTTAATTTACCATCGACATTTTGGGAGAAGATCTTGCCGGGGGAGCAGATGAAAGACCTACGGCAAGTATCTTGTGACATGTTATACTCCACGGTATGTGCTGCAAATTTAAGGCAGAACCACCTTTTCTGTCTCCACAGAGTCTATTGGGATCTGTATAAATTATCAAAACTGGGAAAGGGTGCTACGTCAAGATGTACAACCCGCGGCAAGTAAAAAGGTGATGACATACATATGTTTCTGGAATGTCCAGAGGTACAAGGGTTCTGGTTGGATGTGAGTAATACTATATTCATAATACTTGGAGAGACACTCTCGGTAAGCAAAACTCTTGTTTTCTTTGGGATCCAAGAATATCATGAATCCTTGTCAAAAAACACACAAAAAATGATATTCTATCTGATACTGCTTGCCTGTAGAGAAATATGTAAGAATTCGATAAAATCCACCCCCCCAAACAAAATAGAATGGATGATGCCAATAAAATACATTACGCGGTTAGATAGGGCATCCAAAAGTAAGCGAAATGAGGTCAGGCTCCCTTATGAGAACTGGGAAAAATCTTTTACACATATACAGTCCAATGATTAGCCCTCTATAGCATATTGCTTGATTGCTCCTGCGGTGGCTACACAAATGGCTGCGCGAAACTAAGCTACCTATGGTTGGAGAACTGGAAGCAAGGTGTAAAGTGATCCATCCTTGGTTTAGAACAAAGATCTCTGGCTGGTGCTACATCAAGGGAGACCCCAGAGTACGGATTATTATCTCTTGTTAACCAAGGCAAATGAAGACTAAAAAAAAATAAAACGTAATTGGATTCAGACAGTTTAAGTTCAATTCCACATTTTGATGTAGATACCAAAACCAAGAGGTTGGGTGTAGAGAGGAGAGAAAAGACACGGTCCCAACTCACCTCCTATATTAAAAGGGCTTATTTTTAGACTGTGACTCCAGAGGCAAAAGATTTATGACTGTAGCTGAATACATTTGATTGGATGAAAACATGAATGTCATAGTCCTTATTAAATATCTGCATCATTGGATTACGTTCTAAAATATGAAGACTGGGGAGTCTTTGGTTAATTTTAGCAACAGGCAGAGAAATGACTTCGAAGCATATAATTAGCACGTCTATCTCTCACATACCTTCTCCTATAACACCACCAGGATCTGCATCCTGAACATGATAACCACAACTCGTTGTCCATCACTCATGACATGAAAACACTTACCACATTGGCTCAAAACATTATCCTCCCAACTGCACACCCTACACGATGTAGGTTGCTGTCTGTTAGACTTGGCAACTTTGGCGTGGTTTCCTCTGACCTTTTGCCTCTACCTACTGCATTTTTAACGCTGTATTTGATTTCGTTTTGCTGGATTAGATGCTTTGGGCACTTTCCCACTGCTGATCAGTGTCAAAGTGCAAGTGCTCCCTGTGTAAATTGTTATGACAATTGGTTTTCCCTGATTGGCATATATGATATACTGGTATGTCCCTAGTAAAGTGCACTGAGTGTGCCAGGGCCTGTAAATCAAATGCCACTAGGGGGCCTGCAGCAATGATTGTGCCCACATAAGTAGCCCTGAAAAGGTATCTCAGACCTGCCACTGCAGTGTTTGTGCGGAGTTGTGAACTGCCATGTCGACCTGGCAAGTGCACCCACCTACCAGGCCCTAACCTTCCCTTTTCTTACATGTAATGAATCCCTATGGTAGGCCCAAGGTACCCCCATGGGCAGGGTGCAGTGTCTGTGAAAGGTAGTTCATATACTGGTGTGTGTAACATGTCCTGATAGTGAAATACTGCCAATTTCGTTTTTCACTATTGAAAGGCAATCTGTCCCATGGGATAGACTGGGAAATACTTTGTAACATCTTAGAAGTATAACTTCCCATTGGGACCAGATTGAGAAATAAAGTTTAGGCTCTTTGAACTTAGAATTTAATAACACATCTTTTAGCAAATATTCTTTTTAAATTATGTGTTTGAAAATGCCACTTTTAGAAAGTAGAATACAAAAAGAGGAACCTAGCTCTGTTTGACGTTATGCTCTTATTATTTTTGAGCAGCAAACAGACAGCCACGGGGGGTTTGAGGTGTGACTGGACCTTCCTGGATGACTCAGAGCTGAGCTGAGTGGGGCTTGTCGGCATTTAGAGTAATGGGAGGAGATTTCCTTGCACCTGAATAGGGCCTTTCTCCCTTGCCCAATGCTGACTCCACCTCATGTGGTAATACTGCAACAGTGAGGACAGAACTGATTTGGACTGGGCTCAGAGACTCTTGCACAAAGAGAACAAAGACAAAATGGGGTATAAGTAGTAGACTTTAATCTCCAGAGCTTTAGATCACTTCTGGACTCAAGAGAAACCTTTGCAGAGGAGAACACTGTGAGGAGGAGGAGTACTGCACCTTTGCTGTGTGCTGTGTGGGATTGGCCTGCAGTTGCTGTTTCTGCCAAGGAAAGGACAAAGACTGGAGCTTTGCTGAGAACCTTTTTGAAGAAGAATCTCCAAGGGCCTAAGTGTGCTGGTCTCATCTTCTGAAGTCTCAGGGACACAAAGATTTCACCCCCAGCTACCCCAAAACTCTATAGCTAAGAGTTCTGACCTGCCATAAGGTGCCTGTTCCAGTTTTGGGCCTCTGGAGGTTGTTCCTGCAGTAGAGAGCTGGAACAAACCCAACATAAATGAGAAAACCTGCCTCCGATGTCGTCAGCGATGCCGCTCTGACGCTGAGACCTGCACTGAGGCCAGGGGCACCACTCGTGCAGTGAATGATTTACCAGCCGACCTGCACAGCAGCTCCACCGCCCTTCGATGCCTCCCTGTGGCAGCCAGGGAGCCAGTCTCCACCTCGGCACTGAGTCCTCACCTCTACGACACCATGCCTCGTCATAGACTTTGTTTCCAAGGTACTGTGTGTTTTGGGGTTCGTGTGATTCTGTGCCTGACACTGATGGGCTAGCAATTGGCCATGATAAACAGATTTGTTAAGACATGTTGGAAATATGGAAACCGATGCAACTGTGTATCACCTTGTGTTACTCCTACCACGTGTAATGGTTAACTACTATCAAACACAACCTCCAGCTACAACAGAGGTAAAAAAAAAAGTTTTCTATTTTAAAAAGAAACAATACGTTCCATTAACACAGGTGTATTAACTCCTTCGACGCTCATGACAAGCTCAGCTCGTCATGAGGTACACCTCTCGTACACTCATGCCGAGCTGAGCTCGTCATGAACAATGGGAAACTCAATAAATCAGCACAGGGGGGGAAAAGCCTTAGCAGCCATGGTGTTAAACGGTCGGGTCTATAAGAAAGACCATGTAAGAACAAAAAAAAAGAATTGGAGTTTCCCTCACTAATCAAACACCCTATAGATTTTGTGGGCAAACATTTACTCAATACAGGTGCACTGCAATTTTAGGTTAATGCTCTGCTAGTTAGAGAAGCTTTACCTGAGTAGCATACAGTCACATTGCAAAATTTCCACAATAGCTATTTTGAAATCATTGGAGACAGGTTCCAGGTAATGATGTTTCAAGGTAAATTTAATTCCTTTAGCTCAGTCATACTGAGTACACACTGGGCACAACTGAAGTCTATGAGGCATTTGCATGGGTGACGGCTCAGAAGGCATGGCCTACATAAGATTTTATGACCCATGCCAAGACAATATTCCATTAGTGCTTACGTTATGCATAGTGGTGCAGATAAGTCAGTTTATTGGGGTGCAGGACACATCATGATAGGTTCCTTAGGAAGAGAAATTACCAGTTAACTAAATATAAGAAGGACAGAGGAAGTACAAAATGAACAAAGAAAAAGAACGAAAACTCTAGATAGCAGAAAAGTGTGTTATAAGAGCAGAAATTGATAACAGTTAAATTTGTTTGGGTGGGAAAATGAAAACCTGAATATGATAGACAGTTGAGTTTTCGCAGTCAGTAACTTTTCAGACATTAGATTCTCTCAGTGGTTGACATTGTCAGGGGGGTTTCATGCCCTGGTGACCTTGGATACCATTGTATGACGTTTTCGCTTTGGCTTAGTTGGAACACTTTAGGTTAGTGGGTAAATTAGAACACACAAGTAGATAGAAAGCCACCAGAAGGTAAAAAGTGTTTGATTGTGCCTGCGGGAAAGATGTTGGTGTGTTGCTGACCATGCAGGCTGACCAAGAACTTGTGATCTCCAAGGCAGGTGACAGGAGAAAAAATGTTTGGTGTCTCAGTCAGTTTGTTTTTTAGGAGATGAAGGAAATCCAGGACACATTGTATGCCTACTAAGCCACAGGATACCTTGGAGTCTTTATCTGTATAAGTGTTGCTGCCTAGCATACTGTGTTAGTGTTTGAGTAGGGTCACGTAGGCCTCCTGACTAGACCATAGGAACTTGTCCCAAAGTGGCTACTTCTAAGCAAACTGGGTGTAGGTAGTCTGGGACATCATGTCACAAGGGTGATCTAGAAATTGTGGTCTTGTAGGGACTGCTTCTAGGCACACAGGCATTTCAGTTCAGCTAGGGCTACTGCACCACAAACTAACAAGAATGTCAAGTTGAAAATGGACCACCACCAGGTAACCCATATGATGTTGTCTACAGAGCTGAGAATTAGAGCAGGCAAACAGGGTAAACCAGATAGTCTGGTCCTGCCATGATTACCATTAGTAAAAAGATACACAAATGGTTCTGTCGGGTGCGTATTATTCAAACATATACATGGCTGTCAACAATACATGGTGGCGCATCATATGTGAAATAATTGTGACATTCAGTGCTCAGTGATATTTGGGACAGCCATGTATATATTTGAATAAGGGTATTTTTAAAAGAAGCAATTTATATAAAAATCTATTGTTATACCCTAGTCGGTTTGGTTTTGCATTTCTTGTAATTAATTCATTGGAAAAGATTGGCTGGGAAATTAATAATTGGTTGAATAGTCAGAAAAATGTGAAGAGATAATACGCACCCGAAGGAACCCTTTGTGTATCTTTTTACTACTGCCCAGGTTCTGAGGGATACTGGGTTACCCCATTGTGTCTTACCATGATTAGCATTAGGCAAGGAAGATTTCTGAGGCAGATCAGACAAAAAGCACACCACTGTGACCATGAGAATTGTGAGCCAAGCACACCAGGTTTTTGCTTGGAGAAGGGTCATTACACCACAGGGGTGTCTGGAGACTTTGGGGTTGTAGGATCTGCTGCCTAGCATACCGTTTTTTGGAGCGGAAAGCAGGTTGCCAAGGGAGACATCCAGGGACTGCATCAGCAGACATAGCAGTGGTGCAATTTACTATTTGTGGGGCTTATAAAACAAAGGAGTAGGGACAACTATAATGACCTGTGTTTATGAAAATCTGATCATTTTCCCTGAGAGCGTATTATTGAGAGGCTGAAAGTTAACAGTCAGTCTGACCCTCATCGTAGTTATAGAGGGTGGATTAAAGAACAGGAAAACACAACATGGGGATGAAGGGTGATAGGGAGGCCTAGAAAAAAAGCAGGTTTTGACCTGTGGCTATGGTCAGTAGTCAAGAAAAACAAACTTAGAACATGGGTTCCACACAGCTTTCTCTGACTGGGTTTCAGAAAAATCAATTGGCTGTGGGGCTTTCCTGCTCCAGCAAATTTATGTTATGGGTCACAAAAGGTGTCGGAAATGTGAACAAAGATTGCAAGGAAGCCTTCTGTGCTGAAGATGGAGCTAAGGGGTTGCAAATAGAGCAGTACGGAAGGAAGACTAAATAAGTATTAGAATAACTGAGCAAACAAGACAAGAGGGGGAGCACAAATAGCAGCAAAATGGAATACACGAATAAGGAAGAAGAGAATAACAAGCTGCATAAGAAATGAACCAGTTATCTGAGTAGAGGGATAGAGTGTGTAGAAAGAACATTGAGTCTTTAAATGAAAAAGAAATAGATAGCAAAGAAACAATGAGGGGTTTCAATACAACTTCTTGGTGCATGAGATAAAGAGGAGCTATTCAGCATAATACATATGTGGAAAGGAAGAGAATTCAAAATGGGGAAAGGCATTAATTGAGCTAAAAAACAGATATGTGGAAGCAGATCAATGGACAATGAAAGTAGGAAATCGGGTGGGTAAGAGAAATAATGCAATGAAAGTGGAACGGAGAAGAAGAGTTAATAATAATGAGCCTGAAGTAAATTGTAGATAGGAGGAAAGAAAGAAAAGAAAGCCAGGTGGAAATAACTATAAATAAAAAGAGAAAGGGAAACAACAAGCAGGATGGAGAGGGTAAAGTGAAGATAAATACGTATTAAAAGGTCACAATAGGTGGAAGTAATATTGGTTTGCTGTGTAGGAAGAGGGCTGAAAGGACGAGAGAATGATCAGGGACTACAGAAGCAGGAGGAGTCAGGGTAGTGTCATTGTATTAAATTTAGCTTATTAATTACTGAAGGTGATGACCCACCTTAAGTAATAAGCACACTCCTTGTTAGGGTTGAAGAACTAAAGTAACTAAATAAAAAAAAAATGGAATGGTGCCCCCAGAAATATAGCAGTTCACAAATCTTCAGTTTAGATTTTAAAGTATTCTTCCTTTATTTCATTTTCATACGAAATGTAATAAATCCATTAAACGAACATCCAGCCAACGCGTTTTGTTCAAACAAACATTTGAACTTCATCAGGTCTGCAAATAATGTAGAAAAAACATATATAGGAAACAATTATGCAAACAATAATTCATGCACAAAACAACACAATACTTGAAGAACAAACAAGTTACACAATTGCGAACCATTTTATACAATAGCTCCATGCTTGAAAAACCCTCTGCCGATCCAATAGACCTAAAGAATTACGGACCTATCTCTCTGCTCCTCTTCCCAGCCAAAGTCATTGAGAAGGCCATCAACGCCCAACTCACCAAATTCATGGAAACAAACCACATCTTGGACACTTCCCAATCTGGCTTCAGAAGCAAACACAGCACGGAGACTGCACTCCTCGCAGCAACAGACGACCTCCGTAACTTCTCAACTGAGGCAAAACCACAGCCCTCATCCTCCTGAACCTCTCTGCTTCGTTTGGCACAATCTCCCAGCACACCCTCTGTGCAAAGCCTTTGAGTGGATTATTTCCTTCCTCACCGGCTGAACCCAGAGAGTCAGACTACCACCATTCTTCTCAGGCCCGACAGAGATCAGCTGCGAAGACCCTCAGCACTCCTTCCTGAAGCCTACCCTCTTCAACATCTACATGGCCCTGCTAGCAGCCATAATGAGAAACCACGGACTAAACATCATCTCCTATGCCAACAACACCCTGCTGATTCTCTCCCTCACCGACGAACCTAGAGTCACATAGAACAACTTCCACAGCGGGATGAAGGCAGTCACCACCTGGATGAAGGACAGCTGCCTCAAACTCAACCCCAACAAAACCGAAGTCCTCATCCTGGGAAACACCCCAGCCACCTGGGACAACTCCTGGTGGCCAGCCATGCTTGTAGCCCGCCCCCCCCCCCTCGTGCTACCATGTACTCTCAACATCATTCTTGACTCATCACTCTCAATAAACCACCAAATCAAAACTGTCTCATCCTCCTGCTTCCACACTCTCCTCCTCCTTTGAAAGATCTTTAAGTGGATCCCCCCCACCGAGTCCAGAAGAATGGTCACCCAGGTGCTTGTCAGCAGAAAACTTACCTAAGGCACTTGACTGTGCTGGCACCACCTAGAAGCTCCAAAAGAAATTGCAAAGAATCCAGAATGCTCCAGTGAGACTTATACTGGATATCCCCAGCCACATCGCTGGTCACCTGAGAAACCTCCACTGAATCCTGATCAACAAAAGAATCACCTTCAAGCTCCACACAAATGCCTGCAAGGCCCTACACTTCATCCGACCTGCATACCTCAACCACCACCTCTCCTTCTACACTCCCACCAGATACCTCTGCCCCTCAAACCTGGCCCTTACCACTATCCCATGGATCCGCAAAAACAACTGAGGCAAAACTGACACTTCACATGGGGATTTTGAACATCACTTACCTTGAATTTTAATTAATTTAGCAAAAAACAGTTTTAGGTATATTCAATGGCGAATTTTAAATAATTTGAACTAATTTCTCCAGGTATATTATGGGGGGGGGGGCTCTATTGCCCCTTCTAATATCAGATCAGCTTTATATTCTTGCCAAACTAGGCTCTGTAATATGGTGATCATTTAATCGCAGTTTGTCTGATATGACCAATGAACTTGGATATTGCCATTATCAAATTTCAAAACAAGAGTCTAATGAATATTAAGACACTAACAGTATGTTCATCACAACCTAAGTCTAGCTGCCTGGTTCAAAACCAGGCAGCTAGACTTCTTCTCAACATTCCTAGAAGGCAATCAGTCAGACCTGGCTTGAAACAGCTGCATTGGCTCCCGGTTGAGCAACGCGTGGCCTTCAAAGCTGGGTGTATTCTTTTCAAGTCTTTACACGACATTGGTCCCATTTTCATCAGAGACCTATTTAAAAAATACAGCCCCTCTTGCAACCTCCGGTCTGCTCATAAAGCCCTTCTGACTATCCCTCCTTATAAGAAGAAGCGTCTCGGAGGCAGCTGCTTTGACCACCTTGCAGCTGCCCTCTGGAACTCTTTCCCTCTTCATCTGAAACTTTTTGATAACATCCTCAGCTTCAGACACTCTCTGAAGACCTGGCTCTTCTCCCAGGCGCATCACTAAGCTGCCTTACCTCCATCTACCGATGGCCACGCCTGTTCCTTCCTACAGCGCCATGAAGCCCCCGGGCGTACGAGCGCTTAACAAATGTCAAATAACATTAACATTAACATTAACATTATATGGGGGCAAGTAAATATAACGTAGGAAATGCTAAACAAGCATAAAGAATACATTGGTGCAATGTGTGAGAAATACCAAGATACTAAAGATATGTCTATCTTAATCAATATATGGTGCATATAAATGCAATGTAGGAATTGCTAGGCAATTAAAAGGAATACAAATGTTACCATATAAATCATGAAAATATTCAGGCAGTAGCACAAACATGAAATAATGACATTAATTATGGTACACATCAGCAAAGTCCTGTATAATTTGTATCTGTCCTGATTGAACTATTCCTCTTTTTATGTTGATTGCTTTTTAAGGAATGTGGGAAGCAACCATGCAGGTCCCCTTCTTTAGTGGGGTTTACTTGCACACAAGCTTCTGCATGAGTTTAATGATTTTCTTAGGTATTGTGTTGTCTTGTGCATGAATTATTGTTTGCGTAATTGTCTCCTGTATATGTTTTTTAGGTCGAGCATTCAAGACCTCTTGTATATAGTCTAGTATATGCTTATATTTATATGTACTTTGTGGGCTCTGGCGATCAGCCCTAGGACTTGTCTGCTTCCGCTTATAAACTTTTTTTTCTGTTCAACGGCCTCTACTTAACTGACTTGATAGAAAATGACCAGTAGAGGTCAGTAAAATACCAGAATTGCTTTCTGTTTGTTCAAATCCCCTCTATTTAACTGTCTTGATAGAAAACGACGAGTAGAGGTCAGTAAAATGCCAGAATTGCTTTCTGCTGAGGGACTTTCTTTTTTAATTTTTCTGGCAACTGCCTTCATTTAACTTTCTTGATAGAAAACAACCAGCAGAGGTCAGTAAAATACCAAAATCAATTTTGCATTCTATAGATGCCAGTCCATAGAAATTGTCTTCCACGATCACCCATAGACAATAATATTGTTTTCAAAACATGTATTTTCAGTGATATGGCCACCGAAGGCCCTGATTTTATATTAAAAACAGAGCTTTGGACTATACCATTTCCCGCTGAAAGGCAATATTTCTCTGCATGTATTTCCATACCAGGTCGTGTCACGCAGTTTGGTGCTTACTTTCCCTCCATGTTAAAGAACAGTAGATGTTTCAGGACCCAGGCTAATGTGATGCATAGCTAGAAACATATAAGGTCCCAAAGGCGAAACCAATTGCATTGCCAATGCTTGTTATACATTATTTACAGCCCTGACGAAGTTCCAAAGTTTATTTGAATGAAATGCATTGGATGGATGTTCATTTAATGGATTTTGTACACATCATATGAAAATTAAATAAACAAAGAATACTTTTTAAACAAAACTGAAGATTTGTGGGCAGTTATATTTCACTGTGCACCATTCCACTTTTTTCTAAATTAGGTTCTGCTTGGCAGCAGTTTCAAACAAAGGCTGGTACTGGAAATGATTTGCACCGGGCTTTAAATGGTTGGAACTGTGTGTGAGGTGGGGTTACCAGGTCCATCATTGGTGTTTGACTTGACTAAAGTAACTAAATATACTGAGCTCAACTTCCTGGTAGCTGTGGCATAGAGCAGATAGATATCAGTTAGAGGCAAAATCTAAAGCATGCATGCAGTACCAAAACAGTAATAACGTGAAAAGACAGCACAAGAAAAATCTTTAGAAGCAAAAAGCACATTATAATTAATAAAATGACACCAAAATTACAAATATTCAATATTCAGATATATTATTTTTTTAAACGTTTAAAATACAAATGCACCAAAAAGCAGTAACTGTGGTCAACTGATCACTGTAGATTGGGATAGAAGCGCAATTTGAGGCCAACCTGGATGGATCGTGGGTCAGATACAGAACCCAGATACCACTTGGTCAGAACTTTTACCTTGCCGTTAAGGTGAGTGCGTGTAAGGGGCCGTAGAGTGTAGAAGCGTAGTGAAATGTTGTGTATTAAAAAAGGAAGTTAAAACAAGGAGAGTGAGGATCAGGGCAACTAATTTAATAATCCTGTCTCCCACCTTGGTTGAAAGGGAAGTATTGGCAAATGTCTATAGTAATGTTATAGGCAGCTGCTCAAAATCTCATGGGCCTATAACATTATTAAATGAGTTCCCCTGATCCTCCCTCTCCTTTCACCTTAACGGCAAGGATTAAAAGATCACCGCCAAAGAGCCCCCACTGCGGGTGCCCATCGGGTATTGCAGCACTGACCTGACGAGGAGCATGCCCAATGATGAAGCATGACACCCAGCTGGCTGGGTGTGTGAGGGCCCTAAATCCGAATGGGGGAATTCCCCATCCTCCTTTCTGGTAGACAGCTATCTACACCTTTCAGCCTAGTCACTTCTAGTCTCTTTAGGAACGTCATACTCCTTTTTTGATCTTGTTACATTGGGCACATATGCTGGACCTCTGAAAAAAAGCCCTCTCCTTATTGTCTCCTCTTTTGATAAGCATTTAACTTACAGGCCCTGGGTATACTTTTTACCGTATATACTCAGGTTTTTTAGGTGAGTTAAATATGCCAATTAAGCCTGTGCCAATTCGACCATGTTAAAAAGGAGAACTCAGGCATTTTAGTACTGGTTAGCAGGAGCAATGTGCACTGAGTTCTACAGTCAGCAAATGTAGAGTTTAGCAATGAGGTGAAAAAACTAGGGTGGCCATAAAAGAAAGGTGGATCTCCTACAGTCGTGTACTGCAGGAGCTACTGCAAGAAGGACGATGGGAAGGGGTTAAGCAGAGGGTGGAGAGGAAGAAGTTTGACTGTGAAATTTTCACCGTGCCTGTAAATGTAAATGTAAATCCAGTACTGGTATAGCGCATAAATCACCCCTCGAAGTGGGATCTCCGTGCTGGGGGCCATTGGGAAGATTAACCGAGCTATTGCCCAGAGTCTCATGGTGCTGGGCAGACCCCTGCTGCCGGAGCCGGGGATTGAATCGGGATCCCTAGCGTCCAGCGTCAGTCGCCCTGGCTGCGATGCCTCAAGAGGAAGAAAATAGGTTCAAGAATAGAGGAGATATCATGGCTCAAGTGGTAAAATTGCTGAGAGAGTGACAGATAGCAATGGAATACGGAGCCATCCAAGACAGTGGGGAATGCATGAAGGGAGACACTGGAGGTATTCAATATCTGGAGTCATTGGAGTTGAGTACAGTGTGGGATTTTGACATGCCATATAAGCAATGGCATAGGTCGCCATAGTTGGAGCTGAAGAATCATGACAATCTAGGAGAGCTGGGATCAAAGAAGTGGAAGTAAACGCTGCTCAATTTATACATTTCAATATAGTAAAACTATTGTTAGGCAAAGGGGAAGATAAGCATGGTTCTCAACGTATGGATATCAGCATAAGCAAAGTGTCATAAATCGACAACCAAGCAGCACCTCCCTCCTGAGAGGCATCCCACCAGCAGCTGGCATGCACAAGAATGAAGACTGTACAGAAAGTACAATAATTACGTTACAGCCATTGGTCACAAGTTATGGTCTCTTCTCTGACCCTATTGGAAGTATGACACAGTTAATCCAAGTCAATAACAAGCTATAGCCCCACTATAACCCACTGTATAAGCATATGAAGTGTCCAAAACATGTACGAAGCATCACACTAACATTCTAAGAAACTATGCAGTAGTTCTTGATGCTCGCGAGACTACATTGCAAAGCGAGAAGAACTAAATAAATCTTTAATCTCACCATACAAAAGGAACATCCTTCCCTCCATCACTGCTGGTTTGTAACTCACCTGGTGTTCATCATCTGAGGACACACCACTATTTTCTGATCGCTCTGAAGACAACTGCTGAAGATTGCTTGTTCCAGGGACCTGTATAAAATGTGGAGAGGCATAGAGTCAGTCCCTCTGTAAGCACACAAGAACAAGGTGACAATCTCAAGATCAATGTTACCAGCCAGCACCTGCTAAATTTTGGAAGTGACAGTTACACAGAATTGCTCAACTTGAAAATGGTCACTTAATCCATTAGGAACGAGTAGCAACTCAGCAGCTGCACTGTTTGGGAAAGGATAGTTCCACAAGCTCTAACCCAAAAAGGCATTGACGTTGAATCTCTAGTGCAATGAGGCAGACACTGATATAAGGAGAACTGAGGGTAGTGGTTGTTGTTAACTAGCTGACATTAAAATATTTGAATCTTTAGTACCGAAGAAAGCCTGATCGATGCTTTTAATGAGAAATGAGGCCAAGTACAGAAATCATTTGCTGTACTGCCTGCAACACCATTGTGTATTAACCCTGGAGCACACTACTCCAGTGACTAAATATCTTTTTTACATGCAGCTGCAAACACATTCATGCATACGGCACATTTAGTGGGAGGATTTTGATTCAGGTACAAAAAGATGAGTTTACTAATCTAATACCTTTTTTGTTGACAAAGGTTGTACCCGCCTGGCTTGAAGATCATGAGAACTCATTTGTCCATTTTCCATTTCTCTTTTTCGAGCTCATGGTGAAAGTGAGGGGAAGAGATGTAGTGCCTGGGACTACAAGTGTCAGTGTTGCCCATGTAGCAACCGAAAGCTCTGATACCCAAGGAACTACTCGTCAAAAAAGAAGTTCAAAGAATCGTCTTGAATTGAAAGTCAGGACACACATTTTTCATGAAAAGAATTTTGAAGAGCAGAAGAGTGAAAAAGTATTTAACAAGCTTTATTTGCATACCACAACCAGTGACAGATCGTGTATAATGTGAGATTAAGGAAGCAAAAAGAAGAATTAAAATATCAGCTCTGGTGTGGTTCATCAGCAACCCTGGCTGCTTGTGAGAGCTTTTCTTCACTTTAGCAGTGACAGTTTAGCTTTGGATGGGTACAGTATATCAGAATGGAGACAATTCACCTTCCCATAAAATATGGCATGTGCCTTCAACATAATTGTATGCTACCTGGAGCAAGGAATCTGGTCTCAGGATCATTTCAGAATGTATTGTGGATTAACATAGGACAAAACCGCTTCAAATACCCACAAGTGAAATGATGGATCATAGAAGACAATGGAGTAGAGAAGACAAATGCAGATAAGTCAAATACTGATCCTAAAACTAGGAAAAGAGGTCTGGATAAAACCTAGATCACATAAAGAGAGAGACATTAAACCAAAACAACAAGGTTCTCAAAAAGTGCATACTAGAACAGTAATTGCTTCAAGTTAACTTCTGTTACCATGATGCCTGCAAACATCTGAAAGTTGCTGGCTTGGGATAAACTTCTCACAACTCCGTGGCCTCAGTGGATTTTTCCCGTTATCATTTTCCAATACGCTTGGATTGTGCACATTTTTACCTGTATTGAGTTGCTGTAACAATCTCTATCAAAGGCAAATTATGTCTAGTATTGAACACAATGCAGAGATGATTTACAGTTCACCTGCAAATTAGGTTTTTTGCAGAGCAATAACTAGTGGCAACACCCTGCTACACAACCTCCCAGAATTTACTCTGGCCCCCTTTAAGGAAATCTTGTACACTGCACCACACCCAATCAATGCCTGAAGAAGTATGTACATCTCACCCCCGTCCGGATGGAACTCCATTGGATCAACCCATCATCAAAACAGGTAGCATCATGTTAAAGTCATCACATTCGTCACTTCGGCTGATCTGCCTGACAGGCCGACTACTTCTAGTAGCACTTGGAAGATCCCCATCTAGGATACCATTAGGCTGTAGACAAATGCAGAAAATAAAAACCAAGGGAACAGGACTTTCCCACTGATGCATCTATGACCTGAAATGGCATTCCCCTATCCATCAGAACTACAACAACTCGGCTCCAACTTAGGTAAGACAATACAATACACATCTAAGGAATACCATATCACAACAAAAGTCCACTTGCCTTTGACCCAAAAGAACACTCCACTGCCTTTGGCTAGATGTGCACAATACAAAAAACATATACATACATCCACATAGTACTGTCACATAACTAGGGAAGTATCTACTAGAAAATGTGTGTGTGTGTGTGTGTGTGTGTGTGTTTGTATATTTATTACACATACTGTAAAGGAAGGTGGAATCAATTAGGGTGGATGATATGCCAACACTAAGTTTAGTCCTTTGCTTCTAGACTCTAACATTGATAGCAACAGCCACCCAGATGATCAGAGTCTGATGGAGCTAGTTCTTTGTGGTGGTACCAGCTTACCACCTTCTATCTCCAATATATCCCCAGAGTGGCAGGTACATGGTTGCTCTCACTTAGAAGGTCTACAGTCCGATTATAAATAAGAAAAAAATGTAGGCCAGAAATGTTTATTGGATAGGTAATTCCACAGGTTTATGGAAGGGTTATGACAAGGTTTTGACAGGAAGAACCAATGGCTATCAGTGTGGTGGTTGTTTCTTAACTGGACAGCTACTGGGGTAGGTTCAGGAGTGGAGATTAATAATTTATTTAATACATCAGCTTTTCTCGTCCACTAAGCGAGATCTCAAACATCCAAAAAGTCGTACAGTGCAAAAAAATCGAAATCAACATCTTTATCTTTATAATTCCTTTAGTAGTTGTTTAAGGAGGTTGGCCGAGGCCAAGTTTCATCTTAGCAATAATGGATCATCCCTACTGCCTGAGCAGAAGGTGAGGTCCAACTATTAAGGTATTGCTTTTCCATTATCATCCCATTCCACACCCAAAAACCATTCCAGTCACTGTATTCACTGCTTAATGCATAGAATGTAGGCAGAAAACGAACATAGCTGAATACTGGAATTAGTCTTGGTAATGGATAAGTACTTTGTGCTGAGCACAAGCCCAGTGTTTATGCTCCTTGTGCCACTACTGGCAGGGACCAGCCCTGTGTGGATCAGCCATGGTCTAGTCAAATAGGTGCAGGCCAGACCCAACTGCCTGGGCGCGTCCTCTTGGAATGGAATGGGAACACACAGAACCACAGATTTTTGACTTTGTTGGGCCTAACCAATGAGTGGCAGCATAAGTCTATTGACACAGTGGGAACAGGAGCCGAAGCATACCCTTACCACATCAGTAGACTTCCTAGTAATCAAAATGGGCAATTCTCCAGAAAAATACATGGCAATTGTTAGCATTCCCAAGCCTTTTTTCAAATGTACTCTTAAATTACTTGGTCGAAAGATAATAAATCCTATAAAGCCATCGTGCCATGATGGTCATGGTTACATGCGCGTGCACGCATAGACAGGTTATGTTAAAATGTACACTTTAAAAGTTCTAACTTTTCCATCAGGCTTGTGAGTGCTACAAGGTAACCCTGGAGTCATTCGGTCACACCATTTTCACCTGCCTCTACAGTAGTTTATTAATGGCAATAGGCTATTTATCCTTTGCAGTTTGCAAACAAAGTACTCCATGTCTGCATATCTTGTACACAGAGGATCTGTCGTGCTTTCTCACAAATTCTTTTCATGAATCTCTCTTCATTTGAGCGTAGTGTTATAATTTAAATTGTAATTACAATCTGATTACGAAGTGAACACCACGTTTTATGTCCGTCTAGCTCCTTGAAGAGGGCTCGTATTTTCCCCGGGCTCTAACACCCTGATTCATCATTCTCCCGTTTTGCGAGCCCCTAATAGCGATTCATAGCGAATTGCTATTAAGGACTCGCAAAACGGGATTCATGTAGAAATTGCATAAAGAAATGCGATTCCTACATAATCCTTATTTGCGATTAGCAAATTGCTAATCGCAAATAAGGAATAACTCGCCATTCATTCCTATGGGCCAAAAGGCCCATAGGAATGAATGGGGAGTATTCCTTATTTGCGATTAGCAATTAGCTAATCGAAAATAAGATAGTGAGAGAGCGCAATTTGAATAAAACGCATATCCGAGTCATATTTACAAGCATATCGTATAACGTAGGAATGAAATGTATATCGTAACATGAAGTTAACACTTATAGCATAAAGTTAACCGATGTTATCGAGGTAATATAGGAAATGTAACTGTATTTACTCTTGAACATGTATTAGATTTAGAAGGCCCGTATACGTAGTGGGCTAATGTAGGAATGTGTAGAAATGCTTACGAAATGTAGAACGTGCAAAGTAGAATTCATGTACGTGTGTAACTTTAAATGGAGAAACGGCGTGAAATGTAACATGGAGAAATGTGCAGAGAACATATACGACGAGGTAGCAAAGGAGAATATAAAGTTATACTCTATGTAATTTATATTCTATGTACAATGTATTCACTTATACGTAAAGGATTTGCTAAATGTGATTATATATAAATGTGTGTTAAAGGTTATACTGTGTAGAAAGCTTCTTGTAAGAATGTTAGAAGGGTTTAGGTCATGTGTGATTTTAACCTAGCTGACCAAGGGTTCGCAGGAGGGTAGTCCGCTGTATGTAATTTAGTGGGCTCACAGGAGTCGTGAATAGCCTTGCTGTGAACGTGAGAGCCAAGGAGTCTAGTTCTTGTTAGATTTAAGGTGACAATGCCGGACGGAGTTTATGGCCTAAACGTGATAAGGAGCGCTTGGAATTTGAGTCTTGTTTTGAAATGACCATTCACAGGACCAAGAAAGGTTATGCATATAGCCGTAAAGAACTAAAGTTCTGTTGAGGTTATAGACTTTTGATCCGAAAGTGTCAAATGAAGTCACCGACAAGAAGATGAAGATGGCGCCTAATGAGAAGGGTCAACTTAACGGACGACGGAAGAGATGAAGCCATAGAAAAGAGCAAAGAATGACCTCACGGGGAAAGTCTGTGGTGGGCGTCGAAGGGGCGTTCCACCCACACTGTGATTGTGTATTTTAGGGACAGCACCCCGGGGATAAGATAGCGAACAGCTCCGAGCAGAGGCCATCATAGAGAGCTCAGAGAAAATAGCGAAGGGCGGAAGGCGAAGGCGAAGAGTAGATGACTTGAGCAGATGTGCTGAGAGAGATCAGAGCGCAAGAGAGCAGTAGGCCGAGGACCCTTAGAGAGCGGATGGGTAGGCAGAGAGGGTACTGCTTCTTAAACTTAAGTTACCTTTAGAGGCTAAGAGAGTTTGAACTTCTTTGGGAGTCAAACTGCTGACACCTTTTTAGGTTAGGAACTTGCGAAGTAGGGATGTCACTTAGTATAGAGTAGGGACAGAATTAACTTGTCTATTCTTTTAGATGACGCAACAGGACCACATTGTATCTATGCTTTAATCTGTAGATTTGAAACGGAATTGGAACAGATTTGGAATTGACGTTAATTGTATTCTTTTGTATACTTATTGAACTTATCCTGAGAGGATTGTATATGCACTTAATTTTGATTTTATATAAACTCTTAAAACTTCATCAGTTGTAAGTGGTTCTTCAGAGTTGCGTCAGTTAATGGGGTTTATCTAACCTATGCGGGGTTTGTCTTTTACTCAATGACAGATAAAAACCGATCCAAATTGATGAATGAGATTAATATCTAAGTGATCAAAAACGGTATCAAAATCTCATTCCCCGCAGTTGGTAGTTGAGGAAGACAACCTAGGTCAGGTCTAGATTACCCCAAGGTCCCTAGTCATCGACGACCAGAAGAAGAATCCCTGCCGAAGAAGGTGCTGACGGTGCGTCGAGAGAAAAGCAGCAGAGTCGGTCGAGAGTGAGTATAAGGGTCATGCGTTGTAAGATTGCGGTATTTTATGTTGTACTTGTGTTGTAATGTCAAGCGGAGTTGAATGCCTGTAGTGTGATTGAGGGAAGGTTGTGAGCGTGCGCAACCGGATGAAATCTTAAGTTCAAGGAGAGCTTAAGTGGTTCGGGTGTATCGAACACCCAGAGTAGTTGTTCACCATTGAAAGGGGGTCATGAGGTACCATTGATCGCCCGACAGACCGATGATAGGGGGAGCGTAAGAGTGAGTGTATGAGTAACGGACGCTGGTCGTACGTTTACTGTGTGTAAGTAACCTATCAGTTAAGGCGATCGTCTGACCGTGTGAGGAAAGACGTTTCGTCAGTTGAGGTGACAATTACAGTTAGACTGTGGCCGTACAGTCAGAGAAAAGTGATCGCTTGGACGGAAGTAGTCATTTTTCAGCGTATGAATGAAAACGCATGTAGGATCGTGAGACGAGTTGAGAAAGGAGGGGAACTGCTGCAGAGGGAACGAGTGACGTCAGCATAGAGCCGCGCTGAGATTGGTTAGTTTGTCATACGTCAGCGTAGAGCCGCGCTGAGATTGGTCGGTCAGCGTAGAGTCGCGCTGGGATAGGCCGATTAGCAAGAACCGCGTAGGTATTGGTTGGTTTGTCATCGGGACGTAAACAAGGAAGAGAAAGAGGAAAATAGTAGAGTATCGAAAATGAAGTGCTTTAAAAGTTTAAGAGCAATCTTTAGGAGGAATAGAAGAAACTTATATGCCGGAGAAGAAGCTCCACCAGAAGGCACACCAGCTTATCATATGGCAGTGAATGTAGGCTTACACTCGATACTATGGATCTCCGAGTGGAATAAGCTAACTGAAGGGAATAAGGAACTGACGTTTCCAAGATTCGGAACGTTTAAGCTAGACGTGTTGAACGAACTGAAAGCGGTAATGCTTACAACGAGACCTCTACCGAGGCCAACACAGTTCGAAGCCCTTAGTGCATGGTTTAGAGCAGCACACGAAAAAAGCGTAAAAAGGCGCCAAGAAAGAGTAAGACGATCAGTAAAGGCAGTGCAGGATGCTAAATGGGACGATGAAGCCAAAAAGTGGAGGGTACAAAAGATAGAAGCAGACAAACTATACCCGATGCTAGAAGTTACGGGAGAAAAGAAACCTCTAGAGGAAGATGAGGAAAGCGAGACGGAGGAGGATCTGATAGAGAGGCTATTAACAGATAGACCACCTCCGTACAGCGGAGAAGCCGCAAGTCCTGTATTACAACAAGGGGACGGAGCTAGATGGGGGGAATATAAATCGCTCCCAGTATCAGAGTGGGATGCCAAGAAAAGTGAGGAAGTACCTCAATCTAGTTCCGAACAGAGAGTAGTAGGAAGATTCGTGGTCCAGAAGGTGCCAGAAACGCAGTATGCAAGGTCGTATCAAATGCCAGATGCTCTGCAGGTACCTGTTACCATAGGGCCTATAGTGTCAATCTATAACCCGGAGGGAGTCCAGCAGGAGGAACAGGCACAATGGGACAGGGAAAGGGCAGAGATGGAGAATAGGAATAGGACAATGAATCCTCAGAGGCAGATACTAGCACCGATGAGTCGGAGTACCCCATTAGATGCCGCAACAGGTCCCTGGGTAGAACAGGGGGGTCAAAGAGGGCCAATGGACTTAAGGGGACCAAAACCGAAATCCCATAAGGAATTAAGGGAATACCTGAAAGAATGGGATACTGCCGAAGAAAAGCGGAATAAAAGTTTAGAAACAGGAGCAGAGTGGAGAGACCAGGATAACAAGATCCTCTCTCATTGTGGAGCTGGCGAAAGCAGCCCGGAGTGGGAGAGAGGGAGCCAGGAAAGCAGGGGAGATACTTGCCATATTACCAGCGGCAATAGGGAAATGTATAACGACAGAAGTACAGGGTGTGGGGAGGTGCCTCGCGTCACTTTTAGTGAGGGAGAACGAAGAACGCAGGAGTATCGAAATAGTTTCAGATGCACTCACCATGCCCCAGAAGAAAATGCGCGACATTGGAATCACGGAGACATGAAGAGCCGCGAAGGGTCTCGCCATGCATCCGGTGAACGCGAACGAAGTCATGAGAATATAGGGAGTCGCGAAACGTCTCGCCATGCATCCGGTGATCACGAACGAGATCGCGGGAACATGGGGGGCCACGGAGGATCTTATCGGTTGCTGAGTGACACCAGACAGCAAGCGAGTTACAGTGGTTTTGAACAGAACGGTGGATCCTATATCGTATCTGGAGACACCGAGCCAGAAAGACGGAATGTAGTGATGGGGAATGGAGCAATGTTCCACCACACCCCAAGGGAAGATGGAAAGGCTTGGGATCTAGAGAGGTGGGAACAAAGAGATGGAAGAAAAACTCCTCATAACTCACCTGTGCTTAGGCGTAGGGCGCATAGTGGAGGTGAGAGGGATGTAAGAGAACAACCTAGGACTGACGTACTGAGAGCTGAAATAAAAGCAAGACGGATTGATGGGCCCGATTCACAGAATGAACTTAAGACTCAATCCTAAACTTACTACTATTTTGGTATTCACAGAATGCACTTACTACTTTTGGCATTCACAGAATGCACTTACTACTTTTGGTATTCACAGAATGAACTTACTACTTTTGGTATTCACAGAAGTTAGGATTTTGTCTTAAGTCTGTCTTAAGTCTGTCTTAAGTTTGTCTTAAGTCTGTCTTAAGTCTGTCTTAAGACAAACTTAAGACAAAATCCTAACTTCTGTGAATACCAAAAGTAGTAAGTTCATTCTGTGAATGCCAAAAGTAGTAAGTGCATTCTGTGAATGCCAAAAGTAGTAAGTGCATTCTGTGAATACCAAAATAGTAGTAAATTTAGGATTGAGTCTTAAGTTCATTCTGTGAATCGGGCCCGATGTAATGAGTTTAAAATCAGACTTGGATGAGATAATTGATGGCACAGTGGCAATAGAAAGGTTAGAGCTGTACGAACCAGATGAAATACTGTTTTTGTCTAAAGATGTTACTCGAAAGGCAAGGGCAGCACATGAGAAATTATCTGAATTAGCAGACAAATATATGATAGACATGTCACGAACTAAAGCCTTACAGGCCAACCATAGGCTGAATTGCACAGATCGAGATCTAGATGAGCGTAGGACGATTGGGCTAAGAGTACACATAAGGGAACTGATCATGTGTATTAGGATATGGAAGGATCTGGATAGATGGGAGGAAAAATGGTCTAAGAGGGGATCTGTCAGAAGAAGTACAATTGTGAAGTCCCAGGATACAGACCTAATGCGAATGGAAGCTTTCCCTTTGCGAGAAATCGCGAACGGAAACTACGTTCATGTACCTTGGAGTAGGGGGGATTTAGCGGCATTCACTAATTCTTTCCCCAAGCTTAGAGAGAACCCTGTAGAGTGGTACAAGCAGGTAGAGAGGTTCGTGAAGATCTCTAAGGTGTTGTGGATCGATTTGAACACATTGTCCGATATCGTAGTACCCGGAGATTTGTGGACGGCATGCAAACTTAGTATTGAATGGCCCACTTGTGAGCCTCCGAGAGATGCCCAGACAAACGGCCCATCAGATAGAGTCATGGAAAAGTACGAAAGAGTAATTGCCTGGTTAAAAGAGAAAGTGCCAGTGCAAGACATAGACTGGGTTAAGATAGATCGGACAACTCAGGAACCTAAAGAGACAGTTCACGAATTTTACGAGAGATTGCTGAAAGCATTTAAACAGTATAGCGGGTTGGATGTCATGGATCCTAAAGACATAGGACAGTTTGTGTCGAAGTTTGTTCTAGGATTGAGACCAGACATAAGCCTAATGATACAACAGCATTTGATTTGTTGGCAGAACAAACCGTTAGATGAGATTCTGAGGTATGCGAGGTACTGTAGCGACGAAATAGACTCAAAAGCAAAGAAACTTAAAGAAAAGCTGATGTTGGTGCAGATGCAATCATCTGGAAAGGGTGGACAGCGGCAACAGGGAACAGGAACACCAGTAAAGAAGCAGAATAATCAGAGTAGAGATGAGGAAGAAAGACCGAGACCGAGAATGGATATCGCGACACTGAAAAAGACAACGAGGTGTCATCAGTGTAACGAGGTGGGACATTGGCGACGCGAATGTCCTTACAATGTTGAGACAGGGGAATTAGAACAAGAGGAGGAAGAGGTACAGAACAACGTGGTTAAGGGAGCCGCAGTCCCGAAGGGAAAGTTTAGCAAAGGGGGGACTCAGACTCCCCGAGCCCCGTTTCCTCAACCACCTCGCATTACAAATGGAGGGAAAACCTATAGACAAATGCCATTGTTCGTCGGAGGAGAAGAATGCTACTACGTTGATCCTCTGACAGGGCAACGAGTGAATAGGGAAGAAGACTGTACTCTAGGAGCAGCCCTGGAAGTAGATCAGAGAGGTCCATACGTAGAGGCTGAAGTAGCTGGATGTCCTACGACCTTTTTGGTAGACACGGGGGCAACTCGATCCACGTTGAGATCAGCGGTAGTCCCAGGTTTGCCAATGTCGGGAGAGACGATTCAGGTGGTAGGAGTCGCAAACAAGAGGATGACGAATCCTCTGACCGAACCAGTGTCAGTAAAGATAGGGAATTACAGTGACAAACATCAGTTCGTAATCTGTGATTCTAGCCCTGTGTGTTTGCTAGGAAGAGATCTGTTGTGTAAATTGAACTGCACAATACATTGCACACCTGGAGGAGTAGAAGTGCAGACCAATGATGAGGATGCCGATTTTAAGGTTGTAAACTCGCAGGAAAGCGTGGAACTATATCCTACCCTAACAGTGGAGGAGCTTCCACAGGATTTGAAGGAGACAGTGTCAGCTGAGGTGTGGGATTTTACTAGAGAAGAAATAGGATTGATCAAAGGGGTTGAACCAGTAAAGATCATGGTAAGACTCAATGCTGAATATCCAAGAACACCACAATACAAGTTGACACCAGAGACGATTGCAGGAATAAAGCCTGTGATCGAATCCATGATTAAACAGGGAATACTGAAGGAGATCGTGGGTAGTCCATGTAACTCCCCGGTTATGGGTTTGCAGAAGCCTAGTGGAAAATACAGAATAGTGCAGGATTTACGAAAGATTAATAATATCGTTGTCTCATGTTGTCCAGTGGTACCGAATCCCTCAGTGATATTGTTTCAGATACCGTTCCAAGCTGAATGGTTCACCGTAATAGATTTGTGCCAGGCTTTCTTTTCGATTCCTTTAGATGAAGAGAGCCAGTATCTTTTCGCTTTTAAGCTGGAAGATCGCGTTTTAACATGGTGTCGTATCCCTCAGGGGTATAGGGAAAGCCCATCGATTTTTAACCAGCTGCTGAAGAAGAATCTTGAAAGTCTAGTACTGCCCAAGAACTCGGTTCTAGTCCAGTACATAGACGACCTCCTAGTTGCGTCAGAAACTGAGGAAGCTTGCAAAATAGACACCATTACCTTATTAAATCACTTGGCCGAGAACGGACACAAGGTGTTTCCAAGTAAATTGCAGTATTGTAAGACTGAAGTGCAATACTTGGGCCATAGGATTGAAAAGGGAAAGCGGAAGGTGTCTCCAGACAGAATAGAGGCGATCATGAAAATGAACGCGCCTACAACACAAAGAGAAGTCAGGATGTTCCTAGGCATGGTCGGTTATTGTCGGCAGTGGATAGCCAACTTCTCACTGAAGGCAAAACCTTTACTACAACTGACGCACAAAGGAGTAAGTGATCCGGTACCATGGGACAAAGATTGTTTGATGGCGTTTTTGCAGCTGAGGGAGGACTTATGTCGTGCCCCGGCTTTAGGAATGCCTGATTACACAAAACCATTTTTGCTTTACTGCTGCGAAAGAGAGGGATGCGCGTTAGCAGTTTTGGCCCAGATACACGGAGATGCGCGTAGGCCAGTGGCGTATTTTTCGGCTACATTAGATCCAGCAGCCGCAGCGTTGCCCGGATGTCTCAAATCCGTTGCTGCAACGGGTGTCAGCATTGAACGTTGTGAAAGCGTGGTAATGGGACATCAGTTAGTGATGTACGTACCGCACTCTGTGGAATTGTTAATGACCAGGACTAAGACTCAGCATCTGACGAATAGCAGGCTCACACGCTACGAGCAAGTCATATTGGCTGCCGAGAATGTGACCCTAAAGAGATGCTCCGTCTTGAATCCTGCAACTTTGATGCCACTTCCAAATGATATTGATGATGAAATTTGTACAGATCATGACTGCCTTGATGTGACTGAACTATGCACCAAACCGAGACCAGATATCGTGGATGAGCCATTGACTGACCCCGATGAAATATTCTTTGTTGATGGTTCATGCGTAAGAGACGATATTGGTCAGCTGAGAGCAGCATATGCAGTTTGTACTATTACCAGAGTTGTGGAAGCCGCCTGCCTGGAAGGAGTACATTCCGCTCAGGTAGCTGAAATTATTGCTTTGACCCGTGCCTGTTTAGCAGGTAATAACATTCGAGTCACCATATACACCGATAGCCAGTATGGTTTCGGGGTAGTTCACGATTACGGGCAGTTATGGTCTCAAAGAGGTTACATGACCTCCTCGGGTTCTCCCATTAGGAATGGAGAATTCGTGAGACTCTTGTTAGAGGCATTGCAAGGTCCGACAGCCATTGCAGTTGTCAAATGTGCTGCGCATACGAAAAATGTAGATTTTGTGTCCCAAGGTAACCGCTATGCGGATGAAGTAGCGCGTTACTGCGCAGAACAGGGATATTCTCACACTGATGTAAAAGTGGGGGGAATCCAAGAAAGAACGGAATTGACAATGTTGTTAGATACTGTAGATACGTGGGATGAGTTAAGGAGTGTTCAGGAAAATGCACCAGATGATGAGAAAAAGAGTTGGGAAACAGCGGGTTGTACTAGAAGTGAGATGAACTTTTGGATCTCTGCAGATGGGAGAGCAGTTTTACCAAATGAACTTGTCAATCCAATGGCAAGGAAATTGCATGGATCAGCACACATAGGTAGAGATGCTATGGTGAGAGTATTCAGACAAACGTGGTTTAACCCGAAGTTTAGAGTAGCGGCAGAAGCAGTATGTCAGCGATGTGCGATCTGTCAGCAGCTAAACGTAGGAAAGAGAACACCAGTCACATTGAGTCACATTGGGAGGTCTGGGGGGCCTTTCAATAGAATGCAGCTTGACTTCATAGAAATGCCTAAATGCAATAGACTCAGATACGTTTTAGTGATTGTTTGCATATTTTCTAGATGGGTTGAAGCTTACCCTACACGTAGGTGCGATACACTTACAGTAGCAAAATTGTTACTTAGAGAGTTAATACCGAGGTTTGGGGTGCCATCCTCTTTGGAATCGGACAGAGGAACTCATTTTAACAGCGAAATAGTGAAGATGCTATGTTCAGCTTAGGGTATCGATCAGAAACTACATTGCAGCTATCGACCAGAAGCTTCAGGGATTGTAGAGCAAATCAACAGTACAATCAAGTCCAGACTTGCCAAAGTTTGTTCAGCAACATCCCTGAGTTGGCCAGACGCACTTCCAGTGGTTCTTATGAGCATACGTAGCACACCAGATAGAAAAACAGGTCTCTCTCCTCATGAAGTGCTAATGGGGAGAGCCATGAGATTGCCATCGGTTCCGACTGCAGCCCTAGTGAACATCACAGACGATCTGATCTTGGACTACTGTAAGGGACTATCTGATGCCGTTAATTCTGTGTCCCTCCAGGTCCAGGCTGCGGAGGTTCCATCAGCACAAGATTTGTGCCATGACCTGAGTCCGGGGGACTGGGTTTTGGTGAAAAAACACGTCAGGAAGAACTGCTTAGACGTGCGCTGGAGAGGACCGATTCAAGTCATACTTGTGACGAATACTGCAGTAAAGTGTGGAGGCCTGCCAAACTGGATACATGCCTCACACACCCGAAGAGTGCCAACACCTCTAGAAGAAACAGCTCCTCTCTCGGATGAGAATCCAGCAGAAAGCGGAGAAGCCATAGAGGGGGAAAGCCAAGCTGTGGAGGTGATCGAAGAGGCTGAGACTGAGACGGAACAGGTCGACGAAGGTCAGGACACCAGTGGGACCGAAGTCGCCTCAGGAGAAGAGAGTAATTGGGAGATCGAATCAGATACTGAACAAGCAGAGAGTGACCAAGAGACAAGTCCAAGAACAAGGAGCGGGAGGACAAGGAGTGACGAAGCTAGTTGGCCGGAGAGAAGGAGAAGGCCAAGCTTAAAAGCAGATCAAGAAAGAGCTCTTGTCCCGATCGCTGAAGAGTCGGATCAAGACGAAGAAACTACTGACTCAGGCACTGAGAGTCCAAGAAGATCGAGAAGGGTACGTGTGCCCTGCAGAAGGTACGCCACCCCAGAGTGGACTTATCTAGCAGATGTCTTGGGGACAGAAATCTGGGAGAGTGAAAGAAGTGAAGGTAATCGATCTCGATCCATTTGTGGCAGTGGAGATATGGATGTTGACGCCTGGGCTCGAGACTGAGGGGTTACTGACTTTCACACTTCCCATACCCCCATACCTAAGTCGGATCAAAGATCTAGTGCTAAATCGATTACAGTTTCCGACTTTTGGTCATCAAATTCCAGAAGAAGAAGAAAAAGTCATTCGTTTTGAATTATTGGAACATGTTATTAAAGCTGCAGGTACAAGAATGATTGTTGATGCATGAAAACTTTTGTATATAAGCTATAAAGAAGAAGATAACCTAGAGCCGAGTGGAAAGAAGAATAAATTTAGGGATTGCATTTAGAGGACGGAGAAGGGTTAGGGTTGTCTGTTGTTAAAGAGAAAAAGACATTGTTGCGAAAAGAGACTTTTCTTATAAAGAGCACTTTACAGACTGAAAAAGCAAATAAAGCAAACAGAGATTGGAAAAGAAATTTTCTTTTTCGCAAGAGAAGGAGCTACGCTGTTTTGATAACATGGAGAACGGCAACCCAAACCGAAAAGCTAGATGCATAATAGGTACACTAATAGCAGTAGTAATTTCTCTCATTATTACAGTAGTGACCATATCATACATAATAGGACATGAAAGCGATAAAGAGACAGCAGAGATAAAGCCTGTAACGACTTTGAAACCTGCTCTTGTTGGGAAGAAAGAGGAGAGCAATGTCATCCGTGAAAAGGCGTTACTGGCAGATGAAGCTCGTAGGTTACACGTAGACGAGTCACAGGGAAACTTTAGGTCAAATGCATATGCCAAATTGTTGTATGAGTATATCGATGCCATGGAGGCCAAGGAATGTTACGTTTGTATGCAATTGCCGGCTTCCGTAGACGAAGGCATCCGATATCATCATCTCCCATTGACTTATGGGATAACATGTAGTTTACTGCTTAGTATATTTTATGGTAGAGAAGGATTCGAGTACTACTTTTCAAATTATGATTCGGTACTACCTGAAGTTCCGAATTATAAGCAAATGAATAAGTGGGACTATTATAAAAAGGAGGATAGACTAGCTAAGTTCTTTCTTCCTTGGGATACATTAGATACATCATACGCACGCAGAAATAATCTGACTTGCAAAGTGTCAGAAGTAGAGAAAAAGTTCATAGGACAAGTAGACGATAGATACAGAAGGCAGAAGATTCTGAAAATGTCAGGACAGTGGAAAACTGATTGGACCGAAGAAGAAAAAGCACACAAGAAGAAAGGTAGCAATGGTCCAATAGCTTTGGATAGAACGCAGAAAGGGAAGTTATGTTTAACTCGAAGCAAGACGTATTATGAAAGTGTATTTGTAGGTGAAGTAAATTGTGAACATGCTTTTAGGTTAGAGTACTACACGAAGGATTTTATGAAAGGGATGCAAGTGATTCCTAATGTATATTTTGTATGTGGAAGAAATGCCTATGTAAAACTACCTGACAATTGGTATGGTTCGTGTTACTTGGCAATTGTCTTCCCCAAAATATATCATGCAAAGGATTTAGCGATCATAGAAGGAAAGGCTTCGACAAGAGCGAAAAGGGAAGTAGGAGATGCAGAAGTAGTTGGAGACATATTTGGAGCGATGTTTCCTATGTTAGGTTTGATACTTAACGATGTTAAGATCAGGAGACTAGCTACAGTTGTAGATAGATTATCTGCAAGTACTGCAAGGTCATTAATGCTAGTAGAGGGAGAGATGCAGTCGATTAGAGCAATGGTTCTTCAGAACCGACTTGCTTTAGATGTACTGCTAGCAAAAGAGGGTGGAGTTTGCAAGGCTTTGAAGGTCCAGGAATGTTGTACTTACATTCCTGACAATTCAAAACCACTTGAGAAAGTCATACAAAATATTACAGAGATACATAAAGAAATCGAAGATTTATCAAAAACAAATGTTTGGGAAAAAGTAGGACATGGAGTAGGAAAGGTTGGAAGTTGGTTTGCCAACCTTGGTAAAAGCATTGTGTGGTATATATTAAAGCCTGTATTGGTAGTATTGATTTGTATAATCACATTATTAGGGTTAGTGAAATTGTATAAATGGTATAGGTCGAACCGGTTACAAAGATCCATGAGAGAGCAAGAAAGGAGATTGGCTGCTTTACAAGATCAACAGTACAAAAGTTTAAGAGCTCTCGAAACGATAAAAAGAGGGAATATTGTAACTAGTTCTGTGTAAGGGTGCTATTCAAATTGCATTTAGTGATGACTCCCAGAAGTCATCAAAGGGGGGAACTGAGAGAGCGCAATTTGAATAAAACGCATATCCGAGTCATATTTACAAGCATATCGTATAACGTAGGAATGAAATGTATATCGTAACATGAAGTTAACACTTATAGCATAAAGTTAACCGATGTTATCGAGGTAATATAGGAAATGTAACTGTATTTACTCTTGAACATGTATTAGATTTAGAAGGCCCGTATACGTAGTGGGCTAATGTAGGAATGTGTAGAAATGCTTACGAAATGTAGAACGTGCAAAGTAGAATTCATGTACGTGTGTAACTTTAAATGGAGAAACGGCGTGAAATGTAACATGGAGAAATGTGCAGAGAACATATACGACGAGGTAGCAAAGGAGAATATAAAGTTATACTCTATGTAATTTATATTCTATGTACAATGTATTCACTTATACGTAAAGGATTTGCTAAATGTGATTATATATAAATGTGTGTTAAAGGTTATACTGTGTAGAAAGCTTCTTGTAAGAATGTTAGAAGGGTTTAGGTCATGTGTGATTTTAACCTAGCTGACCAAGGGTTCGCAGGAGGGTAGTCCGCTGTATGTAATTTAGTGGGCTCACAGGAGTCGTGAATAGCCTTGCTGTGAACGTGAGAGCCAAGGAGTCTAGTTCTTGTTAGATTTAAGGTGACAATGCCGGACGGAGTTTATGGCCTAAACGTGATAAGGAGCGCTTGGAATTTGAGTCTTGTTTTGAAATGACCATTCACAGGACCAAGAAAGGTTATGCATATAGCCGTAAAGAACTAAAGTTCTGTTGAGGTTATAGACTTTTGATCCGAAAGTGTCAAATGAAGTCACCGACAAGAAGATGAAGATGGCGCCTAATGAGAAGGGTCAACTTAACGGACGACGGAAGAGATGAAGCCATAGAAAAGAGCAAAGAATGACCTCACGGGGAAAGTCCGTGGTGGGCGTCGAAGGGGCGTTCCACCCACACTGTGATTGTGTATTTTAGGGACAGCACCCCGGGGATAAGATAGCGAACAGCTCCGAGCAGAGGCCATCATAGAGAGCTCAGAGAAAATAGCGAAGGGCGGAAGGCGAAGGCGAAGAGTAGATGACTTGAGCAGATGTGCTGAGAGAGATCAGAGCGCAAGAGAGCAGTAGGCCGAGGACCCTTAGAGAGCGGATGGGTAGGCAGAGAGGGTACTGCTTCTTAAACTTAAGTTACCTTTAGAGGCTAAGAGAGTTTGAACTTCCTTGGGAGTCAAACTGCTGACACCTTTTTAGGTTAGGAACTTGCGAAGTAGGGATGTCACTTAGTATAGAGTAGGGACAGAATTAACTTGTCTATTCTTTTAGATGACGCAACAGGACCACATTGTATCTATGCTTTAATCTGTAGATTTGAAACGGAATTGGAACAGATTTGGAATTGACGTTAATTGTATTCTTTGGTATACTTATTGAACTTATCCTGAGAGGATTGTATATGCACTTAATTTTGATTTTATATAAACTCTTAAAACTTCATCAGTTGTAAGTGGTTCTTCAGAGTTGCGTCAGTTAATGGGGTTTATCTAACCTATGCGGGGTTTGTCTTTTACTCAATGACAGATAACAACCGATCCAAATTGATGAATGAGATTAATATCTAAGTGATCAAAAACGGTATCAAAATCTCATTCCCCGCAATAGCGATTTAAAGGGTGCCAGGGGTGTCCAAAGGACACCCTGTAGCACCCCTCAAATGAAATTTTACACAGGTGTTGCACAGGTTGCACAGGTGTTGCACACACACATGTCCAAAGGACATGTGTGTGTGTAACATGCAACTCAGAAAAATGCATTTAAAAGCATTTTTCTGAGTTTTCGCAATTTACCACGAGGTCTGACCTCGCGGTAAATTGCGGCCAGAAATTGCGAATTCGCAAAACAAAATTGGATGATGAATTGCATTTAATGTAATTCCTTGCAAAATTGCGAGATCGCAATTAGCGATTTTTGCATTTGGGATGATGAATTCTAAATGCAAAAATCGCAATCGCAAAGGGCCAGATTCTCAGAATCTGGCCCTTTGCGACCCGATTTCGGCTTCATGAATAAGGCTGTAAGGCACTTCTTCAAGAGCTGCACAGAAGTATTCCCAATTGTTGAAATTCCACAGCAGTCGGACCCCTGCGTTGTGCGGGCATTGTAGGCTGCAGGCTGCCAATCAACTATCCTGGGGTGCAAATGTATGCGGCGTTTGGATAATCCAGCCGCCTGCATGAGGGTATGCATGTGTACATATATACAAGCTACAGCATGAAAAATGGGACCCCCTCAAAAAGATAAGTTGCGACCAAGGAACAGAGGGGAGAAAGGAGATTTATTCTAGAAAATTGTTCCTTCTGTGGTCATAAGAATCAGATAAGCAAAATACGTCTAATAATTTAAGAGTGGTGACAGAATTAATTAACAATGTTTACTTTACCATGGTTTTTATTTTCATTTAATGTAATTTTTTCATTTCATTTTTTTCATTTTTTACATAAAAAGTCATGATTCATCATAGATACATTTAACAAACTATTATTTTTTACTTTTAAGGAAGCATATAATTATAACACATCAGTAATAGAAAAGTTTATACAAAAAGATAATACACAATTAATTTTGAAACAGCCACCTGATATTAGAAACTCAAATCAATTCACTACCATACATACATGCATACCACAATCACACTACCAAAAGGGAAAAAAAGGGAGAAACTAGATGTTGATTGACAAGTACACAATTTGTCTAATTCTAGGGTCTCAAAAAGAGTTCGAGACCCCCGCACATGATAGGTCGACGCGCGTTTCGGTGGATGAACCACCTTCCTCAGGACCTTTTTTCTCTTGTGGATCAAGAAATATCAGGGGACCTAAAAAGAATTTATGTACAAAAGAGAAAAAAAATATATCTGTCACCAACCCTTCTCATAATAATTTACAAACACAAACACATCTAAAAAAATGACATTGTTTAAATCTAGCATGGCTACTCCTCACAAGACCAGTGGTTGCACAAAAACACTATGCACTGAGGCCAATTGCTCTGATAAAAGGTTCATTCTATACTGATGTGGATGGGCGGTGGTTTGGATATTGGACTCTAGTAGCATGAAAATAGAAAGAATTACTCTCCATATTATTTGACTAGGATCCCTTGTATGTTAGTTTAAAACACTAGAGACATAGACATAGACTAAAGCATGGTTCTACTTACGGTAAACGACAATCAAATTTATATTTCTTTGCTGTTCAGTTTCTAGATCTTTAGACCACGATACTTGTAGGAGGCACCTGCATAGAGGGATACAATAACCCTTACTCTATCTTCTGCGGCCAAATGAGCACAACCTGCGATGCCTGACAACAGTCAGTCTTACCAGTTTTCGTTGCGAGATAGGGCGTAATTACTTCAACCTGTTCCGAGATAATTCTCCAGGGAGTCAATTTAAAACTGTAAAGCAAGAAGTACCCATTTATGAATATAATTTCTAACTTTGGTTTATGAGCACACTATTTGGACAAGGTAGAGACGTCCTAAATGGTATGGTGTTTAACTATATACCTTTTAATAACTGATGATGCCCTCAATGGTGCAATACGGATCGACAAAAAGTGGTCTCAATAGCTGCAGTCTGCAAAAATACGACAAGAAACCATATCGTCAGATATTTTACATTGTGGTGCATAGGGTTCTCCAGATGAATAATGATAAGATGCTCTTACATTTTATTATTAGCACTTAAAAGCATTCCTCTCTTTATTCCGAGTTGTGACGCCGTGTATCAGCCGGGAATTGTAGGTATTTCTTTCTTTGGTCAAATAAGTGACCCCTTTCTTTATACAGCATTCATCTGTAGTATGAGAAAGTTTGAAATATTTGTGCAACCGGAAGTATGTGAAATTCTATAACGTCGCTAGTCTCATGCGTCTTGTGGCAAGATGAAAAACGGCACAATTTAAGCGCTAAGGTAAGACGGTTAGTGAAAGGTAGCATGAGGCCTCTAGTATCACAAGATATATAGCCATGTTAATGGTGGCAGGAAATTAAACTGATGTTACAGACAAGCATACAGCCCATGGCAAAATGAAAAACGACACGATTTACGTGCTAAGGTAAAGCGGATTTGTACAAGGTTGCGTTAAACCTCTAGTGTCGCGAGATTTATCTCCATAATAGCGACGGCAGAAAATTAAGCCGATATCGTAAACAAGCAAGCAGTCATTCAATTGGAAACTTACTTGAACGTAAGGGATCACGGAGTCTATCTTAATCTTCCTCGGCGGTCGGCGATAAGCGACCCACTGCGTCTCCAAACGGGTTTATAACCCCTCCCTTCGTGTATGAGCTCGCAGATAATTATATCGCGAGACTACGGATACTGAGCTACAAACGACATAGAGGATGGACTCTTCTTTTAAGGTGGAGTAAACATACAAAGCGGACACTACTCTATTGTCTTATCAGGTTTAGAGGAGACATAAAGAGTGGACACTCCTTTATTACTTGTATCGTGGTAGGGTGAACATTGAAGTTAGATATTAATTTGTTAGTCCATTTAACAGTTTTTTACCGTCGCCTATATTGTAATATGACATATCGGGCTTGCTAGTCAAAAACTATAACGTTGGTTGTAGTTGGAAGGTAAAACTGTATTTCGAAAAGAAAAGAAAGTCAACGTGAGAAAACACTAAAAAAGTCCATAAACAATAAGTTCCAATGATAGTCAGTGATGGAGTACAATGAATAAAATTAGCTCCGCCCCGAAGGCAAATGACATAAATTAAATATCAGACAGGGAAAGCCCTCTGTGTACATACTGGCCTGGTACAGCAGGATAATCTATAAGTACTGAATGATGCATAGTAACGCGATACATAGGGGTAAAAGACCAAAATTTCAAGGTGTAATCATGAGCTGGTCACTCAGGATTGGGTACTGAGGTATAAAGTTTATTTGGGAAAGAGGTATGTATATATTCATCTTGTGACATACCACGATATTTCCTCATTCAGTCCATGTTTCACACTATCGAGATGGTATATCCAAAAGGTTTCTCGTTTCTTGCGGGTAATTTCATTGGGCTGACCTGTTTTAGGGATTACTTTCTCTAATATTGTCCATTTAATGTCCTGCTCCGAGTGGTTTTTATCAAGACAATGTTGGACTAGGGGTGCCAACAATTTTCTAGTCTTGATGGCCGACTTGTGTTCGCTGAAACGAACGCGAAATTCACGACCAGTTTCTCCTACATAGGCCAGTCCACAGCTGCAGAAGAGGATATAGACAATGTTGCTACTGCGACAGTTGGTCAAATGTCGTAGTTTTATCTCTCTATCGTTGTATCTAATGGTTTCCGAGATAATAGCTGCGTCACATGCGTGGCATGAGCCACATCTGTGATTTCCTAGGACAGCCGGTAAGCCAGTAATAGAACGTAGATTTTCTGAAGGGACACTTTTGTTTTGTCTAGTATGTACTAGCATGTCCCTAAGGTTCTTGTTTCTCCTATAGGCTACCAATGGTGGTGGTAAAGGGGGAACATTTTCATCACAATTTAAGATTCTCCAGTTCTTATTAATAATATTCCTGATTTTAAAATTCAGGGTGGAGTGATTAATTATGCATGTAATCCGATTTTGTTTCGTATGTTTGGTGCCTTGAAGTAATGCCGTTCTATCATAATATTTGGCTCTCTTATAAGCATGCCGCACAAGGCGGTGGGGATATCTCTTTTAAGTAACCTGGCTTGGAGGGCATCTCCATGCTTATGAAAGGATTTCATATCCGTACAATTACGACGGATACGCAAGAATTCCCCAAAGGGGATGGATTCTCTTTGACAGTTAGGGTGGTAACTGTCGAACTTCAGAATGGTGTTCTTGGCTGTGCTTTTTCTAAAGAGGCTTACTGACAATTGACCATTAGTATCCTCAATGCTGATATCTAAGAAGTCCACTCTGTAATTGTTAAAGTTCACTGTGAACTTCAGATTCGTATCGCTGGCATTTAACCAAAGAATAAATGACTGTAAAAGTTCTTCCGGGCCTTTCCAAATAATAGTTTGTTAAATGTATCTATGATGAATCATGACTTTTTAATGTAAAAATGAAAAAAATGAAATGAAAAAATTACATTAAATGAAAATAAAAACCATGGTAAAGTAAACATTGTTAATTAATTCTGTCACCACTCTTAAATTATTAGACGTATTTTGCTTATCTGATTCTTATGACCACAGAAGGAACAATTTTCTAGAATACATATATACAAGCACCACTCTGCCTACACACTAGGTGGTATCCAACAGGAGGCGTTATACCGTACGCGCCAATTTACTTTCGTTATCCCTAAAGCTTTATGTTTAAACTGGCGCACTCCACCTTCATAAATAATGGCTGTAAAGGAGAAAGAGTCAAAGCAAAAGAAAAAAAAGTAACTATGCGCCTCAGAGAAATTTCGCTTGTTAGGCCATGTGACATTTTCCTTTTCCAGATATTCCCCATGCCCTCATGTTATTTTCCAAGATCAAATTCTAAATATTTTATGGCACATCTGCTCCTGCGGCAATTTTATTGTATGCGTCCTATTCGAAGTGCTTGAAGGTTGTATTGAGTCTTTGAAAAAACAGGGCTAAAGTCAGACACTAAAAGCTAGATGAGAACCTTTGATTCACAGCACTGCCCCAAAGTGTCATCTCGCCTGCTTCCCCCGCCAGCCATTGAACAGCCATAAAATGTTTTAGGCATGGCAATGATTTTAGAGAAAATAAATAACAACATATGCGCACTAGGATATGTTTTGCATAGAAACACCATCTCTGAATACCCAAAGTGTGCCTGGTGCCCAAATCTCACCCTTGGTGTGAGCTCGGGAGACACACAAATCATTTGAACAGAAACGTAAATGATACCAGCACGCCATCAAAAGGGCATTAGTCAACAGTTTTACAAAAGCCCAATTAAACGTGGTGTGTGTAATTCCCTGACTACCCACTACACTTTTTGCTGATATTCAGCAATTTAAGATGCATTTCCAGCACGAAAACTACAGATAATGTCATTTGCAGCGCCTCCCTAGGGATTTGTCAAATGCACTTTTAACTGCACAATTGGGATTGAAAAGCTTACACAACCTGCAGATTCAGAAGCAGCAAACGGCAAAGGAAGGAAATGCATGTATTTTACACCACTGTGCAGGTTTCATGAATACCATATTGTAGGTTTCAAGCGAACACTTTGACGCAAAGGAAGTCGCATGAAATGTGGATGAAAACAAGGATGCTTCATCGGCAACTCTTACTTAGCATATGAAAAAGATGTAGTCAATTCACATGACACTGTTTGTACAACTCTCTAACCCCCTTCAGATGCTTTGAACACTAGCTCAGATATATTTGTGCTGGATTCTAGCTTGTACCATGTTGTGCAGTAATGATGATTGCAAAGAGCTCTCGGAAACAATACCACTTGTGCCAGCGAATATGTTTTGTCTCGCGATTGTTACTTTTGCAGTGCATAATGGGGCACAATGTGCAAAAATGTTTGTGGGACATTGTGCCAGTTCGCAGGGGCATTTTCCACTAGGCTCGACCTTGTGTAAGCTGCCCATGGAAAGCTGGGAAGTAGCGATATTAGGATTAATCTCGTAGTAAGGAAGCAGGCCCATAAATCCTTTACCCTACATTTTTCTCTTTATGCACAACTTTAATTGGGGGTGTGCAGGGCTTGAAGCGGGATGAAAAAAGTTTTTTTTGGGGGGGGGGGGGGGGGCTCTAAAAAGGGCTTAGCCTATGTAATTAAGGGTGAGGCTCAAACCCAGACTACATTTTTATGACTCCCATAGTGTGCTACCCAAGTGGCATTTTGATGCCTCTCTGAGCTTTCTATTATTGCATCAAGAGATATAACACAACAACTGATATAAATCTAAAACCAGCTAAGACTATGGTTATAAAGGAGTAGCAACAATGATTTTTTTTGTATATAATTAATAATGTTGACAATGTATTAATTAAAAAAGGATGCGACTGAATGAAACATTATTAGGTTCTTTGGAAAAGGTAGTGATCTTGTGTCAGATACAAGACCTTTTTCTCTCCACATCTCTTCCATCGCTTATCTTACACCTCACCCCTTTCCTCTTCAGCACTCCCTTTCCACTCTCTACTGAATGCACTTCCTCACATCTCCTTCACTTCACCACAACCTAAAGATCCAAAGTATCCTCTCACCTGTGAGCACTTAATTTTCTTTTACCTTGTCAATATTTTAGCAACTGTTGGACTTGGCGCTTTTGGCCGGTTAACCCTGAAACATTTAACAGTAACCTAGCTTTTTTCAGTAACCTGGTGTTGGTGATTTTCGGCCTCCGAGCACTTTAGCACTGTGGTCCAGAGTAAAGTGCATGCGCTCTCTGTGTACGTGTGGTGAGATTGGCCTGCCCCCCCCTAGGAATGCATTGGGGATTCACTGATCAGTGTGAGTCAGTGGTAATTCATAGTATGGGAGAAGCAGAGTGGTCGAGTTTAGTATGTATAAAATGGTGTGAATAAATGCTGCGCAATGGTGTGCGCAGAGTTATCATACCTATTTAAGAAATGCCACTTTTAGAAGTTGGCATTTCTGTGTGCTATGTGTCTGATTGCCTGATGTGAATTGCATGTCTGGCTTTTGAGTGACAGGGGCTGGGAGGTGTGTGTGGCTCCAGGAGGGGAGGGGGAGTCAGCGCTAGGTTGAATGGGACATCTGCATTTGGAGTAGGTGGGAGGAGAAGTTCTTGGTCCCTGAATAGGATTGTGCCCACCCTAGTGAATGCTGGCTCTGCCCCCCTGTGGTGTGTCTGATGACAAGCCCCCACCTAACAATAGGGGAGAGGAGCCTGGTAAATAGAGTGCTCCAGAACCAGTTGGAACTGGTTCCCCCAGCCCTGTGCACTGCAGACAAAGAGAAATGGTATCTTAATGGAGGGGCTGTCACCCAGTGGGTGGTGTGCACTCCTGGTCTTGTGAGGGTCTGGCTGCTGCTGGGGCCCAGGAGGAACCACCATGGGGGCTTACCTCCCTGCTGGAGGGCCCTGTGTGCTGGCCTCCCTGGGCCCGCTGTGCCCCTGGACCTGGATTAACCTTGCTGGACATAGGCTTTCAAATGCAAATTCATTGCTGCATTCTGCGCCCTGGGAGTGCTTTGCTTTTATTTGAAACAGCGCTTCGCTCTTTGTTGCTGAGAGGAGCGCTGTATTTCTATTTCCCCACTAGAAGAAAAGCGTGGGCTGAGCAGCGCTGAAACTGCTGACCCTGTGTGAGGGAATCCCCAGTATAGGGATTCCCCTGTGATGCAGCGAGTGTTAGCGGGTACTCGCTCAGCTTATGCCCTGCTTTGACGGGAGCCTATCCCGTATTGCCACTGCTAAGAAATTACCGTTGCAATTGTGCGGCGACCAGGAAGTTAGGTGGCCTTGCCTAACATGGGCGGGGCCTCGTCCAAAGGATCCGGAAGGGAGGCGTGGTGTTGCTGCCCCAAGCAGGGCTCCCGTGGGAGGCTGGGAGCCCCGGTGTGCAATGAGGAAGTGGACAGGAGCCTACCCCGTGCCCCAGTGACCCAGATAAGAGTAGTGGGGTTGCAAGAGAAATGTTGCATTCCAAGACCCAGGCAGGAGCCCACCCCGTGCTGGGACCTACACCGAAGGAAGCAGGGGGCCCAGGTAAAGTGAGGAGAGGAGCAGGTGAGGCAAAGCACACAAGGCTTCTCCCGCAAGAGAGGAGACCGGGAGATGTGGTGCCGGTCCCACGTGCTTCTGTGAAGAAGGAGGAGAGCCCAGAGCCACGTCCCGAGAGTTCCGGTGAGTGGGGGCTCCAATGTGCGCCTGAAAGTGTCTAACAGAGCACAGTGATGGTACTTGAGCTCCTACGATGGGGGCCATTTTAATTTTAGAAGTTCCGGAGTGGGACTTGTGGGCCAAGTGGTTTCCAGAGCCTGTGTGGCTTCAACAAGGGGCACAGTCGTTTTAGGGCCTCAGTGGTCGTCCTGAGGGCCCTGCGGGTCTGTGCCTATTTGGCCACAGTTTGTGATAGAGTACCAGTGGGGCTCACGAGGCACAGTCGTGCCAGAGCCCATGTTCCGTGTCCCCAGTTGCACTGCACCAGCACGGGCAGCTGCAGCATTTTGCCCATTTGCTCAGGAGGCACAGTGAGTGCCAGTGAGGATACCAGCTGTCCGGCAATTAGCGGCAGCTGTTATCTTCAGGCCAGGGTGTAGTGAGTAGTCGCAGGAGGGGACCCAGAAGGCACCATGGTGCCAGCGCATTGCGCACTTTGTTTTGCTCTAGTGGCAGCTTAGTGCCCTGACATTCTGGACAGAGGTCATTTGAGCCCTAAAGAAGGCCAGTTGGCCTGGGGTCATTGTGAGTGAGAGGGTTAGAGCACCAGGCTCTACAAAACTACACAATGGTTTTTATGCCCCTTGTGATTGCATAATGTGATTTATGTGATGTGACTTATGCACCCTGTTTTTATGCCTCTGGTGATGTTGATACTCATGAGGTTATGGCGTAATTTGTTTATGCTGGGGAGGTCTAATGCATAATGTGTTTATGCTTAGGAGGGTGTCTATGCTGATGAAGTTTGGGCCTAATGTGGGTTTATGCAATATGATAATGCTGAGGTCATTAGGATACCAGTAGTTACTGGTTGTATTTTGCATTTACTTACCTGCATTTTGATGGGTCTGACCGTGGCCCGGTTGGCCCGGTCCTGTATATAATCCCCTGTAAATATTGCCTGTGACAGTTGGCACAGTGTAAATGTGTGATTATGTTTCTAGTGTGTTCATGACAATACAAAGGCTATTTTTGATATAACTTTGTGTGGAGTCTCTTTTGTAGTGTTCCTAGTGTGTGTGTGTTGCGCAAACACTTTACACATTGCCTGTGGAATAAGCCTGACTGCTCATGCCAAGCTACCAAGGGGGTGAGCTGGGGTTATCTTCAGCGTGTAACTCCCTTGCCCTGACTAGAGTGGTGGTTTCTGCCTGGCTTTGGTGCAAGTCTTAGCCAACCAGAAATTCCATTTCTAACAGCAACTGAATACCTCCTTCACGCATTTTTGCACAGAATCACAATTGCAACTGGAATACGTGGCCATTAGTCTGTGTGCTCTGCATAGAAGCCAAGGATTGGTTGACCATGTATTCTGAACAGCTTTTTGATCCACTGACTTGATATTTGAGAAACCTGCACTGCCTTCAGCCTCAACTTCAAACCTCTCAATCGTGGACTCTCAGACAACGATTGAGCGGTCTGGAGTTGAGGCTGAAGGCAGTTACTAAAAACACCTGGTGGTGACTCAGTTCAAAGTATTGACCATACATGAGTAATATGTTACATCGAAAAAAATACAAAAGACAACATTATGGAAGTAAATACCACTCTTAGGTAATGCAGGCTTAAGTAAAACGTGAAATATAAACAGGAACAAGATTGCAGACATGGTTTAGCTTAACATTTTTCACATCCATTTTTTTACTGCTTAAACATTGATTGGTTTCTGCAGTTAAGAACAATGAAATAGGGCCTGATTCGGACCCTTTTCAATGCCCATTTGTAATTTCTACTGAGTCTGATGCACTAAGGAACTCATCATTTGTTTCTGCAAGAGAAACATTTGTTTTGAAATATCGATGCTCAATATTTTTTAAGGTTCTTTTACCAAACTTTGACACAGTCAAGTCACAACAATGTTGCTGTGATTAGGCTTGACTTACTCTTCTTGTTCGTCTGAAAAATATAGGGTAGCCATACCTGACATCCTCTTGAAAAGCAGAAGTAAGTTATAGCAAAATCTTTGTGACTCAGGCCCATAAACTATCGCAAGGTCTTTGGCTGATGACACTTGATGTTTACTTTTCTCAACTCATTGGATATCTGCCAAGATATCAATACAAGTCGTTTTAATTAAAGTTACATACGCAATAAACATGGCCACATAGATTTCTATGATTCGCACGGAGGAAACTCAAAACAAGGCGCAATCCTCCATTGGAGCAGAGGCGTGTCAGCACCTCCAAAGCCCTAGAGATGAAAAATAAAATGGTAATTGATTACCAGTTTATTTTTCATTGGTTCAGGACAGGGCGGGGCCTGCTGAGTGGCAGCAGGAAGGAGTGGTAGGCAGAGGGCTGCTTGTACACTGTTTAGTGTGCACGTGTTCTTTTGGCCAGCCATCTTGCGACGGTCAGCCAGACATGCACACTTTAATCCGCTCAGCCCAGCTGTCTTAAGACATTGCGGTTGAGAGCAAGTGTAGGTCTACAGTGTGCTGGGGCACGCTGAGATTGGCTGCTCCCTCCAATCAGTGTGCTGTTCTCATGCTGAAGTTTCCTGGGACCACACTGCAGTCCCAGCAGAAGAGGGCCCGAGCGTGGAGGATGTTGCATCGTCTGGTTCCAGTAAGCATCATTTTAATTAACTTTTTTATATTATTTGCGCGCTTGTGCACCCACCCATTTGCCCGCCCCCTCTCAGTAGATGCCAGCAGCTACTGCTCAAAACTCCTCTTGTTAGAACAAAACACAGACATTATGAGGCCCAAAACCCCTTTTAGACTGATTTACATGTTACTTGTTACTTCTAGACAGTCGTAAAAGGTACAGAATTAGGCTACAGGAAATTGAAAAACAATCATGTGACCTCAACCTCATCTTCCTATTTTCGAACTCTATCCCATTTGATAGAATTGCAGGTAGGACCAACTCAGGAGCAATAGTGGAAACGTAAAGGCGGAGTTCTATGACTCTGCCTATATGCACTAACAATTAAGAAAACAAGTGTAATACCCAAATCAGGCACAAGTTCCCTGGTGTACGACTGCACATGGCATTTCACTTTATTCAAGCCTGCCTATTTTGTTCGAGCGAAGATTTACATAGTGTACAATTCCTCAGAGGGTAAAGAGCAGTCACATTTGCAAAGTCATATTTCTTTATTTTCATATTTTATTTTATTTCCGTCTGCCATTGAAAATTATTTTTTTTCTTATGAGGAAAGACCTTTCCCCTTCACCCCCACCAAACATGGGGATGCTCAGTTCCCCTTCTCATCCTGCACATTGAGTTACTTCATCTCTTGGCTAGAGTAAATCTCTGACTAACTCCAGAAAGTAGAAGCTTGGATTTAGTCTTGTGATGTCTACGAAAATAGAGTTGTGGGCATCCATAAATATATAAGGTAGACCACAACTTGTCACACCCACATCACAACTTTTGCATGGGATTTACTACTTGGATATATACTTACTTGTAGAAGAGAAATTCGCAGCAGCAAACATTATGCCTGTCAGAAATCCTTTTATGAATTTTTAACCGGCATAAATGGTGGCACTTTCAGACATAATTGTATGTTCATGACTGAAAATCGGGTCCAAGAACTTTAACAGGCTTCAAAAGAAGATGGCGTTAAAGAAATATTTTGGCTCCTAATGTCTAAAAATTAAATTCTACTTCAGGCTGATATTTTTCAGATACAGGCTTTTGTTTCACTTTCTACATTCCCCCTCTATTATTAATTCCCTGGTCTTACCAACTCGGTCTCCTCCTATACCTACCCTTTTATTGACATTTCCTAACGCTGGATTATGACAACCATTTTATTAATTTGAAGCATTGGGAAGAATTGTGTCCGATTTGTTTAGTATTACACCAATAAACAAATGAGTTTAAGAACATGGAAATTGAATATTATTGATGATCAAATATCTTTGCATTTCAAAATGTATTCCAGGGTCTGAATGCCCGTATTATAGAGTAATCTCCAATAGATTAATTGTTTTGAGTCTTGAATTTTTACTTTGAGATTCTTCTCTGCGCAGATATTATTCGAAATCTGAAAGCTGCAGTAATGTATCCTCTTACTTACTGTGTAGCCACCAGTAATTGTGTTGAAAGCTTAACAGCATGGATCAGTCATTCTTTTCCTATCCTTCCATTGCTCTATCTGTCCCACCAAGCCTATTTTTCTTCAACTCCTTCGTTATCCTTCCTGACTGTCTAACATTAAATGAATAAGGGTCATGACAGCCATAAAACAAAAAAATCAGCATGTCTCCTATGACCCTTATGCAATAACCATTAGCGCTGCCGTCGGCCAATGGTCGTCGCAAACACTACCTTGCCAGTGCTGCGCACGTCCGTTGGCCGACGCGGCCGCACCCGTTTCTTCGAACGTTCATCACTGGCGCAGAACGTTCGAAGCAACAAACGGGTTAATGGTCACCTTATAGATAACAGAATAAACTGAAAGTTAGATATGAATATTTAACTTAAATTAGGTAACTTTCACTTCCAGTTTGATATGCATGGGCATCATTTAGGGGTCACCAAAGGTCACAGCTGCAACCCCTGGCGTGTGTCTTGCTACACCTGGCACTGCTTTTGCAACCCCTGACCTCAGAGGTGGAAAAACCAGTGCCCATAACACAGGGGCAGCTCTTCCTAATGGAAGCTGGTTAGAGCACCACTAACCTGGTTCTGTAATTTTTTTAAATATTCAAATAGGTAATAATATTAGTCACTATTAGTGTAATACAAAATTAGTACATCAGTTAGATTATGACCCTATCTGGAAGCTAAGATAATTAAAAAATACGGTTAAATGTATGTTGTATGCATGCATCCATATATATGAGGCCACTGGCTGAAGTTGTTCGTCAGTATGGAATTAAGATCATTTCATATGCTGACGACACTCAGCTAGTGGTCTCACTGGCACAGGAAGTTAACCAGACCTCAAAAGGAGGGCTGAGGAAATGCCTAGAGGAAGTCAAGGACTGGATGTCCTCCTCCTCATTAAAAATGAATGGAGACAAGACAGAGCTTATGCTCCTGGGCCCTGCCAACCCTAACTCCCTCAGCACTCTATGGCCACCCTGCCTGGGTACCCCTCCGGCCCCAAAGGACAGCATCAAGAGCCTTGGGGTGTGGCTAGACAGATCTCTGTCCTTCGGCACCCAATCTACCAAACTGGCAGCCACCTGCTTCGGCCTCCTCAGAGTGCTAAGGAAGGTACTCCATCTTCTACCAATGGAGGCAAAACAAGTAGCCATTCAGGGCCTTATCCAGTCACGACTGGATTATAACAACGCCCTTTACCTCGCCGCCCCTGAGTACACGATACGGAGATTACAGACGGTGCAGAACTGTGCCGCGCGCACTTTGCTTCAGATCCCTCGACGTCAATCAGTCAAAAATGGACTGAAAAAACTGCATTGGCTACCCATTCCCCAAAGAATACAATTCAAAGCCTTATGCATTGCGCACCAGGCGTTCTGGAAAACGGGCCCTCTCATCACTCGCAACCTAGTGTCACACTACCTTCCCACTAGGAATCTGCGATCCAACCAGACCTTCACGGCCACAATTCCCAAAATAAAAAAATCCAGAACTGGCGGTAGGACTTTCACCTACAACGCTTCCAAGCTATGGAACACCCTACCCCTCCACCTAAGGAAAAATCCCAATCTCACCTCATTCAGGAAACAGCTAAAAACATTCCTCTTCATTGCTGCCCAATAACACCGGGCTACCTCCTCTTGTTCTGTTGGTTTCTTAGCGCTTGGACGCCCCCGGGCAGCAATCGCGCTCTACAAATCGACATACAAATACAAATACAAATGCTTGCAGGTGAGGGTATGTTTATGTGGGCAAGAGTGTGTGGATGTGTTAGTATGTCTAAGCATTTTGTGTGTGAGTCAAAGTAAAGGTCAAATGACGTGCAATGTCACTTCTACTACCCCTGGCATTTTGGTGAATTGACATCCATGAGATTGTTTCTCTCAGTAAAATTTCACCCCATTTTTAAAGTCCTTGGCATAAACATGTAACATATGTTTTTTTGCTAGTTTCCTTCTCTATCAGGCACTTATTAATGAACAACCTTGTGATACTCATTGTGAGAAATGGGGTTATTGGTTAATTCTGGTGGGAACCTAGCTCAAACAACAGCCACAATCTCTGTCAGGCTGAACCACAAAAGTCACTAAATTAACTTGTGCTTAACCTTCTGGTAGCGTGGCAAAAAAGCAGTCAGGCTTAACTTAGAGGTAATGTGTAAAATATTTATGCAGCACACAAACAGTAATAAAGTGAAAGCACAAGGAAAATCCACATCAATTTAGAAAAAAAGAGTACATTTTAGCAAATTATTTGGCACCTAAACAACAAAAATCCAATTAGTATAATAGAAGTTATGAATTTTTAAAGTTTAAAAAAAAACTAGCGACTTTAAGATCATTGCGCCAACCTTGAACATCTAGTCGTGTGAGACAAGGTCAAAGTCGAAAAATATGGCCAACGGAATGGAGCTTGAGTGGTATACAAAAAGTGGATTGGGTCTGTCGGTGCTTACGTTTGGAAATTTTAGGTAAACATGTTCTGAGGAGTTACAGTTTAGCAGGAAAAGGCTGCAGGCGGTGTCCAAAGAGGGAGCATAATCATTGGGGAGCCACTGGACTGACTCATGGTGATGATTTTATGATTTAACTTAGTCTTTTGTTGTTTGTCAAAAATCTCTAGTGAGACGAGGCTGGAGGCTGTAGCCAATGAGAGTTCCAAGAAGCCGGATACCTCTTTGATGAAAGACCGCTGAACAGGTTTTATTGCTGCAGAGAAGAACGTAGCAGGAGCTGCCAGAAAGTGAGGCCAACCTGCGATCGACTTTTGGCAGAGAGACGAGTAGGTTGGTCCAGGTCTTCTCTCGGTTCTCGGAGCAGTATTGCCAAAAAATTTCTAAGTCAGTTTGCTTTATGGCCACCTTTAGTACCACTATCAAGGGTCCAAGAATGAAGGGGCACCATTTGTGGGTTTGGACTCACTCAGGCTGAGTTCATGTGCTGGTTTACGATGGTTGGGGCCTTTTCTGTCCCTGAGGCTCTGATCAGGGGGCCAGACATTTAGCCCTTCAATTCCCTCTGGTATTCCTGGGTTTAAGCAGTGGAACAGGCCTCAAGCAGCAGGACAGGCGTCTGGGGTTCAAGGAAGGCTCCAGGCACCAACGCAGTCCTTTTAGGTGCAGCAAATCAGTCTTGTGGGGTGCACATCAGGCCGTAGCAGCAGGCAGTCCTTCTACAGGTCCAGAAAGTGAACTGAAGAGTCGGTCAGAGGGTCCTATCTTTGAAGTGGGAGTAGTTTCTAGAGAAGTCCCTTTAAAATGCTTGAAATTTCCTTCTTCACCTTCACTGGCTGGCTGCATTAACAATGGAACAATGCAGGGGTGAACAGTCCTTTGTGTGAAGACAGAGCACAGCCTATTCAGTTGCAAGTGGGCCTGTGCCTATCGCTGCACCCCCCTATCCTGCCAGTTGGCCCATCTAGGCAAACCTAATCCCTATATTGTGTTGCAGCCTCGGAGGAACAAATAAAGTCCAGCTGCCAATTACACCCAGTCATGTGACCCAGTAAAAGCCTGCAGGCACCAAATAGGGAAGAAAAATGCCAACTTTCTAAAAGTGGCATTTTCAATTTAATTTGTAGCTTAAAATCTGATTGTATCATTAAAGAGGATTTTTATTACAATTTCTCTTACACCAAACATGAATTGTTTATCAGTTCCCAATCGAAATTGACCACTTATTACATGTAATAAAGCAGCTCAAGGTTATCCTATGGAAAGTGGTAGGCCTCACAGTACTGAAAAATAAATGTAGAATATTTTCACTACCAGGACATGTAAAACTTAAAAGTACATGACATGTCCAACCTTTTAATGACACTGCTCCCAGCCATATCTGCTACCTATGGCCTACCTTAGTGGTGACATGTATGCAATAAAATGGGAGTTTAAAGCTTGGCAAAAAATTATATTTCCAAGTTCAATTGGCAGTTTAAAACTGCATTCTAGCAGCAGTGGCAGACCTGGGACATATTTTAAAGGCTGCTTAAGTGGGTGACACAATAAGTGCTGCATAACTACTAGTAGCATTTAATGTACCCTCTCTGAGTATATGGTATACCATTCTACAAACAACTTACAGGCAAATTAAGTATGCCAATCAGGTGTAAGCCTGTTGTACCACGTTTAAAGGAGAGCACCAGCACTTTATCCCTGGTTAGCAGTGGTAAAGTCCAGAGAGTCCTAGAGCAAAATAAAAATACACATTTCAGCAAAAAGTGGAGGGCATAAGCAAAACATTTGGTGGTGACCCTGCAGAGAGGGCCAAGGACAATGCTCACTTATGTAGTACATTTTATGATATGCTCTCTCCTCCTCCGAACTCTTCCTCTCACACTGCTGATTGTTGGCTATGTACTTCAAAGATTTCTAATATTCATGCTACTTTTTCATCAGCCCTCTTCATATACTTTTCTTTACCTCACGATTCAACTCTCTTTGTTGTGCGTCTTCTTTTCACGCCTTACTTGGTCAAAAAATTCCTTGCCATCTCTGAACCAGATAATCATCCTTGCGTGCGCAGGGGAAAATCTACTGCATCTGCTTAACCATACTTTTTGTTGAAACTGTGGACCCTTTGCTAACACCTTGACAACAGAATGACTATTGCACACACCTGAAGATAGAGTACAAGTTTGTGCCAGGAAGGACACCTAAAAGGTTAAATCGCAGCTGTCAGAGAAAACACCAATGTGTTTGTGATTAGATCTTCCTTTAATATTCTTTAGAACCAGCCGACACGTGTTTCGTCGCATGGGAATATGATAATTCTGCGACTCCTCAGGGCTGTAAGTTCAGGTTGGCGTACGGTAGGTCGCTGAGCCAGTGATAATTCCAACCCGGCCCTGCTCGAGACCAGGTGAGTGGATAATGGTCCGTAAGAAGTCTGCGTGGATCTGCAGGTTCCTTAAGAGTTAATTAAAAGTCAGTTTGTTGGTCATTAAAATTGAACTTGTAGGCAATACGGTCGTTGAAGGGTCCTTCAGTCAAAAATCACTCGGAGGTGTTTTAAAATTGGGAATCGAAGCCTGGTCTGTGGAGTAGTATGGGTGAGGGAGTCCGTGAGCTCCCAAATGTTCTATAGTCCTGGTTCGGGGAGATGCCTCAAAGTGTGTGGTTAAGTCCGTTAGATGGTGTAGGTGAGGGAGTCCGTGATCTCCCAAACGTTCTGGGGTCCCGGTGCGGGAGCAATGCCTCGAAGAGCGTTGTTCGGCAGAGCTATGGTGAGCCTTGTTCCGGGTCCGGAACAAGGACTGTCATTTGAATAGTATATACAGTTTCAGGTTTTAGCAATATGTATAACTGATTAACAACTGGATGCCCAAGATGGAAGTTACTGATGGCCTGGGATGTGTGCAATGTATATCTATTACTGAAGCAGAGAACTTTTCAGTCTTTCACAGGGGTTTCTAATTAATGAAGAAGTAAGTATTTCAATATTAATTTTAGAGTTTATTTTTAATTGGAAGTATTTTCTCAAATAAAAGGTTATGCCGGTTCATTATGCTATAGACTTGGATGTCCTAGGGGCAGGTAGAGTTTTTCAGTCCAACTACTAATCCCTTTAATTGCAAACACTACCTCTTTTGTTTTAAAAATCATGGTGTTTGAAAACCAGTTAGGGCATGAGGGAGCCTGGATGTTATCGTTTATCTGATCCCTATGAATTCCCCCTGGGATAACTGATTGTGACAATAATTTACGGATATGACAAATGTGTGTCAAGTTTTCATGCATTGAGAACATGCACAAAATGAAGTTTGATTTTGATGCTGCATCGTAAAATCATGCAGAATGTTAGACATAGATTTTGAATGATACCTAACTACAGATGAAACTAATGAGAAGTAAATAAAGCTATTGGTATATGTTTACTTTACGCATAAATTAACAATAACAGATAAACTATAGTATGAATTTCCTTATGCGTGTATGAGTAAAAACATGTAGGTATTAAGAAAATGGACATTAACATTAGAATGTTTAATGTGAAGCACTGATGTTGAAAAGAAAAATACATGCTGTTATAATTTGTGCTTTATAAATGTTAAAATCAATCAATCAATCAATCAAAGCATTTGTATAGTGCGCTACTCACCCGGAGGGTCTCAAGGCGCATGGGGGAGGGGGGTCTGCTACTGCTCGAACAGCCAGGTCTTGAGTTGCTTCCTGAAGGCGAGGTGGTCTTGGGTCAGGCGGAGGTGGATGGGGAGGGAGTTCCACGTCTTGGCCGCCAGGTAGGAGAAGGATCTTCCTCCCGTTGTGGCTCTTCGGATGCGGGGGATGACGGCGAGGGCGTGGTTGGTCGATCGAAGCTGGCAGGTGGGAGTGTAGAAGGTCAGACGGTCATTGAGGTATCTTGGGCCTTGGTTGTGGAGAGCCTTGTGTGCGTGGGTGTGGAGTCGGAACGTGATTCTCTTGCTGACGGGGAGCCAGTGCAGGTTTCTCAGGTGTACGGAGATGTGGCTGTGTCGGGGAATGTCCAGGATGAGTCGTGCGGAGGCGTTCTAAATGCGCTGGAGTCTTTTCTGGAGCTTTGCTGTGGTTCCGGCGTAGAGGGAGTTGCCGTGGTCCAGTCGGCTGGTGACGAGGGCCTGGGTGACTGTCTTCCTGGTTTCGGTGGGGATCCACCGGAAGATGTTACGTAGCATGCGCAGGATGTTGAAGCATGACGAGGAGACGGCGTTGACTTGTCTGGTCATGGAGAGGGAGGAGTCCAGGATGAAGCCCAGGTTGCGTGTGTGGTCTGTTGGTTTGGGTGCGCTGCCCAGGGCATGGGGCCACCAGGAATCGTCCCAGGCGGAGGGCGAAGATCCCAGGATGAGGACTTCCATCTTATCTGAGTTCAGTTTCAGGCGGCTGTTCATCATCCACTCGGCTACGTCTTTCATCCCTTCGTGTAGGTTGGTTCTGGCAGTGGCGGGGTCGTTGGTGAGGGAGAGGATCAGCTGGGTGTCGTCGGCATAGGAGATGATGTTGAGGTTGTGTTGGCGTGCGATGGCCGCAAGGGGGCTCATGTAGATGTTGAACAGTGTGGGGCTGAGTGATGATCCTTGTGGTACGCCGCAGATGACTTCTGTGGCCTCTGATCTGAACGGGGGGAAGCAGACTCTCTGTGTTTTTCCGGCAAGGAAGGAGATGATCCATTCCAGTGCCTTCTCCTGGATTCCGATGTTGTTGAGGCGCTGTACTAGGGTGCAGTGGCAGACCGTGTCGAACGCCGCACAGAGGTCCAGGAAGATGAGGGCCGCAGTTTCCCCGTTGTCGAGCAGGGTTCGGATGTCGTCGGTGGCTGTGATGAGGGCGGTCTCGGTGCTGTGGTTGGCTCGGAAGTCAGACTGCGAGTGGTCGAGGGATCCGTTCGTCTCGAGGAAAGCGGCAAGCTGTCTGTTGATGGTCTTCTCGATGACTTTGGCAGGAAAAGGAAGAAGCGAGATGGGGCGGTAGTTTTTGAGGTCTGTGGGGTCAGCTGATGGTTTCTTCAGTAGGGCGCTGAGTTGGGCGTGCTTCCAGCTCTCCGGGAAGGTGGCGGTGTCGAAGGAGGCGTTGATGATCTCCCGGAGATGGGGTGCGATGACGGAGTCGGCCTTGTTGAAGACGTCGTGAGGGCATGGGTCGGTTGGGGATCCGGAGTGGATGGAGTTCATCGTGTGGATGGTGTCTTTGATGTTGATCGGGGTCCAGGCGCGGAGGGTGGTGGTGGGGGGCGTTGGTACGGTCGTAGGGTGCCTCGGCTGTGTACTGAAACTGTTGTGTATGTCTGCGATCTTGCTGTGGAAGAACGAGGCGAGCGAGTTGCAGAGGTCTTGAGAGGGAGTGATGTCGTTGTTTCCGGCGCTAGGGTTCGAGAGCTCTTTGATGATGTTGAAGAGTTCCTTGCTGTTGTGGGCGTTGTTGTCCAGTCGTTCCTTGAATGCAGTTTTCTTGGTGGCGTGGATCAGTTGGTGATGTTTTCGAGTGGCGAGCTTGAGGGTGGTCATGTTGTCTGTAGTTGGGTCTCTGCGCCAGGCTTTCTCGAGGGTCCGGCAGTTCTTCTTGGAGCTCTTGAGTTCGTCGGTGAACCAGGATGCTTTCTTGGAGCCGGGTCTGGCGCGGGGGGTCTTCAGCGGAGTGAGGTCGTCTGCGCAGTTGCTGATCCACCTCTTGAGGTTGTTGGCGGCTTGGTTGGGGTGCGCTGAGCTGGCGGGAGGGTTCTGGCTCAGGGATGTGGCGGGCTGATCCGCTGTGATCTTGTTCCAGCTTCTGCGGGGGACCTGTTGCGGGTGGTGGTGGAGCGTGGTCCTCCTGAAGCTGAAGTGGACGCAGCTGTGGTCTGTCCAGTGGAGTCCGGTGGCGTGACTGAAGGAGATGTCCTTGCTGGAGCAGAAGACGGGGTCAAGCGTGTGGCCGGTGTAAAGGGTGGGGGTGGTCACCAGTTGCTTGAGTCCGAGGTTGGCGAGGTTGTCCAGCAGGGTGGTGGTGTTGTGGTCGTTGTTGTTCTCCAGGTGGAAGTTGAGGTCCCCGAGGAGGATGTAGTTAGCGGAGGGGAGGGCGTGTGGGCTGATGAAGTCGGCGATGTCTTCGCTGAATTGTGTGCGGGGTCCTGGGGGTCTGTAGATGAGGGTGCCTCTGAGGGTGGTCTTGGGGTCGGTGTGGATCTGGAAGTGCAGGTGTTCGGCCGCAGTGAGGGTGTCGTCGGAGTTGGTTGTGATGCGGATGGTGTTCTTGTGGACGATGGCGATGCCTCCTCCAGTCTGGTTGACCCTGTCCCTCTGGGTGATCTTGTATCCGTCCGGAATGGCGATGGCGATGTCGGGCGCTGAGGGGGCGTTCATCCAGGTTTCCGTCAGGAAGGCGACCTCTGGAGATGTGGTGTCGAGGAGGTTCCAGAGTTCCACGGCGTGTCTGTGGACGGAGCGGGTGCGGAGCAGGATGCACTTTAGGTGGTTGCTGCTGGTGCTTGTCTTGGCGGTGCGGTGCAGGTCCGGATGCAGGAGAAATTGCAGGATCAGCAGCAGAAGGGTCCGTGGGTGCGTCGCGGGGTGGCTCGGTAGCATACGGGGGATCGGCCAGTGTTGAGTGCGTTGAGTGTGGCGGCGTCGTAGGTCCAGCGGGTGGGATGGCTTCTGCGGGGGCCAGGGGTTCTGGCACTGGGCACGGGCCAGGCGCGGACGGACGCAGACGGGCTTGCCTTTGGGGGGGGGGGCGGGAGGAGGGAGGGTCCGCTGGGTGGCGGGAGCGGGGGCACCAATTGGCTGTCGGGGGGCAGGGCCACAGGGAGGCAGCGGCAGGAAAGTCGAGTGCGGGCGGCTCAGCGGCGGCTGGGTTGCCTGCAGCGGAGCAAGCAAACTGGAGCAGGTAGCAGGAGGAGCGTGGGGGCGACCAGGCCAAGGCAAGGCTCAGTGGTCGCTCCCGAACAGAAGGCAGGAGTCCCCTTAAGAAGGGAGCCAGGAGGGAGGGTCCGCTGGGTGGCAGGAGCGGGGGCACCAATCGGCTGGCGGGGGCGGGGTCGCAGGGAGGCAGCGGCGGGAAAGTCGAGTGCGGGCGGCTCAGCGGCGGCTGGGTCGCCTGCAGCGGAGCAAGCAAACTGGAGCAGGTAGCAGGAGGAGCGTGGGGGCGGCCAGGCCAAGGCAAGGCTCAGTGGTCGCTGTAATGCAGTGACGCTTCTAATTACTGAATGATTTAATAAGCTTGTAACATGAAAGGAGTATTGAAAAACTAATATACGAACTGGCTATAAAGTGTTCAATTTTTTTGTAAGTATTTCATACTTTCATAATGTAGATGAAATTATTAATTAATATAAATGAAGAACTAATGTATTGTATTCAATAACGTGAAGTTCATATTTAACACAATTAAGTGCCATCAGCTGGTTTTCGTGCAGGACTCAAACTTTTTTCCTTCCTAGAATGAACTAATGAACTGAATAGTCTGAAGCCTATGAGAACTTTCTGTAAAGTTTCTACTGGTGCACTAACACTCAATAATTCTTTTCACACTTGTATCTGACATAAACAGACTTGCAACAAATGTGTTACTTCCTAGAGTACATGCTTGGAAAAGGACTGACAAAGGATGAGAACATGGACTTGCCTACTTCCTAGATGTTATAACCAATCAGCTGAATTGAAATCAGTGGTCTTATTGAAAATGCAAAGTAACAGATTATTTAATCTTCCAGATTTGTATACTTTACCTACTACTTCATCACATACTATTGAAACTGACCAATGAGATAGAATGGTCAGATCAAATTGGTCATGTCAAGGGGTGTTTACCAGAAACCGATGGAGTATTATTGCCTAAAGTGCAGGCAGGAGCGGGTCCTATCTTGCCCACCTTCTCAACCCACCTTGTGGTACAGAGACTGATGATTTGGACTTCCTGAAACTAATGCGAACTGTGACATATTACTGCGTTTGCTGCCAGCTGGTATGCTTGCATAAGTGGAACCTTTCCGGCTGGAAGGTTTCTGACAACAGCTGTGGCATTTGATGCTGCAGTGCTTACACAGACGGACGAACCTGTTAATGAACTGGAACTTGATTTTTGAACTTACATCTATAGGGTTTGTATGAGGGTTATATGTTTTAAAAGACCCATTCCTCATAATATCATCTTCCTCGGCGTAGGATGGATTTCCTTTAAACTTGATCCTTACAACTTTATTAATGCTTATTAAAATGCTATAAATCGTAAATTGATTTTGGCATGAAAATGTCTTTGATGTGATAAAGATACCAACAGAGATAACTATTCTGCTGATTATTTTTCATTCATTTATTGTGGTTGTTTTACCTGTTTCCAAATGTATTTGACCTGAACAGTTCTTGGCCTGAGCAAATCCATTTTGTAATTAATAAATGCGATCTTATTCCAGGTCCTCATATGATAATAGTTAATTCCCTAAATATTCTAGTCCCTTTCAGGACAAGATCCATCATTGGACCTAGGGGATCAGAAATTGGCAGTTGAGGTTATACTGGGAAAATGTATTCAGTAGTAAAAGGTAATTTGAGGCCCAACTCATTTACGCTACAACAGGTAGTACAGGGGAAAAATGCAGACAACTCAGTCTGCGTGTCATTAAGTTTCTTTGACTGCCTGATTCTCTGCTGGATTGTGAACTGCTGAATCCATTGAAAAGTTGCAACATTAGTTGTCAAACAAAATATATAAACATGAATATCATAAAATGTGCCTCTCGTGTCTCTTTCTAAGTCAAGTAGATAATTATTTAAATAATGTCATATAAGGCAATAGTCTTGAATGGTACCAAGTACTGGACTGGAGTCCAAAACCCACCCACTCTGCAGGAAGCCATGACTAGAAATGTGTCTAAAGGACCATGGGCCCGATTAGTATAGCGGGTGGACTTATATCCGCCCACCAACCTATTGGAAACGGGACCGACCCACTAGCTGTCAGCACCCCCCAAAGGGATTACGATGTGACTGCCTGCAAGGCAGTCGCAACATGTATTCTTTGCATTGTGGTTGGTGCTGCTGGCTGCGCAACCCGGCACAATGCAAAAAGAGCCCCTTGTACATATCCCTGCACTACGTGTCAGGGACATGCGGTGCCTGCCACATGGTACAGTGATGGTGCCCCCCAGTACCCACATCGGAGGGTTAGTGGGGAAGGGGGCCCGCTACAGGCCCCCAAAGTCCCTTTCTGCCTGCCTGCCTGCCTGTTATTGCCAGGTTAACCCCCATGAGCAGGGGGGCGATAAGAGGCATTGTAATCCCTATGGTGGTGTCTGGTAGGCACCACCACCATCGTGGGAAATACGGCCCCACCGCAGTACCAGCGGGCTCAAGGAGCCCATCGGATGCGTGGAAGTCGGTTCATCTGCCCGCCATTGAAATGTGGCGGGCGGATAGAATGGGTCCGATGGCGGTGGGACTGTAAGTGGTGGTCCACAGTCATCCAAATAGGGCCCATAGTTTGGTCATGTCAACCAATCTTTTTCTGAATGCAGCCTACTGACCAGCAACCCATCTGAAAAAAATGACATAGTGGCAGAAGAGTGAGTTCAGCGATGAAGAACCTTATGCAACTTTTTGACCATGTTTTTTCTTTTGTCTTTTGGTGTTTTCAGGTTCTTGCCTTGCATATGAGAGTATCTCTTTATGGTATTTCTAGAAATACATAGTTTCTACAAGACCTCAATTTTTGCCTGCTCATATATTTTATTTTTATGAGTGTAGTGTTGCATAATCCATAATTATTGTCTTACCAGCAATGTGTGGAGCTTCCTGCTTTTCTCAAACTTTCATAGTTTACAATCACAAGAGGTACATGGTGGTGGTAACTTGTGATTCCTTAACTTTTTATCGCTTTTTCTAATAGAAGCATAGATTTTTCATGAAAACTACTTAACATAAATCACAACCATGTCAAACCATAGAGAAAGTTCCTGTGTTTCACCTTTGAGACCTCTATGTATTTTCCATAGTTTTTGTGAGAAATACCCAGAGGTTCCAAGTAAGACAACTTTACAACTTCACTCACTAACACTTATATCGAGAAGGAGCACTAACATACACATAGACATGAAATGCAGCAGTTCCTCTTGATTTAGAGTTCCTGACCCATGCTTGGGGCATAACTGGAAGTAAAAATATTGCCACAAGTTTTTTCAAATGTATGCAGAATTTGTCTCTACAGGTTTTCCTTTTTGGACCATCTCTATGCACAGGGGCATTGTTGTCTTCAAAATATATCTCTTGTAGAACCTTTTCATCAGCATTATATAAGGATAATTGCAATAAATAATTGTAAAAGACAGAATTTTCAAGCACGTAGTAAAATTAAATCTTCATGTAGTTGCAAAGCAATGTATACACCTTAGCAAATGTTTAAAGAAATCACACCTTTGAGCACCACAAATGGAAAAACAGCCATGCCTATGAAGTAACATGTTCCTACTGCAATACAGAAATTAATATTACTCTAAATCTGCAGAATGATAGGAACACGCAGCAATCCACTTATCTTATTCCATTGTTTCCTCAGGATTAAGCGGCTGGAAAGAAAGCAAATCTAAGTACAGTCTCCATAAATGACACAGCTGTAGTTCAACCCTGTCTGGATTGTCTGGAAGTGTGACATTCTGAAAGCAGGAGAGAGACAACATTATGGAAGAACACCATCGAGGAGACCTGGCAGAGAACCCAGAAGGGAAACACAGACTTCCACCCATCTAAGGATTCCTCAGGAATTGACCTTGCTGCTCTGGAGGACCTCTTCCCACTCAAAGCACCTGAGAGGGGTGATGATAAAGTGTAGGAGTAAAGAAAAGAGACCAACTCCATAATCTGGTTTCTGAGCAAGGAACCATAACCTCACAGAAAGAGCAGAGCTTACACGTTCCTCAAGCTGTGACCCACAGACAAGACTGCTCTCTAGAGTTAGTCTGAAAACATTGGTCACTCAGTGATGCACCCACTAAATAGACTTTTCCTACTTTTTCCCTCCCAATTGCATGCTTCTCAGAGTACAATGTAATGGCTTGCACTATTCATTATCAATTTGTTCCAGCCCAAATGGCGTATAGTAGCACCAGTAATTCCAGCCAGAACATTCACATTCTCTGAAAGAAAAATGAAAAACACAACAGTGCCAAAAATGAGACAACAAAACTAAAATATCTGTGTTTCTGTTTAAGTGCAGATGCGGCCTTGACCTGTGCCCTTCTCCTCAACTCCAGGAATATATGTGAAGGTCACTCTGTTGAGCCTAGAAGTATTCACAATAGCAGTTTCTGCTTTGAGATGTTTGCTATCCCCGTACATTGCCTATCACATAACACAGTACAAGGCTGAACTGTCAAGTATTTTACTTACTATTGTGTTTCTGTAAGCTGTAGCAGTTTCATATTGCAGGAAGCCTTGCTTATGTCACACACCTGTAAGCTATAAAACATTATGTTTTATAGCTTACCGGCCTCCTTTTACAGGGAACAAGACAACCTCAGACCGTGGAGGTTTGTATGGCTACTGCCTGTGTTTTCAGTCTCAGGAGTAGACTGGTTGCTGATGTTCTCCATCGGTCAACACAATACCTCAATAAGTCTAAATAAATATGTATTCTGGTATTGCCTAAGTAAAGAGTTTTTCTTCTTCTTCTACAGATTTCGGTATTATGTACTCAAAGGACAAAACACTGCAATTTTAAGGCCTGCAGAGCAGATGATTCTCCCATGAACAACGAAGTGTGCACATCTTGAAAAGAAAAGGGACCTGTTTAAAAGCCTTTGTCGGTCATTTATGGAGGGGCTTAGCTGTGTTTGCAGGCCCACTCTCTACACCGACATTCTATGACAGCAGGGAACTCAGGTTACTTGAATACACATGGGTAAGAGGGTAGGACATGTAAGGATAAGATTTATTTTGCAAATACAAAGAAGGATGCTGGTGCTAGGTTTCAAGAGCTATGTTTAAAGTGCAAGGTTCAACGCACTAGATTCAAAGAGCTAGGTTCCGAGTTCTAAGAGTCCTAAGGCACAGTGCACCCGATCTGAATATAGATGTTACAAGGTGTGTGCATGAGATACAGGATTCTTCTTATTAATTCTGAGTTCTGAAATTGTAGGTGTCTGGTATAAATTGAGGCATAACATTTTGCCAGGTCTGACACCTGAGTTCAACCTCCCCAAATTTCTCACTATAATGCACCTTGTATATACAAAACTTTTCTTTTCAATAAAAAATTACTGAAATCAAAAAAAAAAATGTTGAGTTCCTAGACAGGAAAAGGGCTATACCCCTGTCTTCCAGTATTATTCTTTCCTTTCTTTTTGGCAATGAACCATGTTTGTGACTCGAGTTTAGAGAGATACCTTGTGTACTGATACTTAGTGAGAAATATCACAGAGAAAAAAAATGTAAAAACTAAACATGTGCAGCCCTTTTTTTGTCTTTATGGTGGAAATATCTGGTATAAATTGATTTATGGGGAGTGTGGGACCAAGGCAAGTCACTCCACCTAAAGGGACCTCAGCACATTATATATGTATGCGCGTTATGGGCACAGAACATGCGAGTATTTTGTTACGAGTCACTGGTACACAAAAAAACAAAACCTTCCAAACGTCTCCGGTGGACAGAATGTTTGAATTGGATAAAATAGCAATCTTATGGGAAGTTCTGGAAGCAAAGAAATTTTTGGTGCCAGAAGATCAAGGGGATGCATATCTTTATTGGCATGAAGAAACGTCTAAGAGATTCTATGAATCTCGGGTGTGAAGTCCTAAAGACTCCCAGAAAACTTTAAAGAAAAATGGGAAGGAATTAAAAGAAAAATGCAACAAAGACTTGACTGATGACAAGGTGATAGAGTAAGACTTGATGGTTAAGCCTAGAGCCCCAATGTGTATGCAGCTTTCAGAAACCCGTATTCATGATGATGTGACTCTTGAAGATATTATAGATTTCCTTGTAGAGTTGCCTCCTCCTTCTCCATCTCTTCATTCTCTTCATCCCTACACACTTTCAGGTATCTCAGTGCCACAGAGTAGGATTCCTGTACTCTCTCAATCCTACAAACCTCAGTAATCCAGGCAATCTAGGACTAATATGAGCACACAGGGTGTCACATGGCAGTACCCAACTTCTCCTAATGATGAGACGGTTTCTAAGTCAGAAATGAACAATGCCTTGTCTCCGCAGTTGTGTGACGCAAGATGGGGATATTCTCCAGGCTCTACCAGTAGCAGTCACTCGTATTGGGAAGTGGTGGAGCAGGGGTAGGGAGAATACAAACAAAAAGAATGATAAATAAAGAAAATGTTACTTACCAGCTCCCGCTCAGGCTCCCAGCCCCCAATCCCAACACTGCTCACATGGGGGAAAGCTATTCCAAGCATGTGACCAGTGTTGGTATTAATCTCAGTTCAGCTCTCAGACATAGACTGGGAGCCTGTGTTGGTTTCTCCACCCAGCTGTACAAGACAGCTCAATGGAGAAAGGCTGTCATGAGCACTTGGCAGTGCCTACCACTCACCCCTCCTCCCTGGTGCTGCAACTGAAGCATCAGTGCAGGTGGCCACACCCCTCCCTCAGCTCGCAGTTGTAGGCAACAGGAATAAAAATAAAATGATAATAAAAATATTATATTACCATTTTATTTTTGTCCTTCGCCCCTGTTGGCTTTTATCAGGGAGGCCAACACTCCTCTGCCATAACGGAGGAGCTGCCCCTGGACTGTACTAAGGCAGTTACCCAATGCCAATGGTACCTTAGTGAAAGTCCATGCCCTTTGGACCCCAGGTGATCTCAGGAATTTTGTAAAAGAGGTTCCCAATATTAGTTAAGAACCTCAAAGGTTCGGAGAGGAACTCGTGATCATCCTTAACTGTTATGACTCTCCTTCGGCAAATGTAAATCAATTACTATAAGTTGTCTTATTTGCAAAGGTTTGTCAAAGACTACTGACTTCTGTTACTTGGCCAGCTAAGGGAACAAACACCACTGAAGGGCTATAAGAAGCATGCTCCAAAATGGCTGAAGCATTACCTATGGTGTATTCTGGCAAGGCAGACTGGGGAAGGATAAATAATTGCAAATGAAATAAAAACGAATCACTAGCAGATGATTTAGATCACTTGAGGGAGGATTTAGAGCTACAGTCAGGGATAGATGACCCATTTAAGAATGTCAAGCAAGCAGTAACAATATTTCCGTGACGGAAATAGACTCCTGCCAGGACGCCCCTTCGCTGGGCCAGCTGTGCGCTCTACAAAATTACCTAATAATAATAATAACTACAACACATTTAAGTGCCTAACTGCCAACATCAACACTATCAACAACAAAACACTTATTTACCACCCCCAGGCAACACCACCACATTCACTAAACATCTGTCCTATCTGATTGCCCACTGCTCTCTCCGAGACACAAACTACCTTATTCTGGGTGACCTCCATCTACACTGGAATTAAGAAAACAACCTGCTAATTTAGAACCTGAAGGAGCTGCTTCACAGCAACAACCTTACCCAACACTGCTTAGAGGAAATCCAAAACAAAGGAGCAATCCTAGATGCCATTATCGCCCAGCACAACATTGTCACGATAGACCGCACCCTGCCCGTGGACTGGTCCGACCACCACTTAATCCTCTTCCACCTCACTCAGCCAATCACACTTAAACCCCCCACCCAAGACCCTGTGAAGTGGACTAGAAACTTTACTCAGATTAACATGACTGACCTAGAGGGAAGGGTTAACTCTCTCCTCACTGCCTCCACGGATGATCTATCCACAACACAAACATGTCATCCATTATAGATCAAGTAGCCCCCTCGAAACAAAAAAAAGGAACATCCCATCCAGATCTTGGTTCAACGTGGACATTAACAACGAAAGAAAACAACTAAGAACTTCAGAAAGACTATGGAGGAGCAACCACTCCTGAAGCCTACTCAAACAACTCAAAGCAGCCCGAAGGAAATACATAAACACATCAGCAGTGAAAAATCCACCTTCTTCTCTGCCGCCCTGGACAATGCAAAAAACAGGCCCAACGAACTGTTCAAAATCATCAGGCAACAAACCTCCAAGCCCCGGAATCCTACCTACAGGCCTCCAAGGACTTGTGTGAAAACTTCACCAACTTCTTCCAAGAAAAAAATCACCCAGATTGAGCTCACACTGGACATCAACGCCAACCCCGTCTGCAAAAGCCTGCCCCCAGTGACTGTAGATAGCACGCACAAGCACCCCACAAAAACCTGGAAGTCTTTCAACCCCATCCCGGAAACTGAGATCCTCAAACTGATCTCCACCTCCAAATCAGCCTCTCACGTCCTCGACCCGATACACACCAAACTGACCAAAAAACTGAAACTCGCCCCATTCTGATTTAAGATCTTAAACAGCTCCCTGAGAACCGGCATCATACCAGAATGCCTCAAAGTTGGCCAAGTCACACCACTACTAAAAAAAACAGGCCTAGACTCCAAGGAACTGAATAACTTCAGACCTGTCTCCAATCTCCACCTCCTATCCAAAATCCATGAAAAATGTTTCCTCCAACAACTTACTGAGCACATAGATAGCATCAACCTTCTTAACCCCTACCAATAAGTTTTCAGAAAAGGCTATAGCACCAAGACCGCGAACCTTAACATCACAGATGAGATCCACAAATCCCTCGTTACAGACCAATGCTGCCTCCTCATTCTCCTAGACCTATCGGCAGCCTTTATCAAGGCTTTGCAAGAAAGGGTAGGTGATGATGAGGTGGTCCTATGCTGGTTCTCCTCCTTCTTATACAGCTGCTCACAAAACATGAAGAAAAAAACTTTACCTCCAACCTACACCCCGTCAACAGGGGTGTCCCTCAAGGTTCACTGTTCTCGCCTCAACTGTTCAACATATACATGGAACCCCTCACCACCCTACTCAAAAAGCTAACATCCCTTTCCACCTCTATGCAGATGACACCCAGATCTATCTAGAAACCTCCTCCATAGATGATATTCAAAGACTAAATGTCCCTCTAAAAGAAATCCAACCTTGGCTGTCGCTTAACCACTTAAAACTCAACCAAGACAAAACCGAAATCCTCCTCATCTCCAACGAGGAAGAAAACCCTCATATTTCAGAATGACTAAATGCTTTGGATGCTCTTAACAGCAATCACACTCTGACCCACTCTGTAAAATCATTAGGAATCGCCCTAGACTCAAAACTTGACATGGCCAAACACTCTGCAAAGAGTGCCTTCGTCAACCTGAAGCTACCTAACAAAATTAAACCATTCATCCCAACCAACGACCTCAAACAAGCCACCCAATCACTGGTGCTATCCAGACTTGACTATCAGAATGCCACCCTCACTGGTACAACAAAATCTTACCTACCTCCCCTCAAAACTACTCTCAATGCAGCAGTTAGAATGGTCAATGGAATCAGGAAATACGACCACATTTCAACAGCACTCAACGAGCTAAAATGACTCCCAGTCGAATTGTGCGCCAATTTCAGAACTGCCTGCCTCACACACAAAGCCCTGCACACAGAAAAACCTGAGTATTTGGCAGCTAAACTCAAGAGGGCTGGTCAGACAAGGAACCTCAGGAGCTCCAGCACCCTACTACTCATCCCTATGAAAGCACGCAAACAAAAACTGCAGCATGGTCCTTCGCCGGAAATGTGCTCAAAATCTGGAACGCCATCCCAGTCGGTATCAGGACTATCTCGTTCTGCACAAAATTTTAAAAACACCTAAAAGTCCTTTTCCTCAACCGCTCCCTCCTGAATGGATAGCCGCCATCTAAACGCAAATTCCTGCTCGTCGTCTCTCACAGACATTGTAGCTCTAAAACTTACCTCCTCCCTGCTATTTGACCCCTAACTGCTCCTTTCTCCTCTAAGTGGTTCAACCCCAAGACAAAGTGCACGCACTGTATGAGGTTATGTCAGGACTCAGGGACTACCTCAATGCGGCTCAGCACACTTGGACTTCCGAACCTATGTGTAGAATACTGCCTTATTGTATCAACCCCAAGACAACGTGCACTCTATGAGGTTATCTCAGGACTCACGTACTACCTCAATACTGCTCAGCACACTGGGACTTCTGGATCTATATGTAGAATACAGCTTCATAGTAAAAATCTTTCTCAAAAACTGTTGTGAAGTGCTCCGATACCCTTGGGTCAGGCTAGCGTTATATAAAACTCATTAGTAATAATATAATAAAAAAGCAGTAGCAGCTGCTTTCGTCCAAGGCTTGCCAGTTAAGTTACAGGAACAACTGCATAGCATTTGTGTGGACTAGCAGACTAAAGATTTGAATGTGTTAGTTACAGTTGCAATCCGCTTTGTGATTTACCAGGAAATGAAAAGGGAATTGAATAAGGAGAAGCTGATGGCTCTGCAGATGTAGAATTTTTGGCCTTTAGGAACAAGAAGGGAAGTGAAGAGCAAGGGAGGGGCTAAGTCCAAAGAGGAAGCATGGGAAGAGAGGACCCGCATTTGAGGGGTCGAACTGACTGTTATTACTATGGGAGGTATTGCTACTTGAAGAATTAACCCCCCTAACAAATCTAATCCACAGGACTGAATGACTTGATTCCTCAATTTGTTCCAGCCCACCACAACTCAAAGGGTCATCCTCCATTTCTGAATATGACCCACTACTAGGATAGACTTGGGATAAATAACTTCATATTGACATTATTGGTCCCAGTTAATCAGGATGGTCCCCTTATCTCCTGCACAATGAATGGGTAAGTGACTTACTGTCTAGTAGACACAGGTGCTACCCATTCTGCCTTAACAGCTTTCAATTTCTCTACTATGCCTCTCACTGACAGCTCCATTAATGCAGTGGAGATAGCCAACAATGTTGTTGCTTACCCAGTTTTCCAGTCTGTCACCATTCGCCTTGGCCCCATCTCTGACCAGCATGCCTTTCAGCTCAGTCCATGTTCTCCTGTCAAACTATGCAGTAGAGATTTGCTTTGTAAATTAGGGTACACCATTCACACCCCAGATGGGATTTTCCTTGATGTGCTCACAAATAACTTTATTGCTGTTATCAGTTGGATTCTAAAGTTCTAACAATGTTAGTCAGATCCAATCTGCTCAGCCGGTGCAGATCTAGTTAAACCACAAAACCCCTAACCAAGATACAGCAGTCCTGAAGCAGAGGAGGGCATACAGCCAGTTCTAACCTTCATCTCACAATGGATAGTAGTCCCTACATGGAGTACGTGTAACACCTAATTCTACCTATGAAAAAGCCTGAGGAGGATTGCTTCAGATTTGTACAGGACCGGAGGGTGGTAAATGTTGTTGCCCTCCCATAATTCCTGGCCATCCTCAACCCAGCCACTACCCTTTCATGTATCCCAGCAACAGCAACCTTTTTCTGTGGTAAATTTATGGTCTGCATTTTTCTCTAGCGGCATATATCCAGAAAGCCAGATCCTATGTGTTTTCACAATCTGGAATGCCCACTCCACCTTTACAAGGCCACCCAGGAATTTACTGGGCCACCTTCCCTGTTTTTATGGATTCTGAAAAAGGTTTTAGATTAGGTCAAATTCACCAGAGGATCTGTGTTGATACAGTATGTGGATGACCTTCTCTTGACCCCACCATCCCTCAAAGCTTGCAATGAGGATTCACTAATACTGTTTACAGTGTTGGCTATGAAAGAGCACAAAGTATCTACAGAGAAGCTGCAACTTTGCCTGGCGAACATTTATTATTTGGGACATGATATATCTGCGAGACACCGGCATCTCTCTCTCTCAAGCATTGAAGCCGTTCTTAATGTTCCCTGTCCCACTGTCTCCCAAATGAGAACAATCCTTGGGATGGCAAGCTATTATTGCCTGTGGATTCTGGAATCAATCAATCAGGATTCTGTAAAGTGTGGCTACTCACCTGTGAAGGTCTTAAGGTGCTGAGGGGAGTGAGTTGATGCTGATCTGTCTGGGCATGAAGGTTCAGTCGAAGAGCCAGGTCTTACGATCCTTCCTGAATTGGTTCTATGCCTGTCTTGGGAATATGCCTGCCTCATAAAGCCCTATTAGGTTCTCACTCTCCTTCATACACATGAACTGTTAACACTGAGCAGAAGAGGCACAACCGGCTTTCACTGCACCCAATCAAGTTCTCTCTCGTGTGCCAGCTTTTGGTCTCCCTAATTACTCAAAAACTATTTACCCTCTACTGTCATGAGAAAGGTAGCTTCCCAATAGGATTACTAACTCAGATGCATGGTGACAGGTGCAGCCCAGTAGCATATTACAGCATCGCCCACATCCACATAGCTGCTGGGTTACCGCCTTGCCTAAGTGTGGTGGTGATGGCTGCCACTATGTTGGAAAGCTGAAGCTGTAGACCTGGGGTGTACCCTCACTGTCACCATCTCAAACACAGTGGTGTTAGTTTTATTGATCTCCAAAACCCAACATTTATCTAATGCTCAACTCACTGGTTATGTGATCCTATTGTTATTTGTAGGTCACATCACTTTTAGTAGGTATGCGACAATGTACCCTGTCTCTCTCTTACCTATCCTCTAGGAAGGCGAGCAGCATGGTTGCCTCACATCACAGTTTGGTTGGTGAGGCCTGGTAAAGATCTCAAAGACATCACACTGCAAAATCCCAACTTAGTTCTTAATGTGGCTGTCTCTTGTTTGTGCAATGACAATGGCTTCCTGGTAGCTAGTTGCACAGTTTGTGCACTACACAAGGTCATATGGAGCAACCATTTACCAACTGTCCACTCCACTCAGGTGGCTCAATTTCACACTCTCAACAGAGCTTGTATTATGTTCTAATATAAATTTAGCCAATAACTACACTCATTCTTGTTACCCCTTCGGAACTGTACATAACTATGGACAGCTGTGGAAACAATGGAGCGCCCTGACTTCCTGGGGGGGGGAAATCAGAAATGGCCCGTTGGACCTGTCAGCCTTAGGATGGTTCCCCCCACCATACTTCTTCCTTCTTCATTTTTGCTGATCTCATTTTTGACAGCCTTAGGACTTTGTGCACTTTACCACTGCACACCAGTGCTAAAATACATGTGCTCTCTCCTTAAAACATGTTAACATTGACTTATCTCCAATTGGCACACTTAATTTACTTTTAAGTCCCTAGTAAACATCTGCTGCTACATGTACCAAAGGCTGTAAATTAAATGTTACAAGTGGGCCTGTAGCACTGATTGTGCCACCCACTTAAGTAGCCCTTAAATTGGTCTCAGGCTTGGAATTGCAGCCTGTGCGAGCAGTGTTTAAACTGCCATTTCAACCTGGTAAAAATAAACCTTTTTCCAGGCCCAAACCTTTCTTTGAAATGTATATTTCACCCCTATAGTGGGACTTGATCAGCCCTCAGGGCAGGGGGGTGCAATCTATTTCAAATGTGGGACCTGTAATTTTAAGTTTTACATGTTCTGGTAGTAAATTCGTTTTTCAATACTGCAAGGCCTACTTCTCCGACAGACTAACATCAGAGTTACCACATTACATTTAATAGGCTGTAATTAACAAATGAGAGCAGATAACCAGTTCATGTTTTGTGTCTTTGGAATTGTAGTGAAGCATCCTAACTTATGGTAAAGTCAGATTTTAATTTACAATTTTGAAAGTGCCATTTTTAGAACATTGGCATTTTCCTGCCTTAGCTATTTAGTGCCTGTAGCCGGTCCCTAAGTTACATTACTGGGTGCGCTTTGTGTATTCCTCCTAGACAGCCAACACAATAGAGTGGAGCTGGGCCCAGCCCTACTTACACTTGAATACGTTGTGTCCTGCCTCCACACAAAGGACTGCATACTCCACTGTAATTAGTCTGGAACCAGAACAGGGAAAGCAGGATGCATGGAGACAACAAAAGGAAATTATAGAAGCTTTTCCCACCTTCCAGAGGAAGGGCACCAGGTCGATAAATTTGACCTTAGACACCAACTCTTCAGTACACAACTGGAAATGTGGATACTCGGCCAGGAAGAAGGATTGCTGGGCTGCTGAAAGGACTGCCACTCTGCTGGACTACTGCTCTGAAGGACTGATGCCCTGCTGTGCTGACCAGCTGCCTGCTGCCCTCTTCCCTGGGCGAGTAGGGCGGGATCTGCATGAGTTGAACCTAAGACCAACAGAGTAACGCCAAGTGCTTCTTGGCTAGCCTCCTTACCTGAGCCTCAGGGACAGAAGGCTTCAATAACCTTGATCCCAGCACCTGGGTTCTCCCATCGGTGAGTCTACCCTGCTAAGTGGTGCCACCCCATTCCTCAATCCTTTGAAGTGAGCCTAATAGGTGCTAAGCTAGCCTCTGTTGATCCAGCAGAACTGACACAATTCCTTTGATGCGCAGCACAACTCTCAACCGAACCGACGCATTGCCGCTCTCGAGTGAATCGGTGCCTCTGCAAAGACCCACATCACAGCCCATCACATCAGCAAGCACTTGCATTCCTTGTCCACACCAACTTCAATGACAATGCCTGACTCTCGCCACTCCTCAGACAAGACACATCGCCTGACTGCACAATGCATCCTCAATATCGGTCTTTGCATCACAAGCCCTACAGCCTCACCACATCTCGGAACTAACTCATTGCTTCAGCTATGTGACGTATCTTCAAAACACGGATCCTCGCAATGCTCTGCACACCAGGATTTAAGATAGCTTGTCCAGCAAGCCTGACTGGGTCCCTGTAGCTGTCCCGTGCCCCATCACAGTCAGAACTTTGTCCCGGTCTGGCACTATGAGATATCCACAGTTGGCAATTTGTGGTCTTTGGTGCTATTTTTACTAAATCTTTAAACCTGCATATCTCCGGTTCTGCTGTTTAGATTTATGTCATTTTGGTCTTGTTTCATTTATAAAAAAAATAATCAATTTTTCTAAATCTGTTGTGGGATCCTTTTGTTATGTGTTGTCACTGTGTTACTGTTTAAAGCGTTACACAAATGCTTTACACAATGCCTCTAAGTTAAGCCTGACTTCTCTATGCCAAGCTACAAGGGGGTTGAGTACAGGTTAATTTAGGTTTGCTTGAGACATAACCCTGAGAAGAATTGAAGTTGCTGCTTGAGAAGTGTTTCACCCCGATGAACAAGTAAACTAATTTTTTACAAGGTTCTTATGTGGAGGCTCTATTAGATGCCCTTCAATTCCCCTATGAAAATGCTGTTATAAAGTGTACAGCCCATCACTCTGCCCATGGATCGTGGATATTATCTGTCTGATTCAGCAGCTAGAGCTGCACCACCACCAGTTTACTAGGCTTCTTCTCTGCTCCCATTGGGAATTGCCAAAGGCAACCTGGTATGAGGCTGCTAAGCGACAAAATACCACACCCAAAGGAGAGAAACAGCAGTGGAGATGGAAGGGACATAGGTTATATTAGGACCATTTATGGCATTCCTAAAATGGTTGCTTAGCAGCACCAAGACCACTACTCCCATACTTTGCTCATGCGCATCATGGAATTGTACATGTCAGCATGAGGGTAATGACTGCTGCCTTGGAAATGGATTGGTTCAGCCAAATTTCCCCACAGTGGCACAGCAGTATTGTTACACCTATGCCCCTTGTCATGCCCACAATGTAGGAAAAGCAGCCAGAACTACACAGGTGACCTTTCCACCACCATGGGGCGCTTTTCTACATATTCAAGTGGTTTTCATAAACTCAATCTTTCAAAAATGAATATTTATTTGTTACTGTTTGTAGGTTTTCAGGGTGGGTTGAATCCCAACCCCGTAGTAAAGCAGATGCAAATACAGTAATATAAATAGTGATAAAATAGTGATTTATAAGTTTGGCATTGTACTAACCATAAACAGTGATAATGAGCATGCAAACAGAAAAGCAGGTCTTAGACAAAGCCGTTGGAAATGGTAAACAACCTTTACAACGCGGTCAAAACACCGCTGTGCCATCACAACGCAGATTTTAAAACGCAAGTCGTTACCACGACTTGCACTGGAGGGCGCTCTAGACTAAGGAATAGTAGATTTACTATTCCAACACCTACCCTACTGTATGTAGGCTGGAGTTGGAATAGTAAATTATACTATTCCTAAGTCCAGCACCCTACAGCGCAAGTCGTGGTAACGACTTGCGTTGTAAAAGCTGCGTTGTGATGTACCGCGAACATTTTGATCGCGTGGTAACATCATACATCCCTGGAAATATGATATTGTCCTACCATTTTTTTTCTTGCTTAATTGTATGTTTTACGTATTTGGCACATAATCCCTCATCTACTGCATAATCTGCAGATTTTAACAAAATAAAATTTGTTTAAAAAGTATTAAAAACACAGCTACTTGTGTTGCAGCACAGTGGAAGGCCCCCTGCAAAGCTTGACTCATCACCTTTCTGTTGCTAATTGCTGTGTTAAACTGGTACTGATGAGGTTCAACCAATGCCCAGATACTGTCAACAAGTGTAAAAAGCTCAAAATAATGAAGTAATACTATCTCAAAATATACTGCATTATGTTGCATATTTTGCCTTTTCTTGCAGCATAATTTACTCAACACTGCCACATAATTTAGCCCTCTCCTGCCGCATAATTTTAGTGGCCCTCACCTTAGCCCACATGCGGTCCTAATGGGTAGACCACTTTTTCTTGAGATTAACGTATTACTGATGACATTGTCTTGGATTATTGCCATGCTTTAATAAGTTGTGTAAGGGCCTTCCATTCACAGGTCTCAAGGGCTTTGCCCAAGGTATCCATTAAAGCTGTCATTAACTTCCGCCAGGAGGCTTGGTGCATGTGAAAGTGCATCAGTGAAAAACAGCTTCTGGGTGGCATGGCTGTTCTTTGCTACAACAGGAATGACCATGCTCATACTAGTGTTATGAACAGCTGAAAATATGTCTGAAGTATTAACTAGCTGTCATTTTTGTCCTTGGGAGGCTGAGGATTTTGTATTAAGTATCTTTAACCCAGTCTAGAATCCAAATTCGACTGTAGCATGGAATGTTTCTGTAATAATAAAGAATACTGCATTGTGAATAGCTGGCGAAAGAAAAGTAGGACACTGGATACTTCTGTTAATTATTCCATTGTTGCCTTACATGATAATATCAATTTGTCTACAAGTAATGATGAGGTCAGTATGTCAAGACTCTATAACATGCATTTCTCCTATTTCCACTGCACTCTCTTGAGGGTATGTTTCTGTTTGATGGCAGATTGTGCTTTATGTACTTCGTACATAGAACTGAATGTTTACAACCAAGCATCAAATCTTGTCCAACCGAGGTAAGTCAAACAGATAACTTGCTAAGCTATAGCAGATAAGAATGTTGATGCTGCAAGGCTGCTACACACCCCAACGTTGACCCCTATTTACAAAGGTAAGTATACTTGCAAAGATTCCCACCTCCACCTGGGCAGAGATATCATCATGGAAGGAGTGCACTATTTCAGTGCTGAGATCTCAGTCTAAATTTAAACTCATGAGTTTCCCGGCTCTCAAAGGAGGGGTGGGAATTTCTACGGTAGAATTAACAACCAAAAATGTACTATTAGTACGTTTCTGAATGTTTCTGGAGATCTCTGCCACTGGGTTGAAGATATCTTATATAGAGAAAATTCTTAAAGTTACTGAATTGATTTTCCAAAGTTAACCTCCCCACCCCTTAAAGTAGCTGATGTACTGAATGTATTTGAAGCTTGCTTGACAGTTATAGCTAATGTTTAATATTAGTTTAAATATAAATTACAATTAAAATGAAATCAAATTCAAAGGTAATGAAATGATTAAAAATTAAACATTTGAACTCTGTTTAACATAAATTGTATTTTAAAATACTCTAATACTGACAACAATTAAACATAAATATAATAATAAGTGTATTTGCTTTAATTCGTGTTATGTGTATTCCTTTAAGATGTTGATATTATTCTCTGCTTCCATTGACTTCTATCAGTGTGTTGTAGTATCAGTGGTTGGCCATGTGTTATGCCTGACTTACTCCAAGGCTTTGACTGACATTTACTACTAAAACATACAACTGTGAGAGCAGAGATCTCTGCACCTGCAGAAATCCACTGGTGCTCTCGCCAAAAGTTTGTAAACGTAGGATGGTGCTCCTTTATGAACTCCAAAATGGCTCGTTTTGTATATGGCCGATTGCGTTTGCATCCAAAATCTAGTTTTGTTGTCACATTTAATTTGAGGTAAACCTACTCCATGCACGGGGCATGAGAGGAAGGGAGATTATCCAGTTGTTAGGCTCACTTGCATTTCGATTTCAAAGCATCAGATTACCGCTCTAATACATTTGCACAATATTCTGTCTCTTATTTTTATTTCAACGTCTGCCTTGAGATGATCTATAATATGGTATAAAAAGTACCATTTAGATTACATTACAGGGCGCAATGCACAGGTTTTTTTTTTACTTCAGCTTTCTATGTCCTGAGGTCAGCAAACTACGACCTTCAAACTACACCCCAGTTGTGCATAATAGTTTATCACAACCGGAATGATTTTGTTCTGCATGGTAATATTAACTTTTCACTTTAACACCTTTCAATATTTTTCAGCTCTGCTCCACAAACACGTATTCTTATCAAACGAGACACAGTAATTAGAAGGGGAGCAGCTCCAGTTTTTCCATTATTCTATAAACCATGCTTTAATTACAGATGCAGAAATGCCTTGTATCAGTGAAACAAAAAGAAGTACACGTTAAAGTCAGTCAAAAAACTTTATTTGGTTAATTAAAACCATAAAAGCAATACATAATTCATAAAACCAAGTTAAAATACAATTAAACAAATATAAATGTGATTACTAATCCTGGGTTAAAAACATATTTAAAAAAGACTTTACAAAAACAAGTTTAAAAAATAGATAGATATAGGGAGTACCCATTTCAGTATATTTGGAACATTCCCACCGATTTTTTTGCAAGTATCAGGTTTGGTGGTTGATTATTGGGGCAATTCTTGATTTATTTTGTCTAGCGGCTGCTACAAAAAAACAAGCTACACCATATGTGACCTGTACCGAATTCAGCATCTGTAGGTATAATAGAGCCGGTCGTACCTGAACAAAGTTTAAGTCTTTCAGGATAGGGACAAGAAATTTTTTACGGCCCACCAAATAATGTTCACAAAGCATGACTAGGTGCAGAGTGTCCTGTGTGGAAAAACAATTGCAGGTGCAGGGTGGGGAGTTTTCTGGAGTACCCCACTTTGTATACGAGCCAAGCACAAGATGTATCAGGTTGAACCTGAACCTTATAAGTAGGAAACGATGATAAGGTTTGGTTACATATTTTAGATAAGGTTCCATAGCCAAGGACGACGAAAGTTGGAAGAGTGATCTTACCATTGGCTTACAAAGTTCAACCGTTTCCCTTTCACACTCCAACATATTTCGAAAATGTTGCTTGACCCACCTTACATCCTCTTTTTTAAGGTTCTGTGGAAGAGAGTACATATCCGGGCGCCCTAGCCTCGCGCATGCCGCTCTAACATACACCAGCCACGGTATGCTGTCAGCTTTATCCAGAGACATACAATCTTTGAGGATGCAATGATTCAATGTGATCTCCTCGTTTGTCCAGGTTTTAATCCAGCATAGCAGTGGGGACATTTTTAAGAGATCGGTGACATGTCCCAAGCCTATTTCGTTATGGATTGAATATGTGGGAGATGATTTCGGGAGTGATAACAAGGCTCGTATAAAATTGTTTTCTGCAATTTGGATGCCTGGGGCTGAGACGTAGCCCCAAATATCTGCCCCATAGGATGCAATTGCCACACATTTGGCTCTATAAATACGAGTCATAGCTTCCATAGGTCTCGAGCCCAATCTTTTAGAGAAATGCAAAAGGGCTGTGGTGGATCTGGTAACTCCGTTCTCCTTTAGTTTCAATTGGGCACCCCAAGTTCCTTTCTCGTCAAAAGTGACGCCCAAGTAACAAAAGAAGGGTACCCTCAAAATTGGGGAGCTGTTACAGCTAAAGGACCTGATCTTCATGTTTTTCTTTCGTGAGCCAGTAACCATAACATGAGATTTAGCGGTGTTAATCTTTAGGTCCAGGGCTTCCATAAAACCACCAAAGTGATCTAAAAGTCTTTGCAGGCCCGTACCAGTCCGAGCTATAAGGACAGCATCGTCCGCGTATAGGAGGACCGGAATAGGAAGCCCCCCGTACGCGGCATGTCCAGGGTGGCTGAGTTCAGAGATTTCCCCAAAGAGTTGATGTACAGTGTGAAAAGGAGAGGGGCCAGAATGCAGCCTTGTCTGACCCCTCTCCCTGACCTAAACTTCGCCGTGCATCTTCCTTCCCTTGTTACCCTAACAGAGGCAGACAAATTTTGATGACGGTCGTGCAAAAAATTAACCAAAGTAGTGTCCAAACCCAGATCACGCAAAATAATCCACAGTTTTGAGCGGTTGACCAAATCAAAAGCAGAAGATAAGTCCATAAAACCCAAATAAAGAAGCCCCCCCTTCACCACGGTGTATTTACTAATAATGAGGTGAAGGTTTAAACATTGGTCCATAGTCCCTCTATGTGCTCTGAAACCATACTGTAAATCCGAAAGGATCCCGCTCTCCTCGAGCCAATCCCCCAGTCTTTGCAGAATGACTCTGCCCAAGATCTTAACGGCAGAGTCCAGCAGGGAGATTGGCCTGTAGCAGGCAGGGTCCCCCCTGTTCCCTTTCTTAAAAATGGGCACAATAATAGAGGTGGACCAGGAGGAAGGGAAGCCAGCTGCAGGTATCGCATTGAAAACATTGGTTAATATTTTTGACCAAAATTGCGGATACTGGATGTAGAGATCTGCAGGGACCCCATCAGGTCCCGGGGCCTTGTGTTTGCTTGTGTCTTTAATCGCCCTTTCAACCTCCATGGTGTTAAACTCCATAACCAGGTTGGATGAATCATGGGCACTGGGTGGTGAAGTTGGTGCTGTGGATTCATAAATCTGTTTGAAGTAGCCTAGCCATCTATCATCTTCGATCACACAGTCCATATCAGTTTTCCCGTCCTCAGAAAAAAAGGGCTGGTTCACGGTGGCTCAAAACTTTTTGCTGTCTCTCAATACATCAATGGATAGTAAACTATCCCAAGCTTCTTCCTTGGTTTGGGTTTTGCGATTAATAACTGCAATTTTGTATTCCTTCCTTAAATTAGCCACTAGGGGCCTGTCTCTGGGTTTATGTTTTAGTGCTTTCAGCAGGGCACTGTGTTTTTGCGAACATTCCTTATTGAACCATTTGTAGATCTTCTTATTCCTTTGTGCGCTTGACTTTAGCTCCAAGTTCTTAGAGATCCTTACACAAATCTCCTCATATGCAGTCACTACATCGGAGCCCAGGGCGGTTGGATCTAAGCGCACTGCCATGTTAGCCTCAGACTCTTGGGCTACTGATTGGAAGAATTGATCAGGGACAATCATTTCCCATTTAAGATGCCTTCCCTGGTCCTTAGTCGTCAAATCCTTTGGAGCTGCCACACCTGTCAATCTGCAGGCCCGGAAACAGTCTAGGTCCAGCATTAGGAGGACAGGATGGTGATCACTGAAACTAGCAGTAACAACCCTATACTCGCATGCCTTTGCCAGGACCCCGGTTGATACAAAAATATAGTCTATGACGGTGTTGGCGTCTTTCCCAACAAAGGTTGGGGCTCTAGGCTCATTTTTGCCTTGATCAAATTCAAATAGGTTTAAGTTCGCGAGGAAAGTCTCAAGACACTCACCCTCATTAGAGTGTTCGAAATGGGGAATGCCTTCGGTCGGTAAACCCCCATATCTATCGTTATAGCAATCTCCCTCACATGGGTGAATGTTAAAATCACCCAGGATTACCATCTCTGGGACAGAAATGCAATCATGCCTATAGACTGACAGGAAGTCTAACAAGGAGGTCAAATGCTCATTCGCGCAGGAGACCTCCTTGGAATTATAAAAATTAATAAGCAAAAAATTTTTTGAATCAGGTAGGGTCCACTCCACAACTAACGTGTTCATGGGTGCGGAATCTAGTTTTTTGAAATCCCCCACCAAGTCCAGAGAACACAATGTGAGTAGGCCACCCTTTGCTCTCCCTCTTGCTCCTGGTACTGCTGGAGTAGAAAAACTGCAAAAACCATCCAATGAAAAACTTGTGGTGGTGTCCCATGTTTCTTGGATTCCCAGGATGTCATATTGTTTTACGAACCCTTGCCATATGGGGTCTAGAGCCTTTGCGTTTAAACCCGCCACATTCCAGGTAAGAAGTTTGCATAGTGGTGAATCTGCGTTAGGGGGGGTAAGCGCTCCCCGACACTCGCCCTCCACCGAGCCTTTATCAGATGTAGGAGATAAGTTTACTTTAATCAAGTCCTCCGTGGCAACATTCTTGCAAGGTTGAATGGAAATAGTCTGATAACTCCGTCCAATTGGGGAGCCCTGTGTATGTCAATCAACCCAATCTGTGGTTGACAGGCATTCAAAGCGATTTGCTATTGGAAAGTGCAAGGGATTGTCTAGACCATTTGAAGGCTGGTGGTAATGATAAGGTTGGATGAGATGTGGGCCAAGAAAAGGGCCGCCTTGACGCGGTCTGCCTCTTCTACTCCTTGCCAAGTTCCATCCCGCATCCCACCCCTCCTCCCAACCAAGGGGTTGTGTATCCCAGGGGGGTTAAATCTCTGTCTGGGTTTGCGGTCATGTGGTCCTTTTAACCAGCTCCATCGATTATCACCTTGATTTTGTGGGAGATAAAAGTACGAAAGAGGTCTAGCAGTCACAGTGCTCGCCTGATATCTAGGGGCTCCACTGCTACAGATGAAATCAACAACCTCCGTATTCTCAAAGGTGACCACAACGCAGTCCCCTGGAAGGTTTTTTCTGCTGCCTCCTACCCACGGAGCTCTCTCTATCATTAGGATATTACTCGGTATGTTTGGCGGGAGGGGATAATTTCTGGATAGCCAGTGACATACTTTGTTTTTAAGAGCCTGGTACGATTCTACTTCTGATGGAGGGATTTCAGTGACACCAGTGAGAATGACCACGTAGGGACAGGCATCAGGGGGAAGGTGAATGTTTCTGCGGGCCATGCCCTTGGCTCTGTCGGGTGCGTCGAGATTTGGAGGCTGAGATAAGCAATCACTCGATGTAGCCTGAGGGGTTGAGTTGTTTTTAGTTGTTTTCTGGGTTAGATCTGTTTTCTTAGTTTGTTTAGCTACAGGGGGCTTTGTTTTGGTGCCAACCTGGTTTGGGGTGTTACTAGGTTTCTTGGGCGCCACATTTTTGGTCTCCAACGTTCTGTTAACAACCACAGAAGGCTTGGCCATTTTAGGTGGGTTGGTGGCCTGGGCGGTTTTGTTGTTTAAGGTGAAAGTAGGAGCACTTATATCCTTATGTAAGTTTTTTTGGACAGTTTCCAGGCAGCGTAATCTAACCTCTATGGGTTCCAGCAATTCTTTTAGCATATTAAAAATAGTGGTGTTATATATGCTTGAACCATTACCCTCCTGTGATGGTGATTTTGCTAAATTACCTACTTCCCCACTCAGCTCCAAGATTTCTTCCAGACTTTGGTCGATGATAGTGTCGTCTGGAAGGCTCAGGGGTAAACCGATCTTGATGGAATGCGGTACCTCTGTGGGACTGGGTAAAACTGCTGGCAATTTATCCATGTTAGAGAGGTTAGGGGGAATTTGAACCTTCTTTCCTTTAGGGATGGGTGGTTTATTGACCTTACGTTTCTGCTTAGGGATTGCCCCTTCTATCCGACCCCTTTCTTTTGTAGCGGATATGGTGTTAGAGGTGTTTGAGTCACTTTGTTGCGCTCCACTCTCTGTTAAGATGTTAAGATTAGGTGAAGCCTCCAGATCCTGTACAGTGTTTGAAGCGTCAAGATCCCCAGTCTCTCCAGTACTATGTACTAGGGCCTGTATATCTGACCGAGAATCAATATTAGGTGTCTGTGCCTGAGCAATAAGGCCCAGGGAGGAGCGCTTGGCCATGGCCAGGTCTTGGGAGACTCTCCTATCCATAAGTATTATTCCCTCGTCGATTAACACATGAGTGCGGGTGATGAAATCGTCCAAAGTTCCAGTACGTTTTTTAGCTCCTGCAGCGGCCATACTTCTAGTTTCACGGCAGGACATAACCCGTGTGTCCTAGCAGTAATAGCAATAAGGAGCTATGTCTACCCGACCAGGGTTTATGGCCCAGCCCAGCCTCTTCTGGCCTCTGAGGGCCACAGAGAGCCCGCCCTTTGCCCGGGCTTCGCTCGGCGTCCCGCTGAGCGGAAGAGCGCTGTTCTTAAAGGAGGCGTTGCAGCCGGGGCCGTGGCTTGCTGGGGGCGCGGCCGTGCACACCTGTGCAGCGCGGGGACTCCTGGTCTATGGAGTCCCTGCAGCGCACGCCCACAGTTACCTCACGCTGTTGTTCCCTCTTCCTCCCGGTTGCTCTCCGGCGCTCCTGCTGCCTCAACCCCACGCCAAACGCCGCCCTGCGGGTGCTGCAAGTTGTTAAGCGGCGATATGGCGGTCAATCCCTCCAGGGACACGGGGAGGCTGCAAGATGGGATGGCGGTTTCCCAGTTCACTTCGTCGGCAAATGGCGGCGTCCAGGTAAAGTTCCTCACACATAAGGTTCTACTCAGTCTGATATGCCTAGATATCTCACTGGGACATTTCCTTAAGACAAAATGTGAATTTCTTGCTGGGATGTGTTGTGGTTCTGTCAAGCAGACTTCAACGTGGGTTCTTTGCAGCCGGCTTCGTAGTGGCCACAGTGCGAGCCAAAGGTGGGTTGTCGGAGACACCCAACCGGAGAGGTCTGCCGGCCTAAGCCCCCCTCACATGAGTACCACTCTGCTGTTAGCACGGGGGCACACTAGGGGCCTGGACCCATGCGCGGTACTAGAGAGAATGGGACAGAGAGGTATACAGGAAGTGACTTGCTGGCAGTAGCGGTCGGCAGTAGGTGTTTCTATAGGGCGGTGACGTGGGCAGGAGGAGGGGCAGGGTGGGGGGAAATAATGTATGGATTACGGAGTTTTACAGGTAAGTAAACATTTAAATACATAAAACGAATTTCGTTGCGCACACTGCATCACATTTGGTGATGCAGTGCGCGCAACGAAATTCGTTTTATGTATTTAAATGTTTACTTACCTGTAAAACTCCGTAATCCATACATTATTTCCCCCCACCCTGCCCCTCCTCCTGCCCACGTCACCGCCCTATAGAAACACCTACTGCCGACCGCTACTGCTTGCTGGTGACGTAGGTACAGTCCGGATGGCTCTCTTGAGCGGATGGTGCCACAGACACTGCTTTGGGGTGGAGTCGGTGTCTAGTTTAAGCAACATCGGTTTGGACAATAACCTACTCGCCAATTACCATTCTTGTATTCACACTACTGATAGGGGGCGTCGAAATGCGTCCCAACTCCCCAGGAAACGCTGTCTTAAGCGGAATAATAATTCTTAAATCAGGGAACCCGCCCACTCATGAAGGTGGGCACAGACACGCGGGTCTTGGACACTATCTCAGTCAAGGAACAGCTGGCAATCATCGTTTCAGCTAATCACTGCGCGCGGTACAGCCATACACGTTAAAGAGAATTTTACAATTTCTGGCCTTTAAATTTCATAACAGTTTTGTTGTGCTGACCGTGTGCCCTGTCCATGATGTGGTTCGCCCATTCACCAGTATCTTGTCATAATACGTAAAGGGTCCTATGATATATTTTGAAAATCTATTTGTAAAAGATGCTCCCGTTCGAGAGGAATCCCTAAAGCACCATGCACCACCCAGAGCAGGGTGCTTTATCACATACTGTTTTTGCTCCCAGAATAGTTTCTGTGGGTCATTGAAAAGATTCATCATGACACTGTCTTTGAAGCCCATCTTATGATTCAAAGCTCTGTGGAAGAGGAGCAGAGCCCTCCTACGTGTAGCTGTCCCTCTTGTCTGCCAGTGAACCATCTCTAGTCATACAAAAAGTGGGAGCACATATTCTGTACACCTGTGCGGTGGTCCTATTTTGAGTGTCCTGCTGAGTGTGGCTCACCACTTAAAATGGCTACCTTTTAGTCATGAATCAGTAACTTTAACATTTTGTGGAAAATGCACACATCTGCACCATGCTTCACTGTGTTATGGTTGATTTTAGGTGGCGGTATTTTTAGGGTATCTTTTCGAGGTCTTATTCTTATGCTACTGGATACAAGTAAGACAGGCTATAATAACGTTGTAAATGGTGCAAGATGATGTTCATGAAATCATTTTTAAATGCCCATCCATAAGCATTTGTTTTCTAATATAGGACAAAACGTTTCTACGAGCTATTAAAGTGCTAGTTTAGTGACTAGCACTGATCCCTCTAAAAGATTTACAGGGCTACTGAAAAAATCCTTGAGATGGTGCCCACATCTAATTTTGAGCAATACTAAATAACCCTCACAGATTTCCACAAATGTAACTTCACTACAAAAATAAAATGTTGCCACCACACTTATTAATGACATGATAAATCTATGGGAGCTAGTAATCGTCAGTTTCCTAGCTCAGAAGTCTCTGAGACGGCTCTTCATTGTGCAAAAGACCTTAAAATAGGGATGTGGAATGTCTAGTTGGAAGAAGACAGTTGAATAGAATCACCCACAAATCATTTAACAAATTATACCAGAAACAATGGTTAACATACCAAACCTACTATGCTCACAAAGCACACAGAAGACCAACAAAAGCAGCCTACCATGTACACACAGACTCTTCAGAAAAACATAATTTCTGTATACCAAAAGGAGGTGAACTGTCACAGTCATAAAATCCTCAACCTGTTGCATCTATCTTCTACTAGGGAAAAGGCCCCCAAAACATCCATTCATAAAACTGGAATGATGCCCTGCAACTAGCTAACAGAGTGAGACACCTGCTAGACAGTGCTATTGGCTTGTTTACGATTTTCTTGCATACAATATAACTGCACTATTCCCTTATTTGTTTTAGCTTACAAATGCAAAAATAAAGAAATATGTTTTTTTAGGTGTTTCCAACGTGCATATGATTTTAACTAGTTTGTTCTGAGAGACATGAGATTTAATTTAATATTGTTCTTTCAAAATATTCTTTAGTCAATTGCTGCATTCTTCCAATACACTGCCATTCCCTGGATAGTAAAGGTTATACGTCAACCTTTAAATTCTGCTTCCGTTCTGTCACCAATTCCCTACTCATTATTAAGTGAGTTGCAAATATTTGTTAGAATCTGTTATCAATTTCTTTAGTGTACTCTCAATTTTGTGAGTTGTTGCAAGCTTTCTTTATGTCACTTTTTGCCATTTCCAACTAGTCACACAGTTGCATGCAAATGATTTTAAAGTTTAATCTTGTGTAGAAATACCATAGATCCTTTTAAGTATATGATTTAAACCCTTATTTGAATGAAGAGTTGTGCCCAGTTATGCAGAATCCAACTAAAAACTAATGCTCACCTCAACAATTGTTCTCAGCTTAAAGCAATACTTACCAATGGAATATTTGATAGAAATGTCACCCACCTACCTTACCTACTATCCAATTTGTCGCCATGGTTTCTTATACTTCATGGTCCCCAGCACATTATAAAAACTCCTTCTGTCACAAATTGTACAACTGAATATTAATTAATTGAATTGGTCGGCCCCCAACCCATTCACACCATCAGATCTCTTCTGCATGCATCTGTCCCGACTCTAATGTTCACATGCCCTTGTTACAATGCTGTTTGGCAATACTATTATGTTTTCTTAATGCTTTTAATGTGTTACAGCTGTCTTGATGCAGTAGTCTAAAGCAAGTGTTATATAAGAAAGGTGATAGCAAGACGACGGATTAGTAAATTATGGGCGATAGAGAGGGAGAGAGGCAAATAACCTGATTTGACATTTGAATGAACCTTCACAAAGGCAAAATATTCATACTCCTCAAAGTTAAAGTATGTTATGTGTGGAAATCTTTGCCCATTCACAACATGATGGATTGCACATTCACGTTATTACAAGTGCCTTATATCCTATGCAAGCTCCCATGTTAGAAAGGCCTTTTGTTTCCTAAGTCCATTGTGTGGGATGTGTTTAATGTATTATTTGGAGGACTACCTTTCTCAAAGAAAAAGTAGGTGTCAAAAGGGGAGATCATTTCTTTACAACTGGAGTCCAGCCTGGAACGCAAATAACTTACAGTTAATTTGAGTTTCAGATAGAAAATATATAATATTTCAAAACATGGATGGGTCATCTATGCTATGAACTTATAATATTTCTTGATGAACTATGCACTTTGAACTTGATGTAACATTTCAGTTTCGAATTTGTATGTACATGTTGGCTACAGAGAGCCTACCTGATTATGTAAGCTTGTACAAGCACCTTAGCACTGCAGCTTCTGCCAGCCGTGCAACGTGACAAAATGTAGATTTAAAAACAATGGGGCATATTACCAAGCAATAGCGATAATTATCGCTATTGCTTGGTTAGAGACAAAAATTTACCGCTGAGCTGCGGCGATTTTTACCGCAAATAAACCTTGGTATTACCAAGGTTTATCGCAAATGCGATAAAAATCGCCGCAACGCATGAATATCGCTGAAAAGTCAGCGATATTCATGCATTACCGAGCTAATGCTCTTAGCCATGTTATCCACCTCCCATTGGATAACATGGCTAAGAACTGCTCAGGGCAGGTGTTAGCTTTTGGAGATATTTGCGCTTAGCGCAAATATTTCCGAAAGTTGGTAATAGGAGATAGCGATGTTAGCGACTGTTTTCAGTCGCTAACATCTTGGCACGCCCACTTTGCATGTCATTAGAGATAAATATCACTGACATGCAAAGTGGGGCCCAAGATGGTCGCTATCTCCTACTAGCTGCCGCTAACTGGTGTTAGCGGCAGCTAGGTAATAGGGAGATAATTTTATCTCCGCTTTCTTGGCTTTTAAAGCCAAAAAAGCGGAGATAAACCCCCTTGATAATATGCCCCAATGCTTCCTTGCTTACCAAATTAGGGAGTATGAGAGATGGCTCCCAGAGTTAAAATTCAGTGTCCCCCCAAAAAATGTTTTTCGCATGAGTCATGAACAATCTCCTAGACATAAATATGCAGTTACACGACATTAGTCCACCACAGCTTCCAAATGCGGGCCTCCTACGTTGCTCTGATACAGATGAATCCCATTTAGCTGTAATTGTAACCCTTCCAATGTATGACTTTGCCACAATCATTTTGGACAAATGTTTTCCTGCTAAACACTACAAAATTTCTCTTCTCAAAATTAATTATTTGTTTGTTGTCTTTATGTCTACTCCTTCGGCCATTCATTTTTAAATCAATTAGGACTGTGTCATCCTCATATATGAACAAATATATAGTACCCTCACAAGCAATCGGTGCAAAAATATGTCTTAGGTTAAGTCAAAATTATAATACAATAGAAGCAGTACAAGCCTTGCTTGATCCCATTATTAACTGGAATCTTGATTATGACTTAGCTTCACATGCGTGTCTGTACTGCAACCGCAGGTTTGTTGGACAGCATTTTAAATCTGCAAGGAATGCAGGCTGGATGTTCAGGGGTCTCAGGTTATACAAACAATTATGTATCAATCTTGTCAAAAGCTGCCTGGAAATGCATGAAAAACAACAAAGCTCATGGATTTTCAACGTATATTGAATACCAAGGTGATGTACAGAAATTCAATAGTTTAAACAAAAAATAACCTAAAAGTGTACTGCATGCAATAGGGCCAGATTTATTATGAGGGCTTGCTACCCAAATTCCAGATTGTGCATTGACCTTTGGATTCATTTGTCAACAAATGTCCTAAAACTGGAGTGCAAAAAATTGAATCGGATTGTATAAAGTTATATTGCTACTTTAATGGTTACAAAATCGTGTTTAAATTGTAGTTGTTATTTTAAAAGTTCTCCAATTTTTTTAGAACTTTCAAAGGTATTACAGGTCTAGAAATGTTGGTAGGATGATTAAAAACTGAATATTACTAGTAAAGCACAGTGGTACTTAGAATGGTTTTTGCTATTAAAGAAGCGTTGTAGGAGCTTGATCAAATTGGAATTTTCAATTAAAACTTTTGTAAGTTGACATTAGTTAAATTATCTTAATATTAATTTTAAAGGTTGCAATTCCTTATTGCTAATAGACCGAGCATTTTTTTAAATGACAGAGGGAAGGAGAAATGTGCAGCATTTTTTTTATAAATAGCTAGACTTGTTCTTTAACAAATTGTAAAACATTTTAATATTGAATATAATGTAACAAAATATTTCGGGTTTAATTTGATAACACAGAAAACATCTCAAACTGTTTAAAAAAAAGCATACATTTGCAACGTTAATGAAATCAATATTTGAATTTAAATTAACACAAACTCATGCTTGCTTTCTTTCTATATGCCAGAATCATAAATTAAAAAACTCCCAAAAACCTTTTATGAACTGTTTTCAAAGTTAGAAAAGCATAATCAATTGTTTTACAAAGATTGCCTGATTGAAGATTGTTGTTTACTGCCTAAAGCACTTGAATTGGTTCTTAAAAAGATGTAAACATTCTTTAGTAGGATATATAAATAGTTTTATGTCTTACATGATTTTAAAAACATAGAAGTAGCACTATTATTTTTATATCTTTTCTACATTTTTATTGTATTTTTTTTAAACTTTATTTTGCGTTTTACATTTGAAACAGAACCTCATGAGTACAGCATACAGAGTGACGTCTTCCGTTTGTGGCTTAAGTTGCAGCATTAAAGGTCAAACTAGAACAGCCGGGGTACAGAATCATTAGTACATATGGTACATTATGGAACGGAGCATGGTTTAGGCCATATAAGCATTAGTCCTACACTTAGGGGTCGATTCCGATTCGGGAAAAAAAAGCGTCCGACTGAATCGTATCCGTAGCCCTCTCCGTACGAATCGTACACGTCCGTCCGAATCGCGTAGTACGATCCGTATCTCGTCAATCCGTCCGAATCGTCGCGAACCGTCTGAATTGCAAGGGTGAAACCGTACGACAAGGACCCTTCACAGTGAACTGTACAATTCGTAAACATGCTGTACGACCCGACGAGTATGATCCGGACCGGGGTATGAGGACGCGATTTGTACGGTCCACCCCAGGTAAGGTGGTTCGTACAGAAAAGCACACAATCACATACACACCGTACGGTCCGAACACCCCATGATCGCGGGGTACGGTGCGTACCCCTGCGATCATGGGGTGTAAGGACCGTACGGTTGCAATCGCATGGTGTACGCACCGTACAGCCAGTGAACATGGCGTACGGTGCGTAAACCCATGATCGCAGGGGTACGGTGCGTACGCCCCATGATCGCAGGGGTACGCACTGTACCCCGCCATTATGGGGTGTACGCACCGTACCCGGGGGCCGGGGGCGTTCCGTACCTGTTTCGGGGAGAACTCTGCTTTAACGGCTGATTTCAGCTCCCGTAAAAAAAGGGTCGTACGGTGCGTACCCGACATGAACCGTCCTTACTGGGTCGGAAAAACCAGCCGCAAACCATACAGAAGACGCGTACAGCGGGTTTCGAGGGAGATTCATACGAGGATTTGATGCGTGCGGTCTCTGTATGATTCGTACGGAGTCCTGCTCCTGGTATGAATCGTACTTCGTCGTTCGTACGGGGGACGTTGCAGGGTACGATTCGTACGGGAAAAACGCTCCGAATGGCTATTTGGATCGTTTTTTCCCGAATTGGGATCGACCCCTTAGAGTAGTTATTCTCTTTGGCCTGCGCTACCTTGTTGGTCTTCCTCTGTCTCTTCCTACCCAGTTTCTGATGCGCTGTGTTCGATTTGTATTGCATTATTAAACACACTTATGATATTTTATAAAGTTTGGAATAGTAGTATGTAACACCCATGTCTTGAAGCACAAAGATTAAGTGAATATTAAAAACTGGACTATGTTTTTAAAAATTGCAACGGTTTTACACTTTATTCACTTGTGCACTATCAAATGGCAGAATAGTTTACTGAAATATTACGGAGATTATCAAGTACACTTAAAAAACTTCATGTCATCAATTCAAAACAACTTGTTGTGTGCTTAGTATGACAATAAAACTGTGGGGTTACAGCAACATTAATCTCACTTCAAGATCCAGTGGCTTTTCCTGCACTCGTGTATAATGCACCTGATTTTATCTAAATCATCTACCAAATTATTTTAACACACAGCAACTTTACCAATAACGCATCAAACATTTTTCCATCAGTCTTAAAATTAAAGATGGTTTGATGTACAAAGAACAGGCAAATTGTTCTATTCTCATACATTACAGACACATCAGTTCTCAAATATCAACTTTTGGGGGTATTAATTAAATGTTCTGTTTTAGGGAACTGTTTTAGGGGACAATAACAATTTTAATCCACTGGAAAAAGATAGCAACGGCTGAATTTTTAATCAAGGTCTACCTACTTCATGAAAATTCTTGACATAAAACCAGTTTAGCGTCAGTACCTTTTACCCATATTTAATTTTACTTTGATAGTATTTTCTTTACTCACTTTAAAATATCATGCCATTCCTTGCCCCAGTCCTTCCTGAGACAATTAGGTGATTGGTGCTTTTTCCCACAGTTCTGCAGCAAATATGTCTGATCCTTTCAACTGAAAGATGTTTGCAAATAAGCAAGAGAAATGCACTAAAAAGAGTTGTAAACACTCTAATGTTCAATCTGAGTGATTTGCAAGCGAAAACCTAAGCTTACATATGCTGCACACAAGTAAATTATACATTCTTATTTCACTGATTTATGACATGCAATGCCTGTTAACCTAATTCACATGCCTAAGATTTCCAGGACAGACAAACCTGACGAATTAGGCACAACAAGTATAAATGCTTGGCATTCAATAAAAAGCTTATTTACACATGTTTCTTTACACTTCTTCAAGAATGCAAGTACCTAGGTAGGAAGCTTGAGACATTTTGGAAATTAGTCTTTGTTTTTTTTTCTTTGTAATTTGAATAACTGTTACAGTGCGAAAATTCTGACAATAAAAGCCCTTTCCACACCTTAATTGGCACTTACACCTGGCTAATCCTCCAATTCTGAAAATGGCCAAAGGGTGAGGAAAAGTCATATACCCAGGTTTGGGAATCAGCAGTAACTTAAGACTTAATGTGTATGAACATATTCATATGTAGTTGTTTCTGAGATCGTGACTGCAAGTGATGTCATGATTATTACTAAACAATTTCAGCATGAAGAAAAGCATGCATGAGTCACAAAGGGAATCGTAAATATGCAGTCGCAACAATACTGGTCCATGCAGTTGGAGATTTACGACTTTTCTGAATTCACAGAACTCATATGTAGTATGCCTGGCTAACTGTGCCAGTCTTAGCATCCCAGGCACACCAATGTTAGAGTAATGTGATTTCTTTAGGTCTCGCCTGGCAAAAGCAGCGCATGCGCTAATAGCGAGCCCTTTTTGGAATCAATTCGGATGAGGGATTTCATGCATGCGTCTGCATGGACAAACATGGCTGCTCTCGCCATTTTTTCATAGCAAACAGCATGCGCATGTCCATAGGGACTGTGGACAGTCGCACGCCATTTTGTTGCCTTAGCAACGAAAGTGCTGCATCATTAGCGTGGCCTTCGCATGATCGCTCTCACTTTCACGCCGCTTTTTTTTTTATAATTACGATCGCTTTCACTTTCATGGAACTTGTTTTATAAAAAGTAATATATTCCTACTATTTTATATAGTTTGCGGACACTGAAAACCCCAGCCTCTCCCACTCTGTTTTGTTTACTCCCTTTTGGATATAGCCTGTCTGTGCCAGAGCTTGCTACAGTACACTCATTCCGGAGTCATACTGTTTGGATATGTGGCTGTACAATCTGAAAAATAAGGACAGAAAGGCTTCCCATCCCGTCTCTCTGCCTCCCACGCACCCTTCCCCCACGCTTTCCCTCCACCCAGACCCCTCAAGAGTTGTTACAGCTGTCTGACTCAACCACAGTTAAAGTTGCAAAAACGAGAAAAAAAGTCGCTTATTCCTCCACCCTGTATCCTTTGTAGGTCTCGCCTATGCAGCACGCATGCGCTGCATAGGAGGGGACCTTTTGGAATTGATCAGCTTTTTTGGCCAACAACTTGCACGGTTTGCATTGCTTTTTATTGGCATGCGTGCACGTTTGGCATTTCCCTTGCGGGAGCGAGATTTGGTGACATCTGTTTGTAATTATCTTGCAAACAGATGGTGCCCTTGCTCGCTCCCGCAACGGAAACGTTGTGTGTGTCTGGCAGGCCGCTGCAGTTGCCTTGTAATTTGTTGCCACGCCGCATGCTCCCTGGAAGCAGTAATACTTTTTTTTTCTCAGCAAGAATGAAATGCCTTTTCAAAATCAGTAATTTTGTTTTGTTATAGCCCTACCCCTCATTGGAGATTTTCACGCTCCATACAGGCTAGGTTAATGGTTGGTTTTTTAAAATTATTTTATGCGTTTTTTAGGTTGGTTCCTGGGGAATGTCGGTGTAATAGCAGTATCGTGAGCCACATCCCAGCATCAGAGCGGCCCCGATGCAATCAGTCGCAGGGAAATTTTCCATTGATTAGTGAGTGCACAGGAAATAGGATATTTATGGAAAGCTAGAGTGATTTTTTTTTAAAGGCGAGATCGATAGGCTAATGGGGATAAAATGTTAGAAAAATAACAGAATGCCACTCCCCAAACCCCTCAAGTAACCCCCAATTCTGAAACCAACCTGCCATTCGGTTCACAGACACCACAATGTAGGTTGGCGGGAAGTAAACAATTTGGTTATGGGCCATAGAGTGCGGCTTAAGTTTGGGGTTGAGGGTCGGTGGTAGTAAATGTTTGTATTTGGAAGAACGCCTCTGCACTTGGGAAGGGCAAGCTTTATTTCAGAACTCAACGATTTCCTTGGATTCGTCGGGAAGGGGCGAACAAAGCCGATTGCAGAATAATTACCATAGCGAGACAGTGAGAGTGAACAAAGGGGGGCAGGCTACGTGCTACGGAGGATCAAATATATCCTGGAATCCGCTCTCTATCCCACACCTCTGGCCCTGCAGAGCCAGGACGGGCCACAGGCTGCAAGATTTTACTAAATGTGTTTGCAGAACTGTGAGCTTTTTGGGTGAATTGTAGTGTCTTCGGACGCTATCCGTGGCTTGGGGAGAACTAGGTGGGTCCTCTCAGAGCCATATCAGATAAGCCCCCAAAACTTGTCCTAAGGCCCGGAAGCAACACTGTCGGGCAGGGGGGTGCCCCTTGGCAAGTATGGCACCGTTTGGTACCTATGGTACCCTTTCATACACAGGTATGCTACGACTGCTAAACACTAAAAACCATAGCACAGATATAGCAAATCACCGCCACCTCTCAGCACAGACAACGACCTGACCCTGCTTCTGAACCAAAACTTACTTTCAGCCAAGCAAACTTTACAAGATGTGTAAACAACCAGAAACAGTTTCTTTTTTTCAGGTTTAGTTGTTTGATTATCATTTATTTGACGAAATGTGCGGTTCCTTTACAATTTAAATATTCTTTTCGCATTTTTTTCCCACTACAGTCATTTGAGTTCTCACACCAACGGGCTCTCAGCAATTTGAAGTTTTGAGTCAGTTATGTATATTATCAGATATTCCAACATAATGCACATCAGCCACAATACTCTACAACATAGCCAAAACTTCAGGATAAACACATAAGGTCCCAAAAGCGAGACCTTTTAGCTACGCCAATGCTTGTTTAGATTCTAGTCATGCATAAGTGTGATACATAGAAGAGCTTGCAAACTATGCCTTTGTGAAATTGTATTTATTTATTTGACGTGCTCGTAGTTTTCTACATTTTGCTCTGTGAGTTGCTACTCAGTAGACAGGGATTAAGGGCAAACAGATTTAACTTTATGTAACCATTAACGGATGATATACAATAATTATTTTCATTCATATTTTACATATAATAAAGTGACGTGAATACATACATAAATATAAGTAGGTATTTTGGTGGTCACATACAATCTATATATTATTGAGAAGAAACAAAAGTTGAATAAAATCATTTCTTTTATAACACGCCTTTTTCAGGCTTTATTAACATAAGCTATATAAGGAAAGTATTTCCTAAAATAACTCTTTGGCATCTTTGTTGCAGTTTCATTTTCCTTTCCTCCCCAGAAGAGCTAGGCTGCTGAACAAGATTTAATTTAATTTGGAGCATACTCTCCTCCAGAGATTTCTAATCAGTGTCACTTGCTTGTTCTGTCTTTGGCTTGCAGTCAATTACGAGCATTTTGCCAATCATGCTCATCATCTCTTAGTTGCTTCCACCTGTGACTAGAACCGTTCTCCGTGTTAAGATGTTTAATGAACCGCAGGGTGTAAACCTAAAAACTAATAAGTACCCAAAGATGTAAACATAGTTTTGTTCCTACAGTCCCTTTCTGCTATGCTTGAAGCAGAACATACACTCAATTAGCGAGCTGTTTAGGAGCTTGCCTACACTGGAAAACTATGGAATCCCTGTCATGAAGTATGTTATCATGACCATTATTTCATTGTAAAAATGCAAATGGAATAGCACAACTATAACAAGTTGAGCCTTTTGAGAGGAAGAGGTTTTTTCCTCACATCAAACTATGCAGCTCATACTTTTCTTCTGAAATGTATGAAAGATGTGTGCTTTAGGTTAGGTTAGAGTGGAGATTTGTGCGTTCAATATGTGTTTCTAGCTTTGCAGTGAGAACTTTAAGCAGTCATCCCCTGATAGACCGACTACTCACACAATCTTTAAGAAGATATGTTTTAAATGTAGACATTAGGGTAGCAAGTTTCTATCAATTGAATATACAACTAAAAAAATAAAAGCCTGTTATTCTATAAAGTCTCTCAAATCATGGCTCAGATTTGTAAAATAATGTAATGATGTAAACACACCAATAATTGTGTTATTCCTATTACTGGGAAATCCCTTGAACGCTCTGGGGGAGGTAGCAAAATAAATCACTGGATCTAATGGCAACCATGGCCAGGAGAGCTATAGTTACTTTAAGGCATGTGTTATAGGAAATTGAGATAACTATAACTAGTGAATTTCAGTGGTTTTGTTTGTTTGAAAAAATATGTTTTAACTGATATTTCCACCTAACTATTACGTCCCTTTTAACTTTGTTTTTTTTACAGTGAATTTCTAAGGGTTCTTTTTAATGTAAAGAAACATATTACAATTTCTAACTATAACCTCACTTTCATCTTTGTATTTTTAATGAATGTCAAATTATTTTACATGTCAAGTAAGATGTCCATCACCATGTGCTGTGTGTGGTTGGATACAAAGCCTGGCCTGTTTTCATGCTCTGCACCCAACCTCTCACGGTCATCCAACACCCTCCCGCAGCTGCACACAGCGCTGTATTTCATGGAAAAATATAAACATTGCCATTTTAAGTAAGGCAGATCTACTGGCTGTGTCAAAGGCTCATAATAACAAAATATAAAAGTGCCTGGGCCTATTGGCTTCATCAAGAGGTCAGCACATCAACATATGTAAAACAGACTTAATGGCTTTGTGAAAAATTCACCATTGACTATAATCAAATATATATTTGATAAATGCACACATTGCAATGTTTAATAATAGTGATTGTCTCTGTTAAATCTGACAAGCTTTGCCATGGTCTTCCCCCAAACATTTTGCTTCCTCCCTTCTTGCTGCTGAAATGTGAGTTTCTTGGTTTTTGGACTCTGTGCTCCATACCACTGCTAATTAGTTGTAAAGTGCTTGTGCTCACTCCTAAAACATGGTAAAATTAACCCACACCTGATTATTATATTTAATTTACTTATAGGTCACTAGTGAAGTGGTACTATCAATCAATCAATCAATAAAAACTTTATTTCGGTTTTTGTTGCAAACCATAAAAGTACAAAATACAGCAGTACAAAATTCAGAAGGAAAAAAAAATCCATCATCAGGATACACAAGTACAAAGTTAGCATCAGTTTACAACAGTACAAATTAAGCTAAAGCGTGTAAATACAGGTGCGAAAAGGTTTTGATAAAACTCATTACATATCCAAACATTTTCTATACTTTACAATTGATTTTAAAAATTCTAACACAAAGAGGATACTATCACTGTGTAATAATTGTAAATACATCATAGCTGGTCTGATCTGGTAGAAGTTAAGTTTCTTTAAAAGCGGCACCATATAGCGTTTGCGGGGAAATTCATATAATTTACATAAAAACATAAAATGCAGCATGTCCTGCGGAGACTTTCCGTCGCAGTCGCAGGGGGCTGCTTCATTACTAAAAATATTTCTTGTGGCCTAACAAGCACAAAATAAAATTGGTTCAGACGAAATCTAGTTAATAAAAATTTCTCATATGAGGTCAGATTGCCCATTAAATATGGCTCAATGTATAGAGTTGTTTTTAACATGACATAAGTCCTGACACTCGATTTCGGAACCTCTATTGCCTCCCTCATCATTCTCTTTTCCATGAGGAATGCCGTTTTTATTGCCTCCACATTAGTGATACAATCAGGAGTTTCAAATAACTCATCTTACCCTAGGCTTAAAAAACTTGTCTTCAGATATTTCAGCCAGGGTATAGCAGATGAGGCATCCAAAGACAGACAGTCCTTTAAAATCATATGCGTGAGGGGGATATCAGGGTTTAGCCACAGTTTTAACCAGCAGGACAGTGGGCGGAGAGAACAAATATCACTGACATACTGGACCCCTAGTTCTTCATGGACAGCTAAAGTTGGCGTACGTTGCGGGAGCCACAGTAGACGTTTCAAAAAAGTGTTCTCCACAGTCTGCAGTTGGTCACTCCGAATATACTCCCAAATTTCGCTTCCAAATGTTGCTGTGGCCACTGATTTGGCATTATATAGTTGCAACATTGCACCAGTAGGCTTTTTCCCAATTTGGATGCAAAGTTAAATATTGATGCATTCACCCTAACAACGTCCCTCTTCTTTTTTAAAACGTGCCGCCCCCAATTTAGTTTGTTATCAAAGAGGACTACAAGATAGGAGAACGTGCTAGATATGGAGATTATTGCATCACCCACTTTGCATTGGAAATCATTTCTTGGTGGCTTGCCTACCTGCATAATAAATGATTTAGAGTTATTTTTATTTTTTTATTTTTTTAAAAACCTTTATTTACAAATCAAGTACACAGCTATTTAGCCTTACATCCCAGAGGCTAGGCAGCATAGTAAAAGTAGAACGGCCGGTGCACACAGCACATAATGCAATATCGTATCAGGTTTAATTTTATATTATAAATAGGAAACATAAAATAGAACACTATAAAAAGAGCACCAAACCAGTGCTAGAAGCATAATTGCGACAATGCCCAGGTCAGGGGAAGGCTGGGTCAATGAACCCAAAAAAGACACCCGTGAACAGTGCAAAAATGTACGACGATGGGAGGGAAAGAGAGCAGGATATGTAGTGTAGTAGCATTTGAGTTGGAACCACAGGCTACGGGGATAGTCGTTCCTCCAGGGGGGCAGTGTTGGGTGGGAGACAAATATCACCCCTATATTCATTCCAGGCCCCCCAGACCTTCTGCCACTTCTTGGGTTTGCCCCGGGCCACATACACTGTTTTCTCGCGAAACATACACCAATCCATATTGGTTTTCCACAATTCCACAGAGGGAGGCGACGCCGCGCCCCACTTCTGAGCGATGACACGCTTCGCCACCATGTTTCCCAGGGTGATCCACTGGGTTTGCGCACTGTTGTAGTCCGTGGGGCCCCACACATTCAGTAGGCAGCGCCGGGCCTCGGCCAGCAGGTCAACTCCAGTCACCTCACTCATCTCCGCATGGACACGCCTCCAATAGGAAGCGACCGCGTGACACTCCCAAATGATGTGCATGAAGGTGGCCAATGCACCGCAGCCACGCCTACAGAGTCCATCGACCGAATGGCCCATATGTATTAGCCAAGGACCGGTCACATACACCCTATGTAAAATTTTCAGCTGGACCAGGCATAGTCTGGCCGGGATCGCTACCTCCTTGGGGGATGACACCGCGCACTGTCAATCTTCGTCATCCAGCTCAACACCATCACAAACCCATTGTTCTCTCACACCCAGAAGGAGGTCAGTGCGGACATTGATCAGTTTTTTATAAACCAGCGAGATGGTACTGTCCGGCATATGACCGTCTAGCACCCTATCTTCCAACGGGGATGCCTCAGGGACCTTCTCACCCTCACAAAGGGCGTGTGGCAATTGGGCGTACCTAAAAAATTCTGTCGCTCCCAGCTGATATTCCGCTTGCAAAGCAGCGAAGGATTTTATTGTGCCCTTGACCAACATATCTTCAACTTTGGAAATACCAATTAGGTCCCAACGATCGAATCCCTTGGTGTGCCATAATTTGCCTAATAGGTCCGAATCATAGAGTGGGGTGGCCAAAGTGAGTCTTCCTTTCCATCCCTGTGCCTTTGTGACAGCCCGCCATATTTGTACCGCTGTCCTAGTCAGGCCTGTCATTCTGCCATCCAGAGACCTCGAGTATAACGCCCTGTAATATTTCCCGTCGTCAAGGAGCCATCGATCCATGGCGTACCCCGTACTTTCAGCTGGACCGTAGAGACCATGGTTGAGAGCGGCTAGTTGGGAAGCCCAATAATACCTCCGAATGTCAGGCAACGCAATACCTCCGTCGTACCACGGAAGCGTAAGTTTAGTTATAGCAATGCGTGGCCTGCCATCCCAGAGAAGGGCCCGTTGCAAGCCCTCAACCTCTCTGAAGTACCCGGATGGGACCGGGTCCTGGGTATTCTGGAGCGCATACAGGAATCTGGGCAGGGACATCATTTTGAACAAAGCCGCATGTCCAAGCAGGGAAAGCGGCAGCTTCCGCCACCCCTCTACATCACGCCGTAGGCGTGCAAGCGGGGGAAGCAAGTTTTTCACATAACGTGTCTTGGCATCGTCTGAAATATAGATGCCCAAATATTTGAACCCATGCCTCGCGACCTGTATGTTGCAACCCCTCGGGAGCCACGGTACCTCACCCCTCAAGACGTATAAGTATGATTTCGACCAATTGATGACCAGGCCTGAGTACCTACCGAAGGTATGCAGTACGTCGCACACCACAATAAGGGACTTGCAAGGAGAGGTGAGGTAAAGCAAGATGTAATCCGCGTATAAAGACACGCGGTCCTCAAATCCGGGGGACCACCGTATCCCGTTGATATCCGGATGAAATCGCAGCCACGCAGCCAAAGGCTCAAGTGCCAACGCAAACAGCAGGGGCGACAGGGGACAACCCTGCCTGGTGCCCCTGCGGAGAGCGAAGGATGCAGACACGCGGCCATTGACCGTAACGTTGGCAAGTGGATTAGCATACAGGAGTTTGATCCATCCTATAAATTCCAGACCAAATCCGAACCTCGTCAGCACCGCCCACAGGTAGTTCCACTCGAGGGAGTCAAAGGCCATCGTGGGGTCCAAGGACGCCAAAACGGCCGGCTCCCGGAGCACTCGGATCCTCACCAGAACCCCATGGAGTCTCCTAAGGTTAAGGGCGGTGTTGCGATGAGGAATAAAGCCCGACTGATCCGGATGAACCAAGTCGCTAATCGCGCCAACCAGACGGTTGGCCAGCAATTTAGCCAGGATCTTAGGCTCAGCATTCAGCAGAGAAATGGGGCAGTACGATCGACACAGGTCTCTGGGCTTCCCTTCCTTATGAATGACCACGATGGTGGCCAATCTCTGGTCCAGGGGAAGCATACCTACATCCCACGCCTCAAGAAACATGTCCCGTAGGTGCGGGGCAATGACGTCGGGCTTTATCTTGTAAAGCTCCACCGGAATACCGTTTGGGCCGGGCGCTTTGCCGGATCTCAAAGAGCGTATAGCGAGAGCGATCTCGTCAGCAGTTATACCCCTATCCATGTCATCGCGTTCGGTGTCCGACAGGCACGGAAGGTCTATCTCACTCAGTAGGGCATTGGAGTCCGCTTTGGACATCTCAGAGACCGAGGTGTAAACGGACTCAAAGTACTCAGCGAAGACCATGACTATAGCGCTGGGGTCAGTAACAACCAGGCCGTCCTCCCCCAACACCTCAGGGACCACCCGGGAGGCCATCTCCTTTTTATCAAGCCACGCAGGAAGCTTGCCTGCCTTGTCCCCGACATCATAGATCCTCCCCTGCTGCTCTCTGCCCATGATCTTGGCGGCATCGGTAACAGTGGCCCGGTACTCTGACTGTTTAAGCGAGAGAACATGGAGTAGGGCCGGAGTCGGGTCGCTCTCCAATTGGGAGTCAAGAACCTCGATCTCTGATTCAATCTGCACCACGTCCGCATCCCTACGCCTCCACACCTCGGCAATTAAGGAAAAGGCCTCTCCTCGCAAGACAGTCTTAAAGGCCTCCCATAGGGAGACAGCTGAAGTAACCGAGCCCGTGTTTTCAGAGAAGTAGAGCTCAATGGCTTTGGCCAGGAGTCCACGCGTCTTAGGATTGCGAAAGTACCACGGATTAACCGGCGCCACCCTCTCGGCCACCACGATGTCAAAGTCAAAGGATACCCAGACCGGAGAGTGGTCCGAGATACCCCTGGCCATCAGCCGGGCCCCAGAGACCGCCGATGCGTGGGCCGCTAGTGCCAGAACGTAATAAATTCTGGAGAGGCTACCGTGCGCCCCGGAATGAAATGAGTATTGGCGCTGGGTAGGATGTAAAAGCCTCCAGCAATCAATAAGCCCCATAGTGTCCAAGAAGTCGGGAAGCCAGGACTGCGCACCTCGAAGAGCTCTGGATGGATGCCTGTCTAAGGTCCCCGAACCAACCGCATTAAAGTCACCACCCACAATCAACAGGCCTTCAGGCAAACCCAAAATGGCGCCCAGAGATCCTGAAACGTGGTCGTTTGCAAACCAGGAGGAACGTAAACAGAAACCAAAACTAGGGTACGCCCCTCCCACCTACCCGTGACGGCGACGTAGCGCCCCCTCGCATTAGTCACGCTGGATTCCATCTCGAATGGGAGTGACCCCCGCACCATGATCCCGAGGAGAACCCCGAATGTGCCACCATCTTGTAACCCTTCCTGTTAAGTGCATGACACGTGTTTCCCACCAAATGAGTTTCCTGCAACAGAATGATATCAGGCATACATCTCTTAAACATTTGCAGTACCACACCTCTCTTAATACGATCCCCCAGCCCGTTAAAATTCCAACACAGAACATTAAATTTCCCAATCCTCAAAATGCAGACCCATGCTAGCCCTGTCGGGTAGTGTCGCTACAACACAATTAGCAGCACAACGTTTACCTTGCCATGAAATAGAAAATAGGAAAAAGAGAACAAGTGGAGAACAAACAACCCAACCAACCCCCACCCTGCACCCCTGCATTAGACTAAAGAGCCCCCCCAACCAGCAGTGTGCCTGTCGCCCCTAAAAACTATCTACGAAAAGCCCCTAGAGGAGAAAGGAGTCCATCCTATCCCCCCGCATCCCCCGTTCAGAAATGGAGGATGGCAACCAAAAGTACAGTACTGTGATACCGACTGCCTGGGCAGTCCCATTGTCCGAAAATGGTCCGAAGAATCGTTCTATTCCTGACGCTCAGGGCCATCCGCTGCTCCATCCGACTGTTCCTCAGGCTCCTCACGTCGCTGAGGCAAAGTGTCCAGCCAGTCCCCAGCGGCGTCAGGCAAATCAAAGAACAATGCACGGCCGTCGTGCTCAATACGCAGTTTCGCAGGGAACAGCATGGAGTACTTCATCCCCAGCTCACGCAATCGACGTTTCACGCCCGTGAAGCTCTGCCTCCGCCTCTGGACCGACTGGGTGAAGTCCGGGACAAAGTTAATGTCTGCATTTTGGTATTTCAGCGGCCCACCTCTCCTCGATGCCTGCAGGATCGCGTCCCGGTCTCTGAAGTTGAACACACGGGCAATGATGGGTCGCGGGGGAGCCCCCAACTTCGGGCGGCCTCCGGGTAGTCGATGAGCCCACTCAACCGGAAAAACTTGCTGAGGCCCCCAGGGGCCAGATGGTTCTGGATCAAGTCCTCGACAAAGAGGTCGGTGGCCGCCTCCTCGGCCCCTTCCGGAACACCGACAATTCGGACGTTCTGGCGCCTGGCACGTCCTTCAAAGTCCTCAAGCCTACGGGCAAATAGCGAGCTCGCAGACTTCAAGTCCCGAACCTCCGATTGCCGGTCCGAGACGTCTGTAGTCAGGCTCGAGGTTTTTATATCAAGTGACTTGACCCGATCATTGGTCTTGCCCAAGTCGGCTCTGAGCAGGCCGACATCGATGGCCAGTGTGTCAACCTTATGTGCCAGGACCTCAGGGTGTTTATGCATCTCGGCTTTTATACCTGCGATGGCACCCATTATGTCCCGGAGGGTTGGGGACGAGTCGTCCGGCGACTCCTCTCGATGCATGTCCTTAGGCCTCTCAGCAACTCCAGGTGAGCCCTTGGGATGGGCATAGCGTTCCATGACATTAGATTGGGAGTAGGTTGATTTCCTACTGACCCGGGGCTTCCCTCTGTCGGGTTCACCTCTGCCCGCCATGATAGGTGAACGACCACCACGATCGAGGACACCCCGGGGCCTCACCAGCACACAAACATGGCAATCGGTCGCAGCTGTCCCCGCTGTCCGCTCAGCACCCACACACTCCGGAACTCCGCATGCTCCGCTTCGAGGCGGAGCAGTCACTCTCGTGCCGTGCCACCTCCGTACGGCTGTGTCGCACTCACCGGCTCAGGCACGGGAGCTGGTCACGTCGTCGTCCCCAAACTTGCACACGGTGTAACTTCACCCAGGGACGTCGGATTTTCAATCGGACAACGAGCCCTGCATCAGCAGCAGATCACCCACAGTTTCCCACTGTCGTGGATCAGGATAGACGACAGGATTAATGCGGAGGATCGGAGGGTCTTCGGAGCTCCGAGCTTACGCAGCCATCTTAGTCGCCAGCGAAGCTCCTCCTCGATTTAGAGTTATTTATTGTTAAGTCCCTGTCTGTCATGAAGGACTTGAAAGCAGTTAAAAGAGCTTGGAGGCCTCTTTCGGTCCTAGATATGAGGATCGCATCATCCGCATATAATAGGACCGGAATACCCCGACGTCCAACTCTAGGGCAGTCAGCCCCCATCTCCTGTAAAACACTATCTAGGTCATTAATATAAAAATTAGACAAAAATGGAGCCAGAATACATCCTTGTCGGACTCCCCTATTGATGTTAAAATCCTTTGTCACACTAAGATCTTCTAGAAAGTCTACTATACCAACGTCAACCCCTTTGCCCTCATGAACCGCCACAGCTTCTGTCTGTTCACACAGTCAGAGGCTGGGGACAGGTCCATGAAGGCAAGGTGGATGGTCCTCTTATATGCCATTGTATACCTATTTAGTATAAAAAAAAAGGTTAAGGCATTGGGTAGTAGTGGATCGTCCCCTGCAGAAACCATACTGGGAGGCAGACATGATGTCGTTGTCTTCAACCCATGCAGTAAGTCTCTGCAGGAGAACCCTACCAATTATTTTCACCATAGAGTCTATCAGTGATATGGGTCTGTAGCAGTGCGGACTGCTTTTGTCTCCTTTTTTAAAAACAGGTAGAAAATTGGAAACCCCCCAAGACTGTGGACATCCACGTTGAATCCACGTTGAATCGCAGCATTAAAACGTATTCCAAAATTGGAGGCCAGAAAGAAGGATCAGAATTAAATAAGTCAGGGGGAATCCCATCTGAGCCAGGTGCTTTCCCGGCTGTTAAGCCTAGGATTCCTTCAAGTATTTTACCCATATCAATTATAATTTTATTATCATTAGAATCAGACACCAGTATGTCATTACCTTCCAGGGGGCAAGCATACAGTTGCTAAAAATGAGTCTCCCAATCCTCCTTGGATATGTGACATTCAAGACCACCTCCTGTCTCCTGGACAAGAAATGTTTTTTTTTCATATACCCGAAAACTTGGAACTATTCTTGAGAGTGTCAGGGTCCAATAACTCATTCCAGGACTCATTCCTTAAGGTCTCCTTGCATTTGGCTAACGCTATTTTATAGTCCCTTCGACAGACTAATACATCAGCTTGCACTCTAGGGTTAGAAGCTAAGGCTACCCTTAGACTTCTTGCTGTTTTTGAGCAATGCTGGTCAAACCATTTAGGGCCTGCATTGGTCTGTTTCTTAGCTGGTACAGACAGCAGTTCCGTGACCCTATCCGAGATAACCTGAAAAGCTACTAGCACCTTCGCATGTTGTTGCTCCCCCTGTGTGCAGGTGACAATTTCATCTGCACACACAAGTTTGATGTCCTCATAAAGTCTACGCTTTCCATCAGTTGTACTCAATTTTCCTTGTTTAAGGTTAATCCCTATTTCTGTAACCCAAGGTCCTGTTAAGTGTAATTAAAGAGAGTTGTGATCACTGAATTCACTTTCCTCTATTAAAAAAGAATCTACAAATGTCTGCATTGGTGATGAAATCAACACAAAATCAATGAATGTCCCAATCCCATGACCCTTAAAGGTAGGTACCGTGAATCTAGTGTATGGATCTGTCAAAGCCATGGTGGATGTCAAATCAAGATCATTCATGAAATCGTTAAGCAACTCCCCCTCGGACGAGTGCTCAAAATGAAGCCCATGAATTCGAGAACAACTCAACTCAGAAATACTTGTAGATAAGAGGTTACCACAGGGATGTATGTTAAAATCACCCATAACCATAAGATTGTGAAGGCTATGACTCATAGACTTATTGATAGAAGCATTCAGAGCAAGTATGTGACTGCGATCCGTGCATAAAGAAGGTGAATTATAAACATTTACCAGACCTACCATACAGTTCCCTCATATTAGAGTTAGAGCAAGAATACCCGGGTTCAAAGTGGAGACCATACGTACTTTACATGACAAGGCTACAGAGGCATAAATAACCAGTCCCCTTTTGATCTCCCCCTATTGGAGACAGTTGCTGGAACAAAGTATGCCTTGTATCCTTCCAGAAGGAGATCACATTCAACCGACCATGTTTCTTGCAAACAGATTACCAAGAATTGCTTAATATAAGCAAATCAACTGGGGTTTCATATCTCAGCAGCTAACCCCGCGATATTCCAGGAGATAAAATTATTTGACCTCTCCCTGTCCGCTACAACTCCTGTATCATTCATCCTCCCTCCTCCCAGGTCACCAATCTCTTCGGGTCAATCACAGGCTTCCAAGCCAGACAGGATTTGATACCTGTTATGGACTGCTGACCTGCGCCCGGAAGTAATTAGGTTGCTGGGTGTGATCTGGGGTAGCAAGGGGGGAACACGATCGGAGAAGGATCTCACCCTGGACCAGTCTCCCATCCGCCAGTTTTCCTCCCGATTAGATCTTACCGGGTCCCTCCATGGAACTGGCCTGTAAAAAACCCTAAGGGTAATAGTTTAATAGCAGTGCCCAGCGTCAGCTGTGGGTGAAGGCCTCTTGATAATAAGCGGCCCGTGGTGTGAGGATTGTCAAAATTAATAATAATGCAGTCCCCGCTCCCTATCTTGTTAGAGCTACTAATCCAATTAACCCTGCGTACCATTATAATATTGTTGGTGATGTTCACTCCATCAGGGGTGTTCTGACTAAGCCAAAACACTGTCTTATTCAGTAGTTGTTCATAGCTTTCAGTTCCTCTTGATGGGAGAGCAGGGGCATGGCTCAGTATGACCACATATGGAGTGGCTTCTGGCGGGAGATCAATAACAATAGGTTTGCGAGCCACACTAGATCCCTCATCTAACCTCTGGGTCGAGTCAGGAGTAGGGGATTTCCTCCTAGTACATAAGGGTTGTCCTAGAGGTGTTTTTTCTCTAGAGTTTCCATTAGAGTTACTAGCCCCATCTGTAGCCATAGGCCTTATGCTAGTTGACGATGGTTCAGCCACCTTATCATTATTGCCAGGTAATCTGTCCCTCGTACTTAAGGATGGGGTGTTAGTATTCTGTATTTCTGCTGGACCTGTTGCGTTCAAAAATTTTGCCAGCGAAGACTCCAGAGACAATAGCCTAGATTCTACCCCACACTAGCACAATTTTTACCATACCCTCTAGTTTCCCCCAGAAATGTCCTTCACTATGCCCCGTGTTCGATATTCCTCCCGCACTCTGGGCATTGTTAGTTAAATCTCTATGATCCTCTTTTCCCATGTCATGTATTTCCAGCGTTGTCACCCCTTTATTTCCTACCCCTGTGAGTCCCTGTTTGGTTACCCGTTTTTTTTGGGGGGGGTGACATTGTTTTTTTCGGCCGGGTTGAAACTGACTTTTGTTTCTGTGTTCTACCCCGTAATTTGTACTTGACAGGGGGGCTAGTTATCAGTTCTGGGGTCCCAGAGAGCATATTGCCCATAACTAAGGACGTATCATCCTCTATCTGAGGGTCCTATCCTGGCCAAGTGGAGGGGGACATTTGATTCTGGGTATCTGGGAGGGATGGAGTAGCAGATAACCTACCAAAGGTGGGATCCAGGGATAGTCTACGCTTTGTCATTATAATTTCCTTGTTAATGACAAACTCTGCCCTAGTCAGATAAGCATTTAGGGTCCCAGCCATCCCCGGGCCACCTCCAACTTTCCGTCTTGCCATTTAAGAAGCACTGTCAGTTTTAAAACTGAAACCCAATACTTAAATATGTATAGCAATGAACTGAGCTAATTCAGGGAGAAAAAAACTTAAGATGTGTTATGAGTCACAACAGCGTCAACACATCAACACATCACCTCAATCCCAATAAGAATTATAAATGCACAAAAATTGTAACCTGATAATCGCTGAATAATGTTGCAGTATTTGAGAATACAATGCTTAAAAATAAAACCGCTGTTACAGCTTTAATATGAACATTATAATATTAAAATTTAGTATGTGCGTAAGTCCTCACAAGTTCATTCAATGTTATTGAGTAACCACGTATATCATGTCCCGGAAGTATAAAAAAAAGAGCCTTTCTGGAGTTTACAATAATCACAATACGTGTAACTACTCACATAATATGAAGACTTGTCTATCATGCAGATATTAAGGGGCTGGCCCAACCCGGCCTCTTCTGACCCCTGATGGTCACAGATACCCACCCTTTGCCCGGGCTTAGCCGGCGGCCGCCCGCGTGCGCCCCGCGTGGTGGGATGTACTGATAAGTAATATACACCCTCAGTGACGAGCTCCAGGTGAGAGGAAGCGGGACAGGCAATCCGTTCACTGCCCCGCGGCAAGCTGGTAGACGTATGCTCCCCCGTGCAGGCTCCTCACGCCAACACCAGCGATGCGTCTCCTGTGGAGCGGGAGCAGTTTTTAATGCCCCCAGTGACGAGCTCCAGGTGAGAGGGGGAGGGTCAGGCAGTCCGTTCACTGCCCCACGACAAGCTGGTAGATGTATGCTCCCCCGTGCAGGCTCCTCACGCCAACACCAGAGATGCGTCTCCCGCGGAGCAGGAGGTGCGAGCAGTTTTTAATGCCCCCGGTGATGAGTTCCAGGTGAGAGGGGGAGGGGCAGGCAGTTCGTTCACAGCCCCGCGGCAACCTGGTAGATGTATGCTCCCACGTGCAGGCTCCTCACGCCAACACCAGAGATGCGTCTCCCGCGGAGCAGGAGGTGCGAGCAGTTTTTAATGCCCCCGGTGACGAGCTCCGGGTGAGAGGGGGAGGGGCAGGCAGTCCGTTCACTGCCCCACGGCAAGCTGGTAGATGTATGCTCCCCCATGCAGGCTCCTCCCGCCAACACCAGCGATGCGTCTACATGTACCTAGGGCCTTCAAAGTAAATGGTACTAGTGGCAGCACTTACTGTGCCACCCACTCAAGTAGCCCTTTAAAACATGCCACAAGCCTGCCATTGCAGTCTGTGTGCAGTTAAAATTACCCGGTCCCAGTGCTGGAGTTGACAAGGAATAAAATTGAGTCCGGCATTTGTGCCATTGCAAGAGCCCACCTGTGATGATCGAATTAAAACAATTCATCTTACAGAAAACATTCATACAGTAAAAAGATTAAATACGTAAAAATGGAGGCAGTACCCATAAAAGGAAAGATTGAAAACAACAATCAGAGTGTTACGGGTTAAAATATCTTACAAGAATATAATGCTCAACAATCACATATCAGGATATTTGCCACCTGGACCCTTGTGTTTTAAAGCTGCGAGGTGGGTCAGCTTGTCAGCTGTGTACAGTAAAGTGCATGTGCGTTGCATCGACTAGTGATGTTGTTTCCAAGGGGAGTGGCGCCTGATACCCAGGCCGAATATGCACTGGGGACCTACCCACTACATTCTGCAATAGCACTCACTTGGGCCTTTCTCCTGGTGGCCCACATGCAGCCTAGAACCTTAGCTACTGAGCAGACAAACAGAGGTCTAGTATCCGATTTGAGGATACACAAGGCTTCCCAGTTGTTCCGTGTTCCCATTTGCTGACAAATGGGTTTAATCCATTTAAGTCTTGAGCGCACATAAGCTGGGCATGCGAACAGCACGTGGGCAACAGACTCCACTGGTGCCTTGCAACCTGGGCAGTTACTGGGGCTCGGTTCGCTGGTGCGCCACTTAGCAGATACCTCGTAGACAGGGAGGGTACCACCCCTGAATTGAATGTACAGTTTCCTGTCCTGGCGGGGCCTGGATTTGGTCAAGATAAGATTTTAGGAGTCTGACTTTTTAATGCATTAAGGATTCTGTACTGAGTTTCCCCTGATCGGACCTGATAGTATGTTGTTGCGCTACCCATTCCCAGTAGTGTCCCTTTACTCTTGCTTAATGAAGCAGGGATGAGTCTGATTTTTCCCACAGATTCGTAGCCCTACATCGGCCACAAGCTTTCTTACGTTTCTGATCCACCCCACCTTTTTGCCGGTATCCAAACGAATAATCTCTGTCAGGGCTTCAGCATAAGATAGTAGCTCAGAGACCTCTGAATTCTGTCCCAAAATTCCAAAAGACGAAGCTTAGCAATGTCACTTATGGGGCGAAGTCCCATGTCTAGCATTATGGGGAAAAGTGGGGTACTTTGAGGCAACAACACTAAATTCCTTAGGAATGTATGCTCTGATGTGCTGAGCTCAATTATATTGTCAAAACCCCATACCTCAGTCCCATACAGGGCGGTGCTAACTGCTTTAAATTCATAAACCTGCAGAGCGACGGCAATAGGTCTACTATGGGAGGAGCAATGTTCTTTCCCTAGTGCCCCTGTGACGCGCTTATGAATCAGTAACATCTTTGTGAGAAGAGGCTTACGATACAATTTCTCGGAGAGCCTAACTCCTAAAAAGTCAAAAGTGCTAACTCCTTCCAGGGGAGCCCCTCCCAAAGTCAGTTTGCCTTTGTATGACTTATAGGGATTAAAAGCCACATATTTGATTTTTGAGGGGTTTATTACCAAGCCCCTAGTGTCACAAAAAAAGTTTGAATCTGTTTAATAGTAGCTGTAACCCTGCGGGGTTTTAGACACCGCAGGGTGTTGTCTGCAAATAAAAGGGTTACTACCTTTTCCCCACGTAGTGATGGCACATCAGCAGGCTCTTGTGATAAAAAACTTACCACTCCATTCATGTACAGGGAGAAAAGCATGGGTGCCAGGACGCAGCCTTAACAGACTCCTCTACTAACAGGAATACGGTCTGTGAGCTGCCCCCGCAAACCCCATCTTATCCATGCAAAATTGTCTTCCTACAGGCGGACAGCCTAATTAAGGAAGGGTTCAGGAATACCCATATCCTTGAACACATGCCATAGCCTCTGCCTCGGAACTAAGTTGAAGGCGGTCTGTAAATCAATAAAAGCTAAGTATAGGCTGCCCTGACAGATCACTACGATCTTCCAATAAAGAAGCATGAGATGAAATAACTGGTCAATAGTCTCTGTCTTTTCCCTAAAACCGGCATGGAATTGTGATAGGATTACATTGTCTTCCGCCCATGCCTGGATCTTAGAGAAAGAGCTGTGCAGAAAACATTTTGGAGCGCGTCTATCAGGCTAATAGATCAGTAGATGCACGGATCTCCTCTATCCCCTTTGTTGAATATAGGGACCACCTCTGCCCCCTTCCAGGACCCTGGGACTGGAGCACCACTTGCTATGGCATTAGCAAGGAGTAGAATATAGCTCGCCAAGTTGACAATGTCAGAGAGGAAGAGATCCCCAGGGGTGCCATCTAGCCCTGGAGCTTTCTATGGTACTATTCAGCAGATGGCGCCATCAATCTTGCTCAAGGTGAACAAGTTGCCTCCCTGGGACTGGATAGGACAGACAACTTTCTCCATCTGGTGTGATTAGCATCAAATTAGAGCTTTTTGAAGTGTTTATACCAGGTTTGGGCTGCAATGTGATTAGGGGGGGGGGGTTGTACCTCTAGTTCATTGCCCCAGGTAAATAGGGCCCAGAATGATCTAGAATCTTTGTTGGGGCAAGCTTCCTTAAGTTGCTGTCAACGAGACTCATCCCACATCCTTTTAGAATGGTGTTATCAGTGTCTTTTGATTTGATGGCCAGGGATAGGTTTAGACATTCTGTTCTGATGTTCTTTGTGTACCAAGAAGCTGGCCCCCCCTTTTGATTTGCTACCCCTTAAATTACTTCCAGCAGCAGAAAAGTAGGTGCTTATTCTATCAAAGAGGCGGTAGTGGGCTGAATCTACTTGTGTCATTGCTCCTCCACTTCGGGTGAGGGACTGTAGTTCGAGTGTGCCAGCCATCAGTTCTTGCTGTATGCCCATAATTTTATCTTCATGTAAGGCTACCTTCCACCATTTCAGTCTGTGGCAGTCGTCGGATGGAAAGACGTCCTTGGGAATACTCAGGGAGTGAGTTCCGGGATGGCTTGAGCCTATACAGAGGGCAGAAAATAGGTTTTTGCGTTCCTTATTGTCAGTCCCAACATCTACTCCAATATACTCAATCCATGCGGAGGTGGGCATGGATTATGTTATAGACAGGCTCAACTTGGCACCGCTGATCTTTTGGTTAAAGACATGGCTCAATAAGGAGTTAAGTCAGAATCACTCAATCATGGAGGACGTCATGTCGCTAGACTACTCCAAAAAGATCCCCTGGTTGGAATATCTGAGGAAGTCATTTGCCCAGGTGGGGAGACCGGAACTTTTTGAATCCCCTTCCTGTATTAGGAACGTGGATGTGGTCTCAGTTAAGAGGCAGTTTATGATCTTGGCGAGATTAGCCCGCGAGGAAAGGGAACTGCACAAGCCATCGGTGAGGTCTCATTACATATCAAAAAGCTCAACCTCACTGGAACCCTACCTCAGAATTGTTACTAGGCCTTTCCACAGATTCCTCTTAATTAAGTTTAGATTTAACCTGATCCATTATCATTTGGGCAATTACCAGTCCTGGGCTAGACCAGAGTCAGCCCCTCCCTGCTCTTGTGACAACTTTTCAACCCAGGATACCATGCATTTTGTCATGTTTTGCTCTTTATTTTCAGTTCCTCGCAAAAAACATTTGTTACCAATGTTGAGGGAGGCTGGTTTCATACAAGCTAGACAAGCTCTTCTTTACCTCCAGTCTATGAATAACATTCACACTATATTTTGTATGGGAAATTATTTGGTAGCAGCATCACGTATCCAATCAAGTATTACAACAATAGCCAGTCCCTAATTTCTGTCCATCCCCTGCAGTCCATATTGTTATTTAGTATGTGGTTCTTTGCCTTTTTGCGCAAACTTTCTTCTAATAGTTTTTTACTGAACCCCTTGCAGTCTAAAATGTTATTTAGTATGTGGAACTTTGCCTTTTTGCACAAACTCTTTTTAATAGTTTTTTACTGAATATACTGTGTTGTAACAATCTTTGTAAATGTATTTTAAAATTTTTAATATGTATGGAATGTATGTCTTTTTATGATTTTATTTAAAATCGAATAAAGTATTTTGACTGAATGACTGACTGACTGAGTTCCGGTAGGATGGCCGCCCCAAAGTGGCTTCATATTTAAAAAAGTGGGTTATGGTCACTATCGGATGTGAACCTCACAGTCATGTCGACCGCACTTCTCCTGAGCCTAAGATGTAGAAGAATGTAGTCATTACAAGATGGGGGACTTATCCTATAGAAGGTATAAGCACCCAGACTGTCAGATGGCGTTCTCCCATTCACAGCCCTTAATCCATGCTCTGGGTTTAGGGCGTTCACCTGGAGCAACAACTGCGTCCATTTCTTAACTGGGGGAGATCTAGGGAAGGAACAGCCCACTTCCGATCGTCTTTGTGTGTCCCTACTATGTCATCTTTGTCTAAGGGTTCGAATGTGGTATTGAAGTCACCCGCTATTATTAATCTTGATTGTGGGGCACCCTTGACCAGTAGCTCCTACAAATGCGTAAGTGTAGTAGAAGGCCTGCGCCATCTAGTCCCACTCACATATATGTTAAATATCTCAATGGGTTTACCCAAGGGGCATTCGATGCGGGTCCCCAGAATATCAGGGCTACCACTGACAAGAGTGGTAATTTGGCAACCCAATGAGCTCTTAACCCATATTATCAATCCCCCTGCCGGTTGTCCTATCCCCCTGGTGGTTGCTGGGGAGCAGTAACAGGCGTACCCGGGCTTGTATAGGGGGGCAAGGCCCCAGGTCTCCTGGAAAATGCATATATTGAATTGTTCCATTAGTTTGTTCCAGTGAGAAAGGGACAGATTGCTGCTTAGGCCTCCCACGTTCCAAGATACTATGTTAAAGCTGGCAATTGAATTCCAGGGTAGGGTAGAGTATAATGCTTAGGATGGCTGAAGAGGAACTAGTGGGGACGTGGGTCATTGCTATTGGGCTTGCGATTGTGCCTGAATCTATCCCCCTATCTATAGTTGTTCAATAGACCATGCCCTTTTTAGGTCGAGCTGGAGTTGCATCCGAAGGATGCTCCAGTTCGACAACTTTAGTGGTCCGTCTCGGGGGAATTAGGGACAGGAGGGTGCCACGCGCTTCTGCTGCTGGATTTGCCTGCGTGAACGTGCACGTCGGCTCCGTCCACATTCCCAGCAAGTCAGCCTAATGCACGTGCATGCACACAGACACACACGCGCGCGCACACGCACTTACACTTACACACACACACACACACACACACGCACACACACACACACACGCACACACACGCAGGCACACACATACAGGCAACCCCCTCTCCCCTCCCCTCTCTTACCTAACTGGGCTTCGGGCTTCTCAGGAGCCTCGCAGAGCACTCGAGCTCCTTTGTCATTCCAGCAAGAAGCGGGGCTCTCCCCTTAGGCTTGGGGGTCCCGCAGTCTCCCCGCTGGTCTTCGCCCGGGCCCCCTCCTGGGTCCTGGGACATCAAGTACGGTACGGCACTTCGCTGTCGCTCCGGGCTCGCGCTCCGACCTCAAAACAAAACTTAAAAATGTTGCGCATGCGCAGGCAGCCCCCGCCCTCCCACTCCTCCCAGCCCCGATACTAACCATTCCGAACGGGTGCCACACATGATGAATGTCTTCTGACAGTTGAAGTTGTAAAGTGTTTAAGGTAAACTCAGTGTAGTGCCGAGTTACTCGTGAAAAGGAAACGCTTTAGAGTGGGTCGGCACACCAGCCTCAGCCTCAGCACCAGCGTCTGTGTGCTGATCGGCACAGATGTATTGATCAGCTTTCGCAACTAATATCAGTTTATTGGTATTTCGAGCTACAGAGATGGTGTTACAGTGAATGTCACGTTACATCTGCGACTGTTCCCACAACTGCGGGCCCCGTCTGCCCCAAAATTAGAAAGATGAAGACAGACATTTCAGCCGTACAAAACACACCAATAATAGCCGATTTACGTGGGCGATTGTATTGGTGTGTCACATCATGGCAGCAAATGATCTTTAATTATGACAATACATGTTACAATTTAATATTTAAAGGAATGTCTAATTTTAGAACACAGACTTTTCGGGCTCGGGGCTGACAATGACCTGGGTGTGAGGGCGTTAACATGTGCACAGCTACTAGTCACACTTTTATTCACCACCAGAGTAAACCACGGCTTCATCCATGTGTGAGAAATAACATGATTAAGCGCGTGAGGCAAATGGATGTGAAGTGATTTGCCCAGGTTCACACACAAACTGACAGGTGGGAAATCGCAGACTGGAATTTGCGTACTTTGCACAGAATTCCTAAGTGCATCGGGCAAGTGAAACGCCTTTAGCAGAAAAGTGCTGGCAACAACACCTGTCCAAGATCACACACAGCGACTAAAGACAAGCACGGTCCGCCTTGTGGCATATGCCCTAGGGCAAGGAACGACGTGCCACCCCCTCTCCCCCAGGCTTCAGGTCACCGGTGCAACTACACCCGCAGCACCAAGGGAAGCCCGGCCCCTGATATCTGCATACAAGTTTGCGGGTCTGCTCTGGCAAACACCGCACCCAGGACGGGCATGCGAACTTCAAGGTCACGGGTGCCCGCATCTGTCTACTGATCATCCCATGGCAGCAAATTATCTTTAATTATGACAATACATGTTAAAAAAAATATTTAAAGGAATGTCTGATTCCAGAACACAGACTTTTCTAGCTCGAGGCTGACAATGACCTGGGTGTGAGGGCGTAAACAAGTGCACAGCTACTAGTCACACTTTTATTCACCACCAGAGTAAACTACAGCTTCATCACAGCCAGAAACCACAGTCAGCGCCAGCTGCAGACGGATAAAAAAAAGACACAGAAGCAAAAATGTGAGTCTGCCACATTTTTTAATCCATATCCTGAAATGCGAACACCCATATCATCTTATTTTGCGTATATCCAATAATTTCGAAAACTTACATTGGATACCTTGCGCCTGTACAGTTTTAATTCATTCTCTTTTCCACCATATGCCTGCTCCCCCCTCCCCCGCCCCCCACGCCTCACAGCAGACTCCCCTTGTCTCCCACTGGCAGCCTGCGGCCACTCATCACAGCAAAGCCTTTGATCTAACTCACACCACTCTCCCACTCCCTCCTCCCACATGCTCGTACTGACCATGTAAAGGGGGCGAAACTGGAACAATGGCTGCCTCACCAGGAATGGCCTTCTGTCGACCCCTTCTTACTTCTTCCAGACATGGCTGAGGCAGCTTCTTCCAGCAGTTTGTTCTTACGTCCATGCACACCACAACTTCGCCTTGCTTTGTTGTATTTTTGCATTGTTACGGTTCACATTTGTTCGCAATTCGCCATGTGCCTTTCATTTCTGTCTCACTCTCTCCTACCTCTTCACTGTCTTGGCCTATCCACTCTTCCTCTATTTCTGTCTCACTCTCTCCTGCCCCTTCACTGTCTTGGCCTCTCCACTCTTCCTCTATTTCTGTCTCACTCTCTCCTGCCCCTTCATTGTCTTGGCCTCTCCACTCTTCCTCTATTTCTGTCTCACTCTCTCCTGCCACGTCACTGTCTTGGCCTCTCCACTCTTTGTCTCACTCTCTCCTACCCCTTCACTGTCTTGGCCTCTCCACTCTTCCTCTATTTCTGTCTCACTCTCTCCTGCCCCTTCACTGTCTTGGCCTCTCCACTTTTCCTCTATTTCTGTCTCACTCTCTCCTGCCCCTTCACTGTCTTGGCCTCTCCACTCTTCCTCTATTTCTGTCTCACTCTCTCCTGCACCTTCCCTGTCTTGGCCTCTCCACTCTTCTTTTGTTTCCGTCTCACTCTCTCCTGCCCCTTTCCTATCTTGGCCTCTCCACTCTTCCTCTATTTCTGTTTCACCCTCTCCTGCCCTTTCACTGTCTTGGCCTCTCCACTCTTTGTCTCACTCTCTCCTACCCCTTCACTGTCTTGGCCTCTCCACTCTTCCTCTATTTCTGTCTCACTCTCTCCTGCCCCTTCACTGTCTTGGCCTCTCCACTCTTCCTCTATTTCTGTCTCACTCTCTCCTGCCCCTTCACTGTCTTGGCCTCTCCACTCTTCCTTTATCTCTGTCTCACTCTCTCCTGCCTCTTCCCTGTCTTGGCCTCTCCACTCTTCCTTTGTTTCCGTCTCACTCTCTCCTGCCCCTTCCCTATCTTGGCCTCTCCACTCTTCCTCTATTTCTGTCTCACTCTCTCCTGCCCCTTCACTGTCTTGGCCTCTCCACTCTTTGTCTCACTCTCTCCTACTCCTTCACTGTCATGTCCTCTCCACTCTTCCTCTATTTCTGTCTCACTCTCTCCTGCCCCTTCACTGTCTTGGCCTCTCCACTCTTCCTCTATTTCTGTATCACTCTCTCCTTGCCCTTCCCTGTCTTGGCCTCTCCGCTCTTCCTCGGTTTCCGTCTCACTCTCTCATGCCCCTTCACTTTCTTGGCCTCTCCACTCTTCCTCTATTTCTGTTTCACTCTCTCCTGCCCCTTCACTGTCTTGGCCTCTCCACTCTTTGTCTCACTCTCTCCTACCCTTTCACTGTCTTGGCCTCTACACTCTTCCTCTATTTCT